>NC_083722.1:29765000-30965000 GCF_028564815.1 Eubalaena glacialis | reverse complement strand
TCCAAGTTCGACTGTTTGGAAGTAATTCCACACAAAAAGAATGTTATTTTTGTTGTAGAAATAAGTATTAATTGACTGCCAGGCCAGCCCAAAAAGTTTAATCCACAATTGGCAGAAACATATTACTAGCATACTGTTATCCCTATTAAACACACATTACCAACCCACGTAATCTAGGAATAGGTAGACAGCCACAAAAGGTTAGTAACACTCAAAAACTGGTCATAACCTGGTTCTTTCAAGACAGAGAAACAGGAAGAAAGCAGTTATTCAAAGATAACAGGTTAAGGATTAGTTCTCACTACTCTTCCGGGGTTTGTAAACCAGGGTTTGCAACGGGGAACCGGGGTTTGTAAACTCTATTTATTCTGTCCTGGGAAAAAACGTTATGCCAGTTAGAAAACCTAATTACTACAGTATTTTTAAAAAGGCGTATGGTGTTTTACTTGAGATTGTTTAAATGTCTATGCAGAGATGTCAAACAAAAAAAGAAAAATTTGCAAAAGATGACATACTCATACCAATATATATACCAATATATACTTTTGTGATGTATTTTAAATATGCTAAAAATATGCACACACATATTCATAGGTATGTTGACATACTAAAACACACCACAGAATAAGTCAATTCCCATTTCTTTGGAGGTAATATAAAACTGCACATGTCTCACATCTAGAGAGAATCAGAACTGTGCCTCTGTAAACTTAAAAACAGCCATGGATCCTCTGACTCAACAGAGTCAAGATCAAAAATATCCATTATTCTATATTAAGAATCTATTATTCTTTTATAAAATCACAACTTTTTAATTTTAAGAGTTTACATTCTGTATCAACAGAATTTATTGTAAGGAGGAAAGCACATAATCATAGATAACGAATTTTAATTTCCTACCCAAAATTACTAACCACTTTCTGATATATTTTCAGTATTGAAGAATCCATTTTTATCGAGTAACTTTTTCAAAGATTAATTTTGACCTATATACATTTAAAAATAAGTTTTCAAAATCTCAGCATATTAAAAATAAAAATAAAAACAATGAATTGACAAAATGCTACGTAACATACTGCTAACTTATAGCTACCAGTAAATTTTGCAAATCTAGCTACATGAAAACGAGTGCCCAAAACTTACAACGCTGTTACATATTCAGTTACACAACTGGCATGATAATCAAGTGCAATACAATATACCCAGAGCTATAGTCACAGGATTTTCAGAAGGACTAAGTATAAACATATTAAGTAAATATACAAAAGAACATTTTTAAGAAACACACTTCAATATTATCCAGACTGCCTACAAAATGGAACACGAATGTAATATTAAACCTACCAATCAAATCTGACCTGCCAAAGTAACCAAAAATTAACAGCCCCAATCACTAAAGAACTGCGAGGCAATGACAATCCAAAATAAGAGGAAGAAGTAAAAAGTAAATGGATGACAGTGTTAAGAGTAAATACAGGGGGCTTCCCTGGTGGCGCAGTGGTTGAGAATCTGCCTGCCAATGCAGGGGACACGGGTTCGAGCCCTGGTCTGGGAAGATCCCACATGCCGTGGAGCAACTAGGCCCGTGAGCCACAACTACTGAGCCTGCGCGTCTGGAGCCTGTGCTCCGCAACAAGAGAGGCCGCGACAGTGAGAGGCCCGCGCACCGCGATGAAGAGTGGTCCCCACTTGCCACAACTAGAGAAAGCCCTCACACAGAAACGAAGACCCAACACACTCAAAAATAAATAAATAAATTTATTTTTTAAAAAAAGAGTAAATACAAAATAAAATCATGTAACATGTAAAATGTATTTTCCCAATTTCAATAAAAATATAAGCATACCAGAAAAGAAGTATTCTGTGTACTTTCCATATTTCTTCTGTGCTGTCCAATATGGTAGCCATTTGCTACATGTAGCTATTTAAATTGATTAAAATAAAATGCAAAATTCAGTTGCTCAGTTACCGAGCTCATTTAATGTACTCAAAAGGTACATGTGGTTCGTGGCTATCACACTGGAGAGCACAGAAATAGAAATTTCCATCACTATAGAAAGTTCTACCGGGCAGCATGCTGTAATAGACAAATCAATTTTTTCTCTATAATTATAAAAATTCTTCCCATAAAACTGTAAACATTTCCCCCTGCACCTGAAATATTTTTATAACTTCCTAAATCAGTATGTTGATGATTATTAATTATTCTTTTAAATACAATGATAAATGCTAATAGGACAGTGTTTACTATGTGCCAGGAACAATACTATGTGCTTTGACTCAATACCTCACTTAATCTTCATATAAACCCTATGAGGTAGATACAAGTCCACAATGCCTTATCTGAAACATGTATTTCACAATTCGGAAGTTTTCAGATTTAGAAAGTTAATACTAGGAACTTCCCTGGTGGCGCAGTGGTTAAGAATCTGCCTGCCAGTGCTGGGGACATGGGTTCGAGCCGTCGTCCGGGAAGATCCCACATACCGCAGAGCAACTAAGCCCGTGTGCCACAACTACTGAGCCTGTGTGCCACAACTACTGTAGCCCATGTGCCTAGAGCCTGTGCTCCACAGCAAGAGAAGCCACCCAATGAGAAGCCCACGCACTGCAGCGAAGAGTAGCCCCCATTCACCACAACTAGAGAAAGCCTGTGCACAGCAACGAAGACCCAACGCAGCCATAAATAAATAAATAAATTTATTAAAAAAAAAAAAAAAAAAAAAAAAAGAAAGTTAATACTACACCAAAACCATATGCTACATAACACACTCAGCAGGGTCTAGGGAAGCACTCAGGAACACAGAAGAATGTATGAATATTAACACCAAAGATAAGTGAAGTCAATAAATAACCACATATCAGTTAGGTCCTGGTTCTGCCATCAAACTAGTTCAGAACAGATATTCCCATTGACCAGTGTAATAACTTGCGTTTATACAATACCAGAATTTTAGAATGACAAATCCATGAATTTTTACCTATTTTTCCCCACATAACTAAGGATTTTCAACACAGAATTATTAAAATGACTCTCCCTGAATTTCAAGAATTCATTTCTAAGACTGAACAAAATGTTCTTCCCTCTTGTAATTATGTATCCTAAAATAAAAGGCCTAGGTATTTTCTTTTCATGAAACAATTGATAGAGATATTTAATATAAATTCAAAATTGTATTTTGTCACATTTATAAAATGATACATTCTTTCAATGCAAGCACTTAATTCAGTTGTATCTAGCAACTTAAACATTACCTTGTTTCATTTCTGAAAGAAAAAAAGTATAAACAACCTTCAGTTACACAGTGCTTTTATGTTCCCAATTAACTTTTGCACATTTTCTCACTTTCAGGAAAGATTGTGACCAATTTTATAATTTGGAAATCTTCATTATTATTATACTTATAAACCAGTGCATATCTTAAAACATTCCAAATAGATACAGTTCACAAAAAGTACAAGGATAAGTTTATCCACATATTTTAATGTAATTTAAATGTCAGGAATTAAGATAAATTATTATTTAATAGTGACAAAATATAAAAGTAGGATAGACATTTAAATATTCAACAATATGGCCATGTTTATATCCAAAATTATGAACCATCACAAATATAAGCATCCAATAAGGAGTATATTAGTATTCAATTTCTATGAAAAATTATACTTTCTCTTGGTTACCGATATGGCCTTGCTTAAAAAGATTTGGTGGTTAGGAATAGGAAATTGAAATGAGTGCTATGATAATATGAAATTAGCAACTTAATCCAATATTTATTATAAAAATTAGACCTCATCACAAATAACAGTAATTAACTGAACAATTATTCATCTTTCCCATTATTACCTCATTACACCACACTAGTCATGCATAAGTTGGTAAAAGTTCATTTGTAAACTAAATTTTACAAATCAAAATAAGTTTTATTGGTTGAAATGTAGTTTAGCGTAATTTGTCAAGAGCATGGACTCCGGAGTTAGGCTTCCTGGTTCAAATCAAGGTTTTACCACTTGCTGTAATGGCAATTTTTGGTGTTAGGAACCTCTGGGTCTCAGTTTCCCCATCTATAAAAGGGACTAACAGTATCCTCATAGGGCTGTGGGAGGAGTAAATGAAATGGTATGTGGAAGTACTCAGGAGAATGCCTGGTACACATAAGAGCAGTCGCTATTATCACTGGCATTATTAAAACATCTCCGAAACTATAATATATTAATGTTAGCACTTTTTACCATTAAGAATTTCTTTCCTCCAGTTTCCTGAAAACCTTAAATGCACCACGGAAACTCAATGTTTGAAGGAACCCTGTGGCAGTTTAATAAACATCTCTTACTAATTGATTCATTTATATATTAGGTCCCTTTAAAGTCAGATTAAGGTAAGGATAGAACTGGGAATACATTCTTTCACAGCACATAACTTCATAACGTTAAATAACAGTCAAATGATACCATTTCACATATACAACTATGTCCTACTCTAGTGTAGCAATGAATAAATGGTTGTTGCTATTTATCTCAAAAATTCCCAAAAGAAGCGAATCTTACTGAGAAAATTATTAGTTCAGTTTTGGATATACTAAGTTTGAGGTGCTAACAGAATACTTAATGGACGTTCAGGAAGCAGTCAAAAGTACAGACCTAAAGTTAGGAAGCTTACACTCAGAAGTTCATCACTCCCTCCTTTGTATTACCATGGATGTTTTCACATCCTATTACACGACAATTTTTAGTCTCCACAACCCGTCTCTACTGCTAGACTATCTTGAAGGCATTTAGGTCCTGCTATATAAGGGCTTAATAATGTTGATTTTTTTTTAAAAAAATGCAAAACTTGCAGAATAGTACAACTAAGAGTGAATTTTATTGTTTATAATAAACTCTGATTTAGAAATTTTCTTTTCAATCTGTGGATTTTAAATAAGGATGAAATTTTCATTTGGAAGTATTCTTATAAAATGTAAGTAGCATACAAACAAAATCCTTTTTTTTTTTTTTAAATTTGGTCACATGAGAATTACTAAACGCTACCAAGCAGTGAAACCTGACATTATCACCAGGCCTATAAACCTGCAAAAGTACAATATAACAAGGCAAAGAAATTTATAAATGAGTAAAATAAGGAAAAGAAAGTCCAATGAAGATTCCTTGAAGCGAGTTTAAATTAATTTAAATTCTTAAGAAGTCTGTCAAAACACCTACAATGTAGATTGAAAAGATTTCACTTTCTAATTTACAGGCTACTTGAGTTCAATAACTTAAAAATGAAAAGCCTCTGGACCCTTCCAGCACATGTTATTCTAAGAGCTGTGATAAGGAGCATATAGCAAACGTGCTCAGTTACATGCACTAGGTAAGGGAAAG
This sequence comes from Eubalaena glacialis, assembly GCF_028564815.1. NCBI lineage: Eukaryota > Metazoa > Chordata > Mammalia > Artiodactyla > Balaenidae > Eubalaena > Eubalaena glacialis. The sequence continues at coordinate 30,959,636 of NC_083722.1, read as the reverse complement.
CTGCTGTCATCCACAACCCACCAGCAACTGTCTGACCACCAATCCTTTAGTTTAAAATCTGTAGAAGCATTTCCTAGAGAATGCTGCAGTCGTAGTATTTCTCACCCGAACTTATAATGTGGTCAGTCCCATCAAGGCTCTAATAGGAGAACAAACCGGCTGCCAGTTCTATATTTAACAGCAGATCCTGACAATCACATTTGTGCCTGACAACTAGATGCCTTTCAGTGAAGCCATTCCCTGGAAATGACACTACAATACTGTTACTTATTTAGAGGGCATGGAGCCAAGAAAAACCAGCTCATTAGCAGTGAATGGGTAGGGAAGACAGCAGCCAGAGGATTAAAAAACAGCAATATACAACACAAACAGGCTTAGAAGAACTGTGAAAATGCAGGGGGAAAAAAGTAGAGATCCACAGAATGAAATTCCTACAACACAAAATTAACACAGAGACTTAAGTCTGCATTTTCTCATTTAAAATCACATAAGCAAGGATCAAATGCATATTGATTCTAATTTTACATAATCAAAAGCCTGAAAACCTCATGCCAATAGAAAATATTGGTAAATAAAAAAAGGACTCCCCTAATCTTGGCCCTATTTTCCTGTTCTATGAAGCAATTCATAAGAAGAAAAAATAACTTCAGACTATAAATGATGAATGTATAACTATTAGGAGTGGCCTCTCTATGAGGTCTGAAATAGAAGGAAAATGTACATTTCTTCCAAAGCTGTGGCCAACAATAACTTTCGCATTCTGAATCTAGCTTAAGCACATTAGTTGGGAAGATGTTTGCAAAAGTATTTCATAAGAAAGTGCTGAATTTAGCTTTTATTTTATTTTTTTCTGTTTTCTTAAGTGGCCTGCAGTCTATCCAATGCGCTAAGTAGAACCTCTCCTAAGTATAAATGACAAAAGGAAATACAGCTTTCTTCTTACAGAGAGCTGTTTCTATAGATCAGGGGTCATCAAACTTTCTGTAAAGGGCCATATAGTAAATATTTTCAGCTTTACAGGCCATATCGTGTCAGTCACAAATAACAGATAAATAATGAGTGTGACTGTGGTCCAATAAAATCTTATTTTCAGAAACAAGCAGCCAGTCTATGGCCACAGTTTGCTGACCTCTACTATAAAGCATGTTTTTTTACCTACTAATAAATACGTTGTTTTAATAAATAACACCAAATTTGAAATATGATGTCTGGGATTTGCTTTAAAATATTTCATTAAAAAAAAAGTGAAGAGTAGAGAGAAAGGTTAAAGAAGACTGGCAAGGGGCTTCCCTGGTGGCACAGTCAATGCAGGGGACACAGGTTCGAGCCCTGGTCCAGGAAGATCCCACATGCCGCGGAGCAACTAAGCCCATGCACCACAACTACTGAGCCTGCGCTCTAGAGGCCGCGGGCCACAACTACTGAAGCCCGCTCACCACAACTACTGAAGCCTGTGCACCCCCAACAAGAGAAGCCACCAAAATGAGAAGCCCACACACTGCTACGAAGAGTAGCCCTTGCTCGACGCAACTAGAGAAAGCCCGCGAGCAGCAACGAAGACCCAATGCAGCCAAAAATAAAATAAAATAAAATAAATTAATTTAAAAAAAAAAGAAGACGACTGGCAAAACACAATTAGCGTTAGTCTGATGATGGATGCATGGAGTTCATTATACTATTACAATAATTTTATGAGTTTGAAATTTTCAAAATTAAAAGTTTTTAAAAATACAAAGTAGATCAATGAATTGGCTCTACAGGAAAATTAATTTCCTCACTTTACTATAAACATTCTAAAACATGTCTAGTATTTTTAAACATAATCAACATAGTACAACATACAAGTTTAACATAAAGCTACTAGACCATAGCTAAAAAATTTAAACATACAAAAGTATATACAAGCATAAACCCTTAACATTTTCCATAATTTAACAGACAGCCTCACCTCATACAACTCCTAAATTAACACATTTTATTAGTCTCATCTTAGCTAACAAAATGTGTTACCAATTCTTGGTTTTAGAATATAATTATTTTATAGGGCATACATCACTTAACATATCATAGGTTTATTATTTTTTCAAATAAATTAGTAAATAATTTTTATTTCTCAGTTTTAAACTCTAAGCAATAAATATGAATAGAAACAATTCACATAAACAAACCCTGTTTAAGGTCTTCAATAATTAAGAGTATAAAGGGATCCCGAGGCCAAAGTTTGAGAACCTGTGACCTGAACATTTTTGATGCTGTTTAAAGTATGTTTACCAAGCAACCATTAGATATATGCTCAAACTCATTTTTCCTTTGAACAATAATCATCACAAAGTGGAGTTAATCCACTATGAAGGCTATCAATATATACCCATTTAAACCTTCAACAGAAACATTCTTTTAAAATTGCTGGGTATGTCATGAATAATGTATCCATAGGAAAAGAAGAGCTCTAATGTGTTGTCCCCCTTATGCAGAAAATTGTCTCCTGGACCAATAATAAAGAAAAACTAATATGCGCCAGCAGACATTTCTAATAAATACGCTACCTCTCATCAAATCAAGATATGCAGTCTCACTCAATGAAAGAAGCCAGAAATCAAGCTTAAAAGAGCTTTAGGAAAGAAATGTTAATGACTATGCAATTTCTCAAAAACTAAATAAATGTGTTTTTTAAATGTCCTAAGTTTTTTCTCAAGTTCTGAAACACAGTGATTTCAAATATTATCAAAACTGAAAACTAAATTAGGCTCACAGAATGATTATGACTGACACTTGAGAAAAACTGAGAACTCTGTGAAAATATTTCCAACTATCCAAGAATATAATCAATGTCAAAATTTTCTAAATCTAAAACTAAAACAGCAATAAGCAATCCATAACACAGATTTGGGCAGATAATAATCAGAGCACAAATGTCTACATGAGTATTCATTCTTTTATGAAGATGAACCAATACTTACTTTTTGAATACAGTATCACTGTAGCATTTTTAACCAATTTGTCCCTTCCGTATACGGCTATTTAAAATGTTATCAGACTATTTCATTTTTACTTAAGTACAAATTTCCAAGTTAAGTTTTATAAATCTCGTTATTTCTATTGTCTTTTATCAACATGAATAAACTTAAAATAGTAATAACTGAGATACAGAGCCATACTTACATCATACTCTGCAATTCTGCTGCAAAGCTTACAGACTTCCCTGTACTTCTTCCACTACTTGAAGTGGCAGTAGACATTGGGCTGGCTGCAGTGTTATTCATCTAAATAAAAAAGAGAACTCAGCTTACAAAATGTATTTAGCTATAAGTAAATGCATGGAAAACGGAAGCAATTATAAGTTACTTCAAAAAGTATAGAAATTTTTAAAATTCTGATTTGTTTTACGTAAATCTGATTTGTCCATACTTGTTCTTTATTAAAATGAAACAGTAAGGTAGAAAACTGCTTAGTCAAATATGACGTAAAAAAATTACTCACTTGGGTGATAAAATTTTCATTACATATTTTGTAATAAGTATTGGAAGAAAAATACTCATTAAAATATTTTAATAAAGTTCAGTGGTTTTCAAACTCCAATCCATGGAGCCCAAAGATTCCCCAGCAATATTTCAGTGAGCTCTCAGTGGCCCCCAAGCAGTTCCATCCAGAACATAAGAACTCTGATTTTTCTATTTCATATATTGGGGTTCCAAGTAAGATTTCATTTAAAGAAAGAGTTGCACAGCTGTAAGATACAAAATTAGAAAACCAAAACATAATCTAATTCCCATTTGAACCATAGCCTAAAATACAAATAATACAAATAAAGCCAATCAGTAGATCAGAAGTAAGCATTGTGATATTTTATTATCTTATGGTTAAATTACTCATCAATTTAAAATGTGACTTTTAAAAAAATAAAAAATAAAATAAAATGTGACTTTTTTCCCAATAAAATTAAGCTGATGCATAATGGGAAAACTAGATGCTAATCCTAATATACATCATTTTACTTATTACATGTGGCAGTCCCACAAACAAGAAGTAGTGAAAATAACATTAAGGTAATAGAAGTAGATAAAAGCCTCAGGCTTTTACCTCAAGGACACAGTAAGTGCTCAATAAATGTTAGTTATCATTTCATGTATATATAAATTTTGCAATACTATGATTTTCTTTAAAAAATACTTTGCTGATTAAAGAAGAATTAAGATTTAAAATATATAATAAAGTAAAGGAGTACTGAGAACTTTAAGTACAGTAAAATAATTAGGTGTCAGAAGTCAGACTGCCTAGGTTAGAATCCCAGCTCTACTACTTTACTAGGGCTCGGGGCAAGTTCCTTAACGTCTCTGTGCCTCAGTTTCCTCATCTGTAAAACAGGAATGATAATCGCACACTCTTAGGGTTGTTGTGAGGATTAAATGAACTAACATAAACAAAGCATTCAGAATAGTTCTTAGCACACAGTCAGTACACAATGTTAACTTCTTTGTGACAAATTTAGATTATCCTTATTTCATAATCACAAACTTTAAGAAACTTGAATATTTTCACTAAAAGACCTCAATACAATTCAACAAATATTAATTAGTTTCCTTATAAAATAAGTTGTTTTCACACTGACATCACTACTGCTACTAGTCAGCCTGGCTTAAAATCTCAGTCATCATCTTTGACTCCTTCTCCTGCACCCTATAATTTGTAAGAAGCCAAATAAATTCTACTTTATGTTTTTACCTCCTCCCTTTCTTGTTGAGCTCTATTTATAGCTTCTCTCTTTGCAGCTCAGTTCATTCTCCACACTGCTATCAAATTTATCTTCTTAATACATCCTCTAATCTGACCACTTCTGTGGGCAATGGAGGCTTAAAATGGATAAAGGAAACTTGAACCAGGGTCATTCACTGATGGCTGAGATGGAAAGGCTGGGTCCCATGAATGAAAGCTGAAAAAATTAACTACTACAAACCACTGCCTGAGATGGGCCACATATGAAGCTTTTGAGAAGGCAAAAGGACAGAGACCTAAGACAAGCAGCACACTAGCTGGGTGGCTAGATCTGGAATGTCCCAATATCATTCTGCGGCAGGACCAACTCTCTGCCAATATAAGCCCTGGTCTAACCTAAGGTCCCTAGGAGCCAGGCGAAAACCACTAGACAGAGACTGCAAAAGCGGAGAAAGAGAAGGAAGAAAGTTTCACTCAAACTGAACCTGAAAACCAAAGTTCTAAAACACATAAAGAAGCTAGTGCTATGAAAGACCACCGGTCTTTTTAAGCGTAAATTTGTCCTATTTGTTCACAAAGACTTTTTTGGAATAAGTACTTTTTTCTACAAATAATAGAGGAAAAGAAGCAACACCATTTGGAACTCAGGTTAAAAAAAAAAAAAAAAATCGCATCATCAGTCCAAGATTGGGGAATAATAAGACAGGAAAGCAAGTTCAAAAAGGAACTTGGCTTTCCAGTGACCTTAGAAAATGGTTCACTTGTCTCAAGAGAAGACTGACAGAGATATGACATCCTGGAGAAGATGTTAAACTCAAAGATTATGAATTAACCCGTCTATGATTTAAGTTGACTCATGTCAGATTTGAAGGCATGCCATTCTTGGGATTATCCTGAGACACTGCTGGAGTTATTGACCCCTTTCATTCTGCAAATCCAGTCACCTTGCTTTAACACTCTCTGAAGAAGAGACATTTCAGAAAGTAAATTCATACTAAAACCCCAGCTTTCTTAGGTTGTGCCCCTACTGCAAACGTTTCGTATCAAGAGTATTGGTAAGAGTGAAAAGATCCCAATCTTAGTTTATTATAACCACGATCAGCCTTTCACAGTCAAGTTATTTACTTCTTAAATCAAACAGGTGAATAACATTTTTCTTGACATCATGAGCTGATAGTGCATTAGAATCTTTAAAATAATTATTTCCTGTGCACACATTTTGTTTGATGTTTTAGATAATTAACTTCTTTAGACATTAACTTCTCTACACATCAAAGTCCTATCATTCCAATGCTTTATTTCCTATCTCCCGGACATTTAAAAAAAAAATGTCGGTTAAAAGCAGAAGCACTCAAGTCAATTTTCTCTAATAAATACAGTTAACATGGAACTGAAAACCTACTGTAATCTTCTCAATGGGTTAATGTCCTGCAGTTGTTTTAGCTTTCAATTGAAATGCAGCTGTTTGCCATATTTTACAAAATGAATTCAGATGTGCAGATGGAGACCCAGATTATTTCAACATGCCACAGTTTAAATGTGAACTCAAGGAATAAGTTCATCTCTGATTAATACTTATATTTAAACCTGATTATTAAGCCAGTAGCCAATACTATGTCACACCCGTAAAATTCTGTTCCAGAGTAGAAAAACTGACATCTTTTAATAATAATAATGGAATTTAAGGATATGCCCCTTTTCTCAGAAAATACCACGCAAAAAAATTTTAACTGTAGTAAAGTTATACATCACAAATGTGAATTAAACAAAAATGTAATGAACATGTTAGTGCATTTCTATTTATAGCTCATATTTTTAGTGACTAAATGACCAAAGAAGAAATACCATGAAACATCTTCAGCTTAAAATACCTCAGAGTTGAAAATGTTATTACTAGTTACAACTAGTTACAACACCCTCAAAACAGTGTCAAAAATCTGGATTGTGAAATCCATCAGTCTACCCATTTACTAAAAGACAGTGGAATTTTTAAATTGTTTCACTCCTGAGAAATATTAATTCAGCAGACCTATGTACTGATTCTGAACATCTACAGTCTCAATTTCAATCACTTATAATCTGAGCATCCCACATAATATAAATTAATAGAAAACTATTATAATCAGAACATTTTCATTTTCATAGAACTCCAAAGGCAGGCAGCGATTATGGTTAAGCCAACACTATTAGACACTATATTTTAGTTTTGTTGTTAAAAAAAAAACTCAAGTTACATCATGATCTAAATTTCTCCTGCTGTGCAAAAATAATACCAAACGATCATTCAATCACTGAGAATGCAAAAAATAAAAAAAAATTAAAATGTGCAAAATTTTAAAACTTCTATACTTAGTTTTGGAATAACACAATGATAATTCCAATATATTTATATATGCCCCAATTCAAGTTAATCAACATAGTAGAACCTGGTAATAACGATCAACTAATCTCTCAAGTTCAGTTTCTCCATCCGTCAAGAATAGTTTCTACCTGTCTCAGAGGAGTGTTGTAAAGAAGAGAGTGGCTGCAACATAATGGGCGCTCAAAAAATATACGTGAATTGAAAACATCAAAACACCTGTAAATTATGAAAATTCCCTATAGACAGACGGACTGTAAACTGAGTTTACTTATCTCAGTTGGCTACATGAGCGATAATTTTTTTAAACCTACAGACACAGAAGCCGTGACACACTGCTCAGAGACACGTGAAGTTCTATTATTATATTTTTCTTCTTTAGTCTGATATTAATGTAGGTTTCTACTCCATGTGCTTTCATATCCAGTACTCTCAAAGAAATACTGAGTTTCAAAATAAATTTTATTCTTTGCAAAAATGGTTCTTAAAGTGCACTGCCAACGGGCCTATCAGATCATCCTAAAATACGTGACATCCAAACCCTGAAAAAATGGCAAGCTTACTTTTCCAATATTGAAAACACTGTTGTTTTTACATAAAATATTATATAATTGAGTGACAATGGTTAACGTTCCAGATATATGCAAAAATTTGGAATCAATTATACTTCTAATAGTAAGAAGTAAGTGTATTTGACAAGGATGTCAAAAAAGGAGCTCTCTTAAACATCAAGATTCTCTTCCAGTCCAGATTCACATTTTAGAAATATTAAACCTTATGAGAAGTCCATATTAAATATAAACAATTCAATAAAAGATCTCATGTGGTTAAAAACACAGTTCATGTGACTAAAAAGGAGTGGGAGATTTACTGGAGAAGGCATGTAAAAAAGAAGTGAATTTGTTATAAGCATTTCGGAGTTTATAAGGGGTCTTTCGCCTGTATTAGCTCACATATTTCACAACCACCCTCTTAGGCATGTATCTCCCCCCTATTCATGAAGAAGCTAAGAGTAAAAACACTGGGTGAAGGTAACAAATCTAACACAAAAAACAGGCTTTGATCCCAGGTAACCTGAAATATTCAGTCCATCTACATACATATTTTTTAAAAATTTACCAATCCCCTACCATTTTAGTGCCTTAGTTTTAACACACTAAAATAATATAGAATTACTGAGAAGTTGTACACATAGTAGCCAGGGGACTTGTCATTAAGTTTTCTTGGAGACTGATGACTTTAAAAGTTAAGTTCAGGAATTCTTTGCTTAAAAGTAAATCTTAGGCAGATGGATAAACAACTATAACAGACAAAGTATAACTATGGAAATTGGCGGGAGGGGGGGCCAAAGACAGCTGACGTTCAGAACTACAGTTTGAAAATCACTAATTTCATCCAAATCCCTCATTTTTCAGGTGAGGATACTGAAGTCCAGAGGGGTTTCTTGAACTGCCCAAGGACACATCACTATTTAGTGATACAGCTGGGACTAAAACTGAGGTCCCCTGACTCCTGGTCCAGAGTTCTTTCTACTATCCCACAAGGAACACACAAATAAAAGTTGATTATAATTAACTCACAAGACCTCCACAATGTGTCTGTCATAGTGAACTTTGTTGTGAAGTATCTGTCTATGCCGACTCACAGTTTAGCTGTAAAGAGCTGGGCTCTGGAATTCAAACACAGGCTCTAACACTTACCAGGTGACCTTGGGCAAGTCACATCACCTCCCTGCCTCAGTTCCCTCATCTTTAAAAAGGAGATTAAAAATACTCCTCTCATAGGTGACATCAAGTAATGTATACAAAGCACTTAGGACAGGGCCTGGTACCTAGAAAGCACTCAGTTCATGATGATGACGATGATGATGAAGAATCCAAGCAAAAGTATAGCTTCTTGAAAACATATCACAAAGTATTATTATTAAACACGTATATTCTCAGGGGAAGAATATTATGATTAGGAATAGTCCTTTAAAGATTCAGAAACAAATAATATGAATAAAGTAAAATATAAAGGATTCAGTCATAAAACTGCTATAGCATTTGAAATAGCAAAAGTACACTTCAAGATTTTTAAATAGTTTATATTTGTATAATATTTTATATTTACTGCCCTATGAATTCAATGAACACAGCAGTTTTTCAGCAACTAGTATATACTATAAGCCAGTTAGCATATTATTTTAATATTCATAACCTTATTTAACCTTCAATATCCACTATCAGTCAGATTCTATCAGAGACAGTAGTATAATGCAAAAAAAACTTACAGATCCGTTCCAGAAAGTAAGAGACTCATCAGTATCACCTATTAAGTGGGAATGATATGTTTCGATAAATAAATGAGATGGAGCATTAGTCTGGAACACATCAAGTGCCCATGAAAACGTTGGTTCTCCCTTAGCAGTAGTATGGAGTTGTTCTGTACAGGGAATATACTGTAACCAGATCAATATAGCACCATTACTGGGGCATACAGTATTATTTGTCAAAGAGAATGATCTTAGGTAACAGTGTCTATTACACTCTATGCTGTTTCACAAATTAAAATATGTGTAAACAGTTTTTGCAGATTTACTGGAGTTAGTCGGTAGACAAGTTGAGAGGAAACCAGTTAAATAGTTAAATGTCTGTAAAACAATACAACAATTTACGTAATTCTCATCTGAAGCCTCCAGCGATCCTAGGAGGAGGTGGGATAAGGTTAGGTACTAATTCCGTTTTACTGATGAGGAAATTGAGACTCAGAAAAGTTAAATACCTTAATTGAAATCACACAGAGAGAATGAGGGCAGAAAAGGGCTACATCTAGATTCTGGAATTAGTTTTAAGTGCTCTTTGCACCTATCCACAATGCATCTCAGAACATTAATCTCTCTCCCGATCCATTATTCAATAAACTTAAGGCTAGAGCAGCCAATATATATTGAGTACATACTTCTTACGTGCTTCGCTGCACCCAACACACATCACATGGGTTACTTCATTTAACCCTCAGCAGTAAGGAGTCAAACCAAATGTGTTTGACTCTCAATAAAATATTTTATCCACTACAGTATAAATTCAATTAATACAATAAAACATTAAGTAGAATTATTTTTCTTTACTATTTAGGTGAGCCATCAGCAAAACCAGTCTTTAATATAATAAGTAGATGTCTAACTAATTTCACTATTCAACCTCACCATAAAGTAAAACAGGTACTATTTTCAACAGGAATACTCAATGTTCTGATTTAACTGGCATGGCCTAACTTTCTTTGCAGATTCCTACACCAAAAATCAAGAGAGAACCAAAAATCAAGCTGCCCAAGATTTCTATCCAATTATATGGAGAAAAGTAGAAAAGTTTAATTACCTGTGGCTTAAATGGACAGGTCACTTGCTGGCCTTATTCCAGATAGCTCATCTGTTATTTAAGCACATAAGCAATAAAGTTGTCACTACTTTAAAGCAAGTACATTTCTGAGGTTGCAGTACGCTTAATCCTCCTAAAATCATATATTCCAAATTTCAACAAGCCTGAAAGGAGGGTGACCATATTATTAAGTAGACCCAACTGGAACATTTTTGAAAATGAAAGGAGTTCTATTAATAATTATCCTGAGACAAACAGACTCTAAACCATGACTGCCCCAGAAAAAGCAGGGTATACATAAGAGCAACCCATTTTGATTTGTGTGTTATGGACTACTCTTTGTATATGCTTAATTCGTGAGCTTTAAGTTTTTGTTGCAGATCCAAGGATTATCATCAGCCTTGAGACCAAGGGTACCACTTCACAAACATCAGGCCAGAGTTAAGGGTGTGTTATCTATAAACAAAGTGGGGTTTTTTTTTGTTATGTTTTTCTTTCAAACTTAATTTTATAAACATTTGCTTGAAAAAAACCACTCTATGTATTTCAAAGAAAGCAATCTTGCAAAATATCGCCAAATTTCAGACTTATCTCTTCAAAAGTTTTGAATACCAATAACCACAAAACTACTTCTGAAATGGCCCAACGCTCAGTTTACTATTATAATTTATCAAATTGTTTTTTATACAAAAAGTTAAGGAAAAAGCACCATCTTTCAAACTGAAAAAACTCAGGAGTAAAAGAGTTGAAAGGTTTTCACTGAAAACTAACTGAAGTGATAAAAGATAGTGGAAACCCACAGTCACGAAACAGTACAATGATTAAAGGAAACTCCACTTAGTATTATTGTGACTCTCCAAACAAATCTGCCGTTAGCCGTACAACCTAGGAGTCAAAAGAATGCTTTGCTTTAATTTTCAAGCTGTAAGTAAGTATTAACAGACCCAAGCTTTGAACTACAGTATTTGAATGAAAGGCATTATTTGAATATAATTATAATTCCTTAAAGCAACAAATGTTCTAAGAGTTGGCTTCTCTGACTTAAAACTCAACAAAATCAAGAACTGGAAAAGGTCTCAAAGGCTAGATTCTAGACCTATGCTGTCCAATAAAGCAGCCACTAGCCACATGTGGCTATTTATATTTAAGTTAATTAAAATAAAATTAAAAATTAAATACCTCAGTGCACTACTAGCCACACTTCAAGTGCTCAAGAGCCACTTGTGTCTAGTGGATACCATATTAGGACAGCACAGATTACAGAATATTTCCACAACGATAGAAAGTTCCATTGGACAGGGCTGCTCTAGACCTAGGCTGCTCTAGATCTTTTCTTGAATATTCCCAGAGATAAGAAACTTGCCATAACACAATGAAGTGCACTTTATTTTTGCAAAGTAGTAACTATCAGGAAATTATTCATAACATTCAGTGAAATCCAGCCTCTCTAAAACATCCACCAGAAATTCCACAAGTTCCATCCTCAATTTGGTCTTCAAGTAAATCTTTACAGAGGTAATTTAATTCTGTTTCCAAAGTTCTGTCCTCACATATACTAAAACCCTACGTCCTCTCCTCCCAGATAAATACATCCTCATTTCTCTGGAACGAAAGAGTTTGAAGTTTCTATAGCCTCACGGAGTTAAGCTCATTTATCCACGTGTACGTTAACAACACATTTCCAGGATCGCCTCTGAGTGTCAGATATTACATTCCACTGCCCCTATAAAAATCCACACCAGTTTCTTGATTTTTCCACTTAGAAAGCCAGGTCACAGTCATTCTGAATTCCTTAAACAGGGAGATAAAAATGACAGGTAATTGATCAGTGCCTGGAGCTTGTTATAAGCATTAACCTGTATTACCTCATTTAATCCTCACAATTCTGAGCTAGGTTATTACTATCCCCATTTTACAGACCAGAACACCCAGCCAAAGACACGCTAAATAATTTCCCCAAGGGTCACAGATGTGGGCTCACCCCAGAGAGAAGGGAGTCGATCTTTTCCTTTTCCTGGATGCTATACTTCTACTAACGCTACCTAACTCTTCTTCCACCTCGCCCATAAAGCTACAATTTCCTTGTTTAAGAATTCTTCCCCCCAAAACACGACCTAGATGACACGCGAAAGGTGCTTCTGAACACACCCAGCGACGCCCGCTCCCGCTCGCCCGCCCAGCTCCCCTGGCCCCACGCCCACCCGCCTACGGGGAGGAGTCAAGGCCAACGCCACACGCCGCGGGAGAACCCGGCCGACTCGCGGGGCCAGCGCCTCGGGAGACGCTGCTTCTGTGCGTCCCTCAGCCTCCCGCGCGAACGACCGGGACCCCCCGCGGCAGCTCCCGGGGGCAGGGGGGCGGGGCCCAGACACGCTGGGCTCGGCGCCTCTCCCGGCCCCCAGCCCTGTCCCCCGCCCGCCCCCGCGCCTCCCCCGGTCCCCCTACAACCTCTGTTCTAAGAACACTTGTAGACCCGGCTGCGCGTCCCGCGTGGAGAATGTGGGGATAGAGATGGTGCGGTTTCTGCGGCGGCGGCTCGGGACACGCTTGGAAAGGGGCGGGGTAGGGGGCTGAGAGTGTCTAAAGGGAGAGGGTGGCTGGGCGCGGACGTGGGGGAGGGGGGGAGCAAGATGGCGTGAGCCCGACTCTCTCTGTGGGGCGGGGGTGGCGGAGGTGGAGGAGGGAGGGCCACAAACACCCCCTCCACTCTCGACGCGGGCGCTGGCGCATGCGCGCTCGGCCAGGTGGCGCGCGGTCTCCTTTCTCTAGGCAGCCACTTCCGCCACGCTCGCTGGGGGCGGGGCGTCGCGGAGCGCGCCGGCCGCCGCTTTCCATGCTGCATTGGTGCGGGCGGGCGGTGCGGCGGGTGCGGGTTGCGCGGGAGGTGCCGGGGGGTGCGGGCTGCGCGGGCGGTGCGGGGGATGCGGGCTGCGCGGGCTGTGCGGGCTGCGCGGAGCTGGCTGCGCGGGGCCGGGGGCGGGCGACACTGAGCCACGCGGCGGCCCTTAGAGCGGGGGCTGCTGGGAGATGAGTGGGGATGAGCTGAGAATCGGAGGGTGGTCAAGGCCAGTCTTGGACTCCTTAAGAATGAGCTGAGAGGACTAGGGTTTTCGAGGACTTAGTGCCCGAGGCTGCAAGTTTGTTTTCAGCTTCAGGGCGGAGATTGGCCTCTGTAACGGTCTTGTGCGCAGTTGGGGTGAACCGGGATCTTACCGGGACGATGCAGGGAAACGGAGACATCAGAAAGGCCCTCCTCCCCCAAAGGACCGCGGTGCCGGGGTGTGGATATGCGACCCTTTCTGGGACCGTGAAACACCCCCTCGTACGCCGGCCCTCGCACATCACCGCTCCCCATCCTTCTTTCCCCTGCGCAAAGTCATTCCAGAGGCAGTGGGAGATGATAGTCTGCAGCGAATTTTTCCTCCTATTCATGTTACCAAGCTCAAGCATTTAATGACCACGTTTTTTTTGAAAACTATTTGCTATTTCAAGGCTTCTGAATGGATGATCCTATATTTATTTTTCCTTAGAATTTTAGCCTGCTTCTCCTTATTTTAAAATCTTGCACTCCCACTTTTGAGCTGTACATCCTGTCCTCTCAGAATTGATTGATACAGATGTATTTTTTTAAATAATACAGTCATAAGACAGTGATTTCAGTTGCTTTATTTTACGTGGTCTTGTTATTTATATTTTTAACATTCTTTTCAGCTGCTCAGGAAAGAAAACTATTACCCACTTAAGTCCATGCCTATGACGTCAAATATTATATTTCAGAGATTCAACTACTAACCCTCATCAAGTCTTCTTTAAGCATTACTACTTCAGTTATTTTCTTGCCTATGAATATTTGTGTTCTGAAATAATCCCTTCCTCCTATTCGCTTACATTGTTTAAAATAGCAACTTATTTGGTTATTTCGTCTGTGGATTGTAGTTGAGTCTCTTGTTAATTTTGTTTTTAGCTCTCCTTTAATCTCCCCAACACTTAAATACTTGCTAAATAAAGTTCCAAAAGAATAAATTTGTTTAGGATGTAAAAGCTCACCATAATGTGTAAATCAGGGCTCAATCCACTGATGGGCAAAGTGTATAGGGGAAGAAAGTAACAGTGAGAGAGAATCGTCATAATTTCTTATGAAGGAAGACTGGTTTATACAATAGTTGAAAAGCCCTTTCAAGTACATTAGCAAGAAAATAGAAGAAAATTAAGAAAAATATTAATAGTACATCTAAGAAAATATAACCGGAAGGAGATCCTTTCAAGTAAAATTATGTTCAATCAGTGTTGCCGTACTGATATTTTCATGGGAGTTTTACCTGCATCACATGGAGGCCAGATTTGACCTAGTTTTTTGGGACAGAACCCAGACCTTACTCTCAAGCCACTGGTGTCTAACCTACATATAATCACACACAACAGGAGTTAATGAAAGTGTGCCATGGAGAAGGGAAACCGAGTTAAACAGGCCCTGGTAAAGGGAGCTCAAAATTTCACTCTTAGGAAATTGTGACTTTTGCTGTTGGCGGAGATCTTAGCTTTGCAGTCACATGAGTTATCCTAGTGTTCCTACCTCCTGGAATCTGTTAAAATCTATTTTAAAAATTTGATTTAGTCATAATTTTGTTTGTAGTTTGAGAGCACTCCTGCCCGCAATGGGTCAAAAATATTCTCCATTCGATTAATATCAAAGATCCTAAATTATCAATGCTACTAAGTTATCTTCATTATAACAAAGCTAAAGCAATGGTGCTGAAATTAAGACATTGATGACTACCACCGCTCAGAAAAACACGTGATTTCCAAAGCATGTGGAAAAAACACATCAGGAGACCAAGTGAATTCATCACACCACAAAAATGTCTTCATCCCTTGAACAAAGCCATTAAAGGAAAATGAAGCATTGTTACTGTAGATTTTTACATTCCTCTGGTATAATAACCTTCATATAGACTGACTAATGAAAACAGAAAAGGTACATATCTAAGCAAAAATGCCTCCTGGCATCTTAAAAGATGACTAGATTAGATAATAAAAGAAGGCTTAATCCTCCAAATAATAGCAGAAGCCATGCCTAGTATGGAGCCATCTCTGTGATGAAGTGGTTTCTTCTCCTGTGGATGCCATGCGGACAGTTTACTCCAGGTGACCTGCAAATTCTTACTCTTTTGTGACCCATGACTGTCATGTATTAGGATGCTTGTGGAGGCTTTTTCTTTTCCTATTTATCAATTATTTTACCCTGCTATATTTGCTATTCTAATGTTTATGTAGTCACCATGGAAATAAACCAGGTAGAACTGAATATTGTTTAGAATTGCATATTGAAATTGTTGCTATATTCAGTTAATTTTCTGATATTAAGAACTCTTTTTCAATTGCAATCTCAAAGGTACCTTGTTTTATCTTTAGAACGAGGAGTTCTGACCAAAACAATTATTCAGCTCTGTGGTACCTGGGCAAGTCATTCTATATCATGGGTCCTCTGTTTTCATATCTGTAAGATGAGTTGATCTAACCAAATAACATAAAACCTGTAGTCCTAAAACTCTATGCTTCTTTAAAGTAGGAATAACCAAAAGATGAATCTTAAAGGTGTACAGAATAATTTCAGCATTTATATTTATGCTACCAAAAATTATGTGACTATGCAGGACTCTTGCTTTAGGCCAACTTGGATCAACTGATGTTATGTATTTCAAAAGAAAGCCCAACATGAAAAGATATATATGAATCAAATTTATTGACACACTGGAGGGAGGGTGCATCACATAACTGTTCAGAGTGTAATCAAATTGGCTTCCCATACCTTCCAATTATATTCATATGTTTTGAAGGAGGAAGAGCAACACAGTGATGAGAGAAGAAATGCTAAGAATTGCAGTACTGAGCAGCTTGTAGAACTATAATCATGAACCATCCTCTTAGGAATCTCTCATTGCAGGTTTAACACTCCAGGATCTTTTAAAATTAGTGCTTGGCCGCTAGAAAATGATCATTTTTGAGACTTAGATGGGGAGGGAATCATAGAACATCAGGGTTTCATGGGGCCCCTGAACTCTCTAGACATATGGAAACTTAGTTGCTCCCATTCCCATAGAATCCAATACATAATACCTCTTGTACTGGAAACGAACAACTTTTACATTTCTCCCCTTGAAAATAAGGTCTATTTGCTGAGTGTTAGTGATAGGTGCTAATTATTTCGTTCATTCAACAATTATTATGATGGGCTTACCATGTGCCTGACACTATTCTAGGAGCTGCAGATATAGCAGTGAACAAAACAAAACTCCATGCCATCATCAAACTCACATTCTAGAAGGAGGAGTTGCACAATAAAATAAATACCCAAATTGTGTAATATGTTAAAAGGCTATGAGTGTTAGAGGGGGACAATTTTATACAACAGGGAAGGGATTATGGAATTAGAAAAAGCACAGGAGGAATAGGAGAACTGTGATATTTGTATTGAGCAAGCAGGGTAGGGCTCACTGTGGAAGTGGCATTTGAATAATGACTTGAGGAAGAAGGTGAAGAAGGTAGTTGTAGATATCTAAAGAAAGAGCCTTCCAGACAGTGAGAACAACCTGTGCCAAAGCCCTGTAGTGGGAATGGGGCTGGTAAGTTGCAGGAGTAGCCAAGAGGCCATTTTAGCTGAAGAATAGTGACCCAGAAAGAAGATAGTGTAATATGAGGTCACAGAAGAATTAGGAGACCAGATGGTGGAAGGTCTGTGTGCCTGGGACTAGGAGGCTATTAGCAGAGAATTGACATGATGTGGTTAAGGGTTTAAAATGATTACTCTGGCTGCTGGGCTGGAAATAGTCTGTAGAGGCACAGACAGTAACCAGGCAAGAGATGACGGTAGCTTGTATTAGGGTTGTTACAGTAGATGCCATGAGACGTGGTTGGATTCTGGATATAGTTTGAAACTCATTGTGATTTACTGACAGATTGGATTTGGGATTCTAGAGAACAAGAGGAATTAAGGATGACTCTCAAGGGTTCGGAGAAAGTGGAAAAATGAATTTGCCATGAACTGAGATGGAAAGGACTGGGGATGGAGTATGTTGGGTGGGTATAAGAGATCAAGAATCCAGAGACTTCCCTGGCAGTCCAGTGGTTAAGACTCTGCACTTCCAGTGCAAGGAGCGCTGGTACCATCCCTGGTCAGGGAACTAAGATCCCGTATGCCATGTGGCTGTGGCCAAAAAAAAAAAAAAAAAATCCAAGTGTAAGAGATCAAGAATCCAGTTTTAGGCATAAATAAGTAATTAAGTACAGTGTTTGTATTATCTTTAATGTTTTTGCCATCATAAGTAAGTTCTTATGGAAATGAAGGAAAGTTTGTATTTGTAACTCTTTTAATAATAATTTAATTTCTAATCCTGCTCACATAATAGAGGTCCATCTAGACTTAACATATGTCAAGGAATATTTTATTTTTGCTTTAAGAAGAGGTGAGGAAAGCTAAACATTCCCTTGTTTAAAAAAGAAAAGAAAAAGAAAACAATAACTGTTTTTGGTTTTTTTTTTTGGCGGGGGGGTGTCTATCAATACCTGAAAATAAAGTAGAGAATTCAGTTGAGACAAATATACAGAAACATTCAGTTCCCAAAGGTACTATCAATGAAAAATTTAGATGTAAAACTGGATCTAATTCAGTGAATTATTTGAATGACTGCCTCCATTTTATATTATGCATATACATTTATTTTTCTATGATACATGGAAACAGGGCCCAAAATGAATCAGTACCATGACTGAAATAAACCACAGTATAGCTAATGCAGCCTGCTATTCCTAGTTCATACTCTGAAGTTGGATGCAATAAACCTGTACTGACTAAGGAATGCTCAGATCAATTGCTAGTGATCAGGGATTTATACCAAAAATTTTGACCAAGTTACTTTATTTTTAGTATTTCATAGATGCAGCATAAGGTATATTTTCTCTTTCCAGAATATACTTAAAACAACTTCATTAACCCAAAAAATATGGGCTTTCATGCCACTTATTAGCATAATTTATGACAAGGATGTTATAAACTTCAGAGTTTTGTTGTGAGGATTGCATGTAAAGTGAGAATGTATGTAAAGTGTCTGGTACATAACATGCACTTAATACATCTTGTTTTTTATTAGCATTATTACTATTGAAAAAATGACTCAAAACTCAGTCTTGAAAAGTGAGTAATAGTGGAACAAAATGAGGAAGGATTATTTAGGCAGAGGGAGTAACATGAGCAAAGCCACAGTGTGTTAGAGGGAATTGCAAGCTGTCCAGTATGATGGGATCACAGGGTGTAAGAAAGGAAGCCAGAAACTTGGGAAGGGCCAGATCATAGAAAGTCTTGTGCATTACTTTATGGAATTTGGACTTTATCTAATAAAAAATGGGGAAACTTGGAAATATGTTTTTTTAATGACATGATTAAATTTGCCTGTTAGTAAGTTGGCAGTAATGTGCAAGAAATATTGGAAGGGTGAAAAACTGGAAGAAGTTAACAACTCAGGAAAGAGCTGATATGGGCTTGAGCTACATCAATGGACTAGGAAATGATAGAAGATGACAGATGGAAGAAATACTAAGGGAGTGGAATTTATAGGACCAGTAACTAACTGGTAAGATATCAGGGTGGACGTAAGGCAAAGAGGAAATAGGATGATTCCAAGTTTTCTCAACTTACTGAGAGGCAAGTTAGCCTTGGTAAGTTTAAGTTGACCATAACGAAATTGCAGGTGGCTATAAACCAGTAGCCAACTGGACTATCCAGACAGAATGGTGGTGATAGAAGACAGAATAAAGTCTGGAGTTCAAGAGGGTAGATGGACATTTAGGTTTGGGAACCAGTAGCGTACAGCATTCCACACACATCACTTGGATGTAGAATTCAGCCCTTTTCCCAGCTTTGGCCAGAAAACATTCTCATGAGGATCTGTGGGCACAACTGAAGCCAAGAGAGACAATGAAATGGCCAAGAGAGCACGCATAGAACAAAGAGAAGTGAGTAAAAGATTGAATTCTAGATGCCCACATTCAGTAGGAGAGGGAGAGGAAGAGCCTATGAAGGACACTGAGGAAGCAGTGTTGTCATGGAAACCAGGAGAGCAAGGAGTTTTGAAGAGAAATTAAAGGTACTAAAATAAGAATCAGAGTTAATTGGATTTAGCCAGTTCAAAATGACCTTTTCCAAAGCAGCATAAATTGGTAGGATTAGAAACTTGGTTGTAGTAACTTGAAAAAGGAAGAGTAGATAAGGAAGTTGAGAAATCAAGTGTGTTATTCTTTCCAAGAACTTGGTCTGTGAAGAAGAAAGAGAGTAGCTAGAGAAATATTCAAGGTCACAGGATAGATTTTTTAAGATCATGGCCTTGAGCTCGTCCACGAGCTTTGGAGAAGAAGCTGGTAAAGAGGTTGAACACTTGATATAGAGGAGAGCCAATGGCAAAATCTTTAGGACATAAAGATGGAATTAGATCCTGGAAGAAATGGGAAGGTTTTTGATCAAGAGTCCAGGAAGTGGGATGAACCTTAAAATGGAAAAGGACTAACTGGAAGAAAAGAATAAGAACTTGAGGCAGTTCATACCCAATGACCCCAATTTCTCCCTGAAATGTAGGAAAGTAGGGATGCTGAAAAAGTGGGGATGATAGAGTAAAATGGGTATGAGGTGATAAAGTTTGGTTAAACCACTGTGAGGAATGGGAGAAAGATAAACAAGAGCTTGTTAAATGGAGCAGGGTATATAGAGCAGTGGTCCTAAAATCTGGTACATCTTGTTGGAAATACAGATTTGGGGCCCACCCTACACCTACAGAATCAGGAACTCTGAGATAGAGCTCAACAATCCGCTTTCACAAGCCCTCCAAAGGATTTTGAGGTTCCCTAATGTTTGAAAATAACTTCTACAGAACTTGTGACTTCCCGCAACTAGCAAGCAAATAACAAAGCACAAACTAGGCTACTCGACCATATTCTAGTTATTTTTTAGTAACATTTTTCATATCATAGTAAAATATATTTATTCAGAACAATATCCTTAAGGATTTAAAAAACTCTGCTGGTTTCTCTCTGGAAATGGATGTCATATAAGATTAAAAATCTGAACCAAGAGAATCCTTTCTTCTAAGTTCTACCAAGCAAATACTGTAAAACATTTTTGCCTCTCTACTCAATTTCTACATTTATAATAGAAATAATAAAATTGTTATTTACTCCATCAAAAGTATTCAATAACTCACCATATAGTAGCAGTTCTCAAATTATGCTCCTGCATTAGTATCATCCCATTCTAATTAATAATAGAGATCACTTCTCAATTCATGGGGAGAAAGTTTATGAATTGAATTTTCTCAATTTTAAGTTATTCTCCCATAAATTTTTCTTAAACTTTAGGCCCTTGTAACTGCTTATCTTGCAAAAAAAAAAAATGCTAATAGATTACAAAATAAGTGAACGAATAGTAAATGAATGTTAATGAAACTTGAAGTTAGCCAGTCATACTTAGTTCAATATTTTCTCTATAATTGGACACATGTTTGTGACTGTGATTTTTATACTACATACCAAAAATATAGTCAGTTTCTACTACCATTGTTCCAACAATGTTGCCTTTGCTCAAATATTTGGAACCTAACTTAGAACTACTTTCAGGATCTGGGGGGGATGTTCTTTTGAATACCTTAAACAATGGAAAAGCCAACAGTCACAATCTAGAAGAACCTTAAAGACTTATTTTACAGCCAGTAGGCAGGTGGGTGATCAGGCTGATTTATCCTGGTGTACCTTGCTTTAAGAAATATGACATAATATGCGGAAATCCATATTTACAATCTATAGGTGCAGATGACAGTGAGACATTTTTCTAATTACCAATAAGACCAACCTCTGAAAGTCAGTTTGTACAATAAACAAGAAATGCATCGCAGAAGGGATATAGATCAACACAACAAGCCTTAATTATGACCTGATTAAAATAGTATGTAAATAAGAAGAGAGGTTAGTTAGTTACAAAGCACAGAAAAAGCAGAATTAGAACAAATTGGCATAGCACATTCCTGTATGGTGGAGACGAGTGGGAAATGATAAATGAGTCAGGCTATCAGAGTCCTAATATTCAAGAATTCAAATTAGGTAGCTAACTCTTCTTATCCTGATTCTGTTGTGACCAGCAATCTTTAGCTATTTTGGCTTCCATGAAGCTTTCCAAGAAATAGGATGACCAGGCTGATAGGACGGTTCATTCCACCCGACAGTTATATTTCCTCATTACCAATCAATAACTCAGCATTTCGGTTTTTATGCTGGGTCTCTTATGAGTCAGGGTGAGTCAGCTCTGAAACAGGGATAATATTGCCTGTTGAGGGCTGGGGAGCCAAAGCCCAAACGCCAGCTCCACTGGGAGCGACTAAGACAGCCCTCCTTGGCAACACCCCAACCTGGAAACCTGCCTTCCTTTCTGAACAACTCCAGGAAACAGATAAACGAGCATGTGATTATTCACTTCATAAAAGGATCATTTACTTTATGAAAGTATTTTGAAGCACAGGGAACTTAAAGTGGATGAGAAACTGAGAAATGACTTCTGGGTTCAGTCAGAAATCCTTTAACCTTAACATAACTAGTCTTGATGCTGTGGTGGGGTTGGAAATGTGAATGTCTTGAAGATCGCGCGTTTGAGAGGTTTAGCCGTTAAAGAAAGGAAGGAAGCAAGGTGGGAGGTGGAAAGGGTAATGGTGCAAATGGAAAGAGGTTTGGTTCTTTTGTTGTTGGGTTCTCCCCCCACCCCCATGAAAAGGATATTAGATCAGGAAAAAAGAGAGAAGGAGCCAATAGAAACAGAGATATGGAAGTCATTGGGTAGAAGAAGAGGGGCTGAGTGGAATCCAGGCTCCCTAAGAAGACTGGGTTTTTGGGGCAAAGGGGTCACATCGCTTCTCTGGGAAAAACTCCTTCAAAATTCCTCTGAAATATGACATTTAGGTACTTTTAAATGCATAGCTTTATTACTATAGAATGGCTTTAGACTCTCTTTCCTCTCATCAGTTATCTCTCAACTTTTTATTTACCAAATGTGAATTAAGTGCCTCTCACAATTAAAAGAGGAAAAAAATGTGACCCCATCCTAGAGGAGCTTACACTTTAAGAGGCTAAATGGACTTGTAAACAAATCATTGCAGGTCTTATAAAGGCACAGCATACTATGGGACCATAGAGAGAATGAGTTTTACTTTTTAAATATTTAAAGAATACTTCAAAACTATTTAATCCACTTGATTAGTGGCTTTCCTCTTCACCAGGCTCCAGTCCCAACCTGCAGGTCCCAGTGTAGTTAGGCTTTTACAGTTACTTCCAACCAGTTAAAACAACAGGATGTCATTTGCTTCAACACTATAGATGGCACTACACACTCTAAGGGATTCAGAATTATGCAGTATATAATCCCTGCCTTCAAGAAATCTACAGTTCATTTGGAGAGATAAAGCTAATAGAACATTCTATTTTTTGTTCTTTATATTTAAATAATTTCCTTATTAAAGAGGGAAATAATTAAGTTATACAGCCCCCGTAACAATTCTACCATATTCCCCAGACAGAGAGACTTTAGGTGGTGGGGGGAAGTCAGAAGAAAAAGAAGGGAGACCAAGTAGTTGTCATTTTTTTAAATATAAATTTATTTATTTATTTTTGTCTGCGTTGGGTCTTCGTTGCTGTGCGTGGGCTTTCTCTAGTTGCGGTGAGCGGGGGCTACTCTTTGTTGTGGTGCACGGGCTTCTCATTGCAGCGACTTCTCTTGTTGCAGAGCACGGGCTCTAGGCACGCAGGCTTCAGCAGTTGTGGCACGTGGGCTCACTAGTTGTGGCTCGCGGGCTCTAGAGCTCAGGCTCAGTAGTTGTGGCGCACGGGCTCAGTTGCTCCGCGGCATGTGGGATCTTCCCGGGCCAGGGCTCGAACCCGTGTCCCTTGCATTGGCAGGCGGATTCTTAACCACTGTGCCACCAGGGAAGCCCTAGTTGTCATATTAATTGGAAAAAACAAAACAAAAAACCCTTTACCCTTTGGATCCATGCTCCAATTTCCCTTTGATTTTCTGTAGTTTGAATACCACATGCCTAGGTGTAGATTTTTTTTGGTATTTCTTCTGCTTGGTGTCCTCTGGGATTCCCAGTCTGTGGTTTGGTGTTTGTCATTAATTTTGGAAAATGCTCAGTCATTATTCAAATATTTCTATTGTCTCTTCCCTCTTTTTCTGGTATTCCCATTACAGTTATGTTACACCTTTTCTCATTGTCCCACAGTTCTTGAGTACTCTGTCCTGACTTTTTCCCTCTTTTTTTCTTTTTGTTTTTCAGTTTTGGAAGTTTCTATTGACATATTTTCAAGCTCACTGAAATCGTTCTTTGTCTGTATCATTTCTGCTGATGAGCCCATTAAAGGCATTTTTCATTTTGATTACAGTGTTTTTTTTAATCTCTAGCATTTCTTTTTGATTCTTTCTTAGCATTTCCATCTTCCTGCTTACATTCTCCACCTGCTCTTGCATTGTAGTCCACGTTTTCCATTAGAGCCCTTTACGTATTAATCATAGTTATTTTAAATTCCCAGTCTGATAATTCCAAAAACTCTGCCATATCTTAGTCTGGTCCTGATCCTTGCTTTGCCTCTTCAGACTGAGTTTTTAGACTTTGAGCACTCCTTGGAATTTTTTGTTGAAAGCCGGACATGATGTATTGGGTAGAAGTAAGTGAGGGCATTCAATGTGAAGTTTTGTGTTTATCTGGCTAGGAGTTAGGTTGTGTTTACTGTTGCTGCAGCCATAGTGTCAGAGGCTAAAATTCCTCTAATGTCCTTATTTTTGTCTCCCTGAGAGAGTCCTTCTTTAGTAGGGTCTGAGGCTTGCAGTTCTTTTAGCTGTAATCGTTTGTTTTCATACAGGAATCTGAGTGACATGGTGGTGAAGTATGGGACAGGAGGAGTGTTCTATAGCCTATGATTACGTTTCAGGTTTTCAGTCAGCCTGTGTCCCTGGGCTGTGACCTTCCTGAGAGCTCATCCTTTCCTCCCCAACTCCCTGCTGTTAAGTAGGAGAGGAAGGCTAGAGGGGTTTGGAATTTGGTATTTCTCTTCCTCCAGGTATAAGGCTAGAGGGGGCTGGAATTAGGTATTTCCTTTCCCTCAGGTCAGTTAGACTCTGATAAAATAGTTTGTCTTGAGGGCAAGCAAAGACATCTGTCTCTCCAGTGTTTGGGGCAGTGGTTTGCCCTGCAACCTCAATTCTCTGATAGATCTAAGAAGAATGGTTGATTTTCAATATGTTCAGCTTTCTTCTGTTGTTGTAAGGATGGGAGAGCGACAACTTCCAAGCTCTTTATATGTCGGACTGGAGACTGGAAGTCCACTCTGATTTCATATATAGAAATAATCTGTGAATATTAGAATCCTAATTTCTATCAGTCGAAGCCACTCTAGTATCCAGCCGTTGAAGGACACACTGTTTTCTGCTCAGATATAATTGTTAACCCTCCTGGATGCTGAGTCACCCAACCCACTTGAGCCCATATTTACTCAACTGTAAAATGGGGGTAATATCCATTCTTCCTAAATCATAGGCTTACTGGAGGGTAAACTAAGACTATATAAGAAAACATTTGGACAAGAAAGAAATGTCACAAAAATTCAATGAAAAAAGAGGCAATTTCTATGGTTCTTTACTTTATACTATAGCCTGTAAAAGTAAACATTTCAAAAGTCATGCACTATTTAATCCAAGACATTTTTAAACCACTATATTAATTATAAAAAGATTATTTGCTTTATGAAACTAGTTCTTAATTGAGTAATTGCTTTAAAATTGAGATAGAGTTTAAACCTGAATATACATGATCAAGTGACAGGCAATTATAAAGCTTTAGTACAGAAAACCCCCATATTCTATTCTATTATATAATTATATATAATATATAATAATATTTTAATAATATATAATTATTATATATATTATTGAACATATTTGTTAAAATAAATATTATATAAAACAAAAATAGTTCCTATTAATAACTAAAATACTGCAGATTTTCGGTTCCATACTTGCTTAGGATTTTTTTTTAATGTTTTTAAAAAATTTTTTGTTTGTTTTTTTGTTTTATTTTGTCTAAGATTTAAAAATAAGCTTTATTGAGGCATAATTTGCATATCATAAAATACACTTATATTTATTGTATAATTCAATAGTTTTAAGTAAGTTTACCAAGTTGTGCAACTATCACCATAATCCAATTTTAGAACATTTCATCACCCCAGTAAAATCCTTTACGTGCATTTACAGTTAATCCTTGCTTTCATTCCCAGCCCTAGACAACAGCTAATTTATTTTCTGTCTCTACAGATTTGCTTTTTCTGGACATTTCATAAAAATAGAATCATGTAATATGTGACCATTGGTGTCTGGCTTCTTTCATTTAGCATAATGTTTTCAGGGTTCCTCCATCTTGTAACATGTATCAGTATTTCATTCCTTTTTATTGCTGAATAACAGAAATCATTGAATAGATGTACCGTATTTTGTTTATCCATCTACCAGTTGATGGCCATTTGGGTCATTTCTATTTTTTGGCTATTACAAATAATGCTATGAATAATACTTATATATACTTGAGTACAGTTTTTTTGTGTAGATGTATATTTTCATTTCTCAATTCTACTCGTAGGGATAAACCTAGAATAAGAGTTGTTGCGTTTCATGGTAACTCTTATGTTTAACTTTTTAAGAGATAGTCAAACTATTTTCCAAAGTGGCTGCACCATTTAACATTTTCCTACCAGCAATGTTTGAGGGTTCTGATTTCTCCACATCCTTGCCACCATTTGTTACTGTCTTTCTGATTATAGGCATTCTAGTAGGTGTGAAATTGTATCTCATAGTAGATTTAATTTGCATTTCCCCAATGACTAATGGTGCCAGATTTGTGATACTTGTTAATATTCCAAGAAAGGCATATTGGCCATTTGTATACCTTCTCTAGTGAAATGTATATCCAAATCTTTTGCTAGTTACATAATATTCTAAGGAACCCAAATTAAAGAATTACAGATACACCATTTAGATTCAATTTGATTTTTTTATTCAGGAATTACACATATACATGAATATAATTGTAGTACAATTAATTATCTTTAACCATATAACATTAAATAAGAACAACACAACAGAATATCAATATTGACCTGCTGAAGTCCTCAAAGGCAAGAATCCTATCTCATCTTAGTGTTTCCTGCATCTAACATTGAACCTAGCACTGTGTCTAAAACATTCTGTGGGTTCAGTGGATGGTTATTAAACAGTTTACACTTAGGTTTGGAAATTCAGAACGTGTGAAGTTATTTTTCTCCGTGGAACTTTGTCAGGGGCTCCACTGAGCTGCCTCCTTGGCTCTTGGACACATGGCAGTATAATGCAGTAGTTAAGCGTGCAAGCTATAAAGTCAGATTGCCTGGTGTTGCGACTTTCTGTGTACACTTGGGAAAGTGACTTAGTCTCTTTTATCAGTCCCCAGGCTCGTCACCTATTAACTATACTTGCTGAATAGAGTTGTAGTGAGAAGGAGATGAGGCTACCCACATAAAGCTCTTAGCACGATGCCTGGTCAAAATAAGTGCTCAATAAAGACTAGCTGTTATTACTCTAACTGGTTGTTAGAGTCGGAACAGCCAGACTTCAGCTATAGGTTTGATTAACAGAGAGGTAGGTCAGCTGCTTTTCCCCCTCAATTTTCCCCTAAAATATACTTATATGTGTATCCTTTCTTTTGAAACCAAAACACATAACAGTCTCAATATTCAAAAGGTGACATGTGAACAGCGAAGTTTCAAAGAGATTGGCAACAAGATACAATATGGTAGCTTTATTACTAAACCTTAAATATTAGCAAATATTACTTTACCACAGTCTATCATCATTCCCCGGGTTTATATAAAACATTTTCTTTTCTAATTCACCTTAAATCTTTATTTTGAAATCAGGCAGTCCCTCAAAAGAGCTGCTCAAACCTGAACACCAGTTTGTCACCTAGAGTTCCAATTTAGGGCTTACCGCCTTTTAACAGTAACAGCTGTCTTTTATTGAGGGCTTGCTGTGTGGCATGTACTTTAATGCCCCTTTATCTCTAATCCTCACAACCACCTAGGAAAGGAGGTATTATTGGCCCTATTTTAGGTGCAAGGAAATTGAGACTCAAGGCAGTTATATAATTTTCTTCAGGCACATAACAAGTAAATAAAGAGCTTGTATTTAATCCAGTGTTTGTGTGACTCTCATGTGACTTGAGAAGAGGTGTTTGAAGTTTTGTTTACAAAAGAAAACTGTAAAGAAATTTCTAATTAGGGATAAAAAGTCACTGAGGTACCTGTGACTGTAAGACTGACTCTCTGGGACTGAGTTTGGGTTTATGCGGGTAGGAATACTGCTTAGAAGAATTAGTGATTTCTCTTACACAAGTTTTTCCTCTTCTTCTCTCCCATTTTTCTACTGGCTCCACACCTCATCCCCCTACCAGGAGTAGTTCGTTTCCTCCTCTCTTTGTCTTATCTGTGCTAATCAATGGTCTAAAGTAGGAGCAGAAATTAAGCCTGATCAGATTGGAGGCAGAGAGAAAGGCCCAGATTCCAAAGTGACTTCCTTTTTTCTTTTCTTTTTCCCTTTCTCTTCTTCCTAATTTTTTTTCTTCTATCTTCCCCTATTTCTCTCTTTCTTTCACCCTCCAGAGAAAGGAAGGAGTAAGAGAAGTAGAGAGGGAAGGAGAGAGAGAGACAAGGGAGAGAGGAAGGAAGGAAGGAGGAAAGGAAGGAAGAAAAATTAGGAGGTGTAGGGGGTGGGTAGGGAAAACAGGGGAGACCCAGGGCAGTGGCTGGGTCTTAAGGTTCAAGTCAAGGTTTTCTTTCCTCTCCGCCTTGCCACTTCCTTCTAATCACAGGTGTTGTTGCCTCCAGTGATGGAACACCTCTAGTTCTAGTTAATGGTAACTGAGAAAGAGGTGGTAATCTACTTGTC
Organism: Eubalaena glacialis; assembly: GCF_028564815.1. Taxonomy (NCBI): domain Eukaryota; kingdom Metazoa; phylum Chordata; class Mammalia; order Artiodactyla; family Balaenidae; genus Eubalaena; species Eubalaena glacialis. The sequence goes on along the minus strand of NC_083722.1, from coordinate 30,931,153 downwards.
AACTGATATTTGCTTGGCCTTTCAAGGATCTGTGTAAGACAGCTTCAGATCCCTAATTCCGCCTTGTGCAAAGTTGGATGCTCTCCCCAAGACTCCTCCACAGTACAGGCAGTTGATAATCTTGTGTTCACCTCTAGTTCTGACTTCCTGATCCCACTAAATTTGGCTTCTCCCCTTTGTCTTGTACATTCTTTTATCTCAAATTCTACATCTACTTACACTTGGAAGTCAGCCACTTTCCTTGACTTCTATTATTTAAAAACACCATTCTTACAAGGCCTCTTTGTGTAGAGTGAGCTTTACTGAAGGTAAGGAGACGTGAAGAATTACAGTGCAGCAACACAGATAACTTTAAATGGAATACAATACATCCCTGTTTTTAAAATGCCTGCAGCTGTACTAATGTCCACGATTTACTTTGAGATCTTTTTTTTTTTAGAAAGATGAATTGCTGGAGAGATAGAGGGATGATAGATGTACAGATGTGTGATAAAACACATGTAATAAAATATTAATGTAGAATATAGGTGGGTAAGAAAATGGGTGTTGGCTGTAAAAATTCTTTCAACTTTGCTGTTTGTTTAAATTTTTTTCATAATAAAAGATTGGAAAAAACAAAAAACAAAACCAAAAAAATCCCTTCTGTCTCTTTGCCAAGTCATTCAGCCATTCATCCTACTCTCTCGCTCTCCAATTCTGGATTGTGTCTATAGTGGGGAAACCCTGCCAAAATTTCTGTTTATTTCTAATGGAAAGCAGTTCAGCTTTCTTTGTTGCATTACCTCCTACTAATCGTACTTTTATTGTCTTTTCACCCAAGCTACTTAAGATCTTCTCCTCAACAATTCCTTAAGAATTCTTTAAGAGCAAGAACCATCTTAGATATTTGTATAATCTTTAATGCATTTAATGGTGCCTTGTCCAAAAGAGATACTGAATACATTAAATGAGGGCAAAGCCTAAAAAAGTCGGTTTAAGTCCTGGCTCTCTCACTAACTGTGTGACCTTGGACTCACTGTATAACTTCTCTGAGTGCATTTCCAAGTTTCCTAATCTGAAAAAGAGGTATGATTTTTTTTAAATGCCTACCTCACAGAATTGCCCTAAGAATTAAATTGGATAATGTGGGCTTTTAAAAACTAGAACCAGTAATTGAACTATTGGATAATGAAAAGAGGGCAGAACCTGTTTATGTGACTGACTGTTGGGTGTCCCTGCCTTTCTGGCTAATGAACAACAGGAATTCAAAAGCCAGTACATTTTCCTCATGTGGCAGCTCAGCCTCTTCCAGTGGCATTCCTTCTCCCTTTCCCATTTCTAAGACTAGTGGCAGCCCTCTTCCATGAGCTACTGCCCAGATGGTTCTAGTACTGTTACTGTCTGCAGTGCCCACTTGGCACAAACAAATCTCATGCATCCATGTCAATCCAAACAGGTGGTAATGGGGATACCCAACTTCTCTTTGTTTTTAGCTTTAGGTCCTAGTGCCTTGGGTTCTAATAGTTATTTCTGCAGCATCAAAAAATGTCCGATTCAGGGCTTCCCTGGTGGTGCAGTGGTTGGGGGTCTGCCTGCCAGTGCAGGGGACACGGGTTCGAGACCTGGTCTGGGGGGATCCCACATGCCGCGGAGCGGCTGGGCCCGTGAGCCACAATTACTGAGCCTGCGCGTCTGGAGCCTGTGCTCCGCAACAAGAGAGGCCGCGATAGTGAGAGGCCCGCGCACCGCGATGAAGAGTGGCCCCCGCTTGCCGCAACTAGAGAAAGCCCTCGCACAGAAACGAAGACCCAACACAGCCATAAATAAATAAATAAATAAATTAATTAAAAAAAAAAAAAAAAAAAAAAATGTCCGATTCAACATTTTCAAACACTATGAGAAATAAATTAGATAATGCAAGGTGTTGGTTAAAGTGAAAACAGTGTAAGCATCCCTTATCCTCTTCTAACTTGTCTACTTCCTTAGCTGAAGATTGTATTAATGGGAATTTAAAAATAATTGTTCCCTCAGCAACTGGCAAATTTTGCATATGACCTCTTACAGGTCTTGGAGTTGCCAAAATTATATATCACAAGCTGGATTATGAAAGACCAGTCTATATCAGGATGTCTTCCCAGAGAAAGTCATCTGAAACCAACATTTAAAAAGAAGAATACAAAAGATTTTAAAGGGCCCTGAAATGGTTTCACCCAAGTTAGTTAAATGCATATTAATATTTTCTATATTTCTTAGTTAATATTTTAGGAATTATAAAGCTTCTTATAAAATGCCAAAAGATAATAATCAGTTATATAGAGCATGTTTCAAAAATCTTGGACCTAAAAATCAATACTTAAATATCTATTTAAGAGGTTTTTTTGGAAAGGCAGAAACGTAGATTGTTTTTTTAAAGTACCTTTACCACAATGTCTGCAAAACATTTTGGCAGAACTATGTGATTTAAAAAAGTAACCCACACTCACAGGACATTTTTCTTCTTAGGATTATAAAACACTTACAAGGATATAATCACAACGACCTTATAGTAAGGACCCAAGTTCATTGTACTACCTGTGTCATTAACACAAAAATAGGTTTGAAGGATTTCTTTTGTTTTATCTTCAGCGGTTGGCAGTGGGCTCAAGCTGTCTTCTTGCATACTTAATCATTTTGATTTTCCTTATAATCGATATAGGTGTGTTTAATCTAGCTGACCAGTGTTAGAGATGTAGTCTATTTGAGGAACCAGAATATCTCTGGCTCATTTGATCACCCCATCTTCATTTACTTGTATTCACATGAGTATTTATTGGGTACGTATTGTGTGTCTTAAGGCACTGTAACAGATGCTGTGGATTCAGCTGTAAACAAAAACAGAGACGCTGTCATGGAGCTGACGTTCTAATACATATGTGAGTTGGCGGAAGAGGGAAGACAGATTATAAGGAAATAAACAGGTATACCAAATGGTGAACTATCAGAGACATGGATAAAAACAACACAGGGGAAGGGACATCAGGGAGCCAGCTGGTGAGATGTGGGGCGGGGCCAGAATCGCTATTTAACATATACAGTCTATAGAGGCCTCTCAGAGAAGGTGACATTTAAAGGATGAGGGAGGGAATTCCCTGGCGGTCCAGTGGTTAGGACTCTGTACTTTCACTGCCAAGGGCACGGGTTCATTCCCTGGTCAGGGAATGAAGATCCTGCAAGCTGCCTGGCAAGGCCAAAAAAATAAAAAAACAAAGGATGAGGGAGTGAACTATATAGATATCCTGGAGAAAAGTACTCCAGGCATAAAGAAATGCAAGTGCAAAGGACCCACCTTCTTGAGATGGTCTCTTGCTCTGAGAGGTCTCCATCCTCAATCCCTGCCTCTCCACCTCCTCTGCTCCCTTCCGTGGTGTTTCTCCTTCTACCTGCTTAGAAAAACAGCCTGTGTGGAAACCGGTTTCTGCTCCTCTCCCTATAAGCGCTCATTCATTCTTTTTGATAGTGTTGTTGTCAATTGACATTTATTAATTCATTCTTTAAAATATCCATGCAATTGAATAGAATGTCCAATTCTTAGGATATCTGTCAACAACACACTAGACATCAACATAACAGACCAACTTGATTGATTACTCACAGTTTAACCAAAAAAAGGATGTGAAATTCGTATTTTAGCCAGAGGAAGATTCTCAGCATTCCAGAACCAGAACATCGCATTTTGAAAGATTAGATTTAAATGCTCTCTCCATTAACGTATTTTAAGATCAGAAAGGCTAAAGAGTTACAGCTATAAGAATTAGAAAACTTGGAAAAGATTTCAGAATGTCATCCGGTTCATCCCCCTGCCTCTTGGCAAATCAATGTTGAAGCTGATCTAGGTCACTGAAAAAAATTTCCATTAAGAGAGGTTCTACAATTTCCTTTTGTAGTCTGATTTAGTGAACTGAACTGATTTCAAAAAACATTAATTCACTTAAATAGTGCTTTTTGTTCATGTTCTTACCCCTGTTTAGAATGCTCTCCTCTTCACCCACGCAAATTCTGCAATGATTTAATAACATTAATTCTCCATAAAACCTTACTTGTCCATAGAGGCCACTGCTATTTTTTTCCACCTCTAAACTACAACATTTATTTGACAATTAAATGTGAACTCTCATTCCTCTTATAAAGTTACATATATATGTTTTATTCAATATTTCGTTAATGTAAATATTGTCTCTCCATTCATCCTGTCACTACCAGAAGGGCAGGAATTGGAGCCTGAACAACTGTTTTGCTTTAGCATAGTACTTCTTGTATACAATAAGCACTGATAAATCATTGTTCAGTTTTTCACTAGAGCTGGCTCATATCATTTTGCTAGAGCCAATTGTGCATATCCCTTTCCAACCCAGTGTTGGTGACATCATGTTGGTAGCTTAAGGTCAATTGTGATGGAAGTATTTACACCATAGAAATTGGCAGATGCTACAAATCAATGGCCTGGGTTTGCATATGGCTTTACCATTTACTAGTTGTGTGAAATCGGGCGAAATATCACTCTGCTTCTTAGTCATCTGATACTGCTCTGCCTCTCAGTTTCTTCATCTGAAAATAAGGATATTGAATTATCTACATATTTCATAAAGTTGTTGTGAGGAGTATACGAGTTTGTGCATGTACACTACTTGGAAAAAATCCATGATACATAGTAAATATTCAATAACTGATAGCTTAATTGTTATTAGATCATCCATCTACCTATCTCATAAATTCTCAGCTGCTCTGTGAAGCTTTCAAGGAAGTCCACAATATAACCATGCTTGATTTTTGCACCATCATCTCCCACAATTCCTCTGCTGTATAGAGTAGGACACATTCTCTGCTGCCTCAGTGAATTCTTCTTCACCTACCCCTACGATAAGGGAAGCTGACCACAGGATGAAAATCTCTCTCTCTAGATATTTACAGGAGAGGATCACTGGCTGAGAGACTGGGGCTGTATCAGTAGCTGGTATGTTCTAGCATCCTGACTTCACAGGCAAAAGTTAAGCCTCATTTTCCACAGAATCAATGGAAGAATATAAGACTCGGTATTATATTTAGCTATACTGCAGGTTAAATAGGCTTTCCTGGGCCAGATGGGAATTTGACCAATATTTATAATACTGTTTTATGGGAAAAAGTATTCCCAACTCCCCAAAATCCTTTTGCAAACAAAATTTAAGAATACAATTCTTCTGAATTGTATACTTGGAAGCTAACGAATAGGTTGACTTTTCTGGGTTAACTGATTCACACAGGATTTGACTAAAAACTTTTTCTTCCCTAAGATCTTGAATCAACCAATAGAATAATTAACAGTATGTAAAGATAAGAAATATAATGACAGATTTTCCAAACCAATCTCCAGCCCAACCCCAAACTGGGAAGCATATGTGCTTTAAGTTATAGACTTTGGCTCTCAGAGCCATAGAGTTTTTAAAAACAGCTTTTATTAAATATTGAGTAGTATCAAGAGGATTTTATAAAATATTGTTGAGTGTAAGGAATAGCAATACAATGAAAAGTTGTGTACCTACCACCCCGCATATGAGATAAAATATTACTTATATCTGTGAAACCCTGATCTGGTCTCTGATCCACTTTGGAGGTAACCACAAGCTTGAATTTGGGGTTTATTATTTTCTTATCTTTATAATTTTACCAAATATCAGTTTCTCCAATATATTATTTAATTTTATATGTTTTTGAATTTCACATAAATGGTATCATATTTAACTAATAATTCTTTAGCAAGTGATTGTTGTTTTCTTTTTGAACTTTCATTTGATACATGACATACATACAGAAAAGTGTACACCTCATATGTGTGCTGCTTGATGAATTTCTGCAAGTGAATATACCCATTTAACCTTCACTGAGATAGAGAAACAGCATTATCAGCATCCCAGAAGCCCCTGTTGGCCCCCTGACAGTCACTACCCTCCTTTCTGCCTGGGGTATGCAGCATCCTGACTTTTAACCTTGTAGATTAGTTTTGCCTGGTTTTGAGTTTTTTATAAAGAGAAACATACAGTATGCACTCTGTCACTTCTGGTTTTCCCATTCAATATTATTTTTATGAGATTCATCCTTATTGTTACATGTAGATTGAACTTAATTCATTCTCATTGCTCATAGTATTCCATTGTGTCAATATATCGTAATTTATCCATTCTACTGTGGATGTTGGTTGGGTAGTTTCCTTTCTGGTTATTATGAAGAGCATGGCTATGATCATTCTCCTCTATGTCTTTATACTGAAGCAATTTGTTGTTTTAGTTCAATATTGGTTTCCTGAGATTCATCTATGATACTGTGTGTAGCTGTTGTCTATTCATTTTCACTGTAGACAGTTCTATGGCATAAGTATTCCACTGTATGTTTATCCTTTACTGTTGATGTTTCTAGTGCTGCTATGAATATTCATATATTCTCCTAGAGCACATATGTACAGGTTTCTTTCGGGAATAATTTCCCAGCTGAAGTGCTATGGCTCCTTTCCCCCAATATATTTCTAGTCCCAATCATTCATTTTTTAAAAAATTTAATTTAATTAAAAATTGAGATATCATTCCCATTATATAAAATTCACCCTTTGAAGCACACAATTCAGTAGTTTTTTAATATATTTACAAGGTTGTGCCATGATCACTACTATCTAATTCCAGAATATTTTTATCACTCCATAAAGAAATGTCATACTCATTAACAGTCACTTCCCTTTACTCCTTCCCACCAGCCCCTGGCAACCACTAATGTACTTTCTGTATTCTGGACATTTCCTATAAACAGAAGCACACAATATGTGGTCTTTTGTGTTTGGCTTCTTTCACTTAGCATAATGTTTTCAATGTTCATCCATGCTGGAGTATGGATCAGTACTTCACTCCTTTTTATAACTGAATAATATTCCATTGAATATATACCATATTTATTTGAATTTATATTTTTATATTTATTTATATTTTATATTGAATTTATTTGAATAAATACCATATTTATTTATTCATTCACCAGTCAATAGACATTTAAGTAGTTTCCACATTTTGGCTATTACGACCAATGCTGCTATGAATACCTGTGTACAAGTTTTCGTGTGAATGTATGTTTTCTTTTCTCTTGGGTGTAATTGCTGTGTTTTATGGTAATTTTATGTTTAACTTTTTAAGAAACTGCCAAGCTATTTTCCACAGTGGCTACACTATTTTATACTCCCACCATTAATGTTCTAATCTCTCCACATCTTCTCCAACACTTACTGTTTATCTTTTTTGTTATAGCCATCCTAGTGGATATGAAGCAGTATCTCATTGTGGTTTGGATTTGCATTTCTCTAATGATTAATGATGTTAAGCATCTTTTCATGTGCTTATTGGCCATTTGCATTTCTTCTTTGGAGAAATGTCTATCAAGATGTTTTGCCTATTTTAAAACTGAGTTGTTTGGCCTTTTTTGTTGCTTTGTTGTGGAGTTATAAGAGTTCTCTGTATGTTCTAGATTCTAGGCCCTTATCAGATACATGATTTGCAAATATTTGCTCTCATTTTGTTAGTTGTCTTTGTACAGTATTTTCTTAATAGTGTTCTTTGAGGCACGAAAGTTTTTAATTTTGATCAAGTCCCATTTATCTAGTTTTTCTTTGGTTGTTTGTCTTTTGGGTGTCATATCTAATAAACCACTGCCTAAGAAACCACTGTAATCCATAGTCACAAAGATTTATACCTACATTTTATTCTAAGAAATTTATAGTTTTAGCTTTGACACTTAAGCCTTTGATCAATTTTGAGTTACTTTTTGTATACAATGTGAGGTAGGGATCTAACTTCATTCTTTTGCATACTGCTTACTCAGTTTTAGGTTCACACCTATGCTGGGCACTTGTCTGTCTTTCTTTCCCATGTTCTGCTGTGTATTTCAGGGAATTACTTTTCCCAGCCTCCCTTAGCAACTGGCTCCCAGGTAGGGTCAACCACTGGACGTACTAATGGAAGATTAGAGAACAGATAGGAGGGGGAAAGCCAGAGAATTTCTCTCCTTCTCATTCAGCCTCAGGTAGTATCTCTAGCAGTTGCTGTATTGCCTCTGTGACTCCATAGTACACTAAATAACTCTTCCCTTTGTGGTTCCCATATCCTCAGTGTGGTCCCACCATGCTTCTGGCTCCTAAGTGGCCCTGCTTTGTGAGTTCTGGTAACAAAACCTACTCTCGTTGTTCCTCCAGTCCTGGGAGGAACTCCAACTGGTGCTAACTTCTGGACTGCTTCATATTCCCTGTTGACTTCTCAGCTCTTCCATAGCTTGTAAATACCTTTATTAAATTCCCTCTATTAAAAAAATACCTGGGAATGTTTCTGTTATCTTCATTGGACTTGACTGATAAAACACCTAACATTTTTCATTATAGGCTTAAATATCTGCCAAGGATGCTATTTCCAGTGTATTGTAAATTTTTACTTTAAAAATAAAACCTATATATCATTCTTTCAGAAGTATTCAGGGCAAGATAAATATCATAGTGATTTGAGACCATTATGTAAAAATATATGAACAAGATCCTTGTCAGTCAAAAGTTTTACATTGTTTCCTTTCATCCCACTTCTATCATACATCCTGCACAGAAAGTGTCTTAATGTAATATATTTTTATGCTTTAAAATCTTCAACCAGTAATGCTGGACTATTTTTCAGCAGCAAAAATAGGTACATAAATTAACAGGTACGTAAATTAGAAATTGTTAGCTTCCTAGGTCCATACGTTTCTAATTGTTAAAATACTTCTTCTGGTTTGAGTTATTATATTATTAGTGTTCCCATAGTATACAACTGATGAAAACAGCATAAATACATTATATTCTTTTATAAATAATTACTGAACATGAAAGTCAAACTTTTTTTGGAAATGCCTCTCTTAAGGAGTAGAGTGAAATGGTGCTTTTGGTGTCTTGATTAATGGACGTTCTGTGTGGCAGCCAGGAGATTTTTAATTTGCCCTGGGGCAATGCGCAATAGGAAGGGAAGGTGGCCAGGAGGTATCCTTTCTTTTGTGAAGTGGGAAAAGGGAAATATAAAGAGAGAAAATGCGAAGCACAGGCAAGTTCCCAGGAAGATCACTTTTAAGTATATATGACTTTGAGGATTTTAAAATTAATTCTTAAAACAATTTGTGTTCCTGGAAAGTTCTCATGTCCTGTAGGGGTACATGTAACCCAGCATTATGTGGGAAATTATCTTGATGCAATCAATGGTAGCCTCTAAGAACACTGAGGCAACCTATTTGTCCCTGAACTAAAGGCGTACAGACCACATTAAGAATCTTGAATCATGCAATTGATTGAATTAATTGAAATCAGAGGAAGAAGCAAGAGGATAGAGATGGTATAGATTGATACACTTAGGATAGGGTGCATATTTCCAAATTATGCAAAGTTTGTATATTTCATTTCTTTCTCTGATGCTTTAACATTCTCCTGATGGTGTGGTTACAAGCCAGAGTGGAGGTTTATGCAACAGTGTTCTGCAGAAGGAAGGTACCTAGAACCAGTACACACTTGCTTATGGTACACCCGGTCATAGTTGTAGCTTACCCATTAGATTGATGAACAGCTGTTGAGTTTATTGGGCAGAGGACACATGGGCCAGAATGGATGTCATCAATGGGATGCCCATTTAAGACCCTGGGAATATTGAGTGCCTCATATTTACTTAGTGTGTCATGATTATTTGATGCTCTTGGTCCTTCTAGCCCTTCCAATTGACGTTAAGTACACATACGTTCTATTTCCTTTATGTCTAATGTGTCTTACAAACGACTAGCTTCTGTATTTAGTTTCATTTATCCTCATTTGCTTCTCTGATTTTCTAAAGCAGAGTGAGTATTCTTAAATAATACAGCAAACCACATTACACCGGGTTTGAAGACCACTGATACAGCAAAAAGTATTGATCCCTGAGCACTCAGGACACAGGGTGGGCTGAAGTAGTGGAAGCCGCACTTCCTTGCCTGCAAGCACAAGCCTCTCATTCCTTTACTCCAGTAAAACGTGTAACCTATCGTCATTTTCTATGTGTTCCCTATCCAGGGTAGATACTTAGGTGTGGAATTGCAAAGTCACAGAGCATATGTGCAGCTTCACCTTTACTAGATATTACCAAGCTGTGATCCCAAGTCTTTCCCCGCAATTCACAGTCTCAATAAAATGTAAGAAACTTCCCATTGCTCCACATCCTCATCAGTATTTGATCATTTCAGACAGAACCATAGGATTTAATAACACGAAAAGTTCCTATTTTAAAGGACAGAAAATTCAGGTCGAAACAGAATTTTAAGTAAGTTTATTTATACATTGACTCATTTAAACAAATATTTATAGGCACTTATTGTAGTCTAGACATTATGCTAAGTGCTGAGGATGAAAAATGAATAAAACCAATCCCTGCCCTCAAGGAATTTACACTCTCTTTGACAGACATGTATGTGAACAGAGAATTCAGGTGATGAGTGCAATAATGGAAGTAAATGCAAATTGCAATAGCATTGATGAAAGAGAGAGAGAAAATGTGGCTGATTTGGGGGCAAGGGATAGTAGGAGATGTGTAGGTTGGGGTTTTTCATAAGATATGTTTGTTTTCAAATTTGGGTTTCACCTTTTAACCTCTGTACTTGTGGTTCTGTGATGATAACTTGAGAAGGCCGGATCGTGAAGGGTTTTATCCCCTGTCCCATGTGATAGATGATATAGAACCACTGAAGAGTTTCAAGCCATGCGATGACATGGTTGAAATTGTGTTATAAAATGAGACCCCTGATGGTAACATGGAGGATGATTTGGGATTGAGGCAGGCATGAATGGTGTCAGGGAGATAAACTAGAAGTCTCTTGCAGTTGAGATTCAAGATGATAGAGGCTTGAACTAATGCAGTGGTAATGGAGATGGAAAGAAAATAGATATGAATGATATTCAGGAAGTAGCATTAATAGAATTAGGTGATAGACTAGAAGTGGAAAATGATGGAGAAGACTAGTTTATCTTAATACTCAAGTTTCTTAGTTTATCTTGATACCCAAGTTTCTGCCTAACAGGGAATATTCATTCATTCAGTCAACTAATATATATTGGTCACATACTATAAGCCAGGCCTTACGCTAGCTGCCAGGGCTATCTAGGGCTACCATGTTACACCACTCCAGGGAACATTATTCACATTGTGTACATGTGGAACATAGTAGGAATGGAATTCCCTGGACTTCTTCAGTGGTATGGTTCCAGATTATTTGTGAGCCAAACAAATATAGCCCCTACCATTACAGAGTTCACAATCCTGTGTTCCGTAGGAGTATTAATAAAGATGGGGGGAAATAAGGACTGTGTACAGTGGGCCTTTGCAGTATAAATGTTGTCCCTTGTTTCCCTTTCTGCTTGGAACAATGAGCTAGGTATATTGGACATATTGACCTTGATTGGTTTATGGAATGAATCTTCAGATGGAAATTTCTGTGAGGTCATAGGACATGTTGGTCTGGAGCCCTTGTTCCAGGTTTTACGGGGAGTTAGTTAAAAAGATGTGCCAGTACACTTCCCATTTTGCACCTCTACCCTCTCTTCTAAAATGTGCCGAGAAGAGCTATAGCTCACATGTGGTCATGTTGCTGTGCTCTTGGAAGGGAGTTCAGAGGGAAGAGCCCAAGTCTCCACTCCAATATAAACCTTCTGAAAGTTTTTTTTTCTTTCAGTGGCTTCAAATTGCATGCTCTCTGACAGAGAAGAAAAGAAAGTTGAGCAACTTGTATTAAAATTATCAAGGCCACATAAGATTTTCACATAATACAATGATTTCAAGTGTGAAGTGAATGAATTAAAGCGAATTCCTTTTTTTTTTCATACATGTGTAATAAAAATCGCTGATGGACTGTTTAGACTTTAATTTATTTAGATATAAGTCACCCCCCCCCTTTTTTCAGTGACAAGTGCAAAGCAACTTCCCAACTATTTTTCTTCCAGTTTTTAAATTTGTAACACTGACAGTAGGAAATCTTCTATAGAAAGTTTAGTTCTGAATGGAAATATTCTTGCCAGAGGGAAATTTTATTGTTGAGTTTATAAAAGTTTGTAAAACAAAGTTGAGAATTGAAAAACTTTCAAATTGCAAAGCTGACTCTAAGTTATGGCCCTATGTATCATACTTCTAGTAATTATCTGCTTATTAATATATTTTCCATAGTTCAAGTTTTGTCACAGATACCTTTGAAAAAAGATATTTATTTTTGTGTCAACAATACTGTCAGCATCAAAGAAGCCATGATTAAATCTTGAATGACAATATGTAATAAATTGTAACACCTCAACTAGTTTCCATGTTTACAGTTATGGGTACACCATAATAATACCCTTCAATAAGGATAAACAGTGAAGCAAGTTAAAAACAGGAAAAAACAGCTATGTTCAATGAAACTACTAGATGCAACCCACATTTTCAGCAATCTTAGAGAAGAATAAGCTTTAAACTTTAAGTAAATCAGAAGAAGATCTGGAACATTTCATCAGTTTCTTTTTTACTTGACAATAATGAGGATAGCGTCAAATAAGATTTTAGATTTGTTCATTAGCCGTATACATATAAGTCTGACCTAAATGTTGAAGTCAAAATCCTAATTAAGACTTGCTAGGAAGAGTCAAGTAAAAAGTTTGATTTTAAGGCATGTGAAAAATCCATATTTCAGAATGCCTAAGAATCAACACGTCACGGTTAAGCCTCAAACCTGGTCATCAAAAACTATAGAAAGTTAGAGATTTTACTTAGGAAAGAGAAATAAATATATTCTTTGGGCAAAGATGTGAATTAACAGAAAAAGAACTGTATTGACAGAGGAAAGAACAGTGGCCAAGTAAGCTTTTTTTTTTTTTTTAATATCTTACTTTTTTCCCCCCATTCTGGTGAAAGTTTATTTCCACCACATTGACACCAGTAGGAATTGTCTCCTGTAAAACTCCTATAAAGATTTGATAATGGAATCCATTTAACTTATTAAAAGAATCTAATGAATTTAACACCAATACTGCACTTACAGAAATGAAAAATAACAGGCTCTAAGTGTATCGTGTTTGCAACGTATTTAATTTAAATAAAATTGAAGATAGTTCTTCTAAAACAGAGTTAAACTACAAAGAAGACACATTTTTGCCTTTTGTAAATTGCATAATAGGGAATTCCCTATCAGTCCAGTGGTTGAACTCTGCGCTTTCACCGCCGAGGCCCCAGGTTCAATCCCTGGTCGGGGAACTAAGATCCCACAACCAAGTGGCCAAAAAAATTGCATAATTAAAATCAGATGATTTGTATTTTTGTTGCCAAAGAGTGATAACCAGGTAAACACACACACAGAGTTACCCTTACATATTATTTTTTATATTATTGAAGGTCAAACTCTTCTGTTATATCTGCTATTGAAACCTCAGTTAGGTACTGAAAGTTATAAGGTATGTTCTTTTGTGGGAGAATATGGAATTATTGCAATTTGTATTTACATTTAGTAATATATTAAAAAAAGGAAAGATGGTGACAAAGCAAGGAGGTCAGGAATTGCTCTGTAAGTTCCGCATCCCCACAGAGCTGGGCCAGGATTAGGATGAAATGAATTGAGGCACTAGCCTTGAGTGCAAAATTTAAGGGCGTTCCAAGAAACCCATTATTCAAGATAATATTTTCATGCAGTATTCTTAAAAATCAAATTTAATACCAAAAGATCCACGATTAGCAAAGTATCAAAACTTTAAATAAAGATAGGATGGGGACTTCCCTGGCGGTCCAGTGGTTAAGAGTCCATGCTCCCACTGCAGGGGGCACAGGTTCGATCCCTGGTCAGGGAACTAAGATCCCACATGCCCTGTAGTGTGGCCAAAAAATAAAAAATAAAATAAAATAAGATAGGATTGGACCCCGCCCTTGCAGGCTCTTCTGCCTCACCCTCCTACTGGCCCTGCCCAGAAAAGCTTCCATTCAACTCTTCTGTTCAGATCAAGAAGGGTGAATGGGCTGGGATAGTGGGATGAGGACCAAGAGCAAGGCTTCTAGAAGCAGCCTAAACATTGTCCCTCCTGTAAATGTGTACAAAGGTAGGAATCATGGTACCAGGGTCCCCGTGACCTAGCTATAAGTAGCTTAGCCAACTTTATTTCCCCACTACATTACAATATTCCCTTCTAGACAGGATAGTCCCTTTAATGTTCCAACAATTTTTTTCCACTTTGATTTAGCTATGGATTTTCTAAAAACACTTCAAAGAACTTTAAATCTGCTCAGAAGAAATAATTAAGTAAATCTGGGAAATGCTATATTCTAGTTTCTTCCGTGGTGGTTCAAGATACCTATAGCATATTAAAAGCTGGGAGAAAATTGGCAGTACTAAGTCTATTTATTTTGTTTCATTCAGTGTTTCTCTGGTTTATTTTACTGTAGAAACATAGCATCGCCTAGTCTCTGACTTCAAGTACAATAAGGCAGCATCATTTAATCCGGCTCCCTGTCTTTCCTGGGCAGTAGCATTTTGCTCTCCAGATCCTGCAAGATATCTATCCACCTTCCCTGATTCTGGCTTTTTATTGAATCTAGGCATGGAGCAGCTCTGGAATTTTTGTGTGTGATTTTATTTATGTATATTTTAATTGAAGTGTGGACTATGGGATTTCATGACAGATGTCAAGAGACTCTGTGGGGGAGAATATTGACCCATTTTACCACTACTCTGTGTCCTCTTTTTTTATTTTTTGGCTGTGCCATGCAGCTTGTGGGATCTTAGTTCCCCGACCAGGGATCGAACCCAGGCCCCGGCAATGAAAGCGCCTTGAGTCCTAACCACTGGACCGCCAGGGGAATTCCCAATGTCTTCTAAGTATATATTTATCACACTTCTCAGGTAGAGATAAGTCAAATAGATGTGATGTAACGTTGGAAATGCTCATCTTATAATGACCCAAAAGGTGTGACCGCAAATGGAAAACACTGTGAACAAGTACATCATGGGGGCCAGAAAATTTTAAACCCTTGTAACATCAGTCTGGGAACAATGAGGAAAGAGAGACCACACAGTAATTTGAACAAGGAAAGTTTAATATAATTGTGGACTATAAAAATGGATTGGAGTAACAAAGAAGTGGCTAGAAAGAAGTCAAGAGAACTCTAGACTATAGGAATAAGAGCATCCACTGTCCTCAGGACTGAAACAGAGCAACCAAGAAAGAGTCCTCTTCTTTCCTCCCCCTGGGCTGAGATACAGATCTTATTGGGAGAGCACAGCCTTGACTCCCTGGATGGCAGAGAAGTCGCACTGGTGGAACTTGCTGGCAATCTGCCCTCTAGGCCGCTAGGGAAAGCTGTTCCCAAGTAGGTGACTTACCAGAGACACATTGCTACAAAACAGTCAAAGGTGGAGGGCGCTGGGGGAAAATGCTGGGTGCTGCTGGCGGCTGGCTGTGCACAGCAGGAGCCTGGCACTGGCGAAACCAACTTCGCTGCAGCAGCTGGGCCCTGGGGAAACTGCTGGAGTGTGTGCTGGACAAGCTAGGAGCTAGAGAAGCTACACGTGAAGGGCTGTAGCAGCCTGCCCTGTTGAGAACAAGGGAACCAGGAAGCAAACCCTTTTCCCTCTGTAACGTTTCTCCAATGCCCCCTACTGACAAAATGTCAATGCCAGCTGGTAAGGAGAAATATTTAAAGGGCCCAGATCCATTTTCACAGAGCAGGTAAAAAGATGAATTTGGACCTGAGAGGTAATAAGTTGATAACTGGCTCCTCTAGGGAAGAAAAATGATCTGGGGAAAAATTGTGACTTATAGGAGTGTGATTAACAGATCCCGCCCGACAAAAAAATAATTCATCTGAAGTTAAAAAAGATAAAAGAAGCATTGCGTATAGAACTTGATTATGGCTAGATGGGAAAAAGAAAGTGCTTTCTCTGAGAAAAGTCTAGTTCAGGAAATCCTGGGGGAAAACACTGGAGGAAGAGTTTCTGAATATGAAATACAGAGGAATAAAACACTTAGGATGGTGACCCGGAACTGGCAACCCCTAGGATTGCAGCTAAGAGAACCACGTTGGATTATTGCTATTCTGTTCTTTTTTTCCTCTTCCATTTTTCCTACCTTTCTAGTTGGTAATTCAAATTTCTCAGACTGCGCAAATGCTGATTTTGTACTTTGTTATTTGGACTAAGACTACTACGATTTATGTTTCTCACCCTGAAGGCAAGTTGGAGAGAGGCGACAAATGGTTCAGGCCACCATCCCAAAGTCTAGAGTGAAACTGTAGAACCGTGGGCAATGGGATTAGAATTGGATAGCAACCTGCCTTGGTGCCTTGAAAGTAAAATGCAAGCACATCAATAAAGAATGCTTAAATTACTACGTTAAAGTACTACGGAAGTTAAATTATTACTTCCTTTTAGGGTGTTCTTAGATGCCTCATCACAGACATTTGTCAACTTTTACATATAATATTCCACTACTTCTCGGAGATCACTGCCACCAACATAGGACAATTACCAACACCAAAATACCAAAGGGCTGATTTAAGAAGATGAGTTTTATTTCTCTGACTCCTGGGTAATAAATGAGATTTTTAGAAATTATATTGGTCGCCTGAGGTAAAAAGGGTGTCATTTAGTAAGTTGATATTATCGTCAAACACATGTGCCACTCCAGTCAGCGTCGTTCCTGAAGTACAATTAGACAGGTGCTCCATAAATGTGGTAATGATATGGCAAGCATCAGCCTTTTTATGACAATGCTGTACTCTCTTATAAATACCTGAAAATGGTCCATGGGAATGCTAACTGGAACAACAAGGAAAGGTTTATGATGCTAAGCCCTCTAACTACAAACATTCATCTCTTGTTACAGCCATGCAAATTATTACAGGTCCATTGACAAAGGGAAAAATTGAGCGAGCTTACAACAAATCATATAGTATTGAACTGTATAAAAAATCAAAATGAAAAAATATGTCAGAAAGTTTTGGAATCACTTAAGTTATTAAGCTATCTTAAAAGTATATATAGGACTTGTGAAAATCTTGTATACCAGAAAATTCTTAGTAAGCTCATTTACGTTTCTTGTGTAATCATTTGTAGAACACATGGAATAAACCTGTACAAGCCATACATATTTTTTTTCACGTTCAGACTACATGGAAGTTTCTTTACTCTTGTCTCTCTATGCAGTTAATGTGCTCTCACTGTGAAGGATAATGGAAGATGTTGACATATAGAGATGTGTAAGAAAGACAATGGTGCTTAAAGACCTCACGCAAACGCACTAACTTGTCATTCTCTGATTTTCATTTTGGCCCATCTAAAATGATTAAGTGAAAAATATTATTCTAACTGATTAACATTTTATACAGAAAAGAATAAGTTAAATGAAAAAATTTTCACTTTTAAAGAACCAATTTGGACCTTATACACACTCCATCCTTCCATTTTCTGAAATAGCTACTTCTTTCTGCTGTCCCATTCCACCAGAATCCTGCATCATTTTCTCTTCAGGGCAGGGATTGGCAAACTTTTTCTGTTTAAAAAAGAACCAGATATTAAATATTTTAGGCTTTGCAGACCATGCAGTCCTTTTCACAACTACACAATTCTGCTGTTTTAGGCAAAGGCAGCTCCAGACAATACATAATTAAATGAATAAAGCCGTGTTCCAATAGAACTTTGTGGACACTGACATTTGAATTTACATCAGATTCATGTGTCATGAATATTATTCTTCTCTTAATTTTTTCCCAACTATTTGCAAACGCAAAAACCATCCTTAACTTGTGGGTTATACAAAAATAGGCATCAGGCAAGATTTGGCCTGTGGGCTGTAGCGTGACAACACCTGGTCTACTGGCAGTGCTACTTCTACAAGGGCTGGGTGACTTTCACTCAATTACAGTTCAAAGGAAAACTCTCTAAAGATGGTTCTATTTATAAAGTTTTCCCATACAACCATTCAAAACTTTAGCAATCATCGATATGTCCATTATTTTTTACTGCACGTCTGAAAGGTTGTCCCACTTTATTAGCTGGCCCATTGAAAACTGTTTTACAATTTCACAGTGACGTTTTCACTTTTCATCAAGAAAAAAGTATATATAAAATAATTTAGTGGTTAGAAGATGAAACCTGAATGAAAGAAGCATGGATTCTTGTCCTGGTTTTGGGAGTTCAGTTCTTTGACTAGATAAATAACTTGACCGTTTCACATCTCATTTTCTTTGTCTGGAAAGTCAGAATTTCCAGGTGTTGTTACTAAACAGTTATAGTAAACGTTAAAGGAGATGGAGGGAAAAATTATGTTTATATTTTCCGGAACAGGCACATGTTCAGAAAAACATGTGTGTGTGCGTGTGCATGTTTTTATGCCATAACATACAACAGAAAAGAGGCATGCTTCTGAAGAGAAATCTTTTGGGTGATTTGTTCTGAACATTTCAGGGTAGAAAAAAAAATCTAAGCCCAAGAGTGAGATCATACAAACTATAGCACAAAATACACACATGTAAAATTTCACAGTTTCCCTCTGTGCCTACTATTACCAGGAGAGGTTCAGTTTAGGGGTCTGTAAAAATGTTTTCTTCCTTTAAGTATAACACTCTGAGCCAAGACATCATCTGTTCCAGGCTCAGTCAGCTTCAGTTGAAAGTGTGAATGTTCAGCAAGAGGATATTTTTGAAAGGAGACTGAAAATCCGCTGTGCCAGATACCTGAAACGTTGTTAGGGTATTCGGTGGAAAATTTCATTTCCCCATTATAAATAACTGTAGGATATTTTAAGGGATCCAAGACTAGTAACTTCCAAGAGTTGCTTATATTAGCTCCACTGAAATGTGAAATGGAGGGAGGATGTCCAAGGATGGCTATAAAGCTGAATTACCGGATATGATTAATTAAAATAAATAATTCACCATTGATTAAATAGCCCTTAAAATCCCCAGTCAAAGCACCCAAACATTGAGGCCTGCATATTTTGCTATCCACCAAGTAAAACAAAGAACGGACAAAACAGCAATGGAGAAAGAAAGAGGAGGAAAAGCCCCCATGATGATTACTTAAGTTCAACTGCCCTAGAAGTTCTTATTCAAAAAAGCCCGTCTGGTCGCCCATATTTGAAATATTGACTGTTACTGAGCACCACATTTTCTGGTAGTTCCCGGTCCTGTGGATTTCCAGGGAGAAGGACAACTCCAAAGAAGGCGGCATAACACCGACTACGGTAGTTACTGAATTTTTATCTCCCTTTGACCACAGAAATAATCAGCTTCCGGTAACTTCTTTCCTCCTTTGCAGCCCCTGCACATTCAAAAACGCAACAAAAAAAGTCAGAGATCTTTGATAGACTGAGGTGCAACGCGCCCGAAATAAAACTGTCCCGCTAAAAAGCAAAAAAAAAAAAAAAAAAAAAAAAAAAGTCGTGTGTGAGTTGCGTATGTGTATTTATGTTTCAGTGTGGGGATGTGTGAGGCGTGTGTGCTCCGGTGCATGTGACTAAGTGGTGGGGCGGGGGTGTAAGGTAGGAAACTAACGCAGGCAGTCTGGTCTCTCTCTTTTTTTTTTTTTTGGAAGGGTAAGCCTGGCTTCCCTTCGCTGGTCGGCCGCGTGAGGCTGGGAAGACCCGACCCTGGCGCGCGCCTGCAGCGCGGCAGTGCCCGGGGTTAGAGCTCTCCCCTGTGACCGAAAAGATAATTAAAAATCACAGGCGCAGGAGACAGCTCCGTTCCTCGCTGCGCATCAAGTCCGTCGGGATAAGTGGGTCCTCGCATGCCGGGGGCGCCCGGGCTCCGAGGCCAGTGGGCCGCGGCGAGGAGTAGGTTGGGCAGGGGGTGTCCCAGCGGGTGATGCAGAATGAGTCACCCAGGGTGGCAGGCGGCCGTGGGGAGGCCGAGGAGGCGGGAGGGGCGCGGCGAGGAGGCTCGCGTCTGCGGGGGTATTTTTGGGGAGAGGCGGGAACGTGGGGGAGAAAACTGGGGAAGGGAAAGCCGGACTAGGGACGCGTGGAGTTGTGGATGGGGAAAGGGAAGGTAAAACTAAAGCCCCTAAGAGGAAAGAGCAGTGTCCCCTGGACCGCATCCTTACCCCCGCGAGGGCGCTCGCCGAGCCACCCCCGCCCCACCTCCGCTCCCACGGCTGGAGGCCCCTCAGTCGAGGGAGCATCTATTTAGAGGGCAATCCTGGTCCCCAAGCCACTCAACTACAGCTCTCCAAGTTCATCTTGCGCTTGAAATAGGCTCCAGAGACCTTGACAGACACCAGGTCCCTTCTTCCGCGCCCCCCACGCTCTCCAGGCCCCTTCAAAGGCGCAGACCCACAAGCGCCCGCTGGGCTAGTGGAAGCGACGCTTTAAAAAGCGGGAGAGAGAGTCGTGGCAGGTCGCTACCAGGGTGAGAGAGGCGTTTGCGCTGAGCAATAAAAATGCCGATTAATGGGTACGTGGATTGATTTAAGTAAGATGGGGGGGCGATGAGTGATGACTCAACTATGTTTCTTCCTGAATACTCCGAAGAGGAGGCACTATAACTTCATTTCTTTTATAAAATTACGTATTACTGTGTAGTGTCAGCTACGCTGTTAGGAATCTTTGAAACTCTGGCAACTGATGATTCATTTTGCAGACAAGTTTTCAAGCTTTGCGAGGTTTAAAGGAGATTGACAGCAAGGAACTCAGCAGTACACTACGAGGAGGGGAAACGGCCCAGTGCCCCCTTCTTAGGGGTGCAATAGCCTCAAGCGGATTTCCCGGCTTCTGCGGGCGCCCCACATTGTTTTATTTGTTTTGAAGGCTCAGAGTTTGAGGCTGGTCGGAGACACCCACGTGCTTCTGACTCTCATCAGCGTAATGATCGCCTTAGCCAGAGTCGTGTCTATATAAACCACAAAAACCTAATCATTAGAAATCCCAGCCTCCAAAAACCACATTTTAGGTAAAACTGCCGGATTTTTTTTCTGCGCTCCTTCATCCTCTCGACCACAACTTTTTGGGGGATCCAAAGTCGCTTTTTAAACCCACATTGGGAAATAAATACATAAATAAATAGCCATTGAAGCATTTTGAATATTTTATTTTGTAGTTTTATTTTTTTCCCCGGGAGTGGTGGGGGAGAAAGTTAAGACATTAGACCTAGTTTTAGATGCAAAATAGACAATAAAAGATTGAGATTCAAGGAAAACTGCTGGGGTTTTCCCCCAGCGAGGGTTTTTGCAACTTATTTTAATCATCAAGCTGACAGTTTTCCAGTCCTTAAAAAACTCATCCTTGTTCTCTAGGAACGACTAGTTAGAATATAGAAGAAAAAAGTGTCCAGCCACCCACTTGAGTTTCTAAAAAGTATTTTGACAAGTGTCCCCTCCATCCCAAGTTTTTGTGTCACTTAAGTAAAAAACAAAAACAAAACAAAACAAAACACACCCAAACCCTGCAAAATCTTTTCTTCCCTCGGGAGCCGCTCCGGCAGAGGTGGGGGGGGGGGGTAGGGTGGGGGAAGGGTGAAGAGAGCTGGGAAGTCAGCACAGACGCTCAAGAATTTTCCTTCCTCCTCTCCTGAAGTTACAACGAAAAATAACGACAGTCAGATCAGCCGGCGGCTCTCTGGCGTCTCAACTTCAACCTCCTCCGACCAAGAGGGGGTTCCTTGTCTTGGGGGGAGGAGGCGAGAAGCAAGAGGACGCGACCAGGCGAGATCCCCGTAGACCGGGGCCGCCTCTCTCGGCTTCCGAAGCTGCGCGCGGCGCCCCGGGGGCTCCTTCTCGCGGCCGGCGGGCGGCGGCAGCGGCTGCGATTCGCAGGCTCGAGATCCGTTGCCCCGAGATCCGCTGCCCGCGACTTACCTCCTGGCACCTCGAAGCACGAGGGTCAGGGGAGCTTTGCAAAGAGCAGGAGAGAGTGGATGCGAGGAGGTGGCGGTGAGAGGGCGAGAAGAGGAGAAGGGAAAGGAAGGAGCCGAGCCGGGGAGCCGGGCTGGCAGCCGCCGCGGGAGGAATCTGAGTGTGCTGCCGGCGCGGGGGGAGCGGCGGCCGCCGCGGAGGAGGCGGCGGCGGCGGCAGCGGCGCGGGCGGGCGGGCGGCGGCGGCGGCGGCGGCGCGGACGCCTGCAGCTGGGCAGCAGCGCGCGGCGCGGAGCGGCGGTGGCGGGCAGCGCGCGGCGATGCTGGCCTCGGGGCTGGACTGCTGAACCCACTCGGCTCCACCGCCGGACTCGAACTGGGAGGGGGCGCCAGCGCACCCAGGACGCGGTGCCCCACGGGACCCCACTACAAGCTGCTGCAAACTGAAGCCTCCCGCCTCCCCGGGCCAAACACATCCCGGTGCCCGTTCGCAGCTGCCACCCCGGGTGTTCCAAAGGCTCCGGCAAGATCTGCGCCTCCCGGGTCTCCCCACCCGCCAACCCGATTGCTCCGCACCGCCACCTCTGGCTCCCGTCAGACTCCGCCTGGCAGTCGGCTTCATCGAACTTGATTTCTCACCTCCTCAGCCCCGTCACCTCCAGCCCCTTTCCCCCGTCTCGCCTCCACCCCCCCAATTTCCTCCTCCTCGCCCCTCATTTCCACCCTCCTCCCCCTCCCCCGGCCACTTCGCTAACTTGTGGCTGTTGTGATGCGTATTCCCGTAGATCCGAGCACCAGCCGGCGCTTCAGCCCCCCCTCCAGCAGCCTGCAGCCCGGCAAGATGAGCGACGTGAGCCCGGTGGTGGCTGCGCAACAGCAGCAGCAGCAGCAGCAGCAGCAACAGCAGCAGCAGCAACAGCAGCAGCAGCAGCAGCAGCAGCAGGAGGCGGCGGCGGCGGCAGCGGCGGCGGCGGCGGCCGCGGCGGCCGCGGTGCCCCGGTTGCGGCCGCCGCACGACAACCGCACCATGGTGGAGATCATCGCTGACCACCCGGCTGAACTCGTCCGCACCGACAGCCCCAACTTCCTGTGCTCCGTGCTGCCCTCGCACTGGCGTTGCAACAAGACCCTGCCCGTGGCCTTCAAGGTAAGAAGCTGCGGCCGCACCCCGCTCCCCGCCCCCGGCCGGGCGCCGCGGGACCTGCCCGCCGGCGTTTCCAAGCCCACAGGGGCCGGGCCCCTGACCCGGACGGCCTCCATGGCTCCTACCTCGGTGGCTCTGACCCGAGGGACCCCCGTCTGGCCCTCTCCTCCGGATCCCACAGCGGGCTCGGGGCTTAGTGACCCCGCGCAGATCCTTCCCTCTCCCACCTGTGCCCGTAGCCACCACTTCAGCCCTTGTCCCCTTTATCCGTTCATCACCCCTGGAGCCTCCCGGCCAACGTCCCGACCCACTCCTCTGAGCGGTCTCCCCTCCCCCAGGAGCCCCCAGGTGCCCACTCTCGGCGGCGCCGCCGGGACGTGCTCCACCCCGCCCCCACTCCCCAGGAGCGAGGATCCCCGGCGTTCTCCCCCGAGACTCCCGCGTCCCCTTCCCCGGCATCCCGGCCGGGCCCGCACCGCGGGCCGCCGCGCCGCCCCTGCCCGGGATTCCGCGCTCTTCCCTTCCCAACCGAACGCCCTCCGCCCGTCTCGGCGCCCCCTTCTCTGACCCGCTTGCGCCTCGGCGGCTCCGGCCCCTCCCGGACTCGGGGGCCGGTGTTGGTGGGGTGCCGGCGCCGGGCGTTTGCGCCCGGGGCGGGGCGCCGCGTGCCGGCTGCTGGCTGCGGCGCGTGGGCCGCATTATCAGTATCCGAGAGGGTCCCGGGCGAACCTAGGGACTCCGGGAGCGAGTGAGGGGCAGACAGGACGGGGGCGTTTTCTCCGTCTGCAGACCCGCGCCCCTTCCCGCTACCGGCAGGAAGGCGGGGCTGCAGGGGTCGCCGCGCGCCCGGAGGCGGGGGAGTCCGGGAGTCCCCGGCGCCGGACCCTCAAGTGCAAGGCGGCGCGGGCCAGTGGAGGGGGCGGGGGCTCGGGCCGCCTCTTCCACCCGGACCCGCTCCCCGCCTCGCCGCGCCCGGGAGGGAGAAGGGAAACCTGTGAAATGCCTTCGGCTCGCCCGCCTTGAAAACTGAGGTGACATTGTGCGATTCGCCTTATTCTTACTTTTAAGGACTCAGACCCCAGAGGTCCCTCCCGCTTCTGAGAGGTCGTGGGAGGCTCGGGCCCGTGGCCTAGGCGCCGAGGGAGTGACTCCCGGGCTGGAGAGCGCCCTGCGCGAGCCCCGCGGCCTCCTCCGCCCTCCCGGCCCGTTAGTTTGAGGGCGGGTCTCAGCAGCCGGAGTCGCGGGCAGCGGCTCCGCAGGTTGAGGGTGTAGAGTCCGGAGTCTCTCCGGAAGGCTATCGGGATTCCCTCGGGCAGCCCTCGTCCCCTCGCGGAGCCCGCAGGGCCGGGAGCGTCCCAGGTTGCTGGGGAGATGGGGTCCCGGGCCGTGCTCCCTCTCGGGACTAGGCGCCTGGGATGGAGGCGGCGGTGAGCCAGACAGGGACGAGAGCGCTCCCAGGAAGATGCT
This sequence comes from Eubalaena glacialis, assembly GCF_028564815.1. Lineage (NCBI taxonomy): Eukaryota > Metazoa > Chordata > Mammalia > Artiodactyla > Balaenidae > Eubalaena > Eubalaena glacialis. Next base: position 30,906,688 of record NC_083722.1, on the reverse strand, counting down.
TCCGGCCCTGTTTAGCCTCTGAATCCGCGAAGGTGGGCCTGGGTCCCCTGGGTTCTGGGATTGTGGAGAGCAGGGTAAGCCAGGCCTTGGGGGGAGGGGGGGGAAGGGAGGAATCCTGCCAATTCCTCCCTTGTGGACCCTGGGGCCAAACTCCCACGGGCCACTGGCAGTTCCCGGTTGTTGACCACCCCCTCCCCACGCGCACCAATTCAGATTCCGTGCGTGGGTGGCGTGGAAAGAAAGAGGACTCCAGGTCAATTAGAGCTGGTTATCTCGCTATGTCTTGTATCAGAACAGAAATCGAATGAATTGTTATGGAAAGGGGATGTTGCACTCTGGGGCAAGTTTCATTTTGCAGTTGGCTCAAGAAATGTGTGTGTGTTTTAACCGTCCCATTTCTCCTTTTATAAACCACCCATTTTGTAGGTTAAGCTTTTCTTCCTTGAAATATGAAAAGCTCAGAGTATAGGCGAATCGTAGAAATTTGGATTTTCACATGAGATATATCTTTTACAATTCATCCTCCAAGGGCCCAGAATTTTCTAATAGGCCTTATATGAGAGCGGAAATTTGTTTCCACGCCCCCCCCCACAAGCCCCTCAAGACACAAACAAAAAAACAACACTGGATGAAAACAGCAAATAATACAAATAAATAGATATTTTATATATAAAATGCCACAAGTTAGGGTATGAAAAAATTAAGGATAGGTGCCTACATTTTTAAAAGATGCCATTTAGATGTCTGATGTTCTACATTCCGTTTGTCCTGCTAAACATGTTTAAGGTATAACTGTCTTGAACTATACTCTTACATATATGGTGCTGAATTGATACTGAGCATTAATATTTTGGATAGAAAGGATGTTTTTGGCATAAAGACAGAATACAATTTAGTTAAAGCTATTCTCAGATAATTTGTCTCTCCAGGTTTTCTCACTACCACCCTTTTAAAATTATTTTAAAAATAAATTGCTTCTCTGCTATTCATCATACTTATTTTTAATTACAGATTAAGTTTACTTTTAACCAGTAAACAAAACCATAGATAACACACGGCCATATTAAATTGAATGTTTTAATTCATATTAATTGAAAGTTAAATTGAGTTAACCAAAAACTTGACTTTCATGTTTTCCCACCCCCCTACCTGTGTTGAACAAAATTCAAATAGCGGGCGACAGCTGAGATCCACTCAGTATAGAAGTTCTGTCTCTGTTGAAAACATGTGTAGATATTTGGAACATCCAGATTTTGACAATAATTTTTTTGTTTTCATCTGAATGTTAGTAAAAACAACCTCTTTTTACCTTACTTTCGAGATAAAAGCCTGTGAGCTGTAGACTTTCTAGACTCTTGCAACATAATCAAATACATGTGCAAAGAAGAAGTAATATGAAGAAGTCTCAGTTTTAAAAGTGGTGACAGCAATTTGGCTGTCATATTTAGAGCTATGTACAAAGTAAATTATAGTGTTGTTGGGTAGATAGCAGACAGGTAAATATGTTTAATACAGAACTTAATTGTTGAGAAGTCTGGTATTCAAATCAATATAATATTTATTGAGCTCATATTTTATGTCCGTGACACTGAGCTCGGCAAGGTAGAGAATCAGAAATGAATTCAGTAGACTGTGTTGTGATACGTTAACTTAAAACAGCACTTCAGAATGATATTGGCAATGTATTGTATTAAGACATGTCATGTATTAGAGTTGTTCATCTGATCTTGTTTTAGGATTATACGAAAGTAGTTAATTCATTTATACTCTGACATGTAAAAGTGCAAAAACAACTTGTATACTTTAAAATACACCAAGCTGTTTATTAGCGTTATATTTTTAACAAAGTTCTGCAGTTTTGAAATGTTCAGTGCTCCCAGGTGTCAAGGAAATGGAAATAAATATTTTTAACCTTTCTCTCAGGTGTATCTCACTGAAAGCTTAAAATAGTTAAGGCATACTATTAGAAGATCCCAGGCCCTTTCTGTCCTAGGTAATTGTAGTGATGAAAAAGCAATACGCAAATTCAGCTCGTTAGTTAATGGTCAGGTAGAAATAGTGGAGAGAACATGTTAGCCCTGTATCCAGTAGCACCCTTGTAAGTTAGGGGTCTGTCAGCATTTCCACCCTGAAGCCTGGTGTTCAGGGTTCATAACTCAGCTGCTTTAAATAGCTTCAAGCTGAAACACTATGCAGAAAATTTAAGTCCAGATGTGTATTTTAAAGCTAAAAGTAGTGTAAGACTATTGCACTGTTTTAAGTTAGCAAACGCTGGACTATATATTTACCAATATCATATGTTTTTCTGGCAATGTTAAAGAAAAAAAACACAGTTTTAGATATATGATCTATTGCTCATAGTTAATTCTGCATGTTTAATGATACCTTTCAGTATTTGTCATAAGTAGGGTTTCAAAATGATGGAGCAATTTCTATTTGAAAATAATTTTTCAACATCATTGGCCATTTTTCTCTTCATAAGCAAGTATGTAGCTAATAACTATTTGACATAATGAGTTGTAGTTTCCTTACATGTTTAATGATCAGATTTTATGTTTGTGTCTTTTTGAATGTAATTATACCTAAACAAAGAAAAAAAGGTTATTAAACCTGTTAAAACTTTGCTAAACCCACTATGAGTTGCTGTGCAAAATTATGTAAATCGTAATAGATCTCAAGTTATGTAAAGACAGACACATTTTTGTGTTATGCCTTTAAATGCAATAAAAATTATTTAAAGTTAAAAATTTTAGGATTGAGTATATAAAACTTACTGGTAAGGTAATGGAAACAAATAATTTTAGATGGAAAATAAATACTCAAAAATTTTAGAAAACTTATATTTGAAAACAGGCATGGTAAAATATTGTTCATTATTTTCTCCCCATTGGCATTGCTGTTTGTATCCTTTCAAAATTCCAGAATATCCATTGTTAGATGATCTAAACCAGCTTGATACATGGCTCATAAATTTCTGGCTTAAATTGTAATAATTTCCATCAAATTTCTCTTTGACATGTATTTAAAAAATTATGAAATGATATTTTATATTGTATTTACTCTTTTCTCTACAATTCAACCAGGTTTTTTCTAAATTCTAAGTTAGATTCTAAGAAATAACTAATATTTGTGAAACTTTTTGATAGTTAGTTATCTTTAAATAATTATCATAGAAATAAAACTTTTCCTTTTTGCAATTACTCCCTTACCTCTCTGTGTATTCCAAAGAAAGATTTGATAAGATTCTATCTTGAAAAATAATTATATTTCAATTTTGCTCCAAGTGCAATGTGCCCAGTGATATTGGTCTGTAAGAGGAATTGATTAGCGAAGACTAGACTTCTGTACGTGGAAATGTCATAGGCAATTTAAATTTCCATATAATAAGACCACAAAAACAATTTTAAGGGCCTGAGTTAATTCTCCATTGTTCCTCTTTCAGAGTAACTCACCGATTTAGTCGTAGGGAGTCTCATAAAAATTTTCAATAGCGTTTCTAGAGTTAAATATTCTTTTACTTTATTTTGCACAAGCTCCGCATCATGTGATTTAAATGCTAGTTATAATGAGGTGCGCTAAATAAAGGAACTTCTTTCTCTATTCTAAAATGTCAGGACACAAAATTACTTCCCTCTTCCCCATGAAGTTTCTTGAATTTGTAGATTTTATATGTTAAAAGCACCTAGAAAAGTAACTGTTAAGTTTTCGTCACAAATTATTCTTTGTAGAACAACTTTTTGTATTGGGTAGTGTGGAAACTAATTTTAATGCGTGCTAACTCCTAACTAGTTAAAGGGCGATTTTTGACTGCTCTCTACCCCTTAAAGTGTTTTCCATTGCTTGGGTTTGGTACAGATGAAATGTGTAAAAATTTCTTGATTCTTTTGGTTTTCTTTTAGATAAACACAGTCGAGAATCTCCAAGGGAAACTTTTTAGCTTCAGAGATCTACTTTTTGTTTAAACCCTCAAACATATAATTACACTTCTGATTGATATAAAGTCACATACATTACTTCTTATCCCCCCTTTTTTCCTCAGAAAAACATTAGGCAATCTGCTTTGGTAGAGTGAATAGCAGAAAGAACCAATATATTTAGCCATTAAAATAGAATTCAGCCATAACAGGAAAAGTTGTCACTATATCTTGTTAGTTAGCAATTTTTTTTTTCCGGGCCAAGTTGTAAACCTCATAGAAGACTCACACACTTTGTGATGACCTATTTGTTTTGTTATTAAATGTAATGCATAAAACATACCAATATTTAATATTTAATTATACTGCTTAAGCAAAGAAAAATGGATTTATGTATTTCACGCTTAGGGATATTTTCTTTTGTATTTTCCCATATTGAATCAATTTTCCTTTTCTTCTAACTAAAAGAAATCCATTATGTTAAAAATATGCAGTAAAATAATAATGTCCCAGAGCTCTTAAAAATCTTTATATTGGGGCACATTTCTTCGCTTTTTTTTTTTAATGAAATTTAGCCAGCCTGGAGTGAAACCCATCAGCAGTCCTCCTGTATCTCTCAACAACACCAAAAAATATCTCAGGACATGAAGTAAAGAATTACATATTCAATTGAACCCTTTAAGGAAGCTTATAAGTAAAAGCCTGTGTTTAGCACACAGCTGACTTGGAACAGAAGTTATCCTGCTCATCTTACAAAAAGTACATGATTATAATTGTACTCTATAGTTATATAGTATCTTCTACATTTTACAGACTTTAAAAAAACGATTTCCAATTTATATTGGAAAACGGTAGTTTCAGGAGATGAAGTTACTTGAGATCATAGCAGATGTGTAACAGAGGTGGGGGAGAAGTGGGGCCTCTTGATTTTTGGTGCATTAATTCTCTTCTAAACAGTACAACTTTTCTACCTTCATTAGTGCACTTACTGGTTCCATATTTACTTTGACATAGAAAGCCTCACAGCAGGTGTTAAAACACAATATGCTGAGTGTAAAAAATGTCAAGCATTCAGATGAATACTGGCAAACAGTCAGTTTTTTCAGTATTTCAGTATTTTTCGAATGTGCACATTTTTGGCATTGTGAATTCAAGAAGTTGAAAAGTACATTGCCCCCATCAGGGGTACAGCGTTACCTGTGTTCAGCAGCCACTTGAGGCACTAGGTCAAGTATGCAGGAAGGAAGCCATGTTCTCAAGGGATTTACCCTTGACCTGGGAGACTTCTCAGATTGAATAGAGTAATCGTATATTCCGGGTAAAGGATAGTGGGCATGATTCCCTCTCTTCTGGGATGGAAAAAGTTGTCAGAAAACTAGTTTGGAGCAAGGGCATATTGCCGCTAGCTGGGGATGCTGACTCAACCTTTAACTGGTTCTCTCATAGACTATTGGCAGTGGGAAGTGGTGCTCTTTGTGGAGCTCTTTCATTTATTTATTTCAAAAATATTTATCAAACACTTACTCTGTGCCAGGCACTGTTTTGGGAGCTGGGTGTATAGTGGTGAACAAGACAGATGAAGGCCCTTGCCTTGTGTAATTTCTAGTCTAATACAATCTGGGCTCCTAAGAGGGAGTCTCATAGCTTTGGGCTAGCATATCAAAAGGAGTAGATGGGTCATTCCTATATGTACATTGAAATGAGGATCATTTGAGTCCAGTGGGATGCTCAGGAAGTGGTTTCTGTAATTTAAGGACGGCTTTAAGATTTTAAACTGAATAACAAAAGTGCTAAAGAAGGAATGGAACAGCCTAAGAGAACAGTAAGGGTGAAAAAAATACTGACAAGTTTGTTTGTTTGGTTATTTCCCTGGCTTGAGCAGAGGGTATAGTGGAGGGGTGTTAGGGGTAGGGTTCAAGGGTGAGGGAAATGCAGCTCTAAAGTGTGGTGTTAATGTCTGTTTCATCACATTGTAAGAAATCTGCTTTAATGAGAGTTAACATACAAATTGTATTGGGAGCATGGAATTAAATGCTTTGGTTTGCCTTATGGACATCTTGACAAAAGACAGAGTAGCAGAAGGATGAGGGTAATATTTGCCAGACAGGCAAGCACACATGGATATTGTCATTGGAGGGTAGTGGGGCTACTGTAGCCAGAGCTGTGGCTTAGTCACCACATGGGCATCTGGAAGCCGAATGAGCAAGAGATGGAACTCATCTGAATATTATAGGATCCTGGAAGTTAGTTGAGAGAAAGGATGTTATCAAGGGGCAAGGCCTTAATTCATGGATTAAGAATAGTGTGTTTTATATATGACAACAAAGACTCTGCACCGACATTCCCTTCCGGGCTCCATGTTAATCAGAGGCACCAATTTGCAAGTTAGCCAACCCTGGAGTGTGATCCTTGCCTTGCAGCAGTGAAAATGTTTATTAGACTCAAAGACTGATTATCCTGGATCCTGACTTGCCCGAGTTAATCGGCTGCAGGTTAATTGTTGAAGATTAAGGAGGCAAGTGTGTCATTCCAAGATGGCAGATGGGACAAGACAGAAGTTTGGCTAAGGGTGTATTTTCTGTCTATACCACTCATTTGTCGGTGGTTATTTTCAGCCTCTTATATATCTTTATCCTGTACCTAGACTTTAGGCTTCTTGATGGCTTTGTATATTCCATGGGTCCCACTGCAGAGTGGGCATTCAGTAGTTCTTTGCAGTGTGATTGAAAGCTGAATATGTAGCTCAAAGTAAGGAGATGAAATGTAGTTCTGGATACCACACTATATTTAGTCTTCCCTATAGTCAGGAACTGTAAGGTTTCCCCTAAATATCGTCTCCCATAGAGCTGACCAGACTTCCTTTTTTTTTTTTTTTGGCCTGTGATCTGGATGAGACCACACCTCAGGGCGCTCCAGGCTGCAGACAGGCGGTGCCTTAATATGTACGATGCAATCTGCAGATGGGGCATCAGCTTTCCTTCTGTGGCATAATTCCTATGGACAACTTAACATGGGGATTTAATAAAAATGTACATGCATTCTGTGAAGAATCCAACAACAAATGAAGGAAACTTTTGCCTGCCTTTGGAATGGGTGGACCCTGAAACGCTGGTCTCTTTGAAGTGGCATCCGAACCCATATGCAGATGCCTCATTCCTGTCTGCCATTACTGGACTAGAGCACTAAGTCCTGATAAGATGCATCATTTACCATGAGACTATATTCTCAGTTTTTAAGCTTTTCTGATGTGCCATTATTGTTGCTGTGTTTCCTGTTTTATGTAGGTGGTAGCCCTCGGAGAGGTACCAGATGGGACTGTGGTTACCGTCATGGCGGGTAATGATGAAAATTATTCTGCTGAGCTCCGAAATGCCTCTGCTGTTATGAAAAACCAAGTAGCAAGGTTCAACGATTTGAGATTTGTGGGCCGGAGTGGACGAGGTAGGTCTCTGATTTTTAATATGGATAATGGAATAAACACATTAGGATCCTCTGATGAAATGTAGGCCTGTCTGTATTCAAATCAGTACCTTCTACCGAATATAATTACTAAAGGTTTTCTTTAAATACGTCCAGATGAGGTTGAGTGTTTTAGTGAGTACTCAGGCCTTTTTCATTTGTTTTATGATATTGAAAATTCAAACAGTGTTTTCCGAAGAACCAGTTCCTAATTTCACTGGGTGTGAGCATATAAGGTGGAGCGAAGAACAGTTGGAGGTTCAAGTTCTGAGTTACGAGGAGCCAAGTAACTGAGTGCATTCAGTGGCAAAGGGCAAAGGAAAGGGAATGCATTGGATCAATTTCCTGGTAATATCAATTTTGCTCTAAGTTGTAGCAAGGACAGCAAGTATAACGCTCTTCACTTGTCACATATGTTACCTCTATAGGATTTAATTTACTTCTATAAGAACCTATTTAAAAATCATGGTTTTTTACAGAAGGCTTTTCATTCGCATAAGTGAATAAGGTGTTACTTATGTTAGTATGACTATGTAGATGAATGATCAGAACTCTAAATATTTCTACATTATTTAAGAGTTTCCACCATCCACACCCCCATTCAAATATTAGGAATCCATCAAAAGATCATAAAACAGAAAATACTCCCCTTTAGGGTTTTTACAGCTGTTTCATAAATGGGGTTAATGTTTTTAAAAAAGTCTCAAAGAAAACCAATATTTGGCTTTTATTTACTTATTCTATAGAGAGACTTTTAATCATCATTCATTAGAAGTATTATGTTCATTTATTTATTGATTGAATCTAATATTTCCATGTTAAGTATTTCGATGAGAAGAGAGAAAATAGACCACTTTAGGACTGGGGTGAAATAAATTATAAAGACCTATGGGGTGACTTCACCCCAGGTTTGAATTAGGAAATAAGAAGCATCAATTTTTAAACCATGTCCAATAATTGCCCTTTAGTTTGGATCAGATGTCAAATTATTACCATTGTAAAAACTTGATAAGGGAAGTTCAGGCAAGGCTGTTTCCGATGAGTAGTTTTAGTGTACTTTCTAGGAACACGGCCAAGAAGTTGTACTTTTTAACTTAAAAAAAAATGATGCATGCTAATGAGATACTGTTACTGAAAGGTTTGAAATAAAATGAGGCTCAGAGCCTCTGGTAGAATCAAAACTCAAGGGGTTATCTCAGCATCAGGTTTAGTTCACTTTCATTAAAAGAAAAAAAAAAGACACATTCTGTCTCACTGTTGACTGATTAGGTGTGAAGTGTGTATGTGTGTGTATTCATTTTTTTTTTCTCAGTTACTGGTGCAGGTCCACAGTACAATTAAAATTTCTTTTATCTAGTAAGAATCAAGAAAAATTTGAACACGATGATTTACCTGTATGCTCTGAGTTGCATCTTTCTCCTTATGTAATATTACTTTGTTTTGAACTAGAGTAATGAATTTTAGTATTTAAAAGACCGGGCGCTATACTTCATTTTACTTTACAGATACAAACTAGTGTTTTCATTTATCTTGCTTTTGTATTATATAGATGCTCCATAACTTTTCTCTGATCAATTTGAGTAGAAACTATGGCAAAGTGATAGTGTACTTTGTAAACCCTCAACATATTTATTTAAGAAACTTCAAAGAGAAACAAAGGGTGTGCACTGTTTTACTATATTGGCTTTCTGAGTTTTGGCTGGTTTCCCAAATAGCAATTTTTATATTTAAAAAAAAAGACAGACTTAACTGCTTGCAGACTTTTCACGCATGGAAGATGAAGAAAGCTTCTTTTGATGAAGTGTAATTATGTCCAAACAGAGCTGACCCCCTCCCCCTATATTTCTTATGATCTTAACTGAAGAAAGTAGGATTTTTCCTTTGAAGCAGCCGGGACTTGGTGGAGGATCTGAAATGCTACAGTTTGCTGCCAGAGGCAGGATGGAGAAATTGGTCCAGACTTGTCTTCGAGACTTAGATTGGGGGCGGGGGGAGTGGGTGGAGAGAGAAAGAAAAATGGATTTATCACTAATAATAGATTTTTATATCATGACATTAACATTATATGAAAGGAAACAGTAATATCAAGCTGAAATGAAGAGGAAAAAAGGACAGAGAATACTGACAAGAGATACCACTCTTTGAAAAAAAAAAATGGGTCAGTTCTTCAGTGGCAGGAAACCCTTTAACCTGCCTGTGTACCTGACCTGCTTTCTAACAGACTCTTTCCAGCTTCCTCTTTGATTTTCACACTTCTACATTTCTCTCAGGTTTTTAAGTCTGGGTCAACATGCTGCTACCATTGTATTTTTTTCCCCAGCTATTTAAATTTTCTATTTCAGTAGCATTAAAAAATAAAAAACACCAAGTTCCTCAAACGGTGCAGTTTTTTTCACTGGTAGAAATATAAACTCTCAGAAATTGCAAAACAGTTTTTGATTTATAAGGGAGTCACATCACTATTTACTCTGGCATTGTGGGTTATCCAGTGACCACAACTTTTATGAAGTACTTTGGAATAAAAGTAGAGCATCGGTGAAACTTTAAGCATTAAGTGAGGAGTGGCTTATATTTTTAAATTGTCTTTTCCTTTTTTCTCCTTTATATTTGAAACAGGAGTATTTAAAGTGACTTTGGTCCTTAAGTTTTCTTGGTGTGTTTCCTCACTTTTGACATCAAGCATGTTGCTTTTCATTTACAAGCACTTCTAAGCACCTGTAGTGTACAGAGCATGGTACTTTGTCAACTTAGGATGCAACCCGTGCTTATAGTCTTAACTTTCCCGACAATTTCTGACAGGCCCTCGGGCTAGGTTGGAACTGTCTTTCAATGACAGTTCCTATGTGTATCTCAGAAAATATATGACTTGAGGACACATTGCAGAACTAGTTCCTAGATGAAGCCAAGGATGCTACAATTAGTTGTCTAATGAGCGCTAGCTCCTTAAGAGCCTGCATTTTTATCGCTTATTATGGAAAATAATGAACAATGGGATTTGGAAATTTTTTTTTTAATTTAAGGAAGTCATGAATATGCATATAAACATCTGACTTAGGAAATGTATCACTATGTATAGGGGAAAGAACAAATTACCTAGTTGGGTGGAAGTTTCTTGAACATTACGTTCATGTTCCTTCTGAAGGGGCAATGAGAAGTGGAAGGAACTTCCTTGGTTTTTGTTTTAGTTGTTAAAGTACATCTTGATCCTTAGGATTTGATTTTAGAAGACCGCTGTCGGACTCAAATACTTGTTTCCTTTCCCCCAAACCCACCTCTTTTTAAAAGAGGTCTTTGTAGAAAACTGGTTCTGTTTTGAACATTTAGATGCTTTATCTTGGAGGGTGAATTTTATATTTGGCTTTTGTTCCTACCTAAGGTGTTCCTCTGAATTTGGGAGAAGCATCGATGCCTTTTAATATCCTAAGTGCATTGTAAAAGTCTCAAACAGCAATACTCTTAGAACAGGTTTATATAAACTCATGGGCAGTGTCTCTAGCAGGTTATTTAGAGTCATTAAGGACAATTGAGATGTGTACATCCTTGATTTATGAAGATTTGTGCCACAGATGACAGCTGTCTTCCAAGCACTGCCCTCAAAGCCACTGTTAGAAATGCGATCCTGACTCACAGACCATTGATCCAACCCAGAATGGATCTTTTTACGGTTTAATGCAAATTAACTTTCAATCTAGGGGTTCAGCCCATTCACTCCTCCAGAACTTCCCATTGTTTTAAGGTCCTGATCTGGATCCAGTGGCTTCCTATTCAACTTTCTAATCTCCATTTCTGTAGACTTTCAGTTTTCTGTGACTAGTTTAGACTCCTGGCTGCCTTATTCTTCTGGTTAGTCTTAATGTTTATAATAAATCCTCTGTTCCCCAACCAGACAATTAAATTACTTAAATCCATGTAACATTCAATATATAATGGATGAAATATGATATATCAGTGACACTTTAAGAATAGATGATTTCATCATTCTGACTGACATACTACATTAGTAGATTTATATTTGCTTCTTGGTCTGATAGAGCTGTTTGGGACACATGTAGTAATAAATTACCTATTAATTTCTAAAAATGTTCTCTGATAAAGTTAAAAGGAAGAGCATTAATTTTAGGGTCTGGAAGACCTGGATTCAGGTCCTGATTTTTTCCACTTATTAGTTGTGTGGTTAAATTACCAATACTCTCTGGGCTTCGGTTTCCTCATTTGTGAAATGGGGGTGATAAACCTGACTGGGTAGTATTAAATGAGATAATGTATATGAAGTGACTGGCACTTAATAGGTTTCTAATCAATATTCATTTTCCCTGTACCCCCTCCCCCTGCATCTCTCTTTCCTATTTTTTTTTTTTCTTGGCCAAAGTATAGCCAAAGAGACTTAAAACTATATATACAGAGTAACAAATGATATGTGTCTTAAACATATTTTAGGAACTTACGTGGTCTGGGTTGAAAAGAAAACCCATTCACTAGACTTGACAGCCAAAGACCTGTTCCACATTAAGCCCTGTATATAACCTGTTCCATATTAAGCTTTGAAAAGATTGCATTAAACTTTGCATTGCTACATATTGTTTAAGATTTGTGTTTTGATTTCATACCCTCTGCTTTCAGTAAAGGGAAAAACAGTCTCTGACCAAAAAACAAAGCAAAATGAAATGAGCTTTTTAAAGATCTGTCCCAGGAGCAGGCTAAATGAATGCTCTGGCTTGAGATTGCTGAATGTTTTATTGAGTCACTGCTTCACGCCCACCTCTTCCTGTCTTGTAACAGTTTGCAGTTTTGACTATCTGACATGACTAACCGTCGCAAATCTAACTGATTACAAGTGTCAGTGAGTCTGGGTAACAGAGTCTGGTATCTTCTTCTGGAGAAAGCAAACATCCAAATCTGCTCCTAAACTCCCCTCCCCACCCCCCCGTCTTCCCCCCCACCTCTGTTCATCACCTTTAGCTCATTAATTTGAAACATCAGATGTAATATTTCGATGAAGTACACCCTCTGCTAAAAGCAAGTATTCATGTTTACATTGGGAGATGTCATGTACATTTAGCCAAAAATAAGTCACTGTCAGGGAGTCATTTCAAGATTGCTGCTGAGCGAGGATGTATGTTAGGGAAGGGGTGGGCAGGGAGGAGAAAAACTTTGTTCCAGTAATGATGAAATCATCATACCACAGGCACATTAAGGCCAGGACGGGAGACACTGGCTCCTGTTAAAATGATTCCCATAAGAACCTTCCTCTTTCATCTTCTCACTGTAGTGCAGTTAAGCAAATGAAATGCTAAAGCCATGTGAAGTCAATAGCATAATCAACAGTGATTTACTATTGTTCTCTCACGGGGTCATGACCTAATCCTAAATAAAGACTTCTAAAATTTTCTGCTTGGATGTGTTCCTGATGTTGGAGAAAACTGAAGGGAAAGAGAACCCTCTTCAAGAGGTCCAGTTTTTGTTTTCATTACGGCTCTTGCTACTGAGCAATTCTTTTTTGGAATTGGAGCCTCCTTGCACAGGACTGCCATGAAGATGATGATCTTAGCACTCAGTGAGCTTAGCAACTCCCTAAGGTGGCCATCAGAGGGTTTCTCATTAGAATAAGGAGTCCTGACCCTTGTTGTTTTGTTCCCTCTTCAGCGATGCTTAAATGCAGTTTGGACATCTGTACTGCTATTTTTATCATCAATACTGTCTTTTTATATTCACTGTGGATTTTCTTTCCCCTTTTCTATCTGCAGGCAAGAGTTTCACCTTGACCATAACTGTCTTCACAAATCCTCCTCAAGTCGCCACCTATCACAGAGCTATTAAAGTTACAGTGGATGGACCCCGGGAACCCAGAAGTAAGTGCTTGCCTTCCTACTGGAAATGGGAATAGAGTTTGCAGAGACCCTGTGAGGAATTTATCCCAAATAAGTTAGTGCTACTTTCACATAGTTTCTTTGCCAAGTTTGCTATCTGCATATATTTTTATGAGGGACAATTAGGAGAACTTCACAGTTAGTAGAAAATCAAATTACACTTTTCACCTTTGCCGCAAAATTGCTAAGCCCTACATAACTTTGTGACTTTCCGTCGCTGTAACTTTTTGCTAAAGATTCTGTTCATCCACTGGGCACAATAGACAAGGCAGAACAGACCCACGAGAGCTGAGGAAGAAAACAATAAATTGAAAAATCCTGAGCTTAGTCAAAAAGCATTTGCGTGTGTTTCCCATGGTCTAAGAATGTGTTTTAACTTTTTAACTCGCCCACTCAGTTCCCTTTATAAAGAGCACACTGCTTAATTACAAAGAATTTATTTGCAAATGATAACTTGCTTGATTGTTACAACACTGTTGTTTGGTCTTGTTCTAGTAATTGCCATAGATAGTTTCTTTAACAGAGTCAAGCCAGGTTTAAATCCACCTTGATTTATATGTCTCCTGAGACATCTAGAAGGTTGAACCAGCATCATTTTAAGGCAGTGCACACAATCCATTTGGGCTAATATCATTTTCCTCCTAAACCTAAATTAAAACAGGTTTGCCTTCCCTGCCCCGCCCCCAAAACTAATTTCAACATACTCACCAGAGCAGTATTTAAATATATTTAAGGATTAAAGATTATTTGATATATACGACATTAAAAATTCTGTGCCAATGGAAACATCATACAGAACTCTGCCTTTGATGAGTGAATTCATTGGAGGCCTAGCCATTGTGTTTGGAGAGTTTAATTTGGTTTGTGGTGGAGGGACAGCTGGCAGAAATATTTGTTATATAACAATACACCTGCCTAGACAGTGAGAGTGGCATAGCTCTTCTTCCCCTAAAACCAAGAGCAAAGGGCTGGTGAAGTTTTGCCTCTACCCCTGGCAGCCTGTCCTTGAGCGGTGGGAACACGTGTTGCCTTCCGCTCCTCTGGCCGCTGTTTCTTCTCACAAAGGCTGACTGCTTGTCTGAACTAGGGAGGTTTCCTGCCTCAAAGGCCAGTCTTTGAGGTTTTTCTTTTCTCCGCCTTTCATGTGTATGGCGTTCTTCTAGGTTTTCCAACGTTGGGAGTGCTGGACCTGTCTGCTCAGTTTGAGAATGTCCTATTAGGCTGTGGCCACACACACGTCTCTGGTCGCCCCAGGTCTCCGGTTGTCAGGGCTAGTGGTCATGCAGTGCAGGTGAATCGATCAGCGCAGGGCCGTCTGGCCTGGTTTGGGGTTTTGTCTGACTTTTCTGGACTGCCATCCATCTGGGACGATGCCTTAGGATGGAAGACATCTTCTAGCATTTAATCTAATTAGCCCCTGCGTTCCTGGAAAGGCAGGGACATCCCTCTTAGTAATGCATAAAGCAGGATGGTAGTCTTTTAACATTTAACACGACTAATACTTGTCTTGTAAAGATGTTTCCTGCTGATCTCAGCTGCTTTTCTCAGTTCTTGGAAAAACCATCATTGTGTGTGTGTATATGTTTGTGTGTGTGTGTGTGTGTGTCTCCAGATGTTCACGGGTTGATGCTCAGAGTTGATGGTTGGGAGAGGAAGCAGGGAAAGGTGGGTGCTGCCTAATTCTGAAAGTGGTGACAAAAGGGAGGAGGTACAGTAGCTTTGGGAAAGTCACTTCTCTTTCAAGCGAGGGTAGTATTACCTCATTCCCAAGAGGTTGTTGGCAGAATTAATAATTGCTAGGTTCACTGCCCTGCGAAGGCAGAGAAGTGCTCTGAAAGCAATGAGGGTTAGGGGTAGAGGGGGCGGCTGGTACTTGTGTGACCTGAGTTCAGGCTTTGGGTGCTGCTGAGGGTGGGAGGGGGAAGCAGATACAGAAGTCGAGTGGCAGACCACCGCCCTAGATCAGCCTGAGTAACATTGCTCATGATCCAAAAATATCTGTGGAAATGTGATGTCATTTGTCTGACATCACGAGGTGACTGGTCAAACTCAGTGTCTGGATGTAACGAAGGGTCTGGTATCAGTAACATTTTAATCCTACAACCTGGGTTCTCTGTACTGGATTATTTCCTTCTGCCCTGCTCTTGGCCATCTGGGCACTGAATGTTTGTAAGTATAGCTCTCATCTCAATATTGTTCTTTAATTTTGAGACTCCCAGGTGTGGAAAATGCCCAGGATTTTCAACTTCCTTCAACTGTGAGTATGACAGGATTTTGACTGATTTTCGTGTATGTGATGGTAAATGGAGAATCCTCTAGAACATGGGTTGGCAAACTTTTTCTGTAAAGTGCCAGATAGTAAATGATTTCAACCCTTTGGGCCATACGATCTCTGTCACAGGTACTCAGCTCTGCCAATGTAACTCAAAAGCAGCCTTCACCAATACATAAATGGATGGTTATGGCTGTGTTTCAGTAAAACTTTATTTACAAAAGCAGGTGGTGGGTGAGATTTGACACACAAGTTGTGGTTTGCCAATCACTGCTCTAGACTTCAAAGTGGCTTATTTTCTCGACCGTTAACAGAGAAGGACTTCAGAAAAAGGCTTTCCTGAGGGGAGAAAAAAAGACAATGAATGCAATTGTTTTAGCATCTTCTCCCACAGAATTTTAATTCTTTAAGTAGTGGTTGTCATCGAAAGAATGTACGCCTGTTTATTGCTGCAGTGATTTGAAGGGGTTGAGTGTTTCGTGCTCTTGATTTCTGTTAATGGAATTTCAGTCCTTCTTTGGAAGACCATAGTATATATTGAACAGGCTACTTCTGGTAGATGAGCTATTTGAACAAGGACGAGTTCTGCGTTAACTGGTTGGGTCTTTACTCAGCAATAACATAGTGATTAAGGGTGTGGGCTTTTGTGTCAGGCTGTCTGGACTGAAAGCCCGGCTCCGCTGTTTACCAGTTGTGTGGTGGTAGGCAAGTTACCTAAGTTCTCTTTGCTTCAGTTTCCTCTGTTAAAGTGAGAATAATAATAATAGTTAGTGAGAAGAAGAATAATAGTATCTTTCTCATCAGTTGCTGCAAAGATGTTCAGTGATGTCATGTATGTAAAATGCACAACACAGTGACTATCGTGTAGTAAGTGCTAATTAAGCGTGAGCTATTATTACATCAATTTCAGTGTCAGAAGTTTGCTGTAGTTTTGCTTAGAGTACGCTTCCAGGAAATAGATACCATCTAGATTCTGTTCTCTAGGGTAATATTTTTTTTTTCTTGCAGATGGCTTTACTAATTTCTGCTCATCAGTAAATAACACTAATAAGTGCTATAAATTGTGCTTGAGCAGGTATTCATGCTGCCTGGGGACAGCTGTACAGAACTGATGATAAACAATTTATTTGCAGCAAAGTCCAAGAGAGGATGCTTGGATGCACTAGTACCCCTCCTTGGAGGCCCTGCTTATCAGCACATCTGCCAAGACTTGCTTTTCACTCAAAAATCAGAAAGGTTTCATCCTTCTATGTTTTCTGTCTCTGGCAGCTGAACTGGTGCTGTCACGTCACAAACAACTCCTTTTCTTAATATACACATCTGGCGTTGGCAGTTGGACTAACTTCATAAGAGCACATGATCATCACTCATTACAAGATTAAAAAGTACCCCATGGCATCACTGATGTTTTTTAACTTTGATCTTTTGCAGTTGTGATTCATCTCAGTTATAAAACTTCCCTTTAAAGGAACATAGCCGATAACTTATTAGAACCTTCAATCTTAAGTAGCGTAAACATGAGAAGGTGCACATCTTTACAGAATGCCATTTATTTTCTTTGCCAGCTTATCATTTTAAGACATGACATCATACTTAAGATCGCAAATTTGTAAGTCTTGTGTTTAGGCAAGGCGTTTTGACCTCCTGTTGGCAAGTTAGCTCTGGCGAGGTACTGCCGTATGTTCGCCAGCAGAAGTCAGTGGGGCAGCAGCAACAGCAATGCGTTTGGATACCTCTTTTAAACATCAGTTTCTATTAGGATCCTTTGTTCCTTGTATGCACTTGGTTCCAGCTGCAGTCTGATTGAAAGAATTTCTCCAGGAAGGTGAAATCTTGCTCGGCAGTGTCATGTTCTATTGCAGTGGTTCTGAGTTAGGGAAGAGGACTGATGGGAAGGGTATTATTGGCTGTGCAGAGGATGGAAAAAGTAAATCACTTTACACAGTCAGAAGCCTTTTCATTCTCTTGCTGCTTTGTCAGTTATCTATTGCTAAATAACAAACCATCCCCAAACATAATGGCTCTTACGTTTTTTTTTTTTGGCTGCACCGTACGGCTTGTGGGGTCTTAGTTCCCCGACCAGGGATCGAACCTGGGCCCTCGGCAGTGAAAGCACGGAGTCCTAACCACTGGACCGCCAGGGAAGTCCCCATAATGGCTTAAAACAGCAACCAGTTTATTATTTCTCACGACTCTGTGGGTTGGCTGGGGTTCATCTGGATGGGTTTTCTGTGGTCTTGCTTGGCGTCTTTCTTGTGTCTGCAGTAACATGGTGGCTAGTGCTGGAACATGCATGATGGCCTCATTGCTATGTCTGGTGCCTTGGTGGGATGGCTGGAAGGTTGGGCTCGGTGGAATAAGGGGACAGCTGGGCCCTTCTCTCTCTCCTGTAGTCCCAGAGCCTCCCCCTCTCCATGCGGCCTCTCCAGCAGAGTCTGACTTCCTATATGGCAGCTCAGGTCTCCCTCAGGTGCAAAAGTGTGAGCTTTCAGGTCTTTGTAAGGCTTCTTAAGGCTCAGAACTAGTATGGAGTTACTTCTTTCATACTCTGTTGGTTAAAGCAAGATACAGGTGCAGCCTAGCCTCAAGGGGGTGGGGGGGAACCCCACAAAGATATTAATGATGGGGGCAGTGGTTCACCGGACCACCAATATCACCAACTTCCATCAGTGCTTAGATGGGAAATGTCATTGTTGCAACAGGAGAAATAATTTTTTGAGGTACCATCTCCTGAAAAGATCTCTTGACTTTTTAATCTGGGAGACATTTAAAGTTCTACAAGGTGACTCCAAGTTTCGGTGATAGTAGCTTCACTCTGAATTGGACTAATTTGGTAATTACCGGATGAATTAAGGGTGGGTGTTACCTTGTGGTGCTTGGTATTAACAGGTCAATAGCAAGCCAAGCCAGATCAATACTCTTATTTGAGAAGAACATTAGATCTTTCAACATAAAGAGGTTATTAGCCTTGCTTGGCAACATGGCAAGTCTGTAGCCAAAGTATCTTATGACTCTTCAAATGAGCAAGCCTGGAGGCTTTGTATTCTACATCACCCAGCACTGAAAAGTCTCACTTGCCAGCACACCTGCAAACCTGACACCTAACACACATGGATGGGTTTCTAATAGCTTTTGTGTGTTGTGCCCCAGGGAAGTAAATCATAGTTAATAGTTACTCTCAGGGAGAGACCAGAGCCATCACCTGTGTCCTTACTGCTGGGACACTCCCGGTCACTGCTGGCCAGCTACCTGTCCTGACCTGGTGGGAGAAGGGGGAAGCCCCGCCTTTTCTTTCTCGTCATCCGGCTCCTTTCCTGTAGGCTTGGAGCGCATGGCTGCAGCAGTGCTCTGCTTGGCTCCGTTTGTGACTTCAGTAGGGCTGGTGCTTAGGTGAGTGAGAGCTTCTCTGGACGTGCAGGGTACGTGTGTGTTTCTAGAGCTGCCTCAGCACCCTGCTTCACCCAGCTTGTCAGGCTTGTGTCCTGCAGCCAAACTGTTTTCTTTTCCCGCTTGTTCCTTCTCACCTGTGGTCCAGTTCATCAGCACATTTTTAATTCTTTAGAGAACATTTTGTTTTTCCATATTCTTGGGCGCTTCCAGTTGCAGACATTTTACCTTATAAACTGAAGGTGACAGATTTAATCAAAACAGAGTGGTCTGGGCACAGAATCGTCTCATTTTTCTCCTATGCGGTTCCACCCAGTTCTGAGACTGGGTCACCTGCAGTCCCGTGAAGGGTGGCGAGAATGGCGAGCTTGGCATTTTCTCTGCCTTATTGCAGATGGTGTCAGCAGCAGCTGGCTTTTATCCTTCACTGCTCTTCATCCTAGTTGGGTGAAGGAATAGGCTTTTGGTGACGGCTGGCCCATGACCTTTCCTTATTTATCCATGGTGGATGCTGTTATAAAGCTTGGTCACCTGTGAAAGAAGATGGGGGACATGTAAAGTGTGTTGGATGGAGGGACAGCAGAATTGTTTTAAAGCTATTTGAAACATCTGGACACAGTTCTTGCGTTCACATTCTTGCTGTCTGTGAAGACAATTTGAGATACCCTTGCTATTGCGAAGCCTCGTACCATACTCCTGAGGCCACAGACCTGAATTTTAGTCTTTGGTGGAAAGTATTAGTAGAAAAGCCTTTAACTCTTTTTTAATGGGAAAATTTTTTTTTTTAATGAAAGATTCTTTAAATTCTATAGTGCTTCACAGTTTTCAAAAGTTTCACACACATGATTTCATAGAATCCCATAATAACCCTTTTCTTTTTCCCCCTACCCCTATATTGTCCCTCCCCACTTCCCTCTTCCCACCGGTAACCACTGGTTTGTTTTGTATATCTGTGAGTATGCTTCTTTTTTGTTTTATTCACTAGTTTGTTGTATTTTTTAGATTCCACATATAAGTGATATCATACAGTATTTGTCTTTCTCTGTCTGACTTATTTCACTTTGCATAATGCCCTCCAAGTTCATCCATGTTGCTGCAAAAAAGCCCTTCACTTCTTGACTTGCAAACTTCCCGTGGTTCTTCCCTGTCTCTGAAGTGCCCAAGGAATGGACGTGATGGGTACATGTCATGCTTTTTTTTTTTTTAAATGAGAGGGATGGGCTCCTGGACCATTCATCCATGCATCCAATTTTTTTAAAAATTAATTAATTAATTTTTGGCTGTGTTGGGTCTTCGTTTCTGTGCGAGGGCTTTCTCTAATTGCGGTGAGCGGGGGCCACTCTTCATCGCGGTGCGCGGGCCTCTCACTATCGCGGCCTCTCTTGTTGCGGAGCACAGGCTCCAGACACACAGGCTCAGTAGCTGTGGCTCGCGGGCCTAGTTGCTCCGCGGCATGTGGGATCCTCCCAGACCAGGGCTCGAACCCGTGTCCCCTGCATTGGCAGGCAGATTCTCAACCACTGCGCCACCAGGGAAGCCCACATGTCATGTTTTGATATTTACAAGTCAGCAAACACAAGCAGCAGTTTCATGGTCATAAATATTCATCCTTTAGTCACTAGTATACAAAACATCGTTGAACTTTTTTTTTTTAATAAATTTATTTATTTATTTATTTATTTTTGGCTGTGTTGGATCTTTGTTGCTGCATGCGGGCTTTCTCTGGTTGCATCGAGCAGGGGCTACTCTTCATTGGGGTGCGTGGGCTTCTCACTGCAGTGGCTTCTCTTGTTGCGGAGCACGGGCTCTAGGTGCGTGGGCTTCAGTAGTTGTGGCACGCGGGTTCAGTAGTTGTGGCTCGCGGGCTCTAGAGCACAGGCTCAGTAGTTGTGGCGCACGGGCTTAGTTGCTCTGCGGCATGTGGGATCTTCCCGGACCAGGGCTCAAACCCGTGTCCTCTGCATTGGCAGGTGGATTCTTAACCACTGCGCCACCAGGGAAGTCTTGTTGAACATCTTTGACTTAAGAGAATAATCACAGTTTTAAAAAACTGTTCCCTTTCCCCCTTTCCTTAAGGAGGATGGTTAGGGAGAGTCAGAAGCGCTGGTGGAGGTTAAGTCTGGTGGTTGGTGGAATGTACTCTTGACAAGAGCATTTTAAAATCCCTTTCAGTACTATTTTTTTCTGTTGACTGACTGTCAGGAGCTGGGAAGATGGCCAAGAAGGAAATGACACATCGAGAGGCATTTTGGGTTGTGCAACATTCTGTGGAACTGATGCAAGGCTATATGGCCTGTTTACACATTCCTTTGCTCGCAGACGGCATGGCAGTAATTGAATTCAGCAGCACATGGCATGCTGCAGCAAGGAGCCGGGACTTCACATCCTTTCATGGCAAATTGTCGCAGCCGTTAAAACACGCTCGTGTCCCTCCTTTGCACTCTCCCCTGGCTTCCCAGTTCCAAATGTGCTTTCTCAGTGTATCGGACATGTGTTCACAAGGAGTGTGGCTTTCCCAGTAAGAACACCTTGTCCACAGACACAGTTCCAGTTGATATATTTACTTCTAACTAAATATAGCGTGGCAGGTTTTCAAGCGATATATGCTCTCAAAACACACACAGACTGGATCCAAGTGTGTCACTGGTTTATATCTCACTGTAAGTCAGAAATCATTCATTCTTAAAACAGTGGTAGGGGCTTGAGAGAGAGGATAAAATTTTTTGGCTTTATTTATTTTATAAAAAATAAATTTTCCTTCCCAAGAGAGAGAATTCCCAATAGATCACTGAACTACTTTACTTCTATTTTGTTTGTACTCTAGCGTTTGCTTCAGGAAGGGATGGACCAGAGGAGAATAGAAAATACTTAAAAATAACAGAGAAAAAAGATTCGTTATGTTGCTCTTCATATTCATACTTGTCCCTACCTCGCATGTTATAGTGTACCTTTATGATGTCAACTAAAGCCTATCTTTGGTCTTCACATAAAATCTCGGAAGTTTTTATTTAGGCAGGCATGGAAAATAATTGCTCATGTTTTTCGAGAAACTTGGAAATTAAGGGAGTTCATAAAAAAGCACATAAATTGAAAATATTAATTCAAGGTCATATGCAGGAGACTGTATTTATTTGGGATGTGGTACTTAAGTAGCAAAGGAAGGGCTCCCCATTCCCCTCCAGATTTCTCTGCTGCTATGCACTGGCGGTGAGACTCTTTGCTAGCAGACAAAAGGACTTCATTAAAATTCAGGATTACGGCTTATATCCAGACACCTCTGAGAAAGGTAACTCAGACTTAAATTCATATTAAGATAAAAAACAAGTCATCTTGAATCCTTTATTGGGAGCGGTCTTGGGGAGATAAAGGGCGAATAATCAGCCAAGTCCTGGGTACTAGAAGTAAACAGAGAGCCAAGTGGGCAGGCAGGGCCTTGGCCAGCCTGGAAGGCAGTCATTGCCAAGTTCAAGTGTTGCAATTTTGCTGCAGGTCAGCTGTTGCAGTGTGGATTCCTGATGCTTTTCAGGTCTGGTGTATTACTAAGAGTGCAGGATTTTATAATTTCAAGCTGTGAGTTTGGGTTTTTATATTTCCATATTTCCCCCTTTTGCAAACATTTCCCTTTAATAAGAGTATTTCTCATCTAGTTTTGTTCTAGATATGTGCCGGCTTTTTTCCTCTCCTGGTTTGCAAATTATCATTCAATTTCTTTCTTTTCTTTTAGTAATTATCATTACTATTCTAAAGTGTATATCTGTCTTAATAAAACTCATCATAATCTCTGTCTACCTCTTGGATAATAGAAGAACCTTAGCATACTTTTAACTGCAGTCACTCTCTTGCTCTCTCTCTCTTTTTTTTTTTTTTTTTGGAGTTAGAGAGATCTTGTTTTATTTTTCTCCCTTTTAATTGAAGTATAGTTGATTTACAGTGTTTCTGGTGTACAGCAAAGTGATTCAGTTATGTATGTATATATTCTTTTTCAGATTCTTTTCCATTACAGGTTATTGCAAGATATTGAGTATAGTTCCCTGTGCTATACAGTGGGTCCTTGCTGTGTAATCTATTTTATATATAGTAGTGTGTATAAGTTAATCCCAAACTCCTAATTTATCCCCCCCTTTCCCCTTTGGTAACTGTAAGTTTGACTCTGTCTCTCCTAATGTCGCTGTCTGATTCTTTTTCCCTGTGGCCACGCGGCTTGGCACGCGGGATCCTAGTTCTCCAACCAAAGATCGAACCCGTGCCCCCTGCAGTGGAAGCGTGGAGTCTTAACCACTGGACCACCAGGGAAGTCCCTGTCTGATATTTTTATCTTTGTTTTATGCTCCCCGAATTAGTCATCATCAGGATTTAAATTGTTTATTTCATATTTACCTGTATGTTTATCGATTTATTCGCTCACCATTCCTTCTTGCACCTCAGTTCTTCCTTCTGGATTCAGTTTTCTTGATGTAGGTCCTTTGGTAGCTCCTTCAGCGAGAACCTGTTTGTCGTAAACTCCGTTTTTTTCCCTGAAAACGTTAGCAGTTGTGGCTGCTGGCTGCCAGCGTGACATGGTGTGAGAGGCACCCTACGGGGAGTCCGGGAGCCTCACTCCTAGCCATTGTCTAGGCTGAGACTTTCAGGCCATTATGATCAGGTTAGTGGAGCAGTAGTTAAGGGAATGGAATCCAGGACAGCTATACTTTCATGAACGATGGATGAAGGGAAATAGGGGCTCTGAAAAGTCCAGAGCCAGTGGGTGGAGAGGTGGTGGGAGGGAATGTTCCCACAGACAGATTCAAAGGAAGGGACATTTAGGGAGAGGAAATTCAACCCCCAACTTCACTGTTTTGCCTTGGGCAGGGCCCGTGGTGCTCTGGAACTTTCTATCCACATTTATGGTAAAGAACTCCGTCACTGCACTTGACTCTCTGAGGTCATCTGGCTGCTGCTCATTGAACAACCAGAGCAGCACTTCTTAGATGTTGTGTCCACACGTCTTCTGTCATTTTAGTGAGAGTACAGGATTCAGAGCCAAAAGATGCTTCATTTAGCAAAAGAAGGTAAATGAGTCCTTGAATGAAGCAGGGGGAGAAAACAGGTGTGTGGGCTAGAGGAGCATGGTTCAGGAGAACCAGGGCCATGACCTTGGGTAGGACTGTCTGGAAGCAAAGTAGATGGGGTGACTCCAGTGTTGGCTCTGTGCACGCCTCCTTGGAGTTATGCAGGAAGTGGCTGGTGGGAAGAGGTCAGCTAACACTCAAGCAAGCTGGTACTTTCCACCTTTTCATGGCTCCTCGGACTGTATATGCACCCTGTGTGACGTGCATCTTCTCATTCTTTACCTTCTTGACACTAATTTTCATGAGCTACAACTTGGGTGAAAATGCCAGTACGTATTTTGCTGGTCAAAACTCAGGGTGATTTAACCTGGGCTCTATGCCTCCTTAGGGCTGGTCTTGGAAACTATTTGTAGAAAAATATGGGCCCTTCAGAGAGATTATGAAGGTACTGAAACACTGTTATACCGGAAGTGAGGAGAAATATAGATGTGTTAAAAAAAAAAAAAGGCTGATTGTGAAGTCTGGGTTACTAATTCTAGAGCTTTGGTTTCTGTTTCACCTCCTTGCCATTCACTCTATTCTACAAAAACAAGTTACAATTTTTTTGGTACCATGAGGGCTATTTCAGAGCAGTTTAACGGGGATTTCATCTGTATTGGTAGTTTGTGTTGAAGATGTGGGTTCAGTATGGTTGAGGGAATTGGAGGACCTGGAAAGTCCTCATCTGAGGCCTCAATGCCATCTTAGTGACCCTGAGCAAATCGCTACACTTCTCTCCAGTTCAATTTCTTCATCCTTTTAGTGGAAATAGACATGAAGACAACTGCAGAATAGCTGGGAGTAACTCCTAAGGAATGATCGTAAAGTACTTGGCACACATGAAGGGCAACTTAAATACCAAATAGTAATTATGTAGCACCTTCCTGCCAAGGAGTTCCAAAGGCTTAGATGTTACCTCACTGATTCTGTTTACATCCCTTTGAGGGATGCATTATGCATTTTATGGGTGGGTAAACTGAGGCACGGGCACTTGAAAACTCATCTGCTGCATGTCGGTCTGCAAGTCAGCAGATGATTTATGGAGGTAGGCAAGGAGCCCAGGTCTCTTTCTGTTCAGTTATTCACTGCTCAGACTCCCTGATGCTTCGTCATTAAAGTTGTGGGAGCTCCTGGTATCGTGCCCGGGGTATTCTTGGTTGATGTTATGAAGTAGTATTACCTGAGAGGCAAGCCTGATGATGTGGTAGCCTTGCTGTACAGTAAACAAGTCCCAAGGTATAAGGCCTCACACACAGAAGACATATATATATAGGTAAACGTGTGTGTGTGTGTGTGTGTGTGTGTGAATATCTATATGTTTGTTGAATGAGTCTTGAATTCATTAAGATGAAAGTTGAACAGAGCTGAAAACACTGAATTTTGTGTGACGAACACAAGTTTTGTAAGTTAACCCTCAGGAGAATCTCACTTTGAATACCATTGAAATAAAGCTAGTTAACCTTAAAAAAAAAAAATCACTCAAGTAGAAAATGCAGACCAAGTACATGGTGGAAAAACTAGAGAATAAAAATTAATCAAAAGAAGAAAATTTTAAAAAGGTCCATAATCGCATCTCCAAAGATTTCCACTGCCAATGATACATCCTGGATATTAATAAATAATATTCATTACTCATTAAATTATCATAGAAATTAAATGCCGGCTCTTCTGTGAAGGGCTCAGCCATGAGGACATAGCATCAGGAAGATGATGGGAATGCTACAAGAGGCGTGACTATGTTGAAGCTGAAAGGAGAGAGAATAACTGGACACGAGATTAATTGTTTTAAGGAGCAGAAGCAAGACGATGGGACTGACCACAGTTTCCAGTTAAAGCCTTGGAAGAGGCAGCAGCTGTCTCGTGATGGGGGGTGGGGTAGGGCGGGGCGTGGCCCTGGCCATGTCTGAATGATTAAACCAGACGGATCTGGGTGGGATCCCTCCCACCACCCTGTCCGATCCCACCCCCCTGTCCCACTGCTAAAAATACCACCCCCCCCAAAATACCACCCCCATTTATAATAGCTGACAGAGCCCTTTAAAAGACAGAGATATTTTTTTCCTTCCAGTTTTATTGAGGTATCATGGACTCATAGCACTGAATGCGTTGAAGGTGTACAGCATAATGGTTTGGCTTACCTACATCATGAAATGATCACCGCAGGAAGTTTAGGCAACATCCATCATCTCCTATAGGTACAACGTTAAAGAAATAGGAAAAATATTTTTTCCTTGTGATGAGAACTCTTAGGATTTACTCTTAACTGCTTTCATATATCATAGACAGCAGTGTTAATTAGATCACTCATGTTGTATATGACATCCCTAGTACTTATTTGTCTTATAACCGGAAGTCTCTACCTTTTGATGGCCTTCATCCCATTCCCCCTCCCCCCCGGCCCCCGAGATATGTTTTAAAATGTAAATATTTCCGGCAGTGGAGACATTTATTCCTTCAAAAATTGAGTGTGTGCTGTTAGCCAGTGCCAGTCATACAAAGCAGAGCAGACATGACCCCCGCCTTTGAGGAGCCTTCGGTGGGCAAGACAGTCAAGAAGTGGGCAAACGAACCTTTATCTATAATTGCATCTAACTGCAAGTTGTGACAAGTGTTGTAAAGGGAACTGATGTAGTAATAAAGAAGGATGGGGCATTGGGGGACAGCTAGGAACCTATTCTAGAGTGTGAAGGGAAGGAGATTCCATTAGAGCAGAGACCTGAGGGTGAGACAGAGCCAGCTCTAGGAAGAGTGAGGAAGAGGCTTCAAGGTGAAGGGCACGGTCAGTGTCAGCATCTAATATTTCATTCCATAGAAGAGAGGCCATAGGGAATGCCTACGTGGTTGGAGAAGGTTGCAGAGAGAGTTGACTAGAATCGTTTCTACCCACGGCTGGTGTGGTGCAGTTTGAGCAGCACAGGAGGGGTCTCCACGTGCATCCCGACTGGCCCCAACCCCCCTCCTGTGATTCTCACCAGAGAAGGTGCCGGAGATTCTTCTTTGAGTTAAGGCTTTGAGGGCAGGACCTTCATAGATGTTATCTGCAAGGCATAGCATATATATATATTTTTTTTAATTAATTAATTAATTAATTAATTTATGGCTGTGTTGGGTCTTTGTTTCTGTGCGAGGGCTTCCTCTAGCTGCGGCGAGCGGGGCCACTCTTCATCGCGGTGCGCGGGCCTCTCACTATTGCCGGCTTTTTCTTGTTGCGGAGCACAGGCTCCAGACGCGCAGGCTCAGTAGTTGTGGCTCACGGGCCTAGTTGCTCCGCGGCATGCGGGATCTTCCCAGACCAGGGCTCGAACCCGTGTCCCCTGCATTGGCAGGCGGATTCTTAACCACTGCGCCACCAGGGAAGCCCAAGGCATAGCATATTTTAAGACTTTTTTTTGGTTAACAACTTGGTTTACATAAGTGGATCAGATTAGCTAGATACTCATTGTATAACAGGATGGTTTGGGGGAAGTGAGTTGAGAAAGGCCGTGAAGAGCTCCGGTGGGGAAGAACGCATGGGAGTGAGAACACTTGTTCCCAAAGAACATGTTTTCCTTAGAGAAGGAGCCGCCGGAGTAGGTTTGTACCAAAAAGAACCCAAACAAAGCAGTAGGTTTCCTATTCGAGTACATTCTGTGGGTTGTGTGTAATGCACTAAAGTCCTGGGTTTTTATAGACGACGAGAAGCAATTCCGAAGGTGAGCTGGGTTTCAAAACATAAGAGCAATGTGGAAAACTTAAGAATGTTTAGCAAAGAGCATTGATGATGATTAAAGGATTGTAAAATTGAACCTATAAGGATAAGTTGAAAGACTTGGGATTATTTAGCTTCAAGAAGAGGAGACTAAAAAATGACTTAATAACAGACTTCAAAATTATGAGGAGTTATTAAGCTGTGTATGGTGACCAGCTGTTTTGTTTCTGGCACAGACAGAGTAGGTTTTCACTGAAGCATGATAGATGTAGGTTAGATTTAAAGAAGAACTTCTTGACTGTAAGAACTGTTAAATAGAACGGGTGGCTGAAGGCTGAGGTTTTGACTGGAGGGCTTTTCATTCGAATCTCTTTCGTTTTCTCGATTCTCTGTGTGTTTATGAAGTGCAACAAAGTGCCACCTTTCTGCTTTTAAAATCAAAGGCACAATTTCTGTTTCCCATTATAATTCTGAAGCTCAGAGTCACAGAGGTTTGTAGACATAAATGATGAGGGTAATTTGTCTTGCTTCAGTGGCCATTAGAATCTTTAATTGAGAAAAAATATGACGAACAAGAGAAACGGATCTGCCACATGGTCAAAAAAAATTGTTACTGATAATCAGAAGAGATGCATTATTAAGAATTTGGGGCCAAGTGAGGGCGAGACCGTTTTATCCTTAGAAAAACTCAGGTTTATTTGATTTGGGTATGCCATATTCAGAAGGTAAAGTTTTAGGAAGTCGATTCATTTTTCTCTGTTCCCTCCATACTGGGAGAAATTAAAAACATTTCCAGGTGACACCAAAGTTCATATAACCTGGAGCTTGAGAGACGCAATGCAAAAATCACCCTCAAGGAATTTATCGGCACGGAGAAGGAAGGAGAGGGGAAATAGGCAGGATTTATTTCTGAAAACAAACCTTCATGCATTTAAAAGCTGGCAGAGCAGGGGAGAAGTTGAGCAGAGCGAATCTGAGAAGGGCTGACGTTATACACTGTTCCTTTCCACCATGGAGCTGGCGCCGCAGGGAAGCAAAGAGCCCAGCTTCCTGGGTTAACCTTTCTCGTGAAGCCAAGTGTCAGAGTTTCTATTTTAAAATTTATGCCTTAATCCACTCGTTCACTGATTAAATACCTGTCTGAGCAACTTTTGTAATCATAAATTAGCACGCCTGCAGATGGTTTGCTTGAAGCACTGTGAAAAACAAAGCACACACATATGTAGTGTTCTCAGATGGGTTCTTTGTTTTGAACTAAGTGGATATAATTTTCTCTAAAGGAAAAGAAATAATCAGAGAGACCAAAGAAACAGACTTTGAAACAGGTGACACGACTGGAAAGGCTAGGTGGGTGTGGTGCTAAGCTAGGGGAAAGGAAAAATACTCAGAAAACATATTTTTCTTTCCTCCCAAAATAACTTGGGCTCCTTGGTTCATTAAGCACATTTAGACCCTTGAGCCACTACACTTGACCTTTCCAAGGCATCGCTGACCATTGGAGAGCCACCCACAGCCCGCGGTTGGGTCAGAAGTCACAACCTCCTTCCTTTTACGGGCCTCCTTTCTTCCTTGACTGTGGTATTTTCTTAGTGGCCTTGGCACTTTGGGACTTTATTGAGTTATTTTTGTGATTTCTACATTTGGGTATCCCTCACCCCCAGATAATTTATTTTCAAAACCCCATCCTAAAGATTCTTAAAACCTACAGCTGCCTTTTCCACTGGAAAAGGTGACCTACAGGGGATCAGTGGCCCTTCTTTTCTGCTCTTGAGGCCAAGAGACTGATAGTGGGAAGGAAAAATAACTGACAAGAGATGTGGTTTACTCCTATTATAAGAAGGAGCCCTCTTCTGAATCCTTCTTTGTTATGGGAAAAGTCTCTTCATTATACATATGTGGGCAGTGGAAGGGAATTTATTCCTTATTTTCTGTGATACTTTTGAAATACTGTGAACCGAGGCTGGCTATGTTTCCCCGAGGAATGAGCCATGAAACTGATCATGTATTGGTTTATCTGAAGCAACAGAAAACCCACTGGTGTGTCCACAGAAACTGTCCGGTTGTCTGTTCTTCTCTGAGCTCCTTTCTTCCCTGAGGACTTAAGACTTGTGAACCAACCTCCCATTCCTTTAGGAAAACTGTGATAGAGGCAGAGTGAGAGCTTTCAGTGGTCAGGACTTCACAGAAGGTTGGACACATGGCCGTGGTAATGTCTAAAGCACAATCACGAAGGACAAAGGTTTTTATAAAGGTCCAAAGGGAGCAAAGGTGGATGATTTGGATAGCGTGTTGGCGGAAGGTCCTGTGCTTTGATCACCTCTCAGGGGGTTCCCGCGTGGGGTCTCCGTGGGTATTTTTAGAACTCTACATTGCTGGCACAGATCAGACGTAGCAAGGAAATTTGCTGGGGCCAGGGATACAGGAGTTTTTGGAGTCTATAATTAGGAAAGCATAGATGGACCAAAATGTAGGATATATACCCATTTTATTATTTACAGAACGTATTTTGGCCCCTTTTTAATCTGTTCTATGTTGGTTCTATATATTGTAAGCTCCGATTCCACCGTTCCTTGGTGGAGCCAAGTAGCTGGAATAACCCAAGCCGGACACGTGCCTTTTCCCTTTGCTTTCATCCAGGCTGTCTAGGAGTTGTACTGAGGATTCAGTTTGATTGTAGTTTGTCTGTCACATACTGGCCCAGTGGTGGCATGCGAATTGAAGTTACTAATAGAACGGGACGAGATATAGCAGCACCGGCCACCTGTTCTTTCTGCGGGTCCACCTTCCACCATCGGCTCAGGAGAAGCCCTTATGTGGTGTGGAGGCGACCACTTCTGCATTCTCCGTTGTTGGGGGAACTGAAATAAAAGTAAATAAAAATTTGCAACTGAATTGGAAGAAATCTGACAGTGAAGGATGAGTTGTAGCTTTTGCAGCGTGAGATTTGTGGCACACACTGACCAGAGGAAGGAAATCTGATGATCTAGATAGATGCGTCTGGTTGTTACCACTTTTGTTGTGTGCCTCTAGGCTGGGCACTCAACAGGATGAGCCAAATTCAGCTGTAAATAAAGGCTTTTATGGGGGAATGGGGAGATCCTTGTGTTGGAAGGAGTAGGTGGCATTTCTGGCTCATTTATATATGTCTCCTTTCATTCTTTTCAGAATAGGAATAAATTGCACTAAAAAAATCTATTGGAAGACAACTTTAAAAAAAAATTTTTGCTACTACAAAGAGCTTCTGAAGGCGAACCATAGCTGAGCTCTGTTCCTAGTTCTATCCCTGGTACTATTTGGCCAGTTCTGGGAATGGATTTTGATAGTTTTCACCTCAGGAAAATGTAGTCATACTAGTCTCTTCCACATTTAGCCAGACTATTGGATGACTCATGGTTTGTAAATTATTAAAAATAACTGCTTTAAAAAATATTCTTATTTGTACATTAGGATCTGAAATCCCAAGACCTCTACACACTTACAAAGAACCTGTAGCAATGCAGTGAAATCCCAATGTTGATACTTCGACCCTTTAGTTCATGATGACTTTGGTAGTTAAAATAACCTTAGGAAGAAAAGTCAGCCTGTATCTATATTAATTGGGCAAACATTTCTAGCAAGCCTGCTCTGTGTCAGAGCCTCTGAATGCTGGGTGCTGATGGAATCACTGAGAATCTAACTTGAAAGAGCCAAGGGTAGTGCACAGTATTATTTTGAACACATCAGGATGTAAAGCGCTTAATTTGTAGGGAGAACAAGCGGGGTCCCAGCTTTTATTTTAGTAACTTAGAACTTTACGATTTACCTGTCATACTTTATAGTCAGCTGTCCCCTCTCTGGCCACATCCGCATTTCCTTACAGCCTTCAGTGCCCTCACTGAGAACTCAGTCCCACCACCTCCCACTTTATCTCAGTTCATCCTGTCGCTCCATTCTCTTCACTTCTTTGTCCCTCACCAGACCCGCTTCCTTCCCGGCACCTTTGAGCTTCACCACTCCCTTCCACGGGAGCGGGGTTCCGCCTTACAAAACGGCCTTCCAAGTACATTTTGACTCTAAGAAAGGGTTCCAAAGCTGAATGGAGTGTAACAAAATTTATCCAATTTAAAGTGTGTCTGTGCTGGGGGGTGGCTTGGGGAGGACAAAAATTAATGTTCATTTGTTCACGAGGCTCCGGGCTGGATGCCTTATGTCTATTAACTTCTCTTTTACAAATGAGGAAACTGAGACCTCATGGGGTTGCATCTCCTAGTCCTTCACACTAAGAAAGTCGACTCCGTTTTCTCACTTCAGGTCCGTACTTTTTCTGCTGCTTTGCTTTTTTTTTTTTTTTGGCCAAGCCATGCGGCTTACTGGATCTTAGTTCCCTGACCAGGGACTGAACCCAGGCCCCAGCAGTGAAAGCACCGAGTCCTAACCACTGGACGGCCAGGGAAGTCCCCTTTTCTGCTGTTTGATAACAAAGGCTTTGAATATCTGTGAGTATTTTGAGGGGGAAACTTTATAGAGATTTCTATCAGGGGTTAAGACAAAGCTAACTTAGACTCACATATTTTTTTGTAGTCGTTTGATTTGTCCTTTGTTCAGTGTGAGCTGTGAAGGACTAGGGTGCAAGGTGGGGGACCAGGGTAAAGAGTCTCGTGTGACAACCAGCGATACCACTTTGGACTCCTCTGAGCCTTGCTTAACTTTATGTAGCCATCTTTTCTTCTTAGCGAAATTAGAATTGTTATTAGTCACAGGAGACGAATAATCTCACCTACTAAACAGGATTTGTTTTTTCCTGTTAGTCTTTAATGCCATCGTGGATAAATGCTCTGCCATAGTAGAGAAGTAATAATACTTTTATTTTTCGGTAGTTTAGATTATGTGGAAAATATGTTGTTTTGGTGAAAATACAACATTTGTGGGAATAGTAACAAAAACATATATGATGTTCAGTGCTGCCCACTTGTTTCTTCTTACATTTTAAGTAGAATTTTTTTTTTTTTTGGAGCAGGGAAAGGTTTATTGCAGGGCCAAGCAAGGAGAACAGGTGGCTTGTGCTCAAAAACCCCCAACTCAAATCGTGTTTATTTTTAAGGTTTAATTTTTTAGAGCAGTTTTAGGTTCACAGCAAAATTGAGAGGAAGATACAGAGATTTCCTGTATACCCCCTGCCCCACACACGCACAGCTCCCCCATCATCAACACCCCCCACCAGAGTGGTACTCGATACAATTGATGAACCTACATTGATTAACACATCGTTATCACCCAAAATCCTTATTTTACATTAGGGATCGCTCTTGGTATTGTTCATTCTGTAGGTTTTCACAAATGTATAATGACACGCGTCCACCATTATAGTATCATACCGAGTAGTTTCACTGCCCTAAAAATCATCTGTGCTCTGCCTATTCATCCCTCCCCACCCCACTTCAAACCCTGGAAAATCCCTGATCTTTTCACCGTCTCCATAGTTTTGCCTTTTTCATAACGTCATATAGTTGGAATCATACAGTATGTAACCTTTTCAGATTGGCTTCTTTCACTTAGTAATATGCATTTAAGATTCCTCCCTGCATTTTCATGGCTTGATAGCTCATTTCTTATAACACTGAATTCCATTGTCTGGATATACCACAGCTTATTTATCCACTCACAATAACATTTGCTTTAATTTAATTACTACATAAGAAAAACATTTGCTGTGAAATTTCAGAAAATGCAGGCAATATGAAGAAGAAAGTAAAAGTCACTTGAAATTCAACACCGAATATAACCCCAGTTAGTATTTTGATGTTTTACTTTTAATATTTTTCGTAATGCATATTTGTGTATATGCATATATGTATATATTTCCTAAGTGCATATTTGTGTGTATGCATATATGTTCACACATTTTAGTTGACAAAATTTTGCTCATATCTTCCAAGCTGATTTTATTTTTTACTTATTGGAAGGAATTGGGCTGCATCCTGATTCTTAATCTCAAAATGGTAAATCTTCTGTTTGGTAAAGATAAACATGGTGAAAATTAGCTTATAAAAATTGGCATAAAAAATTTCCTATTTTGGTTCCTTTAAAAATATTATAGCTCCTGGGATTATTTAGTTCCTGATATAGTTGCCTGTCTCAGAATATAACTTACATTAATTGAACTTTCTCCTCCTTGCTTTTCTTGTCTCTTTTTCCTTTCACCTTTATTCTGTTTTATAGGTGCTCACGTGATGTCCGGTATGCTAAATGACCAAGAATATGCTATGCTGGGTGCCATAATCATGCTTTGAGGGTCTCTTCTCAAGCCTCTTAGAGGCTCCATCTCCATACGTCCTCTTTCGGAGTGGTCCTGTGTGCCTTCACTTAGGATATCATATGCTATATTTGTGTAGTTTCCAAAGTTTATGTTAACTCTTTTGATTTCACAATAAGCCTGTGAAGTAGGCAGAGAAGATGTCGTTTTGCAGGTGAGGAAGAAGACTTGAGAAGTTAAGGGACTTGCCCGGGGTCACACATCTTGATTGAACATTTAATGTTTAAAAACAGTTTAGTATGACTCAAAACAAATTCCAGAAAAGTTTCCTACTGAGAATTTAAAGCAAAGTGCAGAAAACATTACTACAGTCAGAATGACTTTAGGTTATTCTAACTAGAAAAATTAATCCTTTTTATATGCCGTTTTTTTCCAAAAGTAAGTAGGGATCAAATACAAGTGAAAAAAAAAACAATTTAAATCTATTCATGGAGGAAAATAGATATAGGAAAAGAGATGGTCTCTTCAGTGTAGAAGCTCACATGTTATCAGGAATGGAAGGGAAAGATAGTGGTTCATCTTTCCCGACAGAAGGCTATAGGGAGAGTCAGTGGGTAGACCAGTTGTTCGTTCTCTCCTGGCCTGTCTCCTTGGGAGCGAGGGTGTCTGGTGAAGGGCAAGTGAAAGGAAGATCCAATGTCAGACAGTGGCTTTACCTATTTCTGAAGTTCTAGAAGCGTGAAAGATGATACAACGAATATTCAAACTTCTTAGAAATCCCTAAAATCTAAAACTTGCTCAGTTCATAAAGATATCTGGAAAAGAAAGAAGCATCCTGTTTGGCAGATGCTTTGTGTTAAGCTACTTCATCTACCTGGAAATGTCATTTGAATTATTATTATTTTTTATTCAAAGCTTGTGAAAACGAAACCAGCCCTTCTAGTGTCAGACTTCTTAACGTCGGGAGGCTGAGTTGGGGAGTCTGCCCCACAGAACCAGGCGGAAGAAGTAAGCCAGGACGATGATGACTTGGCTGAGGAGGGCCTGTGACTGAGGGGAAAAAAGGAGAGGCTCAGTCAATCTTCGTGGTCTAAAGCTCTGGGAAAAGTTTGCAGAGGTCGTTCTAAAGTCGTTTTCCCTGTTAATAAGACAAGGAAGCTTATGGGCCTGGACTAGGACGAATAAAGGTGCTCTGATCCTATGACAGAGGCAATGATGTGTTCTGGGATAGGAAATTAAAAATAATCCAAGGACTTCCCTGGAGGTCCAGTGGTTAAGACTCCGAATTTCCAAGGCAGGGGGTGAGGGTTTGATCCCTGGTCAGGGAACTAAGGTCCCACATGCTGTGGGCAACCAAAAACAAAACAAAACAAACAAACAAAAAACAATAAAAACAAGCCAGTGCTAACTCAGAGGCAATGCAGAGTATTTGTTAAGCACCTTAAATTCTTGATGGAACTACCTAGAGTTCTTATTTCACTTTTGTAACCTTGAAAAATCACAAAGAAATACCGGGTTACTAGGGAACCAGCTATGATAACCTCCACAAATTATACCTTTATTCAGTGCCAACAATGTGTTCAATGGCAAATACAGTATGCCCTTCTTCAGTTTCTAATCCTTTTTGCCATGAAAATTAAGTCAACAAAAATAATTTCTTGATTATTTTTCCTCTCGGGTATAAAAAATTCTATTAAAAGTATGTGAATAGCAGACTGCTAAAGGAATCATCTAGTAGTTAGCTCAACGAACCTGTCAAGTTTTACTTATTCATTTTGTAAATAAAACTGATTGGGAGTGATCTGTGGCAGGACAGAGGGACTGGTTTGAAGCATGATCTGGAAACGTTACAGAACCTCCCAGCACCCTGAAATTCCAGAGCTGCTGCTCTTTTATTAATGATTCTGATTCTCAAGTCAGTGGTGCCACTGATGCAAAACCTCACATTCCTTCCTCTCAGAACATACTTCTCCACAGGGATGTGGGGCTGTGTTCTTTGGTCCTAAACCCTGACAGGCACCTGTAGCTTTGGACCACTACCTTCTTCCTTCCTCTCTCCGGATTAATTCCCCTCTCCTCTTTGTATGGAACATTCTTCAGTTCTTATTTTTATCTAGATTTCTTGAGTTAAAATCCCATATTCCCCCTTTAGCCTTAACCCCTATTCTATCTTTTAGTTGAATTTCTTTCAGCTTGGGTTCTTGCCATAAGTGTTTGACCTATTTTTAGTTATTTATATACTTTTTAAAATTCCACATACATTATGATTTTCCATTTTCAATATCATACAACTATATTCCCACAGGGCAGGGACTCTTGTCAGTTCATTTTCTTTGTAAAAACCTGCACACATAGAATTACCTAAAAATAACGACTTGCTGAATATCCTTGAAATTCTGGTCCTGCTTTTCTCTGCATTGCTCAAATCAGTCAGGCAGCCACAGTCTTTATTGAACACCTACTGCGTGCCCACAACTATGCCAACTACATACACATTTGGAATGTAAGGCACAAGGTTCTCCCCTTAAGGAATTAAAACATGGTTCAGGTGATAGCATTTACAATTACTAAACAATTAGATGATACATACTTATTCATTTGTGTGATGTTATCATATGTTCATTCCTTCAACTAGTATTTATTGGGTCCTACAATATGTCAGACACTTTTCTAGGTGTTAGGGAGATAGTCTTTAACAAAAGAGACAAATTTCTTTCCCTCATGGAGCTTGCATTCTATTGGAAGAGGCATAAGCAAACACATACATATATAATATGCAAATATGCAGGGTGGTGATAAGTGGTTTAAAGGAAAAGGAGGCATGGTAAGGGGATAGAGGTCACGGACGGGAGGTGGGTGCTCTTTCATGTAGGTCAGGCATGCCTTGCTGATGGGGTGGCATTTGAGCAGAGACCTGAATTAAATTACATATCTGGGGAAGGATCCAGGCAGTGGAATGTCAAGAGCAAAGGCATTGAGGCTAAGCTCCTTGACATGTTCAAGGAGTGGCAAGGAGGCCTGTGTGCTGTAGCAGAGTGAAGGGGAAAGTGGTAGGCGAGGAGGCCGCAGAGTGAGTCGGGGGCAGAGGCCGGTGCTGGAAGGCTAGATCATATACGGTTTGGCCAAAATGTTTGTTCATTCGTTTAACTACGGAAAAGCCCGAACGAACATTTTGGCCAACCCAATAGATTTAGACTGTGGGGCTGGAGTTCAGGCTACAGAACAGGTCTGGAGTGGTGTTTAGAACCATGGGACTGAAAAGTATTTTTATTTATTTTTTATTTACTTATTTTTAATGTATGTATTTATTTATTTTTTTTTGGCTGCATTGGGTTGCTGTGTGCGGACTTTCTCTAGTTGCGGCGAGTGGGGACTACTCTTTGTTGCGGTGCGCAGGCTTCTCATTGCGGTGGCTTCTCTTGTTGTGGAGCACGGGCTCTAGGCACGTGGGCTTCAGTAGTTGTGGCACGCAGTCTCAGTAGTTGTGGCTCGCAGGCTCCAGAGCGCAGGCTCAGTAGTTGTGGTACACGGGCTTTTAGTTGCTCCATGGCATGTGGGATCTTCCTAGACCAGGGCTCGAACCCGTGTCCCCTGCATTG
The DNA here is from genome assembly GCF_028564815.1 of Eubalaena glacialis. Taxonomy (NCBI): domain Eukaryota; kingdom Metazoa; phylum Chordata; class Mammalia; order Artiodactyla; family Balaenidae; genus Eubalaena; species Eubalaena glacialis. Next base: position 30,869,183 of record NC_083722.1, on the reverse strand, counting down.
GCAGGTGGATCCTTAACCACTGTGCCACCAGGGAAGTCCTGAAATATTTTTAGATGGAGAAGGGAAGAGGGCCAAGGACAAAGCCCTGGGGTGGTTCCCAACATTTGAAAATTGGAATCGGGAGAAGGGACCAGTGAGGGAAACCGAGAGGGTACAGTCAGTGAGTAGGTGGGGCCCCAAGGACTGTGGTGGCCAGAAAGCCAGGGACTCAGTTCCAGAATAAGGTCACCAACCGTGTCAGATTCTGCTGATTGGGTTTGGCCATACAGAAGCTATCGGTGATCTTGGCCAGGAAATGTCCATGGAAGGACAGGTTCAGAAGATGGTTTGGTAAAGTTTAAGAGGAGACGGAGGACAGGAAGTGGGAAAAGAATTTAGAAAGTTCACAGCCTTTGAGAGTGTTCACTGTAAGGGGATTACGGAAGCGGAGAGGACCTGGAGGGGGAGGTGGCACAACGGGAGGACCATTTGGACTTTGTTACACACCTGGAGCCCCAGGGCCGATCCTTCAGGAGGGAGTGTCCTTGACAAACCGCTCTGTCTGTCTCTTGGGGCCTTGGTATCGTCAATGGAAAAATGGGAATGTTGAAACCTATCTCTAATGGTGATCATAGGGGATCATGTATAATAAGTTTGTCAGTTGTAAACTGCAACATAAATGTCAAAGTCTTAGCATCTTTAACGTGTGGTAGAAATTCTAAAGAAAGATGTGATCATTTGGAGGAAGCTGAGTCCCGAAGGAAGTGGGTGTGAATTACTGGGTGAACTGAAGACATTCATTAAAGGCACAGGGAAGGGAGGGACCGTGCGGTGTGAAGAGGGAGTCAGCAGCAAGGCCAGAGTGGGGCAGAGCATGCATGGAGGGGAGAAGAGGAAAATCCAGCTGATGGTAGAACTGGGCGAAGGATGCAGGGCTGGACGGCTGTACAGAAGAGCCTGAGTTGATGGGGCAGCCGGAGGGCGGCTCAGTGGGTTTGCCAGCAGGAGAGGTGGGAGTGGAAGGCTTTGGATTTCTACATCATGTGGAATTGCAGGAACTGCAGCGAATTCGGCCTCCGTCTGTGGAGGAGCTCCAGCGGTGGGTTGTGACTGGAATGTTTTAATTTGGTGGGGGAAGCAGGAGGAACCAAAAACAAGGAGGAAACAGGAGGTAAGGAGCATACGGGGGCAAGGAGGCCAGCTGGAAAGGTTCTTCCACGACCCAAGTGTGGTGAGAATCAGGGTTGATTGAACCTTATTGTTTGGGAGTTTCTGTGCCATTGAAGTCTGTGTTAACACCGTGGAGAGGACAGTGCAGAAGGAAGGTGTGTCTCCATACAGTCAACAGGTATTTATTGAGCACCTACTATGTGCCATTGCAGTTCTCGGCCCTCCTCTGGGCCCTCTTCGCAGCGCCATCTGAGCATGGACTACATACCCTTGATGGCAGGAAATGTGTGGGAGGAAGCCAAACTGTGACAAAAATGAGCTTAAGTTTCCTTTTCTTTTCGTCTTTTTGTTTTGTGAGGGATTACATCTTACCGGGATTCTGTATATTCTTCTGTGCCTATCACACAGTTTGCTACATGAATCTGTAATACCTGTTGAATGAATTAGCCATGTTAATCTGCTGCCGCAGTTTTTAAAAAAACATGATTTGTCAGTAGACATTAATTACTAGCCTTAAAAATGTTCCCAGGGCAGCTGTGGTTAGGACGCATGACCACAGTTGGCTTGTCCAACTAGAATACTATCAAATTCAGGCCCCCCCCACCCCGTCACCATTCATTTGACACTCACACAAGTAAACACGAAAAATAGAAGATATTAACTAAGATTCAGAAAACATACAGAGAAACATTGATTCAGAATAAAGGGGAAAAAAAGCTTCCATTTCTGATAGTCTCTCTTAAGGAAATTGGTTTAAATACATGAAAGGTTTTAGACTCAATGAAGGGCACTGCAGAGTTATTTATATCAGTGAAGTAAGCTGTTTTCTATTTCTAATCCGGTGGGAAGTGCTGGTTTGATCCTTACCAAGGGAATAGGAATGGGGGGTGGGGGCTGATCCACTGTCCCTCCTTCAGTGTTAAGCTGACGGGGTGTGGCAGTTCTGTCATTGTTCTTCCTTGATATTGGTGAGCTGATAGGTCTGTGTATATATGTAGAAGAAGACCACATGACAATGCACCTGGAGATTTAGGTGAGAATGGACATATACATGAATAAGAGAACTCTTTACTGGCTAAAAACTAGCTTCCAGCATGAGATGATGAGCACTCACTAATTTGTGAACTACAGTTTTGAGTAATTCATCAGGACTAAGGTGCTGGCTTTAATGGCTTGTGTGGTGACAATGCACAACTGTTCACAGTAGAATTTTATAAACAGTATACTTGTAATTGATGTCATTAAAATGATGGATTTGGGTTTGGGTTTTACAGCAGATGTTCAGTGGTTCAGATTAATTTCTAGCAATGGTTTCAGAGGTTGAAACCAAAATGTGTACAAGAGTAAACATTTCCCTTTTGGAGCAAAAGAATTTGAACTCAGACGAAGGAAACGTAAGCAAGTAGGCATCAACTGCAAGTTAATTTTGACACTGATGTCCGGAAAGCATCACCAATTCGCATGCTTTGTATGAGCCATAGTGTAATATTGTCTCTCTGTACTCATGTCAGGAAAGACAAGTTACTTGCTTGAGCCCAGGCTTGTACAGACAGGCCAGAACCCGAGGCTGAAGTTATCCCCATCTGGACCTGCGTGAATGATGCACTGAAGCAGGCAGCCTCTCAGAACCGCAGCCACTGTGTGTCTGAGCTGAAACAGGAGCGTGTCACAGCCAGTTTCTCTTTCCACCAAATATTGATCAGTGATTTTTTAAAGGGGAGGAGTCTTTACCAAATGGTTTTGTTCCTGGTTACTTCTTTGTCTTCCCTTTTGATTTTATGAGTACAGGAAACAAGACATTCTGATACCTTCTAATGGAAATAAAACGCATGCCATTGTTCTCCAATAGAAATAAAATCTTTCCATACAGAAGCAAGAGGAAACGTCTATACAAGGAAGCATTCATATCATCCGCAGGCATATTAAAAATTGAGTGAATTGACTAAGTAAATAGTAAACACTATAAGGTGGGTTATATGCTAAACAGGTTGACATTAAGGCATTTTAAGTTCCCTTATTATTCCAAAAGGATGGAGATACTTCCTTTTTAGCTGGGGAGAAAAAAAATCTTTCCCACATTAGTCTTTATTTCATTTGGTACATGTTGGGTATTTTTTTTTTCTTTTGTCTTGCCAGTAGAGGTAAAACTGATGGATTCCTTCAGCATAAGTGTCATAGTCATAAACCAAAGAAATTGATACAATGATGCTCACATATATTTAAGTGCTTTTCATTAAAACATTAATTCTTCTCTTACTTTTGTTCCTTTTTTTTCTTTCAGTTTAGCTTTCCCTGGCAAGAAGAGGGTAGCTCAGTTTATTTGTTTTTCTTCTTTAACTAGAAGAATACAGTGAAATATTTGCATCCAGGTCTTTATTTTATCCTGGAAATAAATTAATTAATGGAAAATTTTTACCTTTATTAATTTGTGGGATAAGACCAACTAGACAATGAGTTGGACTCATTGTAGATTGTGTTGAAAATTAGAAAAATGTCTCAACCACTGAGATAGTTGAGCTCCTAAACAAACATTTATAGGTTCTTTATCAGGGACCACGTCTCTTTTTATCCTAATGTACAGGTACCCGGCTCAGTACATCAGGTACTAGTTAACTCTAGTGTTTAGAATGAGTAAATGAACTGTTAAGTGATGGCTAAACCCAAGAAAGCACCCTAAATATAAGCATGTTTGTTTTTTGTCTTTAGCAGACTAAGATGATGACATGAGAATAATGTAAAATGAAATGCAAATCCTTTATTTCATTTTGAGCAGTGTCAGCCTTCCGAAGCTGCATCTTCAGTGGTCCTTGGTTGGCATGAGCTGCCTCAAACCAGATTACTGTGTGCTTTTCTTCGCTCTTTACAGAGCTGGCAAAACCAGCTGCGACCCGTGTCACAGCATTATCCAATACTTGCTTTCTTACAGGAAATGGAGGGATTTCCTTCTTTAGAATCTGTATAGAATTGAGCAGATCTATATAGCCTGTTCATTCACTTTGCTCATTTTACCCTAATGAATATCCTCTTATCATTAGTTATAGCAGACATTGTCGTTTTGATAGCTATAGGCACCTGACTGTGTCTCAGTTGGATTTACAATTTTTAAGTTGTCTGGACAAGGCATCTGCTGGGTGTGAATCACAATCTCTCTCATTGCACAGTGAGACCATGGCAGCGTCTTATGTATCTGGGACATTTGTCTGTAATGTGGCTGCCTCACTGCTTTCAAACACAAGGGAACTCTAAGGAGAGCGTCACTGATACTTGAGTATACATGATTTGCTATCTTTTATAGCAAATCATGTTTATAAACCAAGGGAAATGTTTTAGAGTTTACGTGTGACCCTCTTTCTTTTGTCTCTACTGTAGTTTCTTGTAATTCACCCAGTGGCTTTGGGGCCTGTTTCTGAAATCAGGTCACCTGTGTTGTGACATATTTATAAGCCTTGCCCAGGCCGCTCTTTGTGGGCATTCCATAGATACTCTGAAAACTGCAGGTTCCTATAGTGATCCCAGGGGGTCTTAGTCCTGAGAAGAACACACTAGCCAAACATCCGGGACACCTTCAGGTGGGCGTAGTGCCAGCCAGTTGGGCTCCTCTGGTCACCAGATCCCAGATGTCCTCCTCTCCCGTACCCTGCTCTGGCCTGTGGGTAAGGTGGGTCGGGCTTCCGAGGTCAGAAGAGGGCGGTGGAATGGAAACATTACAGCTTTGAATCCATTCTTTTGAAATATTCATCTCTCACGGTTAATTACATAGCATTTGGGGGTTTTGCCTGATGCATTTAGAAAGAGGTAAACATCGCTGGTCACAAGAGTCTTATTCTTCAAGGACTCTAATTTTGGTACCACGCTTACCTTATGGATCACTATCAATACTTTGTTGATCTGAGCTGGTACAAACTATTCAGTCAGTTAAGAAGGAGCCTGGGCTAGCTGGTATGGTCACTGTGATGCTAGCTTAGAAATTTGCCTTCCGTTCTGCATCTGTGGCAACTTAGGAAAGCCACTTCATCTTTCCATGCCTCAGTTCCGTACCTGTTAAACTGCAGCAGTAACTCTAATCTTGAGATGTTAAGAATACCAATAATAATACCTTACATTATATAATATACATGACAGCCCTACGACTAGATGCTGGTAGGATTTCACTTTAAATGTGAAAGAAAAGGAAAGGGCTTGGAGAAGTTAAGGAACACGTCCAAGTCCTCAGACTCAGTGGGTTGCAAAGCCACGATTGGAATCCAGCACCGAAGTCAGGGCCTGAGCTCCTGCCAGGCTGGGACGTGGTCGCTCAGTGGGCTCTCGGGTCCCCAAGCAGGGAGGTGGTCTGGCTTTTGACACCTCTTCAATGGTGGGCGTGGTGAGCCCTTCAAGTATTATAATGCTTTGTAATCTATAGAAGGAGCCTCATAGGAGTGGGACATTTGTTTTTCCCTCTTTAAATCTCATGGAGAAATAAACCCTGTTTCCATGACCCAAGACTTTTGTTACGATGCTTTATTTCCTAACCAATGTGATTTATCCCGAGCCACTCATCAGAGAATCTTAGGGTTGTACCCAAGGCCCCTGGAGCTCAGTTCATTTACTTGACAGATAAAGAAACTGAAAACCAGTCCCTGCAACATTTTGTTGTTTATCTGGTCAGATTTACCATCCTAAGACGTCCCTTGTCTTTCCTCCTCCTTTGAGCTAATATCTTATTTCTCTTCTTTCTAACCACCAAACTTCTTGAAAGAGTCACTTAGACTTGTCGCCTCCGCTTCCTCACGCCCACTCGCCCCTGGCCTCCTGCAGGCTGGCTTCCGCTCCCTGGGCTGCACTGAGACTGTCCGGACGGCTGCTAGGAAGGCCTGAGCCTCTGGCAGCCGTCCTCCTGGTCTCCAGCCTCGACCTCTCTGCGCACTAACCCTGCCGATTATGTCCTCCGCCTCTGTCCTTGGCTTCTGCTGGATCGGACTCCGCTTTCCTCCTGCCTGTCTGACTGCTCCTCTGTCTCTTTTTGCTATGGCTTTTAAACTCCCACCTCCTCCTACAAGTGGACGTCACCCAGAGTTCTGAACTTGGCTCTCCTCTCTCTGTTTCCTTGCCTGCTCATTTAAGGCACTGTCACATGAGCAATCACCTTGATTTATTTAGTTTAATTAATTAATTAATTAATTTTTGGCTGTGTTGGGTCTTCGTTTCTGTGCGAGGGCTTTCTCTAGTTGCGGCAAGCGGGGGCCACTCTTCATCGCGGTGCGCGGGCCTCTCACTATCGCGGCCTCTCTTGTTGCGGAGCACAGGCTCCAGACGCGCAGGCTCAGTAGTTGTGGCTCGCGGGCCTAGTTGCTCCGCGGCATGTGGGATCCTCCCAGACCAGGGCTCGAACCCGTGTCCCCTGCATTGGCAGGCAGATTCTCAACCGCTGCGCCACCAGGGAAGCCCAATCACCTTGATTTTATGAACACCCCTCCAAATCGTTATCTTTCATCCTAACCATCTTCAATTGCCCCATTTCCCTTATCCCTAAAACGAATGCCACAAAATCCTTTTGATCTTTGATCTTTAAATCCTTTTGACCTATGATCTTTAAATAATATATCCCTGTAAAAACTATCCCTTCCTTACCTTAACATAGAGAACTGTAGGGACAAGCCAGGGTCACTAACTGTTCTTGTCGCCACCAGACTCTTTCCTCTTAAAGTTCTCTTTACCCAGAGTTGCAGCTCAGTCCTCCTAAGGCTCAGCTTTGAGCATGTCAACGTGAGGGCTTTCTATTGTGTCGCCCTCGTGGGGCTCTAGTTGTTACCCAGTCACCTACAGGCTTCTCAAAGCCACAATCACCTGGCTCTGTCTTACCTTTACATCTCCCATCACTTTCCTACACACTTTCTAGTCCAGTAGTTCTCAAATGTATTAGAGCCAGCGCCCTCTTTTTATAACAAAAACTCAATAGTCTCCCTTTACTTATCCTGAAAAGAAATCATAGGTTTTCTGTATCTGTCTAGATAGTCATTTCCAAAAGAGCAACATAATGCCAGGATTGCAGTATAAAGGAAAAATCAAGGAACTTAATTTAAAACAAAATTATATTTATATATTTTAGTATCTAAATACTTGGAGAAGAATAGGCTAGAAAACATAATGAACTAACCAGCTGCTTGAACGTGTGTAGAACCATCTCACGTGGGACAGCTACAAATTGAGATTGATCCAGGTGTGTGTTAGGGGCTCAGACACCCAGAATGACATTACTGTTGGTGAAGATTTTCTGAAATGTTGTACAACTCTAGGTAAAATTCCTAACCAAAAAGTATGCTCTTCCTTTGACTTCTAGGTAGTTTTATTCCCAGAAAATCCAGTGTGTTAAAACTTTAGGGAAAAAAAAAAACTTTATATTTAAGTAGAGTTAGGTTGTAGGGTCAGGTAATTATAACCAGATTTTTTCCACCTACTTGAATGCATGATGGGTTTTCCAAAAGTCCTGAGGGATGTGGGAAAACTACTTTGTGTAGGACTGTCCCATGCGTAGCAGGAGAACTAGCATCTTTGGCCTCTGCCCACCAAAGTCCAGTAGTGCATCTTCAGCCATGTGACAATCAAAACCACCTCCACGAATTTCTGAAGCTCCCCCAGGGGCTGGCACTCTCCGTGTTGAGAACCAGGGCTGTAGCCAAACTGTTCTCACTGCTCCCTGAATGTGCCTTGCCCTTCCCCAGTCACAGGTTTCTTTTCATGCTGTGCCTTTTGCTTTGAATATGCTTCCTCCATTTCCATCTTTTGAAACCTCACCCACCTCTCTAGCTCAAATGGTACATAATCCATTAAGCTTTCCTTTAGGAGGAATGCCTGGCATCTAAAATCTTGCAGCATTCTTGACTGCAACACTTTACCATTCTTAAAACATATTGCTTTGTGTTAGTTACTTATGTATAGGTATTATCTCACTTACCAGCTTATAAGATCCTTGAGGATATAGACCATCTATTATGGGAGGTTATTTCTTCAGTGTTTGTAGCAAAGGGCCTTATACATAGTATATACCCAATTAATGTTTATTAGGTAAATGAATGGATAGTTTGTAAAGAATATTGTAGAGAAAAACAAAAGGAAAGATTGGTTCTGATTTTAGCATTTAAAACTTACTTTTTAAGTGATATTTACATTTTACCTTCACGTCACAAATTTCTTATAGTACAAATTAATATCGGAAAAGCATATAACAAGTCTATGGGTCTATAGGTTTAGTCTGTCTAAATATTTATGATATTTTATGATATGTGTTTGTTGGAATTATTATTAAAGATAAGACAGTTCTTTATCCAGAGCAAGAGTTTGGAGCAGAATTAAACCAGCATTCAAACATTGTAGGGAAAATGTGGATAAAGTGCTTCTTTTTCATTCAGTTCTGAAATGTACAGATAAAATCAACTTTTGAAGTCAATCAGGATGCCCGTGCAATTTCCCTTGTTTTCCCTCTTTACTCAAACCTCAAAACCACTATGGGTAATTCCCTCAAGATCTACTTCTAACACATAGGGTCTAAAGCATAAGCAAGATTTCCAAGAACTCAATGCTTTCAACTTTTCCACTTTGTACTCCATTTTTGAGCATCTCTCTCCAAGGACATGAGCCCAGGGCTCACTGCACACACACCTTTCATCTCTAACTAGAGGCGCATGAAGCATTTGTGCAGTCTCTCCTGCCACGGCTTCATTTTCTGTCATCTTAACTCCATCACCAATCCTCAGCTTCCTAACAATATCCGTATGAAAGAAATCAGACCCCTTCGACAATGAAAACCACATTTAAGCTACTGCACACCACCACTGCCACTGGAAAAGTAGATATTATTTTTTCTGTCAATCCAACTGCAGCACTCTGGCAAATTGTAGTTTTGATGGTTGTGTTTTCATGTATTAAATAATGAGTCAGGCCATAGGTGCTCATCAACAAAGGCATTGTTACTGTTGAAGATTACGAGAAAATTAACAGCTCTTTGTTTACATAATTTTTTTGAAGTAGGAAGTATTTGTCTTTGAAAGCAAAGGCCATGTAAAGTGATCTAAGAAAGTGATACAGCCAAATGACATCATCAATTTTCATTATTTTCTTTCCTTCTCTTGACTCATATGCATTTGAGCCTTGTTCAGACCCCATCTCGTTAGAAAAAGCTCAGACTCCGGCCAAATGAGTCAATTAAAAACCAGCTCTTCATGTAGTTTGGGAGATATAATGGAGAATAAAGATGGGCTCTGTCTTCAGGGACCTCACGTAGAGCTGGAAAGTTGAGAAATACTCGCCAGGGGAGATTACAAAGAAAAGAAGTATATGATACATGTCAGGGGAGTGATACAGACCAGAGTTCTGCAGATTACTGGGACAAGATCACTGTGGACCCCGATACTCAGAAAAAGCATCGTGGCCTCTTTCTGAGTCGACAGTGGTTCTTTGATCAGATTGTCCTCCTTTGATACCTGGAATACTTCTCTTGGTGACTATGAGCTTCCGTTGGGGCTCAGTCACTGTGTCTTCTGTAACACCGAGGTAGGGCATTAAAAATGGGTCACTCCCAGGCCTGTTCCTTTTCATAATACACCTCTTTGAAGACATGCCCCAAACTGTCTGTAGTTCTTAACGTTTGTTAGCTCAGGACTCTGGCAGGTACTGTGGCTTCTGGGAAGGCAAAAAGTTTCCATAGGAATGAAATGGATTCATTTTAACTTTTCTCCCTCCACCACCCAGGGAAATTTTTGCAGGTTTTGTGGATTCAAGTCCCCAAATTTGAGATTTAACAAAAACTTACATAATGTATTGCGGTAATTAAAACGGTATAACTGTTCAGTCTTGCCAGTTAGAACCATGGAAAATAGAAAACCAACCCAGGAGCCGTCTTAAGAAGGGGCGACGCTGGGGTGTCGGGAGTGGAGGTGGCAGATTACCGCGTGTTTTCCCGTTCTTTTTAGCAAAAGTGCCTCAACTTTTAAATTGGGTAGGGTGGTTCCCAGTCATTGGCTTCACCAGATTTGTTATATCAAAAAGCAGGTCCAGACCAGAGGAATTCCTGACTATAAGGAGTATGTATGGCTTTCGTACAAAATGCTACTGTTTGGGTGATGTTTATGGATATAAATCAGAGAATTGTTCTATTTTAAAATTTCTGAAAAGCAGGGTCTGTGTTCTGTACATGTGTCTTTTTTCTCTGATGAGCTCAAGCGATACCTGTATGCCTCACCCCAGGCATCTTCAAAGCTATTTAAATTGAATGGAATAAGCAAGAAGGTGGTGTCCTATTATTCCATTGAGATTGGAAGCTGGCTGCTACCCTCTATTAACAGTTAATTTTCCAGGCTTGCCTTCCTTTTCTCTATTGAGCTCTGACTTTTTACTCTGAAGGACACACAATAGAGGCTGACTTTTTTTATTTATCAGGGCTCTGTTTTTGTTTTACTGTTTTAGCCAGTATACTGTCAAAGTAAAACTTTGGTACTGCTAAGTGTTTTGAGAAATCTGATCAAGGAAGGTAAGTCGCATTTTTTTTTAATTTAAGAAAATTCAACCGAAACCTGTTTGGCAGCATAGTTCTCAGGTATGGCTAGGCCGTTTCCAGTTGTTTCTGTTTTTAAGAAATTTCAAGATTTCCAGTTTGTTTTTTATTTAAACATTCTCCTGGATTGTTCCAAACAAAAATGCCTTAGTGTTGGCTGGCACAATAACGAGATGTAAAAGTCTTACTGGAAATGAAAGTGAGCAGAGAGATTTCTCCGCCCGATCAGTCAGCAGACAGCAGACACAGGGTCGCAAGTGAGAAACAAAGTTTAAGTCTGGGGTGTCGGCAACAGAGGCAAAGTTTCACTCCGATGTGTATGATGTTGGAATTTCATTCCCTCTCCCCCCAAAAAGAACATCCTTGGGTTTTCTCCTGTTGTGCTAAGAGCTCCCTCCCAAGCTTTTGAGACGTTCTACAGGCCACACACACAGGAACAGGGCTGTCTGTCACAGAACCCAGATGCCCAGCTGTGGAAGATATTCTTTCAGCAGCATCCGTCTGTTTCTTGGCAAGACTTTGAGGCAGTCTAAAGAAAACAGTCCTGGCCTGCCTCGTAGTGAATACTGTACCGCTTGTATCTGGTTCCTGCTCCCTGGGCCTGGACACTGCTTGCCCTACAAGGCTGTCTGTCTCTCTGTCTCTCTCTCTCAGGGAATATTTGTGATTTTGGTTCGATTTTGTGAAATTCCTGTGGACATCTCCAGAAACTTTACTTTTGTTTTTTGGTTGTTTCTCTGCTGATTCAAAGAGAGGTGGGTAGGTATTGGAAGGCAAAGATCTAATGCGGGGAAAAGAGACTCTTTCTGCAAGGTGCCAAGTACGCTAGCAAAATAAAAAATAGTTTTCCTGGGTTCATGTTCAAACTCGGTGATCTTTAATCGTCTGAAAGGGAGAAACTAGTTCATTTCCTAGCCAACTGCTATAATAAAATTCCGATTCAGGGGCAACCTGGCGTGGCTCAGCGTATTCTGGTCTTAAGGGAATATTCTTAGGCTTAAAGGGTGGTCTTCTTTGAAAGCGCTATTTAATGGTTGTGTTCTTTGGTTGAAATCTTTATTTTTACAGCATTTGTGTTGTTCGGCTTTGGCACTGGAGGGATTTTATTTTCCTATTCTCTTGATTTTTTTTTTAAGGTTAGCAGTTGAATGTTGCTAAAATTTACATAAGGGAGTGGTTCTCCATTACCCTCCCCCATCCCCCCCCCCACTGCCCTCCCCCAGCCCTCCTACCTGCCAATTGTGTCTGAAGTAATTTCGCAGCAGTGCTGTTGACTTTGGGAGATGCAGTATTTCAGGTTTTCAGTGTGTGTGTGTGTGTGTGTGTGTGTGTGTTTGCCCTACTATCTGACTGATAATTAGTTGTTACTTGCAAGCTCTGTTCATCTCCCTCCTCTTTCCTGACCTCAGAGCATTAACATGTGAGAGTCAAAGTGGGGGACGCTTATGCATGGCGACAGGTGCTAATCTAAAGGGAAATTTCCCTTGCATTCTACCCATTAAGGGTACGGTACATAAAAATGGCTTAATGTCTCTTTGAAGGTGTCAGCAGGCATGTGTGGACCACACAGAATGGGTTTCACTGAGAGTAATAGAGTGAAATTGTCTGCATAATTATTTTCCTTGGATTGAGAATCAGCAGCCCTCTTTGGGTTCAGGAAATAAACCTCTGTTAAAACCATATGGCACTATTCTCAGAAGAGATGTTATTACAGGGCCACTTCCCTCTAAAATTTTGAGTCAGGAGTTCTTGAAAGGAGTCACATATGTCTGAGAACATTTTCTGCCTCCTGCTTAGTTGTGAAAGTCAGATGTTCGTTCTCTTGCCTTTTTCACAAATGCCACCTCGGGCAACAGGTATAAAGTCTTGGGACGGGGCTGGCGGAGCTGCAGTGGTCCAGCCATCTCAGGTATACACACTTTGAATTATTATCTGGGCCAAGCGATTTTGTTCTTAAAAGCAAAGAAAAATTGCCCTTAATCCAGTGAAACATGTGATTTGTCAACACCGAAAGCACATCTTAAGGTCAGGATAATTATATTCTGTCTGCTCAAACCCTTAATGCAGATTCAGTTGCTTTGCTATTTTTTCCCCTTGTCCAGCATCAGTGGCTGTAATATTTTCCTCTGAACTACTTGTCACAGTACTGGTGTGCTCTAGATATAGCTATCTTAGAGGGAAGGGTAAAGTGAATTAGAGTACAGTTTGTATAATGGCTAAGGGAATATTTGAGGGAGAATTAGGTTTGGTAAATATATTAAAGGATACAGTATTTTCATATTATACATGTATATGTATTTAAGTATTTAAGGACACAGTACAATGTGTACCTTGTGAGGAATCATTGTGCATTTCATATTTTTTGGGGGAGGATTGTCTTCCTGTCTAGTGTTTGCTGTAGAAGGAATATAAGTTGATATTTGTTCATTTCTGTTAATAAGCCTGAAATATGATCAGAATCTGTAGAGCTTCGTCTGGCTGTTGAAAATACTAGGAAGTTAGAGTGTCTCCTTAAGTGTCACACTCCCAGGGAGCACTTCATAGATATTAAGTACAACTTTTCATTTCTTATCCTAGAAAAAGAAGGCAAGATAGGTATGGTTACGAGGCTTTCCTGTTGCCTTTGGTGTTTTTGTAATGAGAACTGTTTTTTACTAGAGAGAATGGTTGTTAGCATATAGATTCTGTCAGTCACTGGCCCATTTATTTATTCAACAGACACTTGTTGGGTACCTATATGTACTTTAAAGACGGCTGTGGGGATGCAGAGATGACTTAGTTGTATAGATTGCCCGGAAGGCAGCTTAGATAAGGGGAGAAAGCACGGGTATTAATGCCCGTGCCTGTGTAACATAAAGTGATAGGAAAAGAGAAGGGGCATAAGATAGTGGCTGTGGAAGTGACAGGGAAGTTTGGGAGCAGCTTTACTTCAGTTTGGGGGGTGGAGGGAAGGTTTTATGGATGTGAAGGCCTGTGAGCTGGATCTCGAATATCAGCAGTTAAACTTACTGGCAGAAATTCTTGAATATGAAATTCTAGGTAGATAGATGGTGACTTTCAGAAGACTAACACTAAATCTCTTTTATTTTTATGATTAACGCCTACCACCCCCTGCCAAAAAGACCCCCTAAAAACCCAAAAAGCAGAAACCTTTCCATCTTGACTCTTTGCAGACCATTGATGGAAGTTATGACCTGGTGCTTCGGCTGGGGTGGTATTTTTCGGTTTTAACTCTCTTCTGCGTTCCTCTCTATTCATCTGGGGCCTCCTAGACATTCAGGGCTAAGTTCAAATAGCATTTTGCCCCTTGTAGATACTCAGTTGAGGGTAATTCAGTGGAACAAAGTAGATCAGGTAATTGAATTAACTTTTAAAACACACACTGAAATTTGTTTTTTCAGATTAGTATTAAGGAATACAAATTTATACTGTGACCTGGTACCTAAAATCATTGACCAGCCTAGGACCTCATTTTGAATTAACAGGAAAAAAAAAAAAGCCCATTGCAGAATCAGTAGAGGTGATAATCATGTTTTTTCAAGGGAAATTGTAAATTGGTCTGGACTTTAGCAACCTCTGGACTTCAGCGTTCATGGAGGCGAAAGGAAAAGGTCTAAAGATCTTCAGGCCAACTTGGTGGCTCAGACTTTCTTTTCAAAGTCCTTTGATATGTGTTCATTAGTTAAGTTTGCAGTTCTCTAAATGCTATCACTCCTACTATTTGCATTGGACCCCTGCCACGTCTCCATCCATAGCAGATGGATTCTTTCCTTCCATCCCCATATACATTCTTCAGGGTTGGTTACTTTCTGATTGACACTGGGAGTGAGACTGCAGAAAGGGGGAGGGTGCAGAAGAGGGATTGGGTTTATTTGATTTTGTTTCTGTATTTCTCTTAAGCTTATTGGAGTGCAAATGGCAGGCTAAGAAGTGGTCAAATATACTGCTGCACAGAATTCTGGAGGATTTTTTTCCAAAGTTATACTGCGAAAGACGGTTAGTTTTAGAGATTTTTGCTGTCGCCTCATGTTTTCTTTTGCTTCCCCTCCTCTTGGACACTGGTTTAGGTGTTCCCAGTGTAATATTTAGACCAGAACACATTTTGGTTACCCTCTGACCTGTGCCAGTTACAGGTACAGAGTCACAGTCTGACTTGTGACTTGGCCCAAAGAGGGCTGATCGCTTTGCAGTTCTGAGGCTTTAAAATATTCCTTTAAAATCACATGACCAAGATTGAACTCAGAAGACACTGTGCACACTTGCAGTCACTGGTATTCTTATTAAAAAGATGCCCAGAGGCAACTAGAAATGTGAGTCTCAAGTTCAGGAGAGGCTGGAGATGCATTTGAAGCCATAGATGTGGATGAGGTCACTTGGGGAATGGGTACAGAGGCAGTGGAGTTGAGTTATATTTTTTACCACTGTGGCTGAATTAACTTTGTGCCCTTGGTCCCGGAGTAGAAGGAGAGGATGCTTTCTTCCAGGCTTCCTCGGGCCCCTGAAGTAGCAGTGGGGCGGTGGTTCCTGGTTTGTGTCCTTTCAGGAGGAGAGCTTCCTGCTTCTTGGTTTCCATGGCACCACTGGCCCCTCCTCCTCCTCTTCCTCCATCTCTTTTCTGGCTGCTCTTGTTTGCCAACCCCTTAAGTGTTTGTGCTTTTTAGACTCCTTTTAAGATACTCTCCTCCACTCATTCTCTATATCCATTCCCCGAGGGACCGAGTCATTTACACCGATGGCTTCATGTTCCTGTGACCACTGAAAATGCATCTCCGTCCTCTTCGGAATCTCAGACTGTTAATTCTGGTTTGCCTCCTGGGCATCTCCTGAGTATGTCCCATAGGTACTTCCAACTGATGTCCCCTACAATATTCGGGATCCCCCCACCTTCACTTTAACCAAACTTCTCCACCCAAATAGGAACCCCCTCTAGTTTCACCAGTTTTGAACGCCCCACAGTCACCTATTTGACCAAACCAGAAACATCCTCTCCACCTTACCTCTTATATCTTCTTGTTCTACTGTCTTGTCTGTCTCCGTTCTGTGTCTGAAATGCTTTCCTGCATACCCATTAGCCTGGCTGTAGCTGAGTTCACACTCTCAGTGTTTGTCTCTTGGTCTATAATATAAAAAATAATCCCCTAACTGGTTTCATGCCTCAAACTGCACTGCTTTTTAGATCTGTTTTCCCGTTTAAGCAAAGTGGTCCTCTGGAACTATAAATCAGCCCATGGCACACCCTTGCCTACAATATCTCAGTGATCCCCTGTTATTTACAAGGTGACGTTCTGATGCTGTGACATTGTGGACAAGGCCTTTCAGCATCTGACCTGCCCGACCCCCTCCCTCCCACACCCCCAGCCACGCCAAATTGTTCCCTCTATGCTTGTTTAACCTCTCTGTCTTTGCACCTGCTGTTCCTTCTGCTTGGAATGTCTTTTTCTTCTGCATTTGCTTGACTGAATTCTACTCATCCTCTAAGTTTACTCAAATACCATCTCCTCTGTGAGCCCTTCCTGTCCGCTCTTGGAAGTTAAGCATTTATTCTTCGGTTCCCCTTTGCCTGTTCAGACCTCAGTTATGCTATTTGTCACATTGCTGTCATTATTTGTTTATACGATGCCTCCCCAAGTATATGCTGGGCCCCCTGGTGTAGCATAGTTCATGGTACATAGTAAGTGCTTAGGAAATTTTAATTGTGAAATGAATATTGTATTTGCATCATGGTTTCCCCCGTGTAGGACATTTTCACCTCTATTACATTTCATCCTGATGATGTCCCTGTGATGTAAATACTTTGATCCTCATTTGATAGATGAGGAAGTTGAGTCATAGGAGGAAATTAAGTCATAGAGATGATAGATTATTTGCCTATAGCTCCACAGCCAAGTTGGTGGCAAAGCCAGGAACAGACTCCAGATTTTCTGATCCTTGTAAAGTCAGGCCCAGATTTAGATATGGGATTCTGCTTTTAGTCAGACGGTGGTTTGGTCTTTTAACTATTCCATTAAGTTCACTAATTGTGTGTGTGTGTGTGTGTGTGTGTGCAACCCATGGTGACACGTGAGGCATCCATGGCATCACTGATTCTTAGAATTGTAAGTTAGGCAGTTTGTTATCTTACAGATGAGAAAATTCTGTACCCGAGAAGTTCACAAGCTACTATTAGTGGCAGAACCCAAATCTCCTGACGATTAGTCACGTGTTATCTTTCTTACTACATGTTGGGCAATCCTCAGTTCTATTGGACAGAGTTTTACAGTTGAATCTCATGGGTTGTTAGTAGGACTTGTTGAGCCATTAGGCCAGTGAATTCTTGGGAAGAGACTACCTTTGGAGCAGAAAGGATATCATTTCTGTGACCATTAAGGTCCATGAAAGTGATAGAACCCAGAAGGGAAAGAATCAAATGATGACGTTGTTTCGTTGGTTACCCCACTTTCCAGACCATATTCCTTCTTTTCCAGTGGGCTTCCTGGATTCTTGAGCATGTGCCATTTTGAAATAAAACCAAGGCATCTAATTAGGCTGATGGTGTGTTCAGTAGTCAGAAGGGTTGTGGTGTCCTGGTGTAAGTAGAGTATATAGCATGTTGGGCCTCAAGAGGACAACATCGCAGTTACCTGGAAAGAGACATGGAACTGACATTGGTGGTACCTCTGTCCCTTACACTGGGCTCTCTCTCTCTGTACATATATATGTATGCATGTAATAGAGATAATGTAAATTTATAACCGTATACATGTGTATGTGGAAAAGCCAATACTTTATACATTTTACGCAGACAAAAGAAAAATCTTCAACTGTCATTACTGATTAGATAATTCAGCACGAAGCCAGCAGACAAAAATCTTTAACACTTTACATCTGCTTTTGGAAAAAAAGGTTTAATTTTAATCACCTGAAGGTTCTTTTTTTTAATATTTAAAAAAATATTGAGCTGGTGTCTCTATCATGTTCTTTCATTGAGGGGGCGCTGATGATGAGCTCTGAAAAAATGGCCACCAACCCACTTCCTTGGGTTTGACAAGAATGCACTTTTCTAGTCTGTTGTGCCTTGAAAAAAAAAAAAAGGTAAAACTTGCTATCTTCTAACTCCATTTAACACTACTTTAGATTCCCTTTTATATAACAATAACTTGATCCTACTCAAAATACTTGGCACCTTTAGTGACAGAGTGGAATGTAAGAACACTTTAGCAGATCTGAAACTGAGTAAACGCTGGTTGTTTTGGAATGAAGAGGGTAGAGTTTTCAGTTCTTTATTCAGAGTTCGCAGAAGATAAGAGTACTGGGATTAACACAATAGACTCCCTTCATTACACATGGCTGAACAAAGCAATTATCTGTCTATCAAGACTATGGTACCTTGTGCAACAGCATTTAGGAAGGGTGTATGGATGGGTGGATAAGCGCTATTCCATTGGAAAAGGCTGCTGATTCACGAGGGAATTTTTCTGAGTTTAACTTGTAAACTGTTTTATTTTGGAGTTTATATCATGTTACCCTTGCAGTTTAGAGAGAAATGAGGTTGTTATTTTTTTAATGTTGTTGATGGCATTTTTCAGTTCCTTACCCATCTGACTTTTATTAGGGGGGGTTATTTCAAAGACATCTCCTGTTTAAGCACGTTTAAACAATCTGTTTGAGACCTGTTGTGTAGATATAAACACAACAGTCCTTTAATGTAGTAGAACAGACTTCTGACAGACACAGCACATAACAGACATCCATCCATTATTGTTTAAGCCGCTGTTCCTTCCATGCCTGACCTGAGAGGGTAACCACAGAGCTCAGCTGACAGCATTGGCCGCTCGGAAGACACTGACATACCCCGTATTCCTGTCTAGCGAGCAGAGAATTGCAGAGCGGCAGACAATTGGAGAGGCCTTAGACCAGATTAAAACTAAGTACCTTAAATCTGTCTTAATGGCTGTGTTTACCTCTCCTTCTTCTTCATTCCTTTAAAAAAAGTAATCAGGTTTTGCAAGCGTTAAGAAAACCACCTCTTCTTGCCAGCTGGACTAGGTCCAGTTTAAGCAAGACATTCTCCCCCTCCCCCTCTTTTTTCTCCCCTGTCTTTTTCTTTTTTCTTCTTCTATGATCTTCACTGCCATTCAGCACAGCAAGACCAGGCTGCGGGAGCTGGCTGACTTTTTCCTTGGTTATTACTTTTTAACATTTTCTTCCTGTTAACAGAAAGGGGAAAATTGAAAATGATGTTCCTCGGCTGTAGCAGCAAATGTCAAGAGAGGAGCCCTTTGCACTTTTTAATTGCTTCGATGTAGTGCTTTTTTTTCTTTGCTCGAAACGCACACACAGTCACACAGCACATGCCCCAAACCGTAATAATGAAAGAGAAACAGAGAAGATCGCATGCTAAGGAAACTCAGCCAGGATCCAGGAATTGCGTGACAGTCTGTAGGCTAGTTGTCACTAGACTCTTTGAAGAATAATGCCATCCATGTTTAGCTGGATTATTGGCAAATAAACAGTGATGCTTTTTGTTCAACTATGGAAACTACCATTTCCATTGCCTAAAACGTTACCGTTAAGAAAAAAAACCTTTACATCTCTCAGTGGGGTCTCTGTAAAGGCCAGTAACACAAAACTGTGGTGTGTAGGAATATATTATAGTCAAAGAAGGCAAAGGAAATGTTTTCAGAACTAACACACCCGAGTTTTACTAAGTTTTGTGAGTAAAGTGTAGACATAGAGAAAGAGATCTTTTGTTCATTTCCCAGAAACTGAAGGGAGAGATGCGGATTCTGATGGCCCAGGACAGTTGTGGATGTTGGGTTGTAATTAGTAGAACAAGATGTGTTGTGATAAAACGGAGTCAGTAAGACTGGGTATAATGTAACAAAATCTCTGAATTAAGCTTCTCTGCTTTTTCTTATTTTGTTCTTTTTAGGTCTCTTTTCCTTAGCCTTTTTTTCCTTCTTTCCTTGTATGGCAGCCTGGCATATGAAAAAGAGGACAGAGGCTGGTCAGGGGCTAGTGTCCAGTGTCACTGCCTACTTCCGTGACTTCAAACAAGTCACAGGGGTTTTCTGGGCATCAATTCCTTTTCTAAAATAAAACATGGTCTGGTGAAATCCACATTCTCTTCCAGCTCTGAAAAATTCGAATTCATATAATCTTATTTTGAATGCGAGTAAAGATGGAAAGAAGCATCCCTTGGAAACAACAGGCAGGCAAGGTCAAGGGTAGCAGGATTGGAACTAGAAAGAAAGTGCCAGAGAATTTAGAGGTAAAGAGGCAGAGTAGATTAGAGACGTATTAGGACAGAGGAGAGGGGCCGAGCTGAAGTCAGCCAGGTTCCCGGTTTAGTTCTTTTTCCACCGCCTGCAAAAATATTACATCTCCTCCTGTATATTTCCATTACGCTTTCATCGGGTCTTTCTTTACATTTTTAAAATCCTTTTTTCTCCTTACCTCCCATGAATTTCTCTTTCTTTGGATATTTCAGGTTGCTTGACTCCATTATTTCAAGAAAAAGGATCGTACTCGAAGCATATGTTTTTCAGGGGTTATTCCCTGGTGAGCGACTGTCCTTTCTTCCAGATACTTATTCTTTGATTGTCGGGATCTGCCACAGCCTAAAATCTAAAAGTTATAGAGTAACTTGCATTTATATACATGCGAATTAATATCTCACAATTCTTTCATTTGTGTATTTATCAAAAGATCTTGAATTCTTTAACCTTTAGAAGCCTACATTTTGAAAGAGGCTGTCCTTCAGTGATCTCTCTCATGCATCTAATTATATTTAAAAAATGACTCCATACGCGTTTGGGAGAGTGAACTTTTTACTCACTGATCTAAACTGGCGCCTCTTATTATTAAAAGAAAGCAAATTCAAGCTTTTAACATTTTTTTCTATGAACTGGAGTTCCTAGAATATTTCTATGGAGTCTATGGCTTAACTATGTAATTATGTCTCTTGAGTAGATTATGTTTTTCTTCCCATAATTATGTTTTTACCCAAGAGACTTGGAAGGCTTCAGACCTCTCTTGGGTGAAATTGTTCTTCTTCTCTTCTTTCCTGATAAACTCTGAATTCTACATGCCTGACTCTGTTCAAGGGCTCGAAAGAGAGCTCTTGAAGATATGTGGTAGTGATTATCATTTTTTTTTTTTCCTTTAGAAATTGGTTTATATATTAAGAAGGCCCTTAGAGGGAAGATCTGTTAGTTCATTTTTGAAATGCCATCAGAGAAGAATCTCCTGGAAGGGGATTTGTTTATGATCTGTGGTCCTCTGTCTGAAGCCACACACTAACAGTGGTCTAGGGCTGTCTTGTCTCACGGGCCGTCCCGTGTGAGCTCTGGGGCCCCATGCACACATCATATTCCACGGCTGCTAATTTCCAGTGGCTCGGAGGGGCTCCAGGCCTTCCTTAAACATGAAGACAGTTTCTTAGTCCATTTCATTATTCTAGTCCTGAAATAGTTTTTGACCTGAACCAGACAGCATAGTCTTAGGAAAAAGGATGACTCAGCAGCCTTTCCCAGCAAAGATTAGAGACTCATCAATTTAACTGTGGGAAATGTTGCCCAATAACCAGCCTTTTTTTTTTCCACCTCCTCTCTGACTTTTACTGGACAAAAGGAGAGATAATTCTAAATGTAACAATGTTCTTATTTATTAATTTAACAAGTATTTGTTGTGTGCCTTCTCTGTACCTATGCTCAAAGTTACGCGTGTCAGATGTAGGACGTGACACCCATCCTCAGGGGGTTCACAGTCAAGTCCAGGAGAAGCTAAGATATTAGGGTTTGAAATTTTATATAAATATTTTATATCAATTCACAGAAAGTTAATGCTTACTGAATGCCTACTACACTTAAGTATAACCACATGTAGTGGACAAAAAGCAGTTGTAGCTGCTCTCAGTTTGCTGTGATAGAAACCAGAGGGCTCACCGAGGCCCTAGAGACAGAAAAGACCAGAACAAATGTGGTGACCAGGTTGAGACTGGGAAGGGATTTGGCCAAATGGAGGTACTGGGGAGAGGCAGTTCTGAGTGGAGGAGGCAGCTTGGGCGAAGGCACGGGGACTCTGAAGAACTGTGGGGGCGTCCAGTGTGAGTGGGGCCTAGGCCGGGAGCAGTATGGTTGGAGCCATTGGAAGAAAGCGTGATAAGGTACATTGAGACCGTCTTTTCCAGGTTCTTGTTTACTGGGCTCAGGGGGCTCTGTTTAATTTGATAGACACTGTAAGACGACTGAAAGGGTTTGAGCAGGTACATAACGTTAATGTTAGGATTTAGGGACTGAAAGGACTTTAGAAATTATGGGAACTAACTCTTCATTTTTGCTAGGTCTCAGAGAGTTCCATTAAACCCTTCCTGTGGTCATACAGCTGGTTGGTGCCCTTTCATATATGCCAGCCTGCTGCTCTGGTATCTTAACCACAAGTGAGAGGTTAGGAGTGGTCCTAGTGGGAATGGAAACTGGGGGCTCATCCCTGTAAATGGGCTAGACCTGCAGAAACTACAGGCATGGGCTTGACCGGATGCTGGGGTCTAGGAAAGGGAGGTGGAAAAGACCTAGGCTGGATTTTGAGCCTGGGAGACTAGAAAACAGTTATATTAATGGAAACAGGGAAATTAGAGGAGAAGCTGGTTGGGACTGTTTGTAGTGGCGTGGGGAGGTGTGTCAGGGAGAGGCGAAGAACTTATCTAAACATTGGATGCATGACAAGGGTACAGGTCTTCGATTTTTAGACTTTCGCAAACCACCAGTGAAATGTAGTCATCTGAATGTAAACAGATAAGAGTTTCACTTTTCTCAATAGTATTTTCATTTTCACATGTATGTAGGAACGCAGAAAATCAAGGTTTTTAACCTAGAGCCTCAATAAAGTATTTGGATCCAAACTTTGCCTGGCTTCCCTAAGAACTCACTTGAGTCCGTGTCATCTTCCATTTTTGCGGGAATGTAGTAACGCTCATCCTTAGAGGTAAAATTCCAAGTAATTTCATTTGGAATTGAGTTACGACTTTAATATTAGTCACCCTGCTCCCTAACCCCTCCCTGCAAACACTCTTTCATGTGCCACTTTCAGGGTAGAGAGATTAGAATTGAAGGCATCATTTTTGTCCCCCCCAGAACCGCTGTGGAATAGCATCTCTGTTGCATATAACCAGTTTACTCTGAAAAATGGTAATTCTGGTTCAAGTCCTCTCCCCTCTTCCTTTTTACTCTCTAAGTCATTGTCACAACATTCTTAGATGGTTCTACCCTGTGGCTTGAGTCCTGGGGTATTGGACCAGATCTCATTCTGTCACTTGACTTGCTGGCAGCAAAATTAGCTCATGTCTTCCCAGACCCCCCTCTCCTCCAGGGAGGCCTGACGGCATGACACAGGAGGCTCAGGGGCTGCCAAAGTGTTGTTTTATTGGTCAGGGGATGAAAAGATCTGTCTTAAAAGACAGATTTCCATATATATTGCATCGTTGAGAAGAATTAATGTTGTCAAATGAGAAGTGTCAAGCGATTTGAAGATGGTTTGCCTCTGGTTAGGTTAATATCACATATATGTTCAGCACCATCTTGTCTCACAGGACGTCTGTTATCATGGTTCTGTCATTTGTCCTCCAACTAGCTTTTCTCCTTCCTTCTCTGGCTATCAGGATCCTCCTCCACCTTCAAGGACGTAATGATCTCATCGGTGAGGGTTTCCTCTTCCCTTTTAGTCAGCATCAGTTGTTCCCCTGTTCTTCCAACGGCATTTTATTACTTTTTGAAGTTTTTTTTATTGTGAAAAATTTCAAACATACATTCAAAGAGATTATATTTCATAAAACCCCAGGTACCCATTGCCTTGTTTTATAATTAATAGCATTTTGCTGTATTTGCTTCATTTGTTATTTTGCTGAAATATTTTAGAGCAAATACCAGACATCAGGACATTTAACCTCTAGTTACCCGTTCTAAAACCTAAGGGCATACTCTTACATAATCACCAAAAGCACCTCTTCCTTAATATTTTGAAATAGTCCATATTTATATTTTTTCAGTTGATTCCCAAACTGTAGCATTTCAGTGATTGTCTCACACAGCCCTTTGCAGTTAGACTTAACTGCTTACCTTTCTTCCCTACTAGACTGTGCACTGCTTGAGGGCAAGGACGTGATCTTATATATTTTCTCCCCGCTCCTCCTTACAATGCCTAGTGAGACTCACATGGTAGATGCCCAGCACACACTAGCTAGACTAACTGACCTGAATATGGACGCCATACTGATTCCTGATTGATGCTTTATTGCAGATCTGCCTTTTAACTTTATTTTATTTAAACTTTGTATCTTCCTGATACCCAGGATACAAGTAGATAGATACCTAATAAAACAAGTGAGTGTTTAAAACTGATTTAAAATACTACTGTAAAGAGAAGAGCTGTCAAACGTCATGCCCTAGTGACCAGCAAAATGACCCTTCTGTGCCACGTGAGAGCGGAGGGGCTGTGACATGCCCTGCCTGTTGTGAAAGGCGTACCCTTCTGTAAGTGCACTTGGGCATCCTTCAAGAGGGCTCACTAATTGGCATAGTGCATCACGCTGTGAATACAGGGCACAGAGCGTGAGGTTCTGGCTGGGCGCCCACCCACCTCTCCAGAGTTGTGAAGCGGTGCTCAATCGACTTTTATAAAAATGGGCAAAATGGGTTACATCAGAGTGGCACGTTTGTTTTCGTAGTTCACATACCACGGTTTCAGAGTCTTCACGGACCAGTTTCAGAAGCGTGATTTTTTAAGCAGAAGTTCTAAAGGCAACATTACCAACTTTCACCGTGGGTGACTTGCCCTTGGACTGAAAGAGCCGGGTGGGGAAGAATGGGACCATTAGACTATTGGTTGGTGACTTAACCGTTCCTCATGTGTCTTTGCTCTAGGGATGTGTGAATGCTGTGACCTTTTCCATCACACTTTCTTCTTGTGCCCCTGAATTTGTTGCAACAAAAGTCATATTCAGCCAAACACACTGAACTTTTTGAATGAAATTTGTTCTGAAAACTACTTTCTTTTCCACTTGAAATTCACTTTTGACTGTGATTTTTTCTGAATGACTGATGATGTGCTGTTTTAATCTAAAACAAGCTGGTTGGCAAATGGGAGGGAAAAGAGCCCCAGACCAGCAGTCAGAAGACCTGAGTTCTCATCTTGCCACTAACTATGTGACTTTGGGCAAGCCACTTCCCCTCTCAGGGACTCAGAGTCCTCTCCATTAAAGAAGTACCCTGCTCTAAAACTGAGAGTCAAAATGACTTCTCTTGTCCTTTTCAGCTCTATGATTCTAAATGGCTTGCAGCAATGCTTAAGAATTATAGTAAGAGCAAATGCGGCTTTTTCAGAAAGCAAGCAAGCAAGCAAGCTTTCACTTAAATGAACATTCTTCAGGGAAATTTCTTAGGAAACATCAATAAAGGCTGGTCTCTAAAAAAGGGGTTTCCTTGCTGGATTCACAAGACTGCCAAATAAGAAGGGAAGAGTTTTTCTGGGAAAGATAGTGCTATAATATGATATCCTGGGCCAGAAAAATTTCTCTCAACCAAGACATTTATCTAAAAGAGGAGAACATTCATTCATTTATTGTATAAACATTTATTGAGCACCTACTGTATGGCAGGGACTGAACTGGGTTGTGAGAATTACAGCTGTAAACATGCCAGAGCAGTTGTTCTTGTTGGACTCATAGTCTTGCAGGGGAGACAAATCAACGCATGAGATAATTACAGATTGTGGTTACAGCCATCAAGGAAATAAACAGGGTGTGCTCGAGGGGAGGGCACCTACTCTGGGTCTAGTAGGCAGGCACCTCTCATAGGAGGTGGTGTTCACCCTGAGGTCTAAGGGATGAGAAGGAGTGGGCTGTACAAAGAATCCCGGGGAGAGCATTTCAGGGAAATGGAAAAGTCCTGGAATGGGACACTAAGGGAGACAATGGCAGAGGCCCAGAGAGACATGATGGGGTCCTGGGTGAGAGTTGTGCTGGTGGAACTGAACAGATTCGAGATAGACTTTCAAGATGGAAATGACAAAATCTGTTAATGGATTGAATGCGGGGAGTGAGGGATAAGGGGAAATCAAGGGAAGTGTTAAGGTTTTTGGCTTAAGGGACTGAGTGGCTGGTGCCATTTACTGAGATGGGGGACTCTTAGGGAGGAACGGGGTTTCTTGGAGAGAAGAAGCAAGAATTGTGTCTTAAATATGCTGAATTTAAGATACCTTTGAGATGTCCCAGGGGAGAGTCAAAGTCAAGTAGGCAGAGGGACACACAAACCTGGAACTCAGGACAGAGGTCAGGGCCCACCCTAGCGATGGGGGAGGCATGGACGTGAGTCAGTGGCCTTGAGCGAGTGGGGTTGTGGGATCGTCCTGGGCTGTGGCTCTCTACCTCAGCTGCACGTGGGACTATGTCGTGAGCTTTTAAAGAATAACTTTCCCCAGGACCCTCTTCCAGAGCTCCCGATTTAATTGAGCTGATGGACATCTATATTTTTCAAAGCTCCGTAGAGGATATTTTTATTCAGCTTGGATGGGAGAGCCACTGATCAAGGCAGGCAGTGCAACTAGAAAAGGAGATCCAGGACCGAGCTTTTGCATAGTCTTAGATATGCAAGACTGTGCAACATGGAGACAGCAGTTCTCCATTCTTTATAGCTTCCTCCTGCTTGGAAGATCCACTCTTTGGCCCTTTGGATGAGGTTTGGTTCTCCCTGTACCGTGGCAGAGTACCCTGTCCTTGATTTAAGTCGGTGTGCCCTTTGTCTTCCGAGTCCCCAGTTTCCGAAGGGATGGCTTGGGTGCTGAGGATTTAAGTACCTCTTCTTTCAGCCCGTCATTCCTGTGTCACCCTGATGTGGTTTAGCGGTAGCAGTTATTTGTCATGGTTGAAAGATGAAGAACCCGTTTGGCTTTTGCTCTTCATTCTCCTGTAAGAATTTTGTTGTGGTCGTGGTGGTGGCTGTGAAGGGGCAGACGTTCTAGGAAGAAAAATGGGTATGTTTTTTGTATAGATGCAGCTGCAGATAGATGTTCCCCGAATTACTCTAGGGTGTGTGTAGATACTCGGTAGCTTGCCTTCGAAGATCATTTCCAAAAGGTGATGGAGGCTTTTCAAATTTCACCTGCCCTTGAATTTCTCACACACATCCGTGCTCCTCCAAGTCCTTTATTCTTGCCTACGACCTCCTATTACTGCCCCGAAGCACTGGACTCAGAGAAAATAAATGTGTCCTCACACATTTGTGTACTGAGTTCACATCTCATACGGTCTCCATGAAAACCTAACGAAAGGGCTGTAGAAAGCAGAGGCAAAGCTTATTAAATTTTCTTGTGACCCATGGCCCACATAAAGCCCCAGTATATGAAGGAACCATGCAAGATCGTGTAGCCCTCCCCCCCCAGCCCTCAGGGAATCTGCCATTCCAAAAATATGGCCTATTAAATAACTTCCAGGGACAATTCCATAAGCTTTCTTGTTAATGTTTACAGCTGTATCAACACCACAGCAATCCTTTTTTTTTTTTTGATATGTGTATGAGGAACAGAATCCATGGATCTAAGTGTGACAAGTACTGTATGATTCTCTAATCGTGAACCTTGTAAGACACAGCGAGGTGTACTGATGGAAGTTTGTTTAGGGTAATGGGTGAGCTATTAACTTTGTAACTGAATCCTTGCTGCTGCTTCTGCCTGCCTTGAAAACCAGCCTGACACCTCCCAGGGCTTAGTCCTCAGGTGCCTCACTCTGGCGATCTGGATATTTTCAGTCCTTCGTAGCAGCTGGGAGAGGAAGGGAGAAGCTGGGACCCAGCATGGATGGTGCCACATGATGTGTGGAAGGCTGAGTCCACTAGGACCCGGGCTGCATCCTGGTCCAGGCTGAGCTAGTCAATAGTCAATAGCTAAGACCCATGGGCTAGTTGTTTTATCTCTGCAGGCCTTGGTCACTTCATCTATGAACACCTCACTTCCTGGGGTCTGGGAGCTGTTTTGGGTAATCCCTAAAGGTCCTTTAGATTTCTAAAATCTATGTGTAATCTGGATAAAAAGTCATAAATGGTGGGGAAAACAACTATCAGTAAACAATGAGTTTCCCTAGTTTTTCCTGATCATTTTTCTCCCAGTCTTAGCCCCTCAGTTGTAGCACATGCCCCAGACTTACACTGGCAGGAAATAGGGTGGTGGGTGCATTTCAGTTAATGGGCCTTAGTTGGAACATGTTTGGCTGGGGAGACAGCTACACTCCTATTACCAAGCCTTGGCTTCCTGTCTGTTTTCTTTGGGCTGGGTAGGCAATGAAAAAGGAGACAGGAAAATACATTTGGGGGCAAGTAAAATAAGGAATTTGTCTTAGGAAGACAGCTTATAGTTGGGAAATTCTAATGTTCAGCTTAACCCTGTTCTGATATATTCCTCTTGTCCTGTACTAAGTGGGAGACCAGGTGTTCTTGCTACTTGTAGAATCTACCTTCCCATTCTCGAAGGCTCTTAATAATCCTCCTTCAAGGTTTTCTTCTGTTATAGATACTCCTCCTAATGCCCTTAACTTTTCCTGCAAATTCTTCTTCTAGTCATCATCTTAAATGACTCTTCTTTGAATCAGCTTCAGTTACTTAACATTTTACTAAACTGTTGGGGCAACATACCAGGGCTTCACTGGTACAGAATATGGAATATATTTCTGCTTAGGCAGTAGGCATTAGTGTACTTGTTCACCACAGTCCCACTCTACGGATTTACACTTAACTAATGTCGCGTCAAGATTCAGGTGTTTTCCAGTTATACCTGCACCAAGGCAATACCATGCTCTTTGCTAAGAATGATTGGATGATTTTTAAAAAGTCTTAGTACCTTGGTTATATTTCAACTTACATAGTTCTTTAATATCTAGAATTTCTGTGGATTTTACACTTGAATAAACTAGAAGAGAGACAAAGTGAGGTTTTTGGTTTTTTTTTTTTAAATAGTGGATTCTCACATTCACATGGTAACCCAAACGGTATTTTTCAGTTTCTCTTACAGAACCACAGTACTAGATTTAAAATAAAAAAAGCATTCTCTCTGATTTAACATAGTTTATTATACGCTTTCAGGCTTTGGCGTATCACAAAATATCCACATTCCTCTCGAGGATTTGAGTTTCCTTGCCTGTATTTCTGTTTTCCTCTTAAAGGGGTTCTCGGTTTGAGTTTTAATTTTTCAGAAAGGAGTCTCCATAAGGTACAGTGGTAACATAAAAAAGAAAAAGTCACTTATGGTCATCATGGAAATGTCCCTTTAACAGATGTGTTTGTCTCTGTTTCTGCCCCAAGTATGGCCCGCTGTGTGTCCCATGCACAGATTCTGAACTTTCAGGGGAGGTTTCCTCCTTCATGAAATGAGCAAACACAGCCCAGGACACAGTCACCTTTCCCAGCCTTCCTGAGAGGCCAGAGGGGGCGCCCAGAGAGTCCCTCTTGGACTCTGGTGTCTGGGCCTCACCGCTGATGCTTGGCCCAGAGTCACCCTCTGGGCCCCTCCGCTCTCCATTCCTAGAACAGAACTAGGGATGCTTGCCACCGGAAGATGCTTATTACAAAGCCCTTTGAAATGGAAGGCATTATATAGACGCATCATTATAAAGATCAGTATTGACAATTCCTTGGCTTAAACCCCTAGTATGTATGTTCACGTATCTATTTAGCATGGTCAATTGTTCAGCTAATTAATATGCTTTTATTTTATGATTTGCTGTTTCCAGGGCACAGACAGAAGCTTGATGACTCTAAACCTAGTTTGTTCTCTGACCGCCTCAGTGATTTAGGGCGCATTCCTCATCCCAGTATGAGAGTAGGTGTCCCGCCTCAGAACCCACGGCCCTCCCTGAACTCTGCACCAAGTCCTTTTAATCCACAAGGACAGAGTCAGATTACAGGTAAGACAGACTCATAGGTCTCACTTTCGCAGACTCCGGCAGGCTGGGGGTGAGGGGCTGCCTGACAGATGAGACGCGTTCACTTCAAAGCTTCTGGAGCTGGGAAATGGCTTATGATGAAAGAAATCAACACTTGAAGACACTGGCCTTCTTTTTTTTTTCTTTTTAATAAAAACCAAATACCAGTATTCACTAACTTTGGGATAAAATTTGGAGGAAGTTTCTACTGATGCTGTCCTCTGTAGCGATGTCAGTCTGCACACTGGTGGGACGGTAATACCATGCTGTCTGGGAGAATGTTTGTTGTCAGTTTCTATATTGTGTCCAGGTGGCGCAGGGGATAACATCACACCCTCACTATTAGAAAATTAGCATTACCGTCTCAGATCTGGGCTAATGTTTCTTACATGTATAACTGTTTCATTAAGTTGGCTGGAAAATTGCCCTGGGCTAACAGGTAGCCTTAATTGGTGGTTATAAGGCAAGACCAAGGAGCGGCCCATCGGGCAGACAGAATTCCCCTCTGATTCACATTGAGCTCCCGTTCTTCATGTGACATTTCTCTTTATGCATTCCAGTGTGCTGCTTGCTTTACCTTTCTTCTTAAAAATGAATATCAGCATCGCATTACAGACTAATCATTCACATTTGGTGCATTAAGACTCCCAACCCTTTTTTTTTTCCTGCCCCACTTGGGCAAAAGCAGATCTTCCTGTAGGACTAATCTGCTTGCTTTTATGCCATGGTGACAAGAGAGTGCGCTAATCATCATAGCTCTTTAATTTGCAGATCACAGTACTGAGAGCAGCAAGGAACTCAACATGTCATCTAGTTACTATTGTTGGCAGAGCGACTAGATCGGAAGGAAAATAACTCAAAATGTACAATAAACTCTCAACTTGGATCTTTTCTAATGGTTAGGTTTTTGTCTGTAGCCGTTAGGTTTTGAGTGTCTTTAACGGTTTATAAGCATAACTGTTTATAAACGAAATGACCTACCTCTCCTTCTGTCCTGCCCTTATTAGGTGTTATGTCTTTTTGGATATTTACTTAGGTTTCTGTAGGTCTATGTATATTAGTCTGAATATATGGATATGCCTGAGTATGTATTTTTAAAATAATATAGAACTATAAAAATAAAATATCTAAACACTGAAGAGAACCAGATATCTGCATGAGAGAAGAAACTTAGAACTCTGTGAAGAATAGCCATGTGTTAAGTTTAAATAAATCTCCAGTTATTGAAATGTAGGAGTCAGGTTAGTGTGTTCACTAGACATGGGTCCTCGATGAAAATGCCAGGGTGAAATTCACACCAACTTGTGAATTTGAAGCTTGTCGCTATGCGTGCTACTACATTTAAAGTAATGGACTTAATTTTTTTATTTTTTATTTTTTTATTGACATATAGTTTTTACAATATTATATTAGTTTCAGATGTACAATGTAGTGATTCAAAATTTTTATTGATTATACTCTGTTTATAGTTATTATAAAATATTGGCTGTATTCGCCATGCTATACAATACATCCTTATGGCTTATTTATTTTATATACAGTAGTTTGTTAAAGTGATGGATTTTAGATCATTGATTAAGGTTCATAGTAGCTGTCCTTTTGTCTTTATAGTAATCCTTAGATTCTGTGTGTGTGTGTGTGTGTGTGTGTGTGTGTGTGTGTATGTGTGTAGAAGTATGTGTATACATATATAAAAGTGTTTATATATGATTTGTAAGGGACTTATGATGGCTAATAAGATATATATAAGAAAAATATATGTTCTATGATTTGGCAACCCCTGGGTTCTTTAAATGTGTGATTTCTGTATTTTAGTCCTGTTTACTAATTATATTTTGCTGATGGCTAAAGCCTTTAAAATGGCCTTCGGAACCTGTGTGTTGCTAGATTCATTTAAGAAGATGCTTTTCTCAAGGCTTTGTCCTCAAACCTAAAGATGACACCAGAAAATAGGACCCAGAGGACATTTTAGAATCCAAAGACCCCTTAGATATCATTAACCAAAAGCTAGGTAAACGTTGTGAAGAGGATCTACATTTTAGCAGCACCCCTGACCCCACATACGAGTGCAGAGAGGGAGGCTCCGAGGAGGCCCGGGGCACGTTGCTGCCAGGTGAGCATGTGAGCCGAGCAAAAGCCTGGCCACCTCCACCGACCCTGCTCACCTCTAGGCATCCGCCTCCTCCCCGTCAGGAGGCTCACGGAGGTTAAGCTCCTTGTCTGCAGTTTTACAGCAAGTTAGTGACAGAGCAGAATTCGGTCTCTTGATTCCTAAGGCAGTATGTTTGGTCTTATACAATATCATGCTGCAATTCCATCATGATCATTTAAAAACAGTATTTCAATATTCACTGGATGTATTCTTAAAAATGAAAATATCACTTTCTGGAATTATAGTACAAGAGTATTAGCTCTGCATTTTGGGATGATGGCATCAGTAGAATTGATTCATAGATGAGTCTCCTCATTTTTTTAAGCATCCACAAGGTATTGGGCCCTAAAACTTCCTTGAACTTTCCAAATTTGCAGACTTACACACATATTCATGCCGCCCCTACCCACTGTTGGCCACATGCCCTTTCTTTAAACCCCCACATGTCATTAGTGAGACAAGTATCTACCCATAACCAAGGATGTGCGGAGTTCTACAATGACCTGGATTATTAGGACAACGCAGAAACATCCGTAGCAGCAGCAACTTCAAAGTGAATTGAATAGATCATTCTTTTCTCCCTGGATTAATTTTCGTACTTATTTAATAAGTGTGAGTTAGAGTGAACCACATGTAGAGAATTGGGTCTTAGGGAACACGGGGGAGAGCAGAAAAGTTCTGTCCTTGAGTTAAAATCTAAGTGAAGAGTTATCTTTCCCAGCCCTTGCACAGCCACATTCTATCCCAAGGCTATAATGTACACGTCTTCCTTCTGTACCCCCTGACTTACACTGTTCTATCTATGGCGGTCTCTTTCTGTTGACAAGATCCACCCATCCTTCAAGGTCACTGTTATCTTCTTCATGAAACTCTTGGAACCTTCATCTAGAGGCTGCCTCTCCATCCTCTAAGCTTCAGTTGAGATAGCCTTATTTTATGGCTTCTGTGTATCTCCCCTCTAGATTAGAAATTCTCTGAGGGATTTATTCCAGGCATTTATTTTCTTCTGTGCCTAGCACAGTGGTAGCTAGCGTCTCATTAAATGTTGAATGAATGAAAGTTTAGATAAGAAGAAATCATTGCAAGAAGGGTTGGACTATCATGCCTGGTTCGTGTTGACCGTTCTTTCTGATTTCCCATCCCAGGGTGCCTTTGTTCCCTTCCGATGAACAATAACAGCAGAAATCACATTTCAGTAGAACATGTACATGGTTAAACGATTTGGTATCATTTCAGTTTAGGGTCTACATTTTCACATGATTAAATTTAAATTCTCCTTAAGAGACTGGATTTTGTAACTTCTTTGCAATATGCCACACCTGCATTTTGGTTCACGTAATCCTTTGGATAAAGGTATTTGTAACAGAAAGGGCCCAGTTATCTCTCATCGATCGGCTTGGCTCTCTTGATATCTCAAGCTCTTACCCCCAAACTATAGACAATGATCATGGTTGTATAGTCACTCTGAGTTCTCCCACATGCCAGCATAAAAGGCAAGTCGAACTCCCAGAAGCGTGAAATGAAATTAGGAGTTGTAAAGTGAAGAAGTCCTAAGCCTTTAGTGTTTCATATTAGTGTGTCTTGCAGTTCCTAGGGCTCAAGGTCCTGGCCATGTGGTGGGCTGGCTTCTTTGCAGTGCCGGTCTGACCTGTCACTCTGTTGAGGTCTTTAATGGCTGACGTTCTGCCTGAGGGCCCAGGGCCTCCCCACGGCTTCCTGAGGAAGTTGCTTCCTCTGCACCTCTTTTTTTTTTTAATCTTTCAGACATCGGTTGCCTGCCTCTGGGTGCTAGGAAACACCTAGCTTGTCACAAATGTCCACTTCTTTTGATTCAGAACATGGTGGTAGCAGTGGAGTAGGGAGGCTATGTTAGGAGATGTTGCTCAAGATAAGCACTGTTTTGAACTCAGTACTCCCTGGATGGGTGAGCCGCATCTAGAGGAAAAAAAAAAGCTGACTCAGGCCCTTGGCGGATTGGGAAATTCATGTAACCTTGGGGGTGGGCATTCTGCGATTCTGTTATTCATTCCTAAAAACATATTTATTGAGTGCTTATTTTTTGCCAGGCATTAATGTAAGAGAACAAGATAGTATAGTTTCTCTTCACCAGGGGCTCACATTTTAGTGACATATAGTCAGCGATTGGGTCAATAAGCATACATGCAAGATAATTTCAGATAATAATAGAAGCTTTGGGGAAATGAAATAGAGTAATGGGAGAGACAGCGGTGTAGGGAGGGAAGAAGCTAATTTTGATTGGAAAGTTTGAAGAGCTTTGAAGATGTCTGAGGAACAGCATTTCTGGCCGAGGGGGAACTCAGGCAAAGGCTCTCAGGGAGCAGTGATGCGGTGTGTGCAGGGGACAGGAAGGTCAGGGTAGGTAGAGCGGAGTGAAAAAGGGGAGCGGCCAGGGGCTCGATTAAGGAGAGTCTTCAAGGCCCTGGTAAGGAGTGTGGGTTTTGTCCAGACCACAGTGGGACGCAATTGAAGGATGTGAAGCAAGAGAATGACATTATCTAATTCACATGCTTTTAAGAACTCCTTTGGCTGCTGTGTGAAGCATGGATCATAAGGGGGCAGTGGTAGGAGCAGGGTCTTCCTTTAAGAAGTGACTGCACTAGCCCCAGAGGGAATTAAGGATGGTCGCATTCAGAACTCAGGTCAAATGCTGGCACCTCTGTCAGGCCTCTTCCAACCCACCCAAGCTGAGTCTAAGGCTCCCATACCACCATTGCACGTGGTGACAATTACTTGTGTACACGTCTGTCTCCTCCGTCAGAGTTTGAACTTTCAAAGTCTAGGGCCATGTTTTACTGACCTCTGTGTCCCCGTTGTCTTCTGTGGTGCCCACTGCTTGGTGACTTTCGGTTTGGTGATGAATGAATGAACAGGTGTTTGACTTCTTCAGGAAGTGTGACCCATTATTATCCTACCCTGAATATTTTTCTAGTACCTATTTGATTGGATTACTCTTAGCTGCCATTTATTGACTGTGTATCGTGTAGCAGGCATTTCTCACAACGGTTCTATGAGATGGGTAGCGTTGTTGTAAAAACTGAGGGTCCGAGAGGCTAATAACTTGCTCAAGGTCCCACTTACACACCAGTGAGTCATAAATACAGGAATTAAGGCCAGATTTATGTAGCTGGAGGGTCCTGTGCACTCAACCACCAGGCACCCTCAGGAGGCTGAAGCATACGTCTCTCTTGGCCCAGTTTCCTCCCATTTCAGACTTTCATTTGTGCAGCTCTTTACCATTTACAAACTAGTTTTACATAAAGTTCTTGTTAAAGCCTTAAAACAATTCTGTAAAGTACATATTTTATAGATGGAGGAAATGGACTCTTCGAGAAATGAGCTGCTAAAGGCCTCTTGAGCTACTATAGTTGACTGTGAGTTCCAGACTCTTAGTGGGCAACCAGCCTCATGGCCATTGAGTCGGCCATGTTGCTGACTGTCTAAGTGGCACGTGTCCTCATGGACCAATGTCTTTTTCTTTCTCCATCAAATATTATTTAGGATCCTCAGAGACGAAATGTTCATAAAAGGGATGCATTAGGAGTATCTGAATTAAGCTTTAAAATGCAATATAATTGCTTTTGCTAATTAAAGGACAGTTATATATGAGCCTATATTCAAGGTAACCTTTTTAGGGATATCTTGAAAATCAACTTG
Organism: Eubalaena glacialis; assembly: GCF_028564815.1. Classification (NCBI taxonomy): domain Eukaryota; kingdom Metazoa; phylum Chordata; class Mammalia; order Artiodactyla; family Balaenidae; genus Eubalaena; species Eubalaena glacialis. The sequence continues at coordinate 30,833,735 of NC_083722.1, read as the reverse complement.
CCAGGCATCATGTAGGATGATGATGATCTTATCAGCAGTTACCTTGCCTGAAGCGAAGTCGTTTCCGCCCAACTTCAGTCTGCTGCTGTGTCCCCTTGGCAAACATGCTCCTTTAAGCATTAAGAGGATCCTGGCCAGCTGGGCTTCAGCTGTGTATGTGTTTGGCTGTTTTAGCCCTCAGGCCGCTGTGCTTGCACTGAAACATTTACTAGCAAAGCCTTTTAGAAATAGGAAAGCACAGCTGAGCAGCCGTGTCCCAAACTACCGTCCTATTCAAGTGCCGAGTGACCCCGCGATTCTTTCGGGTGAAACAAGTTGGGAGGTGAAGCGGGCGAGGGTGGGTGGCGGTGGCTGTGAGTGTGAAGAGGATGAACCCACAAGGGGCACAGTGACTGTTACTGAGCAGGAAGGATGACTGCGGGTGCCTTCAGCGTGAGAAGAATTGTAGGATGTGGGGAGTGGGAGTCAAATGAGGTCCCCTGCCTTACGATCACTGTGGTCCTACTCACCTGTAGGCATCTTGTGTCTTAAGGAACTGAAATCACCACACTCAAGGCAGGTGGTTGGAAGTTCTGTTCTTTCAGTTGGGTGGTGCTGTGTTTTCATTTCTGAAGTTACTGCAGAGTCCTGTCCTGCCTTCTTCCTTCGAGATCTTTTGGGCAGAATAGCCAGGAAAATTTGCTGCTGCCACGCACACGTGTGAGCGGGAAAGCTCTTCAGAGGAGGTTGCTGGTTCCAGTTCTTATGAAGAAATAGCACAAATCCTGTGTGTGAACACGATTTCGCATCTCTTCAACTCTGGCAGCCGCCTACTAAGGAAGAGTGGAGTTCAGGTCCGGCCTGGGCTGGCTTTGAAGGATAAAGCTCAGTACGACCCTGTGAAGGGCTGGCTGTCAATGTGCTGTGTGGTCACTGCAACTGTTGGCATCATTCATAGATGAGCTCCTTAAAGGTCTCTGGACTTCTGTCGGTTGGAATTCCCTATTAACTGAAGATGCTCTGACTTTATTACGCTTTTAGAAAAACAAAAGACGGGTAATGTTCCAAGAAAAATCAATCTCTTGAGTTCCAAAATCTTGTCATGTTAATGTTCTCCTGTCTGGAATACAAGATGCTCAGTTAATATCGAATCATGATAAGGAGAATCGATCTCCTTCATGATGCCTCTCCTTGTCCTTCCCCAAGACTGTTCCCTTTCTAGCCGGACTTCAGGACTCTGCCCAGAGGAAGTCTGGGTTTCGTTCTCTCATTCTTTTCCAAAGCATCATCTTTCTCTTTTTAGTTTTATATTTAGTTTGAGCTTTACATATATGTATATATGTATATGTGTACACACATGTATGCGTGTCTTTACTAGTTGCCTAGGGACCCTACTTGCCCCTTTTTACCTTTTGCTATGGATTCTGGGAAGAATGATCAGAATAGGAGTCTAACTTTGAATGAAATATTCAACCTCCAGGGCTACCCCAGGAGAGGGGCGAGTCAGGCATGCGGTTTGATATAATGGATGCTCTAATGGTGTATTTTGATGTTGAATTGTGGATGGGCACCCAGGCCTTCAAATAGAGAGCTGGAGTTTATTGTACTATGTGGTATTAATAGCAGCAACGTTATATTACAGATGTTATCAGTTTGAAAAGTATTTTCATTCCGTTTTTTTCATTTTAATATATGCAGAAGTATTCCAGGAATAAAATTGTGTGGCACTATTCCCAGTTAAGACCATCAGATTCTTTCCAGGGCTTTGTTTATTTTGATAAGGACTTGCTTTTTAACTGTTTAAAAACAGTTGGTTGTAACAGATTTCACAGAAGAGTCAGTATTGTGAACCCTGTTTCGCGAATAAGAAAACTTAGGCACCAGGAGATTCTGGAACTCTCAGGGCTGAAATTAGAAATCAGTGTCCCGGGAAGGTGAAGTCTGACAAGGTGGTTTTAGGTGGGGAGGGTGTAGGGGAAAGGGTTAGAAGAACAGTACACCTTTGGGGCTGTCAGCAAGGTGAGTGGGGGGAAAGGAAGATGACTTTGAGCATCACTGAGGACCCAGGTAAGGACAGAGATGCTGGGAAGAGCCAGTCAGCAGTGATTGTCTCCTGAAGTGGTTGCAGCCTGTGAACAGAAGTGGGCTCTGCAGTGGTTGATGGTCAGTGGGAATGACAGTTTCTCTAGGACTCAGTAGGACTCGGTGCAAGTCAGGGAAACGAGGAAGATGTTGAGCCACTTACCAACGTGGAAGAACGTTCTGGAGGTTGGTAGGTTAGGGTAAAGACAGAAGAACTTCTGAAGAGGAGTTGGCTCCTCTTGTGGCCTTGGAGAATGAGCAACAGCCAAGTGGTAAGGTTAGGAGGAAGGATCTGGGGAAATCCAAGCTTCAGTTCAGGTGGGAAGTAGGTGTCCCATGGAAAGGCTGAGGGTAGATGGGAGCTCTTGGCCATTCCTTAACCATTCCTCGTGTGACAGATGGAGGTCCCATGCCTTGTTCTGTCTTCTCCAGGGCTCTGGGCTGACCCTACCTCGAGAAAACACAACCCTCCAGCACTGACCAGTGGGGTGGGGGTCCACTCGTGCTCTGTTAATCCATCTCAAGATTGTGCTGACTTTTTGTCATCCCATCACACTGTGGCTTGCAGTCCATGAAAAACTCTGCTCTTAGGGCAGGCTTCCCCCATCCCGTCTTGGAGCTGACCAAATGCAGCACTGTACTCTTGTTCTTTGTCGATTTCATTGTGTCACTTTCACCTCCTCCTTCCATCTTGTAGGGTTATTTTATAGTTCTGGCTCCTCATCCAGTATGTTGACTGTTTCTCCCAATTTTGTCTCATCTTGAAGCTTAGGAAGGTTGCTTTTCATTCTTAAAGACTTTGCTGAAGATGCAGGACGTAACTAGGATTATCATGCCCTTGAATATGCCACTGTGTTCCTCTCTCGAACCTGACCGTGACCCGTATCAACAACCACTTTCTGATGGGCCTTTTAACTACCTGTACATCCCTTTAGAAGTAAGGTGTGTATCTTGCTGAGGTTAAGATGCACAGCAGACAGAGGAGCTTTCTTTTAACCTATTGCTCTCGTAATCCTAGGGAACAAGTTTTTAGTGAACCCATTCTGCTTTCTGATAGTCACTTTGGGCATCAAGTGTGAAGTGTTGATTATACACAGGCTTTTGAAAGGGACTCAAGTGTTTTTAGTGGTCTGCAAGCAATGGCTCCAAAAAACTTAGTTGCAATTTAGATTTTTACCCATGGCAATGCCATTCTCAGGAACGGTAAACGGGGAAAGAGAATGTAAAAGTACTGTCTATCATGTAGTAAACTTTAAAGTCATTATCTTCAAATAATAACTGTCATGTGGACGAGGAATCCCAGGCAGCGAAGCTACGATGAGGAGTGAGTGGAGTTCCAGGGAGACACGTTTTCCTTAATACAAGGAAGAACTTTGCAGACCCTGCTTTGTCAAAGAGAAGCCCTTTGTCTGCCAGTCTCCATACATTCTTGCAATATTGTGGGGCGTAATTCATCTTGGAGCAGGAGCTTGAATTCATTTAAAGCAGTAGGTTGCTCTCTCTTATCTCCTCACGTCTCTTGGGCCTTCATTTCCTCTTAAGCATGTTTGTTCTGCTCATTCTATTTGAAGATCATTCTTCCTGATAGGGAAGATTAATTCGGAGTAGTGTTGGGTAATTTTCCTTTCTAACAATCATCAGTAAAAATGATGCCCGTTGTTCTCAAACTTTGGCGTGTATTAGCATCACCTGGGGAGCTTGTTACACGTACAGATGCCCAGGCTTTACCCCTGAACCAGAATGTATGAGGTGGAGCCTGCCCAGATCACAGCTGCAGGCCCAAGGCCCTTGATCGCGGGCTCACCTTGCCCACCCAGAGCCAATCTGATCCAGCTGAGGCATCTCAGGACCTCATCCCCCTGGTTGGACCATGTGTAGAGGCAGCTGAGTGCCTCAGGCTGCTTCCTGGTTCCCCGAGTGCAGCTCCTGGACTCCACCCTTGCATCTGTTTCAGCTGCTGTTTTCCCTACACACCCTTCCCTGTGTGTGTCCTGGGCTGGACTTCTGCCCTGTTTCTATTATGATGCTGTCAGAGGGAGATTTTAAAAATGTGAATCTGATGATGTCACCCCATACTTAAAAACACCCCCGTGACCTTCCATTGCACTTAGGATAAAGACCAAAACCTCTCGCGTGACCCAGCAGGTTCTGCATAGCCTGGGTCCTCCCTGCCTGTTTTCCAGTCTCTTCTCACACTGTCTTGAACCTTTTGTCAGTCATCCAACCACACTGGCTTTCTCAACTCTTCAATAAAGCTATACTGCCTCCGTCCCAGGAACTTGATATATGCTGTTCGCTTTACCTAAAGCCCTCTTATCCCCACCTACGTATCCACTGGACTTCTGCTTGCCCTTCTCTAACCATCACATCATTAGAGAAGCCTTCCCCAGGCTTGCCTGGAGTCCCCCACTGTACATTCTTATGATGCCAAGGACACCTCCTTTTTAGCACTTATGACAGTTATATGATTAGTTGATTAATGTCAGCCTCTCCCACCAAGCTGTAAACTCTATGAGGGCAGGCAGAGTCTTTATTCACCATTAATATCTCTAGAACCTAGCAGAGTACCAGAGGAGGTACTCAATAGATATTTTTTGAATGAAGGAGTAGAAGCCAGTTCTTGGAACCATGGACAATACCATCATCCATCCGACAACAGGATTCGCCATGTCTGGGGACCTTCTGTAACACCCCGACTGCTATAATCTCACCCACTAGATGTTAATAGCCTGATTTGAACTTGAATTTCCTGCATCCACTTCAATACTGTGATTTGAACTAAGGTCACTTCCCCTGGCCAGCACCACATCCCAGTTATTTCTCAAATTCTGGTCCTACCTGTTTGTAGCTAGTTCCCTTCCCTCTGCTACCTTTACATTGAGGTCCCAGATGTGCCGAGGCTGAGGCCAGGTTAGGTGTGACGTATGGTGTAGCCTCTTGTTTCTTCTATTAGGTTTTTCTAGGTAAATGGGGTAAGAGAATGTAAAAGTACTGTCTATCATGTAGTAAGCTTTAAAAGCATTATCTTCAAATAATGTAATAACTGTCATGTGCACGAGGAATCCCAGGCAGCAATGATGAGGAGTGAGTGGAGTTCCGGGGAGACATGTTTTCCTTAATATAAGGAAGAACTCTGCAGACTCTGCTCTGTCAACGAGAAGCCCTAACTAAAAAGAAAGTAAGAAAATTCCCTCATTTTCTGTAAGACAGTGATGAGTTCCATCCAGCCCCAAATTGGTGGTACTGAAAAAAGGCACTTCTCATTACCTTGTCTTAACTTCCTTCTGGTTTTTCTTTTGGCATTTTGTTAGGGGCTGTGACGTCTCAGGCTGTACCTGTCATTTCTCATTCTCTTCCCCACCATGGTCCCCTAGGATTCACTAAGTCCCCCTCCTCCCATTGTTTGTACTGACACATAACTCGTCATGCCTGGTGCACCCTGCGTGGCATCCAGTTCTATCCGAACAGATGGCTGCTTTTTTCTCAGATTTCAGCCTTAAGCTCTGGAATCGGCTGGGCTGGTCTTCTGCCGAGCAATTCTGGTGGCCACCTTAGTCGGCTGGAGACAGCCTGGTTGGGGACAGGAGGGGAGTCAAAATTCTGCTCTCGGTGCCTTCTCTGCCGAGGTGGGCCACAACGCTCTGTGATGGGACACACCACGAGTGTCAGCCCCCATCAGTTCCTCTCCCAGCCGCCCCAGATCAGCTCAGGGCGGCTTCGGTCCTTGCTGTTGCAACTACCTACTCCAGAAAGGACTGAGGGTTGGGAGCCCAATTTTCCGAGTAGTTAGAATCATAGCATTTCATTGCTGGAGAACATCTTGGAGATAACCCATCCATTCTCATCTTACACCTGACGACAGCGATACTCAGAGAAGGTGAATTATTGGTGCACAGCTGCACAGTTAGTGCCAGAGCCCCCCATCCAGCGCTCCTCCTGCACTTGGAAGTGCCTGTTTGTTTTCAGACGGTGTTCCCTCTTGGTCAGGAGAACGGGAAGTGAGTGGGAAAGCTCATTCTAACACTCCAGTCTAGGTAGCAGGGTTATTAGAGAAGACATAGAATGTAAGATTTAGCATTTAGCGTAAATGTTTGGAAATGGGAGTTCACGGAGGTAAGAATGTGACTGTATTTGTCTTATGAATGACAGTAATATGACAGAAATAGTCTAGGGTAGGAAATTGTAAAGCTGCCTCTCTCCATTGAGATGATTGACTTTGACCCTGGTTTCAATGGAGAGGCACAATCTTCAACTAGGAGAACTATCTGTGCAGTGCATTTTAAGTCCCCCAGTTTTCTCACGAAATATTGGAGGTTTGCGCAGCCCGAGTTGAATGCTGGGGAGGGGGAAGTGGGTGGAGGAGAAGGGGTGGGAATGTGCTGCTCTCTGAATGGACTGGGCTCCCCAGATATAGCAGGTGCTCACTGGGGCGCACATGGCAGAAACCACCGGCCACTGTCCTGCCACGTTACACAGCAGCCCACCGGCAGCGCCCACAGGAAGGAGCCGCTTGTGCGCTGGTTCAGGCTTGGCCCCTGTTGACTTGTTTCCTCCCGTCTCTGCGTGAAGTTCAGCACTGTGTCCAAGGTGTGCCCCGTTGCGAGCGGTTCTTAGGAAAGCAGCCCTTCATTCACACCCACAGGTGTCTAACCAGAGCGTTTACCAAAGGGGGCTCGTTAATAGCAACCGCTGAGTTTCCACGTGTACGTTTCCCTGGGCTTTTCTAAAGCTCTCTGCCCACTCTGCTCTCCCCACTCAAACTTCTTCATTAAGAGACTTCTACCTGTTCTCCTGGAGTCAGTTCTTTTTCCTATGGTGCCTTTTTTTCTAACCATCTGTCTCTTCATTCCTCTCTTATTATGACCGCAAGTGTTCAGAGTTCAAGTAGGCAGACATGAAATTTAGCTTCTCAGTCATTTGAAAGCCTGGATACTCTTAGAGCCCATGACTCTTTACAAATCATTTTAGGAAATGCATGGCCCTGCTTCCTTTTCCCCATATCCGTTATTGAACTTCAGAAGCTGTGGTCCAACTCAAAGGAGAGAGCTTGCTTTCCTCATATCCACGGTTTAAATAAATGGTTGTCTCCATTTTTTGCCTGATGCAAAGACCACCTGAGACGTGTGAACCACTTCTCCCCCAAGTAGCATCAATTTTTGAGCATCTCCTGGGAATGTTGCCTCCTGTACTTTTATGTTTTGGGGTCTATAGAATGGAAAGCAGATGGCCCAATCTCCAAGTAGCCTAAGCTGAAGGAACACCGCCCTAGAAGGAAATCTTATAAAATTCACACTGATATTGGTGCCCTGTGGTTCATGTCTATCTTTAGAGCTTTTTGAAAAACACAGGTACATGCTTTGAACATTTTTAAGTTACTTGTTGTTTTATATCTGTTAGTCTTACTTTCCCCACCTGCATGTATAAGCTTTTGCACGGCAAGAAATGTCTTTTGTTACTTATCTATCCCTTAGACCATCGCACTGCCATGTAGGCGTACAGAAGCTGTTGGTCACAATAAAAATGGATAGTTTGCTGACTCACCAGAATAGCATGTAAAAACTGCCCCCCTCCCACCCCGAAAGCCCTGTTAAGGTGTCAGTAATAACGACTGGTAATTTGTAGGTGAAAAAGGGATAGCTAAATAAGAACCTTGCCCTCAACTTTAGTGAGTTGGGAGAGAAAGTGCAAAGTGTATGTGGGCCCCTGGACTTCTGGTGTCTTTTTTTTTTTTTTTTAATTAAAAAAATTTTTTTAAGCTTTTATACAATATTTAAAGGTTACTTTCCATTTCCAGTTATTACAGAATATTGGCTATATGCCCCTTGTGGTACAAAACATCCTTGAGCCTGTCTTACACCCAATAGTTTGTGCCTCTCTGGTGTCTTTTTAAAATTTGTCCAACAGATATTGCCTCAGTTGGAACAAATGCTGAAGGGATTCTTTTTGTCAAGTGACTGGCTCCTCTTTATTTAACCTGAGCTCTTAGTAGCTAGATTTGGTCTACCGTTTCTTGTGGAAGTGTACAGCTGTAGGTCTGAGGTGTCCAGTCACTAGCCTGACCTCCGAAGCCTGGTGGCGGTTCCTAGCATGCGTTCCCAGTTAGACTGGGGACTGTTTTCTCCTTGGTGTCGTCCCCAGCGCCTCCAGGAGCTCCGCCCTGCCCTAGGTTTTCTGCTTCTTTCTCTTCTCTCTCATTTAGTCATCGTGATTAGTCACATCCTGCTGTGAGCACAGCAGCCCATTGTATAGGGAAGACCTGATCTTCTCTCTGAAGTTTATGTTACAGGTCGTACTTGATTACGACTTCCCTTTAAACTCCCCCCTCCCCTTTGTTAGGTGATAGGAGAGAAGTTTGGGGAGAAATAGGGGTGGAGTCCTATTAAAATGCTCCTGTGCTATTTAGTATTTCAGGTTTCCCAAGCACAATAGAGTATGTGCCCATAAAAAAGCCAACACCCAGGGTCTTGTTTTTAAATTGTCATATCTATATAAAAACTTCTGTCAATGCTTTGAATTTCTAGAATATAGTAATAAAAATAATATTGATGCTGTTTCCGAAGATTGCCATAGGAAAATAATGAATTTTCGTTTTTAAAGCACCCTAAAACTATTTAAAGTTCAACAGCAGTTTTCTTGTCTTTTGGGAATGTCTGTGAAATAGAGTTCAGTTATTTTCTGAAAACTTGTGGGTGCTCATAGGTAATCTCAGGTCACCCAGGATGTAATATCAAGGCGATGATTGGCACCTCTAGCCTCTGAGACCCAAAAAATCAAGGATATTCTTATTTATGTTGGAGTGGAAGGACAGGGTACTTCCCTCCACGTTTCTGCAGACTCAAAAGGACGGAACATTCAGTACAACTCTGCATGGGGTATAGGAAAGGAATACGTTCTACTAGCCCTGTGGGGCCTGAGGTTGATGAAGACAGTTTCTTGTTTGTTAATGGTTAATTAGTAGGTTTGTCTCAGAGCTAGGCCCTGTACTCACTCTTCCCTATTAGTAACCTTAGGATTGACCGGCGGTGCCTAAAAACATCTGTCACCTGCTCTGACTCATCCAAGTTCAGAGTGAATCTCAGAAGTCTCAGGTTTCTTCAGGAAGTTGAGTTCAGAAATCGTTTATGAGATCAGGTTAAGGTGACTTTTCTCTATTGTAAGCATTAATAATTGTCCACAACAAAGCAAATATGATGTAATCATATATTTATGATAGGATTACATTTTCTTAGTGATTGGACATTTTATGGCTATTTTATAGCCTTTTTTTTTTTCCCCCCACTAAAAGTTTGAAAAAAGTTGAAGCATACAGTATTAGAAAACACGCTAAACAGATGATTAGGATTTCTTGGTCTGGGAGAAGCTAAGACTAAGAAGGAACACGATTCAGGTTAAATGATTGTAAAGTGTATCAAAGCGACCAGTGCAGATATGGTCTCCAAATGGCAGACTTCAAAACTACAGGAAGCTTTCTAAAAATGGCCCTTTGCTAGAATAAGAGGTTATGGGCTGGAAACATAAATACAGAATGAAGACTCAGTAAAGCAGATGCTATAACAGTGGTGAACATTTATTGGGTTCTTTCCATGTGCTAAGCTCTTTCCTACATTACCTCATTTAATCTTTAAAACAACTTTAAGAGGGAGCTCTTCTTATTTATTCCCATTATACACATTAAGCACCTTGAAGTTAGATAGGTTATGTAATTTGTCCAAGATCACACAGGCCAGACGTTGGGGAGCTGGGATTGTTGAGGCCTCATTCACAGGGTATTAGAGAAGCCCTGGGGTGCTTGGAGACCATTATTATTATTATTTTTTAAAGATTACTGTTCCCTTTAAAATTCCTTAGACTAGATCTAGTGAGCCCTATATGGAAGTTCTTGTGTTTTATTTTTCTTTAGTAACTCTCTTTCCTTAAGTAGGTCATTATCATAGAATCTTAGGACAGTGAACTTGGAAGAGAGATTGGCTGGCCTGCAGCCTGTCCTCTGAGAAAGAAAAAAAAAAAAAAAAAAAGAGATCGAGATCTTCTCACTTGTTTAGGCCTAGTGAGAAGTTCTTTTTGCTAATCTTGGATATCTTCAGGAAGGACCTCCACTCAAAGGAAAGCTATCCTTTGATAGACTGTTCTAGTATATATTCCAGCAGTCAGGAAGTTTATGTCAAAGCTAAAACGTCACCAATAACAAGTTCTTTTGTAGCCTAAGGGGAAGTTAGAGAAGGACTAATTACTACTTCATTATAAAATTCTATTATTCACTCCAGCCACCCTGGGAGGTTCATGCAATGGTTATTTATTGAGCACCTACTATGTGCCAGGCATTATACTGAATTGTGCTGAGTCTGATCTTGGAAATCTTCAAGACTTAACACTAGACAACCCAACCACCCTGGATAGTTTAGAGTCAGATTTTTAATTTTTTTGAATAATGATAATTAGCCACTTGCTGTATGTTATTTAATCCTTACGACACGCTCTGAGATAGTATCCCATTTTACAGATGAGGAAATTAAAGCTCAGCAACATTAAGAAACACCCCATGAAACACAGTAGGGCCTTGGCCACGTGATATGAGCTCCTAGAGAGAAGGATAATCATTTTCATATAGTACTTTACAAAATGCTTTTACTTGTATTATTTCACCTAATTGTGTAAACAAAAATGATAGTAGTTATAATTATACTCACTTTACAGATAGCAATAATCATATCTATTTATTATATACTTAGTATGTGCCAAGAGTGTCAGATAACCTAGAAGCTAGGCCTTAGAAGAACTAGGCCTTAAAGAAGGCCTAGTTCATGTAATGCTCACAAGAGCCCTAATAAGTGTCATGATTCCCATTTTACAGATGAGCCATTGAGGCCCCCAAAGTTTAAGTGACTTGCTCAGCAAAGTGGGGAGCTGTGATTCAAGCCTAGGCTTGTCTGTCCAGCCAGCACACGTGAGCACTTTGCTATTGTTCACTTTACCATGTTATGCTGCTTCATTTTCCAGATGAGGAACCTTGAGGTTCAGAGAGTTAGCTAATACAGCTGAGGTCATCCAGCTCACAGATAGCAGAGCTGGGACTCCAACTCAGATCCTCTCATCAGAAAGCCCCCTTCTTTCCCCCTGTACTGGCCTGCCTCTCCGCTTAAGGAGAAATGAAAGGCTGTATCTTACATCCAAGCTAAGTTCCCTAATTCCTTCGTGATATGTCTAAATGTCAATGATTTTAGTCATTCTTTAGATTTCTTTGTATTTTTCCCCCACTTGCAGGCAGAGAGCCCAATACTGCTGGTAACATGTTATAGTCGAGGGATGGAGATAGAGGTTAGACTGCTTGCTCAGGGAGTCATCTGGTGATGTTAGATTAGAACTCAAATCCAAATTTGAGTCCCATGTGCCCTGCTCATTTTGCTATGTGGTTCTTGTCCTTTTTGTCTATTGAAAATAGTGCTTGAGAGAAGGCCTTACCTTTGTGAGATTGCTTTCTGGTGCTGTAAGGAATGCATCTTTTTCCATCTGAAGATCATTTACCGTTTATCTGCATAGTGAATTACATTAATGGTTAAAGCAAGGAAGTATAGCTGTATCAGATATATAACAAGGACCACTCACTCAGATTTGAAATGTTGCCAATCTATATAATGTCAGCCTTGAATATTTTAAAGCACAAAAGTTCATTTCTTTAATGATCAAGTATCCTTTAGATTTCTGAAGGAAAATTTTCTGTTAACCATTTACAGTACTATACTTTTATTCAAATTGCAAACTCAGGTAAATATTCCTTAAAATTGAGTTGGATGAAATTTTCCTATACATCTGTTGATACAGTAACATTAGATAAATATCCAGATGTATTTAATTATTTTGACTCAAGAAAAGTATGTCCTATTTAGATAGTCTTTAAATAAAATATTTCTGAATGGAACAAATAAACAAGAAATAGCTGAAACTAAATTGCTTTGTACAGAAAAACAGAGAGCCTTTAAAAGAGGAATCATCTCGGGAAAACCCATGTTTTGTTACACTCACTTTTATTTGTAGCAATAAACCTGAATTGACTTAAATACATTTATAGTTTTTAAAAATTGAGCTTTTCGTTTTCAGAGGCTGATAGGTGACAGAGGAATAGTTTAAAATTAGACCTATTCCAAATGTATTTACTCCAGTTCAGATGTGTTTTAACCATGGAACTATCCTCGTGTCACCAAGAGTTTTTCTAAAAGACAAGAATTAATACCTACTGAGTGCTTCCTATGCTAGCCCTCTCCACATAGTTTTCTCATGCAATTCCCACATCCCTGTGATTCATATATTATTACTCCCCCACCCCCTTTTACAGATTAGGAAACTGAGGTTCAGAGTCACTGAGTAATTAACCCAAGAACGCACAGCTAGAAAATAGAAGTCTCAGAACTTGAACCTCATTCTGCACATTCCAAAGTCCATGGCTATTCTAATATACAAAGCTGTCTTGAGAACAGCCTGGTATATTAGAGTGTTTAAAATTTTTAAAATGTGAAGTTAGAAAAAAAAATGATAAGAGAAATTTGCTTATGATTCTGTTTGTACCTCCAAGAAACTCCATAGAGATAAATCAAAAGATATTGCTAATTCTCAGCAGTTCACTCTAACCAGTTGGTAGCCCATTATTTTTATCGTTATAGTGACTGTAGGTAACACTAGGCCACATTCCAAACACGTGACATCTTTTAAACAGATTCCAGTAGGATTGAAGACATTTCCCTGTTGTGTTTTGGATCATTTTCTTACTGTCAGAAACTCATGTGCTTAACATTTAAACTGGATGGTGATGAAGCTTTTCAGTTCTTAGTTGGCTTTGAAATTAAGTTTTGTTTTTTTCTTAAAGGTTATTTTCTGGCGTAGCTTTAGCATGAGAATAACATAACTGGCTCCCCTCTTTCCTCTTCTCCTTACATGCTGCCCCTTCTGTGCTCATCTCTACCCCAGCCTTCTAACCCCCAGGCTGGAAAGGGCCACCCCATTGACCTGCCTGGAAAGACAGCGAACCATGCTAAAATCATGGAATCATTTGCAAACCGAGAAGCACGGCTGAAAGATAGTGGCTGGATGTGTAGCAGTAAGAGGCACAGTCTGCCTGCTCTTTAAACAAATAAATTGTTCCCAAATTTTCTAACTTTCTAAAAAAGAAATAAGTAATACATATTCATTGGAGTAATATTAAAAAACATACAGGAAATACAGAAAATAAATAAAATGGAATTCAACTTTGTGACGATAACCAAAGCAGATTGTTTTCTTAAATGACAGTTAAGCTTTCCAAATAGAAATATTTACGTGTGAGAGAGACAAATAGTCCTTACACACGATCCATTTTGTTACTTTCATAGAGACTCGAAGTCTAGAAAGCTCTGTGCCCTAGGGGGCCTGCAAGGGTGGAGTTGTGGGAAATAAACCGTCCTTGTATATTCTGATTTTCCCCTGCTTTCTCCTTTCTGAGTTTGGGGTTGTGTGTTCGAAGGCCACAGCGGCTGGTGTGCTAAAGACGTTTCTTCTTTGCCCAGATCCCAGGCAGACGCAGTCTTCCCCGCCGTGGTCCTACGACCAGTCCTACCCCTCGTACCTGAGCCAGATGACGCCCCCGTCCATTCACTCCACCACCCCGCTGTCCTCCACCCGGGGCACCGGGCTGCCTGCCATCACCGACGTGCCCAGGCGCATTTCAGGTAAAGACCACACTTGAACTCAAAACCCACTCCGGTGCAGGGGTGGGGTTGGGACTGCGGGATGAGCCCAGCTGTCTCAGCTACACTCACAGTAACTCTCCATCAGAGGCATGTGGACAAGGGTCTGACAGCTGCAAACCAGGTCTTCTGAATTATGGGGCTATTGAGTGCTTGAACTTAAATTGAAGTCAAGAGACGGAAAGTCCACCAGAGATGGCATCCTTGTCTAAGATGACACTCAGTGCCCTCCCAGTTTCAGTCCCACTGAATTGCATGCCCTTTGGTTGGCTCTGTCTCCTAACTGGGGCCTTCTCCTGAGGGTCTTGTACCAGGCCTTCCTCTGCTTGCGTTCCTTTCTGTGCCTAACATCTGCCTGAAAGCCAAATTACAGCCTGAGGGCACAGCCCTCTGTTTCTAGAGGCTCTTAAATCCCAGGAGTCCCAGGTAGCCAGTTCTGAGAGAGGGCGCCTGCAAACTTCAGATCCTTGCCAGACATGTGTCACTCCAAGTGCAGTGGGGCTGTAAGAGTCTTAAAAGGCCACGTATGGCCTCTGAGCGGCCAGCTCAAGACCGAGGCAGCCTCTCCACGAATCACACAGCTCACTGCTGTTGCTGTCAACGTGGCAGCCCCCGGGGCTCACACATCCCCTCTTCCAAAGGCACCACGAAATTCTGTGACTCATGGTGGCAGCGTGTGTGATCAGCATCCTGGCTGCCCCTCTCTCTCATGGAGAATTCATCCCAGGGAGCCAGAGGGGATCCACGAAGATGTCAGACTGACAAGTGGAGGAAAGATAAAGGCTCTTGGCCAACCATATGAGTCCTGTGAATAAGAAAAAAAATCTGTCATCCACCCCTTGCCATCCAGACTGCAGCCCTGGCCCCATCAGTACAGAAGCAGCCCCCTAGAGGCACACACAGTTGGATCCTCTATTTGTCAGGCACTCTTCTCAGCGTTCGGGCTCCAAGCACCTGTTTGACTCCTGGCCAGGTTAATGCCTTTCTTTCTTTCTCTTTGTGTTTCTGTCTCTGTTTTCTCTCCCTCTCTCATTTTCTGCAAAGCTCGAAGCCGGTACTCACTCCGCTGAGTTGCACCACTGGCAAGCTGACGGGCCGCCAGCAGGCTTGCAGGTTGTGACTAGCTCAGACTCCTTTATTTCTTTCAACTTGGGAGGAGGGAAGGCTTTGTTTCTCAAGCAAATAGCAGGAAAGGGCTCTCTGGTCCTAATGCCTTCACATTTTCTGCCACAGACGGACTCCCATAGGGGTGAGTAGGGAAAGAAGGGGTGGGGGAGGGAAACCTCAAGATTCTTTGGAAAACCACGTGACCACTTTTCATTCCGACCGCTGTTCTTATTGTCATGAATCACATGGTATTTGTTGGGGAAGTGTGCAGAGTATAGAATTTTAGTGATCATTTCCCTTGACTGGAATGACTCCCTCCTACTGGCAAACATCAGTTAACGACACAGGAAAGGATGAGGAAGGCACGGGGGATAACCAGGCCTGACGTGGGATCGGAGGTATAGTGTTGGGTGGTGTTGAGTTAGTTCTGGTCATTCCTTCTGTATTTTAGACTGAGTCCATTTTGTCTTACATGGGGCCAAGGTGACACTTTGCTGGGACAGATTTGTGCAAACTTGTTTCTGTTTAGGGTCCTCTGGGGCTTCCATCTGCCCAACCCTCTGTGGCTGAAGCAGATTTTGCTGTTTGTCCTCTGGCAGTACCTGGAGGAAAAAAAAAAAAACCTCAGGGAGTGATCGCAGCCTTAGAGACATTTATCTCCAGCATTTTCTCGCTGAGGTGTATTCGTATGTGAATTCAGTGGGAAAACCATTGAAAATAACACTGAAAATGGCATTTTATCATTTACATGTGTAATACGGAACAGCCAGATTATTTGGAGGCAATTTACTGATAATTACTTAAAACATTTCCATAAACGAACACAACACAGCTTTTCTCATTTCACAGAGGAGACAGAAACTGGTTAATAATCCAGCCGTATATTGATCTGAGGCCAGTGGTGGGAACGGGCCTCTGCTTTAAACTAGTTTGAGACTGAGTTTAGTCCAGTTTTTTTCCTCCCACCCCAAACATGTCTATGAGTTGTTCCTGGCAAAGTAACATGGTGCCAGGGTGGGAGGTTCTGTATAAACATTAAAGCGAAGAGAACAGAAAATCCCTCTTGTCAGCAGTAGGGAATCAGGAAGAAAGAACTAGAAGTGGACTGTAAGGGAACTGGAGGAGCCTTGCTTTCTCTGACCTTGCTCTTGGGTGTGGGGCTGTGTCTGCACCCCAGAGCGCTGCCTGGTGGACTAAGGGACCAAATCATCTGGAGTGAGCCCCATTTTCAGTTCCCTGGGGACCGGTCCTAGGACACTTCTTGGAGAGGAGCCTATCTCATAAGTTCTCAGGTACCAAGTTACATACTTTCTTCTTCTTATTCCCCTCAATATCTAAAGGTATCCCTAAGTTCCAGGATGCTATGTCTCTGCAACACAGACAGCTAAAATATTAACCTCTGTCTCCATCTCCAAGCAGTCCTGTGTTCACTTTTTGAGATGCTTTCCAGAACAGTTCCTGTTTTTCTGTGTAGAGAAATCAGTTCTCATCTCGCTATATGAAGGGATACACAAAACATTCTCCTATGATCTTGGGTGAGAAAGAATAAAATTCCTCACTTATACAGTAGGGTTGGAGGTTCAGACCCAGGTTTGAATCCTAACTCACACATATATCAGGCAAGTTTCTTACTTCTCAGAAACTTAGTTTTATTATTTGTCAAACAGGGATATAATATTTATCTCTTGGGGCTACTGTGAGGATTAAATGAGATGCTTAGTGTAAAGTGCTTAGGGCAGGCCTGACACACAATATGTGCTAAACAGATTGTAGCTGAGATTATGAAGCTAACATTGTTTTGTAAAAATTGTATGTCTGTATATAATTTGCAGGCAAGCCCTGGTTTAAATGAATCAGTAGGTAAAAATCGAAACTTTTAAAGGGATTATTTGCTTTCTAAAATGGATGGCTACAGAGTATATTTAAAACAAAAAAACACCATGAAATATTTAAATATTTAAACAAGTTAATACTCATATGGCATTCATAAAGCACTTAACACAGTGCCTAACACATAGACGTACTCAATAAATGTTTGTCATTATTATTATTATTCCATAGACTTATAAATTTTTATAGAGCTAAAAGCAGTTGGGAGCCATTCACAAAATCTCAGTAAAGCACTAAGAGAAAATAACTATTCAGTTATAGTGTCAGAAAATAGAAGATGTTAAATTACACTTACATGTAACTAAGCATGCTAAGGTTCTTTTCCAAGGGATCATAGGAATAAAGGGGGCCAGAAAGATCTTTCAGAAAGAAATATTCCTAAAGAAATTCCATTTCATCCTAAAAGACCATTGCAAAGAAAGACCATGATTTAATCTGTTTAAAGACCTTCAGAGAATCCAATTTTACAACTTCTTTTTTTGTTATCCTTTCTTCTGCGTAATTTTTCAAGTGTGGCTACAAATGCTCGAACTTAATGAATTATGATAATGACAATGCTATTATACCACATAGCTCCTGCAGTCTCCCTCAAATTCTTTATGGAAGCAAGGAGTAAATAAAATAAGATGATAAAGATATATTACTAACATTCCCTACTTTATTGCAAAGAAAGATACAAACCCAGATATCTTGAAGTTCACAGGGGCAGTACAAAGATTCAGAAAATATTTCCTTAACCTTGAGAAGCCTTCAATATTATAACAAGAACAATAGCAGCAGTTGTAAGTTATGGCTGAACAGTAAATTATTGTCGTGTAGTTGACTAATAGGGTCTACCTTATTGTATTGAGTTTAGTCCATATCCAGCCGAATTATAAAAATCAAGCAGAAACCAGTCTAGAGATACCTAGTGCAGAAGAAGCCCTGTTAGGGGTTGGTTCCCCTCCCCACCATACTTACTATGGTAAGTATGGCCTTATCACATAATAATCTGTATTTAAGTGGCACCCCCCAATCCCCAGAGATTTTATACATTATCTCATTTCATCTTATATGATCCTAAAAGAATATTCACTACACAGAGGTAGCCAAAGTTATTTCTCACTGATTCTCTTAAAGAGCAAGGTGTGTGGCAAGACAAGCAAGGAACCTTGACAACAAACCAAACCATTGCACGGCTTCATCGTTGTCATGTTATCACCCATGGCATTTTTGATGTTCTGAGCACTTGTGAGGCTTAACACAAAGATTATAATTACTTTTCTGGAGCTCATTAAAAAATAGTACGTGGATAAATAATTACTGACTTTCAAAATGTAGTTTATGTAATTATACTCTTAGGAAAAGAAGCACAACTGTTTATTGAGTCTTATTCTTTGACTGGTGGGTCAGAGTATGAGCTATTGTTAGCCTCCTAACGGAGACTGTACCTTGGGTTATTCACTGCAAATAACTCCTCCCCGTCCCACCCATCTGAGTGAAGTATCTTAGATTAACCTAAGTCTGTACCACTCTTTGGCATACACGAGGTGGAAGGGGTTTATACAGGCATTTTTCTGCAGTCTTGGTCATTGTGCCCATGGACCTCTCTGATCCTTTCTGGAGGTCTCTTAGAGTGGTAGTATACATGAATTAGAGATGCAAGGTCATACACATTGTCTGCCTCAGGTACCCTGGG
This sequence comes from Eubalaena glacialis, assembly GCF_028564815.1. Taxonomy (NCBI): domain Eukaryota; kingdom Metazoa; phylum Chordata; class Mammalia; order Artiodactyla; family Balaenidae; genus Eubalaena; species Eubalaena glacialis. The sequence goes on along the minus strand of NC_083722.1, from coordinate 30,815,285 downwards.
AGAGGCCAATACAGGTTGTGTGGATGATTTTTCTCTGCAGTTGTAGGATTATTTTACATGAGACAGAGTTAAGAACTGTAATCTTTTTGAAGATTTTTTTTTTCCTGTTTAAGCAAATAGTCTTGAATTCCTTCTTTCAAGATATTTAAATATCGACAAATTCCACTTAATCAACTGTACAGGACTGTTAAAGATGTCTCCATTTTTATGACTCTTAGTCGCTAAACTATAATATTTCCAAAGGTCAGCAGAATAGAGATTAGTCTAATAAACAAAGTTCCTAAAAATTATTTTATTACTACCACAAAATCTAGAAACTGCAGTGGAAAAACTCCATTTGATCACTCAAAGTCTATCGGGAGGATTGTTTCATGTCATTTCAAAGCCAGCGGTGTTTGATGTAGTTCATTTTTTAAATGTCCCTTATAGCCGAGTTTCTGTCAGTTCCCCTGGTTGAGGGTTTGGAACCAGCAGCTTCAGTAATGTGTCAAGTATATGTGGACATTAATTTTCGCAGGGCCACTCAACTCACAGGAGGGAGTGGTGCCTTAAGAGAGGTAAAAAGGAAAACTCCAGCAACTAATACTAATAAACCAGAAAGTTAAAGCAACTATAATAAATCACTAGGCCATCTACTTTTTTACTATAGAACCATTCCTTTCTTAAGACCCACCTATTTGGTAGACACACCTCTGCCATCGCAGCCACGGGCAAGTAATTAAGTTTAATAGGAGCCACTCTTTATTTTGAAGAAGTTCTCTGTTTAAAGCCACAGAGGGGGAAGTTATTAAATTTAATGGACCCTAAACAAAGGCAAGCCCTGTGTTACCAATTGAACATTCAATATTCTTCCCTATAATATTGACTGTGATTGGTTGGGTTATTTTTGCATTCCGTAAGTTGAAATTCATCTTGCTTTCTTTAGAAATGGGCTATTTTCTGACACGAGCAGAGGATATTTTTATCTTACTGCTGTAGGCCCAGTTTTCCAGGGCATCCCTGGACCTCAGTTGAGCATAACTTTTGAGTTACTGGTGCTGAGGACGCAAGAAGTGGTTTCCGTTCCTACGAGATCAGTTGGGGATAGTTGGCCCAGCTCACAAAGTTGACTAAACTTGGTTGTATGACTAGTTACTGCTACTTGTAGCTAGACTGAGCTACCAAAGCACAGAATGAAACCCGTGTACACGGTTCGACTCAGACTTTATACGTGGTTCTTGTCAGTTGTTTCTGTGACGATTTATTTTTGATACATGTACAACCACCCACATATGGAGAAAAGACTCAGTAATGAAAGCAATCATGCTTATGCAGGGATGGCAAAGACATGGTTACACATTTTACTGAAAGATTTGCTCTAATCCCTTTCTTTTCATAGAAGAAAGCTTGGGAGCTTGAACCTAACTTCACCAAAAGTATTAATTTTTGAATGACACAGCGGCTTCTGTGGTTCACTGTGATCTAAGAAGAGGGTGGAGACAGTTGAACTAAGGAAACCTGAGTTTTAATTTCATTGTCACTAAAGACTCTTTGCACTGTTCTCAGATATGTCAGTTAATTTATTGTGCCTCAATGGTCCTGTGTAAGTGAATTACTCACAATTGCCCATCTACGTGTCTCAGAGGTTCTGCAGGGAGTACGATCATGTCTGTCCAGGGATTTGTTGTTCTTGGGACTTTTGGTAAAGAAAGCTTGCCTGACCTGATAAATGCTAGTGGAAGAACTAAGTTATTCATTAGCTTCAAAAGAGTAGAAACATACTATCATATATATTTGTTGTTAAATTAATGCTCTATTTTTTAGAGCAGTTTTAGATTTACAGAAAAATTGAGCGCAAGGTGCAGAGTTCCTATATCTCTCCCCCGCACCATCCCCACTGGCCACTTTTTCTTATTATTAACACCTTGCATTTGTGTGGTACAATTGATGAACCAATATTGATATATTATTATTAACTAAAGTCCATAGTTTACATTAGGGTTCACTCTCAGTGTTGTGTACTCCTGTGGATTTTGCCAGATGCATAGTGCCATGTAGCCACCATTACAGAATCACAGAGAATAGTTTCATTGCCCTAAAAAATCTCCTGTGCTCCACCTACTTCTCCTTCCCCAGCTGCCCCCCAACCCCTGGCAACCACTGATCTTTCTCCTGTCTCTATATTTTTGCATTTTCCAGAATATCATATAATTGGCCTTTTCAGTATGTAGCCTTTTCAGACTGGATTCTTTCACTTAGCAATGTGCATTTAAGATTCCTCTGTATCTTTTCATGGCTAGGTAGCTCATTTCTTTTCACCACTGAATGATATTCCATTGTAAGGATGTTATTAAATTTTAAAAAAACATCCAGACTGTTCTCCCTGCACCTCTGAATACTACCACCCCATTTCCTTTTGTTACTGACTTAGTGATATTTCTTTTTAGAAAGCATTTCATGCATTCCTGCCTGGGGGAACAAGTCCTCTGTCTCAGCAACTGTCCCCAAATGGTCCAGACTATGGTTTTCCTTATCTTTGGCCCATTTTTTAAAAAAATACTTATTCATTTTATTTATTTATTTATTTGGCTGCATCGGGTCTTATTTGCGGCATGTTTCTCAGGCTCTTCGTTGTGGCACGCGGGCTTCTCTCTAGTTGTGGCATGCGTATTTTCTCTCTCTAGTTGTGGCACACGGGCTCCAGGGCACGTGAGCTCTATAGTTCAGGCGCGCGGGCTCAGCTGCCCCGTGGCATGTGGGATCTTAGTTCCCCGACCAGGGATCAAACCCACGTGCCCTGCATTGTAAGTTGGATTCTTTACCACTGGACCACCAGGAAAGTCCCTGGCCCATATTTTAATTAAAATTTTTTTCGTTGGTTTTTTGCCCATAGAAACATTTACCTTTAGGTGGTCGTTCCCATCAATTCAAGTACAGCACAGACCCAAGCTAAAAAATACCAATCCATTTATGTTATGGATTGATAGCTGCCTCCGCAAATACTCAACTCTCCTAGGTAAAGGATGCTCCTTTTCTCCTGAGAATGCCTGGCATTCCTCAAGTATGCTGTGCTGCTTCATACTTACGGGCCACCCCATTTCTCTGCATTGGCTGGACAGGGCCCGACTGATCCTACTCAGGCATCCTTTTCCCAACCACCACTTTCCTCCAAGTGAATCACTCTCGCCTCCATTTCTCGTCTCTGTACTTTGGACACACCTCTAATGTGTATGTATTTTCCTTTAATAATTTCATTATATGCCTTTCCCCTTTCGTAGGAGATAGGCTTCTCCAAGGACAGGACTGTGTCTTAACATATCCTTGCACAGGATATTGGTGCATAGTAGGTGCTCAGTGAATGTTTAATGGAAAAACTATTAGTGGAGAAGACAATAGAAAAAAAAAAAAGGAAGATTGGCATGTAGGGAAAAATGGAAGAAGACAAGGAAAAAGGAGAACGAAGATTTTATTCACCTGGGAAAACAAATAAAGGGCAAAACAAGAGAAACTTTTATGACTGATAAGGACAGGAAATAGCACAGTACGAGTGTGCATGAGCAGTGTATATTTTTATTTCCAAGTCTCTTTGCAATGTGTTTCACATTTAGAACACATATCAAGACTGCATCTGTTTCCAGTACTTGCTGCTAACAGTTAGTAATCATGCCAAAACATACTTTAGATCCAGCTTGAAACCAAATGATCAAATAGAGTTTTTGATTTCTAATTTAGAGTCTGACATTAATTATAGCCGTCATGTAATAAAGTGTCAAAATCTTTTCTGAGAAAACGATAGAAATTATATTAACTAAGCCATAAAGTGAAGCAAAATTATTCCTCTAAAACAAAGCAAGAGTTCTGGTTTGGACAACTATCATTTCTCACAAAGTCTTCTGAATTTTTCCTGTTTTCACCTATTCTTCCCCCCCCTTTTTAAACTCTTGCCGTATGATGGGGCTTTGTGACACATCACCTCGCTGTCCTGGTCAGTGGTCTCTGGGCAAACTACACTTTCTCAGTGGCCCTCTTAATGCCTGGCATCCAGAACCAAACTTCTTTATTCTTGGCGCCTGTTGGTGCCAGCTAAAGTGGTCTTGGTTCTTTGGTGACCACGTTACACTGTTTTCTCATATTTGCCGCTTTCTGTCAAGCTGCGATTCTCCCATTTCTAACTTCTGCAGTTTTTTTTTTTTTTTTACATCCAAGTATAGAAATTTATAGTTTTTCCTGTTAGGTTTTATTTTATTTAATTCAGGTAATAGTTTCTACCTGTCAAGAACTTTGGATTTTTATTAATGTCACCCAATATATTAGTAGTCTCTTGCGTTCTTTCCAACCTCAGGTGTCTTTCCTCAATTCATTTCAGCCATTTCAAGTCGGCTCAGCAAATACTTGGTATGTGACTTAAAATGTGCTTAGGCAGGCAGTGAATAAAAGCAAAATAGAAGACATCATCTCTGCCTTCAGGAAGGTTTCAGTCTCATTCAGAAGACATGATGGGAATATGATATGGTTACATTATGATACCAGCCCGTATGGATGCCAGAATATGCACAAAATGCTCAGGATTTTAGTGAAAGGAAATCTCTTTTGCCCCTGCATAAACTTAAAGTCTTCTCCTTTAGGAAATTAAAATTCAATTCCATTCTGCTCAGATTATATTTTTACTCTGAATTGCTTCAACAATTACATTTTCAGCTGAAAAAAAAATTACACTTGTTGACATGTGTGGTTTCATAATGTTTCTTAAGATACGACAAGAATATATAAGATCTCGTCTTTTCCCAGCTAGATTGAAAGCTCCCCTTAGGCCAAGGACCTGGCCTTCTAATCCTTTGCTACCTCTATTAGTCTCTCTCTGCTCTGCATGTAGATGCTCATGGGAAGTCCGTGCCTGAAGAAGAAAAGTCTACCCAATAGTCCAGGCTGCATGCCTCAGGGTTAACTATGCTCTGACCATTAGGAATTGGCTAATAGATCTAGAAGTGGGGCTGTATAGGAGACTAAGGATAATTGTCATTTACCTTAATTTCATATTCCATATACACAAATATGGTCCTAGCACATGATTATGTTATAGAATTTTCCACTGTCTCTTTTAAAGTGAAGGAACACTGGTTAGATATGTGCTCTAACATATACATGCATATGTGCATGTATTTACCTATTCACTACGTTTAGAATGAATATACATGTGAATATTCTTGACAGGTCTCTTATTTGGGATATTCCTAAATATCAACCAAGCTACTACTTACTTTTTTTCAGGAAAAATACATTATTAGTATTATTTTGTTACTTTATTGAGCACTGCTTTCTCAGGAAATATTAATTGATCAGTGCTGGTAGAAAAAGGGAAAGAGAAACTGCATGATTATATTAAGTTAGTTTTTAGGTTTGTTAATATGTAGAAATAGTTATAAGGGAGAACTTAGAAAGATATGACTAAACAAGTAAAACGCTTTTTAATAATTGAAATTCTATGTGATAAAATGTAGATCACAGCACTTAAATTTGAATTGTTCAAAGTCATTTTTGGGTAGTATTTTATTTCGAACAGTTCATTTTCAGCAAACAAATAGGAAGGCATATATTATTAAATTGGGTCGGAATATAAGTGACTTGGTCTGAGGTAAATCTAGGATCCCATTTGACTAAACTGTCTAAATTATTATTTTTTTGATGTGACTCTCAAGAAATTCATGAATGTCAAGTCTATGAACATCCTGTAAATTAAAATACTGCTCAGGCAACATTGTCCCTGAATATCTTAAAGGATTTCTTCAGCAGGAAGGTGTCATATCTTTTCCAGAGAGACTTTCACCTTAAGTGACCAGCTTAGAAACAGCCAAGCATGGTAGACTGGGATAAGACCAATGTTTCTGTATCCAAACATTGGCTACAGCTGTCTCCAACCCAAATGGTCACCATTCCAGCTCCCTGTTGTAATTAATAATCATGTTATCATTGATGGAATAACAATAACAAGTATAGGGATGGTTATAAACACTCCACCCTATGCCAAGGAGAGCAGTGATTCATAATAAATCAATAATAAACCCATTGATGTGGATACAATAAATCCACATGTAATTAAGAAGAACCCTTTCTAAATAACAACTACAGAGGAAATAGAAGCAGGCTTGGAAAAGAGGAAAAAGTCTGATGATACTGTTGTGGTACTCATCATTAAAAATAACAAACCTGTAAGCTCCCACCCTACACCTTGGGAAAACAGTGATTCTCAGTATTGCTTAAAGGTGTGGTGGAGAATTGGCCTTAAAGATTCCAAAAAGGAAAGAGTTTGACTCCCTGGGCAGTTAATAGAACAAGTTCCATTTTTTCTGACCTTAGAAGTTTATAGGTTGTCAAGAGTACCATACCTTTGAAGCATTAGCTGGGTCTTGGTTTTCGATCCACTGTCTCTTTTAACTGGCACATTTAGACCATTGACATTTAAAGTGATTATTGATATAGTTGGATTAACATCTACCATATTTGTTACTCTTTTCTTTTTATTGCCCTTGTTCTTTATCTGATTTTTGCCTTCCACTCTTTTCTGCCTTTTGTGGTTTTAATTGAGTGTTTTGTATGATCCTCTTTTCTCTCCTTTCTTAGCATATCAGTTCTACTTCTTCTTTAACCTTTTTTTAGTGGCTGCCCTAGAGTTTGCAATGTACATTTATGACTACTGCAAGTCTTTCAATAACACCATACCACTTCATGGGTATTGTGAGTACCTCACAATATATAAACATCTGTGTGTAGGTTTTGTGTGGACATAAGTTTTCAACTCCTTTGGGTAAATGCCGAGGAGTTCAGTTGCCGCATCGCATGGTAAATGTATGCTTAGTTTTGTAAGAAACGGCCACACTGTCTCCCAAAGTGGTTGTACATTTTGCATTCCCACCAGCAATGAATGAGATTTCCCATTGCTCTACATAATCTCTGTGTGCCTTTATATTTAAAGTGCCTTTCTTGTAGATAACATACAATTGGGTCTTTTTTTTTGATCCACTCTAACAGTCTCTGTCTTAATGGTGCATTTAGACCATTGACATTCAATGTGATTATTGATATAATTGGATTAGTATCTCTTTGAAGGGTTTGTAAAGTCTTAAATAATCTTTTCAATCCAGCAAATGATTGAAGCATTTAAATTTGGGACATGCATCCCCAAAGAGAATAGAACCCAACAGTGATAAAATAGCAGTTGTTCAATAAAATTGTGTTGAATTGACTTGGTTTATCAGAAAAACATTTCTTCTAAGGCCCAGGCATATGGCACAGTGATTAAACTCTCATAGCATCATTGGACGTGTGTTGGAAACAGCACTTGGCTAGGAATTGAGGAACCTGGCATCTAATTGTGGATGTGCCTCTGAGTTCTTGAGCAAGTCACTTAACTTCCATGGGTATTCGTTTCCTCAGGTGTGAAATGAGTTAGTTGGGCTAGATATTCGTAAAGCTTTGAATGTCTGTGATTCTAAATTAAGGCCTGAAAGCACATCAGAAAACTGGATACTGCCACCCATAATAAGAATAAAGGCTAGTATGGTATTTGATTTATGAACTAAATTTATAGGAATAACTACTACAGATGTTAAGGAAAGCTTTGTCTTGTGCTTCAGTTGATTCTGATGAGAAGCAACCTAAGATCAGGTTAATTAATGCCAAAGAACTTGACACTTGACCACAGCTGAGCTTCTGTACATGGTGAAGCCTCATATATGTGCATGTGTGTCAGGGTCTGCAGACAGATTTTGAAACCCCAGCTTTAATTTAAAATTAAGGAACTTAATTTCATTGACATTTTACACACCCTTGCGTGGCTTTATGCAACTTATCTGTGTTACACACTCTTTACCAGAGGATGGTTATAATGAAGTGTACTTTATCTCACTGGAGAAATGAGAATCTTGTAAGCTAAAGGTTATTAAAACAAAAGGGCAGGTGAATTTTGTAAATAACAGAATAAATGGGATCAGAGACCAGACTTTCTATATTAAAGAAATTAGATATATTTAGAGAAAATATGATTAGAATTATAACAAATTTCCTTTTAGTGATGCATTGCTATCATAGTGTTTTACGTCCACATGATAAAAATCTTTATTAATACGGTGATTAATAAAAGCTCAGGGAGCTTTTTCTAATGGCATATGACGTGGTGATTAAACATTCAGTCTTTGGAGCCAGACTCCCTGGGTTTAAATACAGGCCTCTTCACTCACTAGCTGTGTGATCTTGGGGTTATTACCTAGCTTGTCCGTACCACAATTTTTCTATCTGTAAAATGGGCTAATAATAGTAATAATAATATCACCAATGTTGAAAGGTTGTTATGAGGACTCAAAGGTAGTTAATATATGTAATACCCTTAGAATAATGCCTGGCACTCAATACATGTTAGCTATTCCTGGGGAAGGGTAGGCAATTGAAAATAAGAAAATATTATCTAGTGATATGTGCTGTGAAAAAAATAAAACAGGGTGATGTGATGAGGAAGAAGCATTTAAGCTGAGATCCAAATAGCCAGGAGGTGTAGCCCTGCCCCATCACCCCAGGCAGTGGGCAAGAAGAATGCCCAGTGGCTGGAGTGTGTAGAAGGTGAGATGCCGTCAGAGGGATGGGCTCCAGGTCATGCAGGGCCTCGCTGGTCAGGATTAGAGGTTTGGATTTGCAGGTACCTGCAGTGATGAGCCACTGGCAGATTTTAAGCAAGGTCACGATAAAAACGGATTTCTATCTTCCAAAGGTCACTCTGGCTGTTTGGGGGAGAATTGTGTAGGAGGATGAGGGAGGAAGCAAGGGTGTGGCTGGGAGGCTGTGGCAGTCATGCTGGTGACAGGACGGTGGTTTGTGCTTACCTGGAAGGGATGGGGATGGAGAGACCGCGGATCGGAGGGGGTATTTGCAAATACCCCTGTATCATCCAAATGTTTCAGTAATGCTCCCTCCGCCCCAGTCATTAGTTTACTTTAAAAGGAATAATACTGCATCTTATAAAACCGTAGTTAATGTTTAGACGCTGTTCATACACCCCAGAGTGAAGTGGTAATTCAGGAATTGCTTGATTTATTAGGTGAATACAGAACCACCCACCTGGAAAATTCAGGCCAGCAATCCATTTTGAGAGCTGAAATGTTTGATTTGGTTTTCATTGACACATTAATCTGATTATTTCCAGTAGCTCCCCTTCCTTGGCACCGTGCAAACCCCGACTATAGTGCAGTGCAGTGAAGTGCACTGATGAGATTAATTAGGGGGACTGACCCGCATTGTATGTCCTCCTCTTAAAAATGTAGGTATTGTGTTTTTATGTCTTTCATGGCCTTCATATACTATATGCTATACACTGCTTTTAAGATGGAGTGAAGTGCTGTGCCGGTGCTATTAGATGATCACAAGGGAAGCGTGTGTGGCAACAGCCCTGAAGGGAGGAGACCCCCGGGCGAGGGGCTGGGGGTTCCTTACATCAGGCTTGCTAGCTCATCTCCTGCATTTGAGACACGGAAAGCTGGGTGAGACACCAGTTCTTGTCTTCACTGGGAATGGAGTCGACAACCCCGGACAGCTGCCTCCCAGAGGACTGAGAAATGGGGACATGGCTTAAATTGGGAAGAACTTGAGTTGATAAGGGATGAGAGACTTGTTCTAAGCAGAATCTCATAAGCACAAACTAGGGTTAAAGGAGGAATCTTCAAACAGCTGAGACTCTCGTATAGAGTCACTGTTGTAGTCAGTGATCACTCCCTTCTCAAATACTTTAACCGGGCCTTCAAGAGGGAGTCTTCCCTCCCCCCACCCCCAAACCTTCCATTTGTGGTTCTAGTAATTAGCTTCCAGATCTTACGAAGATATGAGCACTTCTGACATTTCCTGTTTGAAAAGTAACAAAAGTCCTGCTCTCCGTGGACACCAGCATCCTCTTCTTGCTGCAATGCCAAGGTGCAGAGGGAGGTGTGTCCTGAAAACCATTACCACCATTTGTTAGCTTGTTTTAAAGGAAAGAAGGAGAGCAGTAAAATCAGAGTCTGGGGAGCATATTTCTCGGTGACCTGATCCGCTTAAATTTTATTTGATGGATTTATATTGAGTTTTGGAAGCCCAAAGGACCCCAAATAAGGTACGATTCAAAGGGCATCAGCATCTCCTAGGATGGGACATGTAGAATAATTCCAGGGGCTCTGAAAACTTGATGGATTGGAATTCCGGATAACAGGTGGGACATTTCTTTCGCTGTGGAAGCTCGTTCTTAACCTTTCTCTCTGGCTTTGTCGTTTAGAGTAGAGCAGTCAAGGAAGATTGAAACCAAAAGACTCAGTGTAAGGAGGATGCAAAACCAGATTGAGAAACACCAAATAACAGGCCACTGGGGAAAAAAAATAGTCACTTTTTAAAAGGAATAAAACTTAAAGACAACAGGCTTGAGAAGGAGGGCTATTTTCTCCCCAGGAGCCAGGTCTGAATCCTGATGGTCAGACTTGCTTCTTCCTCAAACGAGGGGTGGTCTTGATCAGACTCATGGTGCCCTCCAGTTTTAAGGCTTTGGTCCTGTTCTTTTTTGCTATATCTTTGCAGTATTATACTGATAATCACTACAAAAGTGGGCAAGGAGATGGATAACCAGGCCTCTATTTAGGGACCTTGGAACTAGAAAACTGGCGGTGTGGTTGTGTTTCAGCCCCTGTGCAGACCTTCCAAGCTAGTATTTGAAGTGTCAGCTTGAAGCCACAGCTTACGCCCTGGGTCCCTGCAGGTGTCTTCGTGGCATTGCCCTGCTCTTTGCCATGTTCCCTGGTGCCTAAATTAAGAGAAAAACTATTTCACCAAAGTGAACCCCACCCAAGGGTCTTCCTGCTAACATTTTAATACAAAGGTAACATTTCAAATGGTAAATAACAGAACTTCCGCTTGGAAGTTGGAAAAAGAATCTTTCTGAAAGTTTGTAAAAATCGAATAAGCAAGTACCACTTGAGATGATGTAGAAGGCAAATTGGAGCCATTCACACTGAGGTAAAACTCTGCAGTTACTGAAAAGTGTGGCAAGTGAGCTCTAACAAATAGAACAAATAGGCAAGTTAGCCTTGAGGGAAACAGGGGACGAATAAAGAGATTTGTACAAATACAACCTGCGGCTCGGGACTGTGGATTCCGGTGGCATCACACTGGGTGTGACAAGGACCATGGCCCAGTGCAGTTTGAGGACGAGGGGCCTCCAGCAGCACGTCAGGCTCAGAGGATGCTGGTCTGAAGGCTGGGTCGGCCAGGAGACGCGGAGATTCGGGCAGGCGCCCCTGAACGTGTGAAGAAAAACTGAAGACACCACCAGGGAGGAAGAATCGTCCTCGTGGTGGGGAAGCTGGAACTCTTCTGCTGCTCTAATTCAGCAACTCCCAAGAGGAAGCTGAAAAGACCCAGGACGCTCACGTCATCGATAACAGTGACTTTTCCGATGGCAGAAGTTACTTAAAGCCTACAGAAGAAGAACACCGTGTTACAACAGATTAGGTGCAGAGGAAAACGGGAAGGATTATACAATAGCAACTATATCCAAAGGTGATAGTAAAATTAAGTGCATAGCAAAACTCAGTATTAATAATGATAATAATATTTAGATAGTGTTTTAAATATGTAGAAAAGACTTTCACAGACATTCTCATTTAACCTCACAGAAGCTCATCGGTATAGATGTTATTATAGTCCCTGTTTTGCCAGTAGGAGTTTGGGCTTGGGGACATTCAGAGACTTGACCTCTAGGTCACATGGGGAGAGGGGGGAGGGAAAGACTCAACCCCACATCTTTGGGCTCCAAGTGTGCTTTCCCCACCATGCGTTGTCATAGGGGTCTCCACATCAGAGCCAGATTTTGCTACAAAGCCTGTTGGGTGTCATCCTAAGAGGGATTTTTATCGCATTGGTCTTTTCAGGCTATCTTCGGGGGACATAACACCAGTAATCCTTCCTAAGTAGCCAATGTTCATGCTTACAGGTCAGAGAACCCAAAATAAAGTAAAATTCACCAGATTCCTACCAGAAACAACAGTGGAAATAATCCACCTTCTGATTTTTGTAAACCTGAATTTTATTCTGAGATGAAAAGTGTACATATTAATGAAATCTTACAACCTGAAAGTATATATTTTTATGTGTGGGGCAAGGAAACTTAAGCTACTTAAATTATGCATAACAATATATCCTATCCTGCAAGAGTTGGAAAGGTGGATATAAATATTTATTTTAATTTCAGATAGGTCAGATCAAAACAATTTGCTGGAAAAGTCTAGAACAAAGAAGAAAGAGAAATAGCTCACATCGTATCTCTCACTGAATGTGTGAGCCTAAAGCAAATTTTAACCCCCTTTACTGCTAAATTTAATGACGAAAAACTTTCTTGAAAAGCTATTAGTGTTCCCATTTTCTTTTGGCCTCCTTGCAAACTGTTGTTAACAATTATACTTTTTTTTATTTTGTGGAAGAACTTAATTTTCTAATCGGCATTTTGTATATCGAGGGAAACCTGGTATTTTTCGCACAGTGGATTTATATACTTCATTTTAAAAAAGACTGTAATACTGTTTTTTAATGAATGGGCACCTTTCTTTAGAGGAACAGCACTTCTAATAGAATTTTAAAGGTACTTTTGGAATTCTCAAGGTTTTGTAATACGTAGCTGAATTAGAATTTTAGAGTTGGAAACCCATAAAGATGATTGAGTCAAGTTCCATCATTTTACTGACGAAGAATGGCGGGGGGAGGGGGCTCCACCATGATCACCCTTCCCATTAGGGACACTGCTGTGACCAGAACCCTCCCCACCCCGACTGCTAGCCCAAGGCTCTAGAATCCTATTCTCCTGCTACATATCTAATAGACCACTGACATTTTTTTGCTATTGCTGCACATGGCCATTGTGATCTGAAGGAAAAAAAAAAGCTAACCCTGAATTATCTCCTTTGCCCCTTTCCTCTTTTCACCCTCGAATTAAATCCTTATGAATAGACCGAGTAGACTCTGCTCCACATCTGTGACAGCACCATCTCTCCTGGCCGGTCATCAGCTGTTTTGGGCCACATCTAGAGTGCACTCAGTGGACGGTATTCCCAGGCTGGGGAAAAATAGGGCTCAGGTTTTCGGCAGGCAGAGAACTTCCACTGTTGGAGGAGCTACTGTTGGACTATTTGTTGTGTTTTTGTGTGTTTCTCTCAAGGATATGGAGCTGACCAGGCCCTCTTTTTTTTTTTTTTTTTTTTTTTTTTTTGGTCATCGAAACAAGTAGCTCCTCTCAGACACCTTAATACGTAATTAGGTGTGTCTGTTTATACTTGGGAGACAGCCGTCTTCATGTCCTAAAGGAGTACAAGGAGTCTGGGAGCAGCCACAAACAGATGTTGAAATTGTCCATTTGCGGCAGGTTTATTACTATAGCACCAGGAATAAACATTGAGGATGAAACCCCTCTGCAGGGGTGGGTGTGTGTGTTGAGAGGACAACGTTATCGAGCAGAGTAGAAAGTGAAAGGAGGTCCTCTTTTTCTTTTTTTTTCCATTTGCCTTAGTATTTGTTTATTTCCTACAACAAGGAAAATTTCACTATTTGGCTTTGGCTGTTTGAAGGCTTTTGCCAAATGCTTTACAATCTGTAGGGTTTGATTTGTGTCAAAAAACCCACTTTGAGAACAAGGTTCTATGTAACTAAGATGTGTTTGTTTTTGTTTAAATCACTCAGAAGAGAAATCATCTCTTGTCCATTGTGAAAAGAGAGGTTTCAATCAAAGGAAAATTCTCCATATTCTAAAATATACAAACAGCTCTTTGAAATGGATGCCAAATCAAACTCTAAAAGGGACGTTTTTCTTGCAGAAGTTTTGAGTTAATTCCGTGTGCAGGGCCTGAGTGGAAAAACTCAGAATGTCAGAGGAACGCATTACTGCAACACTGTGTTTGGATTCGGAAGTTACATAAGGAGCATTGTCTCAGGACAGTATGAAGACTTGTACATGGTTTTAGGCTGAATCCTAGCAACAAAGAAAAAGAAATTCTTTTCAAAGTGAGTCAGTTTTTCAGTTAAATGAAAGGTAGTAGTTTGGTTTCTGATATTATTGGATATAAACCTTCAATGTGAGAAGGCATTGCCGGTCATCACTTTAAAAAAAAAAATTCAGTCGAGATGATCCCTGTTGTTAAAGAAATACCATCTTTCTCCCTGTCAGGACTTCTCTTAGGATGAAAAGTAGTAGACGCTGAAGGGACAAGTTGAGTGGGGAAAAGGGACAAATTAGGAAACCCAGCAATTCCATCCTGGCTCTGCCACTAATTGGCTGCGTCCTTGAGTTGGTGCCTTCTTTCCTTGACTCAGCTTCCACGTCAGTTGGGCTTTTTGTGAAGGTAAAACCAGATGTATGTAAAAACAGTGACAACCTAAAAAGCAATGTACACATTTGCGACACGATTTTTTAATTGAACTATTATTTTTGAGAGTCAGTGTTGAGAGTCAGTGTTGACGTGGGACAGGAGAGTTTGCTTGGGACTGAAAAAGCCAGAACAAATTTTTGCTCTTAGTGTAAGGGAGCAAACCCAGGGGACAGGTTAGAACGAGAGATGCACCCCAAAACCGGTGGGCAGAGCAGTGCCGTGGGTCTGGAACTAAACTGAGCCCTTTCGGTGCAAGTAAACCACAGGTGTAGTAGGTCAGGAAAAGCCGTTGGCTGCAGATAGACAGGCAGAAATCAGAAGGCACAGGCAAAATGCAGTTAGAGACAAGGCTTTAGGTCAAACCTGGCATCGCCATCTCTTTTTCCTCTCACACACATTTAAAAACTTTCCGAATGTCACTCTGAGAGGAGCTACGGTGCGTTTGAAGATATGTAGGACAGAGTTGTCGTTCTCAAGGAATTTACAGGCTGGTAGAAGTGGTGAGGCGATTGTAGGTCCTCTGCACGTGCATGCCTGCCTAGAAGAGAAATATAAGTGAAGAACGAGGTGCAGAGGAAGGAGGGGTCACTCTGGGCTAAAGCAAGAACACGAGAAGACTCTTGGAAGCAGAGGGGGATTGTGAGGTAGATTTTACAGGCTGCTTAGAATTTCAAGGGATTGAGATAGAGTGGAGGTGCGGACACTGAGGGCTGAGGGGAATAACGTAAAACCGGCGCCTGAAGGAGGGAAAATGGAAGGTGGACAGGACAGAACACGGACAGGGGTCCAGTCTGAATGGACTGTAGAGCTCCCGAAGAAGGAGAGTGAGAAACGAGACTGGAAAGGTAAGTTGGGACAGGATTGTTACTCCAGCAAATGTTTGCTGTGTGCCTAATAGAGAGATCTAGAAACATACACACAAACCCGAGTAAAAAAGCGTGACATGAAGTCACAGAATGGGTAGGAAAGCTTGAGGAACCAGCAAGTTGGATGAGACAAGGATTGATAAGCCATCTGGACAGCAGATACAACACACACACAAGTGGACCTTGGTTCTAAGGCACAACCAGGAAGCCTCTTACATGGTCTCCCTGGGACAGGAACCCATCCCAGGGCATGGGCAGAGGGAGCTGGTAAGTGGATGCATCTGACTGGAGAGGGAGAGAGGGCACAGGTAAGGACAGGTCCCGGCAGGACACAGCTTGAGGCTGAAGCCTGTGGCTTTGATCCCAGATTAACGTGGGTCATATCAGGCCTGGGAGAGCTGTACCTTGTGGAGCTGACTTCGAGCCTGAACCAGAGCACTTTGGTCATCTGGTTCACGTTCTGGGTCTTGGGACATCGGGTGGTTTGAGACACAGGCGTTAAGGTTCAGGATGGCTTCAGGGCTGTGGGACCACACCAGGGCGCTAAGCCCTTTGAAGGGAATTTTATTTGAAAAAAATGGTGCCCCGAGCTTGTCACATTTTGAACGATGCTACCTCCAAGGCAGCTGCTGCCTGGAGCCTTCCTGGGTCAGCGCTAGAGTCAGTCACAGGGAGAGTCTGAAACTGCATTGGTGCTGGATTTAGTCTATCTGCACCTACTTTAAGAAGGGGAGAATCGAGCTGGATCTGAAAACAGTCTGTGCATTTAGGGGATGGTGGAATGTGGTTGCTATGGTGATTATTTGCTCTCCTAGCCTCCTTTTCCCACTGCAAGAGGCCTTTTTTTTTTTTTTTTTAACAGGAGAGTTTGGTTGGGCCTGGAGCTGGGTGTGTGGAGTGAATCAGGAGTTTCAGGATTCTAATTCTCAACTCACGTCTTTCCTAGCTTGGACCCAATTTTTAAATTTTCCTTCATCTCTGGCTCTACTAATTCAAATAATACCGTATGAAGGAATACCCTTTTGAGATGGAGATGTTTACTATTTGCTGTGTACTTTTGCCCGTTCTCACAAGAGTCTTACCCAATGAGAGAACCTGGGGAATAAATAAAATGTGACTTGCTTACGATCACTCAGAACATCAACGGTAAGGACCATATGAGAATTCTGCGGCTGAGTCGAGCACGGAAAATAGGTGGCAGGGATCAGCCCCCCCCACCCCCCCGCCAGTTCCACATCCCATCCCCACCTCCATCCCCAGGCCTGTCACTGACAATTGATCAGAACCCTTTCCATCATTGCCCTCCAGGTAGGCATGGCCACCAGTATGTTAGAACTCGCATGAAAGTGACAC
The DNA here is from genome assembly GCF_028564815.1 of Eubalaena glacialis. Lineage (NCBI taxonomy): Eukaryota > Metazoa > Chordata > Mammalia > Artiodactyla > Balaenidae > Eubalaena > Eubalaena glacialis. The sequence continues at coordinate 30,798,670 of NC_083722.1, read as the reverse complement.
AGAATCCCTGAACCCTGGAGGGAACTGTGGCAGCTGAGCCCCCTAGGTCTGGGGCCAGGTCCCAGGCCACCATTTACTGGGTCTGTAACCTTGAGGAAATCACTTTGCTTCTTTGGGCTTCAGTTTGTCATCCATAATGTGGGGTCAGTGATACTGTCTCCCTCCCAGGGCTGGGGTGAGGATTTAATGTGCGTAGACTCACCGTAATGTGCGTAGACATCTCCCATGGAGTACAGATCCTCTGCAGGTGGGAACCTTCGAATCTCTTTCCCCTTAGTAAAACCTGTGACACCATGGGATGCTGTGACTACAAAGTCACTTGGAGGATTCCTATGCTTGGAGCAAAGACTGGTCTGTTAAGCACCAGCCAGTGATGGTTCCCAGCCCATCCTCAGGGCATTCCTAAACAACGTACCAAGCTTGAAAGACTTTCCCACTGAAGCACCCCAAAGGGCAGAGGGAACTCGGCTCCTTCCCCACTCTGCGCCCCCCAATCTGCTGAGGTAACCCAAAACAACCCCAACTCTTGCCTGGAGAGCATTTTCTTGTCTCCTGTTATACCTTAAAATTAATGTGAATTTTCCTCCATAGTATATCTGCTTTGGTTTTAATATAAAAATAACGTCTTAACTTACTAATATCAGTTCAATGTCCCTTTTTAAAGTCCCTCCCCCAGTTGTTCCCTTCTTCTATTTCATGCCTTCCTATCAGCTAAGCTTGATTGTCTAATATATAACATCTCAACCAGTTCATAAATTTCTGCTTTTAATATAGTCTGAGTTACCATTAGCACAGGCTACAGGAAAATACCAGGCTGTCCCTTCTGCATTCAGGCTTTTTGGAAAGATTTACTTAGGAACAATTTATCATTTAGTTGCAATTTTTAAAATAATCTTAATTGGCCACATATGTTATCGAATAAAAGCCGGTCTTCTAGCCTCTGCCTCTGTCCGCGTGGTCCCACCCCACACGTGCGCGTGCGCACTGCGTGTTGCCAGGATGTCAGAAAATTAATTATGCCACCCTAGGCAGATACCGTCACAGGAAAGCCTCCCCCTGATTTAAGACAAGATTACTGATATTGAAGCTGTTATTTTTAGGAGGGAAAGGCTATAGCTTCTAAACCTCTGTCCCTCTTTTTCCTAGTTCCTCCTGTCTTAATTGTGGCTCTGTGTTTTGGTAGCCATAAGTCATTAGTGGTTTTTAATTTCTCTGAAACTGAAATAAGGTCTGAAAGGGTGGATTTGTCCCTTTTTCCTCCTTTTCTTCCTTCTTTTTTTTTCTGGCTAATCGGAGGAACGCAACCACATCTGAAGCCACTTGGCTCATTATGAATTTCATGGAAACTGATTCTCTGAAAGTGTTTCCATATGTGTGTTCCCAATATATCCCATCCTCTCTAAATGGGAGCACAGACGTGTGCATGGGCTGGAAATGGCTTCAGGATGTGACAGAGCAGTCATATGACCACCGCGGCACTGTGGGTGGCCCCTTCTGAAAGACACGGTGTCCTGGGTGCTGGCCTCCTTCCTGTGGCGGATCTGGTTTCAAAGACTCTCCACCCTTCCTAGCCTTTAAAAAGTTCTTAATCAAGGCCTAGCAAGAAGATCTCTCTCCTTTTTCCTCCGTTTCTTTCCCCCCTTCACCCTTTGGTTTCTTCCTTCTCTCTTACCCTCCCTCCCCGTGCACACACGAACACACACACACACACACGCACTGCATATCTATGGCCTCTCTCCTTCTCACCAGGAGGAAATGTATTATTCCAACCATATCCTCAAAATTTGGGTGGGTTTAAGGGATGGTTGAAGTTTCTGAAAATTGCCAGGTTGTGCGTTTTTTGCTTTATTTTTATTTTTCCTTTTTCTCTCTCTTTCCTTCAGCATAGCGTACTTTCTTAGCCTTGGGATCAGCTGGTCTTTCAGAATTTGTTAGCGTGCAGTGGAAAAGTACAATTCATTACAACACGGAAAATAAATATTTATACTGGATAGTCGAGGCACTTTTCCTCTCTTTTGCAAAACTATGGAGCTTGCTAATCTGACCTCTCATTATCTTCAAAAAATCGATTTCAAATTCTCATTTTGCTGCTTTCTTCTCCATCAATGTGATCCATTACATTTCTCCCACGTGGGGTATATTTTTCCACCTATTATCTAATGAAATTAAAAGTAAAACTAATTTAGTGATTGATACTTGATCATTTTAGTGTGAGGGGACAAATTCAGGGAAAGTAAGAAAACTGATGTAAACATCTCTTAAAACCTCAATGTGGAAAATGCAAAGTAATGTTCTGCGTAGAGTCGAAAGTTGATTTTTAGGTAATGTTTACATAGCATTTCTGCTTCTGTCATGTTGCTTGCTTGGGTCTATGCTAGTAACTGATTCGTTTAGTAGATGTTTTGGAAGTACTCGTCTTTTTTCAGTACCATACCGTGAACTAGGTAGGGGTGGTGCTTTTTTTTTTTTTTTTTTTTTTTTTGGCTGCACAGTGTGTGGGGTTCTTAGTTCCCCAACCAGGGATCGAACCCGCGCCCCCTGCAGTAAAAGCGAGGAGTCTTAACCACTGGACCGCCAGGGAAGCCCCTACTAGGTAGGATCTCAAAGAAGGGTACATGGTTCTTCTTCATTTGCTTTCCCTTTAGCTAGAAAATGAAAATGCTTCTCTAAAACCAGTGATGATACTTTAAAATGCATGGCGTGGTAAAATTTACATCTGTAAACGTTCCAGATGTATAGGGTAAAGAAAAGGTGATAGGGATTTGTATACCTGGGAAGTCCTTGTGTAGCGGTAAGCTTTGAAGGCAGTGCTTACGTACCCGGGTCTGGCAGAGAAAAGAGAGGTGGCCGTGAGTCTGGGGATGAGCAAAGCTGTAGTGAGGGTCCTGAGTACCTGTCCCGCCACAAAGAGGAAGGTTCATACCCAGCAGTAGTGGGACGTGACCGTGGAAGAGTAGAACAGAGGGCTCTGACTATGCCAATAGCCTCACCCTTATTTTCTGCGCCCCCTTTGCAGAGCTGCTCAGTCACGCCTGGTGAAGGGTGGCTGTGACCTGTGCTGGGTCGGGATGACACCCTCTGGTTTCAAGGCTCTGCCCCTGTGTGGCCTGAAAAGGTGGAAGATTTTCCCCTTCTGTGTGTGTTTTTGTAGAACGCAGATCTAAGGAAGCTCAAGGCCGAAGCTCTCCGTTTCCCCGCCGGCAAGCACTGTCAGGGATGCAGACAGGGAGTAGCACACTCGGGCCTGAGACAGGAGGACCACGTTTTCATCTCGGGATGTCACGCAGATCCACGTGTCTCCAGGCTGCCATCTCTTCATCTATAAAGGTCATCCACAATTTTGGATGATGCTGACATACTGGCTCTATATACTATCTAGAAATTCAGACAGGAAGCAAGCTTTGCAACCCACTGCAAATAAACCCCGTGACTTTAGTGGCAGCAGTTACCTTGGGGTCCAGAGGGAGAGGAGCTTGCTGACTCGCCTTCCCGCAGGCTGTACATTTCTGGCCTGGCCCTCTTCCTCTTTCCTCTCTTCTCCCCGTGGCTCCCCAGTGTAGACTTACACACAGATACGGGCTCTTAGGATATTGGGAACAGCACAGTGGCAAAACAGAGGAATCCTTTCACTAGTGGCAACTGCCATTTGCGGGCCCCTGTCTGAAACGTGAGGTCAACTGATGTAACAATGCTTGGGGAGAGCTTTGAACACCCTTTAAAGAGAGTTTTACGAGGTTTTATAGGTATGGAATCACATTTGAGTTACATTTTAGGTTTAATGTCAGCATTGCTTAATGTTTATTATAATATCTGTTTTCTTGATGCGTCAAAAATGTACCAGCTGTTGTGCAGAGTTCCTGATCCCCCAGCTAATTTACTTATTTGTTGATTTATCCATCCATTCATACACTTATATTTAAAAAAATTTAAGCTCTTGTAATGTAGACGGTTCTGAGGGATATGAAAGGAAAATAAATCATCCTTACCATCCAAAGCTTACTTTGTAGTTGGAGAGCACAGGCTACGAAACAGCTAATAATTCAGTAAAGTAGTGGCTGAGGGCCCGAAAGAGTGACATGGAAAATAAATGCTATTTCGAACAGGAGTGAAATAGGAAATTATATAATAGAGCAGTTGGGAAGGTGGCAGCCAAAATGTAGAAGGGGAAGAAGATTGTTAGAGGAGAGCGGCTCTGTGGAGATCTCGTGTATTATATGTTCCAATAGAAAGGATGCTGCGAGGGGGTTAATAAAAAGTACCTGGACGTTATTTGAGATTTGGTGTGGCAACAACTCCTACCATTGAAAAGGCCTCGATGAAGCTTTGAAGTTAACGCCTCATTGCCGAGAAGTATGATGGCTTTTCATTCTGTATATTTTTGCCCTTGCATTAAAAAAGGGCAGAGGACTCTGCATTTGCCCATCTGTGTTCCACCTGGATTCAAGGCCCCTTGTCCTTTTCTCCGCCCCGACCTGCCCTCCTTGGCTGGGATGTGTAAATTCCACCGCTGAGAGGGGGTGATACATGGGTACGATGTTTCCTAGCTGACAGCCCCAAATGGCAAGTACCCCAGTCTGCTATTCTTTTCAAACTCCTATTTCCATTCTTTTGAGAGCTCTCCTGGCCCATTTTCAACCAACCATTATGTCTTGACGGTCTACTGAATAAGAAAATGCATGTGAAAGTACTTGGTAAAGGCCTAGAAACATCAAGTATCATTGTTATTAAGCCCCAAAGGGGAAGACGAACAAGGATTAGACAATCACTGCCCTCCGCAGCTCACTCTAGTTAGGAGTCAAGCATGACCCAAGATAACTCTCCTTAGCCATCGGAGTATGGAAGGCGCTGAGTGGAGGCTTGCAGGCTGCAAGAATAAAAGATCAGAGCTTCTCTTTTATTCTCCCTTATCTTGGTTTCACTCCTTTCCCCTACACTTTTCACTTGCTTGGGAGACCCAAGAGACCTGGTTGGGTAAAGGGAGGCCATTTCCTTTTTCCCCATAGACTTTGGCGGAGAGGAGCAAGAAATTTTTACTTTTAACATCGATTTTATTTTTATTTGAGCTTCACGGGCATTTTATTAATATATTCTTCTCCAGGTACCCTAGGTGGTGAAAAACTGCCGCTGCTGCCGTTTCAGTGAGCAAGGTTCTTGCAGCTCTATTTATGATAACTACATAAATCTGCAGCTGTCTGACTGGCTAAGGGTGCAGCGAGCAGTTGTGGAATGAAATGCATCTGTAGGGAACCAGCAGGTCCTAAGGGAATCAAGCCCTTGACCTTGGTCTCATTCACATTATGCCACGAACAACTGAATTAGTTGCTCACTGTTCAGCAGATTAGATCAACAAGTCCCGAAAGAGTTTTTAAATAGTGTCCCAAGGACAGTCGCTCTCATTGGGCAACACATGGGCACCAGAAGAACCTACTTAAATATTTCTAGGCAAATTTATTTCGGCAGATAGGCTTGTAAGACAGCAAATATATATCTGTGGTTGTGTCCACCGAATTCCTTAAGGGTGACTAAGACTGCAGAGTGGTTAGAGGTCGAAGAGGTCTTGTCTAGCTGTGGTTCTGCCTCTCTGGAGCTTTGTGATTTTTGTAGAGCACATTTTTGGCTCCCTTCTCCGCTGAGCTTCCCTATTTGTCAGCGGGTTAGATTAGGATCATCTAAACAGTAAACGAGGGGTTTGGATTTTTTTTTCACCAGAGTACCCCAAACTAGCAGAGGAGGACAAATGGGTACATTAGGGAATCTGGGGGCATAGTTTAAAGCTTCACAAGTGCAAAATTTTGTTGAAGTCATTTTTTGTTTGTCTGAAAATTCACCCAAGTGTTGCATTCTGCTCTATATCATGGACGTGTTTACTGTACAGCATACCCTTGTCTCCATGCTGGGTAAGACAAGCCTATCAGGAAGATGCACCATGTTTATCTTGGGCTTCAAGTAACTCCTGGCAATGCTGGCTTTATTTAATCAGTAGGTTGTAATCTGGAGTTTTAAACTGGCTCTAAGGCTACAAGGCAGATCACTGGGGCCGTTACTGAGCTTTGGCTTTACATTTCTAAAATTAGATTGGGGTAAGAGTACTTTTAGAACTCTCCAGGCTTTCATCCTGATCCTTTTAATAAGTAGATATTATATTTTCTTTACTTTAGTTGATATAATATCTAGGTCTATAGATAGTTGGTAGCTGTACGTAATGTGGCTGGTGACATGGGTATGAATAGTTTAGGACACAAGGTCGAAATAACCTGAGAAGATGGTCTAAAAGAAAAACTCAGTTCTTGTACAGAACGGAGATTAGAAGTACAGGTACAACCCCATTCAATGAAAGAAAATTTAGTTATATCCTTTGCTTCTGTAATAATTATTATAAATAATCGAAGGTTAGGAAGGGGTTTAAGTTCTTTCTTTTTAAGTTTAGAATTCCTTCCATCTCCCCATCATTGATTATTATATAAGAGATCTCACATGATACTGCAGCAAGTTGTTAACATTTCTTCCTACAGAACACATTGCAGTGTAACACGAAATAACTAAGTTCCAGAAAATTTTATTTTTTGTAACTTATAAAGATTACCATATAATCCCTTTAAAGTCCTCATGAGCTCTCTTTGCCCAGAAGGAGTTAATCCTCAAGACATGACAGTCTCAAATGACTAGAAGTCATTGGTCAAAATTCTGTAAAGCCAGCGGAAGTTTGTTGCATTGTTTCCTATAAACCACAGCCAGAGCTCATTAATTGAAAAATGAATGTCAATTTGCATTAGCTGGCATTTAGAAACCAAAAACGTAGAGTGATCCTGGCATGTGATGGATAATAAAAACATCAGACAAGTGTATCAGGTAAAATCGAGAAGTTGGGGGTGGGAGGTGGAGAGAGAAATTCAAAACCACACTGGAGTTTACTGGCAGGGTCCCACATAAAGGGTTTTAATGAGGCTTCTGCATCAAAATCAGGGAAACCACCTGGAATTTTAATTATGATGACAGTATATTTTAAGTATAAATACCCACGAGAAGCATTTTTTACATTGATGAGCCTACCTGTGTGAGCTCTGTGCTCCTGTGGGGGGCAAACGCTGATGCTTTAAGGGTGACATCTTTCCATTTGAAATTGCTCACATTATTCTGGTTTCTCTCACGGGCCGAGTGTTGAACTTAAAGAGTACAGAGGTGGCCTGCCTATACCCTTTTAACTCTGCCAACTCAAGTTCACCTAGATGCCCTGCAGTGAAAAATCAGGCTGGCCGAGAACATCTGTGGTCTCCGTGCAGGGCCTGTATCGTGTCAGGCACTACAGAAGCACAGGGCAGGGAGATGGCAAATCTCATCTGGCCCCGTTGGCGATTCTGTCCTAATCACTTCTTGTACCTTTTCACACCTGAGCTTGTCAGAATTTCATATTTGGGAGGGATTAGGGAGAGGCCAGTGGAGGATGGAAGAATTTATAAAAAGCAGAGAGTAACTGCCCAGACTGTGCTAGTTTTGGTTTGTCATCTTGAAAGTGTTTGCTTCTGGTCTTAGAAGCTGCTCACCAGCTTTTTACTCTCTGCTTATGGGCCTGTGGATTCTGGGAAGGTACTGTGAGGGGTGGGACCTTCTCTGCCTCCCCCCCTCCCTCCCCCCCCTCCCCCACCAAGGCAGTTGCTTCTCCTCCTGTCTTGGGATTCACGGTGATAGAACGTTAGAGCCGGAAGGGAACTTAGAGCTCATCCCCTCATTTTACAGATGATGACACTGCCACCTCTGACTTCTGCCTCTGGCCTTCCACTCTCAGTAAGAAGAGCCAGGCAGGTGAGACTTTTCACAATTGCTGGGCTGGGCTGGGTGGGGCTGTCTGATTGGGACTGTCCGATGAGTGAGAAACACCTTGTTAACGATATATTGCTTTGAAGTAGTCACTTCTTGCTATCAGTGCACATCACGGCGCTTGCCCCGAGCATTTTATAAAGAACACAGGCAGTGTGCATTTTAACAAAAATGAACAACTCTCGATCAGCACCTTGAAAGAAAAATATTGGGATGATTCGTTTAATAAGTATTGTAGTATCCAAGAACGTGGCTAAATAAAATTGAAGCTGAAGAAGTACCTGCTCGCTAAGACCTTCAAGAATTACTGAGTGCTTTCCCTTACAGATAAAAGCGGTAGGAAAAGCAAATGTATGAGATCCAGAGGATTGGAAGATTTTAGGTGTGAACAAAATCTTAAGAACACTGGTATTATAAAACGGCTTGTCACAATTCTGTCAGTGTTAGAAATTCATAACCCTGTCTTTAAAGATCACAACTATAAGTTTTTGGCATTTCTGAAAACTAATTTCCACATGAAGTAGTTTCTAACTGTGGTTTCATAAGTTAAGTGCCAGAAATACCTATTAAGGAGGCATCCTGTTAGCTTTAGAAGTTAAAGGACTTTACATTTTAGAGGAAAACTGTCTTTGCTTCAGGTTCCCAGTTCAAACTGGCCTGAAGCTAATTCTGTAGGATGTAGTACAGGGGTCGGGAAGGTGGATGGTCAGGTGCCCTCCTGTTTTATCTCCTCTACCAGCGAGCCTTTCCCCAAAGCTGCTGTTGGCACATGGCCTTAATCAGGTCCTACTTCTCCCATCAAGACTTGAAATGCAGTGATTCCTAGGTACCAAGCCTTCCCCCCACCCACTTTCAAAACCTGCTAGTTTATGACCCTTGGGAGAATTTCTAAGGGTCAGACACTCCCTATACACCCCCAGATAAGTAAGATAGTTCCAGAAAACATTGAAATCTAGTTTGCTTTTTTTTGAAATCTGTTACCAAGATGAGGAATAAAACAGGATTTCACATTATTTTAAGAGTTGAAGTGATAGGCCCATGCTAGGGTATCTTTTTGACGTTCCTTCATTGACGAAGGGGCCCTGCTAAGAGTACCAATAACAAAACGGATCACTTTGGAATTTTCTTTATATTGGGTTGAGAAAAAGAAACGTGTCCGACTTAGTAAAAAGGTCACTTTCAAATATCTGAGGTACAACAAGGAACAAAAAGAGAGGGGAAAAAAATCAGTGAGGATTCAGTCTTACAGTCTGGTGAGTGAATCTGTCTGATTAGAGTGTTGGGTTGGTTTACACACACGACCTAGCACACATTTGGGTTTTTAAAGCCCTTTGGGATTCTCTGGGGGTGAAGAACTTGAGACTAAATGCCGCTAAGACTGTAAAGTGAAAAAACAAACAAACAAAAAAACCCCAGAAGTCTGTGTAGTGACCGGTGCATTTGAAAGTCTGTTTGTGGCTTGCTGTTCCTTTGGGGGAAAGCTAAAGTTTTCTTTTTTTTTCTTGTAAAAAAATAAATTCTTTCATGATTTTAACTGCTATTTACAGATGTTTCCCCCCCCCCATCTTCTGTTGTAATTTTTAGGTGCTTCAGAACTGGGCCCTTTTTCAGACCCCAGGCAGTTCTCAAGCATTTCATCCCTCACTGAGAGCCGCTTCTCCAACCCACGAATGCACTATCCAGCCACCTTTACTTATACCCCGCCAGTCACCTCAGGCATGTCCCTCGGTATGTCCGCCACCACTCACTACCACACCTACCTGCCACCACCCTACCCCGGCTCCTCCCAAAGCCAGAGCGGACCCTTCCAGACCAGCAGCACTCCATATCTCTACTATGGCACCTCGTCAGGATCCTATCAGTTCCCCGTGGTGCCCGGGGGGGACCGGTCTCCTTCCAGAATGCTACCGCCGTGCACCACCACCTCGAACGGCAGCACGCTCTTAAACCCAAACCTGCCTAACCAGAGCGATGGCGTTGACGCCGACGGAAGCCACAGCAGTTCCCCCACCGTTTTGAATTCTAGTGGCAGAATGGATGAATCTGTTTGGCGGCCCTATTGAAACTTCCTCAGCAGTGGCCCAGCGGTCTCTGGGAGCCACGTCCCAAATGTATCGACATATACATATATAGAGAGTGCATATATATGTATATCAACTAGCCTATCTACAAAGTGCCTATTTTTTAGAAGGTTTTTTTTTTTTTTTTTTTTTTTTGGCATTCACTCACTCTGTCATGATCTTGCAACCCTCAGAGGGTAGCTTTTGAGAAGCAAGAGGCCCGAGAGAGACAATCCTAATCAGATTTCAGATCATTCTCTATTTAAACATGTGCCTTTGCGAGCAAACAAAGGAGAAAAGGTACTTCTGTTGCTGTTGTCATTTGGTCTGTTATCCTCAGTAACCTGTTCAGATGCCAGTTCAGAGAGGGGGACTCCCAAGTTCAGGAGGAAGAGCAGAGACGCTTGTCCCCTGTGCTTTGACACCACACACCCCCGCGGTGCCGCTGTGTGTGGACCAGTGCCCTCGGCAGACCTGCTGACACAGCCGGTCCAGGTGCCCACGAAGGGAAGAGGGGCAGAAAGAACGCTTCCATCCCCGTGCCATCCATTCAGAGTAACTGTTCCAAACGTTGGCTTTCACACTTGCTGCAAGTACTCATTTGAACTGTTTGGTTCAGTTGTTTTTTATTTTAATTTTTTCCTACTTTAAGAAAGTGACTTCAAAAAGTACCGATCAGGATAGATTATTTTATTTTACCTTTTTATACTTTTTTTTTTTTTTTTTCCTTTTCCCATTTAACCAAAAAGAAATCCGATCCTGGACTGCCCCCTTCCCACCTAACCCCTTCTTCTTTTATGCAAAACTGAAAATGGCAATACCTTATTATAGCCATAATGGTAGAGATAGTGTTTGCGTTTGGCTGTGTGTTATTTGTCTTCTTTTTTTTTTTAAATTATGAATATGTGTAAAATCTGAGGTAACTTGCTAACGTGAATGGTCATATAACTTTAAAGATATATTTATAATTATTTAATGACATTTGGACCCTTGAAACATTTCTTAGTGTATTGATATGTTGACTTCGGTCTCTAAAAGTGCTCTTTATTAAATAACAAATTTCTTCAGTGGGCTAGAGCCATATCTGAAATATTGCTAAGCAATTTCAGTTCATCCAGACACAATGTGATTTTTAAAAATACTTCCATCTCCAAATATTTTAGATGTAGCTTGTTTTTGTGATGTATGAAGGAAATGTTATGTTTAGTTCTTTTCAGATCTTTGATTGCCTCTAACACAGCTTTGCCTTTTAAAAAGCAATAATCAGAGATTTAAAAAGCAACCCTTAGTCCTTATCACTTACGTTGCGCTTTGTCGGCATGAAATGCTGGAGTGATGTGGTTTCCTAATTTCTTTGAAATAATGATGACTCTTGTCATATTAAAAAGACAAGCACAAGTGAATCCTTGAACTGCAGAACAATGTTCTGTGGTTTCATAGTTAAAGCAAAACTCGACATCACCAGTGAAGACGTAGTCAGCTTAAAGCCACACATGTGGCTGAAGGATCAGTCGTGATACACACGGTACAGGAAAGCAAAACTGCCCCAGGGAGCGTTACCCAAAACGCCTTACCAAACAGTAAGTCAGGGGAACCCAAATCTGCCTTAGCCCGGGGCCCACTGGCAGCTTCCCACAGAATTTGCATTTAAAGGAGCAGAGTTAAGTCCTTGTCTTCTGGGAGCAGGGTCCTCTGAAGGAGCAGGCAGGTTCCAGCAGGCAGCTGATCTGAGAACATACAGGCAGTGGGGACCCAGAATACAGCCTCTGATATTCATATTTCTCACCATGGGGGGGGGGGCGAAGGGAAGGCAGAGCTAGGTGGAATTTGGTGTCTACTACTGCGTATGAATTTGAGCCGAAGCCCTCCTGTCGGATGCACTTTGACCACTCCTGGCGGCCACGTGGCAGATTCTCAAGTGTGGATCCTTGATCCAAGCCAGGACCACTTCACGACCCCACCAGGCAGATCCCCACCCACCTCCCCCACAGGTCAGGGCCCTTTCATTTAAAGCTTGTGCCCGCCCCCAGGCAGAACCTTATAGAGATTTGCCTCCAGCCCCAGAGGCCCCTTGCTCCCCGGTCATCCATCGTCCAGCCCACCTCATAGAGCACCAAGCATCTTGGGACAGCTCGTGGGGCATTGGACCTGTGCTCCTCGCCTGGGAATTCACCCTGACTCCTCCTAATAAAGATCGAGGGGAAAACCAAGCCCAACCAAAACAAAACACTTTGCCTTCTAAAGGTTGTATACCAAGTATGCTTAGATAAATAAGCCACTTTTCTATTACTGAAGATGGAAGTAGTAATTGATACTATTTATTATTTGTGTGTGGTAGCTTGAAGCAAGCTACTGTCCATTTATTTGTAAGTGTAAAATATGTGTGTTTGTTTCAGTAGCACTTAAAAAAGCCAGTGTCTGGTTACACATTTCAATCTTAATTAATTGACAGAAAAAATGTTACTGCCAGTGCCAGCTGTACCCTATTTAATAAAAAAGGTACTATATCTGTACATTCTTTTTTAATGTTGAAAGGGCTTTTTTAAGTTTACAGTACACATACTAAGTGACTTGAGGGATGCTTTTGTGTTGAAATGTTAGTATAGTGGCTGCAGGCAGCAACCCAGAAACACTTTAAAAGTTTTCTTTTTTTTCCTTGGGAAAAATTCAAGCACTTCTTCCTTCTCCCCTCACTCAAACCATTCCAATGGGGTAATTTACATTTCTTAGATCAAATTCAGCCCTTTTTTAGCCCGGGGGTTAAATTTTTCTATCTTTTTTCTTTTTTTTTTTTTTTTTAACCAAATCCTTAATTTGCACTGGGTCACGTGTATGATTTGTGATTTCAAGACCAAAGCAAAGCCTTAACTGCTACTGTGGAACCATGAACTAGCCAGCACTCTACTTCCTTCAGATTAAAAAGGCATGGTTTACAGCATGACCAATACAGCCACTTTTTTAACCTGTTCTAACCTATGTCAGAGTTCCAGAACAGGTACCGAAGCTTTAGTTTTTTTTGTGTGAAATGACATCCAGGTTGAACTGAAAGACTCAACAGTATCAGCTGTGGTTCGCTCTTCAGGCTGTCTTACCCCCACCAGGGCCTTTTAAAAGTGAGCAGAGAACTGTACACCATTGGGGCCCGTCCATTGCAGATTCAGAGGGGAAGAGACGTGTGTGCTGGCTGAAAGAGTTCCCTCCCTTCCCAGGAAAGGGACTGACTCAGAGTCTAGGTGAATACATGGAAACACAAAGCATTAGCAAAAACATTAATTATACCTATGACATTCGAAAGAACCATAATAAATAAAATAAATAAAAGACGACTCTTCCAAACCTTGAATTTGTTGTTCTTAAAAAGATAACACATTTGAAAGATATTTTCTATGTGAGAATTTTTTAGATGTTTGTTTACTTCATGTTTACAAATAACTGTTTGCTTCTTCATGCAGTACTTTGAAGTATATCAGCCAAAACCATAACTTACAGTAATTTCTTAGGTATTTTGAATAAAATTCCATTTTTTTTGGATATGCTTTACCATTCTTAGATTTCTGTGGAACAAAAATATTTGTAGCATTTTGTGTAAATACAAGCTTTTCATTTTTATTTTTTTCCAGTCGCTGTTGCCCAAGATTTGCTTTCCGTGCACATATTGTACAAATTCTGCTTTGTGCCACAGGTCATGATTGTGGATGAGTTTACTCTTAACTTCAAAGGGACTATTTGTATTGTATGTTGCAACTGTAAATTGAATTATTTGGCATTTTTCTCATGATTGTAATATTAATTTGAAGTTTGAATTTAATTTTCAATAAAATGGCTTTTTTGGTTTTGTTATGTGTGTACACTGGGTCTTTTCTCATCCGCGGTTTCTTCTCTAGTCTGACGCCTACTCCTGCCTACACCTGGGCACTTATTGGTCGTAGGACTTGCCAGGGCTGGATGAGAGCAGAGATCCTATGTTACTGGTGAGAGGAAAACCGTCTTGGTAAGCGCTGGGTTCTTGTTTTGTCCTACCCCTAGAGAGGGGTGGGTGAAGAATCTAGCAGCGTGCTCACTTCCTTATCAGCCTGTTGTCTGAAGGAAGGAGTGCTCACCCCATCCTTGGGTAAAGCCCCTTATTCCAGCCAGGGGACGAGTCAGGGTAGAAAGACAGCAGCCTCGATGGTTCCATGATGCGAATCTCTGGGCACATGAACGGGGCCGACAAGTGAACCCTTGACTGTAGTCACAAGAGCTCAAGCAGCCCAGCTGTAGGGGTAGTCTGTTTTCCTTCTGACATCTCTTTTGGGTTCTTAAACAGAAAGTCAACCAAAGACAAGGATGAGTGAAAACGCACCTTGGCCTGGAGAGCTCTAGCCTCAGTAAAATTCTACTACTAGTGAGGTTAACTCTAGTTTGGAGACGTTTTTTCTGGGCCACTGTTTATTTTTGGTAAGTCCCTCCCCTGCGAGAAGGTCGAGGGCCTGGGGTAGAGCGGTTGCTTGCTTTCTGTCCCGTGCTGTCCGTATGCCTTGGCTTATCACAGTTCTAGAGAGGGACGGGGAAACCTCGGTGCCGACAAGCGCAGTCACTGGCGGGGGGCCCACATCACGCTAGGAGTTAGAGGCTGCCTTTTAGATCTGCTCATTCTTACCCCTTTGGCACTGTTTTCTGAGAGATCTTGGAAACAGCTCATTTCTAAGCCTGGGAGACATCCTAAAAGCACTTGGGTGAACTTAGGCCAGGGAACTTGTTTGCAACTCTTTGAGGATGTATATTTATTTATCCTTTTAAATTAAACATCTGTGTGGCTTTAAAAGGCACTGCACAGGAGGTGGGCATGGTGGCCTTCTCGGCCTCTCCAGCTTTATCCCGCAGCAGCAAGTCACTCTCCTCCTCGGGGTCTCAGTTTCTTGGTTTACGGAAAGGCACTGGGCTAGACCTTGGCGCTACTGACATTTCAGGCTGGATAATTCTTCGGCGTGTGTGCAGGGAGGACTGTTCTGTGCATTGTAGGGTGTTTAGCAGCATCCCTGGCTTCTACCTGCTACATGCCTGTAGCGTCTGCCCAGTCGTGACAATGAAAAATGTCTCCAGACGTTGCCAGGTGCTCCCTGGGGGGCAAAATCGCCCCGATTAAGAACAACTGGGCTAAAGGCTCTAACTTCTTAGGCTTTCTGGACAGAGCTGGTGCGAGAATACGTTGCTCATGGAAACAGGACGGCCAGATAGGAGACTGAGGGACTTCCCAGGGATGGATGCCCATCCGCCTGCCCTGTCCCTCCACCTGATGGCACCCTGAGGGCTGTATGTGTTGGGACAGAGGCTCCTGACTCTCCAGTCTGCACTTCCTCCATCTTGCCCGCTTCACGGGCCCTGCAGCCAGCGAACAGCACGGCTGTGGGGCTTTGCTAGGCCTGGCCGGCTGGGCTGTATTTATCATGGCCGCTTCTGTTTCTCACTGGAAACGACAGGCGGAAGAAGAAAGCAATTTCTCCAGTGTTTTTGACCCTTTGTGCCCCCTGCCCCACAAATATTTAATCATCAGACATTTCTTGGAGAGTGGGTGTTTCCTGTTAACTCGATCCCGGCCGAGACTGGCCCCATAAACACCTCAGCTCTCTGTCGCAGAGTTTATTTGGCTGGGAAATGGGTATTGCCGTGTAAACAGGAAGCCCCCTGAAGTTATTATCTACAGATGCGGTTGAAGAGCCACATGTTTATATTTATGGGATTTGAGAACAGTCTGAAAAGGCCAGGGAGGAGGTAGAGGAAGCCCTTGTTCACAGGGAGGGCAGGGCCCACAGATCTGCACGTGTTGATTTTTCATCCCCTCTGGAAGCGGGTGGTTCATTGCACTGACCCAGCCAAGAGCCAGGGTGCAAATGCAGGTACCGGCTGGTCTGATGTAAGCAAACAACCCTACCTAGATGATCAGGTTAACAGTGGGCAATCCAGTTTCAATCTCTGACCCAATCACTTAAAGCCATTTTAGAGACCTGTCCTAGGAAACAGGGTTTTTTTGGTGGTGGGGGGGGAGGGGAGGGGCGGGTGGTATGCTAAGATCGCTATCTTACAGGCTCTAAGTTTTTCTGGGGACAACTGACTTCCTCCGTTTCAGTGAGCGCGGGCCAGCTCTCCTGTGAGACCCCAGGCAAACACACGCATTTGCTCCTCGAATCGGGTCCGAAGGGCTCGGGAAGGATCCTTCGAAGGATGCCTGAGCTGTCCGGGTGTTGGTGCAGAGGACCTGTGGGTGACAGCTGGTTGCTCACTGGTGCTGGGGGCACCGGGCTACTCCAATCCCTGCTCCACCACCTCTGCTCTTCCTTCCTGGGCTCTCTCCTTGGGTCTGCAGAAGATGCTTAAGTAAGGCCAGCTAGTAACCAATACATGGATGGCTCTCATTTAAATTATGAGCTCTGAGCAAAGGCGAGGGCATCTCCCTCCTCCTCCAGCTTCTTTGTGGCTCCCCTGGGGCTTCACAGCATTCAGTCGGGAGGCCTTGGAAATGAAATTTTTAAAAAAGTAATTCATCAAAATTTGGCAAAGGATCCACTGAAGATGTAAAGGGCAGTGTACTAAGGGGCGTTTGTGTGTGTCTGTGTGTGTATGTATGTGTGTGTGTGTGATGGGTGCACGCACACCTGAAGGGAGGGAGGCGGGGAGGGAGGAAGGTGGAGGGATGGGAAGAGGTGCCAGAGCAACCTTCAGGGAAAGACGAAGCTCAGCACACACACAGATACCCCTTGACACAGCATTTATTTGCCTCAAATTCTGCAAAAAAACACACCATCCCACAAGCAATTACTCTTCTTCAAATAGGTTATTTAGAAGGGACAGGGGACACTGGACGCCTCCCTGAGATGTCAGGAGCACGGTGACATGAACATCTAAGAAGGGTTATTATTCATTTTTGTAACGCATTTATTCACAAGCGTTTTGTGATTCAACCGGCCCTGCTGTCCTGGACGGACATGCTCAACCAGTTGGAAAGCAGAAGGATCAAGTTTCTGGAAACTCACTGAACTTTTACTAAAATTTATTTTAATTTCATTTGCTTATTATCTTGTTGCAATGATGTCTGACCGCTCAGTGGGGTTTTCTGGAAAACCTGCTTTATGTTTTAGCATTGCAAAGGTAGCTCACGTCATGATTGCTGTCTTTTTGTCCCAGGTCTTTCTGTGCCACTCCACAGCCAATAGGATGGAAAGAATCCCACCCCTGCCCCCCACCCCCCAACCTGTCATCCTTATAGAGAAACCAAGACCATCTAGCAAAATGCTAAAAAAATAGGAGGGGGGAGGGATGGGGACGAGCACAAGTTCTTCCACACGAGCCCTTCAAGAACTAGTTTTGTCTTCACAACACTAAATGAGACCAGAACACAAAATTGCAACAAGGTCTCATGTGGCCCTGTACTCCTTCTGCCTTGGGACATTTCTACTGGAGAACCCAAAGTACCAGAGGTAGCCCGGATGCGGGGATGGAAGGAAGATAGAGTGGGATCAGTGGAGTTAGGAGATACAGGATACAGTGGCAGAGCTGAAGGGGGTCTTTGAGAGCTGAGGGTACCAGGAACTCCCAAAATGCAATCGGATGATGGATTGATGTAAATGTGCAAATGTCTTATTTAAAAACAGCAAAAGCAAACACACAAAACCGCATGACATGTGTAATCGCGGGAGCCTTAATACAACGGTTTTATGATTTAAATCTCCTTGGACATCCTTTCCTTCCTAAATTAGGTCATTTATTTTTTTTATAACTGCATCCATCTCTGACAGTGTAACAACTCTGGCCAGTTTCACTTTCTGTTTCTCTGTGAGTTTCTCTCTATTCTTCTGCCCTGAAAGGAGAGGAGCCTTTTGTGAGAATCATGACATATTCCAGCAATGTCTTAGCCCGATTCTGTTTTTCTCTAACAGTCATTTAGTATTGAAATCTTGAAAATCACGATGACCTTTCTCCTTTTAGCAGTGTGCTCAGGGAGTCTTCCTGGGTGTGGATTTGGGGGCATAGAAAATCTGACTCCTTATCAAGATCTTATTAGTGGTTTTACAGATGAGAAATGCAGAGATAATTACTGAATGTAATTCTCCACCACAACTTCTGGGACACACTGGGAACTCAGATTGTGCGGGGAGAGACCGATGGACCAAATTTCTATTCTTCACGGGCATCAGAGGGAGAGAAGGATCCAGGAGGGAAGAAAGGGCGGAACTTTAGCAAGGAGTTAAGTGGTTAATGGGAACTCAGTTTTTTTTTTTATTGGCTAATGAAACCTCTCAGGGTTTTTCATATTATACGGTTCCTTCAGGCTCCTAGCCCAATGCTTAAAAAAAGCAAAAGACAAAAACAACAACAAAGAAGCTGGAGCCTGAATACCGATGCAGCCCCAGTCTTGTTTACTTTTTCATTTCCGCAGTTGTAAAAAAAAAAAAATTTCCTCTGGTAGTTCAACTTTATCACACAGCGGGAGTGGGTCAGTGTTTGAACAACTCCAGTGATTCCTGCCTCCCAGTGAAAGGAAAAAGTACACTCCATCTCTCTGTTTCAGAAAGAGGAGACCACGATGCAAATGACAGATGCATTGGGAAATTTTAAAATGAAAGCCTGGGTGGGGAGAGGGGGTGGGGAGGAGGGAGAGCAGATATTGAACCGAAACCCATCTTTGGAATCCTGAATGCAAATATCTCTGTCCTTTTCTTGCCAGTGGTGCTGTTCTCCCAACGGAGCAGGATGTTCTTGTTTTTAATAATAGCCAGACCAGATGCTAAATTCTCCTCGGCAACATGCTGGAGAAGTGAGAAGGCAAACAGCTGATTCCTGTTAAGATGAACACCAGGAGAATAAGCCAGAAAGTATGAGAATTCTCTGGAGGTTTTTGCTTTGTAAACCCCCGTTTGGCAGGAAGATCACAGAATCCTAGCTGAAAACACAGTCTGTCCTCCTGCACCCGTGCCTCCTTCATGCTGCTTGCTGGGGACCTCTGAGTCTCCTGCCTGCTGTCCATCCAGCTCTTTTCTGAGTTATCCAGAGGACCGGCTCCCAGGTGCCCCAGGAGGGAATAGTCGGAAGCCCCGAGCCCTTCGGCTTTCACCGACTATAAAAAAATAGTCATCAATAGGAGGGATTTTTTTACTTGCTCCTTGCCATAGAAAATAGTGAAATCCTGAACCCAAGCCAATAATTTTAAAATGGCATCTTTGTTCCATCTTTTTCACTCCCTTCTTCCCCCTGTCAGAGTCCATCAAATCTCGCAGTTCTTATTTTGTTTTAGAATACGCCACACATGTAAGACGCTGCTTTCTTCTTTCCCAGGGAGCTGCCAGAGCCGCTGTGGGGCTCTGTGGGGCAAGGCTGCACACTGCTGCCGGCTCATGCCACCCAGAAGTTGCTTCCCAGAGAGCAGGGGTGCCTGGTACTCCCTGACAGTCTCTCCTTGGGGTTTGCAGGACTGAGAGAAGGAAGGGACGTTAGGAGCAGGTAGAGAGGCTCGTACCGGTAATCAGGTCCAAAAAGTCCTCCTTATGGCCTTTCTTCTTCCCATCATCCTCCTAAACCCTGGTCCTTCCTTTTCCTGCTTGCCGCTCCCTCCCCTGCAATGCACAAAGGACACCCCAGCAACTCTTTTCTCACAATTTTCGTCCTCTGTAGCTGTCCTTGAAGTTTGCTTGGCCCTCATCTCACTAATACGAACATCCCGGGGAGAAAGGAATGGAGACAGAAGATGATTTACCTCCTTCCCCTCTTGGGATGGCACTGATGGCCATTGTTTTAATTTCCTCTTGGGGAAAAGTTGTATTTGGTACTGGTAATGTGATCTAATAATAATAATAATAATACTTAACAACATTTAATTTTCATGGCACACTGGACTATGCCCTTGGCACTTGGCTGAATGTTTCACATGACTTATCTCAATCTTCTCAGCAGCCTATGAAGAAGGTAGTATTGGTTTTATCCCCATTTTACTGATGAAGAAACTGAGGCTCAGACTTGCCCAAGTTACACAGCCATTAAGACTCAAGCCTAGATCTGCCTGATTCCAGAGACTATATTCCTAAGCTAAAACTTTAGACACAATCTCCTTTATCATCTGTATAATGGAGAAAGTAAATGAGTTAATGAGATATGAGGAAGCCTAGCAAAGTGTCCACAGCATAGTAAGTATAAAATTGATGGGACCTATTATTGTTACTCATAATAACTAAGATGATTCTCTTAAAATGAGTCAATAAGGTTTCCAAATAGTTTGAATCACAATAGAGCTGGAGCCCCAAGTGGAATGCTTTTTAAAAAATATTCTTTTAACATTTAAAAAAATGTTGCTCTTTGAAAGTAATATTTTTCTACATATTTTATAAACTAATTTTCTACTGAACATCATGGCTAAGTTTGGCAATTGGTTTACCACGGGTTCTTCCCTGTAGGAACTCAGAGACATCACATCACATAAACTATAAATTTAAAATACACGGGCACATTCAGAACAGAAATGTTGACCCTACCCCAACCTCAGTCCCCAGTCTGTAATCTCTTCCAAGGTTTTCCATTTAGGTGTGTTGAGTTTCATGTTAATTTTGTTACTGCAGAAGGTATTAATGAACCTAATTTGTCAGCATTGGCCTCATCTTAGAAGAGAAAGCCCAAGCCAAGAAATTCCTGTCAACTTCAGCTCTTTTGTTTCCAGGAGTGGCTCTGGGATCCTTTTTACCACCTGATAAAGGGGCAGCACCCAGATGCCCCATTTCTGAAATGCATCACTCAGAGGCAGTGCTGTGTACTGGAGAGAGCTGATCCTGGAGGCCCCAGGCCTGAGATGGGATATCTGGTGTGTGCACGGCTTTGTGTACTTGTGCAGGGGCCTGGAGGAGCCTGGGAATGGGGCACCGGTGTTCTCTGCCCTAAATCATTTAAATCTCTTTAACTGAACAAGTAGGCTTCTCTCCAACTGTTTTAAAGCATTTTTTAGACTATTTCCTTACGTTTACTTTATATGGAATTAATATCCCATTTTCCTGAAATCCCAAGAGAACAGAAATGACCTCCCTCCCTCTCACTCTCTCTGCCTTCTTTCCTTTCTTCTTTCTGAAAATATTTATTGAACACCTACTCTAGGCAGAGCAGTATGGTGGAAGGCTTAAAAAAGCACCATTACAAAGCACCTTGGAAAGCATCTCTATTCAACTTAATCCATCCCAATAAGAGGTGTTTGTCATGCCATTCTTTACTTAAGCGAATTCCTGAATGTTTCAGGTTGCCCAAAACAGAGATTAAAAAGTTAGTGATTAGTTTCTAGAGACAATTTGGATAGTTTTGATTTATGCTTATAGCCAATTTCATTTCCCATTTCTCATTTCCTGGAACACTTAAGTATTTGTGAGATACTTGGCATCTATATTTAGTCATACAAGCCTTTCATTTCTACCACAGTATATGGGAGGCTTGGTGTTGAAAATGTGGATGATTTTCATATAATCAAAGGGGGAAAGCTGGTCTTCTATTTTCTCTTTCTTGTTGTCACAGTCATGAAGCCAACTCTGCATTAAGGGGTTGAGTGGTATATTGAAAGAGGGAAGCAGAGGGAATTCCCTGGCAGTCCAGTGGTTAGGACTCCGTGCTTCCACTGAAGGGGGCACGGGTTCAATCCCTGGTCGGGGAACTAAGATCCCATATGTCATGCGTCGTGGCCAAAAAATAAATTAATTAATTCAAAAAAAAAAAAAAAGAAAGAAAGGGGGAAAGCAGTTAGTGGCAAAAAGATCTGGGTTCCAGATCCCTACCAACTAAACGTGTGACCTTGAACAAGCCACTTAACCTCTCTTGACCTTCTCCTTAAATGTGGGCAGTGATATATTACCTTCTAGATGGTATGCTAAGGTTCCATGCAGCAACTCTTACCTATAGATTTGGAGTGGCTTTTAGAATGGAGAAATTATTGGGAGTTTTAAGAGGCAGGTAGAGTCTGCCTAGCATTAAGAGAGAGAGAACGAGGTCCATTGTTTCTCACAGAATTGGCAAAAATGGCCAATTTGTAGAGGATTAGTAAATGAAACCCCGGAGAGGTCAAATCACTTACGCAGGATCACCCTGTAGACATATCAGGGGACGTGAAGGGTTGGAATCTATTTCCAAGCCGTTCTCATACTCATTCACTGGAAGAGACATTTCCTTCCTTTATAAGAGTAGCTTCTTCTGTGTTGTCTTTTCATTGAGCACTTATTTACTTCTGTACGTTTTATGAACCTATTTCCATTTTTTATAAACTCATACTGATTCTGTTAAAAATTTCTTATACTCATGTGAATTAATTTCCAACATACCATACTCCAGCTCACCTTATTGAAAATGACCTGCTATATATGACGTCATTAAAATCATAGATAAAGCTCCCAGGTCTGACTTAGTGAGAACTTCCGTCTAAGAGCATCAGTGTCATTCCTTCCTGGATAAAGATAATCTATCTGTTGGCAACATGGTTCAAGCTGATGTCCCTAGGCCCCCTTGTCCTCAATGCTAAGGGTAGATGTCATGACCTTGTTGTGGTCCAAGGTATTTCTATTCGCTCTTTCATGCTCTGGCTATAGAGACGAGGCCACACTCTGGACTTCATTAACACGATATCCTAGCCATCTAAACAAATGGTACATGACAGCTAATCTTGAAAAAAGATTTTCCATCTAAATTTTACCTTTTATCTACTTACTATCTGAGTTACCTATAACCAAGATCTCTTCAATTTTAAAGATGCAAGAAGAAAACCGTGCTAGTGGGACAAGGATGGAAGACACAGGTACTAGGTGTAGCGCTATCACACAAAACTTAGAACGTAATTAATCATCTGATGCCTGTTTAATGATAGACACAGCCTTATTGTGCCCCTTGATTATCAGACACAAGTGCAAAGCCATTTACAGGGTGGAAGGAGGTGGAGGGCTAAGAAGAGGAAGAATGTGTAGCTTTACCCTATCCCTTGCTTGAGAGAATAGCTGTCATTGTTTGCTTCACAATCCCCAATTCTCATCCGACCTTGAGGGAGGGGCTGCATTTTTATTCATTCAGTAAACACTGATGTAAAAACACTTCTTAGAAATGATGGAAATGGCAGTGAATGAGACATACCGCATGCCCTCAAGAAACTCACCATCTGCTCAGAGAGACAGAAAAATAAAGCTGTAAGTGACAACATGGCATAGCAGTGCCACAACAGTGATGTGAGCCAAGGGTAGAGGAGCCCCATTCAGGCAGCAGCTCCTGGGCACAGCAGGAAGATGACATTTGAGCTGGATCTGGAAGGCTGAGGAATTCCTTGCCATTCTGGGTCTGCAGCTGAGCTCGTGTCAGCCCCACGTCCACCCTGCAGTGTGGTACCTGGCAGCAAATGGATCCCCACCGTGGAGATCCCACGGACAGCTCTCCAGAAAGGAAAAGAGGGTGAGACGGCTGCCCCCAGCTCGTGGCCTTCAGTAGCATTCCAAATCACACTTCCACCGATAGGATGGGCAAGAGGGATTCTCAGAGGCGTTAGAGTGAGGGGGGTGGGATGAGCAGTATCAGAACCTCTGTGGGATACGAGTCCCACTTCAGAAACCAGATTCAATATCAGATCATCAAAAACCAGAGGAAATACCTATGTTATCAAAATATACAACATGAAGAAAAAAACGTGCGCTCTTAATGTTTAACAAAAGAAAGTACCACTATAGAAATCTTGAGGGATGACAGCACAAAATATCAAATTTTCAGGACAAAGTATAGATATATTTTATCCGACTGATTGTTCAACCTCTACTACCAAGTGGACCGGAGTCTTGATGAGAAAGGGAGGGATGATTTGGCACATCGGACCCTTCAGCATTCAGTAGCGTGACAAGTATAAATGGTTGGGAGATGTTGATGCTCTGGATGAGACACAGTCAAAGAACGTCACGAGAGTTATGCTCATGACCGACCCTGCATAAAACTTTAAAACCGTATTTTGGGGGTCTTCTTTACCCAGTCCTCCAGACCCCTCTTTTGGAGGCCCACCATGCCCCTGAAGGACCTCCCATGGACCCCGCATCTCTCTCCGAGCCCACACCAGTTACCCCTGCGCTGTGGACGTCCTCTTTTATAAAACAAAACTGTCCCGACCCTCACCTTTGAGGAGTCAGTGTATTTGCATTTCAAGGAAGGTTTTTTGGAACCACTAAAACCTTCCTTCCAAAGCCACACACCCTGCTCAAAGAGCAGGAAATTTCCTTGGGATGATTTTTTTGACATCTCGTCCTGGGGCTGCTGCCTTCCTGCAGGCTAATCTCTTCCTTGTCCAGTTGAAAGCCAATCCTCATTCTTCTCTCTCTCTCTCTCTCTCTCTCTCTCTCTCTCTTGCCCAAGAACCCTGCCCTGCCCAGATCCCTTGAGGTGATAGGGGATCCGTGCTCTTAGCTGCTATGGGCTAGAGTGAAAATGAGGGAGAGGGTCCTGGTTCTACCTGAAGCTTACGTTAGGGGCCTTGCATTTTATTCCTGTCTCTGCAAGAGGCAGTTTATTGATTAATGGAAATCTATTACAGTAATTAGAGCAAATAAAACACATGCACATGCACATAAATCCATCTCTATGCCTCCCAAACCACTGGCTGGCGAAACGAGTTCTATTTCCAGCCCTGACATTTTGCCCGTTCATCATTCTCCGTCCTGGCCACATCAAGTTCCATCAGGTTTGAGTTTACTGGCTACGCAATGAAGTTTATGTTGTCATAGAAATTAACCTTGATGGACAGGGATACGGCCAGGGGATCAGGAGAGCTGGGCAGCCTCGTGGTGTTGGCATGACTGAGATGTTAGGGTGCCTGGAACCCTCTCCAAGAAAAATCAAAGCTGGCTCTTTGCAGCAGCAAACGAGAGCAACAAGACACTCCCGAGGGATGGGGGCTGGGACGTGATTGTGAGCCATCCCGTTCCCATTCCCCCCAACCCTCCCGGTGCCCCCCTGGTTCCAAAAATCCTTCCTCGAGCCATGGAGGCAGGGTGGGGAGGCCTGAGGTTAATCCGCCCTTCTACAGTTCGTGGTTAGCTTTCGTAGGCTCTTGGCTGTTTGACAAAGTTGGATAATAATTCAATATTTCTCACTGAAATACTTGACCTTATTGTTAGTATTTGTGACAAGGGGAATTTAAAGGAGCTGCAAAAAATGCAAGCAAGTGTGGCTGAGAAAGGCCAGGGTATGCCACTGACTAGCGCACAGTTTCTTTTTCTGACAACTATAAAATTTAGGTGAAAACAGGTCAACATTGATGTTGGCAAATGGGAAAGCCAGTTCTATTGTTAGCCAATGAGCTTCAGATATAAACTAAGTCTGGTTCAATCAAAACCACGTTTGGTTTTAGACACTAGTGATGTGCTTTCTATTAAAAAAAAAAAAAAGCCTACTTATATAGACACACGAAGTAAAAATATTCTTCGGCCAAAAGGATTCTTTTCTAAGTATCACATCGACTTGTTGGAGTACAAGACCTCTTTCATTTTCTTTTTAAAATTTGTAGGGGACATGCTCCCAGCATCCTCTCTTCTCTTTATTTTGAACTGGCCAGGGCTGTTGAAGATGAAAATCATATATTAAGAAAAATTCTGCATTGCCTGACATGGGGACTTCCTGGAGACTGCTTGCTGGTAGCAGAGAAAGAAATGAAGTTATAGGAGCCAAATATATAGCCCGCCCCAGATTTGGCCTGAGTTTATCATCACTTTTATGGGCCCCTCTTGGTAGTCTCATAAGACACGTTTGGGCTCACAGAGGAGGAACAAGAGAGAAGTTCAGTCCCTTGCCAAGTCCAGGTCATAGATAGGGTCAGTTAATTTTAGCCTATGGGGTAGCTTGCTGATTTCATTTTCTCTCTGTCCTGGGAGCCTCTGAAGCTCTTGTCCTGCCAAGACGTGAAACCATCGGATAATGTGGGTCCCGCTTCTTCCCCACAGCCTCCCATGAGCACCTCAGGGGACTGAGGTCCAGTCAAATGTGGGCTGGTTAATAGGATTCTAGAAGGATTTACTCTTTCTTGGAAGATCCTTTTTTTTAAAAGAAAAATTGAGGTGAAATTCACATGGCATGAAATTAACCATTTTTTAAAGTGAACAATCCAGTAGCGTTTAGTACGCTCTCCACATTGTATGACCACTGCATTCTTGTCACTCCCAAACAGACACCTTGCACCCATTAAGCCCTGACTCCCTGTTCCCACCTCTAGATTCTTTTTTTTTTTTTAATTTTATTTATTTATTTATTTATTTATTTTTGGCTGAGTTGGGTCTTTGCTGCTGCGCGCCGGCTTTCTCTAGTTTCCGCGAGCGGGGGCTACTCTTCGTTGCGGTGCGCGGGCTTCTCATTGCGGTGGCTTCTCTTGCTGCGGAGCACGGGCTCTAGGCGTGAGGACTTGAGTAGTTGTGGCTCACGGGCTCTAGAGCGCAGACTCAGTAGTTGCGGCACACGGGCTTAGCTGGTCCGTGGCGTGTGGGATCTTCGCGGACCAGGGCTTGAACCTGTGTCCCCTGCACTAGCAGGCGGATTCTTAACCACTGCGCCACCAGGGAAGTCCCTCTAGATTCATTTTTGAGTACAAGTTGGTTAAGTGCCTTCCCACAGAGTGTCGTTTTAGGGCTTCACGATTTTATTTTATTTTATTTTTTCTCCAACTTTATAGAGGTATGATTGACAAATAAAAGTTATACATATTTAGGCTGTACAATATAATTTTTTTAAGATGTGCAATGTGATGATTTAATATACATATACATTAGTTACTGCAGGATGAGCTTTAGCAAAATGAGAGAAAATATGAAGATAAATGACAACATGGAACCCAGGGAAAAGAGGTCCAATTCTTGAAAGGAATCCTTTCTTCCCTCCTGCCTGCGTGCTTTACTTATTTCCTTTTCTTCTTTCCTTTCTCATTTTCCTTTAAAAAAAATTTTTTTTTAATTGGAGTATAGTTGCTTTACAATGTTGTGTTAGTTTCTGTTGTACAACGAAGTGAATCAGCTATATGTATGCATATATACCCTCCCTCTTGGACCTCCCTCCCACCCCCGCATCCTACACATCTAGATCATCACAAAGCACCGAGCTGAGCTCCCTGTGCTATACAGCAGGTTCTTACTAGCTATCTATGGTAGTGTATATATGTCAATCCTAATCTCCCAATTCCTCCCACCCTCCCCTTCCCCCGGTGCATCCACATGTCTGTTCTCCACATCTGAGTCTCTGTTCCTGCCCTGCAAATAGGTTCATCTGTACCATTTTTCTAGGTTCCGCATATATGTGTTAATATACAATATTTGTTTTTCTCTTTCTGACTTATTTCACTCTGTATGACAGACTCTAGGTCCATCCACATCTCTACAAATGACCCAATTTCGTTCCTTTTTATGGCTGAGTAATATTCCATTGTATATATGTACCACATCTTCTTTATGCATTCATCTGTTGATGGACGTTTAGGTTGCTTCCATGTCCTGGCTACTGTAAATAGTGCTGCAGTGAACAGTGGGGTGCATGTGTCTTTTTGAATTATGGTTTTCTCAGGATATATGTCCAGCAGTGGGATTGCTGGGTCATATGGTAGTTCTATTTTTAGTTTTTTTAGGGAACCTCCGTGCTGTTCTCCATAGTGGCTGTAACAATTTACATTCCCACCAACAGTGCGAGGGCTTCACGATTTTAAATAAGGCACGGCTGTATTTCCAGAAAGGACTGAGAGGAGAGAGTAGTTGTTGTGGGGAGGGGTGGAGGCCCTGGGCTGGGATGGGGGGGTGGTGGGGTGCAAGAGAGACAGCATCTGGAATCACGCGGTAACCCAGAACCAAAGACTTTCTGAACTAGAGGTGACCATCTGTTGGGATAGCTGCTCTTTCTGAGGCTGATTTTCGTCTCCTGCTGAGGTGATGATCCCTTTAAAATTCTCAGCATTCTCACTCTCCCGCGTCCCCGTCCTGTCTAGGAGGCAGTATATTCCTTTAATTTGTGTTGGTCGACATCCAAGTCTGGCACCAGGTAGTCCCCAGTCGAGAAGCCGGGAGGTAGTGCAGGCTCACCCAGGTCTAGGAAGGGAGCTCTCCCCGGGATGCTAACTGCAGGCCGTCTCCTTCAATACACATCATCCTGCTAGATAATCATTTTCAAATGGCAAACAATAATAAAAGCTTTCCTCTCTTTTGCTTCCAAGTGTCAACGTATCTACACAGGCTATAGATGTGAGAGAGAGAGAGAGAGTGTGTGTGTGTGTGTGTGTGTGTGTGTGAGTGTGTGTGTGTGTGTGAACCGTCTAAGAAAAAGAAGTTTGGGGAGCATTCCAGTGTGTTGGAAAGGCTGAGAATCACCCTAGGTTGCTTTCCAAACACTCTACGGGTGGCTGACCTGGAGGGTGGATCAGAGATAGAAGAGCTAAAGCATCAGGTGACTTTAATTTTTAATCCACATCTGGAGGGAGTCCTCCGAGTGTCTCCTGATTTGGGCCCCTTGTGAACCTAGGGGTAGTTTAAAGCTGGGAATGAGACAGGAAGGGGGAGGCCAGAGGCTAGATTTGTCTACTGAAGATGTGTGATTATGACGCCTGCCTCGGGGTGCATGTGTGTTCTGGGGCTACACAGTCTCACGTCTCATTTTGACCCCTCTTCCTGGAGTATCTATTTTCCTTGAACTGGTTGGGGTAGGGTGAAGTTAAGTAATCTAACTGGTAAGTCATTTCAAACATTTTTTATATTAAGATATGGATGAATAAAGTATGGAATGCAATATAGAATTCATGGGAGTTGGAGAGATAAAACAGGACTCTGGAGAAATCTTCTACTTGTAATGGGTTACTTTGGGCCAAACTCAGGCTGATGTCCCAGAGTTACGGGTTTGCTCTCTGCAGTCAGGTGGCTGCAGTAGAAATAAACGAGGAGTCCAGTTCAGGGCATTTTCCCAGAGGCCTGTGGAGTAGTTGGATCTTGTGGAATTTCCTCTCCCCACATCCTGTCCTTGCACTCATCCAACTCCATCCCCTCCTACAAACCTTCAGGTCCCCCTCCTCTATGAAGACTTCCTTACCATTCTGACCCAATTGCCCAATGACACCATTATGTCATCTGTACTGTGAGTTTGGTGCTCTAATCCTCTTATACTCTGTTTCGGTTAGCTATGCTTCTGCTTAACCAACTACACCATAATTTAGTGCTTTAGAACAACAGCTGTTTTATTGCTCATGATTCCGTGGGTCAGGAATGCAGGCAGGGCTCAGCCGGGCAGTTCTGTAGGGCTACCTTGGGCTTCCTCACGGCATGGCAGTCCCAGGGTAGTCAGAATTCTTCCACAGCCCAGGCTTCTAAGAGGCACAGAAGTGGAAGCTGCACATCTTTTAAGGTCCACCTTGGAAGAGGAGATGGGCAAGGCCACTTCCACTGTGTTCTGTCGGTCAAAGGCAGTCACAGAGGCCAGCCCAGAGTCAAGGGGAGGGGAAGTAGACCCACAAATCTTCATGGGAGGAGAGGCAAAGCCACTCTGCAGCCACACCCTCAGATATCACAGTTCTCAATGACCCCTCTCAGTGCCCATTGCAGTGAGACTTGGTCAGCATTGGGTGATTATTTCAGGATTCAGACATCAGTAACAGGTGTGTGAGAAGAGATCTCGGGCATGAGGCATCCTGCACAGTTAGAACCCTCTTCAGCAAAACACAAGGATAAGTAACATCCTGGCAATGGAGAAGGTGTGTGTTTGTCAAGGAAAGAGGAGTCCCCGGTATTTTGGAAAAACAGTCATTATATGCTTTGTTGAGTCTTGTGATGGACCGAGTATATGCCAAATAACCTAGGGTTGGGGGACTCTTGTTAAGGGGAAGATAGAAGCTCACGCCGCTTAACAGTTCTGCAGGGAAGAGCTGGGTGGCAGGATTCCTCTAGACTTGCCCAGGGCACCTGGGGGGCAGTCAGGCTGGAACGGCTGCCCTGGTTGTCACTCAGAGACTCAGCAAGGGTCCAAGAGCCACCCTTCCAGGAAAGCAGAGAAAGAGTCTATTGTTTCTTGCCACTTTAAGTAGCTGATGATAGTACAAAGGAATGTAGTTAGAACCTTCCCTCTTAACTATGGAGGATTAGAACTGACTGAAGAGCCAGACTCTCAAAGCCTCTGGGCACAAGGTGTGGGAACCACTGTGGGGCAGAGAGGGGAGGGAGCGTCCCCTGAGGGTGGCCCTGTTGATTCTAGAATTCCATCCCTCCACCTCCCAGCGGCTGAAACCTCCATCCCACTGGGCCTTGGTTTCCTCACAGGCAAAATGGGGACACTGGTTCTTAGGCTTTTGTTTTTTTTTTTTTGAGGAGTAAGTAAAATAATCTAGATAGAGGGCCTAGCATGGTGCTTGCCACGGGGCAAGCACTTAATAAGTATTAACTGCTTTCTCTCCAACATGTTAGAAAACGAACCTTGGAAATCACTGAGTCCAATTTGTGAATAACCAAACTGAGGCCTGGGCTTGTGAACATGAGCTGCCCAAGGTTAAGCATCATATTGGTGACTTCCTCCTCTCAGCCCAGGGTTCTTCCTTCTGTGCCATAGATGTTTGAGTCCCTCTAAGGACACAAAGTATTTGAGTTGCAAGGACACGTTGCAACTCAGAATGGCCACTTTTGGCCTTCATTCTCGAGTAGCGTGCTCCATAGGACCCCGAAAAACACGGGGGTGACCAGAAGAGAAAATGCTAGCGAAACATAAGATAAAAAACCGTCTCCACCACCAGCAAATTTCAACATGAAAATCTTTGAGTAAAGCCATCCACTGAAATCACATTAGTAAGTCTTTGTTCTGCTATCGATTTCTCTATTTAAAAAAATTATTTGACAGATCAAAGGGTCCAGAATTATACTAAAGCAAAAAAGAAAATGTCTTCTTCTGCGTGCTTCCTCTCCCCAACCAATTCTACTCCAGACAACTCTTATGTAGGTCCGGCTTTGCCTCTTCTTCAATCAACAAGTCCCAGTGGGAACTGCATAGGTCCCCCATCCCACCCTACCCCCGACAGTCAGGGCATTCAGTCTGTGGAATTCAGTTTTCCAGACTCCTGGGTTCTATGAGACATGGTACTTGGGCCCCGTCATCTGTTACTGAACAATAAATCACCCCAAAATATAGTGGTGCAGGAGGACGACATTTAATTACTCTCACAGCTTCTGTGGGTCAGGAATTGGAACAGGCTTGTCTCCACTGTAAACAAGTGGCCTCAGCTGGGAAGACTTGAAAGGCTGGGGGCGTGTTCACACGTGTGTTGGGTGCCTGGATTGGGCTGGACAAAGGGTAGTCTGAGCCGGGACTGCCTTCTGGGGGCCCTCTGCATGGCCTGCCCCGTGTGGTGCCTCAGGGTCGCTGGGTTTCTCCTGTACTTGCTTGAGCTCTGAGAACAAGTGTCCCAGCCGTCCTGGGGGGAGCTGCATGGCCTTTAATGCCGGAGCCTCAGAATCACATGGTGTCACTTTCACCATATCTAGTTTTTTTTTTTTTTTAAAGAGAGGGAAGGGAAAGGAAGGTTATTATTTTTTTAAAAAATATATTTATTTATTTATTTTTGGCTGTGTTGGGTCTTCGTTTCTGTGCGAGGGCTTTCTCTAGTTGCGACGAGCGGGGGCCACTCTTCATCGCGGTGCGCGGGCCTCTCACTATCGCGGCCTCTCTTGTTGCGGAGCACAGGCTCCAGACACACAGGCTCAGTGGTTGTGGCTCGCGGGCCTAGTTGCTCCGCGGCATGTGGGATCTTCCCAGACCAGGGCTCGAACCCGTGTCCCCTGCATTGGCAGGCGGATTCTCAACCACTGCGCCACCAGGGAAACCCCACCATATCTATTGGTCCAAGCGGTCACAAGCCCACCCAGATTCAAGGAGAAGGGACCCTGTCTCTCAAGGGAGGAGTGTTAGAGAGCTGGCACTCGTGGGGTTAAACCATCACGGACATACGGTGATTATGCTTTCTGAACACTGAAAGCCCACCATCTAACAAAGATTTTGGTGCTGCTTCCAGGGGAGAAAGGCAACCTAAGGGATGAGACTTGGACATTTGAACTCTGGGCTATTTTGAAGGGTTACGGGACAATAATTGAAAATGGGACTACCTTGGGCAATCCAGAGGAAACTATGGTTTTTAAGCAGTTTGCTGGAAATATTCATTTGCCACACCTGTGAAAAATGGGGTCACCACCACCACCTGCTTTTTAGGGAGTGAGACTGTCCCAGGGGACCCCCAGGCCCTCACGGGGATGAAACGGACTTTGCGTTTTTTCCACCAACAGCAGAGGAAACGGCAGCGCAGGGAACAGAGGGAGTTGTGGCTTCATTTTGAGGGGTGATTGGACCCCACCCACTAGCCTTCCCCCAACCTGTGTACATACCCAGAAGGAACATCGTTTGTATTGAATCCAAAGAGGCGTCTTTGAAGCCCTCAGAGATCTTCAGAGCAAAGTGCTGGGTGAGGTCAGGGCATTCAGGAGGCATGAATGGAGGGAGGGTGGGAGGTTGGGTGTGTGCCAGCTGGGCTGCTTTGAGGCTGGATGCAGCTAGAGGGATGCCCACTCATGGCCAGGCTGCCCAGCAGCCATGTGGTCCAGGGCAAGAGACTTGATGTGCTGCCTCCCATCTCCTGTGTTCCTGGAGTGAAGGGAGAATTAGAGAGCTCACAGTTTGCTTTGTACAGGGCACTGTGTTAGGCACTTTGTATCATTTATCTGTTTCATTTACTCCTATGAAGCTTATTTATGCCTCTGAAGTAGGCATCATGATTCCTATTTTATAGTTAAAAGACTGACGCTCAGAGAGGTTAAATATCTTTTCTAAGGTCACACAGCACATAAGAAGGGATGCTGGAATTCCAAAGGGGTAGATTCTGTTTGCTTTTTCAAAATCAGCAAGGCCACAGGGCAAAGAAGCCATCCTCTCCTTTCCTTCTCTTCCCGTCTTCACTTCATTCCACACTTTTTCCTTTACTCCAAACCACAAGATTTCCATCACCAGGCGTCTTGATGCTTGCAAAACCTAATCCCTTTATGGTTAGGGCCAAGTAGGAGTTTTCTGCAAAACATATTTGAAGCAATGATGCTTTAGAGCCGTGCTGTCTGATACAGGAGCCTCCAGCCACATGACTGTTTAAGTCTGAATAAAATTAATACAGTTAGTTTAAAATTCTACATGCAGTTCCCCAGTCACGCCAGCCACATTTCAAGTGCTCAGTAGCCACATGTGGCTAATAGCTACTGTATTGGATAGTGCAGGTATAGAATATTTGCATTATTGTAGAAAGTTCTACTGGACGGTGCTGCTTTGGAGAATAAGTATAGAAAGATTCACATTTTTATAACTAGCACTATTGTTAGTTTTATTAATATTTTTAATGGTACTCGACGTGTTTATTTTCTCCAGATCTTTCTCAGAGATAAAATAATAGACTATGTTTTTACAGTGCTTTAAAGTTTACAAATAGCATGCGTATACTTGATCTTATTTAATGCAATAGATCTGCAAAGTATGGTAGGTAATGATTGTACAGGCAATGTAACAAAGGTTCAGGGAGGTTAAGCAACTTGGCCAAGTTTCTATAAACAGTAAATGGTCGAGCTAGGCCGTCAACAGAAGTTCTCTTACTGTGCACTTTCCACAGAGAGAATCTGTGTATATGATGCCTGAAATGATCCTTAGGCAAAATTATTAAATCAAAAGTAATTTACCAGTGTCCTTGTAGGGGAAATTGTGCTTGTGCATTTTTCTTATTTAGACCATCAGATTTTTCATGAGGTCTCGCCACTAACAAATACCTTTGTTTTCTTTCCAAAGTTGTCAGCAGCTTTTATAATTATTTTATTATAAGAACACAGTTTACACTGGTATATATTTATTAATTAGAAAATTACCTTTTCAAATTAATTTATAATGAGAATGATTATGCTCACTGTCACTTAGACAAGTGGTAAATAAAAAAGAATCAATTAACAAAAAAAGTAGCTTTCCAGAACTAGGTGTGAGGGAAGATACATGGACAAGGTAACAAACAATACATAGTCAGGCATGATATGTATCAAATTAATATATAAAGAGCAGTTCAGTTTTTCACTCATTTATTTATATAATATAAAATACATGCCATCTGCTTTTCTAGACACTGCAGATTATAACAAGGGCAGATAAACAGTAAACCTATAATAAAACAAATAACATAATGTCAAGTTGTGCTAAGTGCTTTGCATAAACAAAAAACAAAGAAAGGGGATAGAGAATAATGGAGTAGGCAGGGATTTTGTTTCACGTAGGGTTGCCAGGAATGATCTTTCTGAAGAGGTCATACTTGAATAGAAACCTGAATAAAGTGAGCGAGTAAGCTATAACCCCTGGGGAAACTGTTGCAAGCAACAGGAGCTATTAAGTGCAAAGGCCCTGAGGCAGGCATATGCTTTGTTTTTCTTCTTTCACTCACACATAATCGATCTTTATCAGATTATATATTATTGTCTGTTTCTCTAGTTATAATGCCCATGCTTGGTTCTAGAAACAGCGGGGAGGCTCATGAGCTTGGGGGGTAGTGAGAGAGCTGGGAAATGGTAGGAGATGGAGCCAGGACCAGTTCATGGACTGCCAGTCATAGGCTGTGATGGACTTTGGATTTTATTCTGAGATGACTGGGGAAGCTGGTGGTGATGGTGGATGGAGGGCATGAGCTACTTTAGGCTTTGTTATTTTATTTTTAATCCAACTTTTAATTTTGAGCATTTTCAGATCTTTAGAAAAGTTGAAAGACTTTTTAAAATAAATACTCTTCACCTAGCTTGTTCACTAATTAATATTTCACCACATTTACTCCCTTTTTCTTTTTTTTCTCAACCATTTTAAAGTCAGTTGCAGACATCATGACACTTTACACCTAAATATTTCATCATATATTCCAAAATACGATGATCCCACCCAGGAAATGTTGATATATTATATCATATTATGTATGAGTATTTAAGTATTAAAATATATTATTTAAATATATTACTATGTCACAAACAGTAATATATTAAATTTCTCAAATTGTCCCAATGATATTCTTTACAGCTACTTAAAAAAAAATTCTAGGATTCAATCAAGGGTTTCATTTTGCATTAGCAGCCCTGCCTCTGCTTCTCTTCTAATTTAGAATTGTCCTCTGTAAACAGCTCAGTGGGAGGTGTGTTTGAGAAGGGAGATTGGGGCCAGATAAGGGAGACTTGAGGCGCAAAGCTAGTGATTTGGGGCCAAAGGGAGCCATTGAAAGTTTGTGGCAGTGACCTATTGAAAGCAGTATTTTAGGATGGTTCATCCAGCTGCTGGCTGCAGAATGCATTTGCACTGAGAAAGCCCTCATGGTAGAAACGAGCAAGATGGTGGCATTTGCTCTCATCCTCGTCCTCTCTTAGCCCCACCCTCTCCTCCTTCCTTACTCTGGTTTCCAAAGCAAAGGTGCTGTCTCTGACTCTCCTCCTCTGCTTCTGGCTTTACCTCTACCCTCTGTTTCTCTTCCTCTTCCGTCCTCCTTTCTGACTCCTCTCTGCCACTCTTGCCTTCAGATGCTTCACCTAAATTGTGGAGCTGAGTGCAGGGGCACTTGGGGTCCTTGTCAGGAAGGAGGAGGCTTCACGGTACAATGGGGGAGGGGCACACCTGGCCTGGATTTTCTCAAATTAGAACAGTTCTTTCCCAGAACTTGGAGGGTGAAAAGGGAAATCTCAAACACAGGAGTTTGCAGTTTTAACCCAGCTTCCTGCCTCTGCAAAGTCCTTCCTTCCTTTCCCCAACTGTTCCTGTAGCTCCTTCCTACAACCAGGGATCTAGAGAGTAAGAGAGCTTCAGACTTAGATGCTGTCCTCCTCAGGATGGACCCGTGGTCCTCCTGGGTCCTTGCCAGCCGTGCCTGTGCTTCCAAGTAGCAGTTTCCTTATGGGGTCAAGGGGTGCTGGCCACTGCATTTGAGGGCAGCCACTGCATTTGAGGGCAGGGCAGGAGAGAAAGCCTGGCCTACAAGTGGGGTCCTAGGTAGGCAGGTCCTCTGCCTCTGTGGTCTGGTCCCGAGAAGTGATCCAGGCTGGGAGTATAGCCCTCGTTGGTGGAGGGACAACACGGCTAATGAATCTTGAGCAGGTGAGGCTTTGTGGGAGCCCCTCAAAGCCCCCCATGTAAACTGGCTACTCAGATGTTTCTCATTATGCCACCCGTCCTTCCAAAAGTTGGTAAATGTTTCATCACTCGCTCGCCAGAATAAAAACAAAAACAAAAACCCTTATGTGTAGTTTGCCGATTTCTGTGGTGTAAATACTCCCTCCTTGGCCAAGTTCAAACTACCACTGCGACGTCACTACAACCAGAACTGAGAAGCGATGGGCACAGCTGACTCTCACCAGCTGGTGTGAACTGGCCCAGTGCACCTTTTCTTTCTGCCTCTGCAAAGTACCTGGGAACCTTTTCTTTAGGGCATCTCTGGAGATCCTGGAGCCTCTTACCATGTTTGAGCACACATAGAAACCACAGATGAATCTTCTAGGCTACACCTGGGAATGGCTTGTGCTTTGGGACTACGTTGCTGAAGTTGGAGGGCTTCCTGTTTTCGATTTGGAGATCCCACCTCAAGCTGTATCTATTCATTGGAATGTGTGTGCTGATCGCCATCATAAATGGTTACTGGGTCTGCGTTCCTGAAGGGAGAGCCCTGGTTGTCAGCTTCAGCAATACGATGAGAATTAGCTAAATACAAAGGTGAAGGAGAAAAGCTGGCTGATGGTCAAAGTTCTCCTTCTTGGTGAAGGGCCACTTGCACAAATCGTCTCCCTGAAAAAACCTGGGGGAATATTGGAGCGTGCACAGGCTTTGAAATTAGGCAGTTATGATTTAAATCTTTCCTGGACCTTGGGTAATCGTGACTCTCTTTGAGTTCAGTTCTCACATCTCCCATGTAAGATCATGGTGCAGATCATGTGAGATAATGTACATAATGTATACAAGGTGCCTAGCACAGTGTCTCTGGCCCAGAATAGGTACTTCATTCTTGATACCCCTAATGTAAAGAGCAATGGCCATGTATGTA
This sequence comes from Eubalaena glacialis, assembly GCF_028564815.1. Classification (NCBI taxonomy): domain Eukaryota; kingdom Metazoa; phylum Chordata; class Mammalia; order Artiodactyla; family Balaenidae; genus Eubalaena; species Eubalaena glacialis. The sequence goes on along the minus strand of NC_083722.1, from coordinate 30,761,716 downwards.
CGAGGAAGCAACCCCTAAGTTATCTTCAACCAGGAACCTGAGAGGAACCAGACTGGAAAAGGTGGATTGAGGAAGGCCCGGCCTGACAGATGCTGGGAGGACAGAGGACTAGATGGAACCGAGCAGAGAGGCCATAACAGCCATGAAGCCAGAGCCTTATTAGTCACCACTGCTCCAGCTGGTGGCCTTGCCTTCCTCCTTAACTCAGTGGTGGTGGTAGTAGCATTAGATGGTTGATTTCTGAGGGGACACTGAGGAGGAAAATCCCCATAAGTTGCTTTGTTTGCCAAGCAAAATATAAATGAAGAGCCCTGCATATGGCACGGGTAATTAGCTGCGGACGCAGTGGATGGAATTTCCTACGATCTTAGAGTCTAGAGAAGCTAATCGTGGTCTAGGCCCCCTCTTCGATGCTCTGGGACTGAAATGGAATTGCTATTGGAGCAGCTTGCTGGCTTAGAATGAAATATGACATTTCATAAGCCAAGCAAAACAGAAAGAGCAGACGAAGAACTAGAGAAAGCCAAAAGGGTAGGCAGGAAAACATCCCTTGAAACACGAGCCAGGGAGGGTTAGGTCTGAAAGGATAGAAAATCTGAGCCCCAGAAAGTCTGGATGTTCTGTTATGAGCCAATTAGTAACACAAGCAACGAGGCTGCCGACCTGGTGAGGGACACCCATGAATAATGGAAGCAGGTGCAGAAACAAAAGCACCTTTCCTCCCAGTGCATTCCTGCGTGATCTAGCGTGTCTGGGACCAGATCTCAGCAGCTGGATGCTACCCACGCACCCTGTCGAGTTCAGCATCCTGCTGGTTCATATCGCCTCCAAGTGCCTCTACTACAACCTGCTGATCCGGGAGCTTTGCTCCCTTATAATGAAGGATGTGGACATGGTGTGGGATGGGCAGTGGTGTCTGGGGAAACCGAATGTGTAGAACGATACCCTCTTCTTAACCCAGATAGACTGGCGAGTCCCTGAGTCCCAGCTGCAGACCAGTAATAAGGGAAAGCCAACGGGTTAAGAAGGAAGAAGAAAAGCCAGGCAGGGTGAGTTAGGAAATTCTCTGGTTCGATGTGGGAGGCTGAGTGAAGAGAGCCACATTCTCCATCAGAGTGCTGGGTTCTTGGTACTGCTACGCCCTGGCTCGCCTTGCTGACTAGGGCAAGTCCCTCCACAGTCTTGAGGCTTTAGCTTCCATATTAATAAAATGGTGATGGTGGTAGCCCCATATGACTTCCAAGTTCCTATCTAGTCCCTTAATTCCCTTGTTTTACCAAGGCCAGTGCTAAGGCTAGCTTCTGAGGAATGCAGAGGTGGGTTGGAGTCTAAACTGGACAATTGGCTAATGTGGATGGGATACATTAGCATCACCACCTCCATCATCCAATGCTTGCCATTCTCTTGTTAGTTTCAATGGAGAAGGGCTCTAGTCTGGGACAGTCAGTACATGGCGTTCACATTCTGTTGGCCACACCCTATGCCAATGGCATATGTTGCTAAATAAACCTTGGTTTCCCACTGCATCTGGGCTACGTGTCAGGATGCTTAACTGCATCAGAGGTGGCATTGAGATGAGTCCTGTGCCTGGACATGGCGGCCATCATTTTATATTTTGACCGGGCAAAGGGGACCTTGAGAAGAGTTTAGCTTGGGAAGGACTTCTGATCTTCAGAGACACCCAAAGATGGGTTTTCACACATGCTGAAAATTATCCTTCTCATGGGATACTGACCCACTTATCAGCTTACTCCTTGCTCATGAGGGCAGTCCATCCTGTTACAATGTTGCTTAACTTGTAACATGGAAATGATAATATTCCAGGGAAGTGCTTGGAAAAATACCAAGTGCTATGCAACTATGGGGTTATTAATACTGTTGCTATTATACATTTTGATGGATGAGATTTTGATAAACGGAAAGGCTGCCCTCCTTCCCCCCGCCCCCCGCCACAAGACCTGTTCCCAAAAGTACATCTCAGTCCACACTCCAAAGACATTTCTTGGAACCACATCTTAGTGCGGTTCATCCAATAAAAAGCTCCTTTGGCTCCAAGTGGGCGTGAACGTTCATCACAACATTTGCCATCAATAAAAAACCAATTCTTTCCATATGAAAAGCATTACTGCTGTCGAATGGTTATTGAGTGATGATACCTGAATGATGGGAATACAGGAACGGGGAAATGTACAAAGGGAAACTTCACAGGGACGCCAAACTGTAAAGATAGAAACGCTGATATCAGAGGGAATTAGTTAAACTGAGCAGAGGACGTTTGCCTTCACCAAGTGGGAAGGATGAGGGGAGCAGGAGAGATGGGAGGTGGAGAGAAACAGGTAGACATGAGAGAAGCAGTGCTGCCTGGCCGATGAGTCACAGAGGAGGGTGACACACAGAGAGTCACCGCAACAGCCCCCAGCTGTGTATGGCCAGCCCTCTCAGTCCAGGGAGTTTCCCAAAAAATTATCTCCTGGAAAATTCTGTCACGACAGCCATTGCCTTTATAATTAGAGCTCCCTTGGCCACACAGGAGCCCTGGAGCTGAGCCGCATGCATACCTGGGGGGTGGCATCTGGGGCCAGAACACAAGAGTAGCCATCTCCGTGGCCCCTGAGGGAGGTCAACCTCTTTCAGAAACCCAGCCTGGCTGTCCACCCGCCTTCCTGGCTGGGACCTCCTGCTGGCTCCTTAATGCGGCTCTTCCTTCTGCCACCTTCCCATCCATCTTCCGGTTCTGCCACAGATGTTTACATGCTACCACTCAACCCTGTGGCCGTTCCTGGCTGACCAGAAGGAATGTGGGTCAGGGTGGTGGACGAAGAATATGGCTCTGAAGAAGAGCTGTGGTTGAGTGTGGTTTTATCCACTGCCTGGTGGGCCTGGGGCAAGTGGCTTATTAACTTTGCAGCCTCAGTTGCTTCATCTGTTAAATGGGAATGATCCCTCCCTCGTGGGGAGGAGCAGATGAGATCAAATAGTGAATGTCCTGTGTAAAGAGCTATGCATTTGTGGGGTAGGGAGACCACAGTCCTGGCTTGCCTGGGACCGTTTAGGACTGTGGTCCTGTTCAAATCAGTAATGGGACCCCATTTCATTCTCAGAAGTGTCTTGGTTTGGGTGATAAGTCATTATCACACTGGGCATTGTGATTACTGACAGATGGAAATCTGGAGGGACTAAATGAGGCTGGGAACTCTCCCCAAAGACCCCCAGGTCCCTAGAATCCTTGTCCCTTCCTCCTCTGTGGCAGAGCTGAACTTCATGTCTGTCAATCCTGATTCATTTTCAAAGTAAAAATTCTTCAGGTAGTCCGTTAAAAGAAATAACAACCCTGATTTAATTTCAGCAACGGCTTTGGAATGAAAAGACTACTAATTACTACAATTAACCAAGCACATTAAGTGCGCGCGTTCAAACGAATACTAAAATACCATCAGTCTTGGTCCTCAAGTCCCCGAAATGCTGGAATGTGTAAACATTTAGTGGAAGAAATTGTGACTTCAGAGAAAATACAAACACAGCAGCCTGTTTGTTTGCGCGACTGCCTACTTGTGGAGAAACAACCAAGAGATGCGGAAGGGCATGAGGGTGTCTCCCCCACTTTATGTTTCCAATTATTGCCCAGAGGAGACAGAACAAAGAAGCTCCTATTTATAGCCAAAGTCTAAAGAGGCGGGAGGAAAAGAAGCCTAATCATGAGAAATCACACTCCACTATTGGCATTAATAAAATAAAATCAAACTGTAGTTTATCAGAAGAACCAACTCTCTGCAGGGAAAAGAAATAACTCCTTCCACGTCCTGACTCTGTGCACAAGGTTGTCTGAAACCACTTTACTTACCAGTGATGAGAGCCAGGGCGGGCTTCAGCCTCTGGGGGACACTGGCTTTGGGGTGGGAGCCAGATCTGGAGCAGTGCGGGCACCAAAGCTTCAGCCTAGCTCGTGCCTCTCTACCTGTGACTAGCGAGGCCAATGATGGCCATGCTTCTTTGAGTGCATCGCTAGCCCTTGGGTCATTTCTTAGGGCTCAGACCCCTGGACATGCTATGAGGGAGCAGGGGACGAAGCTCAGGGACAATGTTAGCCTCTCGGAAAGGATTCTGGTTAATGATGTCCAAATTGCCTCAAGGTTCAGAATCCCTTCTTGTTTTGGAATAGATAACATGGTGACACCCTCCTTGGCATGTGAGAGCTGCTATCCCAACCCTAGGAGAGGGCACCTGCCTTGTGTTAGAGTTTGTGCTCTTTCCTTCCCTCCCTCGACCCCCTTTCCCCTCTCATTCATTCACTCTCTCCCTTATTCATTATTTACTCAACAGATACTTTGAGTTTTTTAGAACTAAAATAAGGTTTGACCTGTGCTCAATGCCATGGTGAAGAATCACAGTTTCTTGCCTCAAACATCTTACGATCCCATTGCAGAGACAAGACTTCCCCTCCTGACATCTTTGTTTTGATCGCTGATAGCACACTTTACATAATAGCCCAGGCGTATATTTTCTGAATTCATGAAGATTCCGTTTCTTTCATTCCCGCTATTTCAGTCCTATTGATTCTACCCTTTATTTTTCCTGTCTCCTCTTCCCTTTACGTTTCTCCTGGCATTTCTCCAGAAATAGAAGGGCTCTCTTTATCATCTCTTTTTAAACCACTAATTAAAAAAATAAGTGTTAATACCTTGGCCAAACCTCTGCCACCTGATTTCTATATCATTGTCCCATTTAACCCTTATAACAAACCTTTAGACGCCTGTTACTGCCATCCTCATTTACAGATGAGGAAACTCGGGCTCAGAGACACTCAGTGACTTTCTCAGGTCACACAAGTGAAGTTCTAGAAGGCCTGGGGAATGGCCAGTTTGGATACCATTCTGGAGGCACCAGAAATGATGATAAAGGTGCTTCCATTTTCAGGTAATTGGTTCCTTGCCTTTTGGGGCTTAGAGTCTCCTATCCAACCACGGGATAACGTGGCTCCAGGAAGAACCTGGTCTAGGGCATGGAGAGCAGACCTGCCCGTCCTATGCCAGGACCTGTGGCATGGTTGAGGTACTGTCCTCTCCTTTTCGACAATTTATCCAGAATTCCAAGATCCTTCCAGATCCTCCAGTGTTGTGGACTGGGATTAGGGGAGCTTCCAGAAGAATAGCAAATGAGCATTTTTTTCCCCCCGTTCTCATCCAGTTGGCTTGTGTTTTGGAGGCTCTGAAGGCTACAGTAGTGTTTGGTCCTCTGTTATGCCAAATTATTTCCAGGAAAGATACCAAGGAGGGGTTTACAGTACAACTGGGGGTCACTGCAAACACTCCAGAATGTCCAATAAGTAAATCTTTTGCTCTCCAAATAGAGAGTCTGAAGCTGGCTTAGGGTAGAAGTGACTCCTGCAGGGGCAGACTAGAACAAGCATTGTCATCATCATTCATTAAGTAATTTTTGCCTCTTCCTTCATCTTCAAGAACTCAGTTGCTCTCACTACCCCTGACCTGCAGGAACAAGAACAGTCAACAAAGACCATCACTTCTTTCCTTTTAGATTTTTCCTTTCTTTCCATGCCACATTTATCACACGGGTCCAGACAATCGTTTTAGTTGTTCCAACTTATTTCTCTGATTCTAGGTTTTGTCTCCTGATCTCTCAATCCATCTTCTAGTCTACTCCCTGAATAATAACCCATTCTCAAGTCTCCCTGACTCAAAATTCTACAGTACCCATTGCCTATTTTTGAGTTTTTTTTAAATCACAAAAATAACACTTACTGTCCCAAATTCAAATAATACAAACAGAAGTGTATAAAGGAAAATATCTCCTATCTATCTATCTATCTATCTATCTATCTATCTATCTATCTATCTATCTATCATCTATCTATCTATCATCATCATCTATCTTTCTATCTATCATCAAACCAAAGGATTGGTCTTTTGAGATTCTTTCTTTTAGTCTTTTTTAATTTTAAAATATTTATCCATATAATTCATGCAAATGTTAAACAAAAATTTATTCAAATAATAATAGAAAAAGTCTTATAATGGAAAACAACAGCCTTCTGTCCCATGCTTCACACTAGCAAGCCCTGTTAAATCAAAGTCAAATGCTAAGCTTTTATATCGCTGTGTGACATGGTACTGCTTGCATCACCTTCTCAAACTTATTTCTGCCCTTCCTCAACTTGGACCAACTACTCCTTGCAGGTCAGTCTCTAGCCTGATAGTCTTTGTCTTTCAACTAGAGAGTTTAGTCCATTTAAATCATTTGTAATAATTGAACTCTTTGTATTCATTTCTATCATCTTATGTTGCACTTTCTAGTAATATTTTTCCTGCTTTTTCTGTTTTTTTTTCTTTTTCCTCCTTTGCTTCCTTGTTTTGAATTGATTGGTTTCATTCACCCCCAATTTCATTTTTCTCCATATTCCAGTTCTTTCAGAGGTTACCCTAGACATTTCAATATGGATATTTAACATAATAAAGTTGAAAATTAATATATTTAAGCTCTTTCCAGAAGATAAAAGAAGCAAAGAACCGTTGAATTCTAATTGCTCTCCTCCAATTTTATACCCAGTTGTCCAGGATTTTAATTCTCTCTTAATTTTAAAAAACCCATAAATTAGACATTATTGTTGTTTTATACCATCAATGTTTATGAAGATTTAGCCACATTTCAACGTTTTACTTTGCTAACCGAATTGCGTGCATTTTAGACCTACACTCTAGGATCAATTTCCTTCTTTCTAAAATGCATTTCCTTTAGAAGTTCCTACAGTGAGAGTGTTCTGGTAGTAAATTCTTACAGTTTGTGATGCTTTGAAAATTTTTGCTCCTCCCCCCACCTTTGGGAAATAGCTTTCCTTGTTTAGAATTCTAAATTGTTGGTTATTTGATACTAATTGGTTGATATTAATGCATCTAATTTTCCCTGCTGTTCTTAAGAATTCAGCTGTCAGCTTGTCATTCTTTTCCAGATTATCTGCTTCTTCTCTCTGATTGCTGTAAGATCTTCTGTTTGTTTTTGTTGTTGTGTTCATTGTGATATGTGTAAGAATGGATTTCTTTTTATTTATCCTGCTTGGGATCCTCTGGGCTTTCTTAATCCATGCACTGGCACCTTTCCATTGATTCTGGAGAATTCTCAGTCGTTATCTCTTTTAATATTGCTTTTTCCCATTCTCTTTATTGTTTCCTATAGAATAGCCTCACCTATTCTCTAAGGTTCTTAAACATTTTCATATTTCCCATTGCTTTTTTCCCCTCTACTACTAGAGTATGTGTAATCTCTTCAGTATTTTAGTTCATCTAGTTTCTGTTTTAGCCCAGTCATTAAAATTCTAATTTTAGTGATCACATTTTTCATTTCTAGAATTTCTATCTGATCTTTTATCAAATCTGGCCAGTTATGATAGTCTCTTTTTTCCTTTGCTATACTTTCAATCTCCTTTCATATTTTTGAACATGTTAATCATACTAATTTTATATTCTGTGTTTGATTAATTCCAGTATCTGTGGTCTCTGAAGGTCTGATTCTAGAGTTTCTTTTTCCAGCTGACTCTCAGTGTGGCTTTTTTCCTTGTGTGTTTAGTGACAAAAAAAAAAAAAAGTCATTTTCCTTGTAACTTAACGTGTAGGAATTCATTGAGGCCCCATTTAAGAGTATTTTCTTCCACAGAAAATTGGAATTTGCTTCTGTCAGGTGCCTGAGGGTATCACCAAGTTGAAACCAGTTCAAACTAACATTTCAATGTTTTCTTCCAGCCGCAGTGGTTGTGTATATTCAGGCCCCAAACTCATGAAAGTCCAGGTCTGTAATTAGAAATAAGGGGGGGGGGATTTTTTTCTTTTTCTTTCTCTGCTCCACACAGAGCTGAGGACAAGTGGTCACAGATCTCCTCCTTCCTGTTCTGTGGGATCAGGGTTTTGCCGGTTCACTTACTGAGACGGTTCCCTTCAGTATTCTTGGTCTCTGCTCTGACCTTTCACTCAGCTTGGGCTTCAGGATTTGTCCCTCACGTGTGGGAAATGCTAAGTCCAACACCTAATGACTCCTTTGGATTTGGGCTTTCTGGTCATTTCTGCAACACAAAGAATTACTTCACTTTCTAGCCAAATCTGTCATGCATTAAAAAAAAAGATTTTATATTTTATGTAGTGCTCTTAGGAATTCCTTGAAAATCTAGTTGACCCTATTGTCAAAAATAGAAGACTTTACTTTTTTGTATCAGGCAATTACTTCTCTGAGCTTTAGTTTGTTTCATTCGTAAGGCAGCATAATACCTATATCATTAAGATTTTTGTGAAGATTAAATAAGATACTGGATATAAATGTCTACAATGTCAAAGTTTAATAAATGATGGTAATCACTATTACATTTAATAAATGATGGTTATCACTACTATTCTACAAACGCTACAGCAAAAACTACTAAAAACACAAAAGGGCCTGTTATTCCATGGAGAATCAAAGAATTAGATAGAAGAAAAACAGTTAAAACTTTAGCTTTCTAAATATGTCTCTCATTTATATGATGTGTGAGAGCTGGGTTTTGTTTTTTTTTTTTAACACCACCCTGAAGTAGCGAATCACAGAGCTCCCTGTAGGACTTGGGCCCTGTCCCGTGAGCTATACCTTTGATAGGGGTATGTGTGTGGGCTTGAGGCGAGGTTCAGTCAATAACCAGTGTCAGAGTCCACAGTGGAAACACTTCCGCTCCGTGCAGCATGGGTGGGCAAGCTGAAAGAACACCATTTATTGGAAGAAAGGTGCTACACATATACAACGAGGTGTTATATTTATTATTCCTATTTTAAATTATCCATTGAAGAAAGAAGACATGGCAAGAATTTTTAATGAGGCCCAGGGTCAAACTGGGTTCAGAGGCCCAAAGGGAAACGTGGCAGTGTTCTGATTAGGATGCCTATGACCTTGGGCAGGTCGAGTAACCTCTCAGCCTCATTCCCCTTGTGTGTGAAGCAGAATCGTGGGGCTGTAGTTTTAGGGAACGTTGACATCTCAAATACTATGATTCTTATCTCTCCCAACACGCCCCCTGGGGCCCCTAGTTCACTGACTTCTAAGACCCACCATCACAGCTTTGCCAAAGAACACTGTTTATCCAGCAATATCTACCCAGAGTTCCCCTTTCTCTAACGTGAGAGACAGAAATCAGAGCCACAATAGACACAGAATCCTTCATGGGGCTTTGGTCTGTCCCACTTTATGAGATGCTCGTTTATCTCAGATGTGTGGTTGGAACGTGAGGAACTCCAGCCAGGGGCCCCCATTGCCATCTAAGGAAGGAAGCAGTTGGACCCGATGGCCTGTGAGTGAGGTGAGCCACGTGCAAAAGTAGGCCACACCTAGAGACGGTTTGTAGTTGTGTTTCTAAGAAGACTTGAAAACCTGCGTGATCCTGCCAAGGGGATGGGGCCGTATCCCTCAGCCTGGGAGGCAACTCCAGGGAATGAAACCACAGTCATGGTGCATGACCTCTTAGAAGAAGGGGATGGCTGACGGGCAGTGGTCTCTTTGGGGTCTGAAAAATGGGTGGCTGGAAAGCAAAGACATAGGTCTGTTGCTAGCACATACTGGGAAAGGGCAGGGGTGCTAGAGAGAGGCACAACCCCTCCCTCCAAGCTTCATTTTGCTCCATTGCTCTTAAGCTTTTGGGGTCTCGTCTCTAACGAGATTGGAAGATTGGAAGGCGTGACGTGGGGGCTGCCCTATCCTTTTTTGCCAAACTTCCATCATTCAAATGTCACAGTCAAGGTGTTTGTCATATCCACCTGCTACCTGTCCTTTTATTTCCTCAATATTTGCATTTAAGTTGATTTCTTCTTTTAATTAAAAGATGTTTATTTTAAAAGGAAGCGTTCTGTTACTAGCAGAAATGAAAAACCAGTATCACTTACCACAATTAGAAGTTAATCTTTCTCTCTCCCTCCCTCCCTCTCTCTCTCTCTCTCTCTCTCTCTCTCTCTCACACACACACACACACACCCCACAATGAAGAAAAAAGTCAGCTTGTTAAATCCTAGCTAGGTACTATTGTCTGTGGAACTCTGTGGGCCTGAGGCTTGCTCTCTTTTTGTTAGAGGTCAGATTAGCAAGTGTTAGACTTACCAGCACAGCCAACCGAGATTCTCTCCTTGGTGTAGTAAAGAAGATTGACAGAAAGCAACAGTAATGGATCAAGTTTGTTGAGCCCCTCTTTGCATGTACTCCACCATCATATGAGACAGCTACTCCTGTTATTTCTATCCCTTTTCCAGCTAAAGGCACCAAGGCTGAGAGAGAATAAATCACTTGCTCAAAGCACACAGCTAGTTAGGGGTACAGACACAGAGAGAATCAAAGTGATTTGTCTCCAGAGCTCTTGTCACCACGGGTCTATTTCTTCTCGTGCACAGCGGGGTCAGTGTTATTTAATGCTCTGACTTCATGATGCCCAGAGCATGTCAGGTGCTGCCTAAAAGCATTTCCTGCATCACGAATTATAGGGAGACATTTCCCTGCATGAAAGCAAGGAGCGTTGCACCTGACACCCAGGAAGTGCTCCGTAAGGCTTAGTTCCCTCTTTCCCCAATTCTCCTCCATGCAATAGGCCATCCTGAACCCTGGCTCCAAAGACGTTTGAAGGGAAGGGGCCACTTCAAGTTGTCACAACTTAAAGACACTTGCCGTCTTTCTCTGATGATCCACAACTTGCAGGCAGCCTTCCGATGGCAACTTGCTTTGCAGAGTGGACTTTCCGACTGGGGAGAGCATGAACTGACCAATGACAGCACTGTTCTGTCTTTGCTTCACTGTGTACCTCAGTGACTGGTGCAGGACCCTCTGTAAATATTCACCGAACGAGTGAGAAAATGTTTGGTGGTTATTATATTTCTAAAGATAATACCATTGATAACAAAATGGCTACATCATGGAGCTCTTACGCTGTGCCTGATACTGTAGTAAACCTTTCCCCTGGATTATCTTATTTTATTTCTGCAGCAACTCTATGAAGTAAGTACTATTGTCCTAGTTTACAGATGAGGAAATTGAAGCTTGGCTAGTCAAGTAAGTGTTTGACTCCAAAGCCTGTGGGTGCTTTCAACTCTAGCTTATACTGTTACCCTCCAGAGCCGCCAAGTGGCTCTGAGTTCTGGTGAGTTTGGTGGAAGATAGTCGGGCTCTTTGAGCACCAGCTCTGACTTTACTGATGACCCCGGTTTCTGGCCTACAAAGCTCTCGGCGTGGTGTGGTGGTTGCTCTGGCTTTGGTCTCAGATGGGCCTGAGTCCAAATTGTCCTCTGCCAGCTACTGGCCATGTGATGTGAGGCAAGCCGCCTAATTTCCCTGGGCCCCAATTTCTTCATCTAGGCGTGGAACGTTACAGAAGAGTGCACACAGAAATCCCTCAGCGCGCTGCCACCAATGCTAGCTAGCATGCAATCGAAGGTATTTATTATTACAGACAGGAAGCAAAGAGAACCTGGCTGGGAACGAGAGGTCGTTGGAGCAGGAAAACGGAGATGGAAGTAGAGTTCTTTCTGTTTCTTTGTAACTTTGGTGAAAGTATCAGAGGAGGCCTGGGAGAGCTATTTCCTCCTTTCTAGTAAACACCTCTGGTGAGCAAACCGTCCCGCCCCAAGGGCACCCAGAATGAGTCTCTGGCACTTCTAGTTGGTGGAGACATGGCCTCCTGAGCCACGTGGCCAACCCTGCTGGCTGTTCCCTGATCCGCCCGCGAGGCTGCTGTGGCATTTTAGGAAGTGAATTCCCTCACGCGGCAGCCAGAGGCGGGTGGGACACCCAAGAAGTATATAGGCGGTGATGAAGTGAGTGTGAGCCAGGCAGGGGGCACAGAGGAGGAGCCGGAGGGTGGCCTGGGTCTGCAGGGAGGAAGGGGCAGGAACTCCTGGAGTTGGCCTGGACTTAGCTGAGATTCGGCCCTCTCCAGCCTGGGCGCTGGTGGCACCGTCCTTCCCCTGACCCTCAAAGATCACTTCCGCCGTGAAGTGTCCATTCTGACCTTGAAGAGGACTCTCTCCATCACACACGGCCTCTCTTCCTTATCCATCCTCCCCACCCCACCACGCCCCCTTCCTTCGAATCATGGCATCACCCTCATTTGCCTGTGTACTTGGTTTTGTGGTTTTTAACTTAGATGTGGTTAGAGAGAGGTGGGGTCAGAGGACAGGCCTTCCACCCCACTCCTCCATCTCTCCAGACAGACAGAAGCGTCCTGCTTGGGCTCAGAGACCCGACATGGTACCGTTGGCCCAGCAGATGGGGAAATTCTGATTCAGTTTCTCTTGGGTAGGGCCTAAGTATTGGTATTTGTTCAAAGCTCCCAGGTGATTGAGAGCCTCTGGTCTAGTTATTGAAAGAACTTGGATGACTAACTGTACTTAGAGGGCAAATCACTGGGAAAAGTTGGGCCCGGCCCTAGTAAGAAGTAGCATTGCTTATTCCTGCATAAATATTAGCTAAGGATGGTCTGATAATCTAGAGCCCTTTGACAAGCTTTTCAAAAGCTTCTTCCCAACATTTCATGGATGTGGACAAAGAGTATCTGTTTGTCCAGCTCGTGTGACTCCTGCCAAAATGGCGCTTGTTCTCAGCAAACCCCTGAGAGAACTAGGACATTATGATACCCATGAAAAGATTCAGCCCAGGTAGTGGTGGTGGTAACAGGGACAGGCCAAGACCGGAAACCTCGGGTGCTCAGATCATTCCAGGTTTCTCCAGATCTTATTAAACCGGTAGGAGCGCCCTCAGAATCACGAGCTCCACCCAGTGGGGTCTGCTGGATACTAGAGGCCATTCGATCTACCAGGATAGCTGGGAGGGTATAAAGAGAAAAAGGGCTCTGTCAGTGCTGCTTCTTGCCCACAGAGTTATAGCAGAGAGGACGGGCTTAGAGCCTCAGTGAGACTGTAGGGGATTTTTTAAGGGAAGGATGGGTTTCTTGGTGGGTGTGTGTAGGTGGTGAGGTTGGATAGTCAGAGTGGTGGTGGTGTGGTGTCAAGAAATGCCAGGTGCACGCAGCAGGCCTACAGGGGTCTCAGCTGTGAAGAGCCTGGGGCTCGCTGATGGGTGACACAGATAGAGACAACTTCCCTGCCCCGCCCCACCCTACCCCAGGCTCTTAGACCTCAGGTGCAGACTCAACTCCGTAGTTTGTGGCCCGGTGATCTGTAGGAGGCTGCTCTGTGTTTTACTGACTTTTCCCCTTCCCCAGCAAGGTGGCCCATATTCAAGATTCATGGCCTACCGGCAATAACCAACTAGAAAAGATGATAGAAAATGAGATCCCACTCACAGTAGCAGCTAAACCCGCCACAAATCTGGGAATCAACCTAACAGAAGACTGCTCAAAACCTTTTTGGGAAATTTTAATAACTCTTTTAAAGAATGTAAAAATTAAAGAATGATATTATAGCAGAATATCTTTAATGTAAATGAAAACACATACACTCCATTTTAAAAAAGGGTAGAGACATACTCAAGGACTTCTGATAAATAAGTGGGTGCCCCTAGGCGGGGGGGGGGGGGGTTGGGGGGTGCAGCAGGGGGGAGGGGGGAGGGGGTGGGTAGATGAAATAGGGGATGACAGACATAGACACATATACATTGTTCCATAACACTTAAACCTATTTCCTCAGCAAATGATAGTTGCTCTCTTGAATACTCAAACAAAATAGGCAAAGTCGGCATATTGTCAGCATCATTATGCATGTCCATTTTTTGTAAACTACCAGATTTTAGACTTCCTTGAGGGCATGGATTATTTCCATGGCACTTAACGCAGTGCCTTGCATATAAAAGGTGCTCAATATATATTTTTGTAAAAGTCCCATTAAAAGTCATATTTAAACATTATAGAATATATGTTCTCGAAAACTTAGAACATGTACATTACAGAGAAAACTTAGAAGATGCATATTATGAAAATTTAGAAAGTGCCAATAAGTCAAAAGTGTATTCAACTCATCCAGAATATCACTGTTTATGGATAACCAATATGAACATTTTGGGTGTGTGATTCCAGTTTTCAAGTAGGGTATTTTTTTTATGGTGGCTGGATGACTTTTTAATTTTTTCATCTAGTAGTTTTGCCATTTTGTAGTTTGAATGACAAAGCATTTAGAAATGAATTCAATTTACAACATATTCGCTCTGCAAGGGTAAGTTCAGAGTGTGCGCGACGGGAACCACCAGCCTGAGGGCTAGTCTGCAGGCAGCTCTGAAGGAAGAGGAAGGGGCTGGCCAGACTCAGCGTGGGTGTGCATGGTTGATGAAGGGAAGTGGTGCAGAGGGCAGCAAGCTTGATCTGTAAAAAGCCAGGTGTAAATATCAGTGGGTCACGCGATCTCTGTCACAACGACCCAACTGCGCTGTTCTACCGTGAAAGCAGCCATAGACGGTATGTGAGATGAACAGATGAACACGGCTGTGTCCCAATAAAACTTGATTTATGGACATCCATGTCCATAAATCTGAATCCATTCTGAATTTCACACACTTTTCAGAGGGAAAATGCTAGAGGCATGTGAGAGCTCAGCAAATCGAAAGAACTAACGGAAGGTGGTCACAGACCACTGAGTGGGAGCCGGAGGTGAGGTCTGTGGCTGCAGAGGCTTCAGCCGCTGGAAGCTTGGCTCCAGGTGCCACCAAAGGGGTTGAAGGTGTGGAGCCAGATCAGCTGGAAGGAACGTAGAAGTGGGTTCATTCTGGGCTGGCACTGAGGTTTGAACCATGGCTCAAAGTGCTTTGGTCCAGAAAGTCTGCTTTCAGATTCTTCTGTACTCTCTCAAGAAGACAAAGCACCCAGGGAAACAATGTCCCACCTTGGGAACACCCAAGATTTAATACAACTAACGACTTGGGGTTGGTGGGAGCCGTGTACATCAATCACTGCACAAGCAGGACGGATGGGCTGTGGGTCCCTGCAAAGTCAGCCCGGGGTATGTCTTCCCCGCTCTTCTCCTTATGACACTCTGCTACACACCTGCCATTTCCTCCTCTTGGATCCATGGCTACTGTGTTTCCATCAGTCTCACTCACCTCATCCCCAGGTCCCTGATTCAAAAATCAAATCGCATCGTCCACATGGCCTGTTACCTTCCTGATCAGTCTCATCCTGCTTTAAATGCTACATGGAAACCTTCAACCTAGAGGCTCACTATTTCCTTAGTTATTTCTTCCTTGCCTTCCCTCACCTCCTTGCTACCCCAGGTGGCAAGTCTATACAATGACCTGGACGAAACCGGGGGCAGATTACATTTATTCTCATTTCATCCTACTCCACTGAAATTCAACATGTACCTCGATGAAACATGACACATCACAAAATCTAAGCGGGGTTGTTTTTCTACCCCAAGTTCCTGTGATCTCAGCCCGGTTCCTTGCACCTTTTCCCAGATTTCCTGGACCTGCATGGTGTTTTGGTGCAAATGCCTGCCTATTTAACTCCATTGCCCTTCCCAGTGCAAGAAAACTCTCGACATTTGGAGTGTGAGATTGGATTCCTCACCCAGGGGAGATATGAAGAAGCGATCTCAGAGGCATGGTCTGCACCTTGCAAACTTGCTTAGAATTTTAAGCCAGCGTTTTCAAAGCGGACTTGGTTTGCTGGCCTCAATTATGAAACAATTAATACACAGCACATAAAACTGTCCAGTCTGTTTGTTCTTGCTGTCCTATCATCAGTAATGATGGCAGGAACTGACCTAATGAAGCGGCCCAAGTGTCTGTGTACACAGAGAAAGAGAGGAAGAACGGGGGCAAGGGAGAGAAGCACGCCTCACTAATATAACTCACATTTCTCTGAGAACACGTCTCTTCCTAATGCTTTTCTCATGAATAGTTCAGGTCTTTCCAGAAAAAAAAAAAAAAAAAAAAAAAGGAAAAAAAAAATCTATATGAAATTTAAGCCCCGTTTCTCATTTCATTGAAAAACCTTTCAGAAAAGCCATTTTTCATACTTAAGACTTTTTCAAATCTTTCCTAACCAGTTACACTACGTATTGTATCTTTCAGAGCTGGCAGCCATCCAGCGACAATCCTTAAAAATCCCTTTACAGTTTTCAAGGAAAATACAAGCTCTCATTTACCACTGGATGGAGTCAGAAAATAAAAGCTTAATGCCTTGACAGGCCTGGATATTTTTTTGAGGCCTAAGTCTGATTTATGTTGGTAGCCAGCAAACCAGGCTGGTGAAATATTTGCTGCTGTTCCCAGGGATATGGAAAAATGAAGTGTGAAGTTCTGGGGAGAGCAAGCCACAGCCTTCCAGTCACTAAACACTCCCACCAAGTTGGCAGTGGAACAGAGCCCTGGGCTGCAAGATGAACCTCAAAGGAATAGAGGGGGAGTGAGGGACCGCGCATCGTGTCAAAATACTGCCAAGGCTTAACGCTCGCCATACATTTTGCGACATGGGGTGGGATGTTTATGAGGGGGGGCTAGGGAGGAAAGAGAAGAGGAACATTCCCTTCCTCCTTTCTTTCTTTTATTTTCTTTACAGCTTCCCTGTAGGGGTTTCCACTCCAAGTCGAAGAAATTAAGAACAACAACGGGGCTGTAGGAAGTTGCTTAAGCCCCCATCATAAAACCGTTCAGATGGAAAAATATGATCTGGTTAGAGAGAAAGCACTGCCTTGACCTAGGGCTCGTAGCTTCAGGGCAGGAAGACCGACCCACGTCCCCACGTCCCCAGATCTGAGCTCATGGGAGCCGGGATTTTCATTCCCATGAAAAGGGAATTTTCTAGAGGTAAAAGTGAAGTGGGTTTTTCTCCCCTCACCGGATGTTCTTGAAGTGAGTCAGCACAAACACACATGCCAGGTAAAACACTGGGTGTTTTGGTTTTGTTTTATCTTTCCTTTATTTCAAGATAAAAAAGACATAGAAATGGACATCCGCTGTTTAGAGGTGTTTTTTAACCTCAGGTTTCTGAGGTAGTCTTAGATACCCAGGCTTGTCCCAAAGGGCTTCATCTGCACTTGGTATTATTCACAGGGAAGGTGGTGGGGAGGCCTGTGGAGAAGCAGGGGTTGATTTTTGTTGTGTTTTGAAGTGAAAAAGCTCTCTCCTAGGTGGTATTTTTTCAATAAAACAAGGCAAGGAAGGGCAAAGATGGAAAACATGCAACTCATTTCCCCCCCACCACGGACTTATCTTTGGAAGATCAATGTCAAAAATCTGATTCATTTGAGATCTAAAATGTGCCTCTTTATTATTATTATTTTTTTTAGAATTTTAATAACAGCATCTCTATCTGCCAGCTGGAGATTTATGTTACTGTGGATTCAGTCTTTGGGTCAGTGAAAGCAGGCTCAGCAATTACAGAAATGTTTATACCCATGTGTGGCCACCCCTCCCCCATCCCTCTCTCAATCACAGATAAACACACCGACTATCTCTCAGACAGACTCTCCCAGACACACTTTAACACCCCCCCAAAATCGGCCTCACTCATTCACTCCCTTATGGCAAAGTTAAACTTAGAGATACTTCAAGTCCACGAACATGTATTGATGGATGCCCACCATGTATAAGGTACTGATGGGCAATGGAGGGGGCAGGGGAGCTTGGGGTAGAATATAAAAGCAAGATTCTGGTCTTAGATCTCAAGACATTTGCAATTTAATGGAGGGAGGAACTGCTTTTTGATCCATTTACCTTGCAGTAAAACTTTATTGTGGTAAAACCATAAAATGTGCTTTTCTTCCTCCCCACATTGGCAGGAGAAGAGAAACTAAGTGACTTGCCCGATGCCACCAACAGTAATGGCAAACATGACAGAGCTCGTGGTACGTGCTGGCACCAGGCTAAGCACTCCCGTGCCGTATCTCCTGTAGTTCTTGACAACCCACTCAGAAGCTTCTCACTCTACAGATAAGAAAACCAAGGCAGAGAGTAGTTAAGTAACTTATCCAAGATCACTTGGCAAGGAAGTGTGGGGTGGAGAGTCACAACCTCTGTCCAGAGCCTCCTTAGTCCCTGCACAGAGCTGAGACTAAACCTTCAGTCTCCTGCCTTCTGGTCCACTGCTTTTCCTCCCTGTCCCTAGTCCCCAAACCTGTGATGATGAGGTAGAATTTAAAAGGAAAAAAAAAAAAATACAACGTTTATTTTTTATTCTGAATGGGTTTGGGGTGAAGAAGCTAGGGAGTGCTTTGCAAACTATTTTTGTTTATTTGGAAGCACCTAGATTTCAGCCTGAAGGAGGTTTGGAAGTACTTGAAGAAATTTTGAGTATAGTCGTTTCTAAGCCATCCTTCTTACAAAAACCTTGTTTTGGGAAACTGAGAAATCCAGGGCATGTACAAGGTGACTGTACCTCCAGCGTGGCTGCCCTGGCTTTTGGTAAGCAACACGCTGAAAGTGATCATGGGACTCTGAATTTCCTCCATGGAGACCGCCACACGCATACAGGCCTTAAAACACACACCCACAGTTCAGATATTTTAGCAAATGTCCTGGCTTTCCTCCACCACTAAAATGAAAGTGAAGGTGAAATCATTTGGGGGCCCCTGGAGCAGACTTCTCACCCTTGATAGCTGCCCATAGATTTAAATGTCTCACAGGAGACCTAATTAAACATGAGTGAGATCCCAATTCACCAAAGGATCATATTTTCTGGGCATTTTCATCACTCACACTTCCTAGCAATTTAACAATAAGTTTAGGATATGACTTTTTCCCTCAGTCACCCCTCCCACCCCTTTTATTTTATTTTATTTTATTTGGGATCTGGAATTCTAGATGGCTCAAGTGTCTGGAAATACCGAAAGCAGGTTTTTCTACCCAAGTAACCAGTGGCTGTCTCTACACACACCCTGGTTTTGTTATGATCTGAAGTTATCACAAATGAGGGCTGATGGGAGTCTCCAGATTTTGTTGACAATGATCATTCAAGAGGATCCCTGGGACACAATGTCAAGGGAGCCTACAGAGCACTGTGGTTCATACAAAGCAGGTGTTTGTTGAATGAATTAATGAGTGAGTGAAGAGGGGACACCCCTTGCTCTTGACTGATGGAATAACAGAGGCAGATGGTGGTACAGCAGGTGCTTCTCGCTGCTGGCCCCCGAATGACCCCCATCTTGTGTGCTTGATCAAGAACAGCATCTTCAGTGCAGTATGCATCCTTCTGGGGGTACCTGGATTCTCTAGGGGTTATGCAGATGCACATGGCTTTAAAGGCATGGGTTTTTGTTTTTGTTTTTTAATAAATTTATTTATTTTTATTTTTGGCCGCGTTGGGTCTTTGTTGCGGTGCACAGGCTTCTCATTGGGTGGCTTCTCTTGTTGCAGAGCACAGGCTCTAGGCGCGCGGGCTTCAGTAGTTGTGGTACTCGGGCTCAGTAGCTGTGGCTCGCGGGCTCTAGAGCGCAGGCTCAGTAGTTGTGGCGCGCAGGCTTAGTTGCTCCACGGCATGTGGGATCTTCCCGGACCAGGGCTCAAACCCGTGTCCCCTGCATTGGTGGGCGGATTCTTAACCACTGCGCCACCAGGGAAGCCCAAGGCATGGGTTTTGAGATCCTTCACTCCCATCTTTTCTATAGCTCAACAGCCTGAGAACATCATTCCTTTACAATGATGTTACAAAAAAAGGCATCCTCTCACCCACCCCAGTGTCACTGTAGAGCATTGCCCCAGGGTCTAAATATCCTCTGGGTCTCTGAATGAAGGGATAATTTGTGAAGACATTTCACCCCAGGAAAAGTCCCAGGAGAACAAAGCAAAGAGAGATTTGGGGAGAAATACTGAAAGGGGCAGAGCTTTATTCTACCCCATAACAAATTCATGGCAAGTCTCCATGTATGTATGTCTGTGTCTGCCATCAGTATCTACCCACTCGTCTGTCTATTAGAATGACAATTCAAAAATGAGTTAGTTGCCATGGGGACACATATTAACACACTTATTTGAAATGAAAAATGAAGTTCGAGTTTCTCTGTGAGAAAGTGAGTCTGATTTGGCTAATTGGATTGGCAGTGAGAACTGCTTAGTCATTTAGGTCCTATGGCAGACATTTCCCATAAATGGAATCACCTGAATCTGTTGCAATAAGGGTTTGATGGAATAGAGCTAAAGTACAAGTAAGTAGAGAGCACCAATTGCCAGATGGTACATCCTTTATAACTACATGTACGATGATGAAATGTAGATGTTATCTGAAAAATGTAGTTTTAAAAATTTCTTTTGCGGGTACACACACACAAAATCTCCTGAAGACCCCTGGTTTAGAGAAAGTTGAGAGACACAGGCAAGGAGGAAGACTCATTAATACACAGAAAGGAGCCCGGGATTCGAAAAATGCTCTCAAAATTGCAGAAATCTAAGCAGAGATGGAAAAAAGGTGAAAAAGATTAGGAGACCCTGGGGGAGAAGATCCTGCTGCCTGTACTTAGGCATGAATTTGTCTGTCTTATGTGAGATCTTGGCGAGCTGTCCTATCTAGAATGAGAACACCCGTAGCACTCAGGTTTATTTATTTATCCCTCAGAACACTCTGGAATTTAACTTTCTTCTTAACCAATTTGACTTTCAGAGAATGAGGTCATCAGAACATTTGTACAAAAATCATGAGTTTGTTAGGGTGTTTTTTTTCAGTTCATTAGGGAGAGTATTTCTGAGTCCTACTAAGAAGTCACTGTTGTCACGTATACATGTGACTGTTCATCCAATAATAGGCCATAGTGATATATTAGATGTATTAAGTAGGTGATTCTGAAGTAGTTGGGGCAGTGGAATGGCGAAAACCAGGAGGACAAACTCCCCATAAAAGTATTTATGCTGAGGTACCTTGAAAAGAAAACACCTCCTAAAACAGATACACTTTGAAGAAGCTTTGCAAAAGACATGCAACTTGGTGCCGATGTTATGCCAGAGTTTGCTGTGTTTAGCTGCCTAATTTACTGCCATCTGGCCTCTGCTACACCCCCATCAATCTGTCAGCCGAATGAGTTCTAATTATGCATCTTGTAACCCGGTGTGCTACAGCACACTGCGTTCAAGTGGGGATAGATCTTCAAGATTTACTGCACATATGCTGATAAAATCCCTGGGTCTCCAAGCTGGGGAGGGTGAGGAGGGGGTGAAATCTACCTCCACCCACCACAGGCGAAGAGGAGCAGACGGGCATGGCAGAAGCAGCCAAAGGTTCAGCCAGTGATTCAGTGCACTCTTAGTCTGACAAAATGCAAAATACATTTGAGATGAGCTTTAATGGATACGGGCAATGTATAGCCCAGAATATACAGAATCTATAATCAGTTTGTTTGAGGGGTTGTTAGAAGTTTCGCTCCTCCTGCTGCCAATCTGGCTGCCTCATATGTTCTGCCCCCTTCTGTGGCCCATTTCTAGAGGGATATGGCAGTGAGGAGGGAAAGGGAAGGGTTTAGGAGGGGATTGACGTTCATTATGGATCAGTTATTTTTATTTTATTTATTTATTTTTTTACTTAGGTCATCTCCCTGAGTCTTCATCAAAATCCTGCAAGGTGTACACTGTAATCTTGAGTCCCAGGGAGGCCCAGATTTTGTGTGTGTGTGTGTGTGTGTGTGTGTGTGTGTGAGGTGTGTAATCCTGCAGCCCCTGTCTCCTTGGGAAAGCTGAATGCCTCTGATTTCTTTTTCCACCAGCTTGCTTTCTCCTGGGCAAGTCACTGATACTTCTTAAAACAGGCTTTGTGGATTTCTGATTGGTGTTCCAATCTATACGGCTGGCTTCCTCTCTCCTCCCTCCATCTACCACGAGGTTGCAGGGGATAAGTCAGATAATGCCCATAAAAGGCTTTTAACTCCCCAGGAGAAAGTTGTCCACGACAAACACTGCGTCCTATAAAAATTCCATGTGTGTTTGTAGCCCCATCCATCCACAAGGAGCAGGAGACAGTCCCGGATGAGGAGGAATCCGGTGTGTCTGCTGCTGTGCCCACGCCTTCTAAGATAGACAGTTGTCCTGGATAGACTTTGCGCTGCCACATACCCCAAAATATATCTTTGTGAGGGCTGAGAAAAAAAACCTTTGTTTCACAAACACAATGACTGACTTTTTTTTCTTGCTGTTTATCCCTAACTTAACCAAGGTCCTAGCCGGGACTTTAGGTGGTGTGAGTTTGACCTTTAGAAAAGGCCATGGTGCAGGCTTATTTTCAATTTTAGTATTAAATCTCACTTGCTTTCAGTCTAATTTCTTTGAAGCTCATCTTCGCTCTGCTGGCTTAGAAAGCAAAAGATTTCACTTCTTTGCAATTCCATGGACTAAATAAAAAGTATTAAGACCCTGGAGTCTGGTTGAGACCCCAGGACAGGCCCCCAGACACTGGTGAAAGGAATCTTTAAATGACCCCAAATATATAAGACCTTGTGTTTCACGGGCTACCCTCAAACTCTCTGCCAGCAGCCCCTGAGCTCCTTTCGAGCACATCGGAAACCAAGTTCTCGAAACAGAAAATGTAACCATGATAAGTTGTGTCACTTTGGTGATATATCTCTCAGAATATTATAAACTGGGTAGCTGAATTTTTCATTGCCTTAGAGACGTCCACAGCCAGAGATCTGAGAATAGAAAGTTCACGTCTCTCTCCATTAAGAAATTTAATTCACATTTTGCTCGGTCCTAGCCTTTGATTAATACTCTGGATGTGCCATGCTGCAGTCCTTAGGATTATGAAAAGTGATTTGTCTAATCTGTGTGTCAGTCTCCTCTGGGGTCTGCCTAGGGGGGAAAAAAAACCCAAGAAACCAACACTCTGTAGCTATTGATTTCATAGCATTTGCTCAGCGTTTGCCTTTACATTCCGGCCAAGTTAAGTGGATACAGAGCAATTTGATCCATGGAGTGTGGCGAGAGTGTTGTCACCATCTACAGACCCAATTCATCTGGAGGATTTCATGTTGCACATATCAAGACTGGAAGTGGGTTTTAATGAAATCTCTAGCAAAATGAAGTTCATAGAAAAGTGAATGTAAAAACATATGCTTATGATTCCAGCTGGTTGGTTGAGGTGCAATCAAAGTTGCACAGCATTTAGGTCTTCGCTTCAGACTCTTGGCCCCAAGGCATAGGTGTTGCGTGATCTGAGTCCATGCTGGGCTGAAGGACAATTGTGAAGGACAAGTATCACATCCCTGGTCTACAGTGGTGTTTTCTGAATGTCAGCTAGCCCTCCTCTCTCATCAGTTTTTCCTTTCTCAGCCCCCATTGACTCATTTCTCCATCAAGGCAAAATCTCAGCCTCTCTATCTTCTTTTTTTGTCCACAAATTGAATTTCTCCTGATCTAAGCTGGTATTATCTCAGAATCACTCCTTCTTTCCAAGAGATGGTTAGCCAGTTGGAGGTACACATGTACTTAAATAGATGTGCCCAAGGTGATGCACATTCCTTACCTCAAAGTATTAAATCAAATAGGGGATTTTCGGTCAGAGAGATTAGCTGGAGCAAGTGGGGCTTTTACACATCTCTGTATTAGAACTCATATGGTGGCCTATTTCTTCAAGAGAGGTTTGGCCCTGCCTGGAGGGGTGTTTCATACAGGAATCTTGCTTTAATTAGTTACGTGAACCAGAGAGCGATGTGGAGGACCAGAGGTGAGCGGCATATGGAGCTCAGACGCTGGTGGGCTTGGATGGGGAGCCTGTCATTCTAACTTGAGAAGTGCAGGCAGGGCTGAAAGAGTCTTGGGAAGCCACTTTTGCCTTCACCTAAGCTATATATGAAGGAGACATGAAAAGCAATGAGTTACTGCAGAATGCGATCACATAAACTTTCAGGCAACAAACTTTAACATCTCGTGAATCCTTGAAAGGAGTAAAATTTTCCCGATGAAATATTCAATAGAAAT
The DNA here is from genome assembly GCF_028564815.1 of Eubalaena glacialis. Taxonomy (NCBI): domain Eukaryota; kingdom Metazoa; phylum Chordata; class Mammalia; order Artiodactyla; family Balaenidae; genus Eubalaena; species Eubalaena glacialis. Next base: position 30,737,875 of record NC_083722.1, on the reverse strand, counting down.
GCACTTTCTATTGTTTTGTTTTGCTTTTTCCCCTTCAGTGAAAATAATTATCTAGTGCTTACCAGCAAACCTTGATATCACTTCAGATATTAAATATTGTTATTTCAGCTCCTTTCTAGACCAAATAATCCCCAATAGTTAAGTTTTCTATTCCTAAATCTTGCATTATTCTTATCACTTTTCTCAAGGCTCGTCCCATGTTCCCCACTTTATTTCAGCTGGATGACATCCCAGTTGAAGGAGAACATTGAACTATGTTCAACACTAAGCCGTAGAGTCTAAAGTCAGTGTTTAAATCCTATCTCTACCACTTAAAAACTGAGATGTTTCTAAGCCTCAGCTTCCACATCTTCAGAATGGGCATGACTAGGCTTCCCTCCCTGCCAGCATTGCTATGAAGATTAAATTTGAAATATGATAGCACATTGCTTGGCTCCTGGACCATGGGTTGAACATAATAAAAACAATTTGTATCTGCATCTTGTATGATCAAGACCAAAATAGGTGAAGTTACCTGAACTACCAAGACTGTAGTGACATCTAGACACATCATAGTACAACTACTGAAAGACAGAGACAAAGAGAAACTTTAAAAGTAGTAAGAGAAAACAATGCAATACATACTCAGGAACAACATGATTAAAGTTGAATTTCTATTAGAAACACTGAAAGTCAGAAAGCAATGGATGACGTATTCAAAGCACTGAAAGAAAAAAAAATCAACCAAGAATACTATATCCAAAAAACTGTCCTTCAGAAGTGACAGTGATGAAACATTTTACCAGACAAACAAATACTGAGAATGTTCATTGCTAGCAGAACTACCTTACAAGAAATGACATGGAAGAGTAACTTGAATCCACATGAAGAAATAAAGACCATTGGAAAAGGTAATTACAGAGGTAAATATAAAAGACTGTATTATATATTTTTCTCTTTTCTTCTCATGTCAGGTTTAAAAGATCACTGCATAAAACAAAATTTCTAAAACTGTATTTTGGGGCTTACAGAAAGATGTAATAGATACGTCAAAAATAGCAAAAAGGAGTTACGTAACAGAGTTATATTGAAGTAAACTCAATATTGTACTGGAATTAAGTTAGTATTAATCCAAAGTGGGCTGTGATACATTAAGATATTAACTATAATCCCTAGACTAACCACTAAGAAAATAATTTAAAAATTCAACGAAGGAATTAAAATGGCACAGTAGAAAATATCTATTTGACACAAAATAAGGTAGTAAAGGAGGAACAAGTAAACTAAAAAGAGCATGAGACATACAGAAAAGAAAAAGAACATGGCAGACATAAATCTAAGATTTCAATAATTGCATTAAAGATAAATGAATTAAACACTCCAATCAAAAGGCCGCTTGTCAGATTCGATAAAAAACAAGATCCAACCATGTGCTATCTACAAAGAGATGCAGTTTAGATTCAAAGACACAGATAGGTTGAAAATAAAAGGATGGGAAAAAGATATACCATATAAAAAGTAAACATAAGAGAGCTATAATGTCGAACAAAATAGACTGTAAGACAAAAAATGTTATTAAGGGACATGGAGGGACATTTCATAGTGATAACTGGTCAATTTATCAAGAAGATATAAAAGTTATAAACTTATGCACACCTAAGAACAAGGTCCCAAATGTATGAATAAAAACTGACAAAATTGAAGGGAGAAATAGATAATTCAACAAAAATATTTGGAGGCTTTAATACCCCACTCCCAATAATTGATAGGTAACTAGACAGAAAACTGGCAATGGTATAAGAAGACTTGAACAACACTACCAACCAACTTGACCTGATCTATAGAACGTTCCAGTCAACATCAGCAGAATGCATTCTTTTCAAGCATACATGGAACATTCTCCAGGACAGGTTATATGCCAGGTCATAAAGCAAACTGTCAATAAATTTAAAAGCATTTAAATGATACAAAGTATTTTTCTGGACACAATGGAGTTACATTAGAAGTTAACAACAGAAATAAATATGGGTAACCTCCAAATATTTGAAAATTAAATGACACATGTCTCGATAACCCATGGGTCAAATGAGAAATCACAAGGGAAATTAGAAAATATTTTTAACTGAATGAAAACCAAAATACATCATCAAAATTTATATGAAGCAGCTAATGTGCTTAGAAGGAAATTTGTTTAAATAACAGCTTTACTGAGATAAACTTCATATACCATAAAACTTGCCCCTTTAAGGTGTACAGTTCAGTGGTTTTCAGTATAACTCTGAGAGATTTGCAACCCTCACCACTAATTTCAGAACATTTCATCATCCCAGAGAGAAACCCCATACCCATTACCAGTCAATCGGTTTTATTCCCTTCCCCCATTCCCTGGCAAACACTAATGCAATTTCTACCTCTATGGACCGCCTATTTTGGATGTTTCTTATAAATAGAGTTATATGCTATGTGATCTTTTGTGTTTGCCTTTTTTCACTTTGCATGTTTTTAAGATTCACCCATGTTGTAGCTTGTATCAGTATTTTATTCCTTTTTATGAATGAATAATGCATTGTATGGATATACCGCATTTAGTTTATCCATTCATCGCTTAATGGACATTGGGATGTTTCCACTTTTTGGCTATGATGGATAACCCTGCTATGAAAATTCATGTACAGGTTTTTTAGTGTGGACATGTGTTTTCCATTATTTTGGGTATATACCAAAGTGGGAAGTTGGGTTATATAGTAGATCTATGTTTAAATTTTTTAGGAGCCATCAAACAGTATTCCAAAGCAGCTTTACCATTTTATATTCCCACCAGTGATAAAGGGCATCTATGGAAAACCCAGAGCTAAAATAAATCATATTGGTGAAAGACTGAAAGCTTTACCCCTAAAGTCAGGAAGGAGACGCGGATGTCTGCTCTCACCACTTCTAATCAATGTTGTACTGGAAGTTCTAGCCAGGACAATTAGGCAAGAAAAAGAAATAAAAGGCAACCAAGTTGGAAAGGAAGAAATAAAACTCTATTTGCAGATGACATGCTCTTATATATAAAACATCCTAAGGAATCCACAGAAAACCTTTTAGAGCTAATAAACTAGTCCAACAAGGTTGCAGGAAAAATATCAATATGCAGAAATTAATTATATTTCTAAACACTAGCCATGAACAGTCCAAGAAGATAATTCCATTTATAATAGAATCAAAAAGAAGAAAGTACTTAGGAATAAATTTAACCAAGGAAATGCAAGACTTATCTATTGAAAACTACAAAACATTGTTGAAGGAAATTAAAGAAGACTCAAATAAATGGAAAGATATCCTGTGTTTGTGGACTGGAAAACTTAATATTGTTATGTCTGTAATATTTCCCAAATTGATCTACAGATTCAGTGCAATCCCTTTCAAAATCCCAATTGCCTTTCTTGCAGAAATGGAAAAGTTGATTTTAAAAGTCATAATGCTCCTTGGATTGTTATGAATTCCAAAAAAAAATTGCTTGTAACATTTTTGCCAATGTTCTTGTTGCTTTTATGGAAGAGTTGATTTTCAGAGGTTCTTACTCCATCATTCCATAAATGTTTCTAGAGGGAATTTATACCTTTAAGTGTCTATATTTGAAAACAGGAAAGACCTCAAATTAATAACCTTAGCTTATACCTTAAGAAACTAGAAAATTAAGAGTAAACTAAGCTCAAAACAAACAGAGGGAAGAAAATAATAAAGAATAGAGTGGAAATGAATGAAAGAGAAAACAGAAAAGCAATAAAGAAATTCAATGAAACAAAAAGTTGGTTCTTTGAAAAGATCAATCAAATTGACAAACATGTAGCTAGACGGACCAAGAAATGAAGGGAGAGAAGACACAAATTACCACCTGAGTGAGAGTGGGCATTACAACTAGAAAACAGAAGAGTCCTTACATTAATGAGTGAAGTGTCCAACTTAGGAGGTTAGGAGACATGCAAGCATAAAGGTGAGGTGGAAGGAAGGGGAAAATACTAGCATGAGCAGGGATTAAAGGAACAGAAACAAAGATTCAAGAGGGGATGACAAAGTCAAAAGCTGGTCCTTTGAAAAGACAAATCTGTGGCAAAATTAAGCAAGAAAGAACAGAAAGCATGAGCAAACCATGAAAAAAAGGGACATAACTATACATACAAGGCTATCTTGAATAATTTTATGCCATAAATTTGAACATTTAAATGGATAACTTCCTATTAAATTACCAAAACTGACTCAGAATAAATTTTTAAAAATGAATAGATCTATAACCATTGAAGAAATTTAAAAAAAATTAGTGGCTGCGTCTGGCTTATTCTAAGGAGGTGTCTCCCAGCCCTGGTGGCCTGTGAGACTCTCCCTCCCTCTCTCTGCCTCTCTCTTTGCCTGAGTGTTTTGAATATGCAGAATAACACTAGAATTCTTTCTACTTGGGGCGAAAACTCCCGGGGGGGGGGGGGGTGGGGGGTGGGGGGGGCAAATTAGAAAATGTGTGTCCAGTGGGAAGTTGGTTGTCTAATGCCCTGGAAAGGGTAGGCATGGGGGGGGGGCGTCATTTGTATGTTAAAATGGGTGCTCTAGCAGCATGTGGGTGTAGGGGTCATGGCCACACTTGGGTTTGCACGTGAGAGGGTAGGACTCCAGCTAGTTCCCAACTCCTGAAATGCAGTGGGGAGAGGAGTAGAGGGAAAGGCTGTGGGGACAGAGTTCTATGTGTGTCTCTCTATGGGGACCACACAGAAGGCTCCTGAACCCTACCGGGGACACCAAGGGGGTAGAGACAGTCTGAAGCCTCCCAGCCTCTACCCCAGGGCTGCAGGTTCCGCAAGGATGAATACATTCTACACCTGGCCTTATGCTGTGTGGCCTTGTGGCCTGCTGACTCTTCTCAGGTCTTTCTGCAGAAAGGCATCCTTGGGGAGCTTTGTTCCGGGTAAGATGCTGCAGCGGGGTCAAGTGGCCATTGCGTAGGGCTAGTCCTCTGCCGACTTTCTGTTTGTGCAGGATTGAAGGGGGAGGTGGGAGAGACGCCCTCACGGTGATAAACCGCAGGCTCTTCCTCGAGGAGATGGAGAGGATAGTGTACACATCCCCTTCGCCTTCCCTCGCCCCATCTCTAAGAGCTTACAGGAGCCCGAAAGGCTGAAATGAACATTTCTGAAGTTTTATTCCCTATGAAAAAAAGAGAGCTATTTTTCTGAGACCGCATTTTATAGGAAAGAAGAAAGTTTAGTTAACCAGGTGTTGGGCTCCTTGAGTGAGGATGGGACCGATTTGGGGAGGACAGTCATGGAAGGGAACCTGGGTACAGGTGGCAGGGAACGCTTCTTCATTAGGCGGGGAGGACTGGCCCCCAAAAAGTTGTTCTGCTTGCTGAAATGCTCCCAGAAAGGTGGCTCGCTGAAAACGGATCATAGACAATGTTCTAATCCAACTGCCGTTTTTCAGGTTGGACAAGACAGATTTCATTTGATTGCTTTCGCATTTTCTTTTTATCTTAGGTAAAGGGTGTGCCCGGTTTCTCTGTACTGGACAATGGCCCGATTGTTAGAAACCTTGCTTACATGTATATATGTGTGTGTGTTTTGCCGTTACTCCTGTGTTTTGGAAGTCTTTGGGGACAGATGATATTTATGAATGATGTCCCAAGGGTATAATCAGGATGACTCATTCTTGGAACCAGTTTCATCCGTTAAGAGATGCCAGCTGCACCCAGTTCACAACTGAACATACTTGAGACCGCTTCTCGCACTAACCTGCTCCTGGTTTGGGGTCAGAAGGGCATATTTTCGAGGCCTTTCTACTTTTCCAGAGATTTAATTTCCCATGATGGAGTCCCGGGGACTTTTTGTTAAGTGTTTTGACATTGTGAAGTCGGTTACATACTTGAGAAAAAGTTGTGTTTTGGGATTTCAGAAAACATACCCCCATAGGCAGTTTTATGAGTTTCATGGTTAATGGCAGTAACAATGTCTCGTATTTATTCTCTGTCATTCTTGAAGTAGTTCAGAAGAATTTCCTGACGTTATTGTCTCTGTATTTATAGGACATCAGTTAGGCAGGCAGAGTGGGGATTATTAATCATCTCTCTTATTCGGCCTCTTACCTTCCCAAGAGTCACCACCAAAGGGGGGAAATGGAGGTGCTCATTGGTTACGTAATGTTCAAAAGCCCCTCCAGTAAGGCAGGGTCAGAATTGGAGACCACAGTCTTGGGGTCTAGGTTAGTAAGCTTTCATTGTAAGTTCCACCTGATCCAGTAAAGCTAAATTTCCTGATGGCATCTGAGACTTAATTCGAGACATTGAGGTGTGTCTCACGTCTCAGACAAACCCTCCATGACCTTTGCAGAGGGCTGGCCTCCGAGTCTGATTGGAGTCACCTCATCTCCAAGGCATTTTCACTCATTGCTACTTGTACTTTCCTGACTTTTCCCATGGGTGATTGTCCTGGACCACTTGGATCAGCCCAACTGAGGTTTCTCTGTCTCCCTTACCCTGTCTCCTGGGGTCTTCATGACCAAAGACTCATTTATCTTAGGGAATTTTCCAGTTTTCACTTTTTCTACCCACTTTGCCAAATCAGATATTGTACCAGCATAAGGATTAGGTAGGCACCCCCTCCTTTTTTGGACTCATCCTCGAAATAGCTGTCTGATCCCATCTCTTGGAGAGAAGACAGGCGGAACATCGAAACACACTTCAACCTGCACATCTGGCAGGCGGGCAGGCAGATGAGAGTGGAATTCCTGGAACGGTTCCTTGGTCTGTGGTCTCTGGGGATTGCTTGTTGAATAACTCCACATCGCATCACTTCACAGATAAGGAAGATCTCATCCCCACGGCATCTCTGATTTCGGCACAAGCTTCAGAAAACCCCAAGCAGCTAATCTAGAACATGATGTTTTAAGCTGCTATAATCACCAGCCAACTATGAACATGTGCCACGCACATGCCGGCCTTCCCTTCTTAACTGCAACACTCAACCGGCAGGGCTACCTCGGTGCGCTCTTTCCTGGTTCTTGTCAGAGGCGGCCTATGTCATGCCTGTAGGACGGAGTCTTCTGAAGACACCGGCCTGTGACAGCAGGGCTTCCTGGAAAGGGCACTGAATGGAGGTCAAGGCTCTTGATTCATTCCTCCCCACCGGCACCAACAATTTGTGAGATCTTAGGCAAGACCCCTCTCTGGGACTAAGTCTCCTTACCTGCCAAATGGAAACCTGTCTGGCTGGGAAGAATCTTGACTATTTCAGGAGCCAACTGAGGCAGGCTGGACCAATGGGTCAAACAGACTAACAAGAGAACGTTTAATGGGAAGAGATTTAACATCCTAGACACGGGCTCAGAAAACAACTCAGCCAGGCAGGAACAGAGAAGAGCTGAATAAGCAGAAGCACGTGGGAATAGTTGTTGGACATTTTAGTTAATTGCAATGGAAACATGAGGAGTCCAAAAAAGCAAGTGTAAACATAAGCTGCATTAGTAGAAATATAGTTCTCAAAACAAGGGAGTATCATACTGGCCAGACCAGTGTTGGAGACCTGGGTTCAAGTTTGGGGCCTCACCCTTAAGAGGACAGTGATATCCTGGAGTGTATTTGAGGAAGACAGACCAGCATGGTGAAGGGTATGAAAGTCTAGGGCATCTAGGAATCAGCAGAAAGAACTGAGAATGTCCTTTTCCATTTCTGGGAAAGGGTCCATTTAGCAGGAGCTGGTAGTTGCCCAGAGAACCAACCCAGGACAAAAAAGCAAAAAGCTTCAGGTTTTTATTTTTGTTTTTCTCAGCTCAAGGACGAACTTTCATTTCTTTTTTCTCCTTTTTCCTTTCTTTTCCAACTCCCCACCACCACCACCCAGCTTGTAACATTGCTTCCTCATAGCAACCAGAGAAAATTTTATTTAGTACGTGGTTAATATAGTCATGTGGTTAAAAAAGCTAACCAGCCAACCAACTAACCAACTAACCAAACAACCAAACTAACAAAAAGTATAAAAACAAATACAGACACAGGGAAAAGCCTCCTTCTCACCCTTGTATTCTGGAAGGAACAGTTTGGCAGGGTCCTTAGAGCTGGATCTCTGAAGCTATGCTGCGTGGATTTGCATCCCATCCATGCTGCTTACTAGCTGTGTGACCTTAGGCAAGTTACTTAACCTCTCTGAGCCTCAGCGTCCTCATCTGAAAAATAGGAATAATGATGTGGGATTGTAGAGAAGATTAAATGGGTTCATACATGTGAAGCATTTAGAGTAGCTCCTGGCTCGCAGTAAATTGCACAATACATGTTAGCTCTCATTCCTCTCATTATCCTTGGCTTCATTCTCCCCATTCCGCCTTAAGTAACCTTTATTTTTCAAGTTTCTTGTATATTGTTTCAGAATTTCTTAATGCACATAATATAAGCAGATATGAATGTCATTTCTCGTTTTTCTCATTTTTAAAAATTCCAAAGTTAGTATGTGGTACACATTGTTCAACACCAGTTTTTTTGGGTTGTGTTTTTTTCTTTCCTTTCACTTGATAGTATATCTTGGAGATTTTTCCACATCAGTACAAAGAGAACTTCCTCATTCTTTTTCACAGCTGCGTATAAGGAAGAACTTTCTAACAATTAGGGCTTGTTTGAAAATAGAACTCTGTCACTGGGAGCATTCAGGCAAAGAACAGACAGGGATGATGGAGCTGAGATTATGTGTCAGCAAGGTAGTCAGGCTAGAATACTTCTACTGTTCCTCCAACTGAGATTTCCTGATCCTGTGTTAAGTTGTCCAAAGATTAAAGAGCAGTTTAAAAAACTCCAGAAACAACATTGTTGTTTTCTGTCTTGCTCTGACTTGGGGCTCAGCCAGCCCTGGGTGGTTCAGACTCCAGAGGGCTGGCTTGCAGGGCTGACCTGGGCCATGTCAAAACACAGGAGGTTCTGAGTCAAGGTCCTGGCTCATCATCTAGCCCCATCGGGAGCTAACCTGGCCCGTCATTATTACCTAGAGGGAAGAAGGATTCCATTCCAGTAGATTCCAAGCCACTCTTGGGCAGGCATAGTCTCGCGGGGAGTGTCCTCCAGAGTGATACCTATCAGGGTTCTTGGCCTTCCCCAGTCAATAGAAACTGATAAGAGGCCAGATAAGAAATTCAGTCAAGGCTTTATTGGGGCCCCTGCTGCAGCACGGGGGGAGCAAAAACAGGTAACAATTCCCCCTGCCCGCTCCCCAGCAGGGGTGGTGAGCTGGTTTCTTACATGGGGTGAGGGCAGCGGCGTGTTCAGGGGTCAGGACGGAAGGGTGACATAGGTGGTCTGCCAGCCCCTTTGCTGCTGTTGTGTGCGGGGGGGGGGTGGTGGTGGTGGTGCATGCACAGCATCCTGCTTTGGCTCCTGACACCCTGTTTTTGCTCTCAGCTCTTCAGAAGTGGTAGTTGGTTTTTGTTTGTTTGTTCGCTTTTGTATCTTGTTGTCCATACTTTGCCCCAACTGTGCATGCATGCAGTTATTTTTAGTCCCTTATAGTTTCTTTGTATTTTGTTGCTTGAGGAGACATTTGTCCAGGTGCAGGCGCTGCAGCAAAGGGTCCCAGGTCCCAGCCTGTCTCAATAGGACTTTGGGTTTGTTACCCACTTCTCAGCCTGCAACTCACCATCTCAGGTGGAACTTAGGTGGTGGCCAGCATGACTGGGTTCCCAACAGGCAGCAAAAGCTCCAGGGCTTTCCTTCCACCTGCTCTTTCCTGAGCGGTCAGTTTGAAAGGAAGCAAGAGATGAGCTCGACTTCCCTCTGCCAGCAGCTCCCACAACTGGAGAGTAAGGGTCTCTCTTTTTTTTTTTTTTTAATTTATTTATTTATTTTTGGCTGTGTTGGGTCTTCATTGCTGTGCAGGCTTTCTCTAGCTGCGGCAAGTGGGGGCTACTCTTCCATGCGGTGCGCGGGCTTCTCATTGTGGTGGCTTCTCTTGTTGCGGAGCACAGGCTCTAGGCGTGTGGGCTTCAGTAGTTGTGGCACATGGGCTCAGTAGTTGTAGGTCATGGGCTCTAGAGCGCAGGCTCAGTAGTTGTGGCACACGGACTTAGTTGCTCCGCGGCATGTGGGATCTTCCCGGACCAGGGATAGAACCTGTGTCCCCTACATTGGCAGGCAGATTCTTAATGACTGTGCCACCAGGGAAGTCCCGAGTAAGGGTCTCTTGACTTGTGATTGCAGAAGATGAGAGGGGATTGTGGCCCATTGCCCAGGTGATGGAAAGGTCCCACAAGTCCCAATAGAGTCTGAAATGTCCCCTCTAGAAATGAATCCTTTTGAGTCTTTTTGCTCCACAGATCTGTAAAAATGCAGGTCCCACTGAGAGAAACAACACAAACATTTTTCAGGCACTAATTCCTCCGTGGGTGGGAGTGGCTGAGAACTGTGCTCCCCACAGGGTGCTCAGAACAGCTGGCAGGAGGGAGTACAGGTGGGAGTGGGGGAGAAGGTTCTAGAGAGAGGTGGGAGGGCTGCTGGTGGCTGGCCCTGGACCGGGGCCATATGGGTCCAGATCTTAAAAGGAATCGATCTGGTCTACTTGCTAGGATTCTTAGCAAAGAATTAACTGCAGCAACAGTTAACCTTGCCTAACTCAAGGTAACAAATATTTTCCCCCATGTTTTCTTCAAAAGTTTTATAGTTTTAGGCTTTAGGGCTAGGATCCATTTTGAGTTAGTTTTTGTATGGAGTGTGAAGTATGGCTCAAGGTTCATTTTTTGGGCATAGGAATATCTATGTATTCCAGCAACATTTATTGAAGAGAATTTCCTTTCTCTCCTGAAATGCCTTTGCGCCTATGTCAGAAGTCAATTGGCCATATACCTGTGGATCTACTTCTTTTAATACTCCTGACCCCCACTCTGTCATAGCCCCTGCTCAGGGCTAGCACATGATAGGTGTTTAATAACTGCTGGGGGCTATAACTTGATTGCAGGTGTTTTCAGGTCTTTCTCATCAGATCCAGGTGAATGTTGCTGGGCTTGGGGAGATAGCGCAGTAAGGAAGTCAGGTGGTATGACAACAGCAGTGTGTTATTGGCGCTGGCTCTTGCTCACACTGTCCCTAAGTGTTGTCACTAAATAAGCCAGGGTCGGCCTGAGTTCCTGAAAGATGCTAAGGATTAGGGTTGGGGTTTGCCTTCTCACCAAGCCAGCAGGTTTCAGAGACCATGCCCCCAGCTTGTGAAACTTAGGGCTGAATAACCCAAAATAACCTTCGGCAAAGGTTATCCTTGATTCCTGGTAACTGTCTAGAGCAGTGGTGTCCAATAGAAAGATAAAGCAAGCCACAGATGTAACTTAACATTTTCTAGTGGATGTCTTTTTAAAAAGTAAAAAGAATCAGGTAAAACCAATTTTATAATATAATTTAACTCAACAGATACAAAGCATCATCCGACATACAATCAATATGAAATCATCAATGAGATATTTTATACTGTTTGGAACTAAGTCTTCAAAATCCGGTGCGTATTTTACAATTATAGCACAACTCAATTCAAACTATGCACATTTCTAAGCTTAGTAGCCACATGCAGCCAGTGGCTACCGTGTTAGACAGCATGGCTTTTGAACTTGCCTTACGTTTCTGGCTTTAACGCTCTCCCTTTCTTCAAATCTTTGTTCCATAGAAAAAGCTCTTCCCTCTGGAGTCTAGCTTCCATTTCCCATCCCAATATCTCCTGTTGCCGAAAGACAAGATCAGAAGAGGAGGGGAAGGAGAAGAATATCTTGAGGATGGAAAATAGAGAAAGAAAACCTAAATCCAGGTCAAACAAAAGCTCATGAATCAGGTTTTATTTACACCTGATGAGTTGGTGAAGAAGAGTTGGTGAGGAAGGTTCCATGGTGTGCAGGCTCACGAGAACCAATCTATTACTTTTCAGGAATTTTGCAAGCCAGTTGTTAAACACAGCCATTAATGAAAATTAAGCTATATAAACTTTCCATTGAATATATTAAAAACATAAGTAATAAATATACAACACACAACACTCACCACTTCCTAATTACGTGACTCTATTTTGCTATCATCTCTTATGACTATGACATCTGAGTGGCAGAAACACTATAGGATGCTGTGCTCCTCTTTCCAACTCTGAGTCATAACTTGAAATCCGTAGGAGTATTTACACCACAGAAAATGGAAAATGTTGCAAGTCAGGGCTCTACCCCCAAATTCGCCAGTTGTTAAAACTTTACCATCACACCCCGGGGAAGGCTCTAGAAGATGTCAACTCAACGAGATGAAGGATGCTTGGCACATTATACATGTTCAGTAAGCTACATGTGGAGTAGCTCTATTGATAATGATTGGAAATCTGAATAATTTCCAAGAGGGAGAGGATGTTTGGTTTGAAACAGCCTGTATCATTTCTGTAAGTTTTTTCCACACACGCCTACTGTTGGCTTGTCCAAGTATCCAAGAGTGAGGTTGACCTAGAAGTTACAGCTGACTCTCAGTGGAGCCTTGGTAATAAAGTTATTCTCTAAGTACCCTCATTCCTATCGCTCTAAAGGACTAAGACAGAGAAAGAAGGCTTGAAAGCCTACCTACTAGATAATCATAGCAATTTTCTCCAGGAGGTGAGAGTTTTTCTTTTGTTTACCTGCATTTTCTAATTTTTCTACAATAACATTCCCAGTTTTAACTAAGTTAATTTTAAAAACACATAAGAAGGTTTAAATGTCTTCAAAGGCCTATTTAGGTGCTAAGAGTGGGAAGAGAAGTATTAAACATGAGAGAGTTTCAGCTGAACTGGATGAGTCTCCCTGGCTGGCCAGTATTTGAGATAAATCAATTAAAAGGAGGCCAGGGACTCCCCTGGTGGCTCAGTGGTTGACTCCACGCTCCCAATGCAGGGGGCCCAGGTTCAATCCGTGGTTGGGGAACTGGATCCCATATGCGTGCTGCAACTAAGAGTTCACATGCCACAACTAAGGAGCGTGCAAGCTGCAAGTAAGGACCCCGCCTGACACAACTAAGACCCCGCACAACTAACTAACTAAATAAATTTAAAATATATATATATAAAAAGAAATTCTTAAAAAAAAAAAGGAGGCAAAACAGGAAGACTGTAGACAGGTGTCTGTGAGCCCCGGAGTGTTTCCGTTGAAGTACCCTTTCTCCCACACGAGAGCCCCCATTCATCTGCCCAGATGACATATGGGATGTCGATAATGAATATGGATTTGATGTGACTTCATCTCTCTGCCAAACCAACTCACAGAACGAATTCCACTTTCGACTATGTTAAATGAGGTTTCAAAAAGTGTGTCAGAGGATAACTTTTGAAGTCTCTCAGCTAGATCAAGAGGTGCATTTGGGAGAAAACTTTGGGGACAACTCTTTCCCCCTATACCCATGGTTGGAGCCATATTCTGATGTCTTTGATTTATAAGGGTGAGAGGCTAGAGGGGTCTGTCTTGAGAGGGCTTTGACTTTTAAGGGATTCAACTAGTTGAAACCTTATGTGCAGTTGGAAATAAAGCTCTTTTATATCATAAAAGCTTGAAGGTGGGATGGCACCCCGGAGGTCAATACTCTAAACCTAGATTGGGTTCCTGAGTCCCCTCTTTATGTCTATGTCCAGTTCCCTTCTTTGCCTGACACACCTCCCACGACAGTGCAGTCCATTTTGGGTGGCATCCATAGAAAGCTCGGCTCACGTTGATCCTATAATGTAGGATTGTTGTTCCTACGTCTACGAGATGGGGGCAGGGACACACATGGATGCAAGCTAGTGAGATCTGTATAAGAAAACCTATTTCTGTAGTAACTTAATGCAACATGACCAGCACTCACTAAGCCATCCTTTATGTACAAGGCAGTGATTTAGGCACTCTGGGAGATATAAAAATAAATAAAATAGGGGCTCCACCCACAAGGAGTTCACAAGCCGCAGTCTAATGTGGGCATACAACCAACTCAACTACAAGGCACAAGATGAACTGATGAAGGAAATGGAACCAATATTTGTTGAGTACCTTTGATGTGCTATCCTTGTCATGGGTCTCATGTTATCCTTGAGGCTTGTGCATTAAACTCCCTGAACCTCATTTTCCTTATTTGTGAAATTTGATGTTGGATGAGATGCCCTCCAAAGTCGTTTCCAGCCCTCGTATCCCATGATTCATCCCTCCTTTCCTGGTGGCCCCAGGCTTCCCTCTCCTGGGTTGGGCTGGCTAGGGGCATGGATAGGCAAGAGATATATTGTTGTTCTTTTTTCCCCTCCCTGTGGGATGTACTGTTGACTTCAAACCAGTTTGAACAAAGCACTCAGGAATAAACCACAGAGAACCATCTAGAATTGGCAGAGGATAACCCTATGACCCCAGAGGCCTTTTCCGACTCTAGTTTTTATGATTCACTAATTTGCTGCACCACACTCTGTCCGGGAACTCAGAGTTCAAAAAAGATGCAATGTAAATTGCTGGAGGTAATGAGAAGGCTGCCGGCACCGTGGGACCAGAAGCGTGGTTTTCAGTGAAATTAAATACAGAGAGATATTTAAAGAAGCCAGAGACATTTTTTTTCCCCCTGAAAGACTCCCATTTTAAGGCGGGTAGGGCACATTTCAGGTTTTCTTTTCTCAGTGGTGTGACTAGGTTTTTGCTATGTTATGGCTCCAGTAGAGCTGCTTATCTGTGTTATAACCTCCCAAAAAGCTATCGGATGCAGACATGGTTGTTTAGCAATAAGTTCTGCGGTAATTAAAAGAAATCATGTTTGAAGTGGGAGATGCTGTAGGAAGACCAATGTTCTATAAATATGTTTGTCTTCTTTGAGGGAATTGCTGAGGGCAAGGAGCAGTAACTTGGTGTTTGATGAGTTTCATGACTTTTTAGTGCTTTCTACATTTCCCCAACTTTGGGGAATCTTTATGCCTCTTTGCAACTTTGCATTGAAATTATGTGATGGAGATAAGAGGCAAGCAGGATAATTGTTCCAGAGTTACAGTGTGGCCAGAAGACCAGAAAGCTAATAGCCTTTGGTGCCTATAGGAGTTCAGTGAGGGATGGTTTACCTGGGGGATGGAAGGAGAGGGCCGGCCAGCCAAGTGCATATATGTGTGGGAGGTTACTAAGTAGTCAGTACAGCGGAATCACATCTTCCCTGGGTCCACGTTCTGAAGTCAGCCATAAGCTGTATACCATGCATGCTTAATAATGTTGGTTTAAATCCCATAGAAAGGCACACACTGGAGAGTGTCAGGCATCCCGGTGATTTTTCCTCTATGTTGGATCATGCTGCTGTTTTGGGGCTGGGCACCAGATGAAGAAGTGCACCTGTGTTCAGGGACCATGTTCTATAACAAAATATGTCTTTAAATGTTGGGTTTGTACTCAGAACATGCACTCAGCAGAATCACCTGAGGTTGAATGTCCCAGAAGGAAGAGTAGATTCATATCCTTCATCTTATATGCTCTTTGTAGAAAATGACTATAGAGAAAAACACCAGGCTTAATTACTAACACAATTTAAATAGTTATTTTCTGCTATTATGATCTTTCTCTCATTTTCTTTTTCCCCCAAATGTGGAAAGTTGAAACGACAAGATATAATAAATGGGTACATGATGCAAACAAACTGCATAAAGTTTGATGTGTATTATCTCCCTTGCTTTTCACAAGAACCCTGCATAGCAAATGGGGTTATCCCCATTTTGCAGATGTGAGAACTGAGGAAGGTTACATGACTAGCCTAAGCTCAGCTAATGAGTAGTGGTGGAATTTGAGCTAAGGTTCCAAAGCCTGTGTTCCTTTTTCTATGCCCTAGAGACTGGATATATTTTTTAAAAGGAGGATAAGAACATAGAAAGCACATGAAGGAAGGAAGGGATGGAGAAATACTTGCAAATAAGAAACAAACCTTTATGGAGTGTCTTTTATGTACCATTTGTTGCACCAGGCATTTTCACATCTCTTTGTGTTCCAGACGGTGTTAGTTTCCTATGGCTGCTGTAAAGAATTATCACAAACTTAGTGGCTTAAACAACAGAAATGTATTCTGTCACAGGTCTGGAGGCGAGGAGTCTGTAATCAATATTGCCGGGCTGAAATTAAGGTGTGAGTAGGGCCATACTCTCTCTGGAGGCTCGAGGAGAGAACCTGTTTCTTGCCTCTTCAGCTGCTGCTGGCTGCCAACATTCCTTGGCTTTAACCACATCCCTCCAAACTCTGCTCTGTGGTCACATTGCCTTCTCCTCTTCACGTGTCAAATCTCTCTCAACCTCTCTCTTTATAAGGACACTTGTGATTAGATTTAGGACCCACTTGGGTAACTCAGGATAATTTCTTCATCTCAAGAATCTTTAACATTTGCAAAGGCAATTTTGCCATATAAGGTAACATTCCCAGGTCCTGGGAACTAGGACATAGATATCTCTAGGAGGACCGTTATTCGGCTGACTGCACAGCCTAACCATAAATGTTAGGAATGGCCTAGGTGAACAGCTTAGCCATTTATATATTTTGTTGTCGTAGTTTATTTTTCTAACTCCAGAGCCCCTTAATCATTAGTTGTATGCCTTACCTCTGAGGTCCCCTTGGGCTGAGGAGGGAGAGGAGTCATCCACTAGCTGAGTTTGCTTCACACTGATGTTGGTGCAAGAATTTTTAAAACTGTGTTAGTTACATGTTGTTGACCCCTGGTCCATAGGTGAGCCTTAATTTTTGCCTTTGGCATGAGGTTGACTTTCAGTTAACTCAACATATGGTTGCCCTGGGTCATTACTTTTTGCAGAAGGCTACAGCCTGTCTGGTGCCCACATCTTCTGAGAGCAACCAGTTCACATGGCAGCAAGAGAGACTGCGCGAGCTGTGCAGGACGGCTGATCATGGAGGCCAGGGAGAGGTTTGATGAATGCTTCTCCGTGCAATGGGGGATGGAGTTAGAGGAGGTCTGAGAGGCCCTCAGAGACTGAAGCTGCAGAACAGGAAGTGACTCTAGCATGTTCTATGACCTCTGAGTGGAGGACTACAGTTTAGAGGGGGTGAGGAGGTGTGCTCACAGGGAAAGGCCGATGGTTCCTCAGAATTTGAAGGTGTCAGTAGGATACTGGCACCAGGATGAGGCCAGTGCATAGTTCACAAGGGCCAGCCAGCCCTTCTAGGGTATAGGAGGTGCTCCTCTGCACGGAGGGGACAGGTGCTGGCTCTGACCCAGAGATGTGCAAACCCAAATCCCAGTGATCTCTCCCAAGGGCTTGAAGTTCGCTTTTGACTTGAAACTTAGACACTTGGATGTCCCTCCATCACTTTAAATTCACGCTTATCCCACTCTCCTCCCAAACCAATCATCTCTGTTGACGTGTCCATTTTGGACATTTGTACAAGCATTCTCTTAGCCACTCAGGACTGAAGTCTTAGTGTCAGTATTGACTCTGAATTCTCTTAGCTTTCTGCCTCCCTCAGTCCCCTTTGAGAAGAAGCAGATAGCCTAGTCGTAGGACCGTAGGATCTGGAGTAAACAGAGAAACCAAGAACACAGATTGTGTTCCAGTCAGGCTCTTCCACTTATTTGCTGTGTGACTTACTCTCTACTATTCCGTCTCTGAAAAATCAGGATAACACAATAAACCCTACCCAGCAGGGTTATTGTGAGGATTATATAAAATAATAATAATAGTTATTATTGTTTTTGTTATTCTTTCTCTCATAGCTTCCACTTCAATTCAGGTCTTAATCACCCCAAATCAGGACTATAATAAATTCTTCTAAATCAGTACTTTTCAACCCTTTTAACGGTGACCCAGAGTGAAAAATTTATTTTAGATCGTGACATTACAAACACCTCCACAAAATGGAAATACAAGTTTTATGAAATACTGATATTTTCTATCCTTTTCTCATTTATTGCATAAAAATTTTGTTTCAATCTATTACATTGATTTCATGACCACTAATGAGTCAGAAAAGGGGCTGGGTCACATAGAAGATTGAAGCCATTGTGAGGACTATGGATTTTATTTAATTAGTTCTTCAGAAGAGAACTCTATGGAATTTTTTTTTTTTTTAAACCACATTGTTAGATAATTTTTCTTTTACACTCAAACTTCTTTAGGCCCTGGTAGCTCAGTGTGTTGTCCTAGCTGTGAGTCTACAACATTATCATCGGTGATAAAAATCCCAAGTCATACTTTGAGAAGAAAACACCCCCAGGATCCCATCCTCACTCCCTTGGAGCAAGGTGGTGGCCCCAGGCCTCAGCTGACCTGATCTCTAGATAACCTTTTAAGTTGTGAAGAGCTTTAGTCTATCTGTTCATTCTCAGCTAAAAATAACTCACTGGTCAAGAACCATCACATTTCACAATGCAGCCTGGGCATCTCACCTCAATGCAAGGGTGAATCTCAAGGTCTGATCAGTTTGACCTGACCTTTAGAGGGGGATGCACTTAGCGCACCGGGTAACGTGGCGCCTGCGGATTACTTGGGGTTTATCAATCGACCTCATGCATGTCCTTCAAGGAGCTCATCATGTACAGCTCATTTTCCCATGTCACAGGGTTCAACCCAAGAGGCCTTGCAATGCTCACCGCCCTTGTTCTCCTGTTTAAGGAATACCTCTTCCTCTAGACGCCTGTCAAGAGTTCAGGGCATCGTGTTCCTTCCAAATACTAACAAGAGCTTACAAATAGCGAGTCTTCAGTGAGGAAGGCTAAACATCCATTAGCAGGGCAGAGATTAACATGCATTACACTCTCAGTCCTCCAAACGACCCATGGAGTTAGGTACTAATGTTGACCTCCTTTTATAAAGGAGGAAGTCAGGGCATAGAAAAGCTAAATACCTTTGTTTTTTTGTTTGTTTGTTTGTCTTTTTTAGTATGCTCCAGTATTTTAATAAGTAATATTGTCTGTGTCATGTAGAGATAGCTTATGTACTTCATATATATACAATTCATTTTTGTGTTATGTTATATTACATATATAATTCACTCGTAGTCACAGATGGAGGATAGATTTTTAATAACAAAAAAAGGCTATTGGCAAATTTGAGCCTCATGTATATCAGTAGTGTGCTTTTATTACATTTATTAACTTTTATAAATGCAGCAATTTATTCAGTAAAACCTGATCATGTCTAAAATTTCCCAATGTTCACATTTTATAAAATCTTATTTTCTAAAGAGCACAACATAATATGCCCAGAATCTCTTCCTTGAAAGTAATCATGGTTAAATACCTTTTCTAAAAGGAGAGGTAGAGAGTCTAATTCCAATTCAGAACATTGTCTCGCAGCTTGATTAACTCCAGGGCCATATGCCGTGTGGTATATTTGAACTGGTGATGAGAAAGGGAAGCAGGGTTGAATGAAGTTATGAAGGAAGCTCATTTCTTCCTCAGTGCTGCTACCTTTGCTCTCCCTTTCTGCTTTCTTTCTCTTTTCTTGATGGCCTGTTTTATGTTCCAGCTCATTGTTTTCTATGTCTCTCCCCCCTTCTTTTATTTTCTCCCTCTCCCTCCCTCAACTAAAGAAAACCCAATATTGGGAAAGAATCTGATAAACATACAAGTATACGTAAGTGGTCATAAGGTCTTAATTCTCCTGCAGGCTAGGCTATGGTCGGTGCACATCTGTTCATCAAATATTTAGAGAGCACCCCCTTACAGGCAGTCCTCAGGGCTGTGTGACTTTATTGAACCACCAAATTGCCATTATTCCTGGGACCTTCCTGGACTTCATGTACATAAGGGACGAGAGAGATGAAGTGAGTGCCCAGGATCTCATAACTTGTTAATGGCAGAGCCGGGAGACAGAAGTCCCTGATTCCTAGCGGTGTCGTTCTCCCCACTATAGCATACAGCCTCTCCGATTTGCTTTTTCATACCCGTCATGGTGAACCTCTACGTGGTCTTGAATCAGAAGTGGAGAGTTCTTGGGATGAAGGAGGCAAACAACTGGTGTGGTTAAATTCCCATCATAAAGGAAATGTCCTTTTCCAGTTATTTTTAAGGTTACCCTTAAAAGTACATTAACGGGGATTAATGATCATACCCTATTATCAGCATAGGGACCCAGGTCAGGCAAGTTCTGGTAAACGTTTGGAAAGGTCAACATACTCCCCTATCAGCAAAGTGATTGCGCTGAGAATTCCCGGGCACAGAGAGGGCCCAGAGAACCCAGTGGGAGAGGAAGGTCTTGGAACACAAGGTGGAGTGAGGCCCACTTGACAGCTGCCCACACCACATCAGTACTAACTGGCTCTTTCATTAATTGGGTCATCTTGAGAATCTTCCAGTAGCTAGTTCATCCCCAAGATCGCAGGTCAGGATGCTGCAGGGCTGAGCTAACTGACCCCTCAGATGCACGTCCCTGCCCGGCCCCCAATTACCCAAGTGCTTTGAACTCTCCAGGCAAAATTCACTTTGCTTCTGGGCTGAAGCACACTGGGCACATTCTTGAACAGAGTTCAATCTAACAGGATTTCCCTAAAACAAGCAACTCCCTGGATGTCCTGGGAAGCACCGTGGCTACTGGGGGGATTAACATAGCCAGAGCAACGTGGCTGTGGTCCAGAAAGAAAATGTATGTGCTTTTAAAAAAAACTGGCTCAGAGTCTTGGGAACCCCATAATCAGAAGCATACTCATTCTGACGGTTTCAAAAGACCCAACACCCACCTCAACGCGACCTGGCGAGGGTTCAGAGAAATCCACCCCCTCTTTTGTCTTTTGGATGGAATGCAAGAGCCATATAAGACTTCCTGCCTAGAAGGCAGAGAGAGGGCAGGCCTTTGCCACCCTGTCTCAGCAAAGTGGGGGACGGTTGGAGGTGGCTTGTTTGGGGGCTGTGGTCTCATCTTACGGCACGAGGCATTCCGTGTTAATTCTGCATGGCGCCCACGCCACTGCAAATCTGCCATCTAATCTTTATCTAGGGTTTTTGCTGGTTTATGTCTTGTTTTGTTTGTCTCCTGAGGGAGAGGTACTCACAGTTTGAGGTGTGGGTGGCTCCTGTCAGGGCCGGACATGCAGAGATGGATCAGGAATCGAGACTAGGGGTCTGCAGGCCAGGAATGATGAACTTGATGTCTTCAGAGGTCAGGCCTGAGGCCCAACTAGTAGATTTGTCATGGCAGGACAGGGCAAACAAGTCTTGGAGGTCAAGGCAAGCAAGGTCAGGAACCCCAAGGGTTGGGTACCTCAGAACAATAGCGCTGGCTGGTAGAAAAGTCATCCTGGGTCTAAAGTAGACGCTGAGTCATCTCTGGCTTCCTGATTATTTCTAGTAGGCTGGGCACAAGTCTGGGCCCCACGGGAGTCTACCTTCTATCTTTAACAAGCTAGAGGCCAAAGTTTAAAGTCTGGGAAAAGGGAGAGTCTTGCAGCTACTAACAGACACCTCCCTGGGGTCTAACTTATCCTCTGCAGAGAGAGGGCATTGTCTGCGGGTGTTGGGTTTGCAGGCCACTTTGGCAAAGGAAAACGGAGGAGCCATCTGCCTCTAGTCTGTTGTGATCCATATTTTCTACAACTGGAAGTGCCAGTGGAAGATTTTAAAATATTGGATCCACACCGAACCAGCTTCATGGGGGGACTCTGCGAAATGAATGCTTCAGACCTTTCCTTAGACATCTTGATTTTCTAGAATTGGCTGAATTTTAGGACGAAACTAGTTTTGCAGGTCTGGTCACAGTTTTGCAGGTCTGGTCACCTCTGCACACCCTGGTCCTGGTCTGTGCCCAGGGATGGAGTTTCAGCGTTACTCCGCATTCCTCCTTGTAAGTCTTATTTCTGCCGTTCAGCTCTAATGATGATCAAGGGTGGATGTGTTACCATATTTAAAGCAGGATTTCTAGACCAGTGCTTTGCAGACAACTCCTAGGGAATCCATTCGTGGTTGCTTCCCACTCCAAACCAATCATCCGTGCACCCATGCAATCATTCATTCAAAAAGCAAAGACTCATTAAAGGACTTCAGTGTCTCAGAGCCTACCAGGTGCTGAGGAAAGACACAGAGCTGATTGAGAAGGAAGAGATGGAGGCATGATCCTAAGGGACCTGAAGAGTGGCGGGGTCAGTATCTGGCTTAGGGAAGGAGAAAGAGGGAAGATAAGCCCTTTTGAACATGTAAGACAAGGCAAGCCTTGAAGGTTTAGTTGATTAGACTGATGCATGATCAGAGCACACAGGGCAGTGAAAGGAGGGGCTGGAATGTCCAATCCTGGAAGAGACTGGGCTCTGAAGTTTGAGAGGAAGAATATGGTTTCCTCCCTGGGGGTGCATGTCGCTGCCCTTTCTATCTGAATGACCTTAGCGATGGGCATTGCTGTGAGGTTGAACTTGAAGAGTCCAGCTTTCTGTTTATGAGCAGCCCTACCCAAGTGACTTCAAAGGTTTTAGTCTACAATGAGCTGATCTGGTTGGCTTGATTGGAGCAGGTCATTCTAAGCCACAACCACAAACTCCTTCCAGGGGGGCCAGTTGACTTCCCTTTGTTTTACTGGTAAGGGCTGATCCTAGAATGAGCACACACATGATCACGCTTGACTACTTGACTGGACGTTTCTTGAGGTCAGTAGCATTGTTGTCTATCACAACTCTCCAGGGCCTAGCAGGTCATATGCTGGTGATTATATGAAAGCTGTGAACTTCAGGTAAGACAGTGTGGAAACCCATTACTTACCATGAGTAGAAACCCATTGCCATCCCTTGAGAAACTCCTCTAGTACATGTCTGCTCTCATTGGGTTAGATGGGAGACTTGAGTCAACTCTGCTCACCCCCACCCAAAAAGGCTGGGTGCAGAGTTATCATTCAGTTTTCCTCTTCTGCAACACTTTGTGTGTTGTTATCTACAATAATTTTACAAAATGATACTCGTCCAGGGAGCTTAGAAATCTTGGAAGGAAGTCAGCTTTGGCAAATTCTATTCCTCAGGGTTGAAAGCAAATGCATCAGCCTGGGTCTCTCAAGAAAAAACAAAACTCATGCAGAGTAATATCATAGAAGAAATTTAATAGGGGAAATTAGTTACAAAGAATTTTTAGAAGAATTGCAAGAGCAAGCTTGGAGGGTAAGGCAACCCCAATATTAGCAATTACAGCTTACTCTTCCTTTCTAGGGCTGGAGGAGTAGAGGCATTACCTAAGCTCAAGAGCCTGGGCTATCTGTTGGAATCTGGTTCCATGGGAAGTTCAACAGTTGTGCTGAATGGGGAAGACTCAGCCCGAAGTACAGGATGGGGTGAAAGTGAACACCTGGCTTCTCTTTCCAATCCACCCTCCAATCTCTTGCCTGGGCTTCCCTTTGGCCAAACCAAGCAGGTGGCAGTGGGCGAGGTAGCCTTGGTAGTTTCCTGGGGTCTCCCACTTTGAATACAGAGAACAAGGAAATGGTGGGGACTGAGGGCAAATAGGCAAGTGACCAGCATTCATCCATAGATGCCCCCAGTGCTCCTTATGGTGTGGATTTGAGGCAATATGGCCGCACTCATCTTAGATAAATGGTGGCCCCTTGGGAGGATTGTACTGAATCTTTTCTCTCTTTCTTCCCGATTTGGCCTTTCTTGGAAAACATGTAAACTGCTTAGTGAATCCACTGCACCCCAAATTAGCTTCACCCTTGACACTGGAAATGTACGTGGGTGGAGTATCTTTTAGGCAGCACCTCATTAAATAAACACTTGACCTGTAAGAGTACAGGCTGGGGTCACTTTGATGGGAGGAAGTATGAGGGAGAATGTGCTTTTGGGTTAGAATTCCGATTCACAGGTCTTCTGATCCTGGTTCACAGGGGAGGAGGCCAAGCAGACTACCTACGAGAGAGAAATGGAGGAAACTGGGAAGTCCATCCGGCCTGTGTTCCACATCGTACATGCCTTGTAGGCTTCCTGGGGATGAGATTCCTGGTGGGGGCCCCACTTTGTTTGGAGGTTCTGTGATCGCATAATTAGTCAAATGCTCTGTGTCAGTTAGGGTTTGATCAAGGAAGCCAAACCACTCTGAGCGATATGGTCAATAAGAGATTTTCTGTAAGGATTATAGCTTACCCATCTGCAACTGGTGAAGAAATCTATGGAAGGCTGTTGCCTCCGTCTGATGGTGGCCTGAAGTCACTGCAGGTCAGTGTCGACAGTTGGGAAGAAAAGCTTGAATTTGAAGCGGGGGAGAGCCAAGGACAAACTGGAACGCACCTTCAAGAAGCCCATGAAGACATCCTGGGACCCGTGTGCATCACTCGTCACCTCTAACCTTAACCATATGGATGCCCTGCAGAAGCAGGTGCCCGTCTCTCCGTGGAACTGCACGCATGCCTGGCCCAGGACTCAGAGAAGCTGAAGGAGGCGATCTTGCAGGCTCTCCTCCAACAAAGTGGGCTAGCGGACCAATGACAACAGGTGCAGGCCACCAAGGTGCTTGGTGCTCTACACCACCTTCCCCACGTGATGGAGGCTGCTTGCCTTCCACCCCCCGAATCCCACTCCAAGTTCTTTGGTGGCCAGCCCTAATCTGGAGCCATAGAGGGAAGGGAATTCTGGGAATCCCAGTTACAGCTTAGCTGAGTTGACACTAGACAAAGCCAGCACGTGTTGCAAGAAGACTCTGCAAACTAATGGTTGGAGGACAGGTCCCCATGTGGGTGCAGAAATGAGCTTTCCTCACCCCGAGAGAGAGGAACTGTGTCTGTCCTTGGGGACCAGCAGCTGTAAGCTGGTGGCCTCCTCTCTGGGTGGCTCCTACAACAGAGGTGTCACCTCTCTCTCAGGCCTGGGGAAGGTGGAGCCCTCTTTGGGCCACCTTACCTCTCTCTCCAAGACAGAAATAATCACACCTCCCCTCCCAGGGTGTTGGGAGGATTCATTAGTTAATGCTGGCGAAAGGGCTTTAAAGGTGAAGGGTGTGTTGGAAATGCTGTCCTAATTGCACCCAGATGCCTGAATCCAGATTTACAGGCACTCTGCTAACAGTAGAATTTGTCAGAGTTGGTGGTGACCTTTTCTCCCCGCGACATTTCTAAATATTTTGGTTGTCAATTGTAAACAAGCCCATCCCAAAACAAAAATCAGACTTTCTGTTGGTGCTTTTTAAATGGTCCTTATTCCATTGAGCATTTATGGCTCCCTTCTTTCTCCCTCGTTTTTCTTCTGTTAGGGGTGGCCAGATGAGGCTGGCTTCATTTCCGCCTCCGCCTGGCGAGAGCCAGCCTGGTGATAAGACTTGAACACACCCTTTTCAAGCAGGCTACCTTCATACCAGGTGGCTAGGATGTCAAAGCTTTCAGTCCAGTTTGTCAGGATGGCAAACATATTAGTCAAACATTTGGATTCTTTTTTTTTTAATGGTGAGAAATAATTGGTCTTTTCTACTGAACGTTTGACATCGTGTAGGCAGTGCTGCTGCACTGTTTGCACTTCTGTCCTTTGGACCTTCATCCCTTTCTTTCTTGTCCTAGTTGCTCCTACGTTATCATCTTAAAGTCTGTAACAAGGACAGCAGATTGCGATAATATTCATAGCCTCTCTCCCCATCCATCTCTCGGAGGAAGGCTTTTAATTTTCTGGGATCTTTGATATTGGACAGGATAAGATGGGTTAAGGCTAAGACGGCCAGGGTGACCTAGTTGATAATAGAGAGCTGAGCCCCAGAGGGGAGCAGGAAGGGAGAAGTGAAAGCAGGGGTGAAATGGGCATTTGGGAGAGTTTGAGGGCCATAGAGAGAGAGGAAGTGGATTTTTTTTTGTGGGGGAAGCAATGACAGGTATGAGAGAGAATAAGCATGAAAGACATCTAAAGAGCCTTGTATTTGTTTGCCATAGTTGCCATAACAAAATTTACTTTCTCATAACTCTGGAGGCTGGACATCCAAGATCAAGGTGTTGGCAGGGTTGGTTTCTCTTGAGGCCTCTCTCCTTGGCTTGCACGTGGCCGTCTCCTTGCTGTGTCCTCACATGGCCTTTTCTTTGTGTGCGTGCATCCCTGGTGTCTCTTCCTCTTCTTATGAGGACACCAGTCATATCGGATTAGAGCCCACCCTTATTACCTCATTTAACCTTAATTACCTCTTTAAAGGCCCCATCCCCAAATACAGTCACATTGGGGGTTAGGGCTTCAACATATGATTTTTAGGGGGAACACAATTTAGTCCATACAAGGGTTTTAAAGTCGTTTTATTATATTAAACATGTGTCTCCCCCCACCATCCCCAATTTAGTTTTTCTAAAAAGAAGCAAAAGTGATTTAAATTGCTTTCAAGTATATTTGTTTTCTATTGAATTGCTTTTAATATAGCCCTGTACCAAGCCGGGGGTCACAGGGGCCCTGAGTTTATAGGGGTTGTATGTAGCTTTAGGCTACTCTCTGTTACCCAATTTTCAAAGGATCAGAATATAATAAAACAAACTTGATAAGAAAATCAGAAGGAACATAATTGAATCTCTCATTTGTAATTTGAAAGGCCTCGTAGGAGTGAATTCACCCCCAAATATGAAAATTACATCTGAAAAATATCTGGATATAGTTATGTTGTTGAAAAAAACTAAGCCATAGAACACTTTTGGTTTTTGTAGGTATAAATAAGTATGGATAAGCACATGAGGTCTATATAGTTATAACGCAGGTTTTCTTTTGCTATTAAGAAAAGGAATTATAGCCTCAAACTTTACGAGTTTCATTTTTGATAATCATCTAAATGAAACCTGTCATTTAGTGACTGCCATTTGGAAGTATCAATAACTGTTTGAAAATAAGCAAACCACAATCTGGCTGGAAAAGAAAAAAAAAGCCTGTCCTCCAGTACCGTGTTGGGCTTCTCTGATTACTGCTGGGAGCTGCTGCAGAGTCACAGAAGGGCCCCTTTTTCAGTGCTTGGTATGGTGACTGTGAAATCTGGAGCGAATTTTGCCCAGGCTGCAGACACAGGTTACATGTCAAACACACGCTGCTTGTCAAGGTGCTGGTCTCAAGGATCGGTGGTCTCATGTCTTCAATGAGATGTGTGTTGAGAGCACAGAGAAATGCACAAGTCATTTTCCACGGGGAGTGAGAGCCTGTCTGTAGGTGGGATGGGGACGGGGGGGGGGGGGGGGGGGAGGGGCAGGGCTGTGGGGGGGGAGGGGGGGCGGAGGTGGAGAGGTAGGGTATGGTCAGGATAAGAGAGGGGGAGAGAGGGAGGGAGACAGAGAGAAATGGGAGTCCTGTGCCGGGTGTGCATGGGAGAAGATATGGATCTCTTATTTATTCAGGGGCAGTTTCTAGGCCAATCAAATCAACACTGTCCTAAGGCTAATCTGGTGCCTACTTATGCAGTCGGATGGTAGTGAGACGTGGGTCCAATTTTATGAAGACCGTAAAAGTTTGTCTATGTTTCCCTGGTATAGGCCTAGTTTTTTTTTTTTTTTTTCAGTCATTATTATTTATATTCCCTTTATATATGGAAGACGACTGTTCTTTATGGTTCAAATGATTTAAATCTGGGCCTTTAGAGCCATGCGTGATTTATTTGCTCAAGGAAATCATGTTTTCTTTGGAGCTTTTCAATGGAGGCATAATTACAGTGTTGCAAATACAGTGCTCTATTTAAGGGTCTGTCAGCATTTCCATAATAAACCTCTATTTTCAGGAGTCCAGAATATTGCCAGAGAGAGACAGACACACACATGGAGGGATAGAGAGAGAAAGAAATCCTTCTAAAATATAAGCTTGGTGGGGTCCATCTGGGGACTTTATTTCATCCAAATCTGTACAGGTATCTGCAAGCACACATTCTTCTTTGTTTGTGTGGTGGTGCCATTATGGGCCAGGCATCTTTGGACCCTGCCCATGGGGCTTCGGTTTTAAAGCAGTATCTTCCCAGGAAGCTGCAGCGTGCTGGGTGGCTGGCCCGCTCCCTTTCCAGACCCCAGCCGACTGCCAAGTTGCATCTCGGCTTTAAGAAAAAAAAAAATTTTTTTGCCCTTACTTCTGGTTTGTTTGTGTGTCTGTTTGTTTGTTTTGGTTAACTCAGGCATATGCTAACTTGAATCCTGAATAACAATATTAATAATGATAATGATATGAATAATAATAATGAACATATAATATTATGGAATATTAATACTATCATTGAATATCAATATTGCTATGAATGATATCAATATTATGTCAATGATATCAATATTATTATTGAATATTATTATTGAATTATTAGCTTGAATAATAATATTGATGATGATGATATTCTTATTAATACTAGCAATATTAAGTACAATTTAAGTGCCCAGTATGTGCCTGGCACTTTGCAAATATTATTTAATTTTTCTACCTTATACCAATCCTGCAAGTGAGCAATTATTACCCCTGATGTTCAGAGGATGCAAACAAGCTGAGGGGAGATAACTTGCCTGGCAGAGAACTGGAGAGCAAAGTTCAGGGTGACTAAGGTATTCACCGAGATAGCCATTTCCAGGCTCCACAAAGGCTGTAAAAGGCATCTCTCAAGCTGGAGTAGCCCGTTTAGAGAGTGAGGCTAGGAGAGGCGGGTGCACTCAGAGGCAACATAGGCAGGACCAGAGAGGGCTGGGGGAACTGGCCAATTGGGAAGAAAAATCTTGAAGGCCATTTAACAACTCCCGAAGCATGGTTTAATAGGTTAAGTGTGGGTCTGGTTGAGCCTGGATAAAAATATCTGAAGTTTTTTCGAGGCTTACTCTGTGGCAAGCTTGCACTTTTACATGGGTTATCTCATTTATTTCCCAATTTGAGCAATGCAGAGAGTGAGTTTTATGGAGATTGGATAAAACGCCAGGATTATATAACCAGGAAGTGGCAGAATTCCCAGGTCTGGAATCCTGGTTCTTGACTGTTATGCTTTATGGACCCTCAGGACCCAGTCTCTCTCTCCGTTTGGAAGGTACATTATGAATGGAGACAGGAAGCTGGAACTCAGGATCCTCCTGCCTTATGTGGGGGATCCTGTCTTGGAATTGCTGATGGACCATTTCCAGGAGTTTGTGTGTTGGCATTTAACAGAGGGAAAGGTAATATATACCCCTGGCGCACAGGCAGGACGCGGGGACCAGCGATGGAGGGAGAGACCACCCTCCAGACGGTGTTCGCAGCCAACCACGGGGAAACTATATTGTAAACTCCTGATCCCTTGTGGGTGGTGTGATTTAATTCTTTTTTCTTCTCTTTTCTGGGGCTGCTTTTTGGGTTGCTAGTTCCAGCTGAGGCTAGAAGTGGTAACACAGCCCAGGGAGCTGCAAGAAAAGGAAGATTTTTCACTGAGAAAATATTCTTCCTTGTTCTTGAAGCAAAATCCAGAAACTGTATGGGTGGGTATTACTTATTTTCCTGTGTTTTCCTGCTCTCAAAGCTGGGGTTGAGGCTCAGACTTCTGAAGAAAGGATTCAAATAGACTTTAGAAAGCAGAATGCATTTGTTTATTGAAAACCACTCTGGGAGGCTGCAAATTCTGTTCAACAAGTATTTACTGAGGGTCCTCTAAGGGCTCGGTGTTGGGTGTTATCTTCCACAAGGGAGATGGCTTGACTGGCATAAAATTCTGACTCAAGTTAGCGTTGGAAGTAAAACGGTGGAGTGGCCTCTCCACGTCCCCAGAACCTAAACACTACTGGGAGTAAGAAGCAAAGTGACCAGCGTCCATTTAGAACCAGAGCTATTCACTTAACCAACCAATATTTACTGAGCAACTACTATATGTTGGACAGTGAGCGAGGATCTGAGGATTCAGCAGTGAATCAGGCAGAGGTGGTTCCTGCCTTCACAGAACTTAAAGTCTAGATGGGAATAGAGACATTGAGCAGATAATTACACTAAGGATTGAATAATATATTAAGTGATTATAACTGTGATAAGTTCTACAGAGGAAAATACAAGGTCATATGAAAGTGGCTAACAGAGGGACTGATGCAAGGAACAGAAAGGAACAGAAAACTGACAGTGACTTATATAAGTAGAGTTTCTTTCTTTTCACATAACAAGAAGTCCAAAAGCAGGCATTTGTTGGCACTGGTTTGGTGATGTCTTCAAGGATCCAAGCCCTTTCTATGCCTCCTCCCTCCCCTCTTCAACATATGGACTTTTTACTCTTGGGCTTGTGGTCTCATGATGACAGAATGGCTGCTGCAGCTCCACTAGTCTCATGATGACAGAATGGCTGCTGCAGCTCTGCTTTCAAAGTCAGGAAGCACAGGGAAGAGGGTATACCAGAGAGCTCTCTTCTCTAACCTCAGTATTTCATCAGCAGCAAAAATTCTTTCCCAGAAATCTTTCAGCAGACTTTCTGTTAATTCATTAGCCAGAACTGGGTTTTTTAGGGAAGACTATAGAAAAGACAAAATGGTCAGCAATTACGCAGGTATAACTGTAAGTAACCCTTGTGGAATGTCTTACAGACCACATTCATGTGTATTAAGTTGTTTGAGTCTCCCATCAAGCCTGTGAGAAACACAGAGCAATTTCTCAGATGAGGACATTGAGGCTTAAGTGGGGGACTTGCCCAAGAATACACAGTCAGTCCTCCTACAGCCAGGTGTCCTCGGCTCATTCCTGGGTGCATGCACTGCCTGATGCCTGGGTTTTGGGACAATCCTGAGAGCTAAATACATCCCGAAGGGACATGCAAGAGTGTGAGGGTTTGCAAAAGGGTGAGGTTTTGCTTTCTGAGATGTTTGCTTGGGGACTCAAAATTTAGATGGTCTCTCTGACGTTTTCTTACGGCCGTCCCTAGGGTTGAAAGTCACACAGTGGGAAGACAGTCCAGCAGGGAAGCAAGAAGCCTTCTTCTGATAGCAAAGTCAGAATCTCAGAGTGGAGCCATTGGGGTTCTCACTAGCCAGAATATAAAAACATGTATAGCAAATAGCATCTGCTGATGGGACTGTGACCTCATTTCCAGACAACTTTGGAAATATTGATTTTAAATGTTTTTGAGTAACCCTCAACCCCTGGCATCCAACTCAGGCCAAAGGTGGTATGTTTAACGACTGGGATAAATGACTAAATATTAAAACCGCAGATTCTCATGGTATTTTAAAGCCACCCAGAGAAGTCATCCTGCCCCTCACATGCAGCACCCTAGTCTGTGCCCCCTCCCCCGTCTCCCAGTGTGCCGTGTGCGCCTGTCACAGCAGGAGTGATGTCCTTGGCTGATTCCACTCCCCCACCATCTCCCTTGCCTCTTGGATCTGGGTTCTGAGGTTTTCTGTTGTCTGTTGCTGGGCTGGTGGAAGGAGAGATGACCTGTTGGCTTGAGACCATCCCATGAAAATCAGGATGGGCAGGATGCCCGGAGACGCACCAGTATCCTTGAGTTACGCCAGTGGAAACAAGAGTCATGTACCCTGTGTTGGAGAATGTGTAAAATTGACACCGTTTACCAGATGTTCCAGGGTTTTATGAGCTTTACAAGGCCTTCTGTTAAGTAACACTTACTTGAAAAAAGTAAAGCTTGCCTGCTCTGAGTGGAAAGCTTTTGTTTTGGGGTTGTTTTTTTTTTAACTCTTTTGGATGAACTCTGCCGCACCTGTTTGCACAGCAGAGTTCCAGCCTGCAAGGGGCCGCTTCTGGTGAGTGACAGGCAGAAGAGAGGTATGTGGCAGGCAACCTGGTCCTGATTTAAAAGGCCAGAGACCAGAGGCCCAAGCTTATGGATGCAGAAACACACACATACAGACAGGGACCCAGATGCACTCCTGCCCCCGCCCCCATCTCTCTTTAATGCAACAAATATGCTCCTGAAATGTTGGGTGCAAATCATGTATTTTTGTAGCCCCAATTAGGATATCCCTGTCTTATGCAATAAATTGATTCTTAAACAAATAACCACCATCAAATTCATCTTTAGTGTACATCTGCATTTGCAAAAAATAGAGTTGATTAAAATGACATCCATCTTTCCCACATGCTGTGGAAAGCAGCGCATTAGGAAGTGGCCATTGAGCATGGCTGATGTCTTGAGGATGTTACACAAGACGGTGAACGATCTTAAATAATTAGAAATGAGAGAAAGCAAGAAGCTGCTCTGTGGGAGCAGAGGGGAATTCTGTTTGGTAGGGTTGAGGAGTTCTTTTCAACTGTGGGGAGATGTGTGTGGGGCGTGGAGCCACCAAGGAGGCTAGTAACACCCTGGTTTGGTACCATCCTGTCCAGATCCCTGCCACACACAGAGAACGGACTGGAAGTACCATCTAAAGGGGCTACAGGGTGTGTTGAAACCCACATAGGACGCCCTCTCCCGCCCCACCCTATCCAACTTTGTTTTGGGAGGAAGAGGAGGACATCTGGGGCTGCTCTTTTGTCCTACCAGTTGGTATATTTTGAGCAGAACTCAGTTATGGCCTAGCAACAGTCTTTAAAATGATAACACCACATTCAGCATCTACGGGTTAGAGGTCTTCTGACTTCTTATCAGAGGTTCCTTAATTGCAAGTGTGGATCTCCGTCTTTGTCTCTTTGTCCAGGGTCCATTGTCAAAATCTAGACCTTTCCTGGGAGCAGGGCTTTTATCATGCTCCACTGCTGTGTGGAGAAAGCAGCATGCAGATCAGGGTGGGAGGAGGGCATATTAGGCAGCATTGGTGCCCTGCAGGGGAAGTGTTGAAGACGGGGAGGTGGGAGATAAGAAAAAAGACCATAAAAGAGAAAAAGGTGTGCACCATATAAGAACACCAGTACGTATTACCTCCCACTTATATAGAAAGCATACGTATGTTCACGGACAGAGATATAAAGAGATGGATTACCAAAATGTTAGTGGTGATTAACAGACTAGTGGATTTCAGGTTAGTTTTAGTTTCTTATGTTTTTCTAGAGTTAGAATTTTTTGCACTGTTTATTATTTTTGAATCAGAAAAAAAGGACTATTTTCAATGTAAAAATTAAAAATAGCAACAATAAGATAAAAAACAAGGTCCTACTGTATAGCACAGGGAACTATATTCAATATCCTGTGATAAACCATAATGGAAAAGAATATGAAAAAGAATATATATGTATAACTGGGTCACTTTGCTGTACAGCAGAAATTAACACAACATTGTAAATCAACTATACTTCAATTAAAAAAAATAGCAACAATAAGACAAAGTCAACACGTACATTTCTGAGCTCAGAGGGTAACCCTCTGCTCTTTTCCCCTCTCAGAACCCTGGACCCAAACTGGAGAAGTGGCCTCCAGGAGAAATAGGAAGAAGATACAGAGCCATTGACCCCACGGTTGGGGCCTGTGACCTCCCTGTGGAAAACTAGGTGTTGATAACGAGGTGATATCTCAGCAGGGTATCAGTATCAACCCAGTGGAAGCTGGGTTTGCAGAGGCTGTGGTCAGACCCAAGGCTTAGCCTCAGTTACTTCCCCACCCCCCCCCACCCCCCCACCCCCCCCCCCCCCCCGGCATTGCTCTTTCCAACAGATAAGAACCACCAAGAATGCAAGTCACCACATAAAGCCAGGTTCACTAACTTGCTGCAGCGAGGGGAACATGCCCCAAAGAGCCACGGGCTTCTCAGGAGGAAGGCCTGGGGAGGGGCTTATTATAAGCTCTGGGCTCAGACTGAATGATGGCAGGGAGAGACCAGGGAATCCAGGTCTACTCCGGACTGCAGGCACACGAACACAAAGTGCAGCCCGTTTAGTAACTTAGTATCTCACCAATCTCCCAGGCAGGAGGAAGGAAACAAGGCAATCACTAAAAGAAGGGGGTTGGTAGTCACTTTGTAGCATGGTGTGGCCTGGGGAGAAACACTGAATTTTGTTGGCTTTGCCATGGGGCTTGTCTGAGACTTTTTTTCCGGGGTGGGGGGTGGGGGATGTCTCTATGTGATGAGGAACAGGGCTGATTTTCATGTTTCCACTCTCTGGGATCCAGGGGCACTTAGGGCTGGGGTCTGATAGAAATTGTTCTGTTCATAGGCCTGGCTCAGCGGGGTAAGGATGGAATGCATGGTCCTTTAGCTGCTGTCCAGGACCTCATCCTCACCACATGTTGGTGAGTCATTGAAGCTTATGGGCGTATGGAGGAAGTTATACATCAAGTTCATGGGTTAGGTTCACGGGTAACCCCTGACATTGAGGCTTTTGGAGACAGGTGCTTAGCAAGCAAGTACGGATTTCTCCAGGCTTCCTGAAAGATCTTCAGGGCCCCTCCTTATAGGCCAGGAAGCCTGCCTGGATCCCTCCTGATTCTGTACCTCTCTGTACCTGTTTTCTCACCTGTGAAGAGGGAAAATTATACCATCTTCTCTAAGTAAAGCCAAAATGGCATTGAGTGAAACCCACATTGCATGCTCCAAGAACTTCTAATTCCAAAGAGAAAGATGAGGCAGACGTGTCAGTGTCTTAACACAGGTGAAATCTTATTCTGTGGAAGAAGCAAACAGCAGCCTCATGGATGATGGCACCTACCTGCCTGGTGTTCCCTGGGCACCTTGAGGCATCACAGCTGCAGCAGCTCCTGCTTTGTTTCCCTTCCCTGCTCATCCTACACGGCCCCTCTTCACGTGGACCCTTCTGAGCCTTGACTTCGGCCCTGTCTCAGAAACGCCTGCTCTCCCCTCTGGCTTCCCAGCCTGAACTTGGCCTTGGCCTCCTTCTGCAGGCAGGAGGGTGGAGGGCCTGCAGCTGAAGGGCTAGAGGGGAAGGTCTGAGTCTTGGTCTTCTGACTCAGGCCACTAGGCTGCCCTGTGTGTGGAAAACAAGAGCGGCCAAGTCAACAGCAAAGGCAACAACCACGCACACCAAGTGGAGACCTTCTCTTCCCCTGCAGAGGGTGGGGAGCAGACATGGGAAGGAGGACATAGTTTCCTGCAATATTAGAATAAGATGAGCCGTGGTTATTTGGGGCTGGGCTCCAGCCAACTCTTGGAGAGCACCTCAGAACTGCAGATGAAGCCCCAGGTTGATTTGATTGGGGCGATTTCAGCACTGCCAAATATTTGTATTGTCAAGAAATCATAAAACGTACCGGTGGTCTGGGTGCTGGATGGGGTACACCCTGCACGTATTCGAGACGGCTTTGTGATCTGCTGACAGGTCTGTTTGATCCCCCTCACCCAGAAATCAGTTTAGATCTGCCAGAGGATGAAATTAAATGTAGATGGCCCTAAATCCATTACTGCTGCTGCTGCCTTTCCCCCTTATCTGGAGAGAGCAAGGATTTTGTTTATTTGTTTGCCCCCAGGCGCGATTTGTATTTAATTATCACAGTTCAGATTTTTCTCTACCCGCACTGGAAGCCTGAACGAGCTTCCTGTGCATCCCCGATTCGGGAATAACATCGCTCCCTGTTAGCGATTATCGCTGCCATTTGGGAAGTCTGCAGCATGCCCAGTGTAAGGCTGATCAGTTTGCTTTAATTAAGCTTCAAAGGAGAGCGGGAGCCTCCGTCTTATCTGCAGTTTGCTTCTTTAATTCCTTTTCCACGGTCCCTGCTGTAGGTGGGAAGCGCAGCCTGGTCTCCGATGGGCGGGATGGGGACCCTCGGGGGCGGGGGGGGGGGGGGGAAACCCTCTTGGTCTGGCCCAGCCTTGCCTGGTGAATGAATTTCTCTGAACCTTCTCCAAGGGCCTCCTTTCGATTTTCCCCGATTTCCACAGGGAACTAATTGCTAATTATCTTTAAAAAAAATCCCCTTGGGCGTTTCTCACTGCTACCGGCTCAGAAGGAAGAAGAGGGGGCTAGCAGGAAGAAAGGGGGTGCGGGGCAGCCGCTAACCCCACCACCCAAGAGCTTCCGGCAACAGGAGGCCTGTTTCCAGCCCCATGGAGAGCACATTGCCCTCAGCAACGGACGCCTGCTGCTGGGCCCCCCATCCTTTTGTAGAATTTTCCTTCGGAAACTAACACGGGGGGGCCCCGCCCCCCTAGCGGCAGCTTTTTGTCCACCGTTTGGGATTTTTAGTTTTTTTACATCCAGCCACCAGCTTCTGTGCTCCTGAGAAGGAACATTTGTAACCCTGCATTCTTGATGTGGTCTTTGATTAATAAACAGGAACCCACCTTGCGAGGCCGACTGGGAAACAATTTTTTTTCCTGTTTGCCGATCCTGCGCGTAGGGTCCATGAATGGGGGCTTTGAGAACTAGCCCTTCCTCGGCCAGATATGCTGCTCACACCTACACCCTGGCTTTTCTGAGGTGCGGCTGAGCCTCCGCCCCTGGGGCCGCCCTGCGGTTCCACGTCGGCCACCCCGTCGGGCCGCAAGGCCAGGGCTGGCATGGCTCAGGGTTCCTCCCTGGGATGAGCGCCGACCCACCAGGAAGAAGCTGGAGACCACCAGCGTCCATTCCCCACCAAGCCCTAAAATAACCGTATTTATGTTTACTTGTCTGTGCTCCCTTTTGTGGCCTCCCTCCCCATTGCATCCCTCCGTTGGGGAAGAGAGTTCATTTTTAAAGGTTTTGTGGTGAAATGTTCCTCCCTTTCTCTTTTTCTTTTTTTTTCTTTTTCCTTTCCTTTCCTTTCCTATCTTTTCCCTTCCCTTCCCTTCTCTCCTACCCCTTCCTGTCTTTTCTCCTTTCCTTCCCTTTCCTGTGTCCCCCCCCCCCCCCCGCCAACTTCTCTCACGTCTTGGTTAGTGGGTCCTCACCCTCCCACATTACAGCTTGGGGTTCTCCTGGTGTCTTCCCTGTGTCACCCCAAGGCTCTGAGCTCGGGCGGTTTTGCTGGGACTTCAGGGAAGGGAAATACGAGGCGGAGAACAATGACCACCGTCAGGTCCCTGCAGATGGAGAGGGTGTGTGAAGGCCTGGGACTCCTTCTACAGACCCTGCAGTCTGAGGCGGGGCTGATGCAGGCTTTGTGAGTTACCATCAGGAGGGTAAAGGAGATGCAGCACAGAAACGGGAAGGGCTTATCCTGAGCTCTTCGTGGGTGCCCTGGAGGGCTCCTCTGTCTGGGGAAAGGCACCTTCTCTACTTGGGCGTCTTCCATTTAACTTATATTCTGGGAACCAGCTTCAGAGCGTCTGTAACTGGAAGCACTGATCTGGAGGCTGGCTTGGGGGGTAGGGAAGGGGCAGAAATGAACCCATTCTGTTCTCTCTTCCCTGTGGTCCTGCCTTCTCCCTCCATACGGACCAGTTAGGAAGATGGAGGTAGGGTCGCCTTGGGTTCAGTCTTGTCAGGGTCAAAGTCACACATGCTCAGCCACAGTCCTGATAGCTTCCCAGGAAAGAGCTTGGCAGAGGAGACGAGACAGGCGTAGTTAGAGCGGGTAAGTGGTAAGGGGGCGGGGGCTATCTTTTCTATGATATGATTTGTAGTCCCAGGTAAGGCAGCTCAGGGGACTCTCACCATGTAATTCTGTGATTGGAATCTAACGAGGTGGGACCTTTGGTCTCCTGTGGCCTCATGTGTTGGCTGAGAGGGAGTCTGGATTTGATCTTCATGAGGGAGAGAGGCAGGAATGGAAAGCTTCGGGGAAATGGAGGGGAGACTGGTCTTTAGTTCTCTCAGCCCCCTCTCCCCATCGTGCATCTCAGAGGCCCCTGTGAGACAAGCCAGGAGGGAACCACTGTGCTCATGTCCCAGATGGACACACTGAGGCTCCAAGCTGCAAAGCGACCACACCGTCTCACAGAGCGTGGGCGGCTCCTGAGCTGTGCTTCTTCGCTGCCTCACTGGGTACTCACGCCCATGGAGGGGAAGAGGAAGGAACATGAGTTGGCCGGCAGCGGCTTGGTGTGATTCTTAGAAACCCTGATGATTGTCCAGAGGATATCGTCTGCCTGATTCTCACCCAATTCCCATCCTTCTTTGTAGGGACAGTGTCAGGGGGAAATGAGGAGGAAGTGATGGGAGTAAACACTCTGCCAGCAGCGATGCTGCCGTGGATGGCAGTGGCCACACAGATCCTTTGCCAAGTGAGCTCTGTTTACAAAGCTTCCAAGTCGGTGCCCTGTGGGAACTGGTCTGGCTTCTCCAAATGCCCTGATCCCATCCCTTGGCTTGGCCCCGACAGTTCCCCCCTCCCTACCCCAACTCTCCGACATCGCCAACATTCCCAGGAAGCTAGCAGACCACTCCTCTCTTCCCCCGGATTTGAAGAAAACAAAATTGGCTCATGGATCTATGTCCAGGCTGTAGGGCAGTTCGAAGCATCCAGAAGAGGGACTCAAGTCCCAGAACCTTGTCACATGGACCACCAAAGAGAGCCTCTGGGGTGCCAGGAGGTGAGAGTTGATTAATGAGGGGGCTCAAAAGAAGTTAGACCAAGTCCAAGAAGGCGGCCAGCAGGAGGGTAAGAGTTGTAATTAAAAGAGTCATCACGGCTCACTGCCAGATCTGGACTTTTCTAGGCTTTGCAATGCTTTTGTTGCCCTGATGCTGGTACTGCTGGTGATGAACAACTGAGGGCTCTGGCTTTTTATGAGGGCCTCTGGTGGAAAGAATAGCTTTGGATAGTCCCTCATTATCCCAGGCTGAAACACAAAGACCGGAGCAAATCCCTCATTTGCCAAAGGGCTTCTTCCTCCTGTAATTGTCAAAAGTTCTGGAAGATGAGGCATTTCTATTCTTCTGGCTTGAAGGAAGGCAGAGGCGTTGGTCTTTAATGAGCATTGGCCTGTGCACGATCCTTGCTGGGTGCTGTACCTCATTCACGAGAGGCGCTGATGTCTACTGAAGCATTGACCAAAGGGATGCCAGTTCCTTGAAATATTCCTCCAAAGACGGGGTTTTGAGGTTAAGCAGATTTGGAAAACCCTGAATTCTACATTTCTCGTGGATGATTGCCATGCCCTTTACTGTGTTAAGATGCCACAAAGTCCTGTTTAACTTTGTTCAGCTCCGAATGTTCCAGCATTTCTACTGAACTGAATTTTCATGGTACTCCACTTAACAGGCCTTGGGAAATGGAAAGTAAAACACAATAAAAGAGAGTAAAATATAGATAAGGAAGACACAAGTAAATACTATCTTTCCCAAAGCACACGGGATTGGGAGAGGAGATTTTATATACAGACACACACGGGATTTAACACGTGATGTTTTTCTGATTTGGTTTTTATTTCTATAGGGATGAATGAAACACTGTTGGTGTAATGGCCTATATGGGAAAAGAATCTAAAAAAGAGTAGATACATGTATATGTATAACTGATTCACTTTGCTGTACACCTGAAACTAACACAACATTGTAAATCAACTATACTCCAACAACAAAAATAATAATAATAAACCCCCCAAAAACCCATTGTTGGGGGGCTGCTGTATGACTGTAGATGGCACAGTCCCTACTCTTGTCTTGAGGAGGCAACACACACACACACAGACACACACACACGCACACACACACGCACACACGCCCCACCAGGGTAACTAACTCTCCCTGAGAGGAGGGTGGGCTCTGGGAGGTGAGAAGCTGGGGCAGGTGAAGGAGAGAAAGGCAGGAGGGGTGACAGAGGGGACCCAGGGGCAGGTTCTGTCCTGTCCCCAAGCTTAGAAAGTGTGGGGTGGCCGCCTCTCTGGAGCCGTGATCGGAGCCAGCCAGTGAAGGGTCAGCCTTGCCCTTCTCTGGAAACACCTCCTTTCCTGCAGCGAGGCCGGGAAGGTGCCTCTCATTGGAGGAGTTGCTCTCATTTGTCCAGTGAGCCTCACGCTGAGGGCGGAGGGTGGAGGGCAGAGGAAACGTGACTCTGGCTGCTTTTTGTCACCTGGGACTGTCTTGTGCCCGAAATCTCTGTGGCCTCAGGACTGGCGGGGTGAATGGAGAGAGGCCACGTCGGTGGCCCTGGTCTGGGATGTTTCTGTGTGTCCAGAAGAGGGGGTGACACATGCAGGCATGCCCGGCGGCCAGCCAGCACCTGTTGAGGACACAGCTGCGGCCAGGGCCGGGGGCATTCTTGGCCGCCGTCTCACGGCCGCCCTAGCAGCTGCCTCGGTGTTTTCCCACATTCCATGTGGGATGCTGAGGTCGGGAAGCCCTGAGTAGGGAGGAGCCTCCTCGGGGACAGCAGGGCCCAGCTCCATCACCGCCCAGTGGCCCGCACTCCCGAGGAGGCACCAGGCTCCATTTCAGAGAGTACCAATCCAGGAGGCCGAAGCAAATTTTACAGCCAAGAATCCAGAGTCAAACTTGTTTCAGTTTATCGAAACGTATGGCATGTTAAAAACAGGGGGTGTGATGGGAAGCACAGGCAAAGGAGAGGCAGGGGTGAGAGACAAAGAGGAAATAGCAAGATGGGAGGGAGCCCGTCTCCAACCAGCTGGCTCCTCGTCTGATAATCCACATTAGGAGAGAGAAGGTTTTGGCTGCGTGAAGAAGAAAAAAAGCAGGAGCAGAACTAGAATTTATTAAAAGGTAAAGAAGAGCAGGCCAAGAAATGACTTAAAGGATTTCTGAACCCCTCATAGCTCACGGGGTCCTGTTCCAAGTCATGTAAGACACGGGGGTGGGGGGAGATTGGGTGGCGGGAGGGACAGAACACATGACCACCGAGTGGAATTCCACTCTGGAATCGTTATTTTCTTCTCTCAAGTAAATTCTTTAATCCAAGGACCTTAAAACACTTGACAAATTTGCAAGGATTCCACCTCATCTCCTGCCTGTGGGAGGGAAGAGTTCTGTTTTGCTCATTTTGTATAGAGGGGAACCACAGCATGATGGGGCGGAGTCGGAAGGAAAATGTTTACAGGGCCTGCCAGTAAGAGAGGCTGCCCCCGGCTCAGAGAAATACCGGCTCCCGCAGTGCCTGCCCCGGGGCCGCATCTCAGCAAGCAAACTACGAAAAAGATGGTAGATGGTCGGCTAGGAAGAGGAAAGGTTCTATTAGTTTAAAAAAATAAATGATAAATATATATATATATAAAGTTATAATAAAAATAATTTAAAATAAATCTATTAAAAATCTACAATATATAATAAAATTTTTTTTAAATTTAGAAATCATAGTTCACTTAAGATTTGATTCCTTCTTACCCAATGGCCTCATTTAATTCTCTTGTTTTGCCTTCACAAGTCAGTGAAAAGACAGCAATTCAGAAAAACAGTTTTTTCTAGAACGAGAAGAAAACCGAAGAGTGGTCTCTTTGGATGGTGGTGAGAAGACAGGAAGAGAAGGGAGGGGGTTTTGGAGAAGGAGAAGAAACGGGGGGCGGGGAGAGGAAAGTTACCTACTTCACCTTGGTTGAAAGAGCCCCAGAAAATATTTATCTTCCGTTTACCTCAGAATAGCAGAAGGTGTAGGAGGTCTGAGAGATTTTGCTTCAAACTGGGATTTTCCTTCCCAAGTTCGACTTTCTACAACCGAGGATGCTCTTCCTGGGGGTCTAAGGAGGGAAAGGGGCTACGTAGGCAGAGGGGGTACGAGGTGCCTCATTTTCCTCAATGTCTGGGTGACTCCCCTAGGGTCTGCCCTTCGTTTCCTGCATTTGAAAGAGAGGCACTAGGCCCTAAACACTCGCCCCTACACTCACTAGGATGGTTAGAAATTCTCTGCTGTATTTATAAAAGGCTTAATCTTCTTTGGTCCCAAGGTGGGGTCTTAATACACCCTAAGGATGGTGATTCCTTGCTGTTTGCGTAGCATATGACAGTTTGCAAAATGCTTCCACACACGTTCCTAAGAACGCCGAGTGAGGCCAGGCTCCACAAACATTTAGCAGTCTCGTTTTAACACTCCATTCGTATTAATTAATTGAAGTGTAGTTGATTTACAATATTACATTAGTTTCAGGTGTACAGCATAGTCATTCAATATTTTCATAGATTATACTCCATTAAAATTTATTACAAGATAACAGCTGTAATTTCCTGTGATATACAATATATCCTTGTTGTTTATCTGCCTTATACATAGTAGTTTGTTATCCCTTATTCCCCTACTCCTAATTTGTCCTTCCCCCTTTTCTTTCCCTTTTGATAACCACTAGTTTGTTCACTATATCTGTGAGTCTGTTTCTATTTTGCATATACACTCATTTGTATTATTGTTTAGATTCCACATAGAAGTGATATCACAGAGTATTTGTCTTTCTCTGTCGGGCTTATTTCACTCAGCATAATATGCTCCAAGTCCATCCATGTTGCTGCAGATGGCAAAATTTCATTCTTTTTAATGGCTGAGTAGTATTCCCTTCAATTTAATTCCAGGATCTTTTGAAAGATGTCATTGATCTGAGCACTTCCCCCCCAAACTCTGGGGGGGAATTATAAACTATCACTAGCAGATACTGGTTGTAGCTGGTCTCCACTGGCAAGTGATATCCAGTCCTGGCAGTCAGATAATTCACATGCAAAATTATAATTAATCTGCTTTGTTTGGCTATTTCAGATTGGTTGTCAACATCAATAAAGTTGAGCCGATAAATCTACCTGCCTACCTAGTCCGGTTCACCTGGATCTTTCAGGGGATGTTCTAGGATCTTGCCAGGACTTTGTAAATCTGAACGATCTCCTCCTGTCTCCTCCACGGCTGTTCTCCTCCGCCCCCTGCCCCATTCTCTAAACACCCCAAACATAAAGACCAACAAACATCATACAAGAGAGCTTAATTCTGCAAAGGAAGTCAACTGCATCAATACAGATCTTTCCGTGCTTCTAGAGAATATTAATATCCTGATAAAATATAGTTCCATATCTCCTCTAATTTGGAGACAATATAGAAGGAAAGTTGCAGGGAAGGCGGGGGGGCCTTATGGATTTTCGTCCTCAGTTACTCAGCTGGGAGATGCTTTTCACGGTGTTCCAGAAGGGAGGGGAGCCACTGCAAGTCACACCATGTGTCACAGTGCCTCACATTGACTCATGGCCAGATCTTGAGAAAAATTCACAGAAGTCAGGAAATTCCGAGAGAATGTTCTCATTTCACCCTCTGCTGACCCTGTAGTGAGAGCGTAGGTAGGGTCAGGCTGGAGGACGTTTTTAGAAAGGGAAAAATCAAAGCACTTCTGTTGCTCTCGCATGCCTGGGGCAGGGCAGGGTCCTAACAGGCCTGGCTGAAGATGCAGCATCAGGCTCCAGCCCCAGTGCCCTGGGGGAGCCAGAGCTGGTCTGTTTCTTCTTTTTTTTAAAAAAAAAAATTTATTTATTTATTTATTTATTTTTGGCTGCATTGGGTTTTCGTTGCTGCGCACGGGCTTTCTCTAGTTGCGGTGAACGGGGGCTACTCTTCGTTGCGGTGTGCAGGTTTCTCATTGTGGTGGCTTCTCTTGTTGCGGAGCATGGGCTCTAGGCACGCAGGCTTCAGTAGTTGTGGCACGAGGGCTCAGTAGTTGTGGCTCACGGGCTCTAGAACGCAGGCTCCTTAGTTGTGGCGCACAGGCTTAGTTGCTTCGCATTATGTGGGATCTTCCCGGACCAGGGCTCGAACCCATGTCCCCTGCATTGGCAGGCGGATTCTTAACCACTGCGCCACCAGGGAAGTCCCTGTTTCTTCATTCTTGACTTTTATTTTTGCAGGATATTCCACCCCCCCCATCCTTGGCTTTGTTTCCCCCTTGGGAAACAGCATCTTTCTTTCTGGGTAGAGCAAGATGCCCAAGACCTCCCCTTCCAATGGACAGGGCCAAGTTTAGAGTTGC
Source organism: Eubalaena glacialis (assembly GCF_028564815.1). Lineage (NCBI taxonomy): Eukaryota > Metazoa > Chordata > Mammalia > Artiodactyla > Balaenidae > Eubalaena > Eubalaena glacialis. The sequence goes on along the minus strand of NC_083722.1, from coordinate 30,694,415 downwards.
GGCTGCTCATTTGAGCTTTGTGTGTAATTGAGCCTGGCACAAGGGGTTATCATTAGGAGGGATGGCATGGAATGAAGGAAAGGGAAAGCTCGGACCTAAATTAGAAAAGCTTTCCTAAGGAGAGACACAGTGGCACAGCTGGGTGATCTAATCTCCAGGGAATTCTCAAGAGAAAGGATCAAGTATTAAAAGTGTCCGGATGGGGCAGTGAGAGAACTCATAGGGCCATTTCTTGGGGTCATTTGCTTCTATGTGCTGGGGGTGGGGTGGGGGAACTGTGGAAATAGGTGACAGACACCAGAGGCATCAGATGTTAAGAGCGAGGCTCTTGACTCAGGGAACACCCTTGTTGAGAACCTTGCTGCCTATGGCTTTGGGAAATGGGACCATCGCCCCTCCCTCCTCCTCAGGTGGGATGCTCCACTGCTTCCTTACTTCCTGTGGGTCAACAGCATGGCAAGGAGGCATCGTAACAAGCCAAGGAGGCTTCCTCCTTGATGTGCTGTACCTGCTGAGCTGGTGAGTGGACACGCGTGTGTGTCCACCTGCCCTACCCCAGGGGTGCTGGAGCCTGGTATTGTGAAGAGGGCCCAGGCGAGCCCCGTGCTGCGGGCACAGCGCTGCTCCCGCCCAGCTCTCCTGGCCTCTCTGTCCGCCTGTTGACTTGCATCAAGGAGCTGGCAGCGCGGGGCCCCAGTGATCCCCAGCGCCAGCCCCCCCGCCAGACCGTCTCTCCTCCCCGCATTCCTGGTGGCGTCCCAGCTCCGGGTGACCCCAGGTTCTAATATTCTTGGGTTGGTTCAGACTACCCAGCTGGCAGCGCTCCGGGCTCCTGGCCTTGTTAAAGCCAAAATGCCGTCTTTTACAGCCTGACTCTTTCCATCAAGTTCATCAAGCAGCCCGCGGGGTTTTTTCGTTTGTTTTTTTTGCAAGCGAGATGACCCCTTTGGTTAGCTCTCTTGTTGGGGTGTGGGATAGGGGCGGGGAGCCTGGGCTGCAGTAGGGTCTGGTCTGGGCTGTGCGATTGTTATTTTTTTTAATGATAGTTTTAAAAAATAAAGTTCAAAGGTGAGTGCCCTTCCAGGAGGAAGGATTAAATGGGTGGATTTGGAAATCTTTCAACCCTGGAGGCATTGCTAGGGAACATAATCTATTTTGCATTTTTCTTCGTGAGCCAAAGTCGGTTATGGTGTGGGAATCGCTTTTGCATTCTGTCTCTCCCTTTCTCCATGCTACAAACATATTCATGCCAAGGAATATACAGGTTGTATAAACATCTCTTCAAAAAATCACATAAAGATATTATATATAGTCACATATGTCTCCTTCCAAATGGATGTGCTCATAAAGACACATAGAGATATCCCTCACACCCTATATGCAAAAAACGGCCAATTTAGACGTTGGCAGAGCAGTTCTGTCTGAGTGAGTAGAAAAGCTTGGCTCCGCGCATAACAAACAATCCCATAAAACCCACGCTTGCTTTTATTGAATATTGATGCATGAAAGTCCCAGGGTGGACAACTTGAACCAGGGCAGAAGGCAGCCTTCACTGTATTGTCTATAAAGGGTGGCAGGAAAGTCTCTTTTTGCTGAAATTCAATCCATTCCTAGAAAAAAAAATTTGCTTCTAATACTGGTTGGCTGGACTTCACGCTTGTGTCTCTTTCTGCTGTAGTATCATTTTAGCTCCTTGAACAGCCAAGAGGTTCCTTTTACATTTGGTCTTCCTGCCTCCAGCCTCACCCCCTGAGTTCAGCCTCTACAAGGCCGGCTGCCAGAGTAATCGCTTAAAAATGCAAATCAAATCTATCACTCTCCTGCCTAAAATCCTTCAGTGGCTCCCCTCTGCCTGCTCAAGCTCAAATTCCTTACCTTAGCAGACCAGCTGCTCAGCTCTCTGTCCTTGTTACCTAGTAAGTCATTTCATGCAAGTCTCCCAGCCCTGGGCACCCTACACTTCAGCTCTTTCAAATTGTCTTTCAGGCCACAATCCCCAAGCCTCATATAACTCCCTCCACCTGGAATGAGCCCCAGGGTATGAATGGGACAGTGACAGCATCTTTTGGGCAGGGCAAGGGGGACAGAAAACTGATGTGGGGGAATGAGGGTAGTCCTTTCAACTAGGGTGTCCAGAAAAGACCGCTGGAGAAGGTGACCTTGAGCAAAGGCTGAAGGTGGTGACAGACTGAGCCATGGGGATGTTCGAGGGGGGAAGCATGCCAGGCAGAACAGCAAGTGCAAAGGCCCTGAGGTCGAAATATGTCTGATACCTTCAAGAAATAGTTGGGGCAGAGTGAATGAGGAAGGGGTGGGGCGGCTAGGGGCCGGGCTGAGGACCTGAGGCTCTTGAACTGAAACAATTCCTACTTTTTCTCGGTGGCCAGTGGTGCTAGTGAGAAAGGGGGACCCTGAGGAGCCAGCAGCTTGGCTGCGAAATGCTTGGAGGGTTGACATCACTTTGCTTCCAAAAGTAGAATGAGTCTAAAAGTGGATCTAAAAGTGTCAGACTCCAGACTTTCCTTTCTTCTAACCTATATCCACAACAAAACTATTTTAGAACTTTTCACCCTGCTGATTGAAAATGGAACGGTCTTTAATGATGCAGTGATGTTTAGGTCCAGATCTGGGTAAAGGGTTCTCATTCTTAGGGGAGTCTTCGGGGTGTTTACATCTGCTCTATAATGTTCTCAACAGTAATTTATTTTACCAGTTTTTCTTATTCCTGTTTTACAAACCGTCCCAGAAAGTTCTTACATAGACCTTCCTTCAAGTGTATGGATAAAATTGTGAATTACTGTGTCACACCTCCCCCACCTGTTTTTTTTTTATTGTGGTAAAATATATACAGTGTACATTCACCATTTTACCCATTTTTAAGCGTACAGTTCTGTGGCATTAAGTACCTTCCCATTATTGGGTAACCCTCACCATCATCCATCTCCGGGAATGTCCTCATTTTCCCCAACTGGAAGTCTGCACTCATTAAACACTAACTTTCCACGCCCCCTCCCCTCAACCCTGGCAACCCCCATCCTCCTCTCTGCCTCTATGAATCTGACTGCCCCAGGAACCTCACCCAAGAGAAATCATATAATATCTTGTGTATCCGCTTTTGTGACTGGCTTGTTTCACTTAGCATAATGTGAAGCATTATCCATGTAGCAAGTATCAAAATTTCCTTCCTTTTTAAGATTGAGTAATGTTCCATTACATCAATATCACATTTTGTTTATCCATCCATCCATGGCCACATGTGCTGCATCCACCTTTTGGCCAATGTGAATAATCCTGCCATGAGCATGGGCGGATAGACCCCTGCTGTCACTTCTTTTCCTCCCCTCTTTAAAAAGCACTCTTTGGGCAGGAGAATCTTTTGGCTGCTCAAATCAGTCTCTGGCTGCCCTTCTGCCTTCCCAGCTGCTTTTTTACTAAGTTGATTGATGATGAACACCCCTTCTCATTAGCGCAGCCCTCAGCCACTAGGAAATTAGAGGCTTGGATAATTCACATGGAAGTAAAAGGGTGATGACTTTTCCCATGTCATCCTTGGGAAGTCACTAATGCTGCTGGAAACAGAGACTAAGGATTTCCCCAGGGCTGGGCCTTCTGATCTTCAGAGGGTGGCTCCTCAGAGGCAGGGACTCCAGTGGATGGGTGGTGTTCTGGGAGAGTCCACAGGCACATCCTGGCCAGGACTACTGGGCATCTCTTCAGATGTCCTGGTCCATTGGCTGTAGCAGAGCCTGGATGAAGCCATAGCCATGGTTTCAGAGGCCCCTGGACCAGCCCATTATACTCAGTAGCTATAGACTGCACTGCTACTCTCCAACAGCTGGCCGAAACAGTACTTGCACCTGAACAAAAAAGATGCAAATTGCAAAAGACATTTACATTAAGAAAGTTCACCCACTTTCAAAATGGAGGAGGCCCAAAAAAAAAAAAAAAAAAAAAAAAAAAATGGAGGAGGCCCAGATATGAGAGAGAATGGAATCAACATGAATGGCATGGGAGTCAGCCAGATACAGATCAGGTCTCGGTGGCTGTGGGCTTTGTCTAAGCTATCCAAATTCTGTGAGCCCCAGTTTCTCCGCTTGAAAATGGGACGAAGGCCACTGTTGGGATTAAATAAGAAAACGTATGAAAGTTGCTTTTGTCGAATAACCCTAGCTGCGTATTCGTGTTATCTTATAAAATGGGTGCTTTTGAAATATAAGATGCCTGGGCACCATCCCCAGAGATCGTGATTTAATTGGCTGGGGCATCAGTAGTGTTTATAAAGTTCCCCAAGTGATTTGAATATGCAGTCAAGGTGACAAATCATCAGCGTAGAGTGTAGCAGACCCTCCACAAATGTTAGCTCTCCTTCTCAGCCCTTGTCTCATCCCTGCGAACTCCATAAAGCATGGGAGTTCACACACAATAGCCTTTGGCATTAGCTGCCTGGATTCATATCCTGGCTCTGTGACAGTGAGCAGGGTACTTAACATAACAGCGCCTCAGTTTCCTACACAAGAAAATGGGATTAAAAACAGAATCCACATCATGGTCTTCCATGAAGATTAGAAGAGAGAATTTAGCATGTGGCTTGGAGGTAGCACTCGGTCAATGTTGGCTGTTATTGGGAGCAGTCAGTGTCAAGTCAGGAATCCCATGGTCTGTACTGCAGCCGGCCCTTTTCACCCCCTCCAGAGACACCAGCCCTTCTCTCCCCTGCCAGGCTGTCCTGCTCCAGCTCTCCTGCTGAGCCACGTTCCTGGGAGATGCCTGGTGAGAGCTTGGGATCACACTGAGTCAGAGGTATTTGTAGGCGTGACTCACCAGGTCTTAAAACCAGAAGATTGCCCTGTGGGTCTCATGACGTTTCTGGAAAATAAAAGGAGTGAATATTATTGGGTTTAGTTCATCAGACACTCACCCTCCCTTTCGTGTGCCGGGGGTTCTGAAAGAAGCAGGCAGTGGCCCAGCCAAGTCTGAACCTTCAAAGGCCAGGGCCTGGCTGCACTGCTGAGAGATGTTACTTCTCCCCCAGACAGGTTTCATCCTTTTCCCACAGACTTCTGCTTCTCTGGTTCCCTGCCCAAGGCTACCCTGTTTCTCCTCCCTCCAGGCTCCTGGGAAAATGTTCCCACGGGCTGCCTCTGCTGAGGTGTGTCAGAGCTGAGCTATGCTGCATGGCTGGGTGTGGGCTGGGAAGGGGCCACCCAGACTCCAGAGCACAAGAAAGGGAAAGTTCCCCTTCTGCAGACAGAATTTCTGGAACCTTGCACTGAAGCAGCAGCCAGGAGGGCACCCATTTCTCTGATGCCTTTTCCCCCACCTCCTGCATCCCTGCTGATAGTAAATCCTAATGTTTCTGGGTCACAGCTGTCTCTAGAAGCTGTCTACTTCTCTGCATCTCTAGCTACCACCCTAGCAAAAGCCACTGTCATTTTGTAATTTCTCACCTGCAACGGCAACCTCCTAACTTGTGTCCCCGGCTTCTATTCTGTCTACTTCTTGCCCAATGCAGCCAGGTGAACTTTTCAAAATACAAAACTGATCATATCACACACACACACATACAGACACACACACTTATGTTTAAAACTTTTTCAAAGCTTTCCATCGCTCATAGAATAATGACAAAAGCCCTTAATAAATTCAGCAAAGCCATGTTTATCAGAATTTGGTTTGGCTGTGAGTGACAGAAAACCCAATTTAACAGGAGTTTGAATAGATAAGATTTTATTTTCTCGTACAAAAAGGCTACAGTTGAGCCAGATAGAATTTGTATAGCAGTTCCTCAAAATTCTCAGGGACTCAGTTCTCTGCTCTATAATCCTCAGCATGTGGTTTCTACCTCATGGTCCAAAGAGGCTGCTTGAGCACCAGCCATTGCAACCAAAACCCAGGCACAGGAACAAAGAATTGTACATAGCACTTCTACTGACATTTTCCTGCCCAGAATTTAGTGACATGGCTAGAGCTAGTTGTAAGAGAGGCTAGAAAATGTAATCTTTATGCTAAGTGGTCAGGGACCAGCTGAAAAGGAGGAAGAAAATGGATATTGAGCAATACTGGCAGTGTTTATCATACACTCCATCTCCTGACCCCTGCTCTCCTTTTTGAGCTTCAACTCACCTCACACTTCCTTCCCCTGGCTCTCTCCACTCCCAGCAAACTGGCTTTCTCTGGAAGTCCCACATATTTGCAGCACTCCCTTCTGCCTCAGGCCCTTGCTCATGCATCAACATTCTCCCCTCTTCCTACTTAACTACTCATCCTTACTCCACTCCAACAGCATTTCCTCAGGGAATCTTCCTTGATTAGGTCAAACCCTCCCTTTTCTTTTAGATGCTTATAGCATGTAGATTGTATCACTGTTGCAATTACACATTTGTTTATGCAATTATTTGATTATTTTCTGCCTCCACAGTGAGGTCAGGATTTAGGTCTGGCTTTGTACACTGTGGAGCATTCTGCTGGGCATATTGTAGGTGCTCAATAAATATTTGTTGAACAACTTAATGAATAAATGTAGCTATTATCTTATATAAAAAAAGAGGCTAAGACTCAGCAAACAATTTTCCTGGGCAAATGGTGGAGGGTGGCCAGGAGGGCTGGGGAGACACAATAGAGCCAGGGGAGAGTTCTAAATGATTCATTCAAATCCAGTAAGCTTTTGGGTGTGGCAGAGGAAACACTGACCTGGAACTCAGGAGCCCTGTTTTCTGGTCTCAGCTCAGCCACCAGTAGCTGGACCACTGCCTGGAGCCAGTGAGAATTGATCAGATGCTGGATATACTTTGAAGGCAGAGGCTATAACCACTGCTGGCAGATTGGATGTGGGGAGTAAGGGAAAGAGATGGGTCAAGGGTTTGTCCTGGGTGTTTGGCTAAACAAAGGGAAGGTCACTTACTGAGAAGGGGAAGGTAGCAAGAGGAGCAGGTTTTAGGGGATGATCTGAAGGGTTTATTTGCAAATGAATCGTAGGTTCCTGTAGCCAGCTGCACACTTCACCTTTTCCCCAGGCGTTCCCCAGGGAAAGCCTAGGCCCAGGCAGGTGGGTTTAAGTGGTGGTGACAGGGAATGCCAAGTGGGTGTAAAAAAGATAGAAAAGGTCAGCCGTTCAAGGTACATAGTTACCAGCCAAGCAATGATTCAGCCTGACTCAGCAATAGGATTGAACAGAAAGTACTCAGAAGACCTTGACTTACAGGCTTGGGAGGAAGTAGTCACTTTCTGCTAAAGGTCAGTGACAAGGGAAGACATGTTCATGCATGGTCACTGCAGAAATCTTTGAAGATTTAGCTTAAACAGCAGTGGAGGGCTTTCCTCTTTAAGAAACCTTCATTCCTCCCTAAGCCAGTGCTCACTGGTTCAAGGCTTTGCTGGAAAACCATCAAACTAACAGCAGGATAGGCCACCTCTCTTATTCCTCTGATAGCTAGGCGAGGTCATCAGCATCATTACTATTACTATCTTCATGATCATATGGGGCTTCTAGGTTGCTCCTCTACCCCTGGTTACTCTAGTTTCTATGATTGTGAACCCTAAGCTTTATTGCCAACCTTGTATATTTGGTCTACACCTTTGCTCTGCAAGGTGTGGTCCCCAGACCAGCAACACCCACATGACCTGGGAGCTGGCTAGAAATGCAGAGTCTCTGGCCCCAGTCCTGACCTGCCAAAGCACAACCTGCCCTTTAACAATGTCCCAGGGGAATGACCTGCACATGAAAATTCAGGAAACACTGCGCTAGAACATTTTGTGTACTTGCCTCTATCTCATTTTCCTTGTTAGACTTTTATTTGATTAAATATAACAGCCTCTTGTCTGCTATGTGTGAAGCTTATTAACATCGTTCTCAAGCAAAAGCAGAGCCAACAGTTTGTAGGGTTTCTCTTTGATTCTTTTCAACTCATGAGGGTTATGTGCCCAGAAGTGTCTGCGATTCGTGGTTAACAAAAGAAGAGCCTCACAGAAACCAGAGGACCTTAAGTTCTGGTGGAAGAGAGGCAGTTCCGTGAAAGCCAATAGCAGAAAGTGCCCATGCAATTTCCATCAGAGGAGTTTTCAGGCACACGGGTGGCTCTCCTCAACTGGGTCCCCGAGGAGCCATCGCTTCTCTGCTCCCATCAGACCAAATTCACAACCACACCGACTGGACATTGGAACATCTGGGACCCGTGAGTACTGTGAGAACGTGGTAGGGTTGAAGTCAGGATGAGGGAACAAGCTCTCGCCAGATGATTGCTCTGAGTCTCCGCAAGACTCAGCTCCCAAATGAAGGAACAGCTTCATGAGGGGCAGCGAGAGCACACATGTTCACAAGCACTGGGGAACGTGTTTACTCGCTGGCTCTGTCATCATGTCATTCTCCCCCACACCCCCCACACCCAAGATAACAGGCTGAGGTAATAGAGCAAGTTCTGCCTTTGAAAGGCTTGGAACCCCTCAAGGGCAGGGCATAAAGGTGGGCACCCAAACTGCCAATGAGGCGAGCCAAGAGCATACCCTCCAGCTGGAATTGGGAGCAAGCCTTCGGAGACTGGGCTCCAGTAAAACTCAGAACCGCTTCCAGGGTGAGCACGAGCCATCTACCCAAAGGCGGGAACAGGGCGGCCGAAACAGCTGAGGTCATTGGCATTGAGGTGGATCCTTTGATCTGAGGTTGGTAAACCTTGCTGCCATACCCAGTTGCAAAGAGCTGCTGCCCACTTTCTACATGGGGACTCAGGGGATTAGGGGAGAACTCACAAAAGGAGGCTTATAGAGTCTTTGAGTGCGGCCCCCTGTGAACTTAGACCCATGCTTCAAGCTGAAGACTTTTGAAGGCAGGTTGATCAGTCCTGGTTGGGACCCGGGGGTCACTGGGATAGGAAACCAAGTCCTCAAGGGGGGAAGGGTCTGGCCCAAGGTTCCATGGCATTTTCTGGCAGAGTGGGAAACAGCGCTGAGATCTGGCTCCTGGCCGCAAACTCTTTCAACTTCCCCCTGAGAGCCTGGCTTTGCTGGGACAGCGGAGGGAGCCCTCTGCTTAACACACGTCTGCTTCTGAGGACGGTGGAGGGGTCCTCCTTTCACAGCTGTCCTTGACCTACTGTCCTTGGCAAGACTGCCTGCGAACAGGCTGCAACTTCCGCCGCTGCCTGGAACTCCCTCGCTGTCTTCCCAGCAGTGCCCCTCTCTAGACCTCAGTAGAGAGCCTTACCCACCAGGATGCCTTGCTGGACTCCATGGTCTCCCCTGCCTATGGATTCCCGTGCTCCTGAAACCCACTCTTCCTTATCGGATCACAAGGCTGGGGGTAGGAAATAAGTTTCCACCTTCTAACTCAGTTCCTTTATACCTAGCATGGAGCCGGGCATACAGCTGGCACTCAATAAATGCCCGAGTGACCCTTTCTCGTTTCCTCCTTGACAGATTCAGAGCCCAGCACCTTGGACTCCCAGTCTTCGACCACCTTGTTCCTCTCCTCCGAGGAGCCAGGCCCCTCCACCACCGCGCTTCCTTCTCCCTCGTCGTCCTGCGAGCCCCAGGCGTTCTCCCCGGGGCCCTCGGTGCTGCCCGCGCTGCTGCCGCCGCTCCCCGCCGCCCCTGCGCCTCCCGCCTCGGGCTCGGGCGCCCCCCGGCGCGCCGGCCTCTACTCGGTGGTCGCCGCCTCCCCGGAGGGAGCCCCGCGCCTCGTCGACTGGCTGCCCGGCTGCCCCTCGACCACCCCTCCCGGCGTCCGCGGGGATGAGCGTGATCGGCCGGCTACCTGCGCCCCGCGCACGGGCGCAGCGGGCAGGGAGGAGGGCGCGGAGGACCCGGGCGCTTCCCCGCCGCCCTGCGCCCGGCCCGCCGCCGCCGCCGCCGCCGCCGCCGCGACCTTGGAAGCCAACGTCGGGGACATCCTGGTGGAGTTGCGGACAATGAATGGCCACCTGGACGTCATAGCGAGGGCCCTCACCAAACTGGCCTCGTCCCTGGGGCCGCAGCCGCAGCCGCAGCCGCCGCCAGATGCCCCGGATGGCAACTGATGGAGCTGCCCCCACACTGTGTATCCGAGCCGCGCAGTAAAGGGATCCCGAATGCACCAGACATCCCTGCCTGTGTCATCCCTGAGCCTGGCAAACCCAGCAGAGGACGGGATTACTCTGCTCAACCTACTTATGGGAAGGAATGGACCTCCCCTCGCATTTCAATCTGAAATGACGGTGCTCCTTGCACTTTCTGCCGTGCCAGGCTCGTTCTCGACTCTCTCCCGCCTGCCCCACTCCTGGGAGCTCTCCTGGCCCTTCAGATGTCCTTCTCTTGCTTTGGAGAAGGCCTTGAGCTCCTGGCTGGACAAGTGCCTGAAGATTGTGGTGGGACCCTGGGCAAGATGCTCAGAGAACCATCCTTTCCCGACCCACATTGGTGACTTCTGAGTCCCGTGGAGGGAAGGCAAGTGCGAAGCATGTTACAAAAGCAGTAGTTCAAGGGCAGCTCCAGTGTTCCTTTCTTGAGTTGTTGATGTGGTATCTGATCTCTGGTGACTTTTACACATTTCTTTAAAAAATATTTTTGGGAAAAGAAGTTTATTTTTTCTCATTATAACCACATTTCAAGAGGTTTGGAAAATAAAGTGAGAAAAATCTGATGTATTTGGAGAAGGGGGGTATTTAAGTCTTTCTTATGAATAAGAAAGTATTTTGTGTAATAAACAAGATTTTTATATGTACTTTCTGGGTGTTGGCCTTTCGGTGCCACATTTCTTCCTTCCCCTGCTCTTTCTGTTCTCAGTTACCTATCCCAGCCTTACTTTACTCCTTGAGTCTTATTTCAACTTTTCTCGTGCTTGTGAAGAATAAGCTTTTAAAGGTTGTCATGGTTCTTTTCTAAAGCTCCCAGACCTCCCTAAATTTGGTAAATCCACCCTTTTTCTCTGGATTGGAGCAGAAACCGATTCACTGGCCAACAAGGAGGAAGCCAGGATCCCTGGCCTTTCCTCCTAGATGCCGGTAACACCATCCTTCCCAGCTGTGACAAACAAACATGTCTCCAGACTTTGTCAGTGTCCCCTGGTGGAGACCTAGATGGAATTTCAGAAATCTGGAGGAACCTATGCCCTCCAGGATCTGACTTCCCATAAGGAAGAGGGCCCTTCTCGCCTTCCGGATTGAATTAGAATTTTAATTAAGTGTGCTCATTTGCCAGAAGCAAATCTACTGCTCTTTTTCCAGAAACAAACCAAGCATTGGAAACCACATTGCACAGAGTAAAACCCCACCCGGAGCATTTGCAGGGCGCACAGCTGGTGAGCTGCCAGGTTTCTGCAGTTTCTGGCACCCCCAGAGCTTCTCAGACTTTGGCGTGGAGAGCTTACGATGCAGGTTCTGCTTCGGCGGCTCTGGGGTGGGCCTGAGACTCTGCATTTCTAATCAGCGCCAGGGGATGCTGATACCACTTGCCCAAGACACACTTTGTGTAGTAGTGGGTAGGGGTTGTCTGCTCTGGGATTCCTGCTCTTTGCATTGCCACTGTTCCCCAGAAACTGCTGTTTGTCTTTGCCCCTGCAGGGGCCTGGATTCCACAACCTTTAAACTTTCAAAGCATCTCTTTGGGGGACTTTTCTTTTTAAAGCCAGGGCGTATTAAGTCTAACCACCCACTTCTAAAAAAGCTTCCGTGGAGTTCAAACCAATTCCAACAAGCATTTATTGGATATCTACAATGCTGATGCCCTGGGGGGCACAAAGATGAATAGAATAAAGGCCCTGCCCTCCAGGGGTTCCCAGCCCAGTGTCCCACAAGGAGAGGGATTATCAAGCCCAGCATGTAAACAATTTGAAGCAGCAGGGAGTGGTTGAGAATGGCAGTCACAGGAGGCCAGGCTTCTTGAGGTTTGACTTTGGGAGAGTTATTTAACCCTTCTGAGCTTCAGTCTCTTGATCTGTGTCAAATGGGGATGATGGCATCTGCCTATCAGAATCAGACATGGACGTGATGGTGGCTTTGCCCTCCCGAAAGTGTAGTCCAAATGCCTTTTTATGGTCAGTGGGCATTTTTACTTCCTCTCTCCTGGGTCCTAAGTCAGGGGGCACCAGGTGGAGTGAGAATCACACACTCAGGTCTGAGTTGCCTTCCGGCTCTGAGGGACTAACCCCTTCACTTTTCCAGGAAGAGAATCTATGGCCCAAAGGGACCAGCCTTTCTTCTGCTCTTTAGTGGAAGAAAGAGCTGAACTGGAATGCCAGTGCCACACCTGAGGGCATCAGCTTCTGGTTTTTACTCATCTGAACAGTCTTTTGTTTTAATTTTAACTGACTTCTTTTGTGTGAGATTAAAAACAGCAACAAAAAACCTAAATCTTTCAAGAACAAAGAGGGGCTGGCATATAAATCCTAAATTTAGATATAGGGACTGAATCATTTGATCAGAATCCCCATATATATTTATATATTTATATTTCTATGTATGAGATTGAGATTGAGGATATCAGAGGAAGGAACTGACATAACACTGATTCCATCCAGGCAGACCAGAGAAAAGTCTGAGCTCCCGTCCTGGGTGAGTTGGGGCCTCAGAGACTGCGCCTGGTTTAGGGTTTTTGAAGATGGGGCTGAAGGAGGTTAGGAGGGCAGGATGGCCTTCATCTTGCAGAAGGTACAGCCAGGGGAAATTTGACAGTTTCTGGGGTGGGGGCTGGGGGGTGGGATGGAATTGAGTTCAAACAAAATATCAGTTTGAAGGTGCTGGACAGAAAAAAGGAAATCTAGTTTTGTAGATTCTATTTTTTATTTTTTATTTTTTGCCGTGCGGCTTGCAGAATCTTAGTTCCCCAACCAGGGATTGAAACCAGGCCCTTGACATTGAACGTGTGGAGTCCTAACCACTGGACCACCAGGGAATTCCCTAGTCTTGTAGATTCTAGATTGAAACTTCCCTCCGATACCTGTCCTGATACCTGCTTTTCCCAAGGCTTAGGGTGTCGTTCGGGTGGGCATAGCATGAGACAAACACACGATGGTTCAAGGTGGCACGCTGAAGGCAAGCGTAAGACCTATGGCGGAGGATAGCAGGCTTCAGCCAAGGAAGGCTTTACCAGCAGTTACCGGACTCAGCTGTGTGAGGTAGTGAGGGCCCTGTCTTGGGAGGGCGCCAAGCAGAGACTGGATGGAGAGCAGCTGGTGCTTCAGCAGAAGGGATTCTCCACTCGGTGGGGCAGTGATTTAAGGACTCTTTCACTCTAACTTTGAAGTAATTCTTGGCTCTTCCCTATCTCTCATGCCTATATCCCATCCAAAAGCACATCACATTGGTTCTACCTTCTAGAGAGTTCCATGATCCAGCCACTTCTCACCACTTCTCCATTGTTACTACCTAGTCCAAACCACTCTATCCTTTCTCACCTGAGTTATTGCAGTTGGCTCCTAAATGGGCTCCCTGCTCCCTCTCCATTCCCACAGAGCAGCCAGGGTGGTCTTTTAAAAATATCTCTGACTAGGTTATTCTTCTGCACAAGACTCTCAGTGGCTTTCATCTCACTCAGAGTAAGAGCCAAAGTTTTACATAATCTGGTCTCCTGTTACCTGCCTGACCTCATCTCTTATGACTCTCCTCCACTCGGGTCACCCACGCCTCCTTGCTGCTTCTCCCGTGTACCAGGCACATTCCTACCTCAGGGCCTTTGCACTGCCTATTTCTTCAGCCTGGACCACTCTTTCCCAGATATATCACATGGCTTGCTCCCTCACCTCCTTCAGATCTTGGCTCAAGCATCACTATCCTTTTAAAAGTTGTAATCTGCTCCCTAACCATCAGCCTCCTCTCCCTAGATGCATTTCTTTTTCTCCTTTCTTGCTTTTTTGCCTCGCACCAATATCCACCTTACCCAGTATACGTCTTACTTTATTTTTTGTTCTTAGAATGTCAGCTTCCCGTGAGGGAAGAAATTTTTGTCTGTTTTGTTCACTGCTGTCTTCCCAGCACACTGCCTTTTAAAAAACAAAGTGTTTTGTGAAAGGGACCTGTCAATTGTTGTAACAATTCAGACAACACAGAGGAGAACAAAGAAGAATATAAAACTCACCCCAAATTCCACCCCCAAGAGATAACTGCTGTCAGTATTCTGGCAACTACTATATGAAACATCTGTGTTTCAATAGAAACACATACATGTGTGTCCAATTCTACAGATGGACAGTATGTCTGCTGCTCTGTAGCCTGTTTTGTTCGTTAACTTGATAATAGATGATGAAAATCTTTCTATTTAAAAAATAGACGTTATATACGAAGCAAGATTTACTTAGCCCATCTTCTATTTGTGCTTCAAGATTTTTCACAATCATAAGCAGTCCTGTAACGACCGTGTCTGGGGATACATGTTTTGTCTCTTCTGTGACTATGTTGTTCATGTAAATTCCTGGAGGTGTAATTGTGGGATCCAAGGCATACGTTCCTACTTCTTGCTTTAGGCTGTTGCTGTGGCTTCATCAAGGTTCCAAAAGGGGAAGTGAGTGGATGGCGGGAGGAACACGGGGACCTTGGGGTGGTTCCATCCAGGAAACTGGAAAAAGGGAGAAATAGAAACAAGTCTGCCTTCTGAAGGTGGAACTTTAAAGTCGGCGCGTGGGGGGCCAGACAGAGGTGTGCCACCACCCTGAAGATGTGGATCTTGGATGGTCACTCGAACAGTGAGTTAGTCTGGGTCTGGTCAGGAAACAGAGGCCATCTGGGTTCTGCACACAGAGGGCTGTGCATTCATTCAGGAATCGGGAGCAAGGGTGTTGGAAGGCTGGAGGAGTGTGGAGGGGAAGGTGGGTACCCAAAGAGGAGTGACTGCAGGAAAGCGCTACCAGCCCTGGGCTGGAGATGCCAAGGGGACTCAGGACCAGTGTGATGCCAAGGCCCCGGCGGTAGAGCTGAGCTGCTTCAGCAGGAACCCAGGAGCGACCCTGCCAGGCTGCAGCCCTTGCCACCGTCATCCTCGGCTGTCACTTGTGCTGTCGCTACTGCCTGACACCTGCCACCGGGGAGCCACGGGGGAGGAAGGGAGACAGTTGCTTCTCCCCGCCTCCCGCCTTCCCTGTCAGCGCCTCCTCTTCCCAGAACCTAGCTGGGGGCCCATTGGAGGGAGTCTGGGAGATGCAGTTTGTGGGGCTTCAGCCCTTATGACACAGGACAGAGCAAAGAAGAGCAGGAATGCAGCTGACAACAAATAAGCAAGTGACAGTCCCAGCAGGAACTCGAGTCAAAGCAGTGGTGTATCTGAAGAAAGCAGCTCTCTATCCGAGAGCGGAACGGGTCGGCCACGGGAGCACCCAAGAGCAGGCACCAGGGAGACCCACGTGGGCAGTGCCTGTGCCAGCAGATGAGTGCTTGCTTGACCCTCTGCACCCAGCCCAAGGCCTCACAGCAGGCAGCCTGGCTCTCTTATCTGATGCCACTCAACTGTCCAGAGTGTGGCAATGAGATACTGTCCCCAGGAGATGGCCTCGCTGCCAGGTGCAGACGGGCTGGGTTTCTGAGCCTTCTTGGCGGGCTGCTAAGCTCTGGACAACTGTAGGTTAACTGGTGTGTGCTGCCACTCTGGGAGCAGGAAGCCAACCCTGGACTTGCCCTTGGCCATCTTCCTTTATCTAAAGGACGTCCGCACTAACACTGACCGGGCTCGTACCAGGTGTTGGGCCCTGTGCTGTGCGCTATGTACAGGACTGGGTTTACTTCTCACAGCATCCCTGTAAGCAAAGTTGGGAGCTAGCGCCTATAAGGCCCATTTCATTGATCAGGAAACTGAGGCGAAAGGGGGTCATGTGACTTGCTCATGGTCGCATAGCTGGTAACCGACAGAGCCTGGATCTGTCTGTCTCCAAGGCCCTGGCTGTGCCACCACCTGGGGCTGCCTCTCACACTGGACTTTCTCTTTTCAGAAGTAGGTCAAGGACCCAGGACTGTTGAACTGCCTTTGGCTGATGATTCTTCCCCAGGGTGACAGCAGAATTGCTCTCTGGAAGTAACAGGTCCCTGAAGAATCAGAAAATGTCAGCAAACTGGAACGATAAACAGGGGACCGCCCACCCCCGGGCCACAGTACCAATGATGTCATGTGTGCTGGGCGTGGAGAGGCAGAGGAGATACTGGAGGATGAGACAAGGCACAGGAAAGACTGGATGAGGACAGGCCAGGAGAGTTGTGCCGCCTCGGTGGCTCTGAAATACTGATAACCTTCGGGTCCTTTAAGGTCGATGTCATTCGCCACATTACGCGTACAAGGGGACTTGGCCGTAACTGTATTTTGTTTCCCTCACTCCTTACCCCCTCGGGCCACCTGGCTTCCAACAACCAACTCTGTGTAGAGAGCCAGAAAATGCAAGGATTTCTGCAGGTCACTGTGACACCTGCATCAGAATCCCAAGTCCCAGGGGGCATTTGCTAAGCCTCCTATAAAGCAAGGGCCCCAGCAAGAAGCAAGCAGCAAGCAGGCTGACTCTAACCTTGGCTTTCATGGATGAGGCTGGCTGGGGGGTACCGGCAGCTCAAACCATTTCCATAAAACAAACGTGCAAAACCTCTGATGAGGGGCCACCAGGGGCACCACCCAAGGCTCTCTGCTCCAGCTGCTTCCTCCAAAATGCGCCAAGGGCTGTGTCTCTTGCCCTCGTGCTCTCCGGAGGGCACTGACTCTGGCCCAGCCATCTCTTCTGGAGCAGGCATTTCCCCCCATTTGCCCCATCCTCACGGGGCCTGGCAGCATTGAGGCATGGAGCTGGTGCTCAGAAATGTTGACGGAGGGAGCCGTCGCCGGGCATCCAGTCTGGCAGCGGTGGGTGCCACCTCCTGCATCCTGAGGGCTGCAGGGCCGCCTGGATGGAGATGAAGACCTGTTGGCCGGCCAGTCTGGTGCTGGCCCGGGAGGGAAGGTCATGACGACCTGCCTCCGCTGCAGCTTCCAGGCCTCGCCTTTGCTTGTTTTCTGGGAGCCTCGGTGTCTGCCCACAATGGCATGGCTCATTCAGCTGCCTGGATTCTTGGCGTGGTGCGTGGGCCGCATGGCTTGTTTCCGTGGTGAGCATGGCAGGGAAGGCTGGCACTCCCGGGCCGAGCATTCCTTCAGGGTCTCCCCAAGCAAGGCTCGTGCCAGGGGGCTCCGCTCCCAAAGCGGGGTGTTCCGATGGGGGATGGTCTCCTTAAGTCACCTCAAAGTTGGCTGGGCTTTGTGCTGGAGTGAACGGATCTAACAGATTTTATCCATTCCTTTCTCTTGCATCCCACTTGGTTCCCAGAAGCGTTTGAGATGGCCAAATGGAATATCGCACTTGGGAGGGAGCTCAGATGGCATCTGGCCTGTCACTGTGCAGATGGTACAGGAAGCGTCACAAAGGTCGGGTGACTTGCTCAAGGGTGGCAGGCAGAGCAGATGTCCCCTGAATCCTGTATTCTTTCAACTGCCACTCTTCCTGGCTCCCCGGAGTGAATCTTGCCATTGCTGGATGAGCTGTCAGTCCGCCTCCTCCAGCACAGAGTGGACGCACCTACACTCAGCACACACGTGTACACACACGGAGGACGCATTAGCATTTTTAAATGAAAACAACATTTTTTAGTTTTCTAAACCAGGGGTCAGGCAACCCTGGCCCATAACCTGTTCTTGTTTAGCTTGGGAACTGAGAATGATTTTTACATTTTCAAATCCTGCAAAAAGAAGAAGAATATGTGACAGAGACCGTATGTGACCTGCAAAGCCAAGAATATTTACTATCTGACTGTTTGCAGAAAAAAAAGTTTGCTGATTCCCGGTCTGGACAATCCATTGCACTACTCATCCAGGGATGGTAAACGATCTTCCCAGGATGCTAAAAACTCCCTTTATAGGTCGATCTGGTCATCTTTATAGGGCTTGGACTCTGAAATTTAGAATTTGCAGCTTCTCTCTTCATCCCTCAGAGGCTGGTGCCTTCTCTGAGTGGTGTCTTGCTGTTGCTAGATTTTTCTCTTCTAAGGACAGACCATGCAGTGACCCCCCTTGTCTGGAGACTTCCAATGGTGAATTAGGGGGTCAAGGCTGGCAATGGACATTGACGACTGGTACCCACTGTGGGGTTGCTGCCGGAGGCATCCTCAGAATGACCAGGCTGGGAAGGACCCACGGGTGGTGGCTGAGAACAGAAAACTGCCCAGAGGGTGACAAGGAAAATGTCTTTCCCATCAAAGAGAAACACAGAAATGCATGCTCTCTGAATAGCTCTATTTCCTATTCACCACGGCAGGCAGGCTTCTCCACAAGTTCCTGTCTCTCCAGGCCACTCATTTCTTTATAGTTACTGAACCAGAATAACCACAAGTCTAACCGGAAGCACACGATAACCCCGTTGAACTCTGCATGGCCTTGGCCGGGCGCACATTCAAATCCTGCCCTGGCCTGCGCAGCTGTGAGTCTCCAGCCAGCACCGGGCGGTGTCTGCAGCTCCAGGCTCGGGCTAGTCACTTCCACAATCAGAGAAGGACCTGGGGGGCGGGGTTGGCGCGGGGGAGGAGAGTGACAGGCAAACGGAACCAGGAACGTTCCCAACTGTCCGGAGCCGTTCACGGTCATTAAAGATTTATGGGCAGGCAGTTTGGAGTTCAAATATGAGATGACACCAGAAGCCTTTAATGTACAGGGGAGCTTTAAGCATGATCTGGGAGCAGAAAATGGTCTGTGAACACCCCTCTCCGAGATCTTAGAAGTTCTGTTCTATTGACTCCAGGCTGGGCTGCAGCCCCGGTGCACTTCATGGGCTCATAAATATAACATTATTGGACCGAAAAACCAATCCTTCTCCAACAGATTAGGCCCAGATTGGTCAACCCATAAATCAATGCTGAATAAGAGCTATAAAGTTGTGAATCAATGTGTCCCAGATCTCCAAACTGGAATGAAAAAGTTGGAATAAAATAGCTGGAGTTCTTCCAAGATCCTTCTTTTCATCCCCTCCTCCCACCAGCTCCATATCCTAGTACGTTAATTTTAAAAGGGTTTTTTTTGTTTTGTTTTGGCTCCTTGGCCTGGCTGTCGGCAGCATTTCAGGGCAGGAAATTCAGTCTAGAAGGGAGGCTGGGGAAACAGAGGCCGTCCTGTTGTGTTTCCGGTCAAGACTGATCTGCAGCTCCATGGTGTCTCCCTGGCCGGAGTCTCCACCTGTGGCTGAGAGGTTACAGCGTTTGTCATCCGTGGCATGGAGGCAGGAAGGGAACGAGATGCCCCATGTGTCACTGGCACATAGTGGGTGATCAGGTCATGTTTGGTCAATGACTGGATGTTTAGATCTAATTCATTCAAGGGCTCTGAGCCCCGACATTGAATTACTAAATATAATAATCTGCTCTCCTCTTAGAACTGTACATCTGGTTCAAAAACGCCATCTGGCTATCCCTGTAGGATGTGGTCACCCTTTTGGATCTGGGAGCTGAGGCTGTCTGCTGTGAATGCTGCCCACACATATGCAGAGAGAATTCCATCTCGGTTCCTCTGGAGTTCTAAAGCAAAGTTTGTTTTCCGAACCTCCCCCTCTCTTTGAGGTCCCCACCTGGGAGATGCACCACACAGCCCCTTCTGCCCTCCTAAGGTCTTACTGTAAGGGGTCTGCTCTCCTGGGCTGGGGCCTCTTACTCTTCTCCAGTCATGCCAATGTCCAGCTTGCCTGCCATCTTCTCCCCTCCGGGGAGGACACGTGCGTGGTACCATACACATCCCTTGAAGTGATGGCCTCCAGGTTTTCCCCAAACACAGACTCCAAGGGCTGGAAGGGACCTCAGTCCCACCTTGCTTCATCTGCTTGTTTGGGGAAACTGAGACCCAGAGAGGGGTACTCACTTATCTAAAGTAGAACTCAGGCCTCTTGCAACCCAATCCGCTTCATCCTAGTGCAAGCCTTATGCTGACTACGTTCTTGTCCTTCTCCCTGGGGGGAAAGAAGGTCCTTGTCACGTTCTCCTGAAAGCACCGTGTCTGTACAGTTGGCCGTTTCCTTTGGCCAGTTTCATTTCTCCCACGTTTTCCTCTTTCCTTGCTGTGACTTACAAGATCATGAGCAGACAAGCCCAAGGACTCAGAGGAGAAATTCTCTCCTCCAGTGTGTGCCCCTAGGAGCAATGGAGCCAAACGACAGCGCTCTTTAACGAATGAGCTCCATTTTGGTGTTTTACCACCAGGGGCCACAGAAACCTTGCAGGATGTGTCCAGGGAAATGGATTTTGTAGGGTTAGCTAAATCCGTACCACCCACTGCACAATAGCAGCTCTGTGCAGAAAGGCGGCTCTGAAACAGGTTTAGTTTTCCATCAGTTCCAAGTTCAGGTGAAGGGCCATTTCTGCAGCTAAAGGATTTGTATTCCTCCTTCTCACCCTGATGCCACTTTTGTCATCCTGGCTCTTCCACCCTTCATAAATTCTGACATTCTCTCTCTACTTCCTGGGAAAACATTTAACTCCCCAAATGAGCTATAGGAAATAAAGAGATTGTGCTGCTTGGATGTACTCTCCTATCAGCAGAGCTGTGAATGAGTGTGAATGTGATGAACACTACTGCCTAGAGAATACTTTTTAGCCACTTAGTTCCACTTTTAACCCCTAGGTCTGAGGGCCCATGGCCCCTGGAGGGGGATGGGGAAGACTGTAAAAATGATCCTAATTCTTCATCCTTCCTGTATCCATGCCTTTGCCATATAACTTTACATTGACCTCCAAGGCTACCTCTGGGCTTAGTCATGAACTTGTTTTGGCCAACAGGATAAAGTGGAAGTGATGTGCATTGGCTCCAAACCTAGATGCCAAGAGGCCTTGCATGTTTCCTCTTGCTCTCTTGTGCCTCTCATTGCCATGGAAACATGCTCAAGCTAACCTGTTGGAGGAGGAGACGCTGAGGAGCAGAGCCAGATCATCCCAGGTGTCCCAGCTGAGGCCAGTCTAGATCAGCCAACAGTCAGCCAACTCCCAGACACATGAGTTAGCCCAGCCTAGATTAGCAGAGCCTCTTAGCTGACCCCCAGCTGACCCTAGATGTTTATTCTTGCGTGTCACTGCGGCTTAGTGATGGCAAGGCAGTGAGACAGGCTGGGACCTGGGACTCTTTACTGCAGTGCTTGAACCTAGATAAACATCTCCTCGAGCAACAGAATACAAATCAAGGACTAAAAATTAATGCAGGCATGCGCAGGTGGGGCAAATTATGAACAATAAGATACAAAAAGTCCAAAACCCAGCTGCCACTTCTGAGGTGCCGGGAGCAAAAGTAGGGTACTGAGCATGGTCCCTGCACACAGCACCACCAAAGGGGTGGGCAGACCACCTAAGCTACCCCTCTGGCCCGACCCACTGATCCACCCCTACGCTCACCCCATTTAAGGGACCAGCTCGCCCCCCCACAGGTAGCGAGCAAGGGTACTTGCTACTTGTTTTTGCTCCCTTGTGCTGCAGCACAAGCCCCAATATAACCTTGCCTGGGGCTTCCCTGGTGGCGCAGTGGTTAAGAATCCGCCTGCCAATGCAGGGGACACGGGTTCCAGCCCCGGTCCGGGAAGATCCCACATGGCACCGTGACTACTGAGCCTGCGCTCTAGAGCCCGCAAGCCACAACTACTGAGCCCACGTGCCACAGTTACTGAAACCTGTGTGCCTAGGGCCCATGCTCCGCAACAAGGGAAGCCACCGCAATGAGAAGCCCGCGCACCGCAACGAAGAGTAGCCCCCGCTCGCCGCAACTAGAGAAAGCCCGTGTGCAGCAATGGAGGCCCAACGCAGACAAAAACAAACAAACAAATAAATTTACAAATTTATAAACAAAACAAAACAAAATAAAAACCTTCCCTGAATTCCTCATCTGGCCTCTTATCAATTTCTATTGATTAAGGAGTCCAAGGACCCTGGTCAGTAACAGCAGCATTACGGTGGATGTAGATGATTGACGTGGGGATTTACCCCTTAGACTTTTTATCACTCCTTTATCCCTTGTGTCAATCAGCTGGTCACAGACACCATCTGGTCTACACTGCTAGCTGTCTACCCAATGTCCATTCCTCCTTTCTTCCTTACTATCAGAACCATGTGCCTAGCTAAAAACCTACATTTCTCAGCTTCCCTGCAGAAAGCAGTTGTCATGTGACACTCCTTTGGCTAATGAGAAACAAATGAAACATTGAGTGGCACTCCTTGGAAGGGGGGTGGGGACCCCCCTTGTCCTACTCCTTCTTCCTGCCTGGAGTGAGAATGTGATGCTGAGGTGACAGCACAATATAAGAATGGCTGAGGGAGAAGACAGAAAGGGCCTGGGTCTCTGAGAGTATGGCCACAGGACTAATGCTGAGAAAGCCTTCTTTGTGGACTTGTAGTTACATGAGGAAAAATGAGACTTCTAAGTTATTTATGTTCCTGTTTCTCAGGCTTCTCTTACTTGTAGCTTACTATAATTTTTTTAAAAATTGAAGTATAGTTGATTTACAATATTGGGTTACTTTCACGTGTACAGCAAAATGATTCAGTTTTGTATGTAGGTATATATATATATATGTATATATACATATATATATCAGATTATTTTCCATTGTAGGTTATTACAAGATATTGAATCTGTAATTCTCAGTAGCACACTCTAGCGCCCACTTTGTCCTCATTTGAAGAAAGTGCTTAGAACAAATGAGTGAAAGTACATTCTAAAGACATATCACAGCAAGGACATACTGTATAGCACAGGGAACTATATTCAATATCTTGTAATAACATATAATGTAAAAGAATCCGAAAAAGAATATATATGTATATATCTGAATCACTTTGCTGATAAGGAAACTGAGGTTCTGAAAAGTTGAGCAAACTAGCTCATACAGCTAGTGAGCAACAAAGCTTAGATTTGGATCCAGCCTTGCCTGATTCTAAGGTCTTTGTACTTTGTCCTGCATTTTCCTTAACATGTGAATTCATTGCCATTAGTGCAGAAGTAGCAGAGATAGTGGTATTCACCAATTAGTTCATGGGTTCCCCTAAATTTCTCACTCTCGCTTCCAGTTACATTGGGGCCACGTGATTGGTTTCTGACAATAGGATGTGGGCAGAAGTGCTGTACACCACCCCAAGCATGACATTTGATAACATCCTGGATGGGTCACCATCCATCTCTTCCTCTTCCACAATACAGGAAGCCAGATGTTGAGGTGTTAGCATCTCAAGATGGAGGCAGCCTGGATCCCTGAATCACTGCGTGGAGGAAAGTTGCCCTCAAGAGCCACCCAATCCACATTTAAATTTAACTAAACAAGAAATGACTCTTTGTTGTAGTCTTGGAGCATAGTGTCACCTAACCTAACTAATATAGCAGAAATGAACAGAAAATTTTCATATATTTATTTTATAAAATTGTTTATACTGCACAAAATATTCTCTTGATCCTCCTAACCTTGCGAGATAAACAGGTATTCGAAGCCCCATATTATAGGCCAGGAAACTGAGGCTTAGAGAAGTGAAATGATCTGCTCAGGACCACAGAGTTGGTAGGTGGTCAAAACAAGGTTAGGGGCTTGGTATTTCTCCCGCACTCTGCAATTTTATAACTTCCAAGCCTGATGTTACAAAAGCAAGCAGTAACCTCAGAGGCAATGAGGGTCCCCTGTATAGAGTTCTGCAGATTAAATTAAACACCTTGAAGGACTAAAAGACTAGGTAGCCAGTCCAGACAGGTGTAGTACATTCC
Organism: Eubalaena glacialis; assembly: GCF_028564815.1. Classification (NCBI taxonomy): domain Eukaryota; kingdom Metazoa; phylum Chordata; class Mammalia; order Artiodactyla; family Balaenidae; genus Eubalaena; species Eubalaena glacialis. The sequence continues at coordinate 30,670,745 of NC_083722.1, read as the reverse complement.
AATGGTTCATATTCTTAAGTCAACAAGCTGCAGGCGTCCTGTGGCTGCTCGGACTCCTGGGTGGTCCTGGAGGGAGATTCCAAGGCCAGCCCTCAAGGAACCCAGTGTGCAGATCCCTGATCTGAATCACAGGTCTTGAATGAAAGACAAAACTTTGCACTCTTTGAGTGAAAATCCTCACTGTCTCCAGGAGGATTGGGGGCCTGAATTTCCTTCCTCATTCCCACTCAACAATCACCATTTTATTCTTTAGAAAATTCTTCCCAGGATACAAAACGCTCCTTTATCTCATTGAATTCTCACAAAACATGGTCATGCTTTTTTGTGGGGAAACTCAGAAAGGTTGATCTGTTCTAAGTTAATGATGGGGTTCTGCCTCTGAGAATAAACTCTGACATTTATTGAGCACATACTATGTGTAGGATCTTACTCGACCCTATAGAAGTCCTCCAAGGTTGGTATTACTGTGACTGTTCTACCAGGAGGAATCTGAAGAATGAGAGATGGAAAGCTTGCTCAAGGACACTCGGCTAGGAAGGCTCCCAGTGGGAATCCATAAAGCCCATGGAGGAGTCCTCAACCAAGACGAAAAGAGAAGGGATGGAGGGTAAAAACACTCAACTCTCCCATCCTGTACAAATACCCAATAACTTCTGGTAACTCTATCAGGCATCATCAATTGAACACTTCAAAAAATCTATTGTAGTCTTTGATCTTTCCCTCTCAACAATTTTATGTGGTCCCTTTTATAGGAACTAGAATTTCCATTTAGTTGACCTCCAATAACCTCTTTATACTAAGAAGAGGGGGGAACCACCTCTTGACTTTGTAAACATGGATCTTGTCCATGTTCAGTCCCTCTTGCTGACTAAATTCTCCAAACCCTTTCCTCTCTCTCTAGGTCAAGCTCCTGGGATTCTGCTCACATAGACCTGATAAGCTGTCAATAGCTTGAAAGTGACAAGGGTCTAAGTCACCTCTACTTATGGTTATTTGGCTTCTTCCATTCCTTGCTGTAGCGAGTCCTCATTTAGCACTTTCCCCTGTGAAGCTCAGGCTATTGCGACAGGGGACCATCCTCAAGCCAAGGGTCTCCGGGCAGGGCCTCCAGCTGTCCAATTCCAGGGCACTATTCACTTTGCACTCTGTGTAGATGTCCCCTTGGAGTTGGACACTGAGGTAAGACTATGGCCCTATTCTTGACTGATGCATTCATTCATTCAGAAATAATTTCAAGCACTGGCTATGTCTCAGACATTCTATTGGCCTCTGAGGTTGGAGAGGTGAATAAGGTACAGATCTGTCCTGGTTGAAGGTGACAGACCATCCACACTCGAGCCACTTTAGAAACCTAAGAGTCTCCCTCTCCTTTGCCTCCACACTGCAATCAAACACGGAGTCTTATCAATTTTACCTTCGAAACATCCATCATACTCATCTCTACTTCTGCATCCCATCCAAGACTCCCCTAGTTTAGGTCCTTCATACCTCTTTCGTTGATTATTGCAATTTCCTCATAGCCAGTCTGTCTGATTTGGTCTCATCCTCCTTCATCGCTTTCCCACCCTGATGTATGAGTGATTTGCCTAAAATATACATCTAAGTCACTTAGCCAAGCTTTCAAGGCTCCCTTTGGCCCACTAACCATGGAGTACAAGCTCCTTGGTGCCCTGGCTGGTACCCGCCTCTCCAGCTTTGTCCCTTAGTAGATGCTTCTGACCACCAGAGTGACCGTTCAGCCCTTTGCATTGGCCTCTGGTCCTCCTGGTGGGTAAGTGTTTTGATCCTTCCTTCTGCACCCATCCCCCACCCCACCACCTCTCTGCCTTTGCTCCCTGCCCCCTGCCTCCTTTGTCACACAGGATAACTGCTATTATGAGCTCCTGAAGAGGATAACTCCTAGCCATTCTTTAAGGCTTATTTTAGGGCCCAGCTCCTCCAGAAAGCCTTTGTTATTTCCCTGCCCACCCCATGACAGGCGCCTTTCCTCAGTGGGCCTGTGGTACCCCTTGTACATTTCCATCACTGCTCCTAACATATGGTCAGATAAGTTGTCTTCAGTGTCCTTTGGCTTCCCTAGACTCTGGGCTCCATGTGGGGAAGGGCCAGGGTGCTTGGCACATGGGAGACTCCCAATAAACTCCTCGAATGAATAAACAAATAATTTCGATAAAATGGAAAACAAGGGGGACAGAGGTAGTGACTGACTCCAGCTGGAGAGGCCAAAAGTGGCTTTAAAGAGAATACATGGGGCTGTATGTTGAAGGAAGCGGAGAAGCTTGTGGGAGGGGAGTGGGGAGAAGGCTACACTCCTAGTGACCCACCATCAAAGTTTTTGCTCTCCGTTCCTGTGACTTTATGCTCTGCTGGCTTAGAGGTCTTAGCTCCAGAAGGAGGAAGGCTTCCAGTGGGAGACATAATAATGATTCCACTGAACTGGAAGTTAAGACAGCCACCCAGCCACTCTGGCCTCCTCCTTCCTCTGAATCAACAGGTACACAGTTATAGTGAGTTATAGTGTTGGTCGGGGTGATTGAACATGACTCCCAAGGGGAAATAAGACTGCGCCTCCATAGTGAAGGTAAGGAAGGGTGTGTCTGAAATATAGGAGATCGCTTAGGGCTTAGTATTCCGTGCCCTGGATTATTCCATGCCCATGAAATTAGTCTCTTAGTATTTCCATGTCCTGTGATTAAGGTCAATGGAAAACTACAACAACCCAATCCAGACAGGGCTACTAATGACTCAGACCCTTCAGGAATGAAGGTTTGGGTCATCCCACCAGGGAAAGAATCACAACCAGCTGAGGTGCTTGCGGATGGCAAAGGGAGTACAGAGCGGGTAGTGGGAGAAGGTAATTATAAACAGTAGCTACGACCACGTGATCAGTTACAGAAATGAAAACTGAAATTGTCATGAGCATTCCTCTTGCTTTTATTATGAACACGTTGGTGTGTGACCCATGAAATTAACCATCACAGCTACTCAAGGACACAGCCTTCCCGAATGTAGCAGCCCCCAGTTGGTCTGCCCTGCGGTCATCTGATTTCTGTCTCTGTGGTGCCGGGCAGGAGCTGAGCTATTTCAAAGAACATGTAGGCCACAGCGTTTGAGAAAGTGTATTGAGAATTTACCAGAGTGAGAGGCTGTGGAGCAAGATGAGTCAGCCATAGATTCTACCCTCCAGCGGTTTTACAGTCTAGTAGCAAAGCAAATACTCTTTGTTTGCTGTTTGTTTTTTTGCTATTTTATAGTTACATTTGTCTGTATCAATAGAATGTTCATGCACGGTTACAGGGAGGGCAGATGCACCCCCCAACACTTGTTGGGGTGGTCTGTATTGTCCCAGAGCCCTGCTCATGAATGCCCATTACTGCCAGCAATCAGAAGCTGATTTAGTGCAGGTTCCTGCCAACAGTGCAGTATCCAGGAAACGGGTCCCTTCTGAGCTTGGAGGGCTGAGGTGTGAACCATCAGGACCCCAAGAACCCACGGCTGCCCTCCCCAGCCCTTTTGCTCCTGCATGTCTTCTTGGCCATTTTTATTTGTTTCTGGTAATTCGTGTTGGAGGCCAGGCAGTTCAGGAGGCAGAATGGTGTTCTTGGAACAAGTGGCATTTCAATGCTAGCTTTTCAGGGGTGATCAACTCCAAATCACTGTACTGTTATGATGGAGGGCCTCAAGAAGATCCCCACAGACCGTTTGGCGGTATGCATCAAGAATGTTAGAAGCGTGTGTGGAATACCACTCAGCAATAAAAAGGAAGGAGCTATTGATATGTGCAACGATGTGAATGAATCACAAAATGATTATGCTAATTAAAGAAGGGAGAGGGAAAAAATGTTCCTACTGTCTGATCCATTTGCATAAAACGCTAGAAAATGCTAACTATTCTGCAGCGACAGAAAACAGAACAGTGGTGCCGGGGAGGGGGGGAAGGGGAGAGAGGGAGAGATGACAAAGGGGCACAGAGAAACTTACGAGGGTGATGGACATGTTCATTACCTTGATTGTGGCAATGGTTTCATGGGTGTGGACCTATGTCAAAAATTACAAAACTTTAAATACGTGCAACTTACTGTATGTCAGTTATACCTCAATATGTCTGTTTTAAAAATGTAACGATGTGTGCACCTTTTGACCCAATAATTCCGTTTCTAGTCACCCTCCTAAGGAAATAATTGAAGTGCCCAATTTACGTTTAAGATCTTCAGCACATTGTTTAGAAAAGTGAAAATGTTCAATGAGAGGGCAGAGTTAAAAAAAATTAATGTCTCAATAAATTCCAGATGATGATGGACTACTCTATATGCTTTTAAGATAGCAAAATCTTATTTACTCTGATGAAGAAAATGTTTACCATGCAGTGCTTGGTGGAAAACCCATTTATCAAACAGTCTGAACATTATGAGATCAATATGTTACAAAATAAAGATACGTGTAGAAGAAGAAACTGGAGGATTTGTACAAAATGTTCACAGGCTAGGTCGTGGGTGGGGTTACAGGTGATTTCAGTTTTCTTCTTAGTGCTTTTATGTATTAGTCAAATTTTCTACTTTTAAAATGTATCACTTTAAAATTAATTAATTAATTAATTTATTTATTTTTGGCTGGGTTGGGTCTTCATTGCTGCGCGCGGGCTTTCTCTAGTTGCGGCAAGCGGGGGCTACTCTTCGTTGTGGTGCGCGGGCTTCTCATTGCGGTGGCTTCTCTTTTTGCGGAGCACGGGCTCCAGGCGCGCGGGCTTCAGTAGTTGTGGCACGCGGGCTCAGTAGTTGTGGCTCGTGGGCTCTAGAGCGCAGGCTCAGTAGTTGTGGTGCACAGGCTTAGCTGCCCCACGGCATGTGGGATCTTCCTGGACCAGGGATTGAACCCGTGTCCCCTGCATTGGCAGGTGAATTCTTAACCACTGCGCCACCAGGGAAGCCCAAATGTATCACTTTTAAAGTGATAAAGCAAGAAATTTTTTTTTGGTGAAGGCACCACAGCCATTCTGTTGTCTGGGGAGTTTGCCGGGAAGGGCCCGATCCTCCTGTGTCTCTTCCCCCATCGCTAAGTAGGTACTGTCCCTTGACCTCCACGAGTACCAGAGAACTTGGTGACACACAGGCCTGGGCCTTCCAATCCCGCCTGGGGCCCTGGCGCTCCTTCTCTGATGCACGGTCAGCTCTCACAATGGCACACGTGCTCCCTGTGCTGTAAGTGGCAATAAGTGAGCAGAGGATGGTTATGGCCAGCTCCCCAGGGGACCTGGGCACAGGGGAGGGAGGCCAACCTTGGACTTCCTAGCTCCTTCCCAGCTCTGTTTCGTCTGGTCAGGTGCAGCTCTTAGAAGCCCTCAGAAAGCAAGCCACCCTAGGCTTGGCCAGGTCACGTGTCTATTACCTTCCAGCAAAAAACGGTAGCCACGGGTGGGGAGGCTGGGTGCGTTTTGAGTGTGTAGGTCAGCCTGCCTTTCCCCGACCTCCTTCTTCACTTTTCTTCCCCCAGCAGCGGAAGCTGAGGAGTTCCTGAAAGAAGGGCTCTCAGCTTCATTCTCGCTGAAAGCAGGATGGCTTCCTGTGGTCGGCTTGCTGCTCTCTGCATTGCAAGCTGGTCCTGGTGGTATTAGTCCCTGGTCTGGACCAAGCTGAGATCAAGAGATTTCCTGCAAGAGGTTTAATGCACCTTGAAAACACACCTGCTTGTTCGGCCAAGGATGGCAGGTTTGGGAGGCCTGAGGTGCCTTGTCTCAGGTGGCTGCCAGTGAGAGATTGCTCCTGAATGAACATTGGGATGAGCTAGGACCAGGAGGGTCTGTGACCTGAAGTCTGGGTTTGTCCAACTGGGTAGAGAGGCTTGTGGGGGCAAAGCCAGGTGTATACCATTGGCAGCCCTGAATATTTGGAGAGAGGATCACATGATGGATGGGATGCCTACCCTTGAGGAGGCTCAGTTTGCTCATCTGTAAAATGGGGTGGGACTCATTCATTAATCCATTTATTCTCTAAATACTGTTTGAGCACATACTGTGTACCAGGCACTGTGCCGGGGGCTGGAGATACAACAAATTAATTAGATACGGCCCTTAGTTCCTTTTGGTTCTTCCTAATTAGGTTGTTGGAAGGTCTGGGGGGATTATATGTATCTATGAGTGATACATAGTAGATGCTCAAGAAATGCTACTGTTATCACCAAGGTAAGGACTCCTGCAAGGGAACAATGCCTGGACCTGCGGCCACAAGGCAGAAGCCTGGATACTAGCTCTGGTGCATGGGCCAGTGAGGGTCAGCCAGAGAACCTTCAGGAGAGAGTCAAGGGTTGAGCTATAGGTACAGAAATGTGTGGGATCCAGGCAGTACTGAAGAAAGGTTTTGATTGGCTGCTGGATCTTCTGCATGTTTGTACACATGTGCTTTTTCGTGTGAAAGGATGCTCATGTGGTATATCATTCACTCATTTAAAAAGCATCTCTTCACTTCAACAGCATTTCTTCAGTGCTAGGCTCTGGGCTTCAAGCTGAGGAAGAGATAGGGGATCATGACACGATACCCCGGGACCTTGCAGGCTGGTGGGAAGACAAGTGGATGCACACAGACAAGGCAAGGGGTGGCCTTGGGGTCAGGATGAGTGAGACAGGTCGGTGGAGTGGGAGTTCAGAATGGTTCAGTGGGGCGAGAATGGTTTGGTTTGGAGAGGGCAGGAAGTTGGAAAATATCTGAGAGCAGATGGGTGGGTATCAAGCCTTAGCGAGGCCTTGTGGACTGTGCCACAGACATGTTCATAGGAGTGGAGGGTGTGGCTGGGTGGCATTCATTCATTCATTCATTCATTCAACAGATCTTTACCGACTGCCTACTAATACCAGGCACTTTTCTAACCTCTGGGGATAGTGAACAAGACAGAAAACAGCCACTGCCTTAGTGTAGTTTCCATTCTAAAAGAGGAAGACAAAAAATAACTAAGAAGTTATATATAGCAGCAGTTCTCAAACTTTTTGGTCTCAAAACCCCCATCTATCCTTAAAAATTATTGAGGATCTCAAAGAACTTTTTTTCTGTGTAGGTTATCGCTATTGAAATTTACAATACTAGAAATCAAAACTGAGCTACCCAAAATATTCACATATGAAAATTGAAAGGCAACAGTATGCTCATGACATTTTAGGATAAATAACATATATCTAGTGAAAAATTGCTATTTTTTCAAAAACAGAAATTTAGAGGAAGAGTGGCATGTTTGACATTTTGGCAGATCTCTTTTTTTTTTTTTTTAATTTTTTTGATGCGGACCATTCTTTTTCTTTAAGTCTTTATTGAATTTGTTACAATATTTCTTCTGTTTTATGCTTCGGTTTTTTGGCCCCAAGGCATGCGGGATCTTAGCTCCCTGACCAGGGATTGAACCCGTACCCCCCTGCACTGGGAGGCGGAGTCTTAACCACTGGACCACCAGGGAAGTCCCAGATCTCTTTATTCTCTGGTTGAAGTGGGAGACGGCTGGATTCTCATATCTGCTTCTGCATTCAGTCTGTGCTGATGTGTTGCTTTGGCTGAAGTAGATGGTGAAAAATCTGACCTCACACAGATAGGTAGTTAGAAAAAGGAGGAGTATTTGAATAGCCTTTTAATTGTGGATATTCTTCTCTGATACTACACCAGAACTCAACAAGTAGTAGTCTCTTAAAGGTTGGTTGCAATGTCGAATCTGAAACCATATCAATACTCTATTTCATTAAAATCTGTTGGTCTACCTTGCACTTTGAATGGGTCTTTTACCCATGCCTTACGAATTGATCATTTGGAAAGAATGGGTTCACCAAGTTATGCAGATTCTTCCCAATGTTCATACCTTTCATGATCCAATACCAAAATCACACTTATGCATGTCACCTTCAATCTCACCAGAAAAGTCTTTAAGTTTTGGGAACTGACAGATAACAAGTCTTCCAAAAATTTTAATTTTTGCTTGAAAGCCAGTATTTTATCTTTGGCAGCAAATACCAATTGCCTTCCAGAAAATATCTGTCAAATGTCCAAGTCGGAATGATCATAATTTTTCTGTCAGTCATTCTTTCGAGTGAAATGTAGTCCATGAAGGAAGCAGCTGATTCAGCGTGTAACTCAAACAATCACATGAATACTTTCCCTTGAGACAAAAAAATCATACCTTGATAGGTAACAGAAGGGCTTTGTGCATATTCCTCAGAATATTAGAAAGACATGTGCTCAAGGGTCAAGATTTAGTAGAATTAATAATCTACACACTTTCCTCAGGGACATTCTTAGGTGAAACTAGCACCTTTTCTATTGTGAGTGTGGCAGTGAAGGACAAAGTGACCAATGGTACAGTTTGGTGTGCCTAACCCAATTCACGCCAAGGTGCCAGCAGTTTTACCCCCACTGCCTTTGTACCATTGGTGCAAATTTCAACACAGGGAAAAGGGCAAATAGCATCTTCATATTATCATGAAAATAGTTTGAATGTGTCTTGGAGACCTTCAGGATTGTTGCACCATGCTCTGAGAACTACTTAGATGGTGATATTTGCGAAGGGGCGAGTTATGGCTGGGAAGGGGTACTGGAGAGCAAAGGAGGAAGGTTCAATTCAAATGGGTGGTCAAAGCAGGCTTCAGTGAAGAGGTGACACTTGCGCAAAGACTTAAAGGAGGGGAGGGAGTGAGCCCTGTGGTATCTTGGGGAACAAGAGTCAAGGGAGAAAGAACAGCAAGTGCAAAGGCCCTGAGGCAGGGGCACATTTGGCATATTTCAGGAACAGCAAAGAAGCCAGGGTGGCAGCAGAAGTGGTTGATGGAGAGGTGGTAGAAAATGAGGTCACAGAGGAGACAAGAGCCAGACCCTGTGGGCCCTCCAGGCCATCATAAAGGACTTGGGCTTTAATTTTAAATTGACCGGAGAACCATTGAAGGGCTCTGAGTAGGAATGACATAATTTGTTTCTGTAGCAGAAGGGGCTAACGCTGAATGGCAGGGGGTGGTCAGATGCTATATTTGTAAGGTTTGTACATTTATCCTTGAATAATGCCTTGCACAGAGTAGGTGTCTAAAAGAAGTATGCTGGGTGAAAGAAAATCCTACATTGCTGTGTCTAACAAGGAGCAGAGCTGTGTGTGTCAAGCAGCTTTTGCTGCAGTAAAAAACACCCCCAACAGTGCAATGGTTTAAAACAATAAACACTTCTTTCTTGTTTATGTCATATTACTTGGTTGCAGCTCTGCTGGAATGAGGAGGGGAGGATAAGTATTTGGGAATGATAATATGATTGATAAGGTTCACCCTGAGGGGGAGGTGTGGCCCCAGTCAGCTAGCTGAATTAGTGCATTTGACTATCTCTTTCGCTTATGGGGCCCCCAAAGGCCATCTTACAAGAATGCTGCTGCCAGAATTGAGTCACTGGCTTGTACGCACAAAGAATAAATGCAGAGTCCTCCTTCTGTGATTCATTCCAAAAGAAGGGCCGAGAAACCATGGCCTTTTCACCCTAGGAGCACAGAGCTTATCTGAGGGTTGCTCGCCTCTGCAAGTGTTATGTTGGGGCCACGAGTGGAGCCACGCTTGGTGCTCTGGGGAGTCCTGGTCACAACGGGTCCTTCAACCACCGATATCGGAATCATGTGATGCGGAAGGGGGCTGGTTAACATCACAGACTCCTGGACCACCCTTGGGGTGGTTGGCGATTGGACCTGGGATTTCCAGCCTTTCTTACCCACTCTAAAGAGAAGGGGCGTCTTAATAATAGAAAGTTAGAAAATAAGCTTTATCACAAGCGCTTGCTTCCTGCTGTTCTGCCTCGACCTCTGTTCTCTTCATCTGCAAAGACTAGAGAATGGACCCTGGGGTGGGTTCATCGTACCAGGCCACGCACCGGCCTGAGTATCATTGAAGACTTGCGTGAAGCAACTTCAAACTCTAGGGAACTGTTTTACTTTAAAGTGACACCCGTGTCCTGGCCAGGTCCCCATCTCAATGGCCAGCCTCTTAACTTCTCTCTCTGGATTTGGCTGATTGCTTGTCTAATATTAAAAGGAAGCCTCTCCCAGACAACTGAATATGGCCCTTCCCTGACCCGGGCCTTTTAACCCTGAACCACAGCCTCTGAGTCTCAACACAGCTTAACTTTTGAGAAACGATTCCTTAAAAAATCTCTCAACTACCAAAACACTACACCTGCCAGGTTCACTTTTGTGGGGTGATTTTGTGGGACCAGAGCCATTGCCTCTTAACCACATCAGGTGATTAACACTGGCCTGTAGTCTGGCTCCCCCGACCCCTCCCGCGATGGACGGAAGTTTCTTCTTTTCAGGCCTCACCAAGCTCAAGCCGCTCAGGGATACCTCCGTGGAGGCCCTGTTTGTGATTTGCAGTGATTTACAGCTGCACTAAAACCTCTCACAACAGACAAATTAATACCCGGACACCTTTTCAGCGCCTCCCCTGAGAAAGCCGTTTTGACGCGGGGCCAGGATGCGGCAGGCAAGATGCTTCCCTCGAACTCCACTGGGTGGCAGCCTCTGGGATCACACCCAGCTCATCCTGAAGTCCTGCGTGCTCCAAAATTGGTCTCTGCTTTTGACTTGGTTTCTGTCTCTGTCTTTATTTCTCAGTTTTGTTTTATGTGAATTCATCGTTCCTAATAAAAGAACACTGAAGGAGCAGGCTTGGGTTCAGGGAGATGGAAGAGTTTTGAGTGTTCTTTGCACATCTTGGGTTTGAGCCAGGTTCACTTTTCCTCCTTGGAGGATCCCATCAGCAATTCCCAAACACTTTTCCTTTGGTGGACGTGTAATGTTCTATGACTAACATTCCAGTTACCTCCTTGAGGTTCATGATTAAAACTGATGAGACCCCCTCCGTGTCTTCCAGTAAAAAGACTCCAGAGTGCTGGCAGTGGGAATTGTAGACGGGCTCAGCAAGGGAAATACTGAATAAAAGGAATAAAAATCCGCATGGGGAAGGGCTAACTTTCAAAGATCATGTAAGGTAAAGGCAGGACTTTTAATCAGTGGGATCTCAATTTCCATATCTTTATGTGGGATGATTTAAACAAAAATTTAAGTGAATACTTCAAAAAAGGAACTAGGAAATGAACTGATTGCTCTTATGAGTTTTTCCCCCTGCCAAGAGGCAAGGGTTAAGAATAGGCCTATTTCTTTATTCCCGTCTTGCCACTAGGTTCTTCATGACTTTTTTTTTTCCCCTTAGATTCCATATATGTGTGTTAGCATACTGTATTTGTTTTTCTCTTTCTGACTTACTTCACTCTGTATGACAGACTCTAACTCCATCCACCTCACTACAAACAACTCAATTTCGTTTCTTTTTATGGCTGAGTAATATTCCATTGTATATATGTGCCACATCTTCTTTATCCATTCATCCGATGATGGACACTTAGGTTACTAGTGGCAAGACGGGAATAAAGACACAGACCTACTAGAGAATGGACTTGAGGATATGGGGAGGGGGAAGGGTAAGATGTGACAAAGTGAGAGATTGGCATGGACATATATACACTACCAAACGTAAAATAGATCGCTAGTGGGAAGCAACCGCATAGCACAGGGAGATCAGCTCTGTGCTTTGTGACCACCTAGAGGGGTGGGATATGGAGGGTGGGAGGGAGGGAGATGCAAGAGGGAAGAGATGTGGAACATATGTATATGTATAGCTGATTCACTTTGTTATAAAGCAGAAACTAACACACCATTGTAAAGCAATTATACTCCAATAAAGATGTTAAAAAAAAAAAAAAAGAATAGGCCTACTGTCTGCAGTTTTCTTTTTTTTGGCCTTGCCATGCGTCATGTGGGATCTTAGTTCCCCAACCAGGGACCGAACCCGTGCCCCCTGCAGTGGAAGTGAGGAGTCTTAACTGCTGGACTGCCAGGGAAGTCCCTGTTGTCTGCAGTTTTAATAGCAACAGATAAACAGAAAGCTCAGGAAGACGTACTCCAAAATGTGTTCCTGCCTGGGGGTCCAGTCGATCAGAAGCAGTGATTATCAAGCAATCACCTAGCAACTGTCAGGAACCTGGATTTTAAATAAATGCCCCAATAATCCTGTAGCAGTAGGTCTTGTGTTTGGGAGCTGGAATGCCAAGAAGGTCAAGATTATTGGTTCATAAACTTGGCTCTGGTCCACCCTGGACCTTGGCTCCCCATCTTCCTGACCCTGGACTCAGAAATTCCTCTTCTATGATTCCATCCTAAGGAGAGTTTCCCAAAACTGGTGTGTGTCGGGGGCAAACCTTTGCACACACAGAGTCATTTGCTATCATAATTTAGAAATGGGCAATGCTAGAAAAAAATGTCTTTCAAGAGGGGAATGAGTAAGCGGATATGGTAGCTCTTCTTAACGGGATGCTCTGCAGACATTACAAATGATGTTTGCTAAATCTGTATGATTACAAGAAAAGCTCATGATGGAACAAAAACCAAGATACTGATTATAAAATGCTTACAACTAGGTCAAGAGGGGAAACACTCTGTGCAAAGAGAAATGGCAGGCAAGAAACAAACAAATGGTAACTGAGGTTGCCTTTGGATGGGGGTCTTTGGATGTTTTTGCTTATTTTTTTTTTACATTTTCTTCAATGATCAGTTATTGCTTTTATATTCTATTAAATAGACACATGACTCTATATCTATGCATATCTTTATTTCAAAAAGAAAAGAACTGCACAGATTTGATGCTGAAATAGGACCTGGTGCCTAAGTATGGGAGGTTGAGGCCAAAGCTGTCCCTTTCATGAGGGAGTAGGTGGGCGAGCTAGTCAGTGGCATGTACCCGCAGGTCGCAGACAAGCACTGTTATCCTTGGCCAGGAAAGACGTATGTGTGTGTCAATGTTCAGAACTGAGGCTCTCTCCCCCTGCACAGAGATGGACAGATGCCATTTCTGAACACAATAGACCCTGAATTTGGTGCGGGATCCTTGAGGTCTAACTTGCTGAGGTTGTGGTAGCTCCAGGGAATACCTGGGACAAAGCTGCAAAGGATGGATGGACTCCCTTCAGAAAGCAGGGCTGCTCCATCCTATTCAGAAAGTCACCAAGTATCCCCTACAGGACACAGACGCCCTGGAAGACCCGGTATCTAGGCAGGTCATAGACCCTGAACCTTCCCAACGACATTAGAAGGATCCTTGACTCTTAGGGTAGGGATAGAGAAGAGTGTTGATGCCAATTCTGGTCGCTTGAAGCCTCGTGTTGGAAAAACTTGTGAGCAAGTCTGGGGATTAAAAAAAAGCCCCAAACCCCACATCAACATGCTGTCATTATCCAGGCTGGTGCCACGCGTGTGCTGTGCTTGAGGGGACTCTCTGAGCTGGTCCTGGGTGTCTCGGGAGGTTCTGTCTGCCCTGTTCCCTGCCCTGAGTGACCAGGATGGAAGGGCTCCTTGAAAAGAGCAGCTTTTCTCTCCAGGCTCCCCTGGCCTCAGGCGCACCCCTGACTGAGCTTCCCTGCTTCTCACCTTCAGCACCCTTGTCCTCCTTCCATGATCACGAAAGCTGAACTGTCCTTCTTGAGCCAAATCATTGTGCAGCTCCCCTCCCATGCCCGGGTTTGCTGGAGGGTCTTTCCACTGGCTTCATTATTCACTCATATCAGGGCAGAAGTAAATTAAAAAAAAATAATGCTGCTGAGTTTTCAAAATATGTGTCCCTTGAGCTTCAGACGAGTCTTTATTGACTCTTATTTAGCACCTTGTTCAAGACCTGTGTTGTCCAGGACAGTAGCCCCTAGGCACACATGGCTATTTAAATTTAATTGAAATTAATTATAATTAGATAAAATGTAAAATTCAATTCCTTAGCTGAACGACCCGTACTTCAAGGACTCAATAATGGTAAGTTGATAGCACACAGAGAAACTTCCATCATTGTAGAGAGTTCAAAAGTTCTATTGAGTTATATCACAATTTCTTTTATCTATCCATGTATGTATGTATGTATCTATCTTTTCGTTTCCCAACCCACAGAAGATTAGGAATAGCAAATTAAGGGCCAAGGAAATGATGACAACACACGACTTGATATAAAACGAGGAGATGAAATAATTAGAAAGCAAAACACTCCTCCACTGAAAAAAATCTGGATTGCCTACTCCTTTTTTTTTCTTTCTAAATTGTGTAACTAATTTTATATGTAAAAGGTGATAGAAAGAAAGAAGGAAAGAAAGGAAGAAAGGAAGGAAGGAAGAAAGAAAAGAAAGAAAGAAACTCCTGTCATTTTAAAAGCTCCTTTTTGCAGATGAGTTTATACTGACCTTTCTTTCTATTCCTTTTCATGCTGATATAATTTGCTTTTCAGTTCTGTCCCTTGATACTATATGATTCTGGATAAGTCATCTGAACTTTTTAAATGCCTCAGTCAGAAGGTGAAAAAGATACAGAACTAATACAGACAAACCCGTGGGTGGCATAAATTGTATCAACAAAGTGTCTGAGAACCAGTACAAAGGTTTTGAGAGCTTACTGAAGCAAGCAAGGACCAGGGGGGATTTGATGAATCCATATGATTTCTCTTTTTTCCCCATTCTCTTTCCTGTCTCCCACTCAAAACCCATAATGAATTCTCTTCTTACCCTTCATACCTGGTGAAAAACACAGAAGCCAAGCAGTATTAAGTTTAAATATTTCCTTAGAGAAATAATTCAATTCTGGTAGCAAAAAAAAAAAAAAAAAATTGTGCCAGAACAGGTGAGGAAGAAATTAAGTTCTTTGTAGAACACTCCAGGGCTTGGCATTCATAATTCTTTCAGGTGATGGAAGGAGTTCTGTGAAGGAAAGGGGAGACATATATCTAAACTTCTTTTTAAGAGTGTAGGTCAGAAACCCCTAATATTTATTTATTTATTTATTTATTTATTTATTTTTGACTGTGCTGGGTCTTCGTTGCTGCACGCGGGCTTTCTCTAGTTGTGGCGAGTGGGGGCTACTCTTCTTTGCGGTGTGTGGGCTTCTCATTGCGGTGGCTTCTCTTGTTGCAGAGCATGGGCTGTAGGCACGCGGGCTTCAGTAGTTGTGGCTTGTGGGCTCTAGAGCGCAGGCTCAGTAGTTGTGGCACACGGGCTTAGTTGCTCCGCGGCATGTGGGATCTTCCCGGACCAGGGGTCAAACCCATGTCCCCTGCGTTGGCAGGCAGATTCTTAACCACTGCGCCACCAGGGAAGCCCAGAAACCCCTAATTTAAAAATGATGTCAAAGACAGAGTCCAAGGTCATTGATGGATGGGAGACAGGACAAGGTAATGGGGAAAAACACGGCATTTGGAAACAGGCAAATCTTGGTCAAGTTCCAGCTCTAGCACTTATTAGCTCTGGTACGCTGTCTAAGTAACTTAGCCCCTCTGTGTCTTAGTTCACTGATTTGAAAAATACAAAGAGGGTTGGTGAGAGTACCTACCATGCAGGGCCATTACAAGGGTTTAGTGAAATAATTAAGGTAACGCTAGCTGTTGTAACTGTTAAGTGCCAAATTCCAGTGGTTTCATATAATTAAAGTTTATTTCTTGCCCATGTAATAGACTCAATAGGGAAGCAGGAGGCCTTCCTCCACGTGGTGACTCAGGGATCCAGGCTTCCATCCTGTGACTCCCCCACCTCCTAGAAACTCCAAGTCCTCTGACTTCAGGTGGCAAAGGAGAAAGAGAGAGTGGAGAAGCCCTACTGTTCCTTAAAATCCTTACAGGTGAGATGCATCCACTTTCATCATGTTACATTGATGAGAACCGGTCCCATGGCCTTACCTGGGTACAAGGAGAGCTGAGAAATGTAGTCCCAGCTTAGCAGCCCCTCTGAGCAATAACTCCGCACTCTCTAAGGGGTGCCAAATGTTTCTGGCCAACAGCTGGCCATTTTGCCACGAGGCTCAATAAATGGTAGCCATGCTTATGCTATTTGGTATGAAACACACAGCCCGGTGAGCAGTGAGTGATTTTCTTGGAGAACACTGTGTGCTGTAAAATGCTAAAGGATAAGGGAGAAAATGCAAAACCCAGATGATAAAACTAGATGAGTGAACTAGTTTATAAGGTTCTATAGTATCTTGGACCATGTTTTATTTGATCCTATTGGAAACCAAAGAGGATAATGTTTTCATAATCCATCAAACAAATATTTATTAGAGTGGTTATAGGCAAGACACTGGGCTAGGCTTTGGGTGTGGACTGAGAAAAGGGTACAAAGATGAGTAAAGCTTGGACTTGCCTTCAAAGAGTTGATATTAGGGGAGGGATGCGCATATTCAAAGAACCACAAAGACAGGCAGTGTGGGCAGTGCCCCAAGTAGTGCAAAGTGCTATGGGATTTGAGAAAGGGAGAGTTGGTCTCCGTCCAGCATGATTCAGAGAACATTCCAGACACACAGAGTGTGAGTCTGTCCTTATCCATTTCCCCCTTGAGACCATCTCTACTGACTCCACAAAACCCCCAACTTTGTCCTCAGATGTCCCATCTGATCCATCCCTGCTCTCATAGCTCAGAGTCCTTTTCTGCTCTGGGTCCTTGGCTCATCCCTCCTCCTGGTCAGGACCTGGGTTTCCAGACTCCGCAACCTGCACTGGGTCTCTCCTCATGGCAGCTCTCAAGAGCTCTATTCCAGGGCGTGGTACCTCCTAGGTATGGCCCAGTGTCCCAGACGCCACACAACCTCCTTGACTCTTTTCTGTCTTGGGGTTGCGGGGATGGGCCACTTCGTGGATAAAATTGCATTTGAATTAGGTCTGGAAGGATGCACTGAATTTTGTCAGGTAGAGGTGAGGCTTTTGTGTCTGTCATGCTTGACTCAACAAAAAGGTCCTTTGTTATTACTTTCTCAATGTAACTACCATCTTTTCAGTGTCATCTATGTTTTTGGAAAGGCTGTTATAGATCAGGCTTTGTATTGATGGCCAAGGACACTGAGATGAATAAGATACAGCAACTCCTGTAATGTAGGCAGGGCAGTTGGTATCGCACCCATTTTATGGATAAGGGAGATTGAGGCTGGGAGAGGTCATGTGACTTTCCCACGGTTAAGTAGGATAGACGGGATTCCTCTCCAGTTCTCCTTAGCCCTAGCCCAGTGCTCTTTTACTACCTCGAAAAATACCATGGAGATTCAAATGAAGGAACTGAATTTTATCAAATTCAATTGCATTCAGTAAGACATAATTTCTTGTGAGAAGATTTGCAGTGTGATAGGGCATGCTTGAAAGTTAGATTGTAAAACATTCAGCGATCCAACAACTAAACCTCTCAATCACTATTGGCTACATAACTGAAAGATGACATTGATGAATTAATGGGTGCACGATGCCCTGCTAGTTCCTCTAATCGGAGGGTGTAGGCAAGTCCATACCCTGTCCGTTCCAAAGCAGGTACTGACTCTGACGCTCCAGGCTGTGGTGTTGGGGACATAAAGTCCTCAGCTTTTGCTCTTTTGGATCCTCATGTGCCCCAAGAGCCAAGATCTGAAACACCTAGTGAAAGTGTGCCTGGCTCAGGTTAGCTGAAACTGATGTATTATTTCAGTTCTACTATTACTCCTTCCTCTCCAGCTTGTCAGGGAGGGGTGGCAGGAGGGAGGGGCCCTCCTTGTGAGACCCCAGGAGAAGGTTTCACTCAAGAGTGAAGAAGGATTTAAAGGGAGGGAGGGATTTGAAAGCAGGGTGGTTTGATGGAGCAGAAGAAACGGGTCGTCGTAAGTACAGGGGACAACTTTGAAAAGGACAGAGCTGTGAAACCAGTGGAAGGAACGGAGGCAGGAAGTGGGGAGCGAGGGGAGCACGTTTGGGGTATTTATTGTGTGATAACTACAAGGCTTTAAATACGAGCAACATATTTGGAGCTACTAATAGCAATGCTGAGCAGTCGTGGGTCGGGGAAAGAATTCAGAGATGTGGTGTCTGAGATGAAAAATGATCAAGTTCTCTGCTATCCCAGGGCTCAGAACCTGTCCTATGTGCGGAAACACAACCCTTCCCTGGTTAAAACAAATGTTGTGTTTTCCTATTTGGGACCAAGCTGCAGCCCTTTCACCCCTGGAGTTTGGGACTGGGAGGTATGAAAGAAGTGCAATCAGTTCTGGCCATGAGCAATTTTTGAAAAGACTGCTTTTCTTAAATGCCCCATATTTTGAAAGGTAGCAAAAATCTATATCTGAGATTAGAAAAATAAATGAGAAGGAAAACACGTTCAACAGAATGGAGCTCACATGGCTGTTGGGAGGCGGCTTCTTAACTTTGAGTCCCCCAAGGGTGGGGCCTCCTTCATCTGAGTAAGTGATGGCTTCGGCTAAAACAATGGACAAATGCACGACTGATGGGGAAGGAAACTCATCTTCTGGATTCACTGAAGAAATGGGAAGTTGAAACAGGACGCCTGCCTCAGATCAGACTTTGGGGACCGTGGTGCACCCCAAATCTCTGGAGGCTGAGTTTCCAGGTCTCTTCCTCTAGAGGGTGCAGGGGCAGCGTTAGCCTCGGCAGAGACAGGTGGCCTGGAAGGTGTTGGGGTGGCACGTGCATCCCTCAGGATGAGCATTGGGAGGAAAGGAGATGCTTCACCGGTGGAGTCACCGTTTGCTGAGCTCCTGGTCTGTGCCAGGCAGGAGGGCACAGCCGCAAACCATGCAGGCACTGCCCTCCCCACATGGTGCTTCCCTTCCAAGGGGGGGAGAGAGACAGTACATAAACAGATACATAATAACTAATATAACATCTAACTTAACAGTATGTTAGATGGTGGTACCTGATGGAGGAAAATGTAGCAACAAGGGGCCAAGGGAGTGCAGGATGGTGGTCAGGGGAGGCTGGGAGAGAAGGAGACATTTAAAGCAGATGATGCCAGAGCCGTGGCTCTCTGCGGTGGGGGAAGAGGGCTCCCTGCAGAGGGAAGAGCAGGTGCACAGGCCCTGGGGGTTTCCCTGCCAGGAGTGTTCTAGAAGCTGCAAGGAGGCCGGTGTGGCTGGAGCTGAGTGAGGGGTCGGAGAGTCACAGGGATGAGATCAGAGAGGAACCAAGCCTCTGGGCCTCGCAGGCCAGGCCTCGAATGGGGGCTTTTCCTGTGAGACGGAGTCTCTGGAAGGTGAACGGAGCCAGGCCAGGATCCGATGTAAGTGAAACGGCATCATGCCTTGTGGACTTAGGCTGAATGAAAATCTCGTAACACACTGCTGAGAATGTAGCACTTAATAAATGTTGGCTAATGTAGCACTTAATAAATGTTGGCTGCCGTTGCTATTAAGCTTATTAAAACGTGGCAGGGAGGGAGGATCACCAAGTGGTAAACGGTTTCCTGTGACATGGGTGCTACACGCTGTTTCCCCTGGCTCCTCACACACTGGTTCCGATAAAACTCAAGGAAATCAGATAGTAAGTATGACTGGGGATTCCTGGGCCTGAAGCTAGATGGGCAAGTGCCCGATTTTGTGATGAACTGCCTCCTGGCTGGAAAAAGCATGTTTTGAGCATCTCCTATATGTCAGGTGCTGAAGCAGAAGCTGGGGATAGAGTGATGAACAAGACTGATGGGTTCCTGCCTCACTGGTGTCACTTAAGCCAAATCTCCCTCTGGGCGGGGTGTGAGATGACATTCAACACATGATCATGCAGGTAATTATCTCACTCTAACAGTGATAAATTAAAGATCAGGGCAAGGTGCCCTGGGATGCACTGCAGGGGGCCTAAGCTGATCATCATCAAGAGTGGCTTCTCTGAGGGAGGGACATTTACGCTGAGACAGGAAAAGGGGGAGGAAGGTGGCCTAGTGGAGAGCAAGGTGGGATGGGGCTCTCAGGGAGGGGGATGCATGTGCAAAGGCCCTGTGGCAAGAAGGAGGAAGTGAATGCCTGGTGCCTGGAGAGCAGAGAGCATGGGCAGAAGGGGGAGATGAGCCCAAAGAGGTGGGTGGGGCCGCTCAGGTGGGACCTCTGGCATGTGGGGATTGGGGTCTTTATTCTGAGTGCAATGGGTGGTGCTAAAGGGCTTTCAACAAGGCAGTGACCTCCTCTGATTGACATTCAATCACTTTGGCTGAGTGTGGAAGGTGGCCTGGAGGGGGACCAGAGTGGGCTCCTGGCTGGTTAGGAGGCCCCTGCAGCATCCAACTGGCCAAATTGCTACACAGTGAGAATTGAGGTGCAACAGGAGGGTCTCCCCAAATATCAGCTCTACCCACTGGCCTAAAAGCCCTCCTCGTTAGCATCCCTGGTTTGGCTCCTAGCCCTGTTAAGGTGTTCATTTCCAACCACCACCATTTGAACTAATGTTGTTTGTCCTTGATATAAAGGTAACGGGCATTGGACTCAGCCTGACTTGGAATCCCAATTCTGCCCCTTCCTATCTTTGTGGCTTGGATAAACCTCTCTGACCCCAATTTCTCATCTCCTAAAAATGGGCAAAATTACACATGGGAGGATTAAATGAAATAAAAATTAAGGGTCTGTCCCAATGCCTGTAGAGGTAGGCAATTCACCAAATACTAGTTTCAGACTATTCAAATGAATCATCTTCTAAGGAGAACTAGTCTCTTAGTTAATAGAATAGTTTCTATTCCACAAAAGCCCCTGAGAGAGAGAGAGTGAAAAACGTGATGGTGTGAGATATTGGAGACCATGACCTTTACCCTGGGCCTGGACAGCCCATTGGTGCTCTGAAAATTGAAAATATGGACAATGTCAATGAGATCTGAGTGAAAGGTGTTGAACAAACGCAAGATATAAAGTAGTTTCTCTTTCTGTATAAACTCATTTCTAGGATTAATGAACACATTTAAAAAGGAACAAATACCAGAAAAATCGTAAATAGGAAAATGGTCCCTAAGTATAGTAAGATTGGGCCCTGTATTTCAACTTGTAGAGACTGTATATTTAAGTGTTTGCATATATGTATTTATCATTCATTCATTCATTCAACAAATTATCGATTATGTCTTCTGTTGCTGACATGATGCTAGGTGCCATCTAACAGTGACAAGACTTGGTCCCCCATGTCTATTTCTTCCACAAGAGACTATAGACTTTCTGACTTGATTCCTCAGTTAGAAACCAAAGGGCAGAAATCTGGTTTTTTAATTGTTCCTTTAAAGTGTCAAGATGTAATTGTGCATATCATCAGCTCTTAAATTACATTATCCTGAAAGTTTCTACTCAAACTCCTACCATTTAAACATTCAAATTTCAAATCCATTCAAAATTTTAATACTTTTAATGGTGGGCCCAAAGTAATTAATCTCATGAAGTTACAGAGGATGAAAATGTGGCTCAGAGCTGATTAAAAAGCAGACCAAAAAGACACACGTGGATACATCAAAACTTGTACCCCCAGGTCCACTGAGACTCATAATCCACATAATCACTGGTTTCTAATCTTGAACATAAGACATGAGGTGGGGGTTATGTGTGTCCCACCATCCCCACGATCACATACTTCTTGTGCCAAATATTCTATCCTGATGTCTCATCACCCCTGAAAAACATGCAATGGTCAGAATCATGATACTACAGTAAATTTGCCAGGCAAATTGTGAAGTATGAGTCATGGTTCTATTTGTTCTGCAATTTTGAAAATTGCAAAATTTTTTATCAATATAGAAACTGAAAAACTCTGAGTGTCACCACACGGGGAGCCCTGACACTCTCACGTCAGACTGTTCTTCTCACCCACCCCCTACAACTCTAGTCACGCTATGCTTCTGCCAGGAGTTACCCCCCTTTTTTTGTGCTCAGCAACCAGAAGACTGCCTGCCCTAAGGCCCTTCCCAATGGGCCTCACAGGCACCTTGCTCTTAGCCTGATCTCCCGCTCGCCTGCCAGGCAGGGAGCTTGTGGTCTTGGAGGTGCCATTTCTCCCATCACCCTCTCCTCCTACTATTCAGACTCTGGAGTCTAGCCCTCCCTGGACCCAGCTCTGCCCTTGCCAGCATCCCTGCCCTGAGGCTGGGATGTCCCCATCACTACTTCCCTGGACTTAGAACCAGGTTCTTGAAAACGGATTCATACTAATGCACTAACGTGTCACTCCTTCCAAGAAGGAGGTGTTATCGTAAAG
This sequence comes from Eubalaena glacialis, assembly GCF_028564815.1. NCBI lineage: Eukaryota > Metazoa > Chordata > Mammalia > Artiodactyla > Balaenidae > Eubalaena > Eubalaena glacialis. The sequence goes on along the minus strand of NC_083722.1, from coordinate 30,648,718 downwards.
TGACCCTTGGTAGATAACACCTCAATCCAGTGGCTTTAAAGTTGTGTTTCATGGAATCCTTCCATGGATGTGCCTGAGGGTGACCCCATCCCCATGGAGCCTGGAAACCCTGCCCTCCACCTGGGCTCCGACCAGGGCCATGCTGCCTTCTGCCTTGGGACCACCCAGAGGGGTCAGTATTGGGTGGGCTCTGGAGCCAGACCACCCTGATTCAAACCCCAGCTTCACCACCTACCAGCTGCGTGATGTTGGGCAGGTCATTTAACCTCTCTGTGCCGCAGTTTTGTCACCTGGGAAATCTTGACAGTAACAGTACACTGTATCTGTCTTACAGTGTTGTTGTTGGACTAAATAAGTTAAAACATCTGGCACATAGTAAATACTATTTAAGAATCTGCTATTATGATTTTATATGGGGCACTCTGCAAGATTTCACATGAAGGAAGGTTTCCACTGCTTTATAAAAAAAATAAAAGGAAAAACAAGCAAACAAAACCCCCAATTCCCACTACCTTCACTCAAAATATGAATAACTTATTGGAATTCTGCCACTGAGGGCAGGTTTCTTGGTGCCTCTCAAATCCTACCTAAGTGCGGGGCTCAGCTGGCTTTGGATCTGCATGTAGACTGGCTCAACCAGCTCACATCCAGCGTTCACACTCAGAGTTGCTGACTTAGAGAGGGGATTAAGTGCAGTGCCTCGGGCATTTTATTCATTCTATCACTCTATGAGGTTTTAAAACAATTATATTAAATGAATGATATTACGCTCTATTCCTGATGCATGCTGACTAATAGCCAATTGGCTTACAATGTGACAAGAGGCCACGTGAAGAAATGTTTCCTGATTTTCAAGGAGAGAGTTCAGATATTATTATCAAAGAACGCTGAGGCATGTGCTTCGTTAGAGAGCTTTGAAACCTCATACGTGGCCTTCATTTCAGTGTTTGAGGGGTAGGGTCATAAACTTCCTAGGAAACCTGAAGGTCTTTTCTGGTTCCAGAATAAGCATCTACATTGTGTTTTTTCAGATTCAGTGCTAATTGTGCTTTGACTGTGCATTTGGAATATAAGTGTAACTATCAGAGAAATCGTGAGTGTGGGAGAGGAATGTGGGCTTTGGAATTAGCGTCCCCCCACCTCCATACAGGCTGCGATGCCCATCATAGGCTCCCGCCTCAGAGCCTTTGCACTTGATCCTTCTTGCCTGTGCTGGCCTCAGGTGCTCTTACCTGAGCCTGTCTCCTCCTCCATGTCCCCAGGAGGCCTCCCCTGCACGCTGGCTCTCCCATCTCAGGACCTTGGCCTCCTGGCTCAAGGCAGAGTTGCTTACAACTAACAGTCTCTCCCTCCTGTGGGCTCCACAGTGCCCTGTGCTTACCCTGCACGGTGCTTGTCACCCTGCACGGTGCTTGTCACCCTGCACGGTGCTTGTCACCCTGCACAGCACTCGTCACCCTGCATGGTCGGTCTCCCCTGTACCCTTGTGAGTTCTTTGAAGGCTGAGCCTGTGCCTAATTCATTCTTGATTCTCCAGGGTCTGGCACAGGGCATGGCACATAGTAGGTGCTTAATAAAAGTTTGTGAGATGAATGAATAAACCAGCGCACTTTTCAGTTGTGAGTGGCAACATGCTATTGATCGCTCGGGACACGTGTCATAGTGAATTTCTTGTTAGAAAATCTTGAGGTCTTCAAACCTGGAAACCACTCTCTTTCTTCCTTCCCTTTTCACTATTTGTGCAAACTCAAGGTTCTAATCCCACGATAATGTGACTCTCATTTGCAGGAGTCAGAGTTGGGCTGGGGTTAGAACCCTCGGGAATTGTGCTGCCACTGAACTGCTCCAAGAATATCTACTTGACCTTGACTGAGAAACAAGAATGGGAACGAGGCACATACTGTTTAACACCATCAGGGCGGTGTCTGCCCACCTCAGGGCTGTCGGCACACACCCCACACAGATCCCATACTCCACTACGATCTTCTAAGTGGGGTCCAAAATATTCCATAGCATGAATGTAGGGTCATTTTATTATAGTCAGGGCTAGAACAAGGACGGACCCAGTCTCTCCGTGTCTGATTTTGATTTAGAGGGCAAGGGCGTGGTGTTTTCACAGGGTTTTACTGGATCTGAGAAATATTTGTTTTTTGGTGAATATGCTGCCATTTATATTGACCACGTGGCTTCATTGGTAGAACTCCAAACTCGTAAGGGCTGTTGGGTAGAACGGGAAGCAAATTTTAGGGAGCACGTATCAAGCTCCCCTGTGACTTTTCTTTGGGGGGGGTCAGTCTTAAATTCCACAAGTGTTAGGATGTTAATCCTAAAGAAATTCCCGTAGCTTGTGGAAAGAGAGAATTTTCTCATACATCTCTATTTCTACTTAGAAGGGCGTTGTGGTATTATTTTATTTGCAAAGTAAGATAGTAGTTAACATCTGAGTGCTTACTACATGCCAGGCACAGTGCTGAGTGCCTTCACACAGATTATTTCATTGACTGTTGGCAATAATCAATCTATAAAAGATGAGAAAATGAAGATTCAGAGAGTCCAGGTGACTTATCTAAAGTTATCCAAACAGAAGCTCATGGAGCTGGGATTTGAACCAACATTTGGCCCCGAAGCTTGACTATTTCTTCCCTTTACACACACAGGCTCTCCTAATGAACATGGGGCAATTATCTCTATACTGTGGCCGCAGTCCCCAAGCAGCTTGGAGCTTTGGAAAATATTTTGAGAATTCTCACTCAGATAGACCAGCAAATACTCCTTATTTTGCTTGAGAATTTTCCCCATTTCTTGCTCCTTTGTCTATTCAGCTTGGAGACCAACCTCAGGGAATGAAATCTCCCTCCACCTACAGCACCTGTTCTCATCCATCGCTTTAAGCAGCAGCCGAGCTGCCATACGCAGCTTCACTTACCAGAACAGGTCCCTCTGGTTTCAACAGAAGGGGTCCCTGCCAGGCTGTCGCCATCCTCTGCTGCCCTCCCCCCTCTCCTCCCAGCGCTGAAAAGCCTGGGGCCTGGTGATGCTAGTGAGGCTGGACCCAGGTACGCTCTTGAACTTTAAGCCTTAAATGGGCCATTTACAAGGAAAAGAGCCCTTCTGTGCAAGTCTCACTGTGAAGTTGCAAAGGATGTGCACCCTTCTGTCCAAAACTCCCACGGTGGGCACGCACAGCCAGGGGCCTTCTTGACATATTTTACTCTCATCTTTTCCTCTGAAGAACTGAAGGGAGAAATCATAGGAGTTGGAAATTCCAACGAACCATTTGCTGTCAGTTGTGGTGCTGAGGCTGGGTGAGTCTTGTTCTCAGAAGATGGTGAGAGACTGTGGACCGAGGCTGCCAATCACCCTTCATCTGGGGAGGAGGATTTAGTCCCATCGTCAACTTGGGAAGGAAAATGAGGCAGTTAGGAAAAAGTGAGTGGCAGGGATGCACTTTTATTTCCTTAAAAGCATTCTGTATCCAAAGAGGCACACGGCCAGGGTCTCAGGCAACCTTGGTGGACTTTGAAAGTTTTCACTGGGGAAGGAGAGGGAGGGCAGAGCAGGGGAAAACCCACCTGGGACAGGAGTGAATTTTGAGCTAGTAAAAAGTTGTTGATCTTTGTCAGGTTCCAACTTTTGACAGCTGCTAGATAAGGCACTGGAGAAAATAGCTTCAGTTTTATAATTTGGAAGGGGAAAGGGAAAATTCATCAGGGCTAAAGGCACAGAAAGGGCACGAGGGGCTTTCTTGGGCTTGTACCGAGGCTTCTAGCGGTGACTTATTAAGTCTGGGTATATGGAGAGATTTGGGGTCCTGCAAGGACAAAAAAGACACATTTCCTCCCCTCTGAGCTTGGGCACCCACTACGACAAGCTTAAGGCAAAGCCTGTCAGGACATCGTCTCTATGCAGCAGCCCCATCTACTGGATTCTTGCGTGGAAAACAGTAGTCCAAAGGCCCTCTGCTGCCTTAGTCTCTTCAGAGGTTTTTCTCTACATTAAAACATATTCTGATGTTGGCCAAGGCAATCTCCCCTGCCCTCTCCACCATGCCCTTGATCAAGATGAACATTTCTCTAAATGCACACACACCCAAGAAAGATAAGACACAGACCCACGAGAGATGAATGAATTGAGGATGGGGCAGCATCGAATTTTCAGGCTTCAGAAGACAGAATGGTTTCCCTAGTGGGGGATTGAGGGCCAGAGAAGAGGAGTTATTTGCTGAAGACACACAGCTGGTAAAAGGCAGCCCTGGGGCTGAAACCCCCTCTCTGATGCCCATGTTAGGGCTTCTTCACCTGTGACAAAGTGACTTGTAAATATTCAGGCTGGCTGAATCTCAAGAGAGGCTCTGGTTGTAGAAACCACAGCACCAGTCTAGGAGGGGGGTGGTCCTTCAGGCTGTTTCTCTCTCAAAGTCTCCAGGTCCTTGGGGACCCATAGACTTGGAGTCCATGCAGAGCCTGGGTGACGTATGAAGTACCTCCAAGCCCTGCCCACCCACAGGGTCTGGACTCTTTCCTGTCAAAGTCACTGCTTCTAGACCAGTGTTGCCCAGTAGAAATTCCTGCAATGATAGAAATGGTCTATATCTGCACGGTCCAGTATGGTAGCCACCAGCCACAAGTGACTACCTAGCACTTGAAATGTGGCTAGTATGAATGAGAAACTGAATTGTAAAGTTTAATTTTAATTAATTAAATATCCACATGTATTTACCTAATGGACAACGCAGTTTTAGAAGGGCCTGTTGACATGTGTCCATCGTTTGGCTAACAAGGTATAGTTTCCTTGTTTGGTATAACCTGGTAATTATCAGGTGTGTGTGGAGAGGACGGGGCCCAGGATGGGACAAAGCAGCTCGAACAAACAGCGCTGGAAGCAAAACTCTGGGCTTGTAATATGGAATCTTGCTTCTACTCCAGAGAAGCTGCTCGGGTTTGGGAGAGGCCTAACTCCTGCGACTCTATTTCCTCACCTGTAAAATGGGACAGGTTGGTGGGTTTTGCCCCTTTTGCCACTAAGGAGCCTTTTCATCATTTTTCCCCTGTAGACTCCTTGTTTAGAAAAGAAAAGTTCGTCAGTGCTACAAACAGCATTCATTCAGTAGTAATTGCTGCATTTAAAAATGATATACTACTTATTAGAACTTTTATCAGCACCAGCTAACCAGAATGATTATATTGAATTGATGCAATTCCATCCAAAAAAAACGGAGACATAATTAGCCTGTCCAGTCTCACATGGGGCACATGTATGTTTTATGAACAGCTTTTTAAAATAGAGTGTCTCTAGTACCCCTATTACTGCCTGCCAGGATGTTTAAGGGGCTCAGTGACCCAGGTTAGCATCCAGATAGGATGCTCTCTGAATCCCATCCAGGTCCCAGAGTTCCGAGTCTAAGGAGGCTTTGACAGGAGGCTCTGGAGGTCGGGGGGATGACCTGGTGCAGCACTTCTTGTGGAGCCCCAGGCCTTGCTGGGGGGAGGGTGGTGAAATGCAGATGGGAAAACCGTGCAGGAGGATTTCATCCAATTCCCCCTTCTGTTTGGGGCACTGCTTGGGGGCCGCGGGAGATGCTAGAGCCATCGGTCCAGAGCTGCCACCAGCGACCACATCAGGCCATCTTCCCTCCCCTCCAGCCACCGCCTCTACCAGCAGGGGACAGAGCATGAGGCGAAGGGCCATTTGCTTCCCAGCATGAGACCCTCCAAGGCTTGTGGAAGTGCCACAGAGAGGGTGGGGGAAGGAGACCCAGAGCAATGAGGCAGAACTTGAGACAAATTTCCACAGGCAGCTGTAGGGAAGCTCCTCCTCCCCTCTGAGGGTCTCTGAGAGCAGAATGGTTTCTTTGAAGGACAAACTCGCAGGCTGAGCTAACATCTGTGAAGCACCTCTGTGCGCTGGCCTCCGTTCCCTCACTGGATCCTTACATCTGGCTGTTCTCTATGAGGGAGGAGATGTTAGTCCACCTTGTATGGAAGGAGGTGAAGGGCCCGGGAGGCCAAGGGGCCAGCTCAGGTTATGAAGTTATTTAGCTGGTAGATGACAGCTCTGGGATTCACATCCAGGACCGCCAATGACCTGAACCTGGGTGATATGACAGAGCCCTCGAAGGAAGAACACAACCGGTGATGATCTGAGCATCCTTACTCCTGTTACCTAGTACCATGTTGGCAAGGAGCTCCCTCTGGCCCTCTTTGGTACCCACATCATCTGTCCTTCACCGGTGGCTGCCAATTTGTATGTGTAAGTTTCCATTCTTGAAAAATCTTTCTCAGGCTGTCTAATTTTATTCTCCCAAGAATGCCAGCAGGGAGACGAAGCCAACCTCTTTGTTCCCATTTTATAGATGCAATAAACTGAGGCCCAGGGAACAACATGACTTGGGCATTGGTTTCAGGGTTGGAGTGGCTAAGTGAAAGGGAAGTTTTCTGGCTGATACATTGGCCCTTTTGACCAAAGGGGCCAAAGTGTCCATCCTACAATGTCGGTACTCTTCTGACATACTTTTGGTGTTGATGTTGGTGGTAAAGAGGTTTTCGTTCCCTCTAGTTTTGATAAGGAATCAGAGCTCCGATCTCAGCAATTTCTGTAGTGCTGACAGAGATTCCAAAATCTTTAGATGCTTCCAAAACCTTGCGAGAACCAGATTTTCCCAGTGTTTGTGTGTGTCAGTGTGGGGTGTCTGCGTTAATCCTGTCTTTGAGGGACTTGGGAGAGGCCCCCTTCTCTCAAGGCCAGGTGCAAGCTTCGATACGCTGCATTAATCAAAGCAGCTAGTAAGCATGAAGGTGCTTTTGAAAAATCACAGCACCCTGGGTCCTGGTGGGGACTGCAGTAACAGGAACCCATCTTGTCTGTTCAGGCTGGGGCTCGACAGAGCGTGGTCCATGGGACAGCTTGTATGGATGTTCTTACTTATTTTTAGGTAAATATTAACTGAGCACCTACTATTTGCCGAACCTTGTCTCAGACACTTGCACGGTCATCATCCCTTTGAATAAGGCTCACGTTTAATTTGGGTTTTGTTTGGGAGCGTACTTGAGCATCTGGAATAAGATTAAAATAATCACAGACCTCTCTTTTTCCCTTCTTAACTTTTCAGATTTTATTTCCCAGGAGATGGTGTTCAGTTGTTTGATGATGAAGGACTTTTTTTTTTTTAACATTAAATGCTTGCCAAGGAGGTGTGTTCTATGGAGGGTGTACATCAGACTGGAATGAGAGTCTGCGGTGAGGGCAGCTTAACAAGGGGGAGGGGACGGCAACATTAATAAACTGAGATCATAGAGGAACGGGGGTGGGGAGCTCAGGGCCTTTGTTGGAAAGATATTAATGGGGATCATGCTTACATTCTTAGCTGAAGAAACTATTTGATCTCCTGAGCATAGCTCTGATGTCTCTTATGATATGTATTAAATGTAAAACCCCCTTCCACTCAGAAAGTCATTTGTCAAATCAAGTGGTTGGAAGTTTCTATAAAGTCCTGGAGACTCAGAAAGAAAGATGGACATGGCTGGTCCATCAGCAGCTGTAGTGAGACTGTGATATTATAAATGGGCTGGGGAAGGTTCTGGAGGATGGGGATCTTCACAGCCAGTTCAGAGCCTCTGAAGATTGTCTTTTGGGGTCTGAACTTCATGGTTTTGGTGGGCAAACATGCGGGATGGGAGAAACAATTACCCTGACATTAATAAAGGGCCTATTATGTGCCAGGAGCAGAGTGGAGAATTTTAAAAATCCATTTTCTCATCTAATGCGGACAATGATCTCATCAACCACGGGTCATGACTCCTCTTTAAGGGCCTGGCGGGGACAGGGGAGGAGGAGAAAGAGGGCAGGAGGGGTAGAGAGGGCCTCACGCTGCCCTTAGGGCCACTCTAACTCATGGACAAACAGAGAAAATGAGCCATCATTCACTGTCATTTTGGGGTGCTTCTAAAGGATATTCTGGACAAAACTGTCTCCCCCACTGGACTAAAATTCCAAACAACTGGGCCACTAGTGAATCAGATTTGAAACATGAACCACGCATGGATTCCAGAAGCCCCTGTTAAAATGCCCCCAAAATTCCCTGTGAGAGAAAAAAGGTATTCCTAGGTTCCACATACATGCGTTAATATACGATATTTGTTTTTCTCTTTCTGGAACCTAGAAAAATGGTACAGATGAACCGGTTTGCAGGGCAGAAGTTGAGACACAGATGTAGAGAACAAACGTATCGACACCAAGGGGAGAAAACCACGGTGGGGTGGGGATGGTGGTGTGCTGAACTGGGCGATTGGGATTGACATGTATACACTGATGTGTATAAAATTGATGACTGATTAAAAAAAAAAAAAAAAGAAAGGTACTCCTGGCATCGCCACGTAATTATTCCTCAGGTTAATGGAAATCGTGGGTGTTGGTTTAAATGAAAGGGATGGAGACCCAAAGTTTTTCTTAGGTAGATCTCACCTCTCTCTCTGGGCATCCAGGTATCAGCAAAGACCAAGTTTCCTACCTGGAGCCTATGAAGTCTCTGTTGTTCTCTGCAGGTGAAGTCCAGGTAGGAGTTTACCTCTGTATTATGTCAATCGTGAAGGCAGCGGGCAGGGCTGATAATTTATAGGACGTTGGTTTGGCAGGGCCGTTGCCTGTCTTTGGGATGGCCTGGCAGTCGTTGGAGAAAGGGGAAGGGTAGTGAAGGTAGGAAAAGAAGACCCCTGCTCACCCGCTTGATCCTCACAACCAACTGGACAGCTAAGGTACTCAAAGGGAATGTTGGGAAAACCAGGCAAGAGTCAGAAGCAAGCAATACAATCAGTTGTAGCCTGAAAGGAGTAAGTTCTTCCAGGGAAAAGTAAAAGGTGAGCAGTGATCTGGTAAACGTGATCCTGCACATGGACCGAGGTTAATACAATTTCTCAAGAGTTTCTTAGGCATCATGTGAAGTGCTTTAGATGGAATGTCTGATTTCCTCCTCAAAACTACCCTAAGAAGATACACTTGACACACACAGACACCTACACACTGTGTTTGTTGGTTTTTTGTGTTTTTTTGTTTGTTTGTTATTGTCTGTTAGCACCCACTAGAAACTAAGCTTCCATATTTTACAAATGAGCAAACAGAAAATTTTCTAGTCTGTGGAGTGAAGGAAGAAATATGACCAGTTACATCTTCACTAGGACCATACAATCTGAACAATCCAGTAGCTTATGAGAAACATGAATATGCCTGGTATGGAAACCAGAGAAAAAATGTCTCTTGTGAAATGTATGGATGATCCACTATCACCAAATTGCACAATTTTAAACCATATTATACCCAAATCTATACACCCAGATGAGGGCTGGGCTGTTAAGAAGACCATCTCTGCCCAATATTAATGGCATCATAACTGGAGCTTCTGGAGGGAAGTGGCTCTCACTTCCACTGGATGGGGTACTGGTCTGTAGAAGGAAATTCGTCCTCCCTGGAGATGGTAGCCGACTTTTCCAGTGGCATGGCCACAGCTAGAGATGTGACTTTCCTCCGTGGTGGCCAATTATCATCCTGGGAACACGGTTTTAATTCTTTGGAGGTTGAGTCGGGTCCGGTGAATAAAGTCAATGTTAAAACTGAACTTCTAAGGGAGAAATGACAAGGCTGATGTTCTTTACAGCCCGTAAATCAATCCAGTTCCTAGAAAGAAATTCCAAGGCTGTTTTGGCTGTTTGGCTGTTTGGGCAGCCTTGGGATAAATGTATATGGCTTCCCGAGATGACAGCTTTGGGGATAGTGTTCACTTGTAAGTGTAAGTTCTGATGTATCAGAAGTAATCAGTTGTGTTATCTTGTGTGTCTTGATTTCCCAACTGAAATATAAAATCCTGAAAGCTGGGGGCCAGAGCAGAGGCATTAGCTTAACTCTTGTGGGTGGAAGTATTACCTGATTTCATCCCTCCCCACCCCTTGTTTCTTTCAGCGTCTTTCCCTCCGATGACAGGCAATTCCATTCTCTGAACAAAATCCTTGGAATTACACAACTCTTCTCTTCCTGCCACCCTCCACGTCCAGTTGGTCAGGCAATCCTATTGCCTCTACCTTTAAAATATACCCGCAGAAAGAAGGCCTCTTGAAACTTCCACGGCTCCTATCCACGTCCTCCTTCCCCGCCACCTCCTCTGCCCTGGGTACTTGCAACAGCTTCCTAGCTGGTCCCCTTGTCCCCGCCACCGCCCCCCACCATTGCCTCCAGTGGTCTGTTCCCTGCCAAGCAGCCGTTTAGAAATCAGGTCACTCTTCTACCAAAATCCTCCAGTGGTTTTGGTGGTTGGCAGACTAATGGCCCCCAAATGTCCATGGCCTGATGCCTGGAGCCTGTGTGTTACCTCACGTGGTGAAAGAGATGCTGCAGATGTGATTAAGAGGATGGGCCTTGACATGGGGAAGGTACCCTGGGCGATTTGAATGGGTTCAACCCTAATCCCACAAGTCCCTAAGAGTGAAGAACCCTGCCAGGCTGAGATCAGAGAGGTGGACTTGTGGGTATGGAAAGGTGGTCAGAGGAACTTCAGGTGAGAAGGACCTGACATCCTGCTGCTGGCTTTGAAGGTAGAGACAAGGGGGCCAGGAGCCAGGGAGCGACGTCAGCCTCTGGAAGCTAGAAAAGGAGGCAAGGGTTTCTCCCCTGGAGCCTCCAGGAAGGAACCCAGCCCCACTGACACCTTGATTTCAGCCCAGTGAGACCCATGTCCGACTCTGACCTCCAGAACTGCAAGATGATACATTTGAAATATTTGAAGCCACAAAGTTTGCCTACAGCAATTTATTATAGAGCAATGAATAGAGATAAACCCAAATGATCTATCTGGTCCTGCCATCTTTCTGACTTCGTTTCCTTCTACCCTCCCACAGGCCTCATTACAAACAGCGCCCCCTGCTGGCCCTTGTTTTCTGTCTCTCTCTTACCTGGCTTTGCTGTTCTTCATAGTGGTCGCTACCACTTGACGCACACAGACACCTACACACTGATATTTATGTGCTTGTTCGTTTTTTGTGTTTTTTTTTTTGTTTGTTATTGTCTGTTATCACCCACTAGAAAGTAAGATCCAAGAAGGCAGGGATTTTCACCTGTTTCCCCTCCCTCCCCCGCTTTCCTGGTATAGTGCCTAGAATATGGCACATAGCAGCTGTTCAAGAAATACTTTTTGAATGAATGATGATATGAAGAAGGTATTCATTGTCCTATGCTATAAACAAACCCCTTGCTATAATGTACTGATTATTGCCTGCTTTGGTTGGACGTAAAATTAGCCCTCAAAAATCAGTTCCCCAAACAGGTGATTCATTTGGGACAACCTAAATTTTCTTCTTTAGACTATGATGAGAATCACTGTTTGTATCCAAAAACCAGAATTAGAATAATGTCACCCCTGTCCCTACAAACTGCCGGGATGGTAACTTCTGCTCACAACACAGGACTTATTGTTCCAGCCCAGTGGCCCCTCACTGGCTTGGTGACCTTGGGCAAAACATTTTCCCCTCTGGGAGTTCATTTCCTCCTGTGTTAAAGGGGAAGTAGACGACGATTGCTTGGACCTCTTCCACCTCTAAGATTTTCAGCACCCACTGATTCTGTCACTGCTTGGCTTGTTCACGGTGGTTAACTGTAGGAAGGCTGGGGCACCATCTCTCCACATACCTTTGAGAGAGGAATGTTAGTTTCTTCTCTGCCCCTGGAAGCACACTGGATTCCTGGAGCACAGGTAGGGTGTGGGTGTGTGTCAGCCAGTGTCATCACCAGGAAGGTGGGGAGAAGTGATGGTGGGAGGAGACAAACAAGGTAAGGTGGCCAGGCAAGGGGGCAGGGAAGAGAAACAGATCATGACACATAAAAGATTCTTAAGCTCTTGGAGAGAGAACATTTTGAATCTGGGTGAAGAATGTTAATGGGAGGCATACTGAAGGAGGCAGGTGGCTGAGTTAGGAAGCAGGTCAGGAGCATGGAGTTTGAATTGACTTCTTTAGACAACAGTTTGGCAATATCTAATAAGGTTGAAGATAGGTGTAACCTATGACCCAGCAATTCCACTCTGCTTTGGACCGAATTGTGCTCCCCTCCTCAATTCACATGTCGAAGCCTTAACCCCCCCAGTGGGATGGTATTTGGAGATGGGGCCTTTGAGACATCGTTAGGTCTAGATGAGGCCATGAGGGTGGGCTCCTCATGATGGGGTTAGTGCCCTTATAAGAGAGCTTACTGTCTCTCTCTGCCATGTGAAGACACAGTGGTGAGAAGGTGGCTGTCTACAAGCAGGAAGAGAATTCTCACCAGATAATGACCATGCTGACACCTATATTTTGGACTTTTAGCCTCCAGAACTGTGAGGAATAAATTTTTGCTGTTTAAGCCACCCAGTCTATGGTATTTTCTTATGGCAGCCCAAGCTAAGACACACTCCTAGTATTTACACTCTAGGGAAACTTTTGCATATGTATACCAAGAGATAAGCATATTTACAGCACCATTGTTAAGCAAAAAGTAGGAACAAACTATATATCCACCAGTAGTAGGAGAAATAAATAAATGGTGATATACATTCATACAGTGGAATTATATAGAAGTGAAAATGAATATATCCCTCTAGTCAAATTAATAAAGATGAATCTCCCAAGTTGCAGAAGAATATGTGTAGTATGAACCCACTTAACTAAAGTTCAGAGTTATGCACAACTCAATAATATATTATTACACACATCTATGTATAATATATACACACATAGTAAAACTACTGAGAAAAAAGCAAGGTGAAAAAAATACCCATAAAATTAAGGAGAGTGGATACCCCAGAGAAAAGGGTGGAGGGAATGAGAATGGGGTGGGCACACAGGTGGATTCAAAAGCATCTAGAATGTACTATGCTTAAGGCTGCTTGGTAGGGATTATTCTTTATACTTTCTATATAGTGTTATGTATATGATTCTGTATACATATGAAATACTTCATCATTAGAAAAAGAATTTAAGCAATGAAACAAAACATAATAAAAGCATAGGTTTTGGAAGCAGGCCAACCTGGGCTGTGCTCCAGACTCTGCTGCTTTATGAACTTGGGATCTGAGCAAGGCTCTTCCCTCTGAGACTAATGACACCTCCTCACGGGCATCGGAGGGGAAACCCAAGAATGAAGTGAGCAGAGCCCACACACAGTAGGTGTTCAGCCATGGAAGCAATGATGAGGAAGGTGGGAAGAAGGCCTAAAAGAACTATTAAAAAGCCTTTTAGGGGACTTCCCTGGTGGTGCAGTGGTTGGGAGTCCGCCTGCCAATGCAGGGGACACGGGTTCGAGCCCTGGTCCGGGAAGATCCCACATGCCACAGAGCAACTAAGCCCGTGCGCCACAACTACTGAGCCTGTGCTCTGGAGCCCGTGAGCCACAACTACTGAAGCCCGTGAGCCACAACTACTGAAGCCCGAACTACTGAAGCCTGCTCTCCTAGAGCCTGTGCTCCACAACAAGAGAAGCCACCGCGATGAGAGGCCCTCGCACCGCAACAAAGAATAGCCCCCACTCGCTGCAACTAGAGAAAGAGCATGTACAGCAATGAAGACCCAACGCAGTCAAAATAAATAAATTAATTAATTAATTAATTTAAAAAAAAAGGCTTTTATTCTTCTCAAGATGGTGAGAGGCGTTGCGAAAATTTTCAGCAGTAATAATTAACCTGCATGGGGCGCTTTGTAGTTCACAAACCCTCTCTTCCCTGGAGCTGACAACTCTTTGAGGCAAGTGTGAGCAGATAATGTTTGTCGAGAAAGAGTGAATTAGGAGGAGAGGCTGTGAATCTCACCATCACAGGGGCAGATGTTAAATACAATGGACTTTAGACTAAGCAGACCATGAGTTAGTACAGCTGTCGAGGATTTGAACAGCTCACAGAACCAGATCGATTTGGTGGACATACAGGGAGCCCTGTGCCTCACAGTTGGGGCTTACATAGTCTTTCCTGTGTAAATGTTTATAGAAATTGGCCATATATTATGCAATAAAGGTTACTACGTTTCCAAAAAATGAGGAACACACAGACCACGTTTTCTGACTCTAACGCCATTAAATTAGAAACTGATGACAGAAAAATAACACACGTATATTTGGAAATTTAAATTTGGGAGTCAAGATAAAATGACGGGGTTTCCCTGGTGGCACAGTGGTTAAGAATCCGCCTGCCAATGCAGGGGACAGGCCCTGGTCCCCTGCAGGGTTCCAGCCCTGGTCCCCGAAGATCCCACATGCCGCGGAGCAACTAAGCCCGTGCGCCGCAACTACTGAGCCTGCGCTCTAGAGCCTGTGAGCCACAACTACTGAAGCCAGCACGCCTAGAGCCCGTGCTCTGCAACAAGAGAAGCCACCGCAATAAGAAGCCCGGGCACCGCAACGAAGAGTAGCCTCAGCTCACTGGAACTAGAGAAAGCCCGTGAGCAGCAACGAAGACCCAACAAAGCCAAAAAAAAAAGATAGAATGACGTCAACTCTGGCAGAGAGTTTTTAGAAGCTGTAAGTGGCTAGCAGTCTTTGCTAAGGTTGGGCTGACCTGGAGGCCAGGACTTGGAAGGTGATGCCGGTCCTGACTTCTTACCTTTTATGATTCTTCTCCTGGATCCAGGCTTCAAGTGACTGCTTGCTGTATTCAGACCAAAGTATGTTATTGCATTTACCCCACTCTGCCCCATCACTCCTTTTTTCCATATCAAAATCTCCTAGCTGACTGTCAGGGGTGGCAGAGAACACGTATTTGTTGAAAGCTGGCTGTGTAGCCGGTGCTGGGATTTGGGGCAAACAGATGAATTGGACAAAGTCCTTGTCCGCAAAGAGCTCACAGTTGAAAGGGGGAAGGAATATTATCATACCTGTTGTATTTATATATATATATATATGTGAAAGAATATAATATAATCTATTCTTTATATTATATTCAATAGACCCAAACATAATCATGGGCCCCTGGGATGAGTGTCTTTCTAGAGGGATCCAAAAAGAATCTTTGGGTGAAGAGAAAGGCAGGACAGCGGGTGCATAGAAGCATGGCGTGGGATGTGGAAACCCAGCCCAATTGGGATACAATTTCAGGTGCATCTCAATTCAGCTGGATGGGAAGAGGAAGGGCAAATGGAACACCCTGGGGAAGAGATATGTGAAAGAGGCTTGTTTGTTCGGGAAACAAATGCTCAGGGTGTGGGTGACGGAAGTGAAGAGTCTCCATCTCCATGCAGGGGCTAAAAAATGAGAGACCTTGAACCCTAAGGAGTTTGAGTTGGATTCTATAGGAGAAGGGGAGGTTGTTAGGCAGGGAAGCGACAAGGACTGAGTTTTTTAAAAGTAATCGGTGGCAGAAGAGAAGATGAGTGGGAGGGAGGAAAGAGCAGACCAGGGCAGCTGGCAAGGGGGCTGCTGCGATGGTCTGGGTGAGGGTGATGAAAGCATGATGAATGGATTCTAAGATGCTGGAGACCAATACTCAATGTGTTATCCTCCCAGGAATTTTTATACTTTGACAGGGAACACTACCTTAACCCAAAGGAATGAAACTGTAAAGAGGGCAATTCCTTGGATGGTGACAAGCCAGCTAGAGAGAGGTTTCGGGGGTGAGGAGCCCTTAGGGGGTCCTTTAAGTAGATATCGTGTAGCGGGGGGGTGTCACTACATTGTCTTCTATGAGGTTCTTGTTTGTGGTCAACACGAATCTTTGCCCATGTTGCACTGTAAGTGTGATCATAATAGTTACAGCAGAAATGGTATAAAAACATAATTCAACCAGATTTGAAAAGGAAAGCTCTTTCTCCACCTAGATCATCCAACCTTAGCCAGCTGATTCTGAGAGCATCCACTTCCACAAGGCGGTCAGTGCAATGATGTGATGGGTGGAAACCTGGGCCCCGACCAGCCCAGAGGTAGGAGGCTCTTCCAATCGGTCCCGTCACAGAAGCTGCTGCAGGGCTGCCGCCTCCAGAGCTCAGGACCAGAGGAGAGAGGCCCTGGGGAGGAGAACCTTGTGCTCAGGGAAATCCCTATGTTGCTTTCAGGTCTGGGATCAGGACTCTCCCTGAAACAGTTTCTCCAGCCCTGAATGATCATTTACCATCCTGGCCAGCACTTGAGTGGGTAGAGAAGGTGTTTGCTACTCACAGTGATGGAGCTGCTGAGAAGAGTGGTCCTTTCCACACTTATAGATGATGCTAGCCTATCTCTACCCCCAGGGCTGCTTGGGTTCTTCTATGGTCGTGGGGACGAGTTTCCCTGAGCCACCCACACTCTAACCTGGCTTGTTTGTTGTCTACACACAGTTATTATGAAGACAGCTGGCTGGAGTTGCAGGTGAGGGGAGGATGCATCCATGGCTCAAGGGTATGACCTGCTTGGGCTATCCAGTATTCCCACACTTGGCCTTGTAAGCATGGCTCTTGTATACACTTGACAGAGGCTCCTCCCCAGGCTGGCCTGGGGGCATCTCTTCTCCATTCCCACATGGTTCTCTCAAGGCACAAACGTGAATAAGACAGGTGCACCCAGAGTCAACACAGCTCCAAGGAGATGGAAGCTCAGATTTCCTTGGGACCCAATTTCATTGGAGGCCAGCTGATCAACATGGATGCCCAAACATGGTCTAGTCATTTCCAGGACCAGAGTGAGCTGATAGCCCAGGTGGGGATCCACAAGCAATTTGCTTCTTTCTGCAGCTGTCTTGTCTCTGACCTTAACCTACTTTTGCAAAAATGGGTCTGCAGTCCCTCTGATTAAGCAGATGTGACAGGAGATGGATCCTCTGGGCAGGGGAAGGGAAGGCTGGGGTCTGGCTGCTTCTCAATCTCTACAATTTACATCATATCCTAACCAAGCCTAAGACGCCCCTATGCAGTCCAGCCAGTGGAAGTGGTAGTGGCTAGTCCCTGGTTCTCCAGAAAGCTAGAACTTGGTGTGAGGGATGCAGAAGCCACCCAGGATCCTCTGAGTGCTTGGCTCAAGTGGGAGGGGAGATGGAAGGTAGGTGGAAGATGGGTACAGAGATTTATAGTATGTACTCTGGAAGCAAAAGATGCCAATTTTTTTTTTTCCCCTTCTAAATGTTGAGAGAGTGCTTGGCTAATGGCTTGAGAACTTCCAGGAAGACTCTGGAGAGTTCTGGAATACTGATGGTCATTTGGACTCCGGCATTTGTCCTCTGTTGTAAAGGGGCTCACAGAAAGCATTCTGCTTCTAAATCTACTATGGCCCCCACTCCTACACCCCACTGCAGGGAAGACAAGGAAGACAAGACCTGCGTGCGGCACTCATACCTCAATCCCCGATCCCATGCAGGCTCGGAGGATAAGATTCTCTCTTCTGCTCCTCCCAGCCTTCCCCAAGTCAGACTTAGACTCTTGTAGCCAGAGGGGCCTTAAGGAGACCTCCAAGTCCAAGATTTTCAATCTTAAAGACCCTTGCCCTCTACTGAGAGCATGACAATTTTATGCTGACTGAACCCTGACTCCTGCTGTGGACAGATCTGGGCCTTTTTTCAATTTGCATCCCTACTGGCTAAGGTTTTGTTGAACTTTGTATCTTGTGGTGTGTATTATGACAACAATAAAAAAAATCAATTTCTGAATATAAAATTAAATTACAATAATGGATATGTTTGTATGAGAGTTCGTAAGCATGGAGTGAGGGGTTTGCCCTTGATCCTGAGGACAGTAGAGAATCATTTATGTAGCTCAGGATATGGCCAGGCTCAGGGCTCAGTGATTTATGCACATCTAGCCACTAATCCTCTCATCAATTCTCTTGAGATAGATACTGACAGTCCCATTTTGCAGATAAGGAAACTGAGGCTTGGGAGGTTGAGCGACTTTCTCCAGGTGCCATAGGTCAGAAGGGCAAAGGCAGGATTAGAACTCATGACTATTTGACCTCAAAACCTATGTGTTTTCCAAGATTCCAGGTGGGCTGGGGAGCTGTCACACCTTTGGGGTCTCTGTCTCATCATTATCAGGCTGGTGCAATATCCCTCGGGTCCCTTTCCAGATGTAACAGTTGGTTCAGGATTTCTCAGCAGGCCATCTCCTTTTTTTAAAAATTGAGAGGTAATTAACATATACTATTATATTAGTTTCAGGTATATAACATAATGATTCGATATTTGTATATATTGCAAAGTGACCTCCACAATTAGTCTAGTTAACATCTATCACTATACATAGTTACAATTTTTTTTTCTTGTCATGAGAACTTTTAGATCTACTCTCTTGGTAACTTTCAGATATGCACTACAGTATTATTAACTATAGTCACATGTTGTACATTACATCCCCAGGACATTTATTTTACAACTGGCCATTTGTACCTTTTGACCCCCTTCACCCATTTTGCTCACCCCACCTGCTACCTCAGGCAACCACCAATCTATCTGTTCTCTGTATCTAGGAGCTTGGGGTTGGTTTTTTGTTTTGTTTTTTCAGATTCCACATGTAAGTGAGAATATATGGAATTTGTCTTTCTCTGTCTGTTATTTCACTTAGTATAATGCTCTTAAGTTCCATCCATGTTGTCACAATTGGCAATACTTCCTTCTTTTTTATGGTGGAGTAATATTCATATATATATATATATATATATCACATTTTTAAATTCATCCGTTGATGAACACTTAGGTTGCTTCCATGTCTTGGCTGTTGCAAATAATGCTGCAATGAACATGGGGGTGCAGATATCTTTTTGAGTTAGAGTTTTCATTTTCCTCCGATAAATACCCAGAAGTGGAATTGCTAGATCATATGGTAGCTCTATTTTTAATTTTGTGAGGAACCTCCACACTGTTTTCCTTGGTGGCTACGCCAGTTTACCTCTTCACCCACAGTGCACCAGGGTTCTCAGTAAGGCATCTCCTCCACACCCAGTTGGGCCTGTCCATATCCTACCTGTCTATTTGCCCCTCCACCACGAAACCTTCTCCAGACCACCTGTCCTTCCTGCGGATGCTCCGTCCCGTTTGTGCATCTTCCCTCATTGCCTTCTATTGTCATCCACTGTGCTGTTGTCTCAGTTGCCCTGGAACCATGTGGCCTTGGCTTGGGCTAGGCAACTTCCAACATAGGTCCCACCCTCAGGAAGTGCTCCAAGGTGGGGCTTGGCCAGAAAGGTGAGGAAAGGGGAGGCATGTGGTGAAGAGGAGAGCAACGCTCAGGGGTGGAACCAGCTTTGGCCAAGAAGAGGTGTCGGTCTGGGGCCAGCAGTCTTAATCCCTGAGATTTAAGGGGGAAGGAGGAAATCCCACGTGCAAAAAAGGGTCCCAGTATGAGTGTTATCAGATGGGAGTTGAGATGACTGTGGGATGTGAGTCAGAGGTAGGAGACAGGAGCATCCTTCCTGCTGGTGGGTGATGGAGGGGGCCATATGCCCGAGACGGAAGCTGTGTGGACAATTGCACAGCGGGTGGCAATGCTTTCTTCCTAGTTGGGAAGCAGGCAGGCCCAACCTCAGAGCCCCACAAAACTGCTGGCATCTGGTCTGTCAGTTTAAAAGCCTGAGGGGTTTTACATTCCAGAGCAGGCCAGAGGGACACAGAAGTTGTCTGGTTAGTAGGGTTTTTAATAACTTCCCTCTTCCTCAGTTGCCATGGCCACGTCTTGGGCATCATCTCATCTCTTGCCTATAAGACACGGGTCATCTGGGAGGGACCTGCTGCCAGGCGAGGCAGGCAGAGCAACAAGGTGCCGGGTAATGGGATGGCAGATACAGTGATGAATAAGCCCCAAGTGGTCCCCTTCCTCAAGACACTCACTAGCCACCCGTGTGACGGCAGCGTCTTAGTGTGTCTGAGCCATGGTTGTTCATCTATCTGTAAAATCAGGAAATGTATATCTATCCCAAGATGTCTGGAAGATGTCAAGCTCTTGGTGGGTACTTGAAACAAGGTTAGATTCTTTTCTGAAATTTTTATTGGAGTCTAGTTGATTTACAATGCTGTGTTAGTTTCAGGTGTACAGCAAAGTGAATCAGATATACATATATATATATATATATATATATATAAAACTACTTCTGGGTCCCTCTGGCCTGCTCTGGGACATGAAACCCCTCAGGCTTTTAAAAAGATAGGCTAGATGCCACTGTTTTGTGGGGCTCTGAGGTCTGGGCCTGCCTGCTTCCCCACTAGGAAGAAAGTGTTGTCGCCCACCATGCAATGGATATACATATCCATTCTTTTTCAGAAACAAGGTTAGATTACCATGCCTTTTTGCCCAGGGCCTATGCTTAATGTATGCTGGGCACAGCTATTTCTCCTGAGCCCCCTCCCTTCTTCCTCCCGACTCTACCTGATAAGAATTAGCTATTATGCATTTTTTTTGGTCTTTTACCAGTTTCTAAGTGCTTGCTGTCCTAAGTTCTTCACATCCATTATTTAATTGGATCTTTAAAACAACCCCCAATATTATTATCCCTATTTCAGAGATTTGGAAACCAAGGCACAGACAAGTCAAGTAACTTTCCCAAAGTCACACAGCTCATGAGTGAAAAGGTGGGACTTGAATTCAGGGCTCTTTGGTGTCGGTTAGGTTAATCTCAAAGACTAGGTTAATCTGCTCCATCTGGGTGCAGGACTGAGTGAGGAAGCAGCCTGACCACAGGCAGAACTTCAGTGGTTTTGCAGGGTCAAGGTTTCATTCTGAGGAACTACACCCAAACGTCAAAACAAGGACCTAGCTACAGGATATTGACTAAGAGAAACCACACACAAACACCACTTCGCTTAAATGGCTTTCACTTAATTTATTTCCATCAACAAGCTAGGCAGCAACTGTGGGCTAGCAAGAGGGTCTGGGGGGCACATGCTGTCTTGTCTAGGATGGACCAGTCTCCTCTCAAGGCCTTGGCCACCCCGCATTCTCAGCTCAGCCGGCGGCGCACCTGCTGCTGCCTGTGTTTTGGAATTCTCGGTCCCGATCAGCACAAGGGGGCGGAGCCCCTGAACGGTCAGCGTGCAGTGGTGGCTACTAGTTCATTGCGCTCCACAGAGATCCAGGGAGCTGATGTCTCCCATGACCTGGGGGGCCGGGCTTGGCACAATGAAAGGAAATGCTGATGTAAAATGTGATGGTTAAATGTATGGGGCAAAAGCAAAGCATTGTTACGGAGGGATTGGGTGTCACCTCCCTTGCAAAGGACTAACCTGAAGATCAGAGGGGCTAATCCTTGCTCGAGGTCACAGGTGAAGAAAGTAGCACCAAGACTTGAATCTCAGTGTCCCCAACTCCTTGTCTCTCCCAGCTGGGGTTGGATTCTGAAATTCTTGACTCCAGAATGGGCTGAAGACATGAATGCTTTGAACTGCATGGCTTTCCCTGCAAAGAATGCAGCTTTAGTGAAACACAGAAGATAAGATGGTTTGTTGTGTGTATGGGAGCTGCAGGTATCATCCTCCAGAATGCAGGTCGGTGGAAGCAGGGGCTTTGTTCGTACACATAGGACTGTTGCCGGCACATGCCAGGTGCTCAGTCCCCGCAGGCCCACTGAAATGAGTCAGGCAACTTTGTCATTTCCAATCAATACATTGTCCACTTAACCCAGGATTTCCAAACTGGCATTGCCATAACCTGGGGCCTCGGGAAAAACTCTTGTTTCACAAAACACTTTCTTTTTTTTTTTAATTTTAATTTTAATTAATTTATTTTTTTAAACATCTTTATTGGAGTATAATTGCTTTACAATGGTGTGTTAGTTTCTGCTTTATAACAAAGTGAATCAGTTATACATATACATATGTTCCCATATCTCTTCCCCTCTTGCATCTCCCTCCCTCCCACCCTCCCTATCCCACCCCTCTAGGTGGTCACAAAAGCACTTTCTTAACGAGGGGTATTGTGAACAGGAAACTTGGGAACAGAACCTGGTAGGAGGTAGAAAAGTCAAGACAGAAGTGAAACAAAATGTAGAGAGGAAGGGGAAACGGTCAAGAACTCAGCTTTCAAAAGATCTGTTTGTATGTTCGTTTATTTATATTACACACCTCCTTTTCTGGAAAGCATTTAAGAGGACTAAACTGTCCAGGAGATGCAGCAGAGGTGTGTGCACTGTGGTAGGGAGGTTTCCACAGATCCAAACCCTCTGCCTTTTATTAGGGCTGTGGCTTTAGGCCAGTTACTTAACCAGCCTGATTCTCCATTTTCCCAGCTAGAACATAGGGGTTGTTAAAGATTAGACACAATGTATATAAAGTGCCCATCAGGGTGGCTTCCTGGCTCACAATAGACCTCAAGTGACTGGAATCTATTATTATTGTTATTTTACCAAAAAGGAGGAGAGAGAAGCCTCCTCCCTGTCATCACCATCATCACCTCCACCCTTATCATCATGACCATCTTTAGCATCGTTGTCACTAATACCTATTGAGCGCTCACTGTGGGTTGGGTGCTTAATGCTTTACATGCATTAACTCATTTAATCCTCACAACCTCACATGTAGGGACATGAGGAAAGAGACACAGAGAGAGGTTAAGTGATCTAAGACCACATACCCGGGACGTGGCATCAGTTTAAGTAGGGTGATGGCTCTTGCTAGCATCAGGCTGTGTGCATAACCTGAGATGCCCCAGGATGTAACCAGACCAGTAGCCTTTCTGATGCCCAGTGACATACAGAATGCATGTGAAAAAATTCTAACTGCAAAGCAATATTCAAACATTACATTGATGGCTTGGATAAAATATAGCATCAGCAAGCACCCTAGACTTCAGATCAAAACTAGCCCCTTCCTCTCCCTGGTTGCTGAACAATGGGGCACAGAGGAACCCCACTGATTTCCAGTTCACTCCTTGTAGCCCATCATTCAATGTCCTCAGGCGGGCCAGTCATCTTGTCCCAAAAACCACAGACGGGAGGCAACAAACTTACCACCCTTTGGCACTTCTACTATTGGAAATAAACACACAGCGGAAATCTCTGGTTAAAATGCATGCAATGTTCCTTTAAAATACACAGGCGCTTTCTAAGACAGGCATTTCACTTGGCAGTTGGACGCTCAAGTCTCCAAATTAAACAAGAGTCTTAGTGAATTGAGCCAATTCATCTGCTTGGTCCCAGTGTAAATGTATACGCCAGTGTGGCCGTGGGTGTCCGTGTGCAGCCAGGGAGTGTTTACATGGTGAGAGTCAAGCCTGGACAGTTAGGATTTGATCCCTCCTTCCTGCTTGTCCTCTGTTGCTCAGCAGAGTCTACTCTTCCCTGTTCAGAGGTGGAAATTCTCTGCACGGGGTGAGCTCTCAGCCTGCGGTTCTGGCCCCCAGCTGAGGAATCAATGTACCTCTTATGATGTCCTTTTCCTTTGAGGTTTTGGGCCATTGCAACAGGTGTGGACACCAGACCCTCATGAACAGAAGGAAGAGCAGACTTGAAAGCTCCTTCAAACCAAGCACAGGACTGTCCTTTAGAAAGACAGTGGAGAGATTTGAAAGTGAAACTTTCAGTATGTGAACAAAATACTGTAGAGAATCTTTAAACCTCCATCACACTTCTAACCTTATTCCATCTCCATTTTACAGATGAGGAAGCCAAGGCACAGAGAGGTTAAGCCACTTTTCTAGAGTTGCACAGGATGCAGTGGCAGATCTGGGATTCACACCTAGGGAGCCTGGCTCCAGAGCTCATGTTAAAATCGCTAAGTGTCCTGTCTGCGGCTTCACCATCTGGAGACGGCACAGTCAGGATTTCAGCTTCAAGGTGTCTGCTCGAAGGGCTGACTCTTACGGAATGACTGTGAACTTGGCCAAGTTAATTCATGTTCCTGGGTCTCAGTTTCCTCCTCTGTAAAATGGGGTGACATTATTCACGTGACACATCCTGCTGGATTGTGATAAGGAATAAATGATATAGAAAATGTGTGTGAAAGAGGTTTATGAAGATTATAAAGAGCAGTTAAGAATTATACATGGTTTTAGTGCTTTTTGATCTACAGCGTGTTATAATCGTGCTACTTAATCTTCATGCCAACTCTTTCATCCAAGTCTTATCAATCCCAACTCAAATATGAGGAAATTGATACTCAAAGAGGAAAAGTGACTTTCTTAAGGTCCAGGACATAAGCCAAGTTCTTCTGAATTCAAGCCTAAGACTCTTTTACATGATTCTTTTATGCTAAGAGTTCACAGGGTTTGGGGGCATGAACAGTGTCATGTTCTTGTTATTTTATTTTATTTTATGTCTTTCTGATCAGGTAGCATAGTGACTTGCACATGGAAAGGATTTTGTTGGTTTGTTCTTGACTGAATGAATCATGACTGGATGGAGACGAGGCTTGATTCATCAGAAACTTGGGAAAATGCAAGTTCTGACTGAGTTTCTGATGAATCTAGAATCATCCTGCAACAAAGGCATTGAAAATATGTCTAAAAGGTTCCAGTTGACTCTCTTTCTCTCAGGAAGAGAAGTGTGATACACATCAGTGAATCTTCACTGGTGACCTAAGGATCTTACAATGTCTCCTAGTCATGCAATTATGGAACTTTTAGAACCAGAATGCATCTTGGAAATCATCTGATTCAACTTTCTGCTCAGCGGATAGATTCCCCCCACCACTGTGAACCTCAGTTGGCAGCTGAAGACCCGGGCCAATCCATCCCTTTCTCTTACTTTTCAGAGTTGAAGTTAGATAATTTGGATTCAAGTATCAAACCATCTGTAAGAAATGTAACATCAAGTTATGCCTCAGTTTCCTGATTGGTAAAAACACACTTTGATAGCTTGCCTTTTTCACTAGCTACACACTTGGGAGATTGTCCCATATCAATATAGAGAGAGCTGCATAACCCTTTCACACACACACACACACACACACACACAATTATTCAATCAGTCCCCCATTGGTATAGTTTATTTCCTACTTTTTTGCCATTGCAAACATTCTCATGATAAACATCCTTGAACAGAAAAAAAAAAAAAAAAAAAAAGCAGGACCTGCTTCACAGGTTGTGGTGACAAATAAATTAATTCCTATACAGCACTTAGAACAGTGCCTGGCATACAATAAACACTCTACAAAGGCTAGCTCTGATTATTTTAACTTTGTTAACTGAATAATTGAAATTATTAGAAGGGGAGATTTTGGAATACCTGGAAGAGGAAATGAAGCGAGAAAACACGCAGCATGTTAAGGGAATGCATCAGTCGTGACTAAGTTTAGGTGCTAGCAGCAGTGTAAACCGGGTAGAAGTTTCTTTACACCTTACATTCAATAAGTTTGGAGGCAGGCAGTCCAGAGCACCCCTGGACTCCGTGGCAACAGGGATTCAGGCATCTTTCATCTGAATACTCCGTGATGCGTGGCTTCTCTAGAATATGTCCTGGTCCCAGTTTGCTGCTGGGGCTCTAACCACGATAGCCACATTCCAGCCAGTGGGACAGAAAAATGCTGGGGAGAGAGGTGGGGACAAAGGGCGTGACTTTGATTTTAAAACCACTCCCAGCAAGTTACACACACCACTTTAACTTCATTGACCAGGACTGAGGTACCCAATCACACAATTGCAAGGAAGGCTGGGAAGTGCAGTCTTTAATCTGGCAGCCAGTTGGCCCACAAAAAATCACGCATCTAAGGACTGCAGAAGAAAGACAGTCAGTGATCATTGCCACAGGAAGTTTGTGGACTCTGGGGAAACGCCGTTCAGCAACCTTTGCTTTGGTAACAGGGAGTCTTTGGGTTCAAGCTAAGGGTTTTGGATTCATGCCTCAAGGGTTTTCATTAAAAGTACCTCCATACCCCCAAACCATTGCCTCTCTGAGTCACCATCCTACAGGCCATTGAACAGGGTGGAGGCTCCCCACTTCCCAAAGTGGGTGTGTATGCTTCAGTCGTTGGCCCTTGGGTTGACTTTGCAAGGGTCTCAGATGTATGCATGAGGAACTGAGTATCCTGGGTGGCTTGTGGAGTCAGCTCCTGTAACTTACATCGTCAAAGATGAGCTTGACTCGGTACTGAGCCCAGGTCAGACCTTGAACATTTGAGCTGCTTTTCTTCTAGAGAGAAAACCATCCCCGATAGAATCTCCTTGAGGCTCTTCTTCTAACCATGTAATGTAGACCTTCTGGTTACTGGAAACATTGAGCAAATCCCATTCTCACTGACTGGGGCCTGTCTGTGTTCATTAGAGTTCCTTCTCTTATTCTGTACCCGATCTTGCTTTCTCATTCCAGTAAATGATCCCTGTCTACAGTGGTTCCCACGTGCAGCAGGAATTTTGTCGGGATGCACATTAATTAATTTCTGGAAATCAAAGCAACCTTGGGAGCAGTGATTTCCCCTACGTGGAGGATAATCTCTCTCTTTTTCTCTCTCTGTCTCCCTCCTTCCCTCCTTCTTTCTATTTGGAAATGCCATGGAACATGGGGCAGGGGTGTTGGCTGCCCTGTGACCCATTTCCTCAGCGGGACCCTCAGAGGGGACAGGATGTAATTTGGAAAGAAAGATGGCCTCAGTCAGACCCACGAGAGGGTCTCCTGCGGTCACAGTCTCCAGTGAGGGGCTGCTTGGTTTTCGGAGGAACTGAGTGCATTTGTATGAGTGTAACTCCTCTCTGGGGCCAGATTGTGGAATAACTGGAGTTGGCTTCAGCGCCCTCTAGCTCCACTTCATAAACCTCCAGCTCCCTCCTGGGCTCCCCGCGCTCAGAGTACTCGCCCATCTTCGTTCCTCTCTGTTGTCTAAGAGTTTCCCATTCTCCTACATGTTTCTTAACTACTCCATTACCGACTTCTCCCCAAACCACTTAGCATTTTAAGGGTACTGGGCTAGAGATTGATGAAGGAGTCCTCACTAAACATGTTGAATAACTGAACCAAACTTGGAGCAACAATGTGATTTTGAGGTAGTCAGACGAATGTTAGGAATTTAAAGAAATCATCAACATTTGCATCAAGAGTTTGGCGATTGACAACCTCCCCTCCCCCACCCCGCCAAGGTCATACAGATAGTAAATTGTGGAGGTGAGTTTCCAACCCAGATTCTCTGCTGATCACCGTTCCAGGCCCCAAGGGGGATTTCAGAAAGGTCAACAGAGTGACATTTGGGGGCAGGTGGGTCTTTCAGGGTAGGTTTTGCCCCTCCCTCACAGACCGGTTCTGCTCCCTCCGGGGTGGGCTTGGGCTCGGGGAGTGGACCTCCAGGAGAAGCTAAATAAATAGGAATTTGGGTTCCCAATTCAACTCGAATCTAGCTGGGAGGACAGCTGACCAGGAATCACAGAATTGGGGAGGTGAACCAGCGGCAGATTTTTGTAGGAGAAATTGGAAGGAGTATGGGGCAACCTTTCCACCTTCCTTCTCGACTCAACCTGAAAGTACGTCAAATAATGTGGTTTCAGCTCCGTTTAGCTTCTTTCAACCTGAAAGTCAAAGTTTCTCTCCAAAGGAGGGAAACCTGCATGAATCGAAACTGAAAGAAGTTAACTCAAAGCCCTGTGAACTGAAACTGATGAATTTCACACAGCTCCGGTTCATTTTTGTCTTCTCCCATCCACCCCAACACCCCCGATCATATTCATTCAGGGAACGAGTCCGATGTAGATGTTTTTCCAACTGCCAGGCTCAAAACACCATCGACACACCAAGCTTATATTCTATAGTTACGATGGCTCAAGATGGCAAGGAATTATGCTTGCTTTATCTACCACTGGCTTTGCCAGGCTGGACTCATCGGAAGGATGGTTCCTTTTAGGGTAGAAAGCCCTTTGCATAGAGGGCTGGGCAAATTCCCAGGATACCCGGGCTATTGGAAGGAATACCGCTTTCAGAGATGGCAAGAAAACGTCTGCTTTCCTTTCTGCCCTCTTTGAATGAATAGTCTCTTCCCTCCCATGAGAAGAGGGAAGCATCAGATCTACCCAAAGCTGCTACTCAGAGGGCCTGACCCTGATGCAATGAAAGGCAGTTGCTGAGACCAGTCGGGCTCATCTAACGCTGGAATAACCAGTGGGTGACTGCAGAATGTGATTTGGAGGTTTCCATCCAGGGCTTGCTTCCAAAACATCTCTCCCGTAGCCCCCAATGCCCACCATCAGGGTCCCCAAGGGAGTCATCAACTCTAGGAAGCACGTTGAATGTTGAAGGCCTGCTGACAGCATGAGCAACTCCCTGTCTCCTTTGGGCTACCTGGAGAGAAAAGAATAATTTACTGGACAAAAAAAATGTGCCAAAGTAGAAATTCCTTCATCATTTGGGTGGGTTTCTTAACCACTTCTTGTATTTTACTTGAGTCTTCTGTCAACTCAGGAAGGGGCCTGAGGGGAGGAAGGGAACCATAAGGAATGGAAATGAATATTTAATTGTGTCTTTCGCAAAGAGTCTTCATGCATGCCATCTCAATTCATTTTCCCAGGACGTGTTTACCAATGGCTGTTCTGAAACAGAGACAAGCCCAAGGTCTAGGAAGGGACCGAGCAGGATTCAAACTCCCATCTCTCTGACTCCTTCCATAATTTCCATGCTTTCTCTCTAAATGAAGGGATTTTCAAGATTGCCCAGTACAATCTGCCCATTTTATTGAGGAGCAAGCTGAGGCCACAAAGGCCTCACCTAAAACTATACAGCTAGTTGATGTCAAAGGAGGGAAGACCATGTTTCTGGGTTCCTAAACCACGATTTCTTTCAACTACTCCCCACGACTGCAACAGGAAGAGTCAAAAGGCCTTTTGCAAAGGCCAATGAAAAAATAATCAGGGTATGACTATGGGGTGGAGAGGGGAGTGATTTATATTTTAAACATTGTTGGAGGGAAATTATATATGAGCCTTCTTGCTGCAAGTTTTCATTATTATAAGCAGAATATTTCTTTCTGTTGCAAAAATGAACCTAGCATAGTGAACACTGGAATTTGCTGTAAACAGATTCTCTACAGGTATGGATTAAAAATACCAAGGTCCCGGTGATTCTAATGTGTACCCAGAGATGAAAACCACTGTGAAAACTCAATAAGAGTAATTTTATTAACTTCTTTGCCTTT
Organism: Eubalaena glacialis; assembly: GCF_028564815.1. NCBI lineage: Eukaryota > Metazoa > Chordata > Mammalia > Artiodactyla > Balaenidae > Eubalaena > Eubalaena glacialis. The sequence goes on along the minus strand of NC_083722.1, from coordinate 30,619,731 downwards.
AAACTCACCTTAAATGAAAGTGTTTTGAAATTAATTATCATAATTCAGCCTGTGAATTAAGATCCTACCTTTGTAGGGTGCCATCTGCAGAATTTCCGCAGACTGGCTAGATTGCAGAAGGGTAGATGTTTCTCCTTGGCTGTAACCCATGTTATACCTCATGCAGGCGTAATTCAGAACGCATTACGGCGAGAGGAGGGCTTCTGCTAGTCGTACCCTTCTGACCCCGAGATTATATGATTTAATGTGTGTATATGTGGGTTATGTCAGACTCCCACATATTTTTAAACATACAATATAGATATCTGCATACTATGTAACTGAAATGATTATAGGTTTTTCTTTCTTTTTCAGAGTCAATGATTTTGAAGAAATGTGACAGTATTTCTGGGGGGAGACTTCTCGTCTCTTCCACTGCCCCGGTGAAAATCTCACTCAGAACAATACATCTTCTGTGAAACACTCTGCACAGAAAGTTGTGGAAATAAATCTTCCCTCTCACCACTGGAGCTGAAGTCAAACCGAGTGGAGCACAGAGGCTTTGGAAGGATTGACACTGCAAGGCAGAGGGAAAAGTGTCCTGAAAATGGAATAGGTTGGGGGAGGGACCGGCAGAATTCCCTTCTGGCAACTGTGCTGTGGCACTGTAAGGGTGTGAGTTCAGGCAGAAAAGACTATAAAGACCCCCTTAATCAATCTCAGGCTCTTACCTTTCATGCCCCTTTAGTGGAGAATCATAAAGGGGACCTTGGGCTCTACTTGCTTTACAGGGGGGAGAAAACCCACAGAAAACCCACAGTCCCTTTGCTGTAGCCCGTGTTACCACCTTTGCACACACACATTTGTTTGCTTACTTATGATGTTTACCCCCTTTCCCCCCAAAAGTAAGGTCCTCGGGGCCAGGATCTTTGTTTTGTTCACAGATGTCCCCAAGCCTCTAGCACAGATGGCATGCCAATATTTTTGAACTCAAGAATGAATCAAAACCCTCATCTGTGACAGGCGCTGTGCTAAGTGCTTTCACAGCGATTCCATCAAATCCTGAAAATACCCTTCAAGGCGGGTTCTATTAATAACCCCACTTCATACGCGAAGAAACCAAGGCTTAACCAATTTAACTGATTGCCAGAAGCTCTCCAAGCAGCCTGACGGGTTAGTCCCCACAGAGGTCACCGGCAAAGACGCTCCAGGCAGGCGGCTGCCCCCTGGCTGCCCATTCCCGCCTGCTCTGCGGTGAAGGCCTGGGCTTCCAGAAATTTCTTTGAAGGAGAAGCCCTGTTCTCTGCGGTTCTTGAGGCACTGCTGGCCTTGCTGTGGGTTCCTGCCACCTGACGTTCCAAACAGAGGCATTTGCTAATTTCCTGGGGAAGGCTTGTCCTCGGGTAAAAGCTGTTCCCAGTAGGTGAAAAAAAGGGAAGTTTTCAGACCTGCACACTTGGAGGTTTCACTTTCAGTGTTGTGTGGAGCTGACAAATAAACCTCTTCTGAGTTGGCGCTCCTTCCCCTCCAGCCCCACCCGCTGCCTATCTGCTTTTCCAGATTCACGTGAGTGTTTTGGTTAACTTTATCCCCTCCTGTGTGACTGTTGTTCTACCACAGGTTAATGCGGGGCTTCTGGAGCGGATAGGACTAGCCTGAGTTACAGGAACAAGCTACAAGCCGAAGGGAAGCACTGCAGCTTGTGACCGGTCCCGTCCCAGATATACACCCGCACATCTGGACGAGAGATCATGTGACAGCTTGAAAAGCCAGAAACATATCCTGGATACCATAAAAAATAGTTCTGTTAAATTAAAAAGGCTTTAAATACTGGCTCAGCTGGTTTGGGGGTCTTTATGTCTCTCTCTCTCTTTTTTCATTGTTCTGGAATTCACTGTAGGATTTGTGATTGCGGAAGACTGTGAACCCATCGGATTGTGAATTTGTTTGCAAGTTTTTTGAAAGTTCAGCCAGCCCTTCTCTACTTTCGTAACTTTGGGCATGGCTTGTTGATTTGGGGATCGGGACTTGGTATCTTGGTAAAAAACAAAAGAAAACAAAGCAACACACTCAAATAAAAAAAGAAACTCTCCCCTTTCCCACTTGCCAACCCCTCCCTCAGATCCCCCCAAGAAAACCATCAAAACCCTTGGCCAAATCCTGTCTCCTTTGACAATATTTAAGAAAGATCCTGTAGGGCATTAAGCTCTAAAATAGTATCGGTGAAGAGAAATGTCATAGTTCTCTTTGGATAGAATCCAGAACAGATTGGAAATAAAGAGATGAATGGATGTGAAACACCAAAGTATGGTCAAGACTTGATTCCTGCAACTCGGAAAAAAAATCTCTATTTTCTTTTTCTTACGCAAATAAAACATTCTTGTGTTGCCCACTGGACATATCTTTCTCCCTGATTTACCAAGATTGCAGAAACCAGGATTAAACAAGGCACCCATTCCAAAACCAAAAATCTGTTTTCTCAAACTATCGAAGAGTGAATGACTTTGAGAAGCGAGCATGTGATTAAAAGACAAAAAAGGAAAATCGTGCCTCGTTTCTTTTTCAAGAATGGACAGCCAATCAGTCAGAATGGTCTCTGTTGGCATTTGCCTTATCTGCTGGTGATAGTTCATCTTTTAATTCAGGAAAAAGTAGCCAAAGCAATATTGGTAAAATACCACCAGCTTTGGGTTTTCTAAAATATGTGAAACCATGTTATTTTCACCTATTCATTAGTTCAGTCCTTCTCTTCTCACCATTGGACTGTCACCTTCAGCCAGGACCTTGTCTGCCTTGTTCTCTATTGAGTCCTCAGTGTCCAGAACAAGGTCTCACCAATGCTGCTGCCTGGCTTCGAGCTGGGTATCTCTGTTTGCCCCTCCAGGTGCACTCTGTACCTTTTCTCACCTCATTCTGTGCCCCGGGGCTGATGCCATGAACCATGTCCATGGGCTCTGTGATGGTTAAGTTTATGCTCCAACTTGACTGGGTCAAGGGATCCCCAGATAGCCGGTAAAGTATTGTTTCTCAGGGGTGTTTCTGACCGTGTTTCTAGAAGAGATTAGCATTTGATTTGATAGACCGAGTAACGTGGGTGGGCATCATCCAATTCAGTGGGGGCCCAACTGTAACAAAAAGGCCAAGGAAGAGTGAATTCTCTTTCTCTCTTCTTGAGCTGGTATGTCTACCTCTTCCTGCCTTCAGATGTCAGAGATCCTGGTTCTTGGGCCTTTGGACTCCAGGATTTACACCGTGGCCCCCAGTTCTCTTATACCACTGACTTTCCTTGTTCTATAGCTGGCAGACAGCAGATTGTGGAACTTCTCAGCCTCCATAACCACATGAGCCAATGCCTATCATCAATCTCATACATGTCTGTATATATCCTATTGATTCTGTTTCTCTGGAGAACCCTGGTTGACACATGCTCCCTGGCCCTCCAGCTTCCCTTTGGACGCCAATGAAAGCACCAGGGAATATCAGCATCGAGCTGGCTGAGTCTCTGAGCTGCAGCCACAGCCCCTGTCAAACCCAGGGATGGTAAAACCTCCCTTCTTCTACTCCCAGGATCCTGTACCTATCCCTTGTAATAGTCTCTTCATTAAACTCAGAAAATGACTCCTTTTGAGTTTATCTGTTTCTACAATTATCTGTATTCTGCTGGGGTCCTGACTAAGGAAATTAAGATTTATTGAATGAACAAATGAATGAGGCTTCACTGTAGTGAGCCATACATCTGGATAATTGCAACACATTGGTTCCAGAGCCATTTCCTCCCACGTTCAATTCTTTAGAAATGTCATTGTCACCATTAGTTCAAGACTCCAAGGATGCGCTGGAGTTGTTTTTCTCCAGTAAAAACCCACAATCTGCTCCAACCCCTTATTGGTTTCTCTTGTGATCAATGATATGAACAAACAAAGCAGTATGCAGCATTTAGAAAGGTCCATTATTGAATCACCTACCTATTCATCCATTAATTAATTAATTATTCATCATTCAAGAGAAATTTAATAAGCCCCTACCATGCGCCATGCAGCTGGGGATGGCAATTTTATTTCATCTTGCATGTCACCTGGTAGATTCATAGAGCATGGCATTGAAGTAAATTCTGAAGCAGTCTGAAATCAGTGGGAAAATGTGCCAAGATCAGTTAGTAACGTCTGCCATGGATAGAGGAATGGTAGCACATACGATCAATATTTACAGGACCAGTATTTGCCATCTGTGTGTTAATGAGTAAGCAAAAAAAAAAAAGCAATATAAACCCTAGTAACAAGCTTATTTTTGCCTCCAGCTTTGCTGCCTCATGTTAAAACTGCGTGCTTGCTCAAAGACTTCTGATATACAATAACTACCTCTCCTCAGACGCACCCAAATGGTTATTTGATTGTACAAAGACATCATTGACCTGAAAGTGCCTATTTTCATTATTTACCTTCTGGATTGTATTTGCTGGGTTACAACACACAATTAAATGCAAAGTTTTTCCATCTACTTTCCTGAAAGGGAAATCGTGGACTGCAATGACCAGCCAGCCCCCAACCTTAGTTAAGATGAAGATTTGCTAGCAGGTTCTCATCACTTTTGGGTAAATTGTCACAACCATCACTCAGGAGTCAAAGGCATCCTTTACAATAGCTTTTCTCTCCAGACCGGTCTTCCTGGATTTTTTTAATAAGGAAAAACACATGAGGAAACTTATTCTCCTTAGCTTTTCATTCTCAATTAATCAATTTTGGTTCTATAGCCAGCTCAACTCATAAGACACTGGATTTGACATACAGAATCCTTGAATTGAACTTCCTGTGTCCTGGGTACGCATTCCTCTGGGGGCAAGTTTCCTGATTGCCCTGTTTGGCACCTAATTCTCGTTCTTGAACCCTGTTTCTTTAATACAAGCTAGCTCAGCAGCCCTGGGAAAACCACTTACCCTCTCTCTGGGCCTTCATCTGACAGGAGGGGGTTCCATAATAAAAGCTAATAATTATTGAGCACTTACTTTGTGCCAGGCTGTGTAATAAATATTTAAATGTGTACACAGTTAGTACTAAATTATTACACTAAACATGTAATAGATGCTTCATATTGAGGATCAGCAACTCTTCCTATAAAGGACCATACAGCAAATATTTCCAGCTTTGCAGGCCATATGTTCTCTGCTGTGGTTCCTTAACTCTGCCACTGCAGTGTGAAACAGCCACAGACAATGTGTAAACAAATGAGTGTCATTGTATTCCAATAAAACTTTATTTACAAAAACAGCCAGTGGGCCCAGGGTGGCTCAACTTTGCCACCCTGGCTTGATAAGAATTTTTCCATTTAATTTTTGTAACAAGCCCATAATGCAGGTACTAGTTAACTAGATAGATTAAGTCACTTTTCTGAGGCCACTAAGACAGGAAGAGCCAGGATGAAGACTCAGACTAGTGGCCCCATGTTTAAACCACCCTTCTGAGTTTCTAAAAGCACCAAACATTGACCCATGCCCTACACAGGCACCTCCTGGGACGCTCAGCATCCCAGCCTGAGTCCTATCAACTCTCTCCTATCCCCCTTAACCTCTCTCAAAAAGGTCACCCTTCTCAGGCATTCATTTCCTCTTAACTCACTGTCTGTCCTCAGCACAGAGTTTGGCATCAACCCCAGAAAGTCCTAAATCCTCTTACATTCTGAATATTAAGTCCTCTGCCAGACTGGGGTTTCTCTCAGTCTACATACAATTGGAATGAAATCACCAGATGAAACCAAAGAGCTCACATTTGAACAATGCCTGCTCATTGATTATGTTGACTATCTCGTGGTTTTGAGTTTGAACCTGTAGTTCCACTGTCAATTTGCCATGTGACTCCAGGTGTATCATAATCTCTTGGTTTCTTACCTATTGAGGGGTGATTTTAAAAAAACAACCCATAAGTTTGTGGTGAACACTTGCCAATAGAAGCATTATGCAGCCATGGAGATATGGCATGCAGTGATGCCAATCCGGACCTTATTTCTTTTTCCTTTCTTATTTCCCTGTTTTGAGGGATGGCTGTAGAAGTATTTTACTCACTGCCAGTTAGTGGTTTGTGCTTGTGTCCAGTGGTGCTTCTGTCCCAGGTGGGTGAGCATGAGTGGTAGAAGCATCACTTTCAAGATTTGGTTCCTGTCATCTATGTTGGGTTACACTCCAGCTGAGGGTGGACCCATGGATCCACCCACTCATTGGGTCAATATTTATTGTGTGCCAGCTCTGTGCCAGACACAACACAGCCTGGGAATATGGTGGTGGACAACACAGACTAGAGTCCTAGAGTCTAGCTAGACCCACAGACACTCAACCACTCCTTAACCAGGGTTGTAATGACACGCATGATAAGTGCTGTGAAGCAAGCTGGTGCCATGAGCACTTAAGACAAAGAAGGACTCCAAACTGAGGTGAGGAGAGTCCAGGGAAATACTGCCTAGGACATGGCTTCCTCCTCCTCCATCTGCTGACCCTGGCTGTGTAAAGGACCTGAGGACAGAAGAAGTTGGGTGTTCTGAGGAAGTGAGGCCAGGTGCTAGGGGTCTTGGGGGTATGAGTTGAGGCCAGAGAGGTAGGCAGAGGCCAGATTGGGCAGTGCCTTGTAGGTCATGGGAGGGAGTATTGACTTTATCCCAAAGATAATAGAAAACTATTAATAGTTTTAAAAGGTGAAGAATAGGGAGTAACATGATCGTGGAAGGGCTAAGAATGTACAAGCTCAAAAGGATATTGATTGATCTTAAAGCTTTTGAGGTAAAAATGTGACACCGACCAACTTTCTCAACCTTCTCTCCCTGTATTTCTTTCTATTCTCCTTCCCGTCTCTCAAACAGATAGGTCTTCTTTATGTTCCTTGAATCCCCACTACACTGCCACACCCTGCTCCTCACTGGAAGGTTCTCTCTACTTCTAGGTGCTCATCTAAGCCCTGCCATCCTTCAGAACCAGTTCACGTCTCACCTCCTCCATGAAGCCTTCTTGGGTGGCCCTTCAACAAATTACAAAATATAGTCAGCACTGTAAACAAATAAGAAGGGGAAAGACTAATCTCTCACTTCAGTCTTTCCCTCTAAAGTCCTTTCCAAAAGTCCCAGTTCCAGGCTTTCTCTCCAAACCAACTTGTATTTTCTCTCACCAGGAAACTGTCTGCTGGCCATGAAACACTACCTGGCTCATCCAAATCCTACTCATCCTTCAAGATGGACCTCAGAATCACTCTTCACAGGACCCCTCCCTGACCACTCCTGTGGGAAGAGACTTTGATCCATCCCTCCTCTCGAGTACTATCTACTTACTGATTAATGTCAGTTAAGAAGACAAAATGAAACAAAGCAAACAAATCCTTGTTTGCACATCTATCTTGTTCCCTTTCTTGACATAAGAATCTTGAAGTGTGGGGACCATGCTCTGTGACTCTTCATACAATTCTTTTCACTGACACAGCACCCTGTAGATGCTCAATAAATACATGTTTCTTGATATTTCTTGGTCTGAGGTCACATACTCATTTGTATGCCTGGATTTGTGGAAGATGAGAGGCTTCTAACCTTGTCCCTTGAAGTCCTTCTCCATCACTGTTGTCAGAGTGACAATCCTAAAACTTACTTTTGTATCATCTCCCTCCCTTGAGCCATCATCTTGGCTCCTCATTAACCATGTAATAAAATCTAGACTCCTTGAATAGTGCCTCCCCACACTTTTACTGTGTTTTAATTTTCTATTGATGTGTAACAAGTTACCATGAACTTAGCAACTTGAAACAACTCATATTTATTATCTCACAGTTTCTGTGTGTCGGGAGCCTGGGCCTGACTTAGCTCGGTTCTCTGCTTCAGAGCCTCAACCAAGTTGCAATCAAGCTATCAGCTATAGCTGTGGTCTCATCAGAGGCTCAGATGGGGAAGAATTCACTTCTAAATTCACTCTGATTGTGAGCAGAATTTATTTCCTTATGGTTGCAGGAGTGAAGTCTCCTTTGGCTATTAGGAACCTCCTACAGTTTCTTGACATGTGAGCTTCCACTTACTTAAAGAGCACTTGCTTTCTCACAGCTGGCAAGGGAAGGAAAAACTCCAGGGCAAGTGTTCCAAGAGTCTTATGTAATGGACTAGAATCAATACCATCACTTTTGCCATATTTTGTTGGTTAGAAGTAAGTCATAGGCCCTTTCCATTCCCAAAGGGAGAGGATTATACGAGAGTGTGAACAATAGGAGGTGGGGATCTAGGGTCTGTCTGCCACAGACTGTGGCTCCCTCTACTGTTTCTGAAAAGTGGAACCCAGCAATGCCAGATGTTTCTACTTCTGAAAAACATACCACCTCCTTTTACATTTCTAGGAATTTATATAGGCGTTTGTATCTGACTGAAATGTCCTCCCCTACTTCACCTCCTCCAGTGATTCTTCCCCAGTGTCTTCTATCTTAGAAAAATTGAATCATTCCTTTCTCTGTGATATTTCTGTTCTCTGGACCCATATCTATGGTCATGCTCATCAGGCAGTGGGTACCCTACTTGTATATCTCTGCTGTATTAGACTCTAATTTCTTTAAGATTGGGGAATATGTGTTCTTCATGTCTTTATTTCCAGTGCTCACGTCTAACATAAACCTGGAGCAGAAGTGATGTATGCCACAGCTGCACAAAATGTGTAAAAGTGGTTTACTTAATGGGAAATGATCATTGATCTAAAATGGAGGTTGGCAACCTTTTCACTCTCATACTCCATAAATAAATTTTGAAAAGTTATTTGCCCTTCCCGTCAGATGTTTCTGAGTTGTTATCTATAATTAGTCAGTTTCCTTTTTTATTTTATGTTTTTTAATTTTTATTTTATAATTGGAGTACAGTTGATTTACAGTATGTTAGTTTCAGGTATACAGCAGAGTGATTTAGTTATACATATACATATATCTATTCTTTTTCAGACTCTTTTCTGATATAGGTTATCCCAGAATACTGAGTAGAGTTCTCTGTGCTATACAGTAGGTCCTTGTTGATTATCTATTTTATATATATATACAATTTTATATATATATTTTATATATGGTAGTGTGCATATGTTAATCCCAACCTCCTAATTTATCCCTCCCCCCACCTTTCCCCTTTGGTAACCACAAGTCTGTTCTCTAAGTCTGTGAGTCTGTTTCTGTTTTGTAAATAAGTTCGTTTGTATAATTTTTTAGATTCCACATATAAGTGATATTATATGATATTTGTCTTTCTCTGTCTGACTTACTTCACTTAGTATGATCATCTCTAGGTCCATCCATGTTCCTGTAAATGGCATTATTTCATTCTTTTGTATGGCTGAGTAATATTCCATTGTATATATGTGCCACATCTTCTTTATTCATTCATGTCGATGGGCATTTAGGTTGCTTCCACGTCTTGGCTATTGTAAGTAGTGCTGCAACGAACATAGGGGTGCATGTATCTTTTAGAATTATGTTTTTCTCTGGATATATGCCCAAGAGTGGGATTGCTGGGTCATATTGTAGCTCTATTTAGTCAGCTTTTATTAGGTTATGATGCTATAACAAACGTACCCAAATCTTATTGGTTTATTGTAACAAGGTCTTATTTCTGGCTTACCTGATACGTTGGCTGCAGGTTGTTTATGGATCTGTTCCATATGTCTTCTCCTTCCAGGATCCAGGCTGAAGCAGCACCTGCTGTTTGGAACATGACATGCTTGTGGCAGAGGGAAAAAAAGAGCTCTGGCAGAACCATGTGGTGACTTTTAAAGCTGCTGTGCAGCTATGGCATACATCATTTCTGTTCACATTCCATGGGCCAAAGCAGGTCATAGGGCAGAGCCTGACCCAAGTATATTCCTTTTATAAGAATGGGGCAGCAAACAATTGGAAATAAAAATACAATCTATTACACCGTCTAAAATATTTTAGTAAGTTTAATAGTTGCAAATGTTATAATTTCTGGCATATTGCATATGTGCTTTACATATATTTTGTCATAACCTTAGAAACTCATTCAGTTTGAGAACATTTCCACTCACATAAAACCCCCTTGGCAAAGGTGGTTCGCATGTTCAAATAAATCCGTCGAATCAGCCTTGTCTTTTGTCAGGAAAAAAAATCTAACTTAAAATTTTAATTCAAATATACTTGTTGATATGTTCCTATGGCAATTATTTATTTCTAATTTGTAGATAGGTAGATAGTCCCACAGTTCAAGTCACAGAGTCCTGCCATTAATTGGTTTCCTGGAAGAAAAAAGGTTCTGCCCTTTTAATAATTCTTACTAAAGTCCTCATTGCTTTGCTGTCAAGGAGTTCCTTTCGGAACAATGCGTTATCAAATTGCTCCTTGTTTGGTGTCCCAGAGGTTTTTACTCACCAAAGTCATACCCCAAAGCAAGACTTGGATGGGCAAGAAATATACCATATTTTGTCAAGTAAGAAAATGGTGACCTTGAAAGGGGAAGTGAAAACAGATGCCACAGACCGGTGGTGCTGATCTAAGAGAATTTATGGAAGTTTAGGGTCTGGAAAAGTATTCTCTTACATTATTCTTTTTTTTAAAAATTTATTTATTTTATTTATTTATTTTTGGCTGTGTTGGGTCTTCATTGCAGCACGTGGGCTTTCTCTAGTTGCAGCGAGAGGGGGCTACTCTTCGTTGCAGTGCGCGGGCTTCTCATTGCGGTGGCTTCTCTCGTTGTGGAGCACGGACTCTAGGCGCACGGGCTTCAGTAGTTGCGGCACGGGGGCTCAGTAGTTGTGACGCACGGGCTTAATTGCTCCGCGGCATGTGGGATCTTCCCAGACCAGGGATCGAACCCGCGCCCCCTGCATTGGCAGGCGGATTCTCAACCAGGGAAGCCCCCTCTTGCAATATTCTTGCCTGAAAGAAAGTCTTTGGACCTCGTAGGAGTACACACACCCAGTTTGAGGATTATTTCCATAAGATATAAGATGCTATAGACGTAGGTGAAGGTAAAATGAATGGAAAGACCTCAATGAAAAAAAGAACCAGAATGAAGAAAGTGGAGTAAAAGGCTCAAATCATATAGAAAATGTGTGAAAGTTGAGAAGTAAAAACTTTCCTTGGTTAAAGCTGGCTAGGGAGATGACACAAATCTTCCCCTTCCAGGAGAGAAGGAGAAATCAGTGATGGGGCTGGAGAAGGAGGGAGAGTTTGGGGGTGGATCCTGAAGTGAGGGGTAAGCCTAAGAGAAAAGGGTCCTGGACACCAGCCCATGAAGGATGACTACGTTGGTGCCAGTTTGAGGAAACATCACGTACGTGGTCTCTTGAGTTGATTTCAGAGGAAGTTTCAGGAATCATTGATTTCATCTGCTCGTCACCAGCATGATTAATACATGTTTCAGGACACATACACACACACACACACACACACACACACACACACACTCTTATTAATGAAGCCCGTATGCCTTATACAAGAAACAGATCACAAAGCTCTGGAAATACTTTCCAGGACATTTCCTGTCCCTGCCCACACCCCTCCATCACCCACAACCCACCACTACTTTTCCGTCCTTTCCTCACCTTCTCTTACTCTTTCTTCTCCTTTGCTTGTTTTCTTCCCGTTTCCTGTTGTTCCCTTTTGTCCTCATACTCATCCCCAAAGGCTTAACCCTGCCTTGTTTTTTAGTCAGCAACTGACACTGATTTAGAAAAACAAATGAACATTCTCTGCGCCTCGTCTCAGCAACGCTCAGGAATTTTTTAGTTTTGGAAGAGTCTCTTTGCTGAAAAAATGAATCAAGAAGGTGATAAGGTATTGTTGAAAGTCTCTAGCCAGGTACGATGTGGCACAGCACGCAAGGGCTTACTTAGGACCATATCTGTATTTATTACTAAAAAATACGAGTTTGTATAGAATTGTAAGATGTCAGGAAGTGACAGAAACTTAGAGACCATCTAATTCAAAGTGTTCATTTTCCAAAAGAGGAAACTGAGGTCAGAGAGGGGAAAAGATTTGTCCAAAGTCACATAGGACTGGCAACTTTCCACCTTATAGTCCATTGTCTGTGGGGAAAGCTGGGACCCAAGTGTCAAAAGTCCAGGGGCATCCATTTATTAACATGCAGAGGTGAGCAAGTCCACAAACATGTATGTAGTAGTTACAGCAAATATAGTAGACATAGTGGGCACTCTGTGCTCTTTACCTCCTTTCTGACTGAATATATTCAGCTCTTATTTATCTAAGAGTGGGATACCTATGGTGCTTCAGTGAGTTATTTGCCTATTTGTAACCATGTGGTTATATTTTAGGTCCAGCTGGAAGGGAATTGGGGCTGCACACAGACAGGGGTATATATCTGGGGCATGTATCTCTGATTGAAGTCTTAAGCAAAAATATGCCTGACAGTGAGGTCGTCCAACATTATCTATTCTCCTAGGAAGCATTTGGCTGGGAATTAGGAGAACCGGGTTCTAATCCCACCCTGCCACTGGGTTTTCTCTGAATGGCCTTGGGAAAGTCCCTTCCCCTCTCTGGGACTCCATATCAGCATCTTTAAAGTGCAAATAACACCTCATAGAGTAGCGAGAAGCTAACGAAGTGGTGAGTGTAAAGCACGTGATAAGTGATTAGGTGCTGAAATAATGTAGGAACTTTAATTTGTATTACCACCTTTCATTGCCATAGGGAATTCAGGATTTTTTAATAGGTGAACAATGTCCTCGTGCAGGCTCTCTGATTGCACTTCAATCCCTGCCAAGTGTCTCCCCTTCAGAGGGGCTCCTCTGACCAGCCCCTTGCCATCTGCTGTGCTACCCAATTCCTTTAGTTCACTCTCAATCCTCTTAACCAAGTCTATTTTTACCTCTAGCCCCTATCACCCTCTGCCATGTTATGAAGTAGTTATTTTCTTTTTCCACTATTTAACTGTAAGACCCAGGAGAGCAGGGACTTTGGCAGTGTTGCCTACCGCCTTATTCCCAGGGCCTAGAACAGGCAGTGCTGGCACGTAGTGCATGTTCAATAAACATTTACTGATGCATGAATGAGCTCGGGACCTCTTGAAGGAATTTGACACGGGCATCTGTAGCTGGAGACGAAGTAGGTACAGGAGGACAAGGGGGTGATTCCAGGCGGTGGTGACAGCTTGGGTGATGCACAAATTCAGATTTCATGGCCTCTGTGGATATTTTGAATGCCCAGAGATACTGGAGCACTTTTTTCAGAATTTTATCTCTACATCTCCAGTGATATAAAAGACCAGGAGGGTGAGGCATCAGCAACCCAGCAGAGTGAGGTGTGCTCCTGCTGCCATCCATCTAGAGACGTGGATGGAGCTGGGATGGTGGGGAGGAACAGTTCATCCTTAAAACACTATGGCAGGAGAGGTGAGGTGAGGAGAAGGTCAGGAAAGGAGGTAGAAGCTTGTGGCACTTCGAGGAGACCCTTCCCCATCTTCAAGTGTGAGCCAGCCTCTGCCAGATGTTACCAACTGTTTGCCCAACATTGGAAGCTTGTTGATGTGACAGTCATGGAAGCTACTGGAAGCTTCTGGTTTTGTGAGCTGAATAAAAGAATCCACTCACAGAGAACCTTTGGAACGCTTAAGGGGAATACACCTGGTTCCTCCTGAAAACTGGTAGCACAGAGATCTCGAAGTGACCCTGCTCTGAGCTGATTTTCAAAGTGCTGGGCTGATAAAACCGGCCGTTGCCCGAAAGTCAGTCTCAAGGATCTTGACTACTATGCTGATACACAAGGATCTATTGTATTTGTATTATACTATGTTATATTTTATGTATTTTACAGTATTCTATATGTATATATGTATGCACACACACACACACACACATCTTCTGTGTGTAAGAAAAAGGCAGAAGAGAGAAAGAGGCAGGAGAGAGAAATGAGCGGATGTCCCGTTCATCACAATGAGTGGTGTTGACCACAGGCAAGGAGCCTCGTGGCATCCTCTCCTCCTGAATTTTCAGCACACCGAGTGCCCCGGTGGTGCTCTGGAATCCTACGCAAGGCCCTGATCTCTAGATGGTCCGAGCAGCATTTGCAAGAAATGACAGCAAAAAGGCTAAATGCCTCTGATCCCTGCTGCCGTCCCGGTGGCCGTGCCGGTGGAATGCCAGCCACCCAGAACCCCACTCTGGTAGCTGCTCGGTTTGTGTTTGTACATTACCCCCGCCTCTGCAATCCACGGACGCGGGGCTGCCTGTCAGCAATCTGGAGTCATTTTCTTTTCCGTTCTGGTTTCATGCCTGGGTCTCCCGGGGTCCCGCCAGGCACATCCATTAGGGGTCTGCCCTGGGCTGGGGGCAGCTCTGGGATGGGATTCTGTGGGGTCAGCTGGGCTTTGCCTGTGCTGCTCTCTCCTGAGGAAACAGCTGACTCTCTTGGGTGTGTCCGAGAGTGGCAGATGGAGGAGGAGGAGATGCGGACATGGTCCCTGGTGCTCCCTAGGGGCCTGGGAGAGTGTGCGGGAGAGCCACCCTCCACCCCTGGGCTCTCCCTCCACGTTTTCTCTCTCCTGTGGTCAACCACAGGGTTTGAAAAGGCTCCTTTGGTGTAGCTCTGGGGTCCCTGACCTCTCTCCAGTCCTCCTGCCTTAAAGCAGTGGGGCCCATCTTGGGATCTTTTCAGCTTTCTGTGAAGATCTGGGCAAGCTGCTTTTCTCCTCAGGAGGCTTTGTCCCCGCCAGCCAAGTCATGTTCCACTGAGGTCATGGGAGATGGATTATTTTACACAGGCATCTGCAAATGACGGCTGAAACTCGAATCTACAAGTAGGTGTTGATGGCAGAAACTCCCAGGCATCTGTTTCCATCCCTTTGGCACCCCCATCTCCAGCATCTGCTCCACACCTTTCCTGCCTTGCAGAAAATTTCTGCTCTCCTTTGAGTTTCAGTCTTCCCTGGTGGTCAGTAGGAGCTATGACACGAGGAACCCAGGGCCGGGGGTGCCTGGGAGCCTCCGGGTGCCGTGGGGTTGTCTGCCCGGTGCAGTGGGTTAAAGACTTGAGCTGGATGGCATTTGAAGTAGTCTGTGATACAGAAACTCACCCATCAATTGCCAATGTGTGTGAGGAGGACCACACATGGCTGTTTCCTTTTGTAATAGTCTCCCCTCCTTGCCCTCCACCTCACGTTACACTCAGTATTGTGCTACATCCAGGGGAGTTTTTCTTGGCACAATCCCGGATTTGTCTCTATTTTTGACGTAAGTCACAGAACGATTGTTCTCAAAGACAGTGAAAGGGAAAATGGAAGAATCGTGACCGAGTCCCCGTTTCCACCTGCTCCTTCATTTCCCGCCTCTGAGGAGGTTTAGATGGTACCATGGCTGCGTCTCTCTCTCCTCAGCCCCACAGCCTGCCCCTCCTCCTCTAAACTCTTTCAGACATTCTGCTATTAGAGAAGGAGAATTTTAGAACAGCCCACAATAAGGATTGGACAGATGGAATATGTTCTATTCTGAGATTTTTCTCCCCAGTCAGCTTTGAAAAATTGTTAACTTGGACCAAGATTCCTTAAACTCCAAAGGTGCAGAGACTGTGAATCGTAAAGAGCCAGGGCTTTAAAGCACCATGACTTCTCTCCTTCTCCACACCCAAATTGGTAATGGGTGGTCAGTTATTCCATGGAATTGGTGATACCCACTTCTAAAGCTCTTCCAAGTTGAGTGCAATGTCCTCAACAACATATATAAAAATCAGACCCTGATATCTTACTCGAAAATCTTCAGTGCCTCATGGCCACCTGCAAGCTGAAGTCCAAAGATTTAACCAAGCTGCTAAGGACAGTTGTTTAGGTTGTACACCGCACAATGCTAAGGTGACTCATACTCGGCACAGTCATGCTAAGGCCCTGTGATAAGCGAAGCATTCAAAGCTCTTCACAGTGCATGTTCAAGCAACTCTTCTAATCTTCTGTTCCCTAAGCCTGTAGGTGTACCTCTACCTTTAGCCAGGCTGGTTTCACTGCCTCTAAACACATCTTGAAATCCCTACACCTGGGACTTCACAGAGACTCTTCCTTTAGCGTAAGGAGCGCTGCTTCCTCATCTCCACCTAGCTCAGTCTT
Organism: Eubalaena glacialis; assembly: GCF_028564815.1. Classification (NCBI taxonomy): domain Eukaryota; kingdom Metazoa; phylum Chordata; class Mammalia; order Artiodactyla; family Balaenidae; genus Eubalaena; species Eubalaena glacialis. Next base: position 30,603,705 of record NC_083722.1, on the reverse strand, counting down.
CCCAGTGCTTCAAAATCTACTTTATCTTATTTTTAACTTTTATACAATTTTTAAAGGTTACTTTCTATTTACAGTCAGTACAAAATATTGGCTGTATTCCCCGTGTTATACAGTACATCCTTGAGCCTGTCTTACACCCAGTAGTTTGTGCCTCCCATTCCCCCACCCCTATGTTGCCCCCCTCCCCCGCTTCACTCTCCCACTGGTAACCACGAGTTTGTTCTCTATATCTGTGAGTCGGCTTCTTTTTTGTTATATTCACTAGTTTGTCGTATTTTTTAGATTCCACATATGAGCAATGTCATCAAGTCTGTCTGACTTGTTTCACTTAGCGTAATACCTTCCAAGTCCATCCATGTTGCTGCAAATGGCAAAATTTCAAAGCCTTCTTTAAGTTTCACCTTCTCTGTGACATTTTCCCTGCCCACACCACCTGGAAGGCATCCTGTTTCTTCTGTACTTCTGTAGTTTTTGTGATCAACAGACCCCTTGAGACAGACTACCCACAGCTGGAATTTTAGTTTTCTTCCCGTGAATTCTATGTCTCTAAGTAGACTGTGAGCATTTGAAGACCGAGCCACGTCTAACATGGCCTGGATTTCCTGCAGCACCAGACACAGCGCCTGACACACAGTGGGTGCTCATTCAATTCGTGACCCCCGGGCTGGTTGGTTCCAGTTGCTTTGTGAGCCATCCACTCACCCTCTCTCCCACCCCCTTGTTATTTTATTCCAGTTCCTGGAATTTCATAATAACAGAGATGGTTCCAAAAAGCCGATACAGACCATTTCCTCCAAATAAACCCATGTTTTCATATGACAAACGCTGGAACTTTCTCTAAAAGAAACCCCTCTGTTTGGGTTCCATCAAACACGCCAAATAATAATGACAATAAAACAATATCCATTTATTTAGTGCTTCCTAATGATAGGCGCATGGACTAAATACGTACATTACCTTCTTTAATCCTCAGCAAACCCTATTTTCCCAGCTTTACACATGAATAAATGAAGCTAAAATAGGTAAAGCAATTTGTCTTAAGTCACAGAACTAGTTGGTGATGGCCCCAGGATTTGAACCCAGTCTTTCTCAATCTCAAGGGTCTTTTTTTTTTAATAAACTTTTAAAAAAATTAATTAATTAAGTTATTTATTTATGTATTATTTTGGCTGGGTTGACTCTCAAGGGTCTTAACCACTGTGCTGATAGGCAAGGTCTCCCGGGTCTGGTCTGCAACACTTTTGAAGGGCATCCTTGTTGTCAGACATTCTGTGGGCTCAGGGATGACCTGGCTGCGGACAGAGACCTCAGTCCTCAGAGCGTGTGTGCCAGAACTAGTTAATAGGCCTTATCTTTAAAATGAAGCAATTGGATCTGGTCCCTTCCTGTTCTAAGAATTTATGAAGCTACAAAAAAAGACATGGCCCTTGCTCTCAGGAATTTACAATCTTGCTGGCGGGTGGGGGTGGGGGGGTCGGGGCTGGGCAGGGAATAGAAACCTCAGGAGAGAAAGAGCCAGCTAAGGTAGACTATGTCCCAGCCAGGTGAGTGCATGAGGTCCACTGGTTCAAGTACATCAGAGGATCAGAGAAGACGGTGCTATTGCTTTGCAAGCAGAGCAAGCTTGGATCTGCCATCAGAGGGATACCTTTTTCCCAAGGACAATGAACTTGACCTAGGTCCGGGTTGGCGGCGGTGGAGCTGCCGGAGGAGAGGCACATATCACAAACCCTAGGATGTTTATCAGCCAGACCAGTTTGACCCTTCAATAAGATGTTTCTTGAGCAAATTTTTTGGAATTTTGGTGGGCTCTGACCTGCAGTTTTCACTTCCAAAATAACTTGACTTTTCTAAAGTGGTAATTTCATTTTCATGATAATACTAAACTGAAGCCACATGATCCCTAATTGGAAGCAGGTCTTGGGCCGCAGAGTTGCCAAGAAGCAGTAAGAAACATGCTTATTCTACTACTTTGCTTGAGGCACTCAGCATTTTTGAATGCCTGGGCAGAAATATAGTTTTTTAAATAAAGCCAACCCCTGAGAGAGGAGGGGGCGAGGGGAGGGGAGAGGGAGCCAGGGGAGGGGGTGGTTAGAAATGGGAGAAGGAGTTTTTTGTTAATCCAAAGAGAGCAAAATAACACTTTATTTTTGTGTTTAAATTTTCCTGTCTGTCTGTGCCATCTTTTGACATGAGTGAAATCGGGATGTGTCCTATGGGTCTTGGGGTGGGTGTGTAGCTAATGTTCTTTCAACTCTCAAGTTCGCTGTTCTGATTTCCTTCAGCCCAGCAGAGTGCAGGGACGACTTCAAGAGGGACAGTGGGAATGACTCCTTTTTCTATTTTCTTTCCCACATCACTTCATTTGTTCTGTTAATTGTATCCTGATGAGAGACGCAGAAACTCCTCCTCCAGTGGCAGTCGGGAAATTGTCTGAATAAGTGTCTCTGGAGGGGAACAAGAAAGCAATCACAGCTTTTCTTTTACAGAGAAGCAGAAAGTCTCCCAAGGAAGGTGACTACAGAAAAGACTGACTCAAAGGAAATCTTTTTAATGATGTTTTTTAAAAGAAACGAAACAGACCCCTTTCTGAAAACAAAAGTTAGATCATGGATTCAAGGCATATCTGAACTTTCTGATGGAAGCCGAAGCTGTTTTCTAAATACAGTTGGGAACTCAGTAATCACATGGTAGTTAATGAGACTCTTCCCTTCCTGCTGCCCTCAGTTTCCTGCGAGGCACCATTTTAGACAAATCTGCTGGAGGGGACTCTGGGTTTTGTGGCTCTGTCCCACCCTGTCAGTTAATACCCGCCTGAGTGCTGCTGGAGCCTCTGCTGGCTGGCTGGCAGCCACATGGGTCTCTTCCTTGTGGAGGGCAGCATTCCTCAGCATCCGGGTCCCTCTGTCCCCTCTGCTTGCCCTGCCAGCTCTGGCATTGGGCCTTTCTGCCAGGTCTGCCCATGGCTGGGCTGTACCAGAAGAATCCCTGGCTTGATTCTGATTCTCCCTTTCCTACTTAGCACACCTCTGTAGGAAAGAAAAGATATAACAGGAACCATGAAGAAGGGAGCAAGGAAGGGACAAAATTGATGTGGGGAAACAGAGAGCTGTAGATTTCAGCTTTAACGGTTGCCTGTAAAAAACCACTGTCCCCTGGGTTGGGTAAGGGTAGCCCAGAACTTGGGTTGAAAGAGAAAGTCTCAAGGGGAAGAATATTTAGATATGCAACCACAGTGCCTCAAGATAGATGTGACTCAGTGACTTCCCAAAACATGGATTTCAGATAAATATCACATTACGGCCTTTTTGTACTTTTTCCTTGATTTTTCTAAAGCAGTCGTTGACGTTTTTAATTGAAACCCCGCTGTTACACCCCACTTCAGTTTCCAAGGAAGGCATGCAGGTGGTGAAGCTCCAGAGGGAACATTTGCTCTCTCCTGATGTCCCCAAGGACCCCCTAGGCTCCGAAGCCCAAAGAAGCCGGAACATCTGGCCCATTTCAGCAGTTTATTCGCAAGTTCAGCCAGTCATCTGGATGTTTTGTCTATATAGTGCCAAACATCTGGGTTGACTTTTTTTTTTTTTTTTAACCAGACTTACTAGATGTTTTGGCATTGTGTAGACAAGAATTCAATTTTTTAATAGTTATTTCTCTACTCATCTGAGATTCTTAGTAACTGGTGCTCTGGTACAATGAAGGAAAGAGATGGAAGGCTTTTTTTTTTTTTTTTGCTGATTGCTTTCCTTTTTGGAGGTATCTACACCATTCGAAATCAGTGGTTTGACTGCTTTGCTTTTTCACTAGTAGATGAAATTGACCAAAATAATATGGTGTGTTGATTTAACAAAACACAGCTTTAAGTGGCTCCAATTCATTTTAAAAGAATTAGAATTTTAATGTTTTTCGCAAGACCTTAAAAACATAGAGAATTGAGTGACTCTTGAACACAACTTGCGAGGATTAGGTTATGTCTGGATTTTCATACTTATCCTTTCAAATATAAGATCCTCTGTGTCAGGGTGGAGAGCTTCTTCCTATAGTTATTTATGGTCTGCCTGTGGGACTTTCATTTTTCCCTGGGGAAATCTTACCTTCACTGCTAGTGTTATTGTTATCGTCCTGGCAACTGCCATGAAAAGAGCTGGGTTTTGCCCCCTTGTTCAAGTTTCCTGTCCATCTTGATGGATAATGTACCCTCAGATTTTATTTTATGGCCATATTGAAGACAATTTTTGTGTCTTCTATAAAACTCAGGGTGAGGACATCCATTATATTTTCAAGGTCTCAAATAGAGGACTCTGTGTAATATTCCAAGTATATTTTAGCACAGGGGAAAGGCTTTGTCTCATTAGGATATATGTTTCCCTTTCTGCCAAGGCTGCAAGGGAGCTTCAAGCTTAACTTAGTTTTCAAATGTTTTTACTCTAACATTGCAGGCATTTAACAAAACAATATCCCCTCTCCAATTAAATTTTTTTAGAACCTCTCTTTTTAATTTTCTATTCTGAGTCATTTTATTGCATTATAATGTTGCAAGCTCAGTGCCTAAAGTTCTAAAGTATTGATATGTAATTATATATGTAAATACATAAAGTAAGTATGTAAAGGATATCTACCACTAAGAAAAAAGAAGCATACAGGATATTATCCATATTGAAAATTTATTGAAATGTGTATAAATAATATAAATTAAACACTATATAATTAAGTGTTAAAATAATCGTACTAGTAAAACAAAATGTAGGTTATGAGATATTAGTGGGCAGTATCCCCAGTTTGTATTCTTTTGTATTTTTTTTCACAGAAACACTGATGGAGGCAATTAAGCTTCACATAGAAGCTACGTTCTTTACAAAACTGGATTGCAGCAGGAGACTGTAGGAATGAACTTCTACCTGGATGACAAATGATTATTCTCTAGGGCCACATGACAAATGGAGATTTAAGAAACAGAGCAGGTTCTCCTAGGATGACATTTTCCCAAGTCCAGTTGCATGGATTGAGTTCTGATGCTACAGCTTTCAATATCTTTTTTCACAAGTCTTAAGACATAGACAAAGCATTAGACCAGGTTTTTTTCCCCTCATGTACGTTTCTTACAATTCCTCAGGGGATGTCCTCTAAAAGTTCAAGTTTGGGACCAGTCTTGCTATGGTACTTCAGCCCTGAATTAGATCTCTCTGCCCCTTTCCCTAGTTCCTATTCAATACTTTATTGTAGTGTGAAATGAGCATTGTTACGTCTGTGAAATCAGGTTGAAACAAGTCAAGAAAAGTAAATTGCAAACTCAGTACCACATTATCACTTTAGACCCCCTTCATTGCCCAGCCAGCTGGTCCCTGGGGGCCCCAAGGTTGAGCAGGTATCTAGGGAAGATTCCAGCGATCTGCCTTGCCGTCGGCTCTGGGATTTGTCTTCTAACATGCTTCCCTTCCATACAATGTGAACATGACTGCTTCAGTCACTCAGGTCTCTCCCATCTTTGAAGATTCCTCTCCCCCAGTTTTTATAATCCAAGTGATATAGCAGAGCCGCCATATTATTTTTTTCTGCATTAAAATTGCTCCTTTGCTATAGAAATAGTGGGCTATAAGTTAGTAGTGTGCTTTAGGTTAACTCTCTGTGGTCTGATCTTCACTCCCTTGTCCAAAGTCCTGCAGGATTTCCAATCAGCTGAGCTTTTCCATACACCTATATGCACACATCACAAATGCACATGGGTGCCCAAGGGGAACAGGAAGCCGAAGAGAGGAGAGCTAGGGAGTTCCCTAACTCAGGCAAGGGAGATAACTTCAGCTGGTCATCTGAATGAAGTAAGAAAGAAACTCATTAATTTCTGTTATCTCCCACAATATCTTCAGTCTAGGGTGCCTTAGACTGGTGAATTCCAGTCAGTGTGTTGAATTAAACACTTGCTATTAAACTCCATTGAATTATTTAAAATGACGGCGAGGCTATGATGATTCACAGAGCCCCCAGGCTGAGAATGTGCTGTTTATGAGCTCCCAAGCCCAAGTATAAGTAGAATTAACTGCTTGCTCTACAGAAGTTAACAGAAGTCATAAGGGAATGACTTTTTTTTTTTCTTTTTCAACATATTGTGTCCAGCTAAAGTGAGAATTTCCAAATTAACTTAAGAAGTGATTAAGTCTTTTAGGAAAGAAGTTTGAATTCTCCCAGAGACAACTGGGTCACAAAATCTCAGAATTTAGGGAGATACAAGAGAACATCTAGCCCAACCCTCTCATCAGGCCCAGAGCAATGCAGTGATTTGTGCTGACACCCCAGAAACCTCTTGGTTCTGTCTTGTAGACCACAGGCCTTTGCCTGTCATTCTCCCTCCTCAAATAACTTAAACTCCTGGAAATTCAATTTTTCTGGAATAATTAGAGTGGCTAATGGAGCACTCTGAGCCTTTAGAATCCATTCCGTTCAAAGGCTGAGTAACAATTGGGCAAAAACAAGCTAAGAGAGAAACATGGGCTCCCCTGCACCTCCACCAGCCCCTCTCTGCAAAGCACACCTACCTGAGTTCAATAGTCAGAGCTGCATGAGCACCAGCTATAAAATGAAGTTAAAAATAAAATTAATTTTAGGGAACACTTTAGTAAGGAATTTCTCAAGCCTATGATTTGAGAAAGAGGGATCCAATTATCCTCATTAGGGATAACTAGCATCCGAGATTTCAGATCTGGCTCTTAGAAGCACGGTCTTCTGCCAAAGCCAGCAGAATGGACCAGCACCATCCAGCTCTGTCCTTGCACTGGTCGGGACAGAGGCTGTGTGACATCAGCTCTTTTTCATCCCATTCTGAAGCCCATTCCCTGTTCAGATATATTACAGACACCATGAACTTATAAAATGCCCCACTATTTTGAATCCTTTCATTTTAAGTCTTTTACCTTTTCAAGTTTCACAAGAAAATATACAAGTTCTGTCTTTTAATCAAAAGCCAGTTTACGATTTCAATCAGGCTGCTGTACACCTGAAACTAACACAACTTTGTTAATCAACTATACTTCAATATGAAATAAAAATTTTAAAAAAAAACAAAGAGATTTTAAAGTTTATACTATTTAATGAGCAAGTATTAAAGTTTAATTTTCCTAAGATGTTTTTACTGGGAACATCACTTACTGTTTTTTAAGGGGAAAATATGTATCCAGCTCTTTTAGAACAAGTTCTAGATAAGATCATTTTATATATTTTAAAGTTGGGTAGTGGTTTTGCTACATTTAGTAATGCTCAGTGTTACCCACTTCTTGGATCTTTTCAGTGGGAGGGTATACTTGCTCTCTGCAGTTACTTGATTAAAATAAGCTAAGAATTACTTGGCAATTCAGTTTATGGAAATAAACTGCTATTTAAGATGTGAAAAAAGTGCAAGAAAAATTGTAAGGAGAAAAGCAAAGCCTTGAAACTTAAAAGTCAAATTATAGAAGACTGGTAAGATTTCATATTTTAGCCACTCAATGGAATAGTATGTAGCCATTTAAAGTCATTCATGTGTATACCTGTTGACATGAAAAGATTTTCACATTATGCAGTTAAGTGAAAAAAGATTACAAGACAGAAGACTTGTTCTTTTTAGTTTTTTATGATTGATTGAAAGATACAGACACCCAGTGAAGAAGTTCTATTAAATAAGAGAATCATTCTAGTTCAGTGAGTTAAGGTGATTATTTTAGCTACAAAGGAATACTCATGAAATCTAGGGGTAGGAATTGCAGCACAGCCAAACATCCTGGGAACAGGCATACAGAAGCTATCAGACCCTGAAGACATGGGAAATACAAAACTCTAGGTGTTACTTAAAATTATTTCATTGCAAGGCTTTCAACCACGGAGGTTTTGTTTTGCAGAAAAATTTCAGGGTATAGATTACAATTAAGAAAAGAGTTAAAAAATTTAAATAAAGAATGGAAAAGAAAACTATGCTTAATGCGAGAAACCTAATTAATGCCTGAATATGGGGATGTTTTTAACATGCTTATAATTTATACTTGTTTTTTAAAGTCCATTTTTGTGTCTTAAATTGAGAACTGTAACCACGTGATGATATTTTCTTATGGTTTCAATGATTGCATAGCTTTAGAATTATAATAACATTATTTGTTTAGCAACGGTTCTGTGCCAGGCAGTGCATAGAACTTGTTCTCTCTTTTTTAAAAAACTATTCAGTCGGGCTTCCCTGGTGGCGCAGTGGTTGAGAATCTGCCTGCCAATGCAGGGGACACGGGTTCGATCCCTGGTCTGGGAGGATCCCACATGCCACGGAGCAACTAGGCCCGTGAGCCACAACTACTGAGCCTGCGCGTCTGGAGCCTGTGCTCCGCAACAAGAGAGGCCGCGATAGTGAGAGGCCCGCGCCCTGCGATGAAGAGTGGCCCCCGCTCGCCGCAACTAGAGAAAGCCCTCGCACAGAAACGAAGACCCAACACAGCCAAAAATAAATAAATAAATAAATAAATTAAAACAAAAACAAAAACAAAAACTATTCAGTCAATAAATAATTACTAAGTACCCTCTGTGGTCTTCTTCTCTGGGTTCCAAATGTACAGTGTTGAACAATTCCATGTCTGCTTTGTAGGGCTTACAGTCTACCTTGGGAGATAAGACAAGACAGATGTAATGCGTTAGAAAGTCAAATCTCTTGTGAAGTAAAAAAGTTAGCTGGTGATGGAGAGGGATGGGGGGGCGATGGGGACTGTTTTAGTAGCATGGTCAGAGAAGGCCTCTCTGAGGAGGTGACATTTGAGCTGAGGATGAAAGAAGGGAGGCAGCAATGCGGGGGAAGTGGATTCCAGGCAGAGTATATCAACCGCCAAGTCCCAGAGTCGGGAGTGGGTTTGGCGTGCGGAGGAAATGGCAAAATGTCCAGGGTGGCTGGAGTGGGACAATTGAAGGTGACAGTGGCAGGGGATGAGTTGGAAATGGTAGCCAAGCATCTAGGCTAGGCTCCAAGGGCTGCAATACCAAAGTACCACAACTTTGTTTGATTAGCTTAAACAGCAGATGTTTATTTTCTCACAATTCTGGAGGCTAGAAGTTTAAGATCAAGGTGTGGGCAGGATTGGTTTCTTCTGAGGCCTCTCTCCTTGGTGGATAGATGGCCATCATCCCCTTGTGTCTTCTCAGGTCTTCCTTCTGGGTGTATCTGTATCCTAATCTCCTCTTATGAGGGCATCAATCATATTGGATTAGGGCCCATTCTAATGCCCTCATTTTAACCTAATTACCTCTTTAAAGACTCTGTCTCCAAACACAGTCACATTCTGAGGTTGTGGGGGTTAAGATTTCAACAGATGAATTGTGGAGGGACACAATTCAACCCATAACGTCTCATTTAAAAAAAAATAGTTTGGCAGTTTCTAATGAAATTAAATATTCCTCTACCTATGACTCAGTAATTCCACCCATAAGTATTTATCCAAGTGAAATCACATGCCCTCCCACTAAATGCCTTGTGCAAAAATGTTCATAGTAATTGTGTGATAATAGCCTCAGAGTAAAAGCAACCCAAATGTCCATTAGCGGGTGAATGGATCGATTCATATACATTCATGTAATGGAATACTACTTAGCAATGATCTACTGATACACGTAACAACATGGACAATCTAACAAATGTTATGTTACATAAAAGAATCCATGACGCCAAAGGGTAAGTACTGTATGATTCCATTTATATAAAGTTCTAATGTAGGCAAAGCGAATCTACTGCCAAGGGAATCAGAGCAGTGGCTATTTCTGGTGGTGGCGGGGGAGGGGTGTTGACTGGGAGGGAACTTTCTGGAGTCATGGAGCGTACCTTGATAGGGGTTCCTGTTAAATGGATGCATGGATGCATGCGTTTATTAGTATCAATCACCTAAGATTCATAAAATGTAAATTATACCTCTATTAAAAACTTAAATAAATAAAATCTCAATAATAATAAAAATTACCTAAGAACAGTCACAAAGTCCAAACTGTATATCTGTTTATGGGCCAGCTTTGTTTACAGAAGTATGAGCAGGTCTCTTGGGGCTGATCTGCTGGCTAGCCTCGCTGGCTCAGGGTGGCTTCCAGGCCTCCAGAACTCCTCACCCAGCTTCTTCAACTCCTGGGCCAGGCCTGAGTGCAGCTCCCCAGGGAAAGGCCTCACACCATCAAGACTGGAGGTGGTGATTGGTCAGAATGGCTGTCATCAAAAGAACACAAATGATAAATGCTGGCAAGGACGTGGAGAAAAGAGAACCTTTGCACGCTGTTGGTGAGAATGTAAATTGGTGAAGCCATGGTGGAAAACAGTATGGGGGTTTCTCAAAAAACTAAAAATAGAACTACCACATGACCCAGCAAGTCCACTCCTGAGTATACATCTGAAAAAAACAAAAACACTAATTTGAAAAGAGACATGAACCCCAATGCAGCATTATTTACACTTGTCAAGATACGGAAGCAACCTAAGTGTCCATCAACAGATGAATGGATAAAGAAGATGTGGTGTATATATATATATATATATATACAATGGAATACTACTCAGACATAAAAAAGAATGAAATTTTGCCATTTGCAGCAACATGGATGGACTTGGAAGGCGGCTTCTAAAAAGTACAACAAATTAGTGAATAAAACAAAAAAAGAAGCAGACTCATAGATATAGAGAACAAACTAGCCGTTAGCAGTGGGGGGGTGGATAATATAGGCGTAGGGGGAGAAAAGGGTTATTATAGGATTATATGAAATCATGTGTGTGAAATTTTGAAAATTGTAAAGCACTATGGAATTTAAAGAATCTTCCATTCAGTTAAAAAAAAGAAAAGACTGGAGGTGGTAAGGGCTGCACACCATTCCTGTTGGATCTGACCTTTCCCACTTCACCTTCATCCTCCCTTCCTGTTTGCCCACACTGACAGCAGGCAAAGGATTTAGAGAAGCTCGGTAAGCCAGTTCCATGACAGCAAGATGTACCCGCAGAAGGTATCCCGTCCTCCATGACATTCACAGAGGCTGTGCTTCTCTGACTGAACCCACACTGATACGGGATTTGGCTTATTGGTACAGATGTGGTGCTGGGTAAAAGGAACCACGAGGGAACTCACAAACAGTGGGAAGAGAAGAGCACACCATCGTGAGAGCACGTGCTCACGTTCCTGCATCCTCATCCTTTCTGTGTGACCTTGGCCAAGTCACCTAATCCAGCTGAGCCTGCAAAGGCGGGTCATCACACCGCCTCTCCTGACTTGCTGAGCTCCCAGGGGCCGTACCAAGTGTCAGTCGTGACTGTGATTCCTTCCTTATTCCCCTCCGGGAGCGTGTGTGGTCTTATGCAACCCCGGGCCAGGGAGTGGGTAGTTAGGCCTTTCCTGATCTGTATTTGGATCCTCTCAAGACCTTTCATTGAGAGGGAGGAAAAGTGAAAATAGAGACTAAATGGAAAAAAGGAGGATCTCAAGGAAACAGGAAACCTGATGTGCTGTGGGATTTCATTTCTCATGTGCAAAGCACATTTTCTCCAACCTATCATTTCTGAAATAAACGATCCGCAATCATTTAATGTGAATGCATCCCAGACCTGGGTTGGGCCCGTGTAATTTGGAATCAGAAATGACTGACGGGTTGACAGGAAAGTTCTGCCAATAAATTACATACATCCTGTTAGTACAGTCTCATACCTAAAAATATCTTCAGAGACTAAAGAGAAACTGGCAGTGGCTATGGATTGACTGAAAACACACACACACACACACACACACACACACACACACACATAAAAACCAAGCAACATTATATCCATATCCCCTAAGCTGTAGTTAAAATTAATTTGCTTTTAGACCAAAGTCAACTATGCCGGAGCTATAGATCCTTCATCCAATACATTGAGTAAAGTGTTCATTCAAATCAGATTTTTGGTGTTGTATAGACTCAGCAGATAAGATTTGTGTTTCCTTCTTATCAGAACTTCAGGGTGTCACCCTCCTGTGGATGTGGGCTGCGTGTAACTCCATGAAGTGTTTCTGTTTCAGGAAGAAGAGCCGAGTCATAGCAATAAAGATAACAGGATTCTAGTTCTGGGCAATCAAATTTGCTTATTTGCTTCACTTTTTCCATCCAAAAAGCGGGACCTTTCATTCCTGTAATACCAGTTACTTGCTGCCTTGTAGCTGAGAGTCTTCTACACAACTGGACAAGGTACAGTTGGCCCACAGGAAACAATTTGCGGCTTTAGACCTTCTAGGGTAGTGCCTAGGAATTGCTTTCTGCCTCCCTGATGGAAGACCAGCCTCCAGTTGCAAAAGCACTCAAGGTGAGCATAATCTGGGCTGGAATTGGGGAGGCCATTCCTCAACTACCGTTCCCCATCCCTGTTGCCAGTTCAGGTCAGGAAAAGCTAAATAATTTGTTTAACCCGATCCCCTTTCCCTACCTTGAGGGAAAACTCCTATAAGCCCACTGTAAACACAATTATGCCATGTGGGGCTTTCATTAATCTAGTACAAACCACAGCCTGACATACACTGGGCAGGATTTACTTTATTTTTTTTTTTTCTTAGCCTTTTTTCAGCACCAGCTTATCCTTACACTTCCTACCCAGTGGTGGTTATTTGTACGGTGTGAATTTGGGGGAAGAAAGATGTTACTGGAATGAAATTTTGCCATGGCAAAAGCATTTTCTAGGACCCAGAGATAGTCATGGATTCTTAGGGTAGGGTTTGAGGGGACTCAAAGTTTACCAAGAAGTGCTGAAAATTCATTTTATAAATGAGGGGACTGAGTCTCAGAGGTCACCGAGCCAGTGAGTGGTTTTCATTCATTTAGCAAATATTTATTAGACACCTACTTCATGGAGATACTGAGTGAGGATGCCTAGGTGAATAAGACGGATGTGGTGTCTACCTTCAGAATCCCTCTTTTTATTACATAGCCCTTAACTAGGGACAGCCACAGCTTTGCGCTGGCAGAAAACTGTGTTTATCAAACTCTTTTGACCAAAACCCACAACACAAAGACATTTAATATTTCAGTGCCTGAAGAATATTTATGTACTTATAGGACATATTTGTCCATAACTAAAAAATATTACTGTATATAAAAACCCAAAATTCCAGAAACCGTATTTATGTTTATTAAGTATGATGAGCTCAAGTGCTTTCTGTTTTGCTTTTTAGAAATGTTGACTACGATCCTCTGCTTAGAAGGTGGAAGGTTGGTTTGTAGCCGAGCCTTCCCTGAAGCTTAGGGGTGTGGTGACATTGGTGGAATTGTGATTTAATGATGGCTTTCGAGGATTTGAAGGATGATGCTGTGGAGGGTGAGGAACCAGCTGCTTTTGCTCGCTTGAGGCGCTGGGGACCAAGCTGGAGGAAGTGGGCTTAAATGGTAATGGCTGCGATTTAGAGTAGACAGGCTAGTGTAAAGACTGCCAGCGGGGCGCTGAGAAAGCTCCTTCCCGGGAAAACGCCATCTGATGGAAATGGAAGCAGTGGGAAGATGACAGGTCACATAGATCTTCCTATAGCATGGGAGTTTGCGAGCTTGCGGGGAGAAAGGATCAGGCTCACTGGAAAATGGCCAAGTGGCCTCAGCTGTAGCAGGGTCAGAACACACAGCCCAGGGAAGCATGGCACGTATGTAAAAGTTCAGGAACTCATTGATCTAGCCTCTGGGTGACACCTCCCCCTAGAATCTATAACCCAATCCCTTCTGCAACCCATCTTTCTCAGTGAATGAAGAGGGAGAAAAGGGAATCCAGCATTATTCACAATAGCAGGTTGGTTCCTTTGAGCTCTAGGAAGGAACTGGAGGTGTTTAGTTGGAGAGGAAAAGGCTAAGACCCAACAAATGTCTCCAAATAGTAAAAGAGCAGGGACATGGAAAAATGAGTAAATTTCTTATGTTTCTTTGGATGACAGAACTAGAGCCAATGGGCAGTAGAAATAGGAGGACAGAATTTAACTCAAAGGAAGAAAGAACTTTCTAAGAAATAAATGCTGCCCAATCCTGCAAGTGAGATCCGAATGACCAAGTTTAAGAAGTGGTTGAATTCATTTGCTTACTCACCAGCCTTTCCTGGGTTCCTCCTACTTTCAATGTATTCTACCAGCCTGGGGAATACGTTGCTCTTGAGGGTCTTGTAGAAAAAGTTTCTGCATTGATGAGAAATAGATTTGGCAACTTCTTAGACTTCTTCCAATTCTAGGATCCTCCTCACGTTTGCAAGGATGCCTGTAATTTAGGATGAAAATCTGTTAAAACCACATGTGATGCGGGCAACTCCGAAGAGTGTTTCTATGGTTACAAGGAGAAAGGACTCAATAGAGCAAGGAACAATGATCACTATTTTAGACTCACTTAGGGAATTTTGGATGACCAAGAGCCTAGCTTACATTGTTTATCATCAAAGGTTCCCTACTACTCACAGGATAAAGTCTGAGTTGCTTAGTCTGGCCAACTGATCTACCCAGTCACTGTAAGGTCATATCTTACTGCCACCAAATGGTGCTAGCCTGCTCGAACTGTTCATTCTTCCCTGATGTTGGTGCCTATCTATACTCACTCTTCTAGCTTTTTGGAAGTCTCTCCTTTCATCTCCACTATGCCTCTCATGCCCACAATTCAAAGCCCTTCTCCATGAAAACGTCCCTAACCTGCTTACATCCACATTCTTCTTATTTATCACACATACTGTCTGTACTAGTCTTTTGCTATTTCTTACGTTGTCTGATGGCATCTCTTGGGTAGGTGTTTAACTTTGGGCACGTGCATAATTTACTTCACCTATTGGATTGTGATCTTCTTGTAGGTAGAGTCCTCATATTCTATTTTGTTATATCCTCTTTCGCCACAGGGCAAAACATGTCTCCAGGTCCTATGAAATTGGCTGCAAGGGCACAAGACCTTTCATCATCCATTCTTGTTAGGACACAGTCACATCTTAGGCCTATTGCTTATATGAATGGATAAGTCTTGTAGATAGCAATGCTGAAAGCGTTCCAAGATGTCTGTGGCAGGCTCTTATTTCATGTGGGTTTTGAACTACAAGGGTTTTTATTTCTATGTTATTTATTTACAAACACTCTCATAGCATTTTTTAGGAGCCAATCACTAGCCATGCTGGTCCGTGAGCCTTTGAAGAGCATGCCCTTTCTTGTCCTCATCTTCTTTGTCTTGGCCCATTGCTATAGTGCTGCATGGCACGTCATTCATTGATGTCTATTCTATTTGCTGGTAAAGAACTGGAATTCTGGAAGGACTGTAACATCTTCTGAGGCAGGCTTCTGTCTTCTTGTGGGTTTGCAGCTATCTAGAATGAGCCTCACCTCTCTGACTTCCCCAGTAAGACTTCTATTATTTCTCCATGGCCAGCTTCTTCTTACAGCTCTCTTAGCCCCATTCTTTTCACATAGGACTCTGCTTTTCCACTTCTTGAACCATTTCAGGACTGTGGCCTAAAGTGTCTATTCTCCAGGAGTTTTTCACCCAGTAGTGCAGTAGAGGATAGATCTTAAGAAGATTCTGGGAAGGAATATTTCTTCTTTAAGGGCTGTCTCATTGATAAATATGAACATGGAAATATATGAAGTGCGGTCACATCACAGAGAAGATTGGTTTTCTTCTCAAATCAGGGGAGTTGAAGGGGAGGGTAGTATTAAACTCTCGCCTTATGCAACCCTCCCCACCTTCCCCCCCCCCATCCCCCCACACAATCTTTTCTGGGCTTCCAAATATCTCATGGAGCTGTAATGAAATTAGAGTAAGTTAGAGAATCTATATTCTCAAATATAGAAATCAAAACCTCACTTTCTGGAAACAGAAAAAAATCTAGTTTTCTTAACCAATAGATTTAAGAGGATCCAGTTCTGGGACTTGGGTGTTATGACCTGAGTCAGTAAACTCTACACTTTACGGATGAGGAAAATGAGGCCCAGGGAGGCTAAATCATTCACCTGAGGCCACAGGTGCCTACATGATAGAACTGGGCTTAGACTTTCCATCTCTCACATCGGGTTGGTAGCTCCTCGAAGAACATGATGACAAATCCTGAAAGCTCACAAATACTCCTTTTCTTTAGCAGGCTCAGCACCAATGGTCATGCTCTGGAGAAAATTGCTGGTTGACTGCCATTGTGTTTGGATGCACTAACTCTGGGATTTGTTTTGAAATTGATTGGCACTGGCTGTTTCCTAGTATCACAATAGGCCAAGGCTACATTTATTCTGTTGTTATTCAAATCACATACTTTTATAAAAGGCTTATTAGATGGAATGCTTGGGGAACCAAATAGGTTGGATCTTTTAAAGAAGTAAAAAAACACAGAAAGAATGTCTTCCAGATGACAGGAAATGTAATGATTATTAGGGACTGATCTTATGGATCCAAAGGGAACATTGGAAGTACCAAGAAAGCTTGTATAGGGAATTTCCTGACTGCCCAGTAGTTAGGACTCTGTGCTTCCACTGCAGGGGGCATGGGTTCCATCCCTGGTCAGGGAACAAAGTTCCTGCAAGCCACGCAGTGTGGCCCCCCACCCCAAAAAAGAAAGAAAGCTTGTAGAGAGACCATACTTAACCAGCTCTTTCAATGAATCAATGCAATTAACTTTCTTTCAGCAAATATAAATGACTGCTGAATATGTATGAGGTACTGTGCTGGACAGGAGCTTTCAAAGGACATAAAGGAGAGTAAGAGCTGGTCCTTGCCTCTGGACATTAGCAAACTAATGCGGAAATGTGAAGACTTTTGAGTAGTATTCTCCAGAATCATGCTCCAGGTTGAAGATGACAACGTTTCCTATAAGAAATGGACTGTTCTTTGGCCAAAGATGTATAAAGAGCTGCATTCTCCTTAAATCAAATTCTCAAATTTATCTACATTTTTTTCTAACTTTTCTTGAATTATTTATAACATCTGTTGAATTCTCCTGGTGGAATAACCAGTTCCAAGCATTTCCTGTGGATAAATGTGAACACTATACCTGTGAGATATCCTTTAAATATATGTTGCTTTATTGGATAGAGTATGCTTTTGGTGAGTCCCCACACTCTTTTCTCTAAGGACTTATGAATGGGCTTAAAGACCGTGGCCACCTTGTTTTCTCCTTTGTAATTCTGTCGATAGTTTGTGGATATTGGTAACATCCCTTCCAAGCGTTCTCTGTTGAAGAATCTTCTATCACTCTAATTATTTCAATACCCCTCTTTGAAATACTTCAGTCTGTCCTTCATTTCTCCCTCCCTCCCTCTCTTCCTCTTGCTCCTCTTGCCCTGTTTTCTCTCTTTGTTTTCTGCGTTGCCTTGCCCAGCTCATTACATCTTTCTGAGGTATAAGAATGAGAATGATGCAAATTACCTTAGTTGGGTTGCACCATGTTTTTATTCAGGGGTTGGATAAAGCATCTATGTATTTTTTAAAAAGCAGTCATGCTGATGATGTGCCTGAAATTTTATTGGTCATTTTGATGCTGAATACACATTGGGATCATGTCTTCAGAGAATAACTATGGAGTCTTCTGCATGCCTTTCTTGTAACCAGTTTCTTGCGGGGACACCAGTTGGGTTATGGATCTACTGGATGCCAAGTGTTTCTTTTTGTTGTTCTTAGGCTTCCAGCATTCATGCAGAAATGCTTATGTATTTTGGCTTATTTTCCATACACTTCCTACACCGGTTGGTTGTCTGATTAGGTGTGCAAATAAATTGTCCCAATTTCCTCTTAAGGATTCTCTCCAAACCTCTCTAATAAGAATCCTGGAGCCAGGGCTTACATTCTTCTGGTTGGAATCTCATTCTGTTAGAGTGGAAGGCACCTCAGCATCTAATCTAGTGGTATCAGTTGTTTCTTTCCAGCTTAGGAAGACTTTTTACAAACCAAATTTTAAATCTTAAAGGGAAGTTCATTGTAATAGCTTTAGTTCATGCATTTATGGAACCATATGTATGTTTATATGTGTGTGTGTATGTGTGTGTGAGAGACAGAGAGACAGAGAGACAGAGAGAAAGAGAGAGAGAGAAGTCAGCCTGGCCCTTGGCTCAATGATGGCATACCCCAGAGTCAGGGTGAGACAGGAGAGGTGACTTTGCTTTTCTTCACTTGGTTTTGGTTCCTTGAACTTATCACAGTATACATTGGGGTGATTTAAGGGTTTTTTAAAGTGTGATTTTGGTTCTATGCAATTTTCCTTTATGAGCCCATTTAGGACCTTAGAAAGATAGCTACTTGGATTGAATTAGGAACAAGGACTTTATCCTATCCTCATCCCTCTCTCTTTCCTCTCTTCCTTAATACAGGTTCTAAGGAACAGGGTTTGTAAGTCAGTGAACTAGACTGATTCCATTCTATGTGCAAGGAAACCTAGACTTAGAGACAGCTTTGAATTACTCAAGGTCACACAACTTGTTAGTAAGATCTAGATGTTGAATTTCTATTCTCTGAGACACTCAGGCCATTGCTTTGGAAAGAGCATATTGGCTTCCTCTGCCTTCTTTGGTTTAAAACATCCTCTACTACCTTGTAAACATTTATTGTCCATGATCTGATACCATTTTAGCTCAAGCTGAGATCACATTTCCTATCTATCTGTTGCCGAAGATCTCCCCTCAAATCCTACCCACTTGGTCGCGTATGGAACGGCACTCCCCTTGCATGCTTTTTTCATGCATTGAAGCTTAGATTATTCTTTGTCAACCACTTATTTAGACCCATGCTCACGATATGAGCCATGATTCTAGAACACCTTGCCCATTAAACTCTATCTAGTGTTATGGCATCCGTTAACTATCACCGAACCAATATCTAGTGTCATGGCATCCGTTAACTATCACCGAACCAACCACTAGATTTGGAGAGATATTTACAACGTCCCTGGCTTGTGTTGGGCACATTCCAAAATTTATATCAGTCAACTCTTATAACAACTTCTGACGTAGGGACTGTTTTCTCTTTTCCAGATGAGGAAATGGGGCTCAGAGAGACCACAAGGCAAATAGCAGAGCTGGAATAGGAGCCTGGGTTTGTCTGACTCTAGAGCCCAAGCTTTAGGCCTTCAGGCTCTCCTGACTCTCAGTCATTGGAAGCCAGGACTTTCTTAACAGCATCAGCTTCCACATTTATTGCACAAGTAACTATAACGATTAGGGGAATGGTGTGGGGTGGGCTGTTGTTTATGAAGCAGCCTAAAATGATTTTAACTCCAGTTTATAAAGCAAAGACTATGGATGAACTTGTTCACCCAATTCTGAAATACCAGGGCAAGCAGGCAGTTTGGAAGCTTGAGGTAAGCTAGGGCAAACAAGGAAATAATACTCTCCTAGCACATAATAAAGTTATGGAACTCATTACCCTGAGAGGCGGTTCAGACAGGAAATGTAAATGGATTAAAAAAGAGTTTGGACAAATTTATGAATGACAGAGTCATAAAAGGCTTCTAACAGGAGCTGGAATATACGAGGTGTGACTATAAAGCAATGAAAATCTTTTTTTTAAAGCAAACACCAGAACTTGTATATCCAAATAAATATATTTTTCCTTCAAAGTAGTTGCCTTAGGAGAACACTTGATTATTATGATATTGCTTGCTTGCTCAGAACATAGAAATTTAGAGGTTTAAGTTCACCCCCCTCCTCTTTTACAGATGAGGAAACTGAACCCCAGGGTAATTAAATAGGTTGCCCACGGCCACACAGAAGCAGTTCTGGGGTTAGAATCCAGTTGTCTGACTTCTGGTTTAATTGCCCCCTTCATTCTCACATGCTGTCTCCTGCTATAGTTTTTTTTTTAGAGTCTGTGACTAATTCCTTAGGCCATCCTAATGGGGGTAAATCTTTACCCTTTGTAAATGGACTTCTGGGACAGCCAAAACTGATTTAGATTTAAGGTTGATGATTAAGATGTGTGTTCAAGCTTTATATTAATATTATTTGTTCAAATCCCAAGAAGAATTTTTTTAAGAAAGAGGCAACAAAACCGTGTTTCTTTTGCTATAAACTGGCTTCCTGCTGGCCACCTTCAGCCGGCCCCAAGGAATGCATAACACATCTTCACTTTTAGGCCACTTTTCCCAAGCCACGTTTGAGCCGAGCTGCTGTGGCTCGTCTTTTTCCACGACAGCTAATGAAAGCACCACCAAGGGAAATTACTGTCTCGAGGGCAAAAGGAAATGAGCAGAGAAGCAGCCCGTCTGGGCAAAGGGAGATGGCTTTGGAGCTCTCAAAACTCCTGGAAGGAATGCTGCAGGTACCCTGGAGTCTGACTTCAAATAGATCAAAGATCTTTTGAATAATGACCAAAGAGAGAAGAGACTTGACAAAGCAGGGTTAAAACCTCAGCACAGATCGCTGTTGCCATTGAAAAGATAAAAAGAATCACAGAGCTCAGATGAAAAAGCAGAGAGATGGCTGCGGTCCCCCCAGAGGCAGCAAACGTGGGTACCAGGGATGGATCTCATCAAGATCCAACCAAAGACAGAGGTCACCGGGAGCTCATTGGTTTGTTTCATTCATGCCCTGCCAGTTGAAATCCCTTTGATCACCAAATATCCTTTTCACTTGGATTTCTAAGAAAAATAAGAGGGGAGGGAGAGCAATGGAAGGAGGGGGCAGGCATTGAGAAACCCCAAAGTCCATGAAGCAGATTAGAAGACTTTTACTTAGGCTTGGAAACGTCGATTCTCCAAATGGATTCACGGCCTTGAACCAAAGCTAACAAAGAAAAAACAAACATGTCACTGAAAGTAACATGTTGACATGTGTCAATGTCTCAGCCAAAATTTATAACACAACCCAGAAGGAGGACTTGAGATGCCTGGCCATGCAACCCGGTTGATGGCGTGTTTCTGGGGAATTCTGCTGGGAGATATCCCAGCGAGGTCAAGGCCAGCAAGGAAGGGGAAACAGCAGTTCTAGGTCCTATGACTGAGGCTGTTAAAAAAAATTAACCTTTGTTTTGTGATGTTTGAAGCAGACATAACAGAAAACCTGGTTTGGATAGGAATAGAAAAGAATGGTTATCAGATCTGATGAAATCTTTGGAAGAGAATCAATAAGGAGAGAAAGGATATATATTTATATGTGTTTACACATACATACGCATACACAGAAATATGCACACATGCATACACACTGAAAACACTTATGTAGGCATCCAAAATGCAGATTTCTTTGGGGCTTGGCCAATTCTGCAGTGCAGGGAAGGTATGGATATGGCCTTGCAGTTCTTGTGTATAGAGGTGCATACACATATGTGGCCCACTACACACACATGCACACGCATCCACACAACAAATTTATCTCACACAACAGAATTATTATATACACTTCTTGGCTAAGAAAAGGAGGGGGAAAAGTTGAGCCTTTGCTGTAGGTGCAAAGTTGCTAATAGTAGGAAACTGTTTATTCGGAAAACTTCTACAATTCCACTTAATCCCACCTTGGCTCCAACCCAACTCCATGGAGCCTTGCAGATTTAGCAGAGATACAGAGGTTTAAAAAGGACCCCAGAATGTTATTTGGAAAAAGCCCTCACTTTTGGGGGCCCCCAGTGGGTTCCTGGAGTGAGAATCCATGTCCTGGAGCCTTATGGAGAGGCAGCTGAGGCAGTCTGCTACCCAGGGATGCTATTGGGGATGGGGCATGAACATACCATTGTGGGGCTTGACTTACTCTGCAGTGTGGGGAAGGTGTAGACATGGGTGTGGCATCCTTGCTGTCTTTACTTAGGAATAGGGCAGTTTTCTGGCTTAAAACTGTTTTTTGTGTGTCTTACCTGTTTTTGTTCATTTGTTTATTTTTTGTTTTTGTCTATCTCTATCTTGCTGATCACCAGGATGGATGAGAATTTTGTCTTCTTCCTGACTCTGGCAGATGTGTCTCTGGATCCAGGAGGCCAAAGCCCACAAGCTTGTGTCACAATCGGACCGCAGTGGACCCAAGATGCTCTGAGTCCAGAGAGCGGCCTCCAGCCAGCCCATTTTCCCCCATCTCCATCCAAACCTCTAGCTACTTGTGTCTTAGTCTGGGACACAATAGACCTTTTTAAACGGTGGCAAATATTATTTCTTTCCAAAAAACTCATTCGTTTGACAGACATTGAGAAATGAGGGACAATCGATGGTTGTCAGACTTGAAGGGGCAGAGAAAACACTAGAATCATTTTGTCCATGAGTAACCTCAGGGCTAGAACAAGGAGGTATCTACCTGCTCTGTTCAGTCTCTTGTGTGCTCATCAAATGGGAAAATGACTAACCATGGAAGCTTGCTGTCCCTTGACAAAGTAAGATAAAAATTCTTGCCACCCCTCCCCCATTTCTAAAAAGTTGAAAAGAGAGTCTGTTCTGGTTCATTATGGCCCTCCTCTTGAGATTGGTCGGAAGGATCTGTTGCTTCGTGCATTTAGGTTTCAAAGGAAAACTTCATCAATAAAGAGCAAGGAAAAGAAACAGGGCTTTAGCAAGAATCTGAGTTCAACAAGCCCTCATGAAAACTACAGCCCGAGGATGTTCTCAAAGTCCCGTTCAGGCCTTGGCAGACTCTCCTAGCGAGATCTCGCTGTCCCAAATTCCAGAGTTTCTCCCCCGCACAAACACCTGACCATGCCCACATTATGTAAACAATTTCAAAGCAAGTGGAAAATAGAAACTGGTACCATGGATCCATTTACCTGATCCTTGTGTTATATTAAAAGAAGCAGTAGCTGGTCCACTTTAAAGCCATGTGAATTTGAGAAAAATGGCACCTGTCAGAAAAGAAAGCTTTTTCTTGTAGCATCTTATCTGACTTCATTTTTTTTTTTCCATTTCACAAGACCAATTTTTTTTCCAGACAGTTCCACACAATAAGCTACTGGGACATTCACAGTTAAGGCTGCTAAGGGACTGATTCAAGCTGGTTCATGATTCTGGACACAAAAGAAGATCTGCATCCCGGCCCAGGCCGGGGGTGGGGAGATGGGTGGTGGTGGGGCTTCCGGGGTGCGGGGATGAAAGGCAGTGTGGTGGAGTGGAAAGCCAAGCACTCCAACAAACCAACACGCGTGGCTTTGGAGCCCTGTCTCCATCACGGTCTAGCGTTGGAAACGTGGGCCAGTTATTGAATCTCTCTGGACCCTCATCTGTATAATGGGGATAATGGTGGGTAATATGGTAAGTTGACTCGGCGCTTTGGTAGCCATGGTAGAGATTTTGGCATTCACACTACAGTTTATGACACTAAAAGAAAATCCTCCAAATGTTAGCTTTTAAAAATGATCGAATAACTTAGAAGGAAGACACTTCCCTCCCTCCCACACATCTCTGAGCCTCATCTTAGGTGTGAGATGGGGTTTGAGGATCGAATATGCTCGGGGATGGGGGTGAGGGTCCCAGATGAGCTGAGGGTTACAGATCAAATGGGACGTTTAATGATATGGCTTCTGATTTTTAGCAAGAGGGCTCTCTTTAAAATTCCCTTCTTCTTCGGATGGTAAATTCCATAAGTTTGAGGGGAGGCTTCAGTGAGATAATGTCTGTAAAGGGCATGGCACATGGCTCGGCACATGGCTCGTATGGAACTGGTATTAGCACTTCACGCCCCATTCCTTCCTTCCCTCCTTCCACCCTTCCATCCTTCTTCCTCCCTCCCTCTGGCTTGTTTCAGAGCTGATGCTCTTAACCCCAAGCTCTACTGCCTCTTAAACTATCTCAAAAACTGAGCCCTGTCACAGCACAGAGGGACTGGGACTGATTTTCTTCGTATCCGCAGGGCATGCAGCCCTAGTCCTGGGTCAATTAAAAGATTGTGTTTGTTGGGTCCCTCCATCACCTCAAGCCCCCTCTTCTCAAGGATCCTTTAGGTCTATCGATTCTCCCCCATTCTGGGTCATTAGCTAATCATTTATCATCCCCAGCTAGAGGAAAGGAGAGTGTAAGACACAGTCCAGGGTCCAAAAACCCACAGTGGAGATGAGCTGGGTTCACAAGGAAAAGTTGGCAAACAGTAGGGGCTTAAGAGCCGCACTGTATGGGAGGGACCAGGAAAACAGGGTGGGGGTGGGGTGTTGAGGGAGGAGGAAGCCAGGGTGACTGAGAATCCCATGTCCTGCCCCTCGGCTCATAATCACACTGCTCTGGGTCCTTCCCTGAACCTAGAAAGAGGGTGTTGGGAGACGTTTGCATCCTGTGATTATTTCAATATTTTAATTTTTCAATTACCCAAGTATAGCAAGGATTTTCTTCTTCCCCATAGCCTTCTTTTGTTCAAGTCCTCATTCCTGTTGTGGAAGAGATCTTTGAGAAAGACATCGAAAAGAGACATTTTTCTTTCTTTTTCTTCAAAAAAAAAAAGCATATCAAAGTTACACTGCCCAAGGGGGGCCAACACGGGCAGGAGACAGCTGTGCTGGGTTTGTAGACGTCCCTTTCTGAGGATCCCAAGGACCTACAGCCCTCTCAGCCACGCAGGGGTCTCGGAGTTCTCCCTGCAGATGGGGCTGGGCTGGGGGCAGGCAGAGGGCTGGGACGGTCCCAGAGGTTGGATGCTGGGTTGTGGATGGAAGAACGAGGTGGCTACATCCATGATGACATAGACCATCATGCAGCTGTTTTTTTCTTATCAAGTAATTTCGATTACCTTCCTACACTCAGAGATATACTTCTCCAGCATTATTCCTAATGGGATTCCATGGGATGAAGGCACCCTTTTTAATTTTACTTTTTAACTTCATAGCTTGTCTTTCTAGGATGCTTGCGGTAGAGTCCTCAGACCCTCCGTGCAAAGTCTGCTGAGCTGGGAAACGTCCCCTGAGAAGGAAGCAGAGGCTGACTGGACTGATGTGAGGTCTTGCTCCCAGGGGTCGATTTTGGCCCCAGCCAAGGCTCCCCACAGTGGGGTTTGTCCCAGGCCCCCAAGTGTACACCCACGGTACACACGCGGAGTTTCAGCCAACACACACAATTATACTGTCCCTTAATTAGAACCCTCTCTTTATACCAGGGAAAGCCTCAGCTGCTTGTCAACGAAAACATATTTGTACCATGGCCTTAAACACACACGCATAAATTGCCAATTATTCCCCATTCATAGACTCTGGCAAGACACAGGGGCAAGCTCTTTGCTTTCCCTTAGGCCAAATTAAGACATGCCTTTCATGGCAACTTATTTGCGGGAGTAATTGTCCACCTCTTTTAATTAGGCTAATTGATTCAGCTGTTCTGTGGAGGGGCAATGTAGCGCTGGGTGTTTGGGGCAAATTACTCCCGTGTTCTTTGGATTCCCTTGGAGCAATGACTTGATTAGCTTTCCTGTTTTTAAGCCAGGGTCTGCCCAGACACTGTGCATCTGACTTTGTGGCACACGAGTGAGTATGCGTGGAGAGCCACTGATTTATTGATCCCTTTGAAGAGAGCTGGGTGCTGAGCCCAGGGGTGAGTCTATTTAAGGAACAATGAACCCACTGGGGCATGAGAGTGAGTTGTAGTAGCTGCATCCAGGGAGATACTGAATTGAACAGATTCCAGTGCAAATAAGTATTATCATTCTTGTTCACTGTTAGTTTGGATTTTATAGGAGCTATTCTGCAGGCCGTATCCTAGAACATCCAGTTCATGGATGGTTATGAATGATTTTTAGAAAAAATAAATAAGAGGTAGGAACTTAGATCTTGCTAAATTGCCAATGGGTGACTACCTCTTTTTCGTGCTCTCCTGTTACCCCTTTTCTGAGAAATGCATGTCTCGTGGATGTTGGTTGTTGAAGGATGGCTCGGCAATGAAAAAGGACCACTCAACAGCCAATGTGCGTGGAGGCTGCATTATGGCCAGGCAGTGTCCTTGACTCTTGACATGAATACAAAGGGTGTGTTCATTCACGTAATCTCATTACAACCTTATGAGCGAGGTGCAATCGCCATCCCATCTGCCATCTCATCCGCCATACACAGATGAGAAAACTGGGACTTGGGAGGTTAAGGGGCTGGCCCAAAGTTACACACCTGGTGAACGTGGAGGCGGGATGCTGCTCTTTACCTCCACTCTAGGACATGCTCGTGGGTGCAGAAAAACAATGATGTGATCATAAGCTACAACGGAGGGTCCTAGGTTCTACTTTTGCATTGATATATAAATGTCCTCCTGTTAAATTAGGAAGATGAGACTGTGCCTCCATGTTGGTCTAAAACGAGAGTTGGCAAACTTTTTCTGCAAAGGGCCAGATAGTAAATATTTTAGGCTTTGTGGCGCACGTGGTCTCCGTCACAACTACTCAACTCAGCCTCGGAGCATAAGAGCAGCCATAGACAATGTGTAAACAAGTGGGTGTGGCTGTGTTCCAATAAAACTTTATTTATAAAAACAGATGGCTGGCCAGATCTGGCCCACAGGCCAGCGTTTGCCAACCTGTGGTCTAAAACATGGTATCGTGTGGGCATAAACCACCACAAAACATTTTGAAATCTTAAAAACCCACCAAAACCTGTAACCCTTCTATTTTCCTTACGCAATAAATGCATTCATGTTCTCATTCCCAGATTAACTGATTTCTTGAGGCTCGCTCTCTCTCTCTCTCTGTTTTCTTCTCACAGGGGATAATTCAGTGTTTCCATACACATGGTCCTGAGTCTGCCATTTTCCCAACCTAAAAGCAAGGGTGGTCATGCCACCCAGGGCAATGGTGAGTGGTGGGGGAGAGGCAGAGCCCCTCTCCAATAAACAATCTGGACTGTTTATTGGGTTTTTGAGGCAACTAGGCCTCAGGGAAATTCTGGGAGCCTGAGGTTGGCAGTGACACAGAGTGGGGTAAACCTTGTTGTCACTGGCCAATGGCAAATGTGCCTTCATTCTGGACGCCATCAAGAACACCTCTGTAATAATTTTCCTGTCCTCATTAAGTTCAAGTTTGCAAGGAGACTCTCAGAAGCCAAGTTAAATACTCTGAGGCTTTATGTCTGTGATTCAACCACCCAGAGAGGGGAAATGCTTGGCATTAGAGCTTCTCCCACAGAACAAGATCAGGAGGTGGAGGGGGGTTTTCCTCCCAGAGAAATCCACATTACTCAGCCCATATTTTAATTAAAATTATATAGTCTTAAGAGGAAAAAAGATAAAGCAACTTGAACATTCATAAGTACAAGAATCAACCACAAAAAGTATCTATGACAATTTAAATAAATTAAAAAATGTGGCTTCAAAACATGAAAGGAGAGTTGGGGGAGGAGGTGATGTATTTTTTCCCCCCTTTATCTCTTCTCTTTCTCTTGTTACACAAATCACTTCTAATTTTCACAGAAAGTCATTAAATATAAACCCATTTAAAACAAAATAATATATAATAAGATAATGGTCTCATGCTCCAAAATAAAGAAAGTTTCTTTTCACAGAGTTGATAGTTATTATTTTTGTTATGGAGTCAGAGATGCCTTCTCGAACAGGGCTAGAGGACCAAGGCCATATTAACAGCTATAAGGAGAGCGACACCCTGATTCTTGGGTGGAGGAGGGGCAGGGTGATCAGCCCAGCCACATGTGGGTGCCTCTGCTGGCTCCAAAGATGTTGCTCTTGGAGATGGCTTTAGATGGGTGTATGGAAAGGGCTGCAGATACCTGAAGAAAGCCTACATGGGAGAGGAGCTGGAAGTCCCTGAGAAGGAGTGTAGCAGGAGTTGGTAAGCTTTCACAAGCACTGTGAGGTACCACCTACCTGCTACCCGTCAGAGATGATGTTCAGAGCTTGTTCTCAATTCTTTCCTGGCTGTGGACTTACTCCTGTCTTTGGGTATCTTCTTGACTTTTACTCTCTTACTTCTCTCTTCTGTATCCCTTCATCCACCAACCCTGGCCATATTCCATTTTTTCTGCTCTGTTTTATTATCCTGCAGCAGAGGGTGTCCAACCACAAGGGAGGGAGACCACACTTCTGCCTAAATTCCTGACATAGGATTGCCAATATAACCCTGTAGATAAGGGCTGAAATTCCGTAGAAAGTTGAGAATGACAAATGTTGTAAATGAAAGAGTCTCATTAGAAATAAAAGATGCTGCTTTGGTGCAGGTTATGTTTTAGGCTAAATTCTAAGCAGGGTACTTTCCCAAGCTTCAAAATTCTCATTGCATTGTATGGGCAACTTGATCAGCAAGACTATAAAAGTATCTCTCAGAATAATATGAACCTTTTCCCTTTTACAGGAAAAAAGATTCCATGTTCACATGTTAAAATTAACTACATTTTTTTTCACCGAGATATTGGAGCTTGTTCTATTTTCATTTATGCAACAGATATTCATTAGGTGTCTCCTATCTGACAGACACTGTGAAAGACTCCAACATATAAAAGTGTACAAGACACAGTTCCTTCTCTCAGGGAGCTTGTTGACTAATCTGTGGTTCACTACATCATAAATGTACCTGGTACACCTGTCTACCCACTCTTCCTTCTTTGGCAATTCCTCTGGGTTGGATGAATATATATATTTGTTTGTTCAGGACAGTCCCAAAGTATGCTATTGTCCCTGGAGAATTATTGGTAACTCTACCTCTTGCTCTCCGGAATGCCTCAATTTGGTTGATGTGATGATACCGTAATTCTAACCTAGACCCTGGTGAATGAGTGGGACTACGAAGATGTGTTTTCACGTGGGGACCTGCTCTTTTGTTCACATTAGGTTGAAACTGTAGTGAACGTCTGTTCAGGACGGAGCCAATCAGATTCCCTCTCTTGAAAATTTGCACTGAGACCCAGAGATTGAGGTAGTTGGAATTGAGCAATAGAGTTGAGGTCAGGTGGACTGGTGGCCGGATCTGTTAGCATAGCAACCCAAAGCCATATTTGCAAGCTCTCATTGTGGAAGAAAAAGAACCAAGAGACTTGGAAAGAAGCCATGTAGCGGGGGAGAGAGATCCTGTTTTCACATCATTAATGGATCAGACACTCCCATCGGGCTTGCCAAGAGGCATGGCTTCTGCTACTCTCCATCCCTCTTCCCAGTAGATATCAGAGGGCCATGGGGGGTGGAATGAGACTTCCTACTTGAGGGAGTGCCATGAGCCTCTCAAGTCATCCTCCCTTTCCCTTCCCAAGGAAGTTTTACTTTCTGAAGCCGAAGGATGGAGACCTCAAGAGAATCCCTCATAAGTTTTCATGTAATCCCTTGAAAGTAAGTCCAGCAAGTAGAAGAAGTTAGATGTTTAATTCCCTGGTTGTGACATCAAGTCACCAGACTTGAGAAGCCATACCAGGGTGACCAGAAAGGCAGAAAGAACCCTGGGGGCAGATGGTACAGTGTGCTGCCGGCAGAGACAAGGACTGCCTCTCTATAGTTCCTGAGAGTATGGGAAATAGATCCTATATGTGTCATGGACCCCACATTTGGGGTTGGGAAGGGTAATTGGGAGTTGGGGCCATAGTCTTTCCAGAGACCAAAGTATTGATAGTTTTGGAATATCAGAGCAAGTAGGTGAATCCATTGGCTGGAGGACAAGTGAAAGAGGTGGCTTCATCTCTCAAGAGACCACCTATGCCTAGCAGAGCATCTCTAAATTGAGCCCCTTATCAGCAAGGCTGTTGGAACCACCACCTGACCATTCTGAGTTCATAGATAATGAGCCAAGTCAGCAGGTAGGACCAACCAAGATGAAGTTGGGAAAAGTCTGAAAGCTCACTGTGAGCAGCCACGTAAGAAGATATATATACCTTCTAACCCTCTGCTCTCCACCCCAAAATGAGAGTGGAGAAGGGGAAGGAGGAGGTGTGTGAGAGCAGACCATGTCTCACTTTCTCTCCCCTGGCTAAGCCAGTTGAACTCCCAGTGTATCCTACCCTGAAGTCCGGAAGGTGGAAAGAGAAATGTTCCCCTTGAATATGGAATTGGAGATTTTACATTGACAGCACTGACTCTCACAGAGCTGAAATGAGACTGCTTTGATAATTGAAGGTGATGGGACACGTATGCTGCCATCTCAGCTATGGTTAGTAGTGTGGCGTCCAGGGGGAAGGGCAGGTCCACAGAGCCTGGTTGGTGGCAGATACTCAATAAAGCAGACTGTTTCAGGTTTATCTCCCAATGAGTTGAGACTCCTCATTAAACCAGTTTGTGGAGAGATTGTTAGAGGTGTCCTCAAACCCAGCAACTGTCTTCCCTGGCAAACCTTGGTAACTTGGCATGCTGAGCTGCCACCACACAGCTTTAGATTTCCTGCTACCTGACATCATTGTTATGGCTGCTCAAGTCCAATAGAAATGAATGAAAGAAATCTTTAATGTGGGTGAATCAGATACCCAACTTCAATACCACATTGCAGTTAACCACCCTTGATAAATATGTCATGGTTCATGTGCCAAAAATCTGTTGGACTCTGAGTCCAAGACATAACGCCAGGTTTTATATAATGTCTTAAGTAAAGCTTGTCCACTTAAACATCTCATCTGAGTCCAGCCATCAAATATTACAATAAATGGTGCCATATAACTCACCCTCTATTATCCCTCATCCTTAACATAACAGTGAAGGAACATTGGAAGTTTGTGTGGACGAAGGATTTAGGCATTTGGATTTTGCAGGAGACACACAGCAATGGGCAAAAGCAGGTGAGAGCCTTCACCTAGAACTTACTAGGTTAAGGAGAAGGTAGCTGCCTGATCGTGACTTTCCCAGTCTTTTAGGACTTTCTGAAACTGACTTCCCAAAACTGACTTCCCTGACATTTCTTTGATTATAATAAATCTCTTTTTACTTGATTCTGGACTAAAGTATGTATACTTGAATCCAGATAAAGGAGAATAATTGTCATTGCAATTCTGAGGACAGGATATGGGAGCAACCTTAAAAGTGGTTTTAGAATATTCCTTTCTTCTGCTTTTGTGAAGAATCTAAATACTCATTTATCTAAGATATGCATTCTTAACAAGGCAGTATTGCTCCCCAGGGGGAAAAATTGGTTGGGAGAGAATTAGATATTACAATAACTGTGGTCCCCCAAAACTCAACCTTACCCATCAAACTAAACAATATATCTGTGGTATCCAAATTTCATGGATGGAGGGGGACAATTAGGAAAGAAATGTCCTAAAAGCTGCCTTAGAGGGAGATATAATGAAACATGTTTGAGAAATACTGATCTAAGGAAGAAAAAATAGACAAAAAATGGAACCCTTTCCATCTAAAATGCTGGACAATTTTTTCCCACTTTCACTAGACATATATAAATCCCTCTCTAGATGACTCTTGTGAAAGAAGTAGATTTACAGATGGCCTCTGCTTCTAAATGGAGATTTGACTCTATTTTCTGGTTTCCGTTGGGGTCTTAGGTGCAGAGAGAGATCCTCCACACACAAAATATTGCCTGTTTTCTCCAGGCAGCTTAACTGTTATACAGACGTTGGGCTAAAAGGAATAGTTTCTAAATTTCATCTTTCACAGATGCATTACTCTAGCCTATGAGTAGTGTTCAAGATCTATGGGTATTTTTATGACTGAGCACTAGATTAATGTGACAAAGCCTGGGATTTGTTGAGGACAATTTGTTCCATACAAATAAAAATGCAGAATATATTCTTAGAATGTAGCAAGGCAAAGTAAGCTGATTTGAGTGTCTCTGCCCAAGTACTGCATTCCATTGATAGCTGGACGCATACTCCCTTCATGCTTTGCATGTTTATGGGCAAAGTTAGTCAGAATTAATCAGCCACATTGTTCTCAAGTAAGAATTGTTGGCCAGCTGAAGGCTGGTATCCCATTGGTATCTGCAGGCAGCAAACTTGTCATGGTGGGCATACCTCCTTACTCCTCCTCCCCGCAGCCTGGTGCATCCACAGCACTCTCTTCTTTGGCATGCTTGCTTCCCTGTGATACTTGCTGGCACCATGGCCTGGTGATCTTTGCCTGGATCGGTGTCCACTGCAGCCAGCCTTGACCACCTCTTCAGCAGGAGAGAAAGTGTGGTGGAGCTCAGAGAAAGAACACTTTAGGTGAGGCTCAAAGATACCACAACCTATTTGCATTAATAATCCTTGTCATTTGTACCTCCCAGGGATACAAAGCTGCTTCAATACTCAGAATGTAATCAATGTAATTCACCACATTAACAGGCTAAAGAAGAAAATCACATGATCATATCAATTGATCCAGAAAGAGCATTTGACAAAATTGAACACACATGCATGATAAAAACTCTCAGAAAAATAGGAATAGAGGGAACTTCCAACTTAATAAAGACCTCAACTACAGTTGACATTATATTTAATGGTGGAAGACTGAACGCTTTCCCCCTAAGAGTGACAACAAGACAAGAATGTCCATTCTTACCACTCTTATTTAACATGGTTCTGGAAGTGCTAGCCAGTGAAATAAGGCAAGAAAATGAAATTAAAGGCATGCAGATTGGAAGGGAAGTAATAAAACTGTTCTTATTTGGAGATGACATGATTGTCCATGTAGAAAATCCTAAGGAATCTACAAAAAACCCCAAATCTCCTAGAACTAATAAATGATTTCAGCAAGCCTGCGGGATACAAGATAAACATACAAACATCAGTTGTATTCCTATACACTAACAAGGAGTACATGGACAACAAAATGAAAAATACAATACCACTTAAATCACTCAAACTAAATGAAACACTTAGATGTAAACCTAACAAAACATGTTCAGAAATTGTATGCTGAATACTACAAAATGCTAATGAAAGAAATCAAAGATTATCTAAATAAATGGAGAAAAAATATCATGTTATGTATAAGAAGACAACATAGTAAACATGTTGATTCTTCTCAAATTGATTGAGGTACAGGTTTAATTCAATCCCTATCAAAATCCTAGGAAGGCTTTTTGTAGATATAGAGAAGATTATTCTAAAATTCATATGGAATGACTTCTTGGCCTTTTGGCTAAGATCAAGTGTAAAATTTATATAGAAAGGCAAGGGAACTAGAATAGCTAAAACAATTTTGAAAAATAAACAGGGAGGGATCAGTCTACTTGATTTAAAGACTTATCCTATGGCTATAGTAATCCAGACTGTGTAGTACTGGTGGAGTGACAGACACGTACATCAATGAAAGCCATTAGGGAAATGGGCACAAATATGCCCAACTGATTTTTGACAAAGGTGCAAAAGCAATTCAAAGGAGGAAGGGTATCTTTTTAAACAAATGCTGCTGGAACAATTGGCCATCCATGGCCCCTCCAAAAAAAAAGAAACTTGACCTAAACTTCCTATCTTACACAAAAATATCTCAAATGAATAATGGACTTGAATATATAACATAAAATTATAAAACTTTTAGAAAAGAACATAGAAGTAAACCTTCAGGATTTCGGGCTAGGAGAAGAGTTCTTAGATTTGATACCAAAAGTATGATTTACAAAAGGAAAAATGATACATTGGATGTCATTAAAATTCAAAACTTTTGCTCAGCAAAAGACCCTGTTAAGAGAATAAAAAGAGAAGCTACAGACAGGGAGAAATTACTTACAAAGTACATATCTGGCAAAAGCCTAGTATCTGAAATATATAAAGAACTCTCAAAACTCAACAGTAAAAAATAAAATAAAATCCAATTAAAACATGTGCAAAAGACAGGAAGAGACATTTCACCAATGACGATATACAAATGGCAAATAAGAACCTGAAAAGCTGTTCAACAATCATTAGCCATTAGGAAAATGCAAGTTACAACCACAATGTGATATTACTAAACACATATCAGTTAAATTAAAATTAAAAATACCAACATCAAATGCTGGAGAGGATGTGGAGAAACGAGATCATTCTTCCACTGCTGGTAGGAATGTAAAATGGTGCAGCCACAAATTTGGCAATTTCTTTAGAAAAACTGCAACTAGTATACCACCCATCAGCCACCCTTTTGGGCGTTTAGCCCAGAGTGAAAAAAAACCACTGATGTTCACACAAAACCCTGTACGTGAAAGTTTATGGCAGCTTTATTCAAAATAGCCCCAAACTGGAAGCTAATCCTATATCCTTCAATGAGTGAAAGCTGTACCATGAAACTTATTCAGCCATAAAAACAGCAAACTATTGATACATGCAACAACCTGGATGAATCTCCAGAGAATTAAGCCAGCGAAAAAAGCCAATTCGAAGAGTTTACATAATATATGATTCCATTTGTGTAACATTCTTGAAATGTCCACTAGTGGCTGCTAGGGGCTAAGGAGGGATTGTGGGTGAGAGGGAAGTTGATGTGGCTGTAAAGGGGCAACAAGAGGGATCCCGTGGTGATGAAAATGTTCTGTGTCTTGACTGTATCACCAGTGATATCCCAGTTGTGATAATGTACTAGAGTTTTGCAAATTGTTACCACTGGGGGACCCTAGGTAAAGGATACAAGGATCCTCTGTATTATTTCTTAAAGCTGCCTGTGAACCTACAATTACCTCAAAATACAACGTTTAATTTATAAAAGGAGGTATATGGTGAAAAGTAAATGTTCCACCATCGTTGTCTCTTAGTCATCCACTTCCTCTTTCCAGGAACAATTTTCCTACTTATCTGTCCAGAATATTTTATGAATATACACGCTTGAACAAGACTATATCTATATATCTGTATATCTATATCTACATGGTATTTCACCATAGTTTTAGTTTACATTAACCTTTTTATGAGTTGAACATCTTTTCATACAAGGGTGATAGTATTCTTTTGCCTGTGAACTGTTCTTATCTTTTGCCTATTTTTCTCTTTGAGTCAAGTCTTTCTTTCTGTACCAATTTGTATGGATTTCATTATATATTGAAGACATTATCTTTTTATGATTAGAATTGCAGCTATGTTTTTTTTTCACAGTTTGTCTTTAATTATTTGACTTTTTATGAGGTTCTTTTTCCCGTACGGTAATTTTAAAGTTTTAATTTATCAAATATATTAATCTTTCTTTTTATGGCTTATGCATCTTGTGTCACACTTAGAATGGTCCTTTCTCCTCCAAGACTATTTTTTAAAATTTCCCCACATTTCTTTTAATACTTTTATGATTTTATTTTTCCTGAAGGATCCAGGCTTTTCCCACCCTTCTCTATTAGCATCTTTATTGTGTAAACTGTGGTGCTTTTGGTCACAAGATGGTTGTGAACCTCCAAGCATCAAGTCCACATTCTGAGAAGCAGGCAGGGGGAAGAGCAAAGGGACAAATGGACAAAGAAAATCAGGCTATTGACTCTGTTCCTTTGAAAAAACTATCCAGGAAGTTCCAGTTATCAGCTTCTGCTTACACTCATTGGCCAGAACTGGGTCATGTGCTCACTCTTAGCATCAGGGGAGTCTGGTGATGTGAATAATTTTAGCTGGGTACATTGATATCCCCCTTCCTAAGGAAATGGTAAAGAAGGCAAGAAGCTAGCAGTGTCAGCCCCCAGATTACTTTATGATACACAGGTGCATTTTCTGGGTCCCTTCTTGTCTCCAAACTCTGTGTTTGCACTGCTTTATTGATTTCTAGCATCTACTGTAACCGTAGTCTGATGTCACTCTGATTTAAACTCCCTTATAAAAACTGCTTTTGCTCTCAGAAGCTTTTAAGCCTTTCTTTTTATTTTTCAAAATCCTGAAATCTCTTGTACCTTGAGGTGGGATCTTTTTAGGCATTCTTCTGAGATTTTATGGGCCCCTTCCAATCTGGACATTCTTATCATTCCTCAGCTCAGGGAACGTTTATCCTTCCCTCCTGTCTTTGATTGTTTTCTCCTCTCCCTTGTCTCTGTGCTCTACTTCTAAAACCCTTAGTGGACATAGACTGGATTTAGTAGATTTTTCTTCCATGGTCTCTTAATTTTCCTATCACATTTTCCATCTCTTTGTTGTATTGCTCTATATTATGGAATGTTTGCCCAGTTATAGATTCCAGACAACTACCTTGGTTCTGTTATTGGTGTGACTGTTATATTTTGAAAATTATTATGTTTTAATTTCCAGGAACTCCTTCTTGTTCTTTGAATGCTTCTTTTTTGCAGCATCCTGTTCTCCATTTCTGAATGCATTATCTTCTTAAAACTCTCTGCAAATACTAATTATACTTTTTTTTAAAATGTCACTTCTGTTCTCTGAATAACAGTTGATCTCTTTATTCACCTGATCCTTCCCTTTTATGGAATCAGCTTTCCTTCCACATTGGATGATCCTTGGTTTAAGGTTCCCCTGCTTTTGTACAGGACTGTTTGCCTAAAGGTCCCTTCCCATAAATAGGAGGACAGCCTCCCTACTCTGCTTACGTGGGCAGGGCACATGTTTCCACATGGGGTACCCCTCATGGGCAGGCTGGGCAACCCAAAAGGAGCAAAATAAAGAGGACTTCCGTTTGGGGATATTAACCTTCACTGTGTTTTACTCCTGGGTGGAGCTGATTTTTTTGTTTCCCCAAGAATTGAATGGGAGTGATGGCTAGAGTTACCAAACTATTTATTTTAATACTATCTCAAACTCAACCTCACCTGTATCCTTCCCAAGCAGAACACCTATTGTCTTCAGAGATCAACCCTCAGGTTTTATTCTGAAGGCAAAATTTGCCATCAAATGCACGGCACTGAAGGAGGGGGAGAGGTCTCACTGCCTCAGCTGTTCAGAATGCAGTTTAAAAATAATAAATAGCCTCAACAGAGTCTGAGGGCCCAGTAAAATGACTGATGTTCATAATTAGAACCATCATGACTCATTGTTTACAGTTTATATTATATTGAGAATTTTATGTTTAAGAAGTTTGAGTAGTGTGTATTTTCTTTTAGAAAGTTTTGTGATTCCAATTAAAATATATAACTTTCAGTGGGTGAGCTTTATTTATTTGGGAAATGTACTAACAATAATGTCAGATAAATGAGGCATTAATCTAACTACAGATGTGAGTGTCTCTGTGGTGTGTGTATGTGTGTCTGTGTGTGTGTGTACATGAAAGAAATACAGATAAAGGCTTAACTTGGCTTAACTTAACTTGGTCAAGAGTCAGGCCTTTTTTCAATTACCTGTGAAGGTGCTTAGCTCTGAGCTATGTGCTGTGAGCAACTAATTCCTAAGGAATAGGACAGGTGAACAGAGGCTCTGCGCCATACACTAAATTTATAATCAGATTGCACATTCATTATTCAGAGGTCTGTTTATAGTTCTATCATGAATTTCTTAGCTTGAGTATGATTTTTTTGTCTTAATGCCATTTTTTGTTTTTGTTTTTGTTTTTGTTTATTTATTTTTGGCTGTGTTGGGTCTTCGTTTCTGTGCGAGGGCTTTCTCCAGTTGCGGCGAGCGGGAGCCACTCTTCATCGCGGTGCGCGGGCCTCTCACTGTCGCGGCCTCTCTTGTTGCGGAGCACAGGCTCCAGACGCGCAGGCTCAGTAGTTGTGGCTCACGGGCCCAGTTGCTCTGCGGCATGTGGGATCTTCCCAGACCAGGGCTCGAACCCGTGTCCCCTGCATTGGCAGGCAGATTCTCAACCGCTGCGCCACCAGGGAAGCCCTATACATATATTTTTGACAGAGATTATATCAGTCACATTCCATAAAGAATTCACAAACTTATAAAAATTCATGAGAGTTTATTGATAGACTTTGATTCAAGTTTTGTCCCATTTCAAGAACTGATATTTCTCCTGCACTTTTATCACTAATTCTAGCTTTATTTAATTTGCCCAATCTATATTTATCGATATCAGTAAAAGACAAAAACTTTTATCTCACATAAAATATATATATGTTTATATACATACTGCTATGTATAAAATAGATAACCAGCAAGGACCTACTGTATAGCACAGGGAACTATCCTCAAAAAATATATATATATATATTTATATATATATAACTGAATCACTGTGCTATACACCTGAAACTAACACAACATTGTAAATCAACTCTACTTCAATAAAAGAAAATATATGTGTTTAAAATTTTGTAACTGCTGGCATTTATTTACTTATTTATTTATCTATCTTTCAGTTTTATTGAGATATAATTAACTTATGGCACTGTATGAGTTTACAGTGTACAGCATAATGTCTTGACTTACATATATTGCAGAATGATTACCACCATAAGTTAACATCTGTCACCTCATAAAGATACAAAAAAAAAAAAAGAAGAAAGTTTTTTTCCTTGTGATGAGGACTTTTAGGATCTACTCTCTTAGTAACTTTCCAATATACCGTACAGCAGTGTTAATTATAGTCATCATGTTGTACATTACATCCCCAGGACTTATTTACCTTGTAACTGCTAGTTTGTACCTTTTGACCATCTTCATCCAGTTCTCCCGCCTGCTACCTCCCACCTCTGGTAACCACATATCTGATCCCTTTTTCTATGAGTTTGGTGGGGTTTGTTTT
The DNA here is from genome assembly GCF_028564815.1 of Eubalaena glacialis. Lineage (NCBI taxonomy): Eukaryota > Metazoa > Chordata > Mammalia > Artiodactyla > Balaenidae > Eubalaena > Eubalaena glacialis. Next base: position 30,565,430 of record NC_083722.1, on the reverse strand, counting down.
TTTGTTTTCTAGATTTCACATATAAATAAGATCACACAGTATTTGTCTTTCTCTGTCTGACTTATTTTACTTAGCATAATGCCCTCAAGGTCCATCCATGTTGTCATAAATCTCAGGATTTTCTTTTTTATGGTTGAGTAGTATTCCATTGTGTGTGTGTGTGTGTGTGTGTGTGTGTGTACATTTTATATACATATATGATATCGGGAGAAAAGCCAATGGCTGGGGTTGCAGAATGACTTAACTAGGTACCTTCTCTCTGCATTTCTCCTCATTTCATTCCCTCCCTACATGGCCAATTTCTTCTTTTGCTTTGCAAAGTACGAATATGCTTCCTCTTCTCTATTCCACCAGGTCTGTAGACCCACTGAGTTTTGTTGATAGAGATTAATTCAACACATATTTTTTTGGACATTTATTGTGTCCTAGTTACTGCTGCCAGACTACACAGTTTGCTCCTTCACCAGAGAGAATTCATAAACTCATCTTACTAGTGTATCGTGTGTCCAATGGCCCATGTCTGGAAGCTGCCCAAAGAGAAACAAACATGGAGGAAGATCAGAGTTTCTATGCTTGTGAGGGCTGCTAAAGGTTTGTCTTAATTCCAAATGGCAGGAATCGAATCCATCTGGGCAGGGTGTCTTGAGAAGCTACAGTAAACCAGAAGTAGTGTATTCGTGTAGATTTTATGGGATTCCAGAGCAAAACCATGAATGAGTGTTTATTTTTAGTCCTCCTTACAAGGGTCATTTCAATTAAAGTCAAGTTAAAGGGAGTTGGTGAGTTTATCAGCCTAAATTTGATCTAACGTATCTTCTGTTTCTTTGCAGGGCCATGAAATTCTTCATGCTCCAGGATTTTTGTTTTCTTGAAAGCTTTGACACAGAGCTTTCATTGAGAAGGGGAAACGAAGAAAGAAGCAGTGGTTCCAAGTACTATGAGTAGCCTGACCCTAGGGGGAGCACCCCAGGGTGAGTCAAGGAGCTGCCATTTATCTGACAAGAGGCTTCCTGTAAATTATGGAGGTAAAGGGAATTTCAAGGGAGGGAAAATGAGCCAACAGAAAAACATCCTTTTTGAACACATCCTATTTTCTAGTTCAAATTCATCTCAAAGGCCATCCTGGACCAGCAACCCTGCCTAGTCCAAGCATTTTCACACTGAACCGAGAGTTGAAAAACCAACTGGGGCAGAAAGGTTCTTAAGAATAATGAGAAAGCATTAGACCAGATTTGGCCCAAACTTCACCATTTCTTAGTTTCAAGTCGAATTTAAACCTTTGGGGGCTCAGCCTTTTTTCTCTTTGCAAACCACAACATCCTATTTCTAAGAAAAGAGCTTTAAGAATGACTTCTTGGCCATCAAATAGCTGTTAGAAAACAACATTTTGATGAGTTAAGTGTAAATGAATCAGAAACATGTGGATTAGATTTACCTCAAAGTCCATATGGGTTTGAAGGGAACTGAGGAAAAGTCTTAGGCAGAGTCACACTTGGGGTTTTGCTGATCATTATATGAGTGAGAAATAGGTTTGAGGGGTCATCAACCACCAACACTAGGAAGATGTGGTTGGTTGGTCCTACATGGCCTGTTGTCATTGTTGTTGTTATTATTATTATTATTGATTGTGTATGTGGGCATTTATATTTTGTAGTTTTTTGTTCTTTCTCATCCTTGTTGCTCAGACCATGCCTGTGAAGTGAACTGCCTGGCATGATGAAGATTAGTGGCAAGACTGGGCTTGGGACAGAGAACTTACTCTTGCTTTATCATCAAATGATGCTCTGTCTCTTCAAACATATGAGAAGAGAATGTGTTAAAATGTCCTTACATTATTTAAAAAGAGATTTGTTTTAAATATGATGGAGGTGTTCCCATGTCAAAACTATCTACCACCTAAGGCTCCAGTGACTCCTCAAAGTAACATGGAAGTCAAAGGGAATTTCAAGGAAGGATATCTCAGCTTGAATATCACTCCTTCAAGAAGGATTCTATGACTCTCACAGTCTAAATTAGTCCCACCTACACCCTGTGATCATCTCCCATAGTGCTTTGTACTTTTTCTTCATAATATGTCTCACAATTATACAATTTTGTGCCATATCTCCTCCCCAATATTTTAAGGCTTCCGAACTGGGCTGCGTCTTACAGCTTACGTATACCTTTGGTGAAGTAGTGTTTCTTACAACTGATAATGTTCTAGAATCAAAGAAATACAGCATTTGTCTGTGTTTGTTAATATCTATTTCCTTCACTTGGCTGTAGCTCTATCTGGGCAGGGGTTGTGTTCCCTTGGTTCTCCATCTTATGCCCCCAGCTGCCAGGACTGTGTCTGGCACACACAGAAGGTATTGTGTGAATATTCGCGGAAGAAATGGGTTGAATGAAAGAAGGAGGGAGGGTTGGCTATGGACACTGCAAAAGTGACCACTGCAGTATGCTGTTTTCTCCAAGCTTGTCTCCCAGACTTTGTGCTCACAGGCCCTGAACTCAAGCCAGATATATCTGCTCCACACCCGACCCCTCTTGATTTTGCCTTTCCAATTCCAACACATATATGAAAATTAAACATGATTTCCAGATACTCTAAGAAGACTTCTCCTCTGCTCTAATCCCTGGGTCAGAACCCAATGAGATATAATTTGGAGGCAGATGCAACGGGACAGGCCAGTGGATTAGAGGTAAAGAGGGGTAGGATTCATTTCCTGAGATGGTGAATCCTCAAGAATTTAAATTTGGGCCAGATAAACTATGAATATGCTGGTCTGAAGTTCAGAAAAGAAGTCAGATGCTAGAGATGTACATTGTAGAGTCATCAGTGTATAGATGGCATTTAGAGCCATAAGGACAGATGAGAAAGTATAGGTAAGAAGGATAGAGAGAAATGAGAAGAGGGCCCAGGGAAAAAACCTGACATTGAGAGGTAAGTAGGAGGAGTAAAACAAGAGAAGGGACATGGGAACGAACGGCCAGAGAGGTAGGAGGAAAACCAGGGGAGGGTGGGTTTCATGGGATCTAGGAGGGAGCAATGTTTCAAGACGTAGGGACCAGTCCCCTGTATCAAATGCCGCTACCAAGGTGATGAAGATGAACCAAAAAAAGTGTCTATGGAACCTGACTCCATGAGGGTTGTTGGTCACTGGTAAGAGACGTTTGAGTGGGAGGGGAATGTAAGTTATACTTGGAAGAATTTTGTTTTTAAAGAATAGCAAAGATTCTGGGGCCAAGAGAGGCACCTTTTTATAGATGGGAGATAGTAGAGCCTGTTTGCTTGCTGATGGGAAAGGTCTAGAAGAGGTAGAGGCATAAATGAAGCAGGAGAGTAGGACCTGTGTCTAATCCTCCCCGAAAACCAGCGTTTTTTTAATTTTTATTTTTATTTTATTTATTTATTTATTTTTGGCTGCATTGGGTCTTCATTGCTGCGAGAGGGCTTTTCTCTAGTTGTGACGTGCGAGGGCCACTGTTGCGGTGCACGGGCTTCTCGTTGCGGTGGCTTCTCTTGTTGTGGACAGGCTCTAGGCACGTGAGCTTCAGTAGTTGTGGCACGTGGGCTTAGTAGTTGTAGCTCATGGGCTCTAGAGCGCAGGCTCCGTAGTTGTGGTGCATGGGCTTAGTTGTTCCGCGGCATGTGGGATCTTCCTGGACCAGGGCTCGAACCCATGTCCCCTGCATTGACAGGCAGATTCTTAACCACTGCGCCACCAGGGAAGCCCAAGTGTTTTTAATATCTATTTGCAGAGTGACAATCCCCATGGTCACTGTCCACTCCTCTTTCATCTTGAAATCAGCTTGGAGGGCGTGCATTGATTCCTTTAGGTCAAATAAGAGTCTTCTTGGGGTTACTCCTTGCCTGGACTTCTGTGTGACCTCTGCAGACAAGTGACTGTCAGAGTTACCCAGAACTGAGCAGGGACGTTTTGGTCTCATGAAACTTCCTCCACCGAGCTCAGAAACTGCAACTTTCCCTTTGAACACAATGTGAATGCTACTGTGGACCTCAGAGGTTAATCCATTACAACGAAGCAATTAAATTTAGGGACCGTTTGGAAGATAAAAAGCAGCGAGTAATAACCAGCTCAGAAAACTCAGCCATGATGGATTTCTATAATTTCCTCTGACTTCACGGAGCCAAGTCTGGTGACCCAAGGCAGGATGGTGTGACTGCCCGATGGTGTCAGAAATGTGAGGGGGAGATGATTTTTATTAAATAAGTTACTTCTGAAGCATTGGCCTCCCTTGCTTCCTCTTTCTCTCTCCAGAAGGTGGTTTGCCAGCTGGTAATGCATTTAACCCTTAAGCATAGTCAACCTTGTGTTAGCCAGTGGGATCGTTTTACAAAGGGAAGTGATCTAAACTGCTTTTTCTCCTAGCTAGGATTCTCGGTTTTGAATTTGGACTGCTTCCCCTCTGTTGTTAAAGTGGTTTAATTGCTTTGCTTGCTTACCCACCTCTGGCAGATTTTGTATAGATTATTGAAAAATAAATGCTTAGCTTGTCCTATTCTTCACTAAAGCACTTTACCCGTGAGAAAGAAGAGTAAAATGCTCTTACAAGGCTGGAGCTGGGAAGAAAACCCTCAGACCTTAATTTATTATTCTTTGGCTCTGTTCTCTGCACCTCTTTCTAGCTCACAAATCATGTACCCATCCTGAATTGTTCATCTCATAGACATTCCTAGGCACCCACTCTGCCTGTGGCACTGTGCTTGGTACCAGGGAGCATATAAATGTGTAACCACATGGCCCCTGCCCTCTGGGAACAGGTCCCTGCTCTGTTTCAGTGGGGAGTCCAATGAGGTTGCTGACACAGTCATTTTAGAAGATTGTTTTCTCTGTGCCAAATTGCCCTGTCTCATTAATGACAGGCTCAATTTCCATCAGGTTCTTTGATGGGTCTTGCAAGGCGTCCAAGAGGGAGCTTCCTTCCAGCCCAGAATTGTAATTCCCTGCAGATACGCATTGGCATCCGCCACTCAGGAACATAATGAAGTTAATTTTAAGAAAAAGCAAACACAAATATAACGGTGATCAGGAGAACAGCCACGACTGTCTGAGCCATTTCTTCAATGGAGGAATTAGCTCGTTCAGTAATCTGCACTGCTCCCCTTTTCCCCGAAGGATTTAAGGGGATGATTGTCCAGTTCAGAGGGCTGTGGTTTCAGATTTGCAATCAGGAGACTGAGTTGAGTCTCAGCTCTGATTATTTGTGCTCTGCCCCTTCTCAGCCTAGAGGACGCAGGTGTCATTAAACTCTCTCTGACCTACCTACTTCATGGGGCTGGTGAGAGGATAAAGATATAATAACATGCATAAAGGACTTAGTTAAGAAATAAAGCATGATGCACATATTAGCTATTATTTCAGAAACCAAAGTTAAGAAGAGATACAAATCTTAATTTGGGAGGAATTTTCTTTTTTTTTAATTGAAGTATAGTTGATGTACAATATTATACAAATGTACAGTATAGTGATTCACAATTTTTAAAAATTATACTCCATTTATAGTTATTGTAAAATATTGGCTATATTCCCTGTGTTGTACAATATATCTTTGTAGCTTATTTTATATGATAGTTTGTATCTCTTAATTCCCCACCCCATCTTGCCCCTCCCCCCTTCCCTCTCCCCCCTGGTAAGCACTAATTTGTTCTCTATATCTGTGAGTCTGTTTCTTTTTTGTTATATTCACTAGCTTGTTGTATTTTCTAGGTTCCACATATAAGTGATGTCATACAGTATCTGTCTTCCTCTGTCTGACTTATTTCACTTAATTGGAGGAATTTTTCCATAGAGCTAATTGGCAGATCATTTCTTTTTTTCTCATTTCTTTTTTGTTTGCATCTCAGAGAATTAGCAACCAGATAGGAAGGAAATGCCATTATTAGAATATAAGCTGTCTGGGTGGAGATGAGGTTCCAGCCCAGGCATTTTCAGTGGTGTGGTTTCCAGAACTCTGATTTGCATACCTGCAACTGTCTGGCCCGCTGATGACAAAAATACACCCAAGTGATAATATATTAAGCTTTGGTTGTCCAGGGTGTCTTCAGTTCTTACCTTGAAGTTCATTCCTTTGGGTGGAGGCATTGACTCCAAACAGATGGTTCTGAAGAATGCTCAGCCCAAAGGTCTCTAGAGAGTCTGGGCATCAGAGGACCAAGTGTGGCCTCTGCCAGTACCAGCTGCTTTGTCCTCCGGAGAGGCATCACCTGCATCTGACAGGACCTGCAAGTGGCTCATTAAGCCGCTCATTAAGATGGATTTGTGAAATCCATCTTAGAAATTTCTTATTTGAAATTTAAACATGTATGTGTGCCTACATGTATATATAGACATCTATATATGTATGTTTTCTTTTTTTTTTTAATCTCTAATCTTTTCTTTTTGTTTGTTTGTCCACCAATGGTTGGTGTTGACCAACTGTTTGCTCACCAATTGGTTGCTCACCAATGTTCTTTAAAAGAGTGTTTCTCAAAGAGTGGACAATAAAGGTCCACCTTTAGGGGAATGACTTGGTGTGTTTATTGAGGCTGCAGACCCCCAACTTTGAGACCCATCAAATAAGATTATCTGAAGGTGGGGTCCCAGAAGCTGCATCTTTAGCAAGCTTTCCAGGAGGACATCAAGCACACTCAAGTTTGAGAACTCTAAATACTGTCCACAGGATTTGGTAGTTTCTGTTGCTGTTTCTTTCAGGTTCAAAGTTCCTGGGTTAGCACTCTTGATTTCATTTCAAACAGCTGGGTCAATTCTTATTAACTCTACATCCATCTTGAGCTTTGGTAGACCCTTAACCAGTTTTGCTTTTATTCTTCTTGGCCTGAAGATCATTCTTCTTTCCAGACAGAACAAAAGCAAAGCAGGAGTCTGAGCGCTCTACTTTCAGTATATCATCCTTCAAATATACAGCATGGAGATCAGCTCCTAGGCTTCTCCCTGACTGTGTAGTTAGTGCTGGCCACACAAAAAAATCTCTTCTGACTCTTGCATTGTCACTAACCTCACTCATCGTAGACCAGGGTGACCAACCGTTCTGGTTTATTTAGAACTCTCCCAGTTTTAGCACTGAACACTCCATGTCCTGGGAATCCCTTCAGTCCTACGCAAACCAGAACAGCTGGTCACTCTGTCAGGACTCTGACCTCCTTGATACTCTTCTTCTGTATGTATATTCACATGATATTCATGTTTGATTTACCGTTTATCTTTTGTCTCTATTTCTAAAATACAATTCTGAGTTGTGTAAGAATACTGATTTATTTCCATTGCATTACCTTTTTTTTTTTTTTTAAATCAGGTGGAGACATCACTTGACTTCTATTGAATAAAGGGATACTTGGGACTTTCCACGTGAGCATCCTGTGTGAGGCGTCAGAGCTGCTCAAGGAATTGGCTTGCTACTTGGGTTCTTTTCCTATTTGCAGATGAATTCTAAACCATACAGATCTTTCGTTTGACTAAGAGAATGACACAAAGGATCTGAGACACCAAGAGGATGACCCTATTTAATAGATAAGGAAAGCAAGCCAGCTGATCTGTCGCTCAGTACAGAAAGGCAGGAGGCTAAAGCACAGCCAATTCCTGGAGCTTAACAAGCCACCAAATGCTCACAAGGATGCCCAAATATCTCCAAGCTGATCCCATGCCTTCTGTTAATATCCCGCTTCTTGCACCTCTTGCTTCCACCCTCTGACGTGGGTGGTTCTAATGTCATTTGGGGAAGGAGCCGAAACCACAAGAAGGCTGTGTTGTATTGAGTTAAGAGAGGGGATTTCTTGAGATCTATATTAGTCTTAGTCAGAATGCACACATTTGCAACAGACTTTATACTCTCTCCTCTGTGATTCTTTGGCTTTAAATGGATACTAAATTTCTTAAAAATGACTTCAAGCTAGGCCAACTTTTAATTTTCTTTAAAGTTACATCAGGTCCCCTACTATTTAAAAAGGATATAGGAATCAGTACCAGGGGCTAAAATTAAATAAAACCCGCAAATTAACCATTGGATCTACTTGAGGCATTTCCCTCTTTCCTTTCACTTGAGATCAAAAGATGATTTTCCATCACAGCGATAACTGCTTCCCCACTCCTTTTTAAGATCTTCCCAACACTTTCTCTTGGCACTCTGCTCTTGGAACCTCCCATTATCTGCATCTGGGTGGCACCGTCCATGCCCTCCAGTAGAACACAACCTTCTCTGACCACAACACATCCTCCCTCCTGTCCTGGTCCCCTCACTCACTTGTTTTCCAGGAACCTTTCCATAGCAGATTTGTGAATTTTAACATAGCTGTCTATCTCCTTGACTTGTATTACTCCGCCTCCTTTTCCCAAAAATGTCGTCTTCTTTGGAATTCTAGTTTTAAGATCCATCCCACTAGGTTGTAGACCCATCTCATTAAGACGTGGGGATGCCTGGGAGAACATAGTCCATGAGATCATCTGAACTTCTCTTTGTTTATGCAACAAATCAAAGGCTATCTTGGTTTGCAGGTAAGGTCTCCTCTCTCTCTTCCAGATACAAGGATACCTTTAAACTCCACCTGGAAATGCTTAAGAAAACCTTAAGCACCCTAAAGTCCCTCCACCATGATTGGAATAAATCCTCGGATTAACTTATCATGGTGGAACCAAAGAAAGAAAGGTGCTGCCTTTCAAAATTATAGTCTTGCCACCTCCTAGAAGGAAGGCAGACCTTCTACTAAGTGGGGAGCTGCTCTTTTTTTAAGAAGACACTTTAATGAGCCTTTGATTATACATCCTGTTCTATTTTTATGGATGCCTTTGAGTCAAAGAGAGGCCTAAAATGGTTTTGCATGATTTTTATGAAAATTTCGGTGTCCTTTGGGTTAGCCTAAGGGCTCACCACTGGGGGAAGGGAGGTAATAGCAGGCAGAGGCTTGGGGAAGAAAGGTGATGAGAAAGGAGCCCTGATTTATGACGGATCTGGAGTCATCATCTTGGATAGTGGACATCCAAGCCCTCATGAAGGGCTAAGACAACCAACTTTATTAACATTCATATCAGATATCCAATTTTAAGTTGTTTCCTGTCCTCTGTTGTAATCCTTCAAAGTCTGTTCCACACAAGACTGTTGGGTTTGCCTTGGGAAATAAAAGGTGGACGATCTGCCCTTGGGGGCAGTGTTACGGGTGAGAGGAGCATGGGCTGAAATCAGAGATGACTGGGGGGAAACCAGGAACAAGGGTTTAGGGCTGGCAGGTAGATGCAAGCTCCTTGTCGAAATCCTGAGAAATACTGGAGAGGCAATGGATTCCCCATAGTTATGGAAGGTAAAGACTTGAATTATTTTACCTATTAGACAGAAGATAATACCCAAAGCTTGTACTTATATAACACTTGGGTTATATTATTTATGAGAATCCTTCTTTTTGAATAGCAGACAAGCTAAAACCTTCAGGGAAGCTATCAAGTCTCAACAGACTTTCATAAACAAACACTGTTGCTTGGACCCCCGTCCACTGAAAATTTAACTTGCATAGTAATTTTCTCATGTTTTGCTACTTTCCTCTGACACAACACAGATACATAGCGGTGTTCAGAGACAACAGCTCCACTTTTGCACGGGCACCGAGTACTTCTATTATTATAGCTGCAGGGTGATCTGAAACGTCCGAGATAGGGCAACAGATGAGGGGAGTGTGTCAGCATGTATGAAACCGACTCAAGGTCCTGAAGGAGGATGGCTGAGTGTGTGTCACAGAATCAGTGCCTGAACTTGGGTTGCATGTGTGTTGGTGAATACATCTTAGGATGCCAATGTGGTGAGTGGGGCTTAGCAGCAAGAGTGTTTAAGCAGGGGTGATATTTTTTGTCTGGAGGGTAAGGTGCCTTGTGCATCCAGGAACTTCTGTTTGTGAGAAGCAGGACCCCAGGCAATGGGGAAGAGTGTGGTAAACATGCCCTGAACCTAGGGAAAGATGCCTGGCTAGAACCATGTGTTCATTGAAATTAATCTAAGATAATGAACCTCTAGTACCTGATCAGCTGCTTACCATTGCCACAGACTCCTGAGGGAGAGGGACAGAGGAAACGTACTTTATTTCTAACCTAGACTTTGGCCCCATGCCCTTGTCTGGTGTCATGCCCGAGGCACTGGGATGGGTCTTATGTGAACTGTAAAGACATTTTTCTCCTGTAATCCAAGACCTAAAGTCATGGCTCTTTGGCCTCTTCCCGCTGGTTTCTACTCTCACCTCTCTCTTAGCGAGGGTGCACCCAAAATGATGAACCCGAGAGAAAGAGAATATTGGCCAATTTCATGCCCACATCATCTCCTCCTGTCCAAAGCTCACTGCCCAGAGCAGAGATCCAACTGTCCTAAGACTTTGTGATTTCAGAACTCTTCCTCTTGGAAATGGCAGAGAGATGAGAGTTTTGGGGAAGCCACCTAGAGGGGAGTAGGAGGCTTTGAGCTACTTGTAGAGGTGAGAGGCCGTCACAAATATTATGTTAGGGTGGAGACTCACATCAGCGGGCTGTGCTTCAGAGCAGGGCACCCGTCCCCACGGAAATAACGGGATAAGGGGGGAACAATGATTGCGAGGATGAGGCTAAGGCTAGAGGTTTGGTGGACACAGAATGCTCACTTCGTTCTCATCAGCTCCCAAGACTAATTCTAAACTAGTACCAAACATGCCCATTGGTTGGGATGGGGCTTCTGATTTGCTGCCTGGCTTGGTTAGTGCTGAATTGGGGCCAGAATGGGTCTGGGATGGTAATGAAAAGAGATCAAGTCTTGCAGGTCATGAGTCTGGGACAGGAGGGAGGGATAAAAGAATCATCCATAAGATACTATGGGTTCTGTCTTTCTTGACCATGGAGACCCACGTTAGTCCTCTTTAAGCTTTCCTGCTCAGGCGGGATTGGGACAAGAAATTCATCTGTAGCAATTCTGCAATGACATCTCTGATATACCTGGGAGAGGGTCATATTTTCCTACAGCAGCAGGAAATTGTCAGATGAACTGCTCATTGCAGACTCAGCCATGTCTTTGGTTAGTTGTCACCTAGCTATTCTGATATATTGTTTGAACATATTGGTTTCTTGGCTAGATTTATTGCATTTAATACACTTAACAATATGTACAAATCAGTGCAGCACTGATTCAAACAATAAGAAGGGACGCCAGGACCAATTGGATAGATGCCACACCCAATCAGAAGGGATGCCATTACCCATCAAAACTGATAGCACCACACCTTGTAGACCAGCCGAGGGGCAGCCCAGTTCCCAGGAGAGCTTGGAATAATTCATTCCAACAGGAGCCTTCTACGAGTGAGAATTTCAAGAAAGTATGAGAGGCTTGTCGAGTTTGTAGTTCTTTAAATTCTTGCAAGAGGTGCCTTGAGGCAAGGCTGGTCTTCTTAGCACATTGCAGGGCAAATGCAGTGAAACTTCATGAGGGTAAAGTGACAACCAGATCTTGGCCACTGGCCACCACTCTTCTGCTGAGAACTTTCAAGCAAATGTGCGTGGGGGGCGGAGGCAGAAAGATACACGCCAAGTTTAGCTTGAATTCCGTGGAGACCGATATGCACACTCAGGCACGTGTGCTGATGTTCACGTGTGGGAGCTCACACGGCACTCCTTGCTGGCTCGGGCTGTTGTGGTTCAGGGGAGCTGGGCCCAGGCAGAGCCAGCGGCTGGCAAAGGCATTGTTCATTGTATTGTGAGTGACATGAAATCCACGTTTGCCAGCCAGCCCACATAGCTGTGGCGATGCGAGAGGCTCGCTTTAGATCACGCATTCCACTGCCGTGCATGGATTAATATGGCTTTGAAAGGGCTTTTATTTCTTTCTTTCAAATTTAATATGAGAGTATATGAGGAAGAACATGGTAGCAATTAGCTGCTGCCATGAATTTTATGAGCAGTTTGCAAGAAACCACATTAATGACTCCACGGGTAGTGCTGAGATCAATTTTGCTATGTTATTTTTTCTCTTTTTCCCCCTTTCCCTCTTAAAAGGCCAGTCCAAAGCTCCAGGATGGTATCAGGTGGGTGGTCCTAATGGTGAAGTTTCTTTCTTTCAAGACAGGTAGCCTGGCTCATCCTGACCTTGGATCCGGCACAGAGCCTGTCAGGTGGGTCTAGCCTTGTTCTGGAACCTGGAGCAGCCATAAGGATGGGAAATAGTCTCGCCTTGATTCTGACAGGTGGAGAAAAATCCTTGCAAGAAGTGTCCACAGAGAAGCTGCTACCAAAGAGAAATCAAATATCCTGCATGTTTCTCAATTTCAGCAAAGGGAATCAGAATAAAACATGGGTATTAGCTAGGAAAAAAAAAATGGAAGCGAACAGTCTTTATAAATTCTCAGGAAGCGTGGCAATGGTTTAAAAATATTTTACCTGAAGCCAAGGGAAAGGGTTGGTATTGGATAAAGGGACTGGATGCAGGAAGCCAGCCTCTGCATAGCTTTTTGGGACTATGTGATGAAGCCAACTGTGGTCTGTGTTCAAAAAAGGTCTGGATTCTTGAAAGAAACGAAAACAAGTGTGTTGCCAAGTCACAAACCTTGATCTAGTCATGAAAGGAAAACCTGTAAACATAAAACAAGTGAGATAGAGTCCCAGCCATGGTAGTGAAGCAGCTGGCAGGAGAGGTAAATAAAAAAACCAAACCCAACAACAACAAAAATAACAAAAAGCAAGAAATGCCTTAGGCTGCTTGAGGAAAAATCGATATGAAGGTGGTGAGAACAGAGCTTTGACTCCTGATCCTTTTCTAGGACAGGAGAAGTTAGCAATGGAGAGCTCTGGGAAAAGCAGAGCCAAGATGGAAAACTGAGGCTTCTTCTGAGATTAAGAAGAGACGGATATATGTCCAGGAGTGGAATTGCTGGATCATATGGTAATCCTATTTTTAGTTTTCTGAGGAACCTCCATACTGTTTTCCACAGTGGCTGCACCAACTTACTTTCCCACCAACAGTGTAAGAGGGTTCCCTTTTCCACATGGACAAAACTATAATTCAAAAAGACACATGCACCCCTATGTTCAGAGCAGCACCCTTCACAATAGTGAAGACATGGAAACGACCAAAATGTCCATCGACAGATGAATGGATAAAGATGTGGTACATATATACAGTGGAATACTACTCAGCCATAAGAAAGAATGAAATAATGCCTTTTGCAGCTACATGGATGGACCTACAGATTATCATGCTAAGTTAAGTAAGTCAGACAGAGAAAGACAAATACTATAAGATATTTATATGTGGAATCTAAAGTATGACACAAATGAACCTATCTATGAAACAGAAACAGAATCATGGATATAGAGAATAGACTGGTGGTTACCAAGGGGGAGGGGGTAGGGGGAGGGATGGATTGGGAGTTTGGGGTTAGCAGATGCAAACTATTATATATAGGATGGATAAACAACAGGGTCCTACTGTATAGCACAGAGAACTATATTCAATATCCTATGATAAACCATAATGGAAAAGAATATAAAAAAGAATGTATGTGTATGTATAACTGAATCACTTTGCTGTACAGCAGTAATTAACACATTTTAAATCAAAACTAGACTTCAGTTTAGAAAAAGAAAAAAAGAAAAAAGAAAAGATGGGCCACCTATGGGTGAGAGAGGGAATCACAGCTGCCTCTGGAGAACAAGCACGTGCGCCATCCTTCACATCAGCTGAACTGAGAGTTGTGGTTTAATGTCCAGGAAGCCTTTGGGCTTTTGACTCAAGCAGAGATTCAGGATGACCATAAAGGAAGATCTGATTAACACAGATCAGATCTGTGTATTTTCCCTTAAAATATACAAAATGATAGTGGTTTGTTCACTTTGCTTCATCTCAAATGTTTTCATGAAGCAGCATCTTTTTGACCAATAGCAAGTAGAAAAGTTATGATGCTACATCTACAGCGGCTTGAATCTCTGACTCACTTGAATGCTGGGCACATCTGATACTTGGCAGTTTGTTTGGATGATGGAAACAATACCATCAAATATCATCTGCTAGAAACATGATTAAATGGCCTGTTTCCTGACGTTTCCTGATGAAAACATTGTATTTTAGCTCAGACATGAATATTTCAATAATACAGAGCTAGACTGTTAGTAAACTTGGCTCAGTGAAAACATTCCCCATTTAAAGATTTTTTTGATTTGGGTTCAGCTTTTTTTAGAATGGGCCACCTTATAAAATTTCTGATGCCTTAGCTAAATATTGTCAGATTGGAAAGAGGCTATAACAAACATGTGTGAAGGAGTTTAAATAGCATCATTGGTTTAAAACATAGTGTGATTTAAATGTAAATGTAATTTAAACTACAAACAATGGTGAAATGACTCTCCATCTCCTCTCAAATAAAGCAAATCAAACACAAGGTCAGTGTTAATAGAAAAAAGAACTTGTGCTGGGTATGTGAGTTCTCACTGTCTTTTGTTTTTTAAACCATGCATGTATGTTATATAAATTCTTTTTGCTATTTTTCACAATAAAAGAGTTTACAAAAGTAACTTGTTGGAACTGTGAGCTTAACCTCCCTCCTATACATGCATGTACACACACACACATTTAGTTAGTATGAGTCAAATCCTCATAACATTTCTAGATTTGAGTGACACAGAGAGTCAGGAAAATAATGAGAGGAACCAGCACGATGACGGAACTCTGAAGGCTTTGGCATCCATTGTGTAACCTAGAGAAGACAAGGACCTGGTTGATTTAATAATGGTCTCCCAGCTTATGCAGGGTTTTTATGCGGAAGATGGTGTCCAGCTGTTTTTCATTTCTAGTGAAGACAGAAAAAAAAAAAACAAAACTGGAGGAGCTGGAATTGCATCAGGGGAGATTAGGTTGGAGATGAAGGAGCAGGTCCTGGTTGAAGGGTTGTGAGACATTGGAACGAACAACCAAGGAAGATTATGAAATCCCCATCTCTGGAATTCTTAAATGATTGTGATCTGCGTGAATCAGCGCGGTGGATTGGTTTAGATATCTGCCTGGGATGGCTGAGCCGACCGTTTCCGTGGGCCAAGTCCCCCTGGGGCGCCCTGACTCTGCTGCACTGAGTTTATTGCACGTGGCAGGGAACCCAGTGCGTGGAGCCAGAAGCCTGCTGCCTCGTGGCGAAGCTGCTGGTCTGTGTGCTGGGTAAGCTGACACTTCACGATCCTGTAGACTCGAACGGCTCCAGGGGCATTTAGGATCGTTCTGACTGCCAACTGCCACCTTGAAATAGGAAAAGTATTTTAAACAAACCCTCCAGGACATGCAGGCTGAGGGTGTATTTGCAGTGCTCAGAATACACGGTCACCGGACACCTCGGAGAGGCAACTGAAAACTATTAGCGCAGCAGGAACCCCCGCGGAAAAGAGATGTGGGGAGCGGGAAGATCTGAACATTAAACTTATCTCCTCTCTTTCTCTTTCTAAAACATTTTTTGACATAGAAGCTAAATGTTCTTGATGACCAGATTTCTCTCTCTCTCTTTCATTTTTCTTTCTTGAGTTCTTTCAAGCTTTTTTTTAAACATAAAAACAAAATATTTAAAATATGACAATTAGGTCTCATGGATGCTGAGAGGCAAACGCAGAGAATTTGAAGGAGGCAATTCAATTTTTTTTGTTAAAAAAATAAAAGCCCAGAGCTTTGTTTTCCTTATAAAAGGATACTTTTCCTTGTGTCTGTTTTAAATATATTTCTTAAGGTGATGAAACATCCCAGGGAACAGAGCTGTATGTGAAGAGATTTGTGTGGAAAGGAGGATTTTAAAAACTTTCTTTTTTTTTTTCATCTTCCCGAGGCAGCCCAGCCTCGTACTTCAAAAGAGCTGAGCAGAACTTCTACCTAAGGGACAGCTTACCTCCCCCAGCGGGCTTGGTTTCCATACCATGGTTTTTCTGGAAATGTCCTCTTTCCATACGCTACCTCTGAGTCACGCCTCATTAAGAGTGCTGATTATGATCTCCTCTGGACGTTCTGATGCTGCTGAGAATCGGGAGGATATTTTCAGCCCTGGAATTCAGTCTCTGCCACATGTTTGGATTAACAACCAGTTAAACCTTGCTAAGGCAATATTTTTCTATGCAGTTAGTTTTTATACCAAACAAGGTTTGTAGTAACTGGATGCCCTACTTGAGCAAAACTGTTTACCAGAAAATAAATCACTCCTGGCATTAAGAAAACACAAGCCCAGGGATTCGCCAGCCCAGCCTCATCCCGTTCATTTCTCATAAACCTAGCCCCAGACATGTGCATTCTCATCTACGATGACTTATGCTTTGAATTGTGGTCTCTTTATTTCCATGCCCATTATAATGCTTACCTAAACATTTCCCTCTGTTTAGCTGCGGTGCTTCTGGTAATGACTTCTATTTGGCTGCTGGGAAGCATTTGCCAGCCTTCAGCAAGCCCTATGGAAAAAAAGAGAGAGAGAGAGAGAGAGAGAGAGAGAGAGGGAAGGCAGGAAGAAGGGAGGAAGGAAGGAGGGAGCAGGGAGGCGGAGAAGGAGGGAGGGAGGGAGAGGGAGAGAGAGAGAAAGATTGATTGAGGAAGGAAGGGGAGAAAGGGAAGGAGGGAGAGCAGAAAAGAAGCATAGTTTTTTCCTAAGAGGCCATAGAATAACAGAGAATTAGAACTTAAAGCGATTTCAGGCTTATCTAATTTCACCTCTGTGATTTGTAGATGAGATACATAGGAGCATGACTGGCTTTGGGTACCATAGGAGGCAGAAAGGTGGGATGTGAACACAGGTCTGCCAACTCCTGTTGACCTTTGCCCTGTGCTGAAATTTCTTCTCTCCTCCGGTAGTTTTCTTTTCCACCGGAGATCCTGAATGCCTAAATAAGAGGTTAGAAAAACAAGATATGGTTGGCCAGGTGCTCTTGGGAAGAAATAATGGAACTAAGCTGAAGTTGGCAGTCTTTTCATTATGGTAACCAAGAGAGTCAGCGGGTTCCAGGGAGCAGCCGCACGCTACCGATATGGGACAGGGCCTGCTATGAATGTTCCTGTCCAAATTCTGGCAGTCACTTAACACCAGTCAAAGCCATGTTGGAAGAAGCTGTTAGTTATGCAAATGTCAGGGAAAAACAGGAAAATGATCCAAACATATGAGTTGGTCAGATTTTGAGGATTGTGTTGAAATTCTTATAAAAAATGGAAGAACATCCATTCCTTGAGTAATGATTTGTTTATTCTATTGACCTCAAGTCAGAGCTAGTAGCTCTAATCACTTGGAGTAAATCTACTTGGCTTTCTACCCCTAGGAAGGCCCGATCCTAGTCAATTCTGTTCATAAACCATAAATGCCATACAAAGGAAAAGGCACCCCCAAAATAATCCAAAAGATTTAGAATGAGCTCCCTCATCATTTCTTCAATCTGACTTTTGCATATTGGAATATTTTTGGAGAATTTGCTACTCATGTATTTTTGACAATAGGTGCAAACTCATGGGTTTTGAGAATCCAAAATTGAGTTGTTGAGCATGTGAAGATTTAGCCATTAATGAAATAAATTTTTTTTTCTTCCAAGTAGACTTTTTCCTTTGCTTTAACTGAGTACTGTCATTTGTCAGAGAGACTGGGGTCATGAATGTAACTTCAAGGGAGTTCCCCTGGTGCACTTGTTTCAATGAAAAAGCCGTATACATGGAACCACACTGAACTTGGATTCTAGCATTGAAACCACTTCTTTAGGCCTAATTTGCATAGGCTACAAATAGCTTGAGAGCTGGGGCAAGAGTTTTGAACCGACCACATTATCCAGCATCTTTCTTTGCAAATACAGTGGATGAAGGAACCCATAAATGAATGAAGGCCAGGATGAATCATTTCATAGCACAATGTGATTTAGATATTCCTATGCACATAACCATACAGCAGTGATTACTGGGTCCATGCTGTGTGTAACGCTCTGTGAGAGGCACAGAGTGAGACAAACAGATGTATATAATAGCAGATGGTTTCTGCCCTCAGGGAGCTTACACACTGCACAGGGCAGAGCCCCAATTCTCAACCTGTCCCTCTTGGTGACATCGCGGGTCAGGTCAGCTGTGGGGGTCCCCATCATCCCCAGGGGTCCCCCATCACTCATAAGAGGTCTGGCTTCGTCTCTCTTCTCCCTGCAGGTTTTCCTCCACCCCCTCTCTCCCTTCCTACCCACTTCTGATGTCAAGGCACCTGGCTGGAGGACCAATGCTGATGGGTGGGATTCTTCATGTATTTGACAGTTACTGAATATTATTAGGGGAAACCCATATAAAATTGCAGTTTTTGTAGGTCAGAAACAGTCAGTTATCAATAGGTTCATATGATTAAATCAAATATTTAGCACATTTGTATGAAGTGGATAATCCATGAGCTTTGGATTTTTCCAAGAAGTCTGTTTTCTAGGACCCTCCCTCAGCCAGACAGGCCCAGTGTCAGTGGCGAAGGGTTTGGGTGCACTGTGCTTCTAGGAGGGGAGAGTTGATGAGGTTATGTTCATTCCAGCTGAGGTATCCTGGGCTGGAGGGATGCCTTTGGTGTGAAGAGTATTTTGAAAACTCTTGTTTGGTTGCCAAAATAATCTGATTTGGATAATTACATCATAAAAATTTAAAAGTAAGTACAACTATATGAAAAGGTCTGAGAGCTCAAAATGATGTGACTTAGTGAGCCCCCGTTTTTCCTGTAATCCCTCCTATTTCACTCATAGTGCTGGCTTGAAAACCTACTGACTTCATTTGGATCTGAAAACATCCAATTTAAAAAATAATTCAGGTATTACCATTCTTGCTTTAAAGATGAAGAAGCTGAGATGGTGACTATAGTTAATAATATTGTATTGCATATTTGAAAGTTGCTTAGAGAGTAGATCTTAAAATCTCTTATCACCAGAGAAAATTTTTCGTTACTATGTATGGTGATGGATGTTAACGAGACATATTGTGAGGATCATTTTACAGCATATACAAATATTGAATCATTATGTTGTCTACCTGAAACTAATAGAATGTTATATGTCAATTATACCTCAGTAAAAACAAAAACTTACTTTGTCAAAAAAATGCATAAAAAAAATAACTCAGGTAATACATGATCATGTAGATATTAAACGGAAGAGAAAAAAAAAGAAGAGGAGGAACAGGTGTAGGGGGAGAAGGCAAAGAAAAAACATTAAACCTCTGTGAACACAGCCTAGAGAGAGAGCTGAGTTTCATGTTTCGGTGAAGCTGCTTCTAGACTTTTTTCCAAACAGGTTAGGCTTTGAAAATGCAAATATTCTAGGGAGGTGGAGGGGAAACTATTAATCACTTATAATTTACTGCAGGTTAATGATAGCAAACGCTTCCAGAACTGAAAGTGTCTTGAAAAATATTTCAGACCAATCCTCAACCAGGGGTGATTTTAGCCCCCAGAGGACGTTTGGTGTGTCTGGAAACGTGTTTGGCTGTCCCAGCTTAGGGCTGCTCCTGGCATCTAGAGAGCAGAGGCCAAGGATGTTTCTAACCATCATATAATGCACAGGACAGACCTCAACAACAAAGAAGAATTAGTCCCAGATGTCAATAGTGTCAGTAGGTGAAAAAGCCTGTTTTTGACCAGTTCCCTTACTTTCAGAGTAAGGAGTCCAGAGTTGGAAGATCATTTACACAAAGTCACTCAGCCAATAGCAGGAGAGGGATGAGAACCCTTGCCTCCTGATTCTGAGTCCAGGGCTATTTTCACTGCACTGGAATGAAAGGCTTTTCTCCCAGTATCTTTTGTTGAGACCAGCAATGTGAGTTGAGAAAGTAGAAATCTTGATAGCTAATGGGGGACTCAGGACAATATGAGGGGATAATTCCAAAACAGAGGTCTGGGAGGAGAGACAGATCTAGTTAGTGGGAGGTGAGAGCCTGCAAACAGCAGAAATGGAATAGCCACAGAGCACAGAGGGGGTGATGGAAACCAGTTCTAGAAAAGGCACAAAAAGAGCAGTGGGGATAGATCCCCCCCCAAATATTGCTTGCTTGGCAGTTTTGTATGGATATTTTTAGGGTGACTAACTTGTCCCTGTTTGCTTAGGACTGTCCTGGTTTAAAATCTAAAAATCCCATGTTCTGGGAACCCCCTCCATTCTGGGCAAACCAGGAAGGTCAGTCACTCTATTTCCCATTCCCTCACATGAAAAGACCTGATAAAAGTGATTCTGCCACATTGCATATTAGTTTGGTGAATTGGAGAAATTTGGTGAAGGGTACCTGGGACCTCTCTGTACATTTTTGCAACTTCCTGTGACTATACAAGTATTTCAAAATACAAATTTCAAAATAGATTATTAAATGTGATATGAATGAATAACTAACCCCTCAACTGAAACTTCAGGATGATTTCAGGGCCAGATGGAACACCCAGGGTTGAAAGTTCTTTCTGAGTGTCATAGGTACCACACCACCGCTGTGGGCAATGACTTCATGGGGTATGTGGAAAGAGCAGTGAGGGTGACTTTTGGTCACAGTACAGATGGTGTGGTCGGCATTTAGGCATTGTCGCTTTATCTTGAAGTAGTCCAGATCTCCTTGTGATGCAAATAGTGTCGTTTGGGGAATAAGCAAGGGACAATGATTTATAGGAGAGAAAAATCACAGAAGCTTCCACTGAGATAGTTTTTCATTCATTCATTCATTCTGGTACCAAACCCTCTGCTAAGTGATAAAAGTTGAATTGGGAGCTCTTCTCATCCCTGCAAGGGGTTTTGGTTTGGGGGCCAAAAGAAAGGCCTTGAGCAAAAAGGGCCCAGGTTGACTTTAACAGTGTAAATTTTACTTTTTTCATAAGAAGAATGGAACATTAGTTGAATACCTTCTGTGTTCAAGTCATTGCGGTTGTAAGTTAGACAGCCCAGCATCTGTGTCTTCAAGCAGATAAAACAACTGCACTTTACAGAGGCCCTGGGGTTTTCAGTTTATAGACATCTTTAAAAACATGTTTTAATTTAATGAAACTTCCATTTTTTAAAGGGGGACATCCACAAATTGAAACACATCAAGTAAAAAGTCTCCCTGATGGGCTTGAGAGCCTGAGCGTGGGGCAGAAATATTTGACTGGAAGACTTCCCAATCCACTCCAAATTTCTTAGCTTTTTGGGTTAAATCCTGGAGAAATTGTGTCTAACTTTCCACTGGAGGTGGAAGGCATACAACTCTTCCGCATAACCAGGGAATGTACTATTCCACAGGGTTTGATTTTAGCCTTACTCCCGACTCTTAGAAGTGTCCTGTCCTATTTGCTTGAGGACTGTAATTGCATTCTCAGGGTTAGAGGGCCTTTCATCTTCCTGTTACGGGTCATCCTTCCTGAGAGCAGGAACTCTTTTTAGCTTCAAATGAATGCTACTGTATGCTTTACCAAAAGCAGAAGGAAAGTACAGCGGGCAGTAGGCCATAGCAAGCGGGTCAGGAGAGAAACGGAGTCAGGAAACAGATGGTAATGGGGGAAAGGAGGAAGGAAAGCATAAATATGCTAAAACAGGAAGTGGAAGGAGGGGACACAAGCCTTGCTCTCTTCTTTATGTTGAGAATTGCCCATGGTCAGAAAGTCAGAGCTGCCATCTTGTTTTAAGGTGAGTCCCCTCTAGCATTTTGTCTTTAGTCTTTAGCAAAGAAGATAGAGCTGGAAGAATCACTGGGGAAAGCTTTTAAAAAATACCTGCTCCCAAGTCCCACCTCCAGAGATTCTGAGACCACTGGTCCTAAATAGGATTCAAGCATTGGTACATCCTTGACGCTCCCCAGGGGAAAGCCATAGTTGAGAACCACGAACATAACCCCCCTAATTATTACGGATGGGGAAATCAAGTCCCAGAGATGTTAGGCAACTGATAGAGGTCCACACAGCTAGACCCAGAGGTGGATCTAGCACTCAGGTCTCCTGCTCCCTGTGGAAAAATTTTCTAATAATGCAAGTTGAATCCCTCACACATCAAGGCCAAGGCCAGGCATGCTACACATGTCAGAGAAGTACTTCTTTCCCTAATAGACTTCTTTTTTTAAAAAACACCTGACATGGGGCCTGTCACATAGCAGCACTTAATAAATATTTGCTGAATGAAGGAGCATGGCACGTGGGATTTTCCTCCCCACTTCCACCAGAAGCATTACAATAACATGTTCAAAGGTGCTAAAGTGAAATGGAAACGACTTTCACATTCAGTCCCTTTCTTCCTGACCACTGGTTACCTTTTTGTGACTCAACCTACAAGCCTGTGATTGAGTGGATGATGGAATTCAAGGGGATTTCCATTCAAGTAATGAAGGAGCTGTTGGGTTTTCAGCTTCAAATTCTTTCCCTTGTTAGAGAAAGTGAAACATTATCTTGAGTATTTAAATCTTGCTGAATGGTTTTTCAATAGAAGTGATTGAACAAAAAACCATTTTTTTAAATAATTTTTGGAGGAATTTGTTCCATTCTGTCTTGTGTTTCACTCTAAACAATTTTTTTTAACAAAAATTATTCTCCGTGCCATAAATGTGTGGTGAGTGCCTCCCAGCCATATTTCCACACAGAACACAGGTCTTTGCCAATTTTTTTTGTGTGTGTAGAGCCCCACGGATGATGGCCCAGAACTGAAACCCTATCTAATGCTACTAAAGTCTTGGATTGAGAAAGGTCTTAAAATCACCTTTGGTGGTTTAGAAAGAAGTCTCTAAAATCAACCCAGGATCTCCGGTTTCTCTTCTATACTAGGATTGTTGATGACGCGAGACAAAGTCTTCTTCGTATTGGACTGGAAACTTTTGAAGGCAAGGATCAGGTCTGTTCTCTACCTTCATATCCTTCACACGTGGTATGTCCTCTAAACCATGCATTCTCCACAGAGGCGATAATGCCCCCAAGGGGTGAAAGTGATTCTTGGGGGAGGGCAATGAAAATGTCTTAGAAATGGTTTATGGCCCTTCAATGGGCCACAGTACATAAAGAGATATACAGTATATCGGTGGTATTAAAGTTTCATGGGGAGATTGGGGGAAAATTTTCTAAAAAGGCTCCTTAAGGGGAGTCATCATGAGAAAGAGGTTGGGGAACCCTGCTCTAAACGTATTTACTGACTGAATGAATGAATGTGATGTCGTGCTGGAGACAGCGAATATTCCTGGAAAATTGCTAAGAGACAGTGTTTCGTGGCTCTGTTTTCTAGAGCTGGACAACTAACCTGGGCAAAGACTCCTGTGTGCAGAGATTTTGCCGAAGGCCATGACATTTTGACTTCCACTGGACCTGTTCTCTACATTTCTCATCGTCATTTTGATTTGAGATTCGAAGTTAAACCATGGGCACCAGGGATGACTCCTTGGCCTTTTGCTTGTTTGAGTGTAAAAATAGGAGAGTTGGATCCGTGGGAATCACGTGAAGGTCATAAAGCTGAGTGGCATGAGAGTAGCAGTGGCAAGGAACAAAGCAAAGCAATTTAATAGGGACGGATCCACCAACTTTCACTTACAGAGCATCTGTTCAGCTGTGTGTTACCTCCACTATGGCTCCACCACTTACCAGATTCTATTAAGACGTGAATCTCAGTTTCCTCATCTCTAAAATGGGGACAAGATGGGTACCATAGCCACATCATAGGGTTCTTGTTGGTATCAAATGGGACCATAGGTATGGACAAACATTCTAAACTGCAAATTATTAATTTTAGGGTGCTATTATTATCCTGACGATTGAAATATTATTAGGAATAGATTCTGTATGAAGAAGCAAGGGAATATTTGAAGGAATAAGATTTTCCCATGCCCAGGGCAGTTAGTGGGCCCTGGAAGACCCCACGTGGCCCTACTTGAATGCAAGGGGGGCTGGGAAATGAGACCTCTGATAGAGCAGTGACCACCCAGAAATGATGGGGGCACAAGGAGGACGGATAACAGGCTCTGCCACAAGAGACAACAATGTACCTAAATATTAATCTTCCCTAGTGCAAGGGCATCCAGGAAGTTAAACCATTATAGGATGGTCCCCTTGAAAGCATTCCCAGTTCCGAATCTTGCCACCCCCTGACCCTCCCCATCTCTGTCCTTGGGTCTCTCTGCCTCTTTGCAATAGCACCTCCTTCTTTTCCACTTTCACCATGTAAATTCCTAGGTTTGAGGAAGTGCCACTCGACCTAGTAGGAGTTTCTCTCACCAAAGAATCCAGCTCTTACCCTCCAGGAGTTTTCCACTAAATTGGAGTTCTTCAGTATGGAATAATCTGCCATCTTTGGTGGTTCCTGAGGGGAGACTAGGACAATAAAACATTCCATGGTGGTCTTTGACATCCCGAGACCTTCAGACGTATCTATGGGGGCGGGGGTATGGGCACAATCGATCTGGTCCCCACAGAGCTTTCCAGGTTCAAGATAAGGAGCAGTTACGCTTTCTTATTTTTCCAGGTTTCTAAAGTACATATTATTGGAAGAGGCATACACACACACACTGTACACACACACACATCTTCTGCGGATGAAGATGAATTTTCAGAGAAATTCTGATTTCAACCGATGAAGAAGGGCAGAAACACTTTCTTAGTCACCCCACATTTGGTGGACTGCTTCTCTCATAGTAGAATTAGTGATTCAAGTATTAACACAGAGAAGTGTTGGTTGGTTGGTTGAATTTTTTCCACTCTTCTTTGACTTTTAAAAGTACTCTAAAACCTTCTGAGAAATCTGAAGCATTGGAATTACCATTTGCAATCATCTAGTTCAATTCCTAGACAAATGCCCTCCCCTTGCCCAATCCCTGAAGGGGGTGGGAATAGTTTCATTCTTCCACTTCAGACGTCCATCCACTATGCTTCATCCTGTCATGCTTATTCGTGCCTCAGTACCTTTGCCTATCCCGTTCCCCTGACTAGGAATGCCCTTGAATAATTTTTTTTTTCACTTTTCAATACACAACCTAAGTCTTACTCTCTCTGTAAAACTCTCCCTGGGTTCTCGGGCCCATGCCGTCCTGTTTCTCTGACCTTCCATTATATTCCACAAAGTTGAAAAAAATAATCATTCTATGTATTGTTTTCTCTGTTGCCAGTGTTGTATTTGCAGATACACATAGTATGTGCTTTAGGCACATTTATTGGCCGAAGGAATGTTAGTGAATGGCTAGAAGTAAGAGAATCCTGGGTGATTTTTTTTTTTAATTAATTAATTTATTTATTTTTGGCTGTGTTGGGTCTTCATTGTTGCCCACTGGCTTTCTCTAGTTGTGGCGAGTGGGGGCTACTCTTCGTTGTGGTGCGCAGGCTTCTCATTGCAGTGGCTTCTTTTGTTGTGGAGCACCGGCTCTAGGCGCGTGGGCTTCAGTAGTTGTGGCACACGGGCTCAGTAGTTATGGCTCGCAGGCTTAGTTGCTCTGCGGCATGTGGGATCTTCCCGGACTAGGGATCGAACCTGTGTCCCCTGCATTGGCAGGCAGATTCTTAACCACTGCGCCACCAGGGAAGCCCCAATCCTGGGTGATTGATGAGAGATGGTTTTCTTAAAACTCCTTGGGAGCAAGGAAATGATCATATGGCTTCATTATTCTCACTAGTTGGGCAACCTTAAGCAACTTACTTAACTTCTGAAAGTTTCAGTTTATCGGTGTATAAAACAGGTAATGACGACCACTTTATCCATTTTTCAGAAGAATCAGAAATAAGATACGAAAAGTGGCAAGCTCAGTGCCTGGCACGTAGTAGGTGCTCAGTAAATAGTAACTGCCATTGCTATTATTGTTGTTGTTGTTATTTTCCACAGTACCTGGTACAGTGGGGGGTATGTTCATTAGATCAGGGGGCAAGAAATCAACGGAGGGAAGTAATTTGGAAGAGAAACAAGAAGACCCAGTAAGAGTGCCACATCTTAGCACCATAGCCCAAGCCAGGCAGAAGTGAAAACTTTCTCACTGCATTTCTTGGACTGGTGTGCACTGCTGCACCCATACCTTAGCTCAGGTTACGTGAGGAGTGTGATAAACCAGTACTCTGAATAGTGCCTTTCATGAGGTGGTTCAGATAAAAATCTTACCATTCAATTTTTTATTTACAACTTCGAAATTCTAGATCGGTTGACATTGGCTCAAACCTTGAAACCAACTGATGGGAAGGAAAATCTGTTATTGATTTACTGACTTTCTCTCTCTCTCTCTCTCTCTTTTTTTTCCTCTGAGCACGGACTAAAATTCTCTCCAAAACAAGTATGGGGGCCTCACAGTCCTTGGGAACTGACGGGGGAGGCGTGGGATGGGAAGCATTTACATCTCATTGCTGGCTCCTAGGGGTATCCCCTCTTCAAACTTTCACTCTCTGGCAAACCAGGCTTCTTCCACATCCCCAGGGAAGCCCTTGCCCAGCAGAGAGTCCTATAAACAGGACTCAGCAAACTTGGATTCTGTTCTGGCCGGGGTCTCTCTATAACCCCTTCCACCATGTATACACATTTTAGCAGACGCCTTCCCTGGACAATCTCCTGCCTTTGCGATCACTTTCCAGAGGGGAGGGTCTAGAGGTGGAATATTCCAATCAAGTAGGTAAAGTCACAAGGAGAAAGAAAGGTTTTTATCCAGCCCTATAGGGAGCCTCGCACTCCATGTTAGGGTTAAGCCTGATACAGGGCACACAAAAGAATGATGGTAATTTTTTAAAATTAATTTTTATTGGAGTATAGTTGATTTACAATGTTGTGTTATTTTCAGGTGTACAGCAAAGTGAATCAGTTATACATATCCACATATCCAGTCTTTTTTTAGATTCTTTTCCCATGCAGGTCATTACAGAGTATTGAGTAGAGTTCCCTGTGCTCTACAGTCGATCCTTATGAGTTATCTACTTTATATATAACAGTGTATACATGCCAATCCCAATCTCCCAATTTACCCCTCCCCCTTCTTCCCTCTTGGTAACCATAAGTTTTTTTCCTACATCTGTGAGGAACGATGGTAATTGAATGAGTGCCAGATACCGAGCTAGGTACTCACGTATTCTCTTATTGATTGTTCATAGTGATCTTGGATAGTGGAACGTATTACCCTGAATAAATTAGTCTCGGGCAGCCTAAGCGACTTGTGCAATATCATAAGGCTGGTAAGTAGTGGGACCAAACAAAGCATTTCCCCCGGGCTTCACCATGCCTTATAGGACGGTGTTTCAGGGGCTCCCTGGACTCACTGGGGACTTACAGATCACAGTGGAGAATTGTGCTCAGTGAAGCTGATGATGGAACTCTGGCCCGAGTGGTGGAGCCCTGGGTCCTGCTCCTGCGTTGCCTGTCCTTTAAAAAATACCCGGCATCAATCCCACTGTATTTTATTTGGTAAGTCGTTGCAGGACCAACCAGATTGAAGGGGAGGGAAAATGAACTCCCCTTCTCAACAGGGAAAGTGACAGTGATTGGGTGCTCATATCTAATCCACACTAGGTCTCCGGAACTACTAATCCCTGAGGGGTCTGGAGAGCTGAAGTTTTCCCTGGACTTCATCTCCCTGTTGTGCTTTGTGCTTTTCAAAACCCCTCGGCAAATATTCTTTCACTGGATTCTCTTTTTTAAACACAGCAGCTGGAGAGATTCTTTTCAGACTCAAGTCAGACTATGTCACTCCTCTGCTCCAAACCTTCCAGCGAATCCTATCTCCATCAGAGTCCAAGTCAAAGGCCTTACGAGGCCCTACCCTGTCTGGTCCCGCTTCCCTGGGACCTCAGAGTGACCGCTCAGCTCACGCCCTCTGCTCCAGCCACTCTGGCCTCATCATCTTTGAACTGCAGACTCACACTTGCTCCAGGGCCTTTGCCCCTGCCATTCCCACCACCTGGAATACTCTTCCCCCAAATATTCTCTGGACCCACTCCTTTACCTCCTTTGGGTCCAAGTCTCCCAATTGCAGCCTCTGAGAGATGCCCTCCCCAATTACTGCACAGCACTTCCCACCTCCCTTTTCTGCTTTACTTTTCGCCAGAGCACTTAGCACCGTTAGAAATTCTGTATGTTTGGCTTATTCCCTTATTCCTCTGCTTCCCCCAGTGGAGCTTCAGGGGCAGAGAGACTTTTGCCCATTTTGTTTATGACTGCATCCTCCCCTCCCCAGGGACTACAATGTGCCTGGCCCCCTGGCCCTTAGCGATGATCCACAAAGACTTAGAATGAAATATTGGATAAAAGCATGAATTCTCATAGCAATGATATTTCTTGGTCAGTGTAACTATTGTGTTCTCAGCTTTGCAGGTGAAGAAACAGAAGCCCAGGAGTTTCCGTGCCTGTCTGAAGTCACGCACATAGTGGCACAGCCAGCTTTAGAACCCAGCTGCCATGCCTTGGGTCTTTTGGGCAACAACTTGCTCGGTTCCCATGTGGCTGTTTTCATGCAGAGATGTGAATGGTTCAGGACAGGCCCGATCCACAGTCATACAGGCTTTTGCCACAGTGAGAAGAGGGTACCACACTGCTGTCATTTCCTTGACAGAGAAATATGCATCTCTGCCAGCTGGGTTCAGAGCAGTAGTAATTACAAAAGTCTGGAGGGAAGTGAGAAAAAGCATCAGGGACGTTTAACAACCCTCACTGACCTGCAAATTATTATTTACAGTAACACAGAGCATTTCCTCTGCAGAGGCAAAGACATAGACCCTATTATACATGTGCCTTTTTTTTTTTTTTTTTTTTAATAAGCCTGAATCCCCATAGGGCTCTCCGGAAGCAGACAGAGAACAGAAAGGGTGACTGGGCAGGTCAGAATGGACTTACCCTTAGGAGACAAAAAAGAATGAATGCTTGCTGTTTTTATTAAATTCCTCCCAGAAAGTCTATGAAGATGATATTAAATATTCATCAGGCATCTCCTGCTGGGTGGGCACACTGCTTGGAGCTGGCAGATCTGGAGAAGTGTGTTGGGATTGACCGCCAGGGATTGGGGGCGAGGAGTGGGGGGCTTTGATTCTGGTCTCTTCCAACCTTGTCCCTGAGGTATAGACCTTCCCTGGCCTGTGAATGCTCAAGCTGTAACACTTCCACTGACGGGGAGCTCGTTACCTACCACAGCCCTTTTGTCTTATGACATAGCCTGTGTTGAGCCACTGTCTGCCTCCTGTACATCCCCCCTTTCAGTTTTAGTTCTGTGCTCTGGAGTGACAGAGAATAAATCCACTATGTTAGTATCAAATAAGTGTTGTTAACACACGACCAGCAAGTTCTTATTGTCTCATTGGCTCTAAAAGGCAGAACGTGGCAACTAGCAGTTCTTGAAAGCAGGAGTTCCCTGACAATCCTCCAAGGGCGTGTGTGTGTGTGTGTGCGTGTGTGTGTGTTATGGGGTAAGGACCATATTTCTGGTGTGATGGCACAGAGCATGGCATAGAGTCAAGCTGTCTGTGCTCCTGACTCTGTCACACAGCTGTGTAACTTGGGTGTAACACTTAGCCTCTCTGTGCCTCAGTTTCTCCATCTGTAAAATGGAAATAATAATAGTGACACTCTCACGTGGTTGTTGTGAGGATTAAATTAGCTAGTGCCTGTGAAGCATCAGCGCAGTGCTTATGTAACGCATAGTGTGCTTACCTGTGCACTTACCTGTGCGCTCTTATATGCTGTCCATCCAGCATCCTTCGGGAGGATGCTGTTTCTACCTGGTCATAAGGAAGAAGAAACCTGGGGGGCTGGTGGAATAGTCCTTGGTGCCTCCCCTTCAATACTTCCCTGTTTCTCTCTCTCTTTTTTCTCCATTCATTCCTCGGTCCCTCCCCAGTGGTCTAGTCCCCAGAGACTGTACTCCCAGCTGGATAACTGCCCCTTCCAGTCGTAGCCAGAGACCCTTGCACTGTCACAGGGGATTGGAGAAATCCAAAATTCTTCAAGGTCCAAAGGAGTTAATCTGAGGGTGACATCTCAGTGTCATGAGTGAGAAAGGGATATCTGGGGATAACTAAACGTCTCCCCAGTACCCCTTCACATCACACGCCCATAAACTCACCTACCTGGAGTGTTGGTTAGATGTGTCAGTGGAATCACAGCTTCCTGCCAGATGTGTTCAACTTGACATCCTCCACCTCCCTAAGGTCATGACAAGCCCTTCGATACAGCCAGGCCTGCACATTAGAATGAATTGATACATCACATAACATGATAAGAAGAAAACATGATTGACGGGTGGTATTAATGTTCCAAATGTTGGACGGGTTAAAAAGAAATATAATTAAGGAGTTATATTCAATATCTTGTAATAATGTATAACGGAAAAGAATCTGAAAAAATATATATATTCTTTTTTAGTTCTTTATATGTATATAACTGAACTATTTTTCTGTACACCTGAAACTAACAAAATATTGTAAATCAACTATATTTCAATTTAAAAATAAGCTACAAAGATATATGGTACAACACAGGAAATAAAGCCAATATTTTATAATAACTACAAATGGCAGAGGATGATTTTTTTTTAAATGTTGAGTACAGATCAAAAGAGTTTTGTTTTTTGTATTTTTTTTTTTTTATAAATTTATTTATTTATTTTTGGCTGTGTTGGGTCTTCGTTTCTGTGCGAGGGCTTTCTCTAGTTGCGGCGAGCGGGGGCCACTCTTCATCGCGGTGCGCGGGCCTCTCACTATCGCGGCCTCTCTTGTTGCGGAGCACAGGCTCCAGACGCGCAGGCTCAGTAGTTGTGGCTCACGGGCCCAGTTGCTCCACGGCATGTGGGATCTTCCCAGACCAGGGCTCGAACTCATGTCCCCTGCATTGGCAGGCGGATTCTCAACCACTGCACCACCAGGGAAGCCCGAGGATGATTTTTAAAGCACTTTGTTTTTGCTACAGCTCCATCTTCAGACACATTTAGTCAAATTGTTCTTCAAGGTCTTGGGGCCAGTGACAGTTCACAGGTCCACATGACCCCCAGGAAAACTGGCACGTCCCTAGGCCTCCAAAGTCCTAGGGTGGCCCTGTCTTGTGCCCACCAGCCTCTTGTCTCCAGATATGTTTTCCAGGGGTGAGACAGATGTCACCTTGAGCTCCGCAAATTCCCTGAGGTCAAGCCCTCTCTCCCACTGAGGGATTGGAAACTCCACCCTCCCTGGCTGTGTGACTTTGAGCAAGTTACCTAACCTCTCTGTACCTTAGTTCCCCCAGCTCCAAAATGGAGTTAACAATAGAACCTACCTCAGAGGGTTGGAATGGGAATTCAGGGAGTTAGTTTATACATGAAAAGCCCTTAGGACAGTGGTTCTCAGCTTCAGTACACTTGGAATCTTGTTAAAACACAGATTGCTGGATCCCTACCCTCACCCCAGAGTGTCCCTTTAGTTTGCATTTCTAACAGGTTCCCAGGTGATGCTGATTCTGTCCAACGAAGCACACTGTTTTATTTTACTTTATTTATTTTTGATAGGTAAGAAGTGGATTTATTTAGAGAGACACACACTCCACAGACAGAGTGTGGGCCATCTCAGAAGGCGAGAGCCCCCGAAATATCAAGCACCATGTTTTAGAACAATGCCTGGCACGGGACCAGTGCTATGTGATTTATTTGTTTTTCATTATTTACATGAGAAATGAAAAAAAGAACACACAGTATCTTTGGAATACATGACATGATTAAATATCACATTTAGAAGATGTTGGATATTGAGTGGATTAGCAAGTCCTCCTACTGCAAGAGAAGGTCCATAGGAGGATTTGAAGATAGTGGGACATGGAGAGCCACCTGATATGTCTCAGAATCCAGGAGCCCCACTGGCCCTCCCTCTGCTGCTGAATTTATGGGTAAAACCCAAGACAGGAGCTGGGGAGCCAGATAAAGCCTGCCTGGCCTCACTCCCCAAGTATTTAGGGCTCAGCCTGGCACCAGGTGCTATAGGGAAAAATGACACAAATGATTGGGCCCCTACCTTAAATGATCTCAGTTAAGGAGCTGCATCCAACACACACCAAACAATGAGAAAACATCGTAGGCACTGGAGGTCAGACACGGTGCCCCTACAGACGCTGTAGGACGTGACCCGTGTGTCCAAAACTGGAGAGCCATGCATCACACTGACCAGTGTCTAAAGCTTTATCCCCCCATTACCAGTTGTACAGCCTTGGAGAAGATGCTCTGGCTGCCTGAGCTTCCATTATCCCATCTGTAAAGAACAGGACAGCCTATTTATTCCCGGGGTCCCTGGGATGCTATGAAGTGCTGCAGAGCCCAGCGAGGACAGGGTCCCAGCCTGTCCCATGCATTGCCGAATCCCTGCTCCTGGCTGGTCCCCTGGCCCGTCATAGGCGCTCCTTACTTTTTGTAGAATGAGTGAGTGCACGGCTGAGCCCAGGGCTCACAGTGTCTGGCTGGTGGGGCTCCGCATGGGTGACTGTCCTTAACTGCTATTTTCATGTTGGGTGATGACTGGCTTGATTCGGGGAGGCCAGTGGAAGATGAGAAGAGTGCTCTGGACCCGGAGGGTTGGAAGGGATGAGGAGGATGAAGGCATTTCCCATGTCGCCGAGGGTGGAAGCCATGATGGGGAAGCGAGAAGGAGCAAGGTGTGTCTGGGGAAGCGAGGGGGCAGGAGGGCTGAGGAGGAAGACGGCTGGGGAGGGGCTGGGGGAGGGGAGCTCCAGGGACTGTGCTTCCAACAAAAGGCATTTCTCGTCCCCCACCCCCTCCTCAGGTCCATATGGTTACACGCCAAGAAAGGAGGCAAAGAGCCAAGGTCAACGTTTCTTCTTGTTTCCATTCTAGTAAATCATTTCGGTAAAGGGGATCAACCTGGCATGGAGGGGCATTTCTTAACGTTTTCAAATCATCTCTTAGTGTCTTTGGTCAGCCCATAAACACAACTTGAGTCCCAGGGGCCCCCATCTAGCTCACCCTGATATTTAAGATATTAGAAAGATAGCCTCAAAATAAATTGTTCTTTCATCTTACTTCGTTTGAATGCTCCTTTATTCTTCTAGACTTCTACAAAGTCTAGACACCGACCTGGTCTCCTATGTACCCCCAGGATGAAGAATCAGAGGAGCGAGATGCTCCCTGCAGGAGGAAACCCTAAGGAGCTATTAGCACGTGGAGAAAGAAAGGAGATTAGAAAACCTGCAGAGCGACAAAAAGTGCGTCTTCACGGGCCAACTGGGTAGCCCTCGGTACATGAATATTGTTAACTTTGACCTTGTCGGATAACTGCCCACACCCAATCCTCCTACGCCAGCACCTCCATCATCTACCCTCCACACTGCCACAGGGAACCTTTAATAAATGCGTGCCTGATTGTCCTATCTGCTTTTTACTTCTGGCTTATAAACCTCCCGTGGGCCTCCCAAACTGCGAGATTGGGTAGGCTTGGCATAGAAGGCTTTTCGCAATTTGCCTCCGATTTAACTTTCCAACTTCATTCTCATTTGCTTCTTTCCTCTTCCTAGACTTTGATGTTTCCTTTCACTGGTGTCTTACCTAGAAAACTCCTATTCACCCTTCAGGTGAATTCATCCCCAGCCAATGCCTCCTCCCTTCCCAGGCCTACTGAGAGGAGGATACTTCTGCTGTCGCCCGCAGTTCCCCAGCCTCAAGCCTGGAGGAAGAAATGCAATCCAGCAGAGTTCACTTCTCCATCTGTCACTATGGGAACCTCAGCCGTCCTTCAGTCTTTCAAAAGCTCCCTCCTCTAGTTTTCCTTCTCGTCTCCAGAAGATGTCGTCTGAGTGCTCGTGTGTGCAGCTGTCATCTCCCTCATGGCATTTGCCAGTTTCCTCCTCTGATGAGGTGGAGCGTTTTCCCAGGTCCCGGCAGCTGCTGTCAGCATGCTCTGGGGTAACTGTGGCCCCAGTGCTGTCTTCTGCTGCCCGTGGAAGCCTGCGCTTTCTTTCCTGTATCCTATGTGTACCGGTCTGGCTCACAGCTCTGTGCTGCTGAACCACTCCCAAACGGGGACAAGGAGAGAATAATCCTCATACAAATATACTGTGAAGAGCTCACACTCTCCTCGCCTTTCCTGTGCACCAGACACGATGCTAAACACTTCTGTGGATTTTACATTTTAATCCTCAAAATTACCCTGGAAGCAAATATTATTATTCCCATCTTACAGGTAAGGACCACAACAGTGGAGGCTGGGGGAGACGAGGTACCTTGCTTGAGTTCTCACAGCTGGTAAAGGTTGGCTATGAGTTTAAGCCCAGGTCATTTGGCTCTAGAGTCCACAACCTTGACCTTTGGGTGGTGTGCCCTCCCACTTGGTTTGTACACCAGCTCCCGTGAGATGGAGAGATGCCTTAACTCAGAGATGGCCAGTTCCCTCGGCAGTCTATCAGCTGGAACTCTCTATTTTACCCCCAAACAGTGCCTGCATATAGTAGAAGCTCAACAAGTATTAAATGGATGAACGAATAAATACATAAGTAGAATCTCATTCTCATCTGACCCTCTCACCCCTAACGGATGGGCCTGAGGTTGCCCTATCCTTCCTCAACCCTCAAAATCAGAGCAATAATGTTGCCTAGATGGGTTCCTTCTAAAAAGCAGGCTAAGATGCTAATGTCCGTGAAATGGCACTCCCATCTCCCCAGGTCTCAATGACAACAATGCGATCTGAGCTGGGTTTTGCCCTCACCTGCTCACAAGGGTCTCCGCGCTCTGCAGAGCCCCACCCAGTCACTTTGGGGATCCTGGGAGGATGTGTCACATGTGCCAGCGGTGGTCAGCACATGGTGTCCTCCACCTCCCCCCTCTCCCCATCAAGGCCCTCCCAACGATGTGCCCTCTGTGCCCGGCCTCCTGAGCTGCCTCTCCCCAACTGCCTGCACCACCTCGGGAACACCACCGTCCACGTTCAGGGCCATCTCCTTGGAGAGTGGCGGGTCCTAAAGGTGCCAGAGCCATGAGCGTTCTGTTTAGATGGGAAAGGGCTGCTACCCTACTCTTTGTCACACACCCAGTCACCTGGGGCTTGACCAGGTGATGATCGGAGTGCCCATGACTTACCAAGTCCTTCAGCAACCCTCCCCTCCAGCTTCACGTGGCAGCCACTGGCTCCGCCCATTTGGGCCTGGTGGGTGTGTACACGTGTATGTGTGTGTCTCCGTGCCGTCCTCCTCCCCATCCCCCATCCCCTGCTTCCCACACTCCACGCCAGGCTGCTCGCTGGTCTCCTTCCCCCACGATGCTAATCAACCCCTGAATATAGATATTTGCTGGTCTTGGTTCCTCACCCTCCTCCCCACTCATCCGACAAATCCAGCAACATATGGATTCATTTTAAGGATTATCCAGGACGCCCCCCACCTCCATCCGCTAGCTACAGACCTAGAAGATCAGTTCCTCAGCCCAGACATCAGATGAGCCAGCCTTCTGGGAGGAGGGGATTGCACTGAGCTTTATCAACAGGTCTGGCATGTCCAGATTTAAGGCCTGGATTTACTATGAAGCTGATGAGGCTTAAGTTTTAGGACCTCCCTCCCCCGCTTGCATGCGAGAGGCCCTAGTGCTCGTACGTCTTTGTAAAATTGGCAGAAGTAAGCTATTTTAAGGTAGTCAAGATTTCTGTTTTTTCTCCCCAAACTTCCCTCCAATACCTCCCTTCCTGTCAGGTGACATTGGAGTGGCCGTGGGCACTTGGGGGACCTGGATAAAGGGCAATTGCATTGGGGATACATAAGTTCAGGTTTCTTGGGTGTATATTAGTGCAGTTTGTCAATCATACCCATGTACGATTATGTTATTGCAAACCCTCCTCGTGTAGGAACGTCAGGGAAAATCCTACTACCCGCTGGGTGGACTTGCCCCCCATCATGGCCTGAAGGGGCAGGGTCAAAATCATCTCATTTTGACTGTGTCCTAAGGTGCCTGGCACCGGTAGGATGAGACTGGAGGAGAAGCCAGGTATAAACGTGTGGAGCCAGAAGCCAATCTGTGGAAAAGTCCTCCCAACATCACATATCTAAAATTGTAAGTGGAAGACTTTGGCATCTCGTCACCGGAGGACCATTCCAGACAGGGATGGGAAGGGAGAGAGCATGTCAGATCCAGACTAGCTTCTGGTTTCTACATCAGCCTCCTATGTGTTTGATTATCAAACACCTGCCTGTAAGAAACTCATCTTTCATATCTGGGTACATGTGGGCTAAATCTAACTGCTGCACCCACCGGGCTGAGGACCAGTGTGTGGACGGCTGGAGCTTCATCAAGCTACTGCTTCTCTGGGAGCCAGCCAGCCTGCCCCTGACGACACCTTCCCTCTCACCAGGCTTCCTCTTAAGTGTAATAGACCTCAGAACATTTTACAAAGAAGTAAGTGCCACCACTGTGCTTTGGAATATACTACTCAGCCAATACAAACAGGTTTTTGGGTTTTTTTTAACCAAATTTGGTAGTCTGGCTTATCGCTCCCTCCTGCCCTCTGGCAAGTTGCAATGTGTGCTGCTGGTTTGCTGCAGAGCCCTGGCTCTTGGGGGTTGATGATTTGTCACTTGGGTCTATGTGGCAATAGAGGTGGATTCCAAGAAACACATGTTTAAGAAATTCAGGAAGGAGCAAGGAAGTGGATACGATCATTGGCTAATTGGTCTGTTAGGCCAAAAATGCCCTTTTCAGCGCTCATCACAGCACCGTCGCCAGTTCTTAAGCAGTGGTGACCTCCCTTGAGGTCGTTGTGTCAATGACTGCGATAAATGGCTGGTTTGGGAAGGTTAGGGATTTTTCTCCCTTTGCTTGTTCTTTTTTCGTTTTCCTCCCCTCTTTGGTTGTTTGGGATCTTATTGAAAATCACAAACCAGAAAGAAAACGGCTGCCAAGATCAGTGGTGAACATTCCAAGAATCAGGTTACTGTGGCCTGTGGTTCTCAGCTCAACTTAAGTTCAGGTTGCTTTGGTGATCACTCAGTACATTCTCCTTAAAATACACACTTACCCTTGGTTTACCAGTAAGCAGGGGGTGGAAATGGGCGGAAGGGTCAGGCTCAATAATGTGGCAGGATATATTTTTATCTATCTATCTATATATAAATATAGATAGATAGATAGATAGATAGACAGATCTATCTCCTCTACCCTCCCCACCCCTACCTAAACATTGTGTCTCTATGGGGCTGCCACTGAGTCAGATGCCTTGGAACAAAAACAAACCTAGAGGCTAAGTACATGGTTTTGGGGGGAAATTGAACAACTCTGTAGGCAGGCTCTCAGTGTAACTTCAACAAGGGATTCTGTGGCTGCTTGGTGTGAAGGCACAGGGTCAGCATAAGAGCATTTATGACAGAGCAAGATGGTGCTAGTGAGGTTTCCCCCTTTCAGCACATAAAGACTGGGTAGTGAAAAAGCCTGAACCCATAGTCAAGAGCCATACTTTCTACATATTGCTCCACTTCCTGCTAAACTGAGGAGGGAGCCGCATCAGTTTGCTTCTCTGGGCCTTACTTTGTTCATAATGAGATGACTGAGTCAATTATTTGACAACATGCGTTCCTTCTGCGTTTACCCAAACTCAACTCAAATATTCTTCCCACCGCAAATGCTTTCATCATTACCCTGGGGTGAGTCATAGAAAGCAAATTTCACACTGTGATCAAACATGTCACATTTTCCAACATGGTATATTCTGTAGCAGTGATATTATTAATTTTTTACTAAGTTGCGGCACCAGTACACCCAGAAAGGGAAAAGCTAGAATTGTAGAATGTATAAAAAAAATGATTTCTACTATAAACTGTGTCACAAATAATGGCCAAAAATACATTGTGCAAAGAGGGACTACTGTGTCAGCTTTGGAAATTAACTTAGGATCATTTGTATGTGGCACCCTTTTTTGTTTTTTAAATGCAAGAGTTTGTTTTTTTTTTTAATGTACTTAAAACTATGTCTTCTTAAGAACGTTAAAAATTTCTTAAATGTCATTTACACTACTATTTGGCTTAGGTTTGCCCATGTGCCCCCAAGGTGCACAAATTCTAAATTAGTGAGATCTGAATTAATGAGATATTATCACATTTACTTTTGGAATGTGTTGAATCAATTGATAACTAACTCTTGAAATACCCTAAACTAGAGAAATAAATATGATATGACCTAAGAGACTACATCTGAAGCAGAGAGTCCTTTATCTAACAAATGCTGGGATATATAGAGTTAAATTCAAAACAAAATGTGATTTGCTGAGGTCCTGAATGCTAATATGTACTGCATTAGCCTTGAGATGGGTAGGGTCCTTCATAACAAAATAGAACACTTGCCAAATCTAGTATCTTAAAACAGTAATGTAGACTCCAGCTTTCTGATTAAATTCTTTGGATATTAAAATTTGGTTTGACCTAGATTCGAAGTGACTAGATTTTTTTCTTCCCCTGTAAATTTCAGGGACCTCCATAGCGAGGCAGAGGGGCTGAATCTAAATCTCGCTTACACTCATAAAAACACACTCAGCATTAAAAGTTTCCACCCGAAGCAAAGAGCAAAACAAGTTTGATTCAAACAGCAACAACAGCAGTAAAAAAAAAAAAAAATTAGAAAATTCTGTAATTAGACCTCAACATGGAAATATGTTCTAAATAATTTAAGTGATTGTGGTTAAATAAAGAACAGAAATGGCAGAGCTGTTCCATTTTTGCAGGAGCTACTTTTCAGTTCCTTTCCCTGCACTCACCAGCATCATAAAACGTTAGTGTTGGAAGGGTCATTAATGACCATCTACTCCAGCCGCCCTTACAGAGAAGGAGGTCCAGAGAGGCAATTGAATTGGAATTGGCCAGTGTCGGGAATCAATTAGTGATGGAATGCCAACTAGAACCCAGCTCTTTCCGAGCTACCACATGGCATGGCAGTGTGTCTAATAGGCACTTACTGAATGCTTGTGGAATTGAATGAACATACCCTTCGAGTTTTTACTGGGAACCGAATCAGTCAAAAGTCACCCATTTTTTTTTCTCATATGTGTCTTTTCTCCAAGACACCTTTTCCGAGTCTGATTTCCTGGATTCAAGGAATGATTTATGGAGAAGGGAGTTGAGTTGGGTCCATTGAAGGAGGAGGTTTTTCTTCACACTGAAGTTTGGGATGGGAGGGAAGGGAAAAAGATAAAGAGAAAAAGGCTATGAAAATCCAGTGATTTTCCGAAACAAATTCTTGAACTATTTTAATAGGATTGGTAGTTAGGTCTGCATTCTCATGTTTTTGAGGGAGTTAAAAGTCATCCCGGTGTAGAACAGAGTAGGCACTTACTAATTGTTGAATGAATGAATATGTGTTTTATATACAGTATCTCCTTGAAGTGTCTCCAGCTTTCTGGAAGCAGCTTTCATCCCATTTTCTGAAGGAGGAAACTGAGCCTCACAGAACATAATGGCGGGCCCAAGGTGTTAAATATCTTCTTTGAATACTTCATACTTTTCCTCTTGCCTCTTAGTGAAAGAGTTCCAGTCTTCCCATCAACTTCTTGTTCTACTAGGAATTTTTTTTTTTAATGTGGGCAAAAAGGAAAAAGATAGGCCTCTGATGCATGGCTGAAACCACAGAAGAATAGGAAAAATCAAAATGGCTTTGGGTTGGCATATGCCAAATGCCATTGCACAAAGGAAATTGCGTGCTCATTTGGAAGGAGAAAAGGGTGAAAATAAATGACAGCTTAAGTGCTTTGTGATTTGCAACTGCCTTACTTAATTCTGTTTCCAGTTTAATAGCATGCTCTAGGTCAATAGTCCTACGTTCAAAGAGACTTTGTGGGGTCTATATAATGAGCCTGGTATTGAGTTCCTGGGTTCCCTTTTCTGAAGAACCCAGCATAACTCCATTGGCATGGTCTCTTCCAATGGGAGGAGAAGAGCAACTTTGTTTATCCCTGTATGTCTAGCCTCTGTTTCAGGGAATGACATCACCTCTCAGCAAGTACTTCAGCTAATGGAAGAGGTCAGGAAAAATGACCGGCATCGCCCTTTTCTGAATCCCACCTCATCTGCAAAATGAGCTTTTTATGAAGGAAATGATTTGCTTATTAGGTAAAGTAAACAGAGACACAATATCAAGTTAAAAAGGAACAGGTTTAGATTCAGAGTGACGCTGAGCGAATAGCCAGGCTGGACCTCTCAGGCCCCCGTGGGATGTGGGGAGGCCAAGACAAGAATGACTCCAATTAACCTCAGTGAGGAAGGGCTTGCAATGTGGCATGTTCGCTCCACTGATGGCTAAACTGTTCAGCCCTGGAGAGTAGAAAGGCCTAGATGGGGAGACAGAAAGGCATCTGATTGCAGCAGAACTTCAGTTTTTAAACTCTGAAAACCAGACTCTGATGAAGAACTGAGAGTCTCCAGGTGAATTCTGTCTTTCTAACCACAAGGAAACTGAGGCTCAGGGAGATTTAGATGCTTGG
Source organism: Eubalaena glacialis (assembly GCF_028564815.1). NCBI lineage: Eukaryota > Metazoa > Chordata > Mammalia > Artiodactyla > Balaenidae > Eubalaena > Eubalaena glacialis. Next base: position 30,525,151 of record NC_083722.1, on the reverse strand, counting down.
CCAAGGTCCCAGAATAATTAGCATCTGAGCCAAGTCTTGTACCCAGGTTTCTTTGTTATCATAGCGGGGGGTGAAACTTCTACCTTCAAGCATTCCAAGCAAAACTCACCCATGCTTGCAGGAAACACATCTGTCTTGTTCACCAAAGTGCTGGGCACATAGAAGATGCTCACAAAATATTTGAAGGATGAAAGAAAGAAATCCAGATCTGAATATCGATTGGGACCAAAGAGTGAAGCAAACAAGAATTCCAGATTATAACCAGCTTGAGCCCTGAGCTGGTTCCCAGGATGTAGGTTGAAAATTCTATTCTGGTCCTGGACTAGACACACACCAAAGAGAACCTGGAATCAAAATGTTGTGGTGATCAAGTGTAAAGGTCAGCCACTTTCCTCTAGCTTATAGTATGATAAGGAATAAATGAGTCCATAGCAAGTACCTAGTGGGGAGAGTGAATGCTCAACAGTTAGTTAGTGGTGATAATAATGATGATGATGATGGTGATGATGCTGGATGATGACAATGATGATGATGATGGATGATGATGATGGTGGTGGTGGTGATGATGGTGATGATGATGGATGATGATAATGATGATCATGGTGATGATGGTGATTATGATGATGATGATGGTGATGGTGTTGATGATGGTGATGATGATGATGATGGTGATTAACATGACAACGACGAAATTTGTACTACACCAGATTCAGGTCCCTAACTTGAGGTTTCTTCCATTTTTTAGGAACTTGTGTGACTCGACCATAGCCATTGTTTTTCATAACTAGAACTAGTGTAGATATATTGTTCATAAAAAAAGTTAAGAAAACAGCAAGAAAAAAGGATGTTGGAACTGCATCCCAGGCTTCCTTATAACTTGTGATGAGTGTAGGTGAATAAGAAGTGAGAAGATTCACAGACTATTCAGGATTTCCAACTATGAAGAAGTCAGAGCATATGGCGTGTACAATTTCCTTTTCCATAGAATGACCAGATTAACCTTCCTAAACGTTGTGTTCATCACGTCACTCCCCTGCTCAAAAACCTTCAAGGGCTCGCCATCACCCACCCAGAAGCATACAAAGAGTACCCATTCATTAGCCTGGTGCTCCAGGAGGCTTCAGTCTCACCTTGACTGGTCCCCATGATCTTCAAGGAATGTGTACTGTAACCTCGATGCACTTGTCCTCATCTAAACTCACCTTGCAACTTCTGCCTTCAGGTAGTTGACTACCTGTGATACTGTATTAATAGTAAGTGTTCCAGCTGCAGTCTTCCCACTTGATTCTGGCAGGGGAAGACTGTCTTTCTGCCAAAGACTATATGAATTTGATATTTTCTACTGTATCAGATGCACTAAAGATGGTGGAAAGATCCATGCCCCCAGGTGTAACACCAGTGAGAGAACGAAACCAATGCAAGCCCCATGTCTGCTCAGCCTGGTTTTCCTGGATGATCTGCCCCAGCCCCTGGGGGCCCTCTAAGTATTTTCTTCAGCTGGAGTCTTCTGCTCACTGGCTTTAACGTCTGCAATGCCCACGGTCCTCCCAGCAAGGTGCTCTTCTATTCACTGTCAAATGACTGAGCAGCCATTGCAACAGCTCTGAGTGAGTGTCTGTATGTGTCCATGTGAGAAGGGTCATGGAAGCTGAGATATTTTAACTGGAACTTGGCTATGTGACGAGGACTGGGGAATGGCATGAACACGGCGGAAGGATTGTACAGACGTGTTTAGGCTCAGGGAGTAACCCAGTTTGACTGGAGCTTCAAGTGTTAGAAGAGTGGAAATTTGAAGTGAAAGAGTGAGGTCACGTTAGAGATGGCTTGAAAGCCAGGTCTGAGGCTTCAAATTCCAGGGAAGGGAAGGCAGGGTCTGGTGGCAGGAGGATCTGAACTAGGATGGCAAACAAGAAGGTCAACTCTCGTTCTAGAATTTAACCTCCTGTGTGATGGTTTATTTATCAAGTGGGAATATGGTACTTTTCCTATAAAATTGTCATGTAGATTAAATTATATAGCATACGTAAAATGACTCTTTGTGAAATGAATGGTAAATGAATTTAGCAAATTATTGGTCCCATTTTCATAAAGGGTAAGAGGATAGATTCTACTAATTGCAGAACAATCAACACGGTGGTGTTCTTGGGTGAGGTTCTAGATCAGACGATTGGGAATTTGGTTTGTGGTTTGCAAGCATGAAATAAAGAAGCTGTCATTGTCAGGAGGCAGCTTGTGTTTCATGAAAACTCTTCATGTGAGCACGGTATCATTCCCTTTGTTGTGAGGGTTGCCTGTCTCACCCAGAAAAGACAGCAGAAGTAGCATGTCTGGATTTCAGTGAGACAACTTGCAAGATTCTTCTTCATAACGGGCTGATGAACAACAGAGAAGAGGGCACTGCAGGACAGTGCATTGGCTGGTTTGAAAACTTGTCCCCCAAAGTGGTAGAATCAGTCAAAGTGATGTCAAGCTGCAGATGGTTTCTAAGTGTCATGCTACCCATCTAGTTCAACATTTTAAGAAAAGAACTTAGAGGAACATACAGGTCTGCTTATTGAATATGCAAATGGCAAAGACTCTGGAAGGAAAAGAAAAGTTAAGTAATAAGACCAGGATTTTAAAAATTCTATTATTTAGAGATTGCTACAGTATTTAGGTTTTGACAATAAACACTTTATTTCATGATGAGTTTTCAGAACAGTATTATCCATGCATCCAAATCACAGACACACTCTTCTCTCTCTCTCTCTCTCTCTCTCTCTCTCTCTCTCTCTCTCTCGGCTTCCTGAACTTCTACGAATATTCTGTTCCCCTGACACAGAACTAGCCCCATAGGACTGGAACAAAGACAGAACTCTCCTTCTAAAAGACCAAGCTGTAAAATTAGTAAAGGAATAAAAACCAGCTGGAGAAATATGATAGCTGTTATTCCGAGCCCATGAACCTGAAAAGATAGTTTATTTTAGAAGACAAACAAAATCTGCCTTCTGTTTGATCTGGGACAGCATCCACCGTCAGAAGCCATCCGCTTGCATTTAGTTACTCTGGAGGTTTGGGACAAGCCGTACAGGCGCTGTAAACAAAGAACAGAAAGGATCGGTTTCCATCTTAATTTGACAGTAAACAGTACTAATTTGACTCTGCAGCTGTTTATCGATACCCAGGAAAAAAAGAAGTTGCAATTCAATAGAAAGAACAGTAGCCAGTGTGTTAGGGCAGAATGGTCCATAAGATGGCAAGAGCCAGGCTGTCTTGAATCTGTCCATGTTAGAAGAACACAATGTAAATTGCCACGTGATGTGGTTTTCATCTGGCGGCAGGGCCAGCAGCGGGAGCGTGTAGTTTTTAGCCTTCAGAGAAGGCTTTCTGTAGTGGCTTCATCTTGACTTGCCTTAGCAGCTACCAATGGGTCCCCTGTCAATCACTTAATATTTTACAGAAAATAGTTCTGACCCCAGGGAAAATTCTTTATTCACTCACTCACTTATTTGATAAATGTTTATTAAGTGCTTACTATATGCCGAATGCTGGGTTGTTGGAGATAAAAAGATGAATATAGCTATAGAGAAATTTGCAAACAAATAATGGTGACACAATAAGGTAAGCACAGTAATAGAAGCATACTCTGGTTAATCAGAGTCTGGTTAGTTGAGTTCCTGTTATGTGTCATCCATGAATTGGTCATACAGAACTAGGCTTTAGTATCATAGAGAGGATTTGAAAGCTATCACAACATAGCTCATTTTTTCCTTCCTTCCTTCATTCATTCATTTGTTATATTTTGGGTGATTCTGACAAAGACACCTTGGAGAGTGCTTTTCATGCATTATCTCAGTTAATCCTCAAAACCACTTTATAAGGTAGGCACTACTGTCACCATCCATTTGGCCAATAAAGAAGCCACGGTGTGGTCTCTATGGAGAACAGTATGGAGGTTACTTAAAAAACTAAAATAGAGTTACCATATGGTCCTGCAATCCCACTCCTGGGCATATATTTGGAAGAGATGAAAACTCTAATTTGAAAAAAGTACATCTACCCCAATGTTCATAGCAGCACTATTTACTATAGCCAAGACATGGAAGCAATCTACATGTCCATTGACAGATAAATGGATAAAGAAGATGTGATATATAGATATATATAATGGAATATATATATATTATATAGATATATATATATAATGGAATATTACTCAGACATAAAAAAGAATGAAATAATGCCATTTGCAGCCACATGGATGGACCTAGAGATTATCATACCAAGTGAAGTAAGTCAGACAGAGAAAAAGTAAATATTATATGATATCACTTACCTGTGGAATCTAAAAAAATGATACAAATGAACTTATTTACAAAACAGAAACAGATTCACAGACATAGAAAACAAATTTATGGTTACCAAAGGGGAAATGCGGGGAGGGATAAATTAGGAGTTTGGGATTAACAGATGAACATTAATATACATAAAATAGATAAACAACAAGGTCCTACTGTATAGCACAGGGAATTAGAGTCAATATCTTATAATAACCTATAATGGAAAAGAATCTGAAAAAGAATATATATATATTCACTTCGCTATACACCTGAAACTAATACAACATTGTAAATCAACTGTACTTCAATAAGAAGTTGTTTGTTTTGGGGAAAAAAAGAAGCTATGGGTGCAGATGTTGAATTTCTTGCCAGTGGTCATGCAACTACTATGTGGAGAAGCCAGGGACAGAATCCCAGTTCTGTGGACTCAAAATTCCATGCTCTTTATAATAATGTTTCCTTTTAAGGTATTTAGAGGTTGTGAATCCCTGTGGCTCATCAGGTACATCAATTATCACTGTCATATATTTTTGAAAAATCATAGGTTTTCCACTAAAGGCAACATTTATCCTAGTACTTTATTACAATTTACATCTCAGACCTGTTCACAGAACATTAAACTGCCACCTTGAGAGGACACTCAGGGTCTTCTGCTTAGAATAAACAGGATACTGTGCTTTAGTTCTTTCAAACATATTTGTTGAGCACTTACTAGGTGCCACTAATGAATGCAGGCTTTGTCATTACTGAAAGTCACAACTCCGATCAAGACATTATCCCTGTGACATTTTCCCGATTCTTTACCAGGAACAGTTTCCTGCCTTCCCAATACAAAATTTAAAACAAAAAACAAACATAATCCCACAGGATTGTAAATAATTTTGAAGATATTGACTATTTGCTGTCAACCCAGGGAAAATAGTAAGAGTGAACAGCTATTAGAAGAAAAAAAAATCCTGTCATAGGTTCAGTTTAGTAAGAACATGCAATTTTACTACTTATATCTTAATTTATGTTCCTTTCAGATGTAATTTAATCTCTGTCATTAGGTCATATCTGGCCTGGCCAAATCAAGCATTCTATTTAGAAAATGGAACACTTGCTGCAGCCAGCATCTCTCTATTTCACTTTTTAAAAAGCTGAAGCAATGGACTTGTGACTTCCAGATGATTTCATGCAGTTGGTTTGCCTATGTTCTGATGCACAGTAAATGCCAGCCTTGGAAATCTGGATGGCAAGGGAGAGGGCATATGGATTTCGTAAAGTGGCAGAATGTGCTCCTTTATCATATGTTATTTCTTTAGGACACTCTTTTGTTGAACTTAAAAATATGGGGGAGCAGAGTTCTGAACATCATTACAGGGAAATAAACTGTGAAGCTCATTTAGGCTGGTTTTGTACCAAGATTCTATTCTGCATCACTGATCTACGCCTTGTCACCTGAGTGCTATGACCTGCTTGGGTTTTGCTGGGTAATTTGTTGCTATTCTCTCACTTATGCAGAGAGTTTGGAGGATTCACTGCAAAAAATAGTTCCACAGATTCATAAAATAGTACTTTACAGTGATCTATCACCTGGGGTACACTGCGGCACTCTCAGACGTAAATAGCACAACACCCTGACTCCACTGCCCTTAAACAAAGAATTTCAGACATAGGACATCTTAGGATTGGCTAATTAAGTGTCTCAGCAACACTGTCCGAGACGCGGGTGCTTTCCATCCCTCTTCTCTGCCATCTTCCAAGAGTTAGCATCATGCTCAGATGTGTCACCCTATGGTAGCAAGACACCTGCAGCAGTAGGACCAGTATCACATCTAGATGCACCATGTCCAGGGGGAGGAGATACCATTTCTTCCTATGCATCTTTTTAAAATCAGGAAAATCTTTTCCCCAAGTTCAAAGAGGACCTGGCCTCACATCCCAGTGGTCAGAAGTGAGTTACATGCCTGATTTCCACCAGTCACTGGTAGGAGGAATGGAGCTGCTTTTATGAGGTTAGACCAGCCAGAGCACATCCCCTAAAGGAAAGGACTATGGTGAAAAGCAGAACCTGAACAAAGTCAGGGCTCAGTTATCAAGAAGTTGGGGTAAGTGGCCCTTAGGTAGGCAACCAAGAGTGTCTGCTAGAAGGGTCATGCTTGGTCTGTCTAACCTTCTAACAGCCTCATGTAGAAAGTAAGGCATGACAACCCCCAACAAGCAGAAGAGAAAACTGAACAGTTCAGTTATTTGCTCAAGTCCACTTGGAATTAAATGGCAAAGTAAAGATTCCAACCAAAGCCTTCAGTCCTGAGTCTGTTGTTCTTTGCGTTATTTGTCTCCTTGGTCTTGGGATGGTCCATGACTTTTCGTTCCTCTGGTGCTTACTACTCCCTTTCCTGGTGCCTGAACTCAGCTAAGATTTGTCTTCTCACAATGATGGATGAGCAGCCAACATTCAGAGAGCACTTCCTATGCCAGGCACTGTGCTAAAAACTTTACACAGTTGGTCCCACAAAAGCCCAAATCATACAACTAGTGTGAGAACCTGGGGCTTCGTCCTGAGCTATCGGTTCTAGAATCATGCTCTGAGCCATTACACTATTAGGGAGGGGATTGTCAGGGCTGCATTGGGCTAATGTGAAGTGAATTCAACATTGCACAAACCAGAGAGAACTTCTGAATGGAAATGGCTTTAGAAGGATAGATCACGTGCCCTTGGAGACCACTGTCACCTGGGATGGTGGAAGAGCCCTTGTAGCGAATACACTTACTCCCAGTTACAGAGCCTTCCATGAAGGCTCCACCCTTCCTGAACTTTGTCCGCGAAAAAACAATCCCAACTGATCCTCAGTTTTCTTATTTGCAAAATGGGAGTAAAATGTAATTCCTACTTCACAGCTTTGTTATTGCCAAGATTAAGGAAGAATCTACACAGAAATGTTCTGTAAATTGCAGAACATTCTAATGATCATTAGTTAGTAATCATTATGACTCTTGGCATCCCTTGCTTTCAGAGATCAGGGTGTTTCATGCATGTGACTCATCTTCTCTGCCCTCTGAGACGGGCAGAGGGTTAAGAAATGAGAAACTGTGAAGTGCTACTGACAGTCTTGCAGATGGCCGAGGACAGTCAGCTTCATTCCTCCCAAGGACCCTCTATTCTCTGTAGGAGTTCACCGTCCACCACACCTCCCCTCCTCTTAGGATGTCTTCCTCACTTCTCCTGCTGTTCCCCACATGCCTCACCTCTTGCCCTCAAAGCTGTATAATGCCCCTCTCTAGGTTTTCCTCTAGGTGGCAGAGATGGGTAAGATTGTACACTACACTAACAAATTACTGAATGCACATAAATCATAAGGTAGATAAACTCCTGTAGATGGCCTGGGCCCTGTATAAGCTGAGCATTTGCTTATTGGAGCTGACTTTACGTGTGCTGCAGCAGACGTGAGCCAGACCAGAGTCAACCTCCTTGGAGCAGTACGATGTAGACCTACAAGGTACTATATTTGGAAAAGACCCTGGTGATCACCTAAACACTCCTGTTCCCAATGTTAATGGATGTGACTAAGAAAGAAGATCCATACTCAAACACGTTTCCCAAACACGGAGTTAAACACAGTTAAACAGGTTTCTTTATTCATGGTTAGATTTTTTGAAGTCTTTAATAGGCTAATACATATTACGGATGTCTAAGGAATGGTTTCCCAGAATGATCTGGCTATTCATTTTTTTTTTTCATGCAGCATTTGAGGAAACCAGTTTTCCCTAGGACACTGATTAAATCCCGTCATACTATTGGATATTTGGGGAAACTGAAGTTCACAGAAGTTAATTGAGTTACTCAAGGTTTGAAACTAGCTGGAGGAAGACGAAGGCTCCCCGTTCATCATGCTCTATAGATGGTTCTCAGCCTTGAAGTACATCAGCCTTCCCTGGAGGGCTTGTAGAAACAGAGATTCCTGGGTCCCACCCCCTGAGTTTCTGATTCTGCATTTCTAATGAGATCCTAGGCGATGCCTGTGCTGCCGCTGCAGGGCTCGCAATTGGAGAACCAGAACCGCTGCCTTACACCCCCTTGGCTCTCCTGTTAGGTGCTATGGCAGAAAACAGGTGTATCAGGTTTCTGATCCGAGGAGAGCTGTGACTTCCTGGATGCTGAAGCAACTTTTGACCTAGATAGAGCAAGCACTTGCCCTTGTGGTGTGACTTAGGGGCACTAGAAGACCAGCTGGGCCTTCCATGAAGGCTCCACCCTTCCTGAACTTTATCCTTTCCCTTTGCCTCTCTCCCTGGAGCCCTACCAAGGAGAGATTCATCTTCCTGGTTCTTTGTTTCTTTTTGTCATAAATTGCTTTTTTATAGTGTAGATGCTCCTGGAAGCACTGAGGAAGATCATCAGTCACTCATAGGTAAGATTTAATTAAATCAGGCTCCCCTTTGACTTGGTGGAGAATACCTTCACGGGAGAAGGGGATTTTTGATTGGTTTGGAGAAATTGCAGGAGGAAGACCTATTTTTAAAGGATGGAGGGTTGCTGGGTGCCCAGTGGGTGAGCACCCCCAAGGAGGCCACGTGCCATTTTGAGCTGAGCTGCCCCTTCTTGCTGGGAGGGGCTACTGAATCTGGGTAGAGAGAGGGATGCAGATTTTCGTTTCGGATCACAAAGGTTTGTCCTCATTCAAATATGGGAATCTAAGGTCAGGGGGTGGGGTGGTGGGCAAACACGAATGACTCCCAGGGCCTCTGCAGACCGAGATACTCCTTCTGGTGACAACACCCCAGGATCTGGCGAAGGAGTCTGAGTGCTGGGTGGTCTGTGCCCTGTGTTCGTGGGAACGTCTGTTGGCTTCTTTGCTGAATTCTATTTACTGAAGAGCCTTGGGTTGATTCCCAAGGACTATAACAAAGGCCACTCAGCCTCTGTCTCCAGTTTCCTCTCTCTGTGTCTCCCTCTGGGCCTCCTCTTTCTCTCTTTTTCCTCTTGTCAGCCTCTCCATTTCTCTCTGCTTCTAGTCTCTCACTCTCTCTCCCCATGAAGGGACATGTGAAGAAACTTCTCTGGACGGAAGATCTAAATTGCCAGCACCTGAACAACAAGTTTTTGCATTTCTAGGAGGTGCCATTTGCAAAGAATTCCATCAAAATGGCACCCTCTCCGAGTCGAGATACTTTGGCGACTGTGGCCAGCGCTTTCCGTAGTCCCTGCTCCTAACTAGTTAGGAAGAATGAGGGTGGCGTGAGCGTAGAGGTGGGTTGAGGAAAAGCAGAGACCCCCTTCAACAGGCCCAATACCAGGGAAAATTCCAGTTCCCTTTCATCTCGTCCTCTGCTTCTCCAGGACAACAGGCAGCTGTCCTAAGTAGCAGATGGGATTTCAGACCCCTGGCATGCTGGTTGGGGAAATACTCTAGGTCAGAGATTTGGGGCTGTCCATAGCTTTCAGAGGACCCGTCTCCCACTGTATCTAGGACAGTGATCTCCAGAGGGCAATTAACATCCGCTACTCCAGTCGCAGAGGCTTCTGGATCCCTTAAAGGAGAGTCTTAAAGCCGTCTTCTCTCTGCATTCCTGTCTTTTGTTCCTGAGACACAGGGCCATGCACAGCAAGGACCAACAGCCATGGAGAAGTGTGGAAATCATTTACCATAAGTCTCCCAGAGGAATGCAGAATTTCGGATCAAAGTTTGAATGGACCCGTCAGGCAGTATTTATCCTCCCCTTTCTGAGTTCTGATGACTGACATTGTTCTGTTTTCATTACTGGCCCTTGGAAGCAATTGTTTTAGAAAAATATTGTCTAGACCTGAAATTGAGTGAATATGACATTAATTACAGAGGCTTTCCTCGGAGTGTCTCTTTGCCAGCTGTGTTTTCTGTGTGGGAGCCGCTGGGGGCTCCCAGAGAGATGCTGATGGTGAAGGGAAGGAACCTCCAGGGTGGAAGGCCTGCCGTCCACCAGCTTTTGAGCTACGCCTTTAATACTGGTTCCTTTATTTCCCCTTCACGAGGACCTTATGAAGTCGGCACCAATTTCCCTGTTTGACAGATAAAGAAACTAAGTCTCAGGGAAGTTCGGTGGGCAAAAAAGGTGAAGTCAGGATTCAGATCCAGGTCAACCAAGCTCTGCAATTTATGTCTTTCTATCCCATCCAGACCATTGCAGCAAGTTAACTTGGGATGAGACATGAGACATCCATTTAGTAATAGATTCACTTAAAATGATAATTTGTTTGTATAGATTTTTAAGGAAGCTTTTTTCTACTGGGAATACTAATGCATTACTAGATCACTGCATCAATGTAGTGGGTTATAATGACCAGCATTAAAAAAAGAAAGAAAGAAAGAAAGAAAGACAGAAAATCTGTGTTTTAATAACACACAAGTGTGTGTAAGTATGTACATACATAGGCCAGGTTTTGTGGGCCTAAAGCTGACTTGATCTGGGGGCCCCTAGTTATGAAAAAGGATATACAATTTTTTTAGAATGACGATAACATCACAAGACATTACTAATTTTAAAAAGGTGACCACAAACATCACAAAATCCAGAAAACAACATGATGTTTTTTATTAATTAATTGTTTGATGCACTCTATAATACTAGTTTTTCTATATGTGTGGGCTGCATGCTCTTTGAGCATTTCTTTATATAATTGCAATGTTATAATATCATTTTCTACAGAAAGAAATAGGTATTTTCTTTCTTTCTTTCCCTTTCTTTCTCTCTTTCTTTCTTTCGAAGCTTTGAAGTATAGTTGATTTACAATGTTGTGTTAGTTTCAAGTGTACAGCAAAAGAAACATATATATATTTTTCAGATTATTTTCCATTATAGGTTATTATAAGAGAAATAGATATTTTGACCTTTTTCAGTGTGGTTGATTGAAAAAAATTTTTATTATTGATAGAAAAGTTTTTTTTAGCATCACAACTTGTAATGAACAGTGCCAGCTGACATTTTTAGACTGTTTGAAGATTTGGGGGGAAAAAATCTATCATGTTTTTTTCCGTTATGTACTGTAAGCCTGGGTAGAATTTCCCATAGACTAGCTTCTGGCTTCACACATTTCATAACATTTTCTCCCCTGCAACCACACACTTTCAGCGATGGACATCACAGGACGTATCCGCTGTGCTAGGACAGCTAAGCCTGTACTTTTATGTCACAACGACAATGGTTTGGCGCAGTGGGCGGTCAGAAGAATCCTGAGAGTTATTCCTATCTTGGGAGAATTGGCAGAAACTTAACCTAAAGAGAAGTGCCTATGAGATAGCATCTCTCTGTCTCTCTCTATCCATGTCTCATGAAACCCAATTAGATGTATCCCCAACTCCCCATCTCAACTTCTATTTAGTTGGATCCACAAAATTCCCACTTTCCTTCCAGCACTACCCAAGACATGGAGAAGATTAGCGGAAGGGAAGCTGGAATGGAAAGACACAATAGTCTCTATCTCTTATGTTTTCAAATGTTATAAAAACATCTAACCATATGAACACATCCCTAGGGTCCCTCCCAAGACCTTCTGCAAGTGAGCGACACGAAGCTTAAATTGCACTAGCTTCATGGAAAATCCTTACTCCTTAGAGGAGGTAGATGGTATTACCGATGGATATATGTTTTTTCTCTAAGGTGTGCTAGGGTTACAGAAGGATTGAGAACCAGAGTTTGGGAGTTGATAAAATACCAGTCTTGGTGCTCTGTAGCTGGTACCCTTTTTGGTACAAGAGTTGGCTAACTTTTCCTGTAAAGGTAGTAAATATTTTACCCTTTGTGGGCCATGTGATCTCAGTGGCAACTACTCAACTCTGCCTTCCCAGTATAAAAGCAGCCCTAGACAATACATAAACAAATTGCATGACTGCGTTCCAATATACCTTTATTTAAAAATAAAACAGGAGTAGTTTGCTGACCCCTGTTTTAGCAGATCTCCCTTGAGTTCCTTTACTGAAGGCAGGGAAGCCCTCAAGGAGGGAGTGTGCCTTCCACTGCTGCTATGTGAGGGAGTCTTTACTGACGTCTGCCATCTTTTGGTGACTTCAGGACAGGAGGAAGGAAGACAGACGTCTTATGAGATGGACAAGATCAAGCACTTTTTAGGGACACAGACTTTATTTTCTGCTTCCTCCTGCCATTTTTAAGTCAAACATACTCTAACATGTAGAAGCAGACTTGTGGTTCTCCCGGCTAACCTGGGTCACCTCACCAGATGTAACTGAAATACTTGGTGAGTCGAATTTGTTTTTGTCTATATTTTGAGGTTTTGAGGACCCCAGGAACCTTCTGGCACTGACCCTTATCATCCAGACCCGCCACTGTTGGTCCATGTCTATTTCTGCAGCATCTGTGTTAACATTAGCAACATCTAAATTTTCTTGGGTCAGAATATTAGAATGGTTAAGGTAAAGTTTCTGTAATTATCTTCTCCAAGAGAGGCCTTACAGGAAAAACACAGAACTCTTCTTTTTCTTTTTCTTTTTCTTTTTTTTTGGGGAAACTTCAAACTATTTCACCAAATCACTATGATTTGTATACTTCAGAGTTAAAATTAGGAATAAATTTTAGTATTACTTTCCCTTTCTCTCTTCCCTCTCATTTTAACTGAGTTATAAGAAAGGACTTGATTAAATAAAGTGGGAGGCATCATGTTGTAATTTAAAGCATTTTGGAGTTCAGTTTTCCTCATATATACATTCTCTTTATTATATTATATTTCCACTCCCCCAATTAGATGTTTAGCATAGGTAACAGATGCCTATGTTACATCTAATGTGCACTGATGGGATAATGTCTAATATTAGCCCAGGGAGTTAGCTAATGCTCAGTGTAAATAGTATAAAAATATTTTATTTAACCCTTCAGATATGAGCAGTTCCATTTACCAGCCCTACTAAGAAAATGAATGACATTTCAATCACATTTCAGTTATGGCAAAAACAGCAAGTCTTGGCTAATGGTAAGTTAGTTCATTAGAGAAAGTTAATAATTATGATTTTTACAATTGCAAAGTATTTTGATTTTGGTTTTGTTTTTTTATAATCACTTTCCTGGAAATTATTTGAGAAGATTTTATATTTCTCCTATGAATGGTACAGGATCTATCAAAAGAGATGGGTCCAAAGTTACACTTTTGATAAATGGTCAAGTTGGGACCATTTATCCAAGTTGGTACCCTGTCAAAAAAATTCCCCCATGGTGAGTGAATTAAGATTCAGTGTTGGCTCTCTGATAGCATGAGGTAGTGATGGATAAAGGGCAGGGCTTCTGAATCACCCCGAAATATATTAGCATCCTGTCCTTGCCACTCTGATGGTGTGAATTTGGGCAATAATTTAATCTCTAGAACCTCTGTTTCTCATGTGTGATTGGGAACAGTAAAACTCAATTTTTTAAGACTGAAATGAGATTATTATGTCAGAACATTTGATAAGCTGCAACTTAGCTAGTATGGTTAGATAACTTTTCTCTACCCAGTTTCTGTAAACAGTGGTTATTGACCTTGGATGCACATTTGAATTACCCAGATAGCTCTTGATGCCCTGACAAACTCCAGATATTAAAATCTAATAAATAACTGAAAATTAGACTGCTTGTCTCTGAGATCATTTAATTGTCCCCACACCAAAAGTGGGCACAAGGGAGCCAGAAATCTTAGCTATAAACCCAACAATGTTTCATTTGTGTGTGGAAATTTGGTAGGAGGGAGGGAGAGGTCTTGTAACAATAGATTATATTTTCACAGCTCTTTTATGTTATGTTTTACAGAGCTCTTCATATATGTTACTGATTTTATTCTCTTGGCAACTGAAAGTTTTTTCAGCTTCAAAAATATTACACCACTTGCAAAAGTTCACACAGTTTTTAAGTGGAAAAACCAAGACTCACTCCCAGGTATTCAAACTCTAACTCATTCCCAGTCTCCAAACTTTATGTTAAATCAGTGTAGAAGATGCTCCGTTATCTGTTTTGCCAAGTGTTTCTTCCCTCTAAGCAGACTGGTGAAGGCAGGAGCAGAGGGGCCGCCCACGTCAGGAAGAAAGTTACCTGCTCCCACACTGGCCAGCCCCGGGTATCAAAGGCTGTTTTTCCAGAAAGATGCAAGAAGGGACTCAGTTACTCAGGGGTATCCCAGCTATAGCCTGAGAGCCCAGCGTAAGTGATTCTTGGGTGTGTGGCTTTCCAGAGTAGAACAGTTTCCCCCAAAATTGGAGGACTAACATGGGATTGCCAACTTTTTTATTTTACTGAACAAGGACATAAAAAACAAAAGCAAAACAACACAGAATCTGTCATCTTACTACCAATATCATCTCAATGAAGATATCTAACATGACCTCCAAAAAAGACAGAGAGAACATGCTCTCAGAATAAAGGACATCTCTTTCACAGAATAAATCTAGCTTTATGAACAATGCCCTCCTTCCCTCCCTCCCTTCCTCTCTCCCTTTTTCTTCCTCTCTCTCTCTCTCTCTCTCTCTCTCTCTCTCTCTCTCTCTCTCCCCTCATCACAGTGCAGTGCAGTCCAAGAGCAGGTCTTTGAGCTCCGGAATCGAAGCTTTCCATTCTCTCTGGGAACAGATACCTCTTCGATTTGGTAGAGGCCCAGGGGTAAGAGTGAACTAAACCAATTGTGTGTTTCTTGGAGTCTCTGACATCTGTGTGTTTCCAAGAAATGTGCAGGATTAAAAATATGAGTGCACCATGATGTAAGAGAGCATGTAGCAGAGCGGAGGCAGGCCACCAACGTACTGAAATGTGCCCACTGAAAACCAAAGGGACCCACCTCTCCTCTTCCCAAAGGAGGGGAAAAGAGCTCAACTGCCATGGAAAACACGAAGTCTGAGCACTGCCCATGCACTTGACAGCCCTGAGGGCTCCTTGGGGAAGAGTCTGGGTGGGTCCGTCAGGAGAGGGAGGAGGCTGTATTGCTTGGAGAGCAACGCTCCAAGTTGGATATTGCCCTTTGCAATAGGGAGATTGGGTTTCCCTCTGATTGTATTTAATGCTCATGCAATCGCAGTTGAGCATGAATCACTTCATTTCCTTTTGGTTGCCCCACCCTCCTACCCACTCCCTTCTACACACACTTGAACCTCCCCCGAAAGTTTCCGGAAACTCCCCACCAAGCCCAGGTCTTTGGTAGTCAGGGCTGTCTCTTGGGTTGGTTCTGCTGTGCCTTTCGAAGGGCAGGGGGTGGGGGGTGGAGATGGGGACACAGATTTACAGATCCATCCAGTCTTTGGTGAAGACTATGTACATTCTACAGCCTCAGTGAAGTGTTGTCCATGGACCAACATAGCGGGCATCCCTGGGAGGCTTGTGAGAAGTGCCCCACTCCAGAACCACCAAATCAGAATCTGCATTTTAAAAGGTCCCCAGGTGATTCGTGTGTCCACTAGAGTCTGAAAAGTGCTGCCCTACAGGACTCTGGGTCTTAAAATACCTCTGACATTGGCGTCTGCCCACAGCTGAGATGTAGCTGAGAGTTTTCAAAAAAAAAAACTCGTAATTCCCATACAACTGTAGAGTGAGTTCATAGATTCATTGAACTCAGTAATCAAGAAAACTGCAGGATGCTAAAACTACTTTACAAGAGAATGAAAGAGACTGCAGTATATATAGTCAATGCAAGACAGATTGACGAAGTAAGACAGAAACTTTAAATACAAAATTAGGTAATGTCCGACAGGACCATACAACTCTATCCCTTGAAATTACCTTTTTTATTAGACAGACTTTGCTTACATCTCTACCAGACAAAAATTATATGTCATCTATCAATCTTCTATAAATTAACAACTAACTTTACAAAGTCCGGGCTCTTAATCGGTATTAAACAAGAAGTCAAAAAGGCTATATCCCCAGGACAAAATCAAGGCTTGTGAGGCAGTGCTCTAGTATGACTCCAAAAGGGAACTCAGTCATCTTTTGTGTCATTTCCAAATTTTGGATCATCTTTCTTAACATGGAGTATGGCTAGAGAGAGTGTGACCAGCTTCTTCCTGCCACAAAGCATCTTCTTCTCTGACCTTCCCAGGAGATACGTCCCATTCCACTAGGTTTCAGTTCCTCTCACTGGAGGCACTTCAGGACTAGAAAGTAAGATTGAGGTCCGGTTCCAGAAGGCAACCATGAAGATGCAATGGGTTTTCCGGGCACAGAAACAAGAGAAAGGAGAGGCTTGTCTATTTCTCTTCCTTTAGCATGTTGACATGGATCCTTTTAACTATTACCTTAGATGCCAGAGGGAGCCCAGCCCTCAGGAGATAAGATGCAAGATGGGCCCAGAACAATAAGAAGGTGGATTCAAGAAAAGGACAGGTTCTTGGATACCAGGATAGGAGCTGGAAGCACAGTGGGCAGGTTCTGTGAGAGTCTTCCACACTGGCATCCGGATCAGCAGGGAACTTGAGTCTGTGGCCCCAGGAGGGCAGATGGGTGGAAGTCCCGGGGGCCAAAAAGTGTGGGGGAACACAGAATTCATTCCTATTCATTCAACCTTCAGTGACCAACTAGTGTGTTCTGCACATCAGGCTACCATGATAAACCAAAGTCTATCTCTGTCTCGGGGATGGTTTAGTCCAGGCATTTTCACCTGGGTTTCATAAAGAGGCTTCTGGAAGCCCTTGAAATTACAAGCCTCATTTTGTGTTCATGTGACTTCTTCTAGGGAAACAGTCCATAACTTTTGTCAGAATCCCAAAGTGTTTGTGTCCCCAGACAGACAGAATCCAATAACTAAGTAGATACTAGATTTTAAGAAGAAGGCTCGAACTCAAAAGATTTGCATTATTAGCACCAGAGGCCAACGAAGTGGGCAAATTAGTCCATCTAGAATATAAGTAATGCTTATTTAGAAAGTGTTCTTATGGAATGTCCCACCAGCCTTCCAGTGTTGAATTGACCCACAGGACAACCGTGAGTGACATGCTTTTAAAGTTTACGGCTTCTTCTGTTTGAAAAGTTCTCCTAACTTCTCACTACTCTTCCTGGGCCCCATCCATCCTTCAGGGCCAGCTCTTTTTTTTTTTTTTTTAATTTTAAATTACATTTAATTTTAAGTCATTTCAATTTAAATACCTACCTATGGTTGCTGATTACTATGCTACACAGCTCAGATTGAGAGAATGGACAAGACAAATAAGATTATTACAATCCCTGCTCTGGTCCAAAGCACAAACATCCTGGAAACAAACGGGATCTCCCTGGCAGTTCACAATATAAGCACTGATCCACTCACTCACATAATATCTCAGAACCCAACGCATATTACCAGCCATGTACCAGGGAGGGGCAGACAAGAAGCAGAGCAGAGGAAAACGAAAGATCAAACTCAAAAGGGATAAATGCACTATAAGAGGATAATGAAGGCAGTGTTTGGGAGGAAATGATCTCCAAGCCACATGACTGACCTCATTGAGGGGTGCTTGAAACATACCGCTCACCCTCTCTTACAACCAGAACACCTTGCATTTATACTTTTTTTTTTTTTTTTTGGCTGCGCTATGTGGCTTGTGGGATTTTAGTTCCCCAACCAGGGATCAAACCCGGGCCCAGGACAGTGAAAGAGCACTGAGTCCTAACCACTGGACTGCCAGGGGATTCCCACGCTTTGCATTTGTAAAAGGTAATTTTTCCATAAAATGTCCTGGCTTTGCCCTCCCCAAAGTCCCAGTCTTAAACTTGTATCCCTTTACTTGTCCACTGTCACCAGGATGCCCAGTATACCTGATGTATCTGTTTCTTATTCTAGAACTCCCTGGGCCCACGTAGTCTGCTCCAAAGGTGCCTCCTGTTCCCATAGTTGTCCAAACTGGGGACACCCCTCACCAATTCTCCAGCCTAAATCTGCTGTGCCCTCAGGAGCCCAGGAAGAACAGTATATCTTCCAACCGTACTTTTCCTTAGCTTTAAAAAAAAATTAACAGTGAACATTTTTATCTCAAAAGTGTCTGTGAGTCAAGAGTTTGGGATCAGATTAGCTGTGAGGTTCTGGTGTGGGGTCTCTCGTGAGGTTGCAGTTGAGATGTCAGCCAGAGGTGTAGTCATCTGAAGGTTCGATGGGGCTGGAGGGTCCACTTCCAAGATGGGCCACCTCATTCACATGCAGGGCCAGCTCTTCCATGGAGCCTTCCTAGAATCTTCCAGCCCTCAGAGGGCCCTTATTCCCTGAACTCCTATGGCCCTTGACCTTTCTGGACTTATTAATGGTTCATGTTTTCCTTTTTTGCACATCGTAAACATTTTTAGAGCGAGGAGTGGAATGGAGGAGGGTATTATTCCTCATTGTCCCAACAGCATTTGACTCAGTGCTCTACAATATTGCCTTTGAACGGTATTATGCTTTTATTTTTCTATTTTTTCACTCTTAGATGCCCTCCCGCTCCACCGGCTAGGAAACGGGGGCCTCTTGCTGGGATCCTGTAGACAGGAACAGAAAATCGAGAAAGGCACAGATACAAACCAAAGGAAATGAAGTGGTAACGACCCGAAATCCTACATTGTGGTTACAGCCTCCATCTTACTCCATTTCTAACTTGAACCATTTCCTTTGCAAATTGTTTGGCACCCAAACATCGTGATGCTGTTCCAGGGAGGTGGGAAAGAAGGTAAGTTCAGGAAAAGGGGAGCTCGAAGAGACAGAAGCTGTACAAAGGAATACGAAGGATGGATTCCAGAGAAAGGCAGGAGGCTGTGCGAATAAACAAAGATGGGGAGAGACTTCTCCAGACAACACGGGCTCATCGCTGTGCATGCATCGCCCACAACTATGTTTGCACAAATATATCAGGGGTATCAAGAATGTTATAATGATACTCCATCATCCGTGGTGCTCGTTTTAACCACTGTAATAAGCAAAACATACAGAGCACATTGCTGGCTTTCAAGACTATAATTTTCTCTGAGGAGAAATATTGCAAAAAGGGAAAAAAGAGAGAAAGAGAAGAAAACATGATATTTTGTTCTGTTCCTAAAAAAAGCATTTTCCCCCTTTCTTTGCTGCTCTTTCCTTTCATTAAACTGTCCTTAAGTGCTTTTAGAGAAAACTAAGTAGGCCACAATTCTGGGCTGCTGACTGAATAATTATAAGTCTGGAAGGCTGTTGGGATGGCCAGAGAAAGAGGCCCGGGTCCCTTTTCCTGAAATCCAGAGACCCAGGGGAATTGTGCCAGTTGCGGCCGAACTCCTCACGTTGAAATGATTTCTCATTTTGAAGGAAAATCAGGGACATTCTTATCCTTATTAGTCCTCTGAGAACTTGGGCCAGGGCCAGATTTTATTGGAAAATTGCAACAAAAGAAATTAGAGATAGGGAGTTCTGCAAGGGTCTTATATTTTCGAAGGGTTACACGAGAGGCATATCGAAACCAGATTATTTCCAGATCAGCCCCGCTCTATGAGCTAAAATATATTCTTTGCTTTTTAAACATTCACGTTTCCCTCGACTGAGATTCTTCTTGGTAACTATTGCTCGTTTCTGTGCGTACGTGTGTGTAAGTTGTTATAAGATTAGCATAGGGAAATTTACAAAAGGGAGGCGGGTGGGGACTTGGCCACCATGGGGTTCAATTCAACTGGGCAAGCCTCTTCTTGTCCCCTGGGGCCCAGGGAATGGCTGGACATAAGCAGGGGGGGCGGGGGGGGGGGAACCAGGGAAGAGACACAACAGGAATTAGGACAAGCTACCCACTGTAGGACAGGACAGAGATTTATGTTCTCAAGTAGAAAGTGGCCTTTGCAAATGGCCTGAGGAGAAATGGGTCTGATGCTTGAATCTCTCTGTGTTGTCAGTGTCTGAGCGTCTCAGGGGTGGCTCAGCATGGAGAAAGAATCTAAGCTTGGGAGCCAGACACACCTGGCATTGTATCCTAGTTTTGCTCTTTGTTGTGACCTGGGTACATTCCCTATCCTTTCTTGGCTTCTGAGAACGGATTGTAGCAGAGGATCTCTAAGTGGCTCCTTTATTCTAAAATTCAGAGATTCCTCATTTTCTAATAACTTTTCTGCCAACCCGTTAGATTTGCTCCTGCTCAGAAGTATAGTTTCAAGGGAGCAGGAGGGATTTGAAGTGGGTGACTATCCCTTCTACATCCTAGCCCACCCTGCTCCCTCCCAGTACTCACGTATCAATCGCCCACCCTGGCGATTCTTTTTTTTTTTTAATTTATTTTATTGAAGTATAGTTGATTTACAATGTTGTGTTAATTTCTGCTGTACAGCAGAGTGATTCAGTTATACATATATATACATTCTTTTTCATATTCTTTTCCATTATGGTTTAATCCCAGGATATTGAATATAGTTCCCTGTACTATACAGTAGGACCTTGTTGCTTATCCATCCTATATATAACAGTTTGCATCTGCTAACCCCAAACTCCCAATCCTTCCCTCCCCTAATCCCCCCTCCCCCTGGGCAACCACAAGTCTGTTCTCTATGTCTGTGGCTCTGTTTCTGTTTCATAGATAGGTTCATTTGTGTCATATTTTAGGTTCCACATATAAGTGATATCATATCATATTTGTCTTTCTCTTTCTGACTTACTTCACTTGGTATGATAATCTCTAGATCCATCCATGTTGCTGCAAATGGCATTATTTCATTCTTTTTTTTTTTTTTTTTTTTTAAGAGATTTCTTTTTATTTTTTTTTTTTTTTTATTTTTTTTTTTTTAAACATCTTTATTGAAGTATAATTGCTTTACAATGGTGTGCTAGCTTCTGCTTTATAACAAAGTGAATCAGTTACACATATACATATGTTGCCATATCTCTTCCCTCTTGCATCTCCCTCCCTCCCACCCTCCCTATCCCACCCCTCTAGGTGGTCACAAAGCACCGAGCTGATCTCCCTGTGCTATGCGGCTGCTTCCCACTAGTTATCTATTTTACATTTGGTAGTGTATATATGTCCATGACACTCTCTCACCCTGTCACATCTCACCCCTCCCCCTCCCCATATCCTCAAGTCCATTCTCTAGTAGGTCTGTGTCTTTATTCCCATCTTGCCACTAGGTTCTTCATGACCTCTTTTTTTTTTTTTTTCCCTTAGATTCCATATATATGTGTTAGCATACTGTATTTGTTTTTCTCTTTCTGACTTACTTCACTCTGTATGACAGACTCTAACTCCATCCACCTCATTACAAACACCTCCATTTCATTTCTTTTTATGGCTGAGTAATATTCCATTGTATATATGTGCCACATCTTCTTTATCCATTCATCCGATGATGGACACCTAGGTTGCTTCCATGTCCTGGCTATTGTAAACAGAGCTGCAATGAATATTTTGGTACATGACTCTTTCTGAATTATGGTTTTCTCAGGGTATATGCCCAGTAGTGGGATTGCTGGGTCATATGGTAGTTCTATTTTTAGTTTTTTAAGGAACCTCCATACTGTTCTCCATAGTGGCTGTATCAATTTACATTCCCACCAACAGTGCAAGAGTGTTCCCTTTTCTCCACACCCTCTCCAGCATTTATTGTTTCTAGATTTTTTGATGATGGCCATTCTGACCGGTGTGAGATGATACCTCATTGTAGTTTTGATTTGCATTTCTCTAATGATTAATGATGTTGAGCATTCTTTCATGTGTCTGTTGGCAATCTGTATCTCTTCTTTGGAGAAATGTCTATTTAGGTCTTCTGCCCATTTTTGGATTGGGTTGTTTGTTTTTTTGTTATTGAGCTGCATGAGCTGCTTGTAAATCTTGGAGATTAATCCTTTGTCCGTTGCTTCATTTGCAAATATTTTCTCCCATTCTGAGGGTTGTCTTTTGGTCTTGTTTATGGTTTCCTTTGCTGTGCAAAAGCTTTTAAGTTTCATTAGGTCCCATTTGTTTATTTGTGTTTTTATTTCCATTTCTCTAGGACCTGGGTCAAAAAGGATCTTGCTGTGACTTATGTCATACAGTGTTCTGCCTATGTTTTCCTCTAAGAGTTTGATAGTGTCTGGCCTTACACTTAGGTCTTTAATCCATTTTGAGTTTATTTTTGTGTATGGTGTTAGGGAGTGTTCTAATTTCATACTTTTACATGTACCTGTCCAATTTTCCCAGCACCACTTATTGAAGAGGCTGTCTTTTCTCCACTGTATATGCTTGCC
The DNA here is from genome assembly GCF_028564815.1 of Eubalaena glacialis. NCBI lineage: Eukaryota > Metazoa > Chordata > Mammalia > Artiodactyla > Balaenidae > Eubalaena > Eubalaena glacialis. The sequence continues at coordinate 30,502,738 of NC_083722.1, read as the reverse complement.
TCCTTTATCAAAGATAAGGTGACCATATGTGCGTGGGCTTATCTCTGGGCTTTCTATCCTGTTCCATTGATCTATATTTCTGTTTTTGTGCCAGTACCAAACTGTCTTGATTACTGTAGCTTTGTAATATAGTCTGAAGTCAGGGAGCCTGATTCCTCCAGCTCCATTTTTCGTTCTCAAGATTGCTTTGGCTATTCGGGGTCTTTTGTGTTGCCATACAAATTGTGAAATTTTTTGTTCTAGTTCTGTGAAAAATGCCATTGGTAGTTTGATAGGGATTGCATTGAATCTGTAGATTGCTTTGGGTAGCAGAGTCATTTTCACAATGTTGATTCTTCCAATCCAAGAACATGGTATATCTCTCCATCTATTTGTATCATCTTTAATTTCTTTCATCAGTGTCCTATAATTTTCTGCATACAGGTCTTTTGTCTCCTTAGGTAGGTTTATTCCTAAGTATTTTATTCTTTTTGTTGCAATGGTAAACAGGAGTGTTTTCTTAATTTCACTTTCAGATTTTTCATCATTAGTATACAGGAATGCAAGAGATTTCTGTGCATTAATTTTGTATCCTGCTACTTTACCAAATTCATTGATTAGCTCTAGTAGTTTTCTGGTAGCATCTTTTGGATTCTCTATGTATAGTATCATGTCATCTGCAAACAGTGACAGCTTTACTTCTTCTTTTCCGATTTGGATTCCTTTTATTTCTTTTTCGTCTCTGATTGCTGTGGCTAACACTTCCAAAACTATGTTGAATAATAGTGGTGAGAGTGGGCAACCTTGTCTTGTTCCTGATCTTAGTGGAAATGGTTTCAGTTTTTCACCATTGAGGACAATGTTGGCTGTGGGTTTGTCATATACGGCCTTTATTATGTTGAGGAAAGTTCCCTCTATGCCTACTTTCTGCAGGACTTTTATCATAAATGGGTGTTGAATTTTGTCGAAAGCTTTCTCTGCATCTATTGAGATGATCATATGGTTTTTCTCCTTCAATTTGTTAATATGATGTATCACGTTGATTGATTTGCGTATATTGAAGAATCCTTGCATTCCTGGAATAAACCCCACTTGATCATGGTGTATGATCCTTTTAATGTGCTGTTGGATTCTGTTTGCTAGTATTTTGTTGAGGATTTTTGCATCTATGTTCATCAGTGATATTGGCCTGTAGTTTTCTTTCTTTGTGACATCTTTGCCTGGTTTTGGTATCAGGGTGATGGTGGCCTCGTAGAATGAGTTGGGGAGTGTTCCTCCCTCTGCAATATTTTGGAAGAGTTTGAGAAGGATAGGTGTTAGCTCTTCTCTAAATGTTTGATAGAATTCGCCTGTGAAGCCATCTGGTCCTGGGCTTTTGTGTGTTGGAAGATTTTTAATCACAGTTTCAATTTCAGTGCTTGTGATTGGTCTGTTCATATTTTCTATTTCTTCCTGGTTCAGTCTCGGCAGGTTGTGCATTTCTAAGAATCTGTCCATTTCTTCCAGGTTGTCCATTTTATTAGCATAGAGTTGCTTGTAGTAATCTCTTATGATCGTTTGTATTTCTGCAGTGTCAGTGGTTACTTCTCCTTTTTCATTTCTAATTCTATTGATTTGAGTCTTCTCCTTTTTTCTCTTGATGAGTCTGGCTAATGGTTTATCAATTTTGTTTATCTTCTCAAAGAACCAGCTTTTAGTTTCATTGATTTTTGCTATTGTTTCCTTCATTTCTTTTTCATTTATTTCTGATCTGATCTTTATGATTTCTTTCCTTCTGCTAGCTTTGGGGTTTTTTTGTTCTTCTTTCTCTAATTGCTTTAGGTGCAAGGTTAGGTTGTTTATTCGAGATGTTTCCTGTTTCTTGATGTAGGCTTGTATTGCTATAAACTTCCTTTTTATGGCTGAGTAGTATTCCATTACATATATATATATATATATATATATATATATATATGTATGCCACATCTTCCTTACCCATTCATCTGTTGATGGACATTTAGTTTGTTTCCATGTCTTGGCTATTGTGAATAGTGCTGCTATGAACATAGGGGTGCATGTATCTTTCTGAATTATAGTTTTGTCTGGATATATGCCACCCTGGTGATTCTTAATGTAGTGTCCTCATGCGTCAGAAGAAAAATGATTGGGGGGAAAGGGGTAAATGTTAGAAATGTGAAAGAAAACAAATCATAATATTACATAAACTCATCATAGTAAATTGACGTCTGTTACGTATGTCTTTGTTCTCTGATAGTATAAAGATCACAAATATTAAAATCAGGAGAGAAACTAAAATACAAAGGAAGACCATGAGCACAATCTCAGGAAGAGACCCTCCACCTATTTAGATTGTGTCTCTCCTCCCCAGCTGCCACGAATTTTTGTCACTCAGCATCAATGGAAGAAGGTAAGATTTGAGAGAGACAAGTTATTCTGGCGCTAATAGAGAAACACCTTCTTACCTCATTTGGCCCCGGGTTTTGCATTGCGATTAGAGTCTCAAGTTTTCAAATCTCTGTTGAAATTTCCAATTCTTCCCTCTAGAGCCCTTGGGGTTAGATGTCCATTCTAGATGCCAGAGCTTCTGAATGTCCATCTTTGAGGATCTCCGCCATGCCTGCTGCACAAAATGAGCTGAATGTCAAGAGCCCTTGAACACCAAGACAATGGCCCAACGCTCATAAGTCTAGTCTAGGTCAGAGCCATTGGTTTGGGCACTCTTCATTTGCATAAGGGGTTTCCATGAGCTGTCATGAACTTGAAGGACCAATATAGGCAAGGTTAAAACATGGTTGGATGTGGGCTAGAGATCTTGTCGTGTTAATAAAGAAATTCAGCTGCTTAGAACAAGAATCGGGTAGCGCAGGGCAAACATTCTCTCCTCTCTTCTACCAACGTGATTTTTGGAGATCACAAAACAGTTGACTCTGCTGAGGAGCCTCAGCTAGAGATCTATCCCTCCCACCTCCCTGGCCTGGAGTGAGCCTGGCACACTGTCCCTGGCCTGGTACTGGGAGGCATGCATCAGGCCTTCTTCCAATAGATGGTTCATTCATCTCTATGTCCCAGTTTCTCCCACACCAATTAGAGTTCAGTGCACATGTGTAAATCCCTCAAAAAAGCAGTCCCTTTGCTATTGTTATCAAATGCCGTTTCCAAACCTCTGGGCTCCTCTCTTCCTGCTGTCTTTCCAAGAAGCGGTTTTCACTTGAGGCTCCCACTTTAGAAATGTCAGGCTGGCTTCTCTCATTGTTCTCTCCAGGAGAGCTCCGTGAAAGGAGGACTGGGGCCCTATTTTGCAGATTCCCATGGGAGCTATAGAATAACTCTCCCTGAGTATTACAAGGAAGCGTGGAGTTACCTTGCTTGTGGTCCCACAAAAAGTTGCACGGGAGCAGAGACAGGGCCCCCATGCTTTGCACAGAGAGAGCATTCAATAAAAACTTGTTGGGTGCGTGAAAGTAATGAATGACCCTCCTTTTATACTTCCTTTTGCATTAATAATGCTTGGAAGTGGAGGGTATTGGTTAAAGGATTTTATACTTTACCAAGCACCTTTCTTTGCTAACTTTTTGTTGGCTGAAACTTGAGTCCGCCCCAGACAGAATTGTTGGGGAAGAATGTCCCTTTGGTAGTGTGCTTGCCTATTCCCTTCCAGCACTTGCTGTCACAGCCCCTTCCCCAGTCAGAAAGAGGCCCTTCTATAGCCCCCCCCCCAAAGGCCTGGACCACATTGTCCCCATCAGTCTGTCACCATGTCTGAGTTGGTGTTTCTGCTTACACCTGTTCTGTGACTGTTAGCCAAATCTTGCTGAAATATAATGCATCACTTGTGTTCTCTGTCCAGGGATAATATATTTGCAGTTAATAGGAACCTTTAGGAGATCCTGTGCTCTTACTCCCAGAAGTGGCTTCAGAGTGAGGATTTTGGCAGGGAGAATTTAAAAGCAAGTATTATAATAATTTATCTCTCCTTCTGGATTAAAATCCTCTTGGCGGAAGTCCCCTGTTTTATACATCTAGTTTGCCTGGAAATACTTACTTCTATACCCTCATCAATAATATTTCATGAATAAATATGAGATGTCTAGCTAACGTAGTAAAGTAATTTGAGAGGTGGTATATATGGATTAATATAATCCTGCCCACATCATGTATTTGCATTATTCACACTTCTCTCCAATGGTTTCACCCACTTTGGTTGAGAGAGAAAATTTTCAATATGGAGGTTCCCAATGATCCCCATGTACTGGTATTCAGAGCCTTGTATATTCCCCTTCCCTTGAGTAAACTGCTTCTAGCCAACAGAATACAGCAATGTTAATTAGGTTATATGATCAGGTTATACTTCTATAATTAGGTTACAAAGGTTGTCACTTCCTTCTTGGTAGCAGACAACTTTGTGGGCTTTGATGAAGTAAGTTGCCCATATGATCAGAAACTCTCAGAAGTCTTCCACTAAAAGCTGACAAGGAACAAAGGTCCTAATCCAACAACTTGTAAGGAACTAAATGCTGCCAACAACCACGTAAGCTTGGAAGCAGATTCTTCCCAGTCAAACCTTCAGGTTAGACCTCAGCCCCAGATGACATCTCATTTGCAGCCTTGTGAGAGATTCTGAAGCAGAGGAGCCAGAGCTGAGCTGTGCCCAGACTCCTGACCCACAGGAGCCGTGAGATAATAAATGTGTGTTTTTTTAAGCTGTGAAGTTTGTGGTAATCTGTTATGCACCAAAGAAAACAAATACAAGGGTCTTTTAGCCCATTTGTCCTCCAAGTGTCAGACTTCTCCAGTGACATTTTCCATGGAATTAGCCCTGGAAAAAAATGTCCAAGATTGAGAGCTGAGTCATAAACCAGGTCTCAGGAGAGTTGCCCCTTCCCATCTTGTCTCCTTCCCCAACATGATTCCTTTGAGAAAATTCACAGCATTGGACAAATTTCTCAGTCTCTAAAATCCCACAGGGCTCTGACTGACAGTGATTAAATGGACCCAAGAGATCCTTACCTTGTGCCTCCCTGGCTAAGTGTAATTTCCCATCTCCATGGAGGTCTGCCTGGGTCCTTAGCGATATCCTTCTCCCTATCCTAGGTCTTGTCCATGTGAGTCTTCCCTGGAGGAAATGCCAACCCCTCTGGCTGCAGGTACCAATCTTTGGTTCATAAAACATCTGGACAGTTTGTTCAAATGGCAGATGTGAGCCTCACTCATAGAGACTCTTATTCAGGGAATCTGAAATGGGGTCCAGGAATCATAATTTTTAATATGCACCCAGGGAATTCTGATGAGGATTCTGATGGTGGTGAAGTCCCAGACTTCGAGAAACACAGATCCAGAGGTTCAGAAACATTTTACAAAGTTTCTGAAAGAGCACCCTTGGCACCAAAATGTCTGTATTTCAAGGACCTGCCAGCAGTATGTAATTGCTCCTGTGACCTTGAAAATATCAGTTTTAAACACTCTAGACCTCAATTCACATAACTACCATGTGAATTGACGGATCTGGATATTCTCCTTCAGTCTTGTAATCTAGGATTTAAGTAATGAAAGGGATAGTTTAATAGTAAAATGAGCGTATACAAATGGCATTCACCATGTGTCAGACACTGCTCTAAAGTCATTTACATTAATTCCTTTAGGCCTTACAACAATCCTGTGAGGTAGAAGCCATTATTAATCTCATTTGACAGATGAGGAAACTGAGGCCCAGAAAGACCACGTGACTTGCCCAAGGTCACACAGCTAGTAGATACTATAGGCAGGAATCAAATACCTTCAGGGTAGCCGTGTAAAGTCCATGTTTTTAACCACCATGCTAGACACCCTTTCTTTCAAATTCTAAGTGTTCCCAAGTTTATAAAAATGCAACACTGGTGTGGACTGCATTTATGGGGGATGAATATGAATTTATTGTAGGATAGAATTTATCCTTTATTGTAGAATAGAATTTTCATTGGCAAAGGTATGGGAGAAAGATATGGTAAACAGAGGGAACTCCAAGAGAAGAAATGTGCAAGTGGGCCTGAGCATGGCATATGGGTCAAGTAATGAGGAGACTGGCTGGCCAGAGCAGGGTCCAATGGGAGAGCAATGAAAGGTGGGGATGAGAAGGGGAGTGGGCTATGAGGTAGGGAAGGGAGTCGGGGCTTGAATACTATGTAAAGGAATCGCTGACCACCCAACACTGCTGACTTTTCCTCCTTCCCCTTGCTAATCAGAACTCCAATTTTCTTCTTGAAGTCCCAGGAGATGGATTTGATTGTTCTAGTTCAATTATAGCCACTCTCTTCCCCTTGCCACTGACTCAATTCAGCCAATAAGACATAACTAGAACTCTGTTGGGAGCCTCTGGAAAAGATTTTTCTCATAATAACAAAAAAGGAAGTTGCATGAGAAAAAGCTCTTCTGACCCCTCCCCTCCTTCCTTGTTGGGATGCTGTGGTGTGGAGATGTGATGTTTGGCCCTTTGGCAGCCATCTTGCAGAAATGAGGGGGAAGACCAGAGAATCAGGGAGATGCCAGCTGAGCTCCTTGGTGTTCTGACTTCACAGAGCTGCTGACCTTGCACCACCTTCCTCCATCCTTGTGTTTGTGTAAGATAATGTAATGCCTTTATCACCTGGGCCACTGATAACTGAGTGTCCTGTTGCATGTGGCCAAATGAATGGAATCCTAACTGATAGAGATTATACTAGGAAGCCAGGGTCTTCGGTGAAATAATACTGGTAAGAGTTATCAACAATATTGTACTTCTGTGCACATTATTTCATTTAGTTAGAAATGAAAGAGCATCAGCTTTGGAGTTAGAGGGCATGGGTATGAATCTCTGCCCCCTCTAGAGGACCTGAGAAAAAAACTATCTTCTCGAGCCTCAGTTTCCTCACCTGTAAAATGTGCAAAATAATACAGTCCCCATCAAGTTGTGAGGATTAAGTGAAATAACATTTTCATGGCATCCAGCTCAGCATCCAGCACTAACTACATCTAGAAAGGAGACAGATTGACAATGATAACAATAGCCAACAATTATTGAGCTCTTACTGCATGCCTACCCCTGTATCAAGAACTTTAGGTGTACTGTTTTATGAAATCCTCTTGGAGACGGGTGTTGTTAAAAGCCCACTTCCACTTATTATTCCTAGTCCCCAGAGCCTTTTAAGGAGGGCAGGTGCATCCTCATACTTTCCGTTCTGAATTGAGGAGGTGGTCTGGTGAGCGGAAGTGGCTTGCTGAGGGTCACATGATGGCAGACCCGGGCGTAGCTCTGCGTCCCTCCATCTAAATCCTAGGTCTGAACCACGATGCATCAGTGACCTGTCCCAGTATCTCGGTGTCTCGTGCCCCTGAGTGACGATTTGCCTTGCTTGTCAATAAACGTGGTAGCATCTTTGCTTGTCATTAACAATATCCACCTCCACAAACTCGAAAGGAGGGGAAATCGTAATGCCTTCCGTGTCTTGGGAGAGGCCTGTGGCTTCTACCTGATGTGCCCAGAGCATCCGTCTGAAGGTCTGGACAAACCCAATCTAATGAGGTTGCTGTTAGCCCAACTTAGGCTTCCCACAGTGGTCACGAGGGACCTTGTTAGGAGAAGTGTCCCACCCCTGAGGAGTTCTCTGCCAGGTGATGGACAAAGTTGTCAGCAGTGGGAAGTCTGGAGAAAGATCTGGGGCTCTTCTTATGTGGAAAAGAATCCTCTGAGCAGGTACACGATCTTTTCCACTTCCCTGCAGGGACCACCCCCGTGTTGTGTGCCCTGGAAAGGGGCGGTGAAGTGACCATGTGTTGTCACTTAGGCGTGGGGCGCTCAGCTGTGCGAGTGTCATTGCCTACGTGGTTTTGGTCCCATGTGGACCCGGGGTTCTGAACAGTGGCTCTGACTCCTTCACTCTGTTTTTGATCACGCAAGTTGAAAAAGAATCACAGAAGTTACAGGAGGACTGAGTCATGAGGGCACCTTCCTTGCTGGTCAGAGGGTCATTTCCCAAGTTCACAGAGCCGGTTAGCAACACAGCCACAAGTCAGAGCAGAAAAAGCCAGACACACCAAGGAGCACCAGGGCCCGGATCTGCTTTCTTTAAAATATCAGTGTGGCAGAGCTATTACGTTCAGAGTATAATCAACATTGATATTTCCGTTATCTGGTCTGGTCCTCATAACAGCCCACAAGGCACACGCTGCTTCTATATCTACTGTACAGATGGTCGTGGTCTGAGGTCACAGAGCCAATAGGGGACAGGGCTTTTTCACCCTGCTCAAGTCTAGCCTGCTATTTAAACGGATCCCAAGTGTCCCGGGCTGTCCTCCCCTCTTCTCTTCCAGTAGTGGGGTTGGCTGTGGTGGCAACAATGCTTTCCTAGCTTTATAAAGACCTCAGGGACTCTGGAGTGTCCTTGCAGGTGTTCTCATTACTGCTCTTTTTTTTTTTTAACATCTTTATTGGAGTGTAATTGCTTTACGATGGTGTGTTAGTATCGTACCGCTCATTTTTGCCCTTGCTCCTCTCCCCGCCCCTTTATGCCCTATTTGGAGGCAGCGCCACATGGACGTGAAGTGTGGGCTGCGTGCCGTGATGTGATTTGAGGGCTGCTGGAAACCCCCAGCCCTGAGCCCCTTCCCTGGAGTCTTGTTGCTGAGAGCTAAAATTGGAAGCCCAACTCTGGCTTCCAGCCCCCTGTGAATACAGCCCTTCCTTACCGAGAGAGCGCACCCCAGAATTCTTGACCATTCAACCTCCTTAATTTGTATCCGGAGGTTTCCCCGGCTCCCAGACAGGAAGACGAACAATGAGGGAACGTTCGGCTCTCAGGGGTGAGGGAGGAACTGGCCTGTGGGGGGAAAGAGAGAGAAACGGGGAGGCTGAACTCGGACTTGGACCACAGCCCCATTGGGCCACATCAGCGCCACGTGAACCTGAAATCAGAGCTTCTCCGCGTCCTGTCTGGCCGAGGTCACAGCAGGGCTCTCGACCATCAGCACTCAGGGAGAAGGGACCCAGCAGAAAGGAGGGACCCGCCACGCATGGGTGTTTGCAGAGGGCTCTGGGGAGGGTGCTGTGGGTAGCGCAAGAGCCCGGCTCTGGTATTCCCGCCCGATGAGGCCTGGCAGCCTGGTCCTCCCAGGGCAATTCCAGCACAGCTCATTTGTGCATGTTTTACAATAGTGTTGATAAAATCCCCATGGAGCCCTGGAGCATGTGTGAGGAGTTCCCACCAGAAATCTAAACAACGCCCTGGTGTTGCTGACAGCTTAATAATGTGACAAAGTTCAGCTCCTTCAATGACAGGGACGGGGATGCAGCTGGGCTGAGCTGACCTAGAGCTTTAAAAACACCCCCCTCCCCCTCCATCTCTGACCCAGCATTTGACAAATAACCTTTTCTTAGCCTCCTTGAAGGCACCAGACAGAACCGAGTGCCACGCAGGGGCCACATGCCACCGTTAAAATGTTAAATGGAGTGGCAAGGGTCACCAGAGTCACTTGGGGCTGACATTTATCTTTATTATTATTATTAATAATAATGCATATATTGCTTTTTGGTGCATTCCAGGGTTTTTGGCACTCCAAAATCACGTGGCTGCACATCAGCAGGCCCGATAAATCACCCCGTGAACCCAAATTCAATGCAGCTGTCAGGCCAGATCCGAGAGAAGCAGAGTTAGCTTAATTGAGCTGCAGCCGGGAACCGACGGGCGTTGCCCAGAAAATCAGAATAATAGCAGTGTTGCTGGTGACATTTCAAGAGCGAGATGTGAACTGCTAGCTTCAGCTTTAATTTTACAAGAGGGAATGGGCGGGGCGGGGCGGGGTGGGGGGGGTTGGTGGGGACGGGTGCAGGGAGAAATCCAGACTCCAACAAATATTTAAACTCTTAGGTTTTTTTTTTTTTTTTTTTTCTGCCTCAAAGCCAGTACAGACAATGAGTTCCACATTGAGAAATTTCAGTAGAAGGAATTCCATTTTTTCTTCTTTCTCTAGCTTCTTCTCATTTCTCTTGCCTGCCCGCTCCTCTGCTCTGTGCCCCTTCCCAGCAAAAAGAGAGTTGAAAGTACAGGAACCATAGGACTTGAGTTGGAGCCAATTTAATGGGCCAAGGGGTTACATATGGAGCCAACAAATCATGGAACCATGAAGGATATTACTGATTTAAAGTTATGTATGTTAAAGCCCAAATCTTAACAACATTCATAAAGGTAAAGGTAACTAATGGAGAGGCTTAACAGACAGAAAATAGGCTTTTTTCCCCAGCTGCCCTGACTCCCTCTTCAAAATTGCAGGGCATTTCAGTGGCAGATGGGCTCCCAGCCCCAGATTCTCCTGTTCGCTGATGTTAGCTGCTCCAAGGGGAGGCCTTAGCCTAACTCAAGGACAAGTTCAGCTGGAGCCTGCATTTATAGGAGCCCTCAGACACCATCGTTTGGTTTATTTTTGTGTGCCCGAGTGTGTGTGTTTCTTCTTCAGATGTTTTGGGGTTACCAGAAAACCCATTCCCTTTCCCCCCTTAATTTTTAAAACTGTGTGTAATTTCAGGGAAATTTGATCCATGTGTTTCAGATTCATTTGCACTTAATCACGAATATCCCTCTGCAAAGAGTTCATTTCTCTCCCAGAAGATTTTGGAGTCCTTTTTAAGAAGCCCTGTAAGTGCCCTTCTACCCCAGGCTGCCCCGTCCAAGTGCAGAAGGTTGTGTTTGGCCAAAGGAAAACCAACCTGAGCACTGAGGGCATGGGTCTGGTTTGAAATGTCGAACTTGTGAATTTGGACAGTGTTCTGGCAATGGGGAAATGACTTCTCCTGGTCCCAGTGTTTACACAATCAGAGAAAGAAGCCTTCCGTTAAAAAAAAAACCCAAAAAGTGAAGACGTTCACATCCACTCTAGAGCATTACCCCGTGGCCACTGGCATGTCAGTCTTAGCCTCTGGTTCACAGGTTGAGAATGAGCGATTGCTGCTTTTGTTTGAGGTTCTTTGAGAAAATGTTTTTAACCCAGAGACTCCCAACTACCAAAAAACACCCACGAACCCTCTTGGCTAGCTAGCTTCCAAGGGCCATGGCACCACTGTACCCAGGACACACATTTCCCCACCCTCCGTCCACAACAACCCAACCACTGCACTGAAGCCACAATGGCATCCCTTCCATCCAAAACAAACATGTCATTACCGATCTCAGATTAATTGATGCCATTTGTGTGCCCTGCTTCTTGGGTTTCAGCTGGAGTCCGCCCAATGGCAATGGCCACCACCCTTGAAAACCTCAAGGCACTTACAACTTTGGCCTTTGGCAGAATTCCCTTCACTGTCCTTCTTTAGCCCTGTGACTACAGACCTTTCTTTCTCCCCACTCCCTGCCCACTCCTCTCCTACTCGGAGGCTTTGGGAAATTTCGAAATGAGTTTCCAGTGGAATGAGGCTATCTGTAGAACTGAGTTTTGCTTTGAGTAAATGTCTTTGCTGTATTTCATTAATTTTTTAAGCTACAGATTTGTTTTTAACAGCCCTGAAATTAGGATCCTCCTTACGGTTGATGATGGGGAAGTATTATGGTGAGGTCATGGAAAGCATTTTCCTGTTTAGTGGGACATAGAATAATGATGGTGCATCTATTCTAGTCCCCAAAGAGATATAAGATCCCTTTTCAAAACACTGTGATAAACTTTTACCTCTCTCACTCATTTCTTCGCCATTCTTTCTTCGGTCAGAGTATATTGGCCCCATGCCTGACTCTCTGCACTCAGGAGGAGATGAAGAGAGTGTTGAAATGGCCCCTCCCTTTAGGAAAGTTATAATTTCGTTCTAGACGGAAGTGCATACACGACCAACCATGCAAAGCGCTAAATTAGTGGTGTGGCCAGAAGTGGTGGAGAAGATCAAGATGGAGCCCCAGAGTGAGATGGAGAGACTGAGCCGGAGGCAGGCAGCCTCACTGCTGGGTTGGCGCTGTGATCCGAGGATGTGAATTCCCACCTGCAGGACGAGGGGCCTGTGGTGGGTCAGTGTCCCACGGTGAGTTCCACAGAACCAAGGCCAAGGGGAAGCTTTGAGAGAAAAGGGTTCCACTGTGAGGGTGCAGTGAGGGGGCATTGAGAAATGGCACTATATTCCTTTCTCAGAGATTCCCAACACATCCTAGCATATCAAGGGCTAATATAATATTAGAAGTTCACTTCAGAGAAGTTCTACAGTGAAGGACTTATTCAGATTTTCTTTCACTCAGTGTTTTCCAAGTATATTTGTGCCTCAAATCCTTTATTTCAGTCAATAGCTGCTACTACTGTAATAAACCTTAGGAAAACTCTAAGGTCTCTTTCAGCATTCCAGGAATTCACGAGCCGATGTGGAGCTAGAGCACATGGGAGAGGAAAGCCTCAGAGAAATGATGTGAGCTGAGTGCTGGGCTCCTGGCTCGGGCGTAGAGTGTCATCGCTGAGAGGAACACCTTTCCCGATTGATCAATCAAGAAACATTTATTAGCTATGTGGAATCTAAAAAACAACACAAATGAATGGATATGCAAAACAGAAACAGACCCACAGGTATCGAAAACAAACTAGTGGTTACCAGTGGGGAGAGGGGAAGAGGGAAGGACAAATTAGAGGTATGGGATTAATGGATACAAACTACTATGTATAAAAATAGATAAGCAATAAGAATATTCTGTACAGCACAGGGAATTGTAGCCTTGTAATAACCTAGAATGGAGTATAATCTGCAAAAATACTGAATCATAATGCTGTACACCTGAAACTAATAAAATGTTATAAATCAACTATCCTTCAATAAAACAAAACAAAACAGAAACCAAATATTACTTGGACAAAAAGAAACATTTATTAAGTACCTATAGTATACTTAATAAATAAGAGTTTAATAGGCATAATTTAATAATAATAGTATATAGTTTAATAAATATAGTGTTCTGTTGCCAGGAACACAGAGAAATGGAAAACACTTCCCCTACCTCAAGTGGCTCCTAATCATAGAGAAGACTGGGTGTCGACAAATGGCCAGAGTAAAACAGCTGGTAGCTGGCAGCTGTCACCGAGGTAGAAGAAAGGTATCTTGAGGAGACTATGCACGGCATAGAGAAAAATAAATATGATGCCATGTCAAGAAGCTTCAAATGTGGAGATGGCCCAAGATGGGTGGGAGGCCCTCAAAATTCTGAAGACATAATAAAAACATGGGCTTTGGGAGGAAGCAGAGGTCCCGACCTAAAGAAACCAATATGGCACAAGGACTTCTGCAAATTTCCACAGGATGAAAGTAGGGGAACGTAACTGAAGACGGATGTTTAGGAGTGGGACCAGTTGGCTGGAACAGTATCTGAAAGATTAAGTCCCAAGTGAGCTGAGCCTTTTGAAATTCTAAAGGGGCTCTTTGGGGGTCTTGTCGGAATAGGTCCTGACATGGATTGGTCTGTGGCTCGAGATGGTATCACGTGGCCAAAGAAAGCAGAATCCCCAACACCTCTCCCGGGTGCCGCCCACCATCCTAAGGCTGCCCAGGCTTTTGCCTCAGCATCCGGGTCAGTAAAGAAAGGTGAACTCAGGGAAGAAACTTGCCCGTCACCTCCAGCGCTCGGTGTGCTCGGAGGGGCCCCACCCTGATCGAGTGGGTCCTGTCCTCATCCACCCAAGTCATACCTGCACAGACCCTTTGCATCAGCCCAGCTTCAAGTGGCAATTTAAACCTTTTAAGGCCACCTGTCGAGCACCCACTGGGTAGATTTCCTTTTATCACTGGCTCACGGGGAGTAACCGGATAACGTAATTATGGGGCAGGAGCATGGGGCGTTTTGATTTGTGTTCTTTGAGGATTCGCCAAGGGCATCACTGCCAAATCCGTGATCACCTGAAAGGAAATCTGAAGGAAGAACCTGCTGAATAAATATTCCAGGTGCTCTTGAGGCGAATGGCTTCGAAAATGGGTCTTTTCTGCCCTTCGTCACTGCAGAGCTCAAAGGCGTTTGGGGTGGACAAAGCTACGTGGGTGCATCCTCGCAGGAGGCGGTGGAAGGAAGCAAAGGAAGACGTGTTTTCCAAATTGCCTGGAGCCAGGGCATGACAGGGTTGAGAAGCCCTTTGGATGTGGGATGATGCATAAAATAACTTCATGGAGCCAGACCTCTGATCTCCTGGGACTTCCCAGGACGTTACCTGTGCCCGTTCAGTGCAGATGCCCTCCAGTGCTTAAGGGGGATGCCAGGGAGGTGACATGAACAGGCCGCTTGGTCTCAGACTTGAGGGCACAGGACACGGACATCCCACTTTTGATGCTGCCAGACAGCCTCTCTGAAGATGCTTGACTGACATCCCGTTTTGGCTGGAATATGTGGAAACAGATTTGGGAAGGGGCACACACAGGACATTTTTAGAAATGAAACAGATGCATGGTCTATTCATTTCCTAGGGCTTCCGTAATAAAGTACCACAGTCTGGGTGGCTTCAAACAACAGAAATTTATTCCCTCACAGTTCTGAGGGCCAGAAATCCAAAATCAAAGCCTTGGCAGGGCCTTGCTTTCCCAAAGCCTATAGAGGAGAGTCTTTCCTTGTCTCTTCCAGCTTCTGGTGGCTTCTGGTGGCTCCTTGGCTTGTGGCAGCATCACTCCAATCTCTGCCTCTGTCTTCACATGGCTGTGTTCCCTGTGTGTCTGTCTATGTTCAAATTTTCATCTTCTTATAAGGTTGCCGGTCATCTTGAATTAGGGCCCACCCTAATCCAATATGACCTCATCTTAACCTGATTACATCTGCAAAGACCTATTTCCAAATAAAGTCACATTTACAGGTACTGGGGTTAGGACTCCAACATATCTTTTGGGGGGACATAATTCAACCCATAACACATGGATATGTGAAAAAGCAAAGATGCTATTCATATGATTTATTGCATCTATTGTCACTTCAACTTTGGGTTCATCCTCTAAGAGAGGCAATGGCTTTTTATTTTTGGCTTTAATTTCAAAAAAGAGATAATCTGGTATGATGTAATATAATGTATAATAAACTCAAGTATAATGAAATTATAATACAAATATAGAAGGGGGCTGTAAACCTAAGGGGCAGGGAAGCTACTAGGGACCTAATTGTCACATGAAGTATTCTTAGAAGAGGGGGAGGAGGATTGGGAAGAGGGAGAAAAATGATCAGAGAAGCTTCATGGACTGAATTCCCCCAGTACCTTGGGCAGGTTGTAGCATGACATTGACGAGGGAGCATGGTTAGAGAAAAACAAACAAGGCAGCACCAGCTTACAGTGTGTGGTCCTAACATTCCAGAAGGTCCTAGTGGTGGGAGACTGTGGCGTGCTTACAGAAGTCATGGTGCCAAGAAGAGGACTGAGGTGAGAGCAGGTCCATGGGGTTCCCTCAAGGGGTGCCCGTGGGGCATGAAACACAAAGCAGTGCCTGGTTCCATATCACACATGGGCCAAGTGGGCGAGGCCTTGCAAACCAAGGCTGCCCTGGGATTCCCCACAGCCAGGCATCATCTCTTCACCTGACCTTGGCTCTGATCTACGTGTGATAAAGGGTATTACCTATCGATTACAGTTCTTAACTGAATTCTGTAGAAGGCTCTCTTAGCTGGTGTTTCTAATGTTCCTAGGGTTCCAGGAAGAGGGGCTAACGCTAGCAATATTAAATTAACCACCTGGGGAAGAAAACACATGACAATCGATGCGGATGGTCATGCTACAAGCCAGGTTGAGCACTAAGGGCTGAATCTGGAGGAGAAGCATTATGGCCATTTATAACTTTGCTTCTGGAGCCTAAAGATGCCGTGAATGGTCTTGCTTTAAAAAATAAACCCTATGAGTTCATCCGAACCTGTCCTAAACAGATTTTGACACATATTACCTAATTTTCAAAATTGGTAGGTAGCACTGCAGCATATTCACACGATTCAATTAAAACATATAAAAATGTGTACAGAGAAAAATTTCCTTCCTACCTTTTCCGCTTCCGTTCAGTTCCTATCCTATTTATCCTTCCAAGGAATTATTACAAATTTGCCAGCCAACACAGATATATAATTCTATTTCCCCTTAATTTTTTACACCAAGGTAGCATGCTATATGCTTTTTCCTACAACTATTCATATGAGTGTAAAATGGGGTGTGTACATGTTTATTCATTACAGTGTTGTTTGCAACAGCAAAAATTTGGACGTAACTCCAGTGTCCATCAAAAGGAGACTAATTAAGTTATGGAATAGCTCCACTATGGAGTAATACACAGTTGTAAAAAAAAATAATAATAATGAGGATGAGCCCTATGTACTTATATGAAAAGATCTGTAGGATGCATTAAATAAAAACTTTAATGTATAAATAATGTATTTAGTATGTATTCGGGGTAAGAAAGAAGGAGATAAGAATAGATATATTTTCATTTTCTTGCATCTGAATAAAGAACAATCTGGAAGGATTCACTAGAACCTAATAAAGTCTTTACTTACAGATGGTGAAGGAAGTAAAATGATCAGAGACAGGGAAGGGGGTGAAATTTTCCAATATTTATTTTGTTATAGTATTTTAATTTTTGAACCATGCAAAGTGTGTTTTCTCTTTAAAATAAGACATACAATTAAAATAAATTAATTAAATGCACATCCCCAGCATCTGATAAGCATACCACAAGGAACTTACCCTACAAATATTTCTCACACATGTTCAAAAATACCTTCAAGGAAGTTCACTGTAGCGTTATTGCAACAGCAAAAGACTGGAAATGACCTAAATACCTATTAAATGTAGACTGGTTACGTGAATTGAGTTACATTCAAATAGTGAGACACCATGCAGATACTCCAAAGAATGTGAAATACGTATTGATATGGAAAGCTCTCCAAGATATAAGTAAAAAAAATGCAACATAAAAAACATCATGCTCCCATTTTGGATAAAATAAATTTGATGCATGCACATACTCCCATGTATCTTGTATTTCTATTAAAAAAAAACTTGACGTGCAACGTTATGTGTGTGTGTGTGTGTGTGTGTGTACACACATGGAAAATTTCTGGAAGCAAATACAAGAAATTGCTAATGGTGGTGGCCTCTGGGAAGGGGGTGAGAGTGTGTAGGGTAGGAAAGTCACCTATTTTTCATTGTAATGACTTTTGAACTACATGCCTTTTACTGTGTGCATTTTTTTCCATTAAAAATATTTACAAATAAATCAACAAATAAAGGTATATCCATACAATGAAAACTGCAGCTGAAAAACAAACAACTGAGGAAGATTTTTATGTACTTATACAGAACAGTTTCCAAGATACGTTGTTAAACAATATATTTTAAAATTTTAGCTGCTTCAGGGTTTCCCATACTATGTGTTACTTGGTTGACACTTCTACCTGGTGTTCAACCCACACCAATTTTCATTACTTGGGGTATGAACATGTCATATCCCTGCCTTTCAGATCAAGGATGACTATTTTTTGTTCTGGTATGTCTTCCTCACCTCTAAGACTTGATATCAGTCTTTTGGGTTGAAATCCTAGCTCTTACTGGCTTGTGAACACAAGCGACTTAACTGCTGTGGGCCTCAGATTCCCCATCCATTAAAAAAAAAAAAAAAAAAAAGAATACATTATGGGAATGCTGTAAGAATTTGCAATAACTATTTAGCACATAAGGACCCAAGGGTAAGCATTTTTCAAGATGGTGGCTGTTACCATCATTAATATTCCTTGGGATGTGGCCATCGGAAGTGTAGACAGGAGGGACCACACCCTGGTTTTGCACCAGTAGAGGCAAGGCTTTGTGTGTCATGGCCAAGGCTGTTCCAGAGGAAGCCTAGCATTTGGCTGGTCTTTTTGGCCACAGTAGCCTTGGGCCTGTATCTCAGAGAAGCAGCTACTAATAATAGTTCAGAATTCAATATTCTCTGGGTGCAACTGGGGCTGTGTTTTGCTTATACCGTGCATTTACAGCCCCTCTTAGGGAAGCTTATTCTCATCTTTTAAGCATGAATTGTATCTAGTGGCTCCTCCCCACCCCCGCAAGATGCCTCTTGTTGCCTTCTGTTGCCCTAGGCCCATTAGTCCTATTTGTGTTTGAGTCTCTGTTTATAACAATGTCTTTCAGAAGAGGAAGTGAGGATGCCCATGCTGTCTTTCTTCACTTTTACAGAGTTAAAAAGAAAAAGAACTGCCTCTCCACTGTCTCTCCATTTCATCTCCCAGGGCAGCTCTGGGTCAATTGGTCTCACTGATTATCTAGTAGGCTTCCTGCCTTGATGCATTGACCAGGGTCTTTTATTATCGGCTTTGGAGCTCCTTGTAAGGTACTCCAAAAAAGCATTTTAAAATAGTGTCTAGTGGGCAATTTACATTTTAACTGCTCCTTTCACTACCCCTCACAACACCCTCACGTAGTTCCCTTTTCTAGAATTAAATAACCACATCATAGCTTTTGGGCTCCATGTCTCTTTTAGATGTTGAACTTGGTCCTGTTGTGGTCTTTATTTATATAGTGGTTCAGTTAGAGTCTCATGCTTGTTCCCATTCCTCATCTTTCTCCTAGTTTGTGTTTTCAGGTTATACGGCATCTTGATAAATTAAGGGCCAGATAGTGCCATCTGGGCTTGTTTTTTTGAGAATCCCTCTGAGAATTGCTGACGCTGTGATAAGAGATTGTGCTCAAGGAGTCATGTGATCATGAGAATGTGGTGGGTGTGAAAGGAAAGACTGAAGACCACCGTTTTCCAAAAGTCCTTTGGTTCCGGATGAATGTCAAGTGTCTTTTCCCCATTAATTAATCTAGGATTTAAGATCGAAGATCTGTCTGTCTCTTGGGTTTTATTTTAGATGTCACAGTACTTTGGAGACCATTACCCTAGAAATACAGACCTGGATTTCAGGTTCTCTCTTGTCACTTTCCTACCACACTTTTACAAATCCCAGTGGGGGACCTGCCAACTTGCCATTTTCCTTTCTCTTTACTTTATCCACACTCATCTTCCCTAAGAGTGGGCCCAACCTTATTCTGAAGGTCAAAGGCTCAATGAATCGTGAGAAATTCTTGTGGAAATTTCTAGTAGAAAATAACACTTCACAAGTCCAATACTAATGTTTCCAAAGCTGTAAGCCAGCGAGGACCCCCTGTCTTTCCCCACCACCAACACACAAATACACCTTCCCATATTATGTTCCCAATACCCTGAAGACGATACTGGCAGGGTGTACACTTGGCTTAATCTTATGTGGCCTCAAGTAAGGATGTGTTTTTTATTTTTTAATTTTCTTTTATTTAAAGGAGGAATTCTACATTTTTTCCCCCTTCTACTTTAAAACTATACCAAGAAGTCACAAGGGGATCAGCAACTTCCTCAAGAAACAGTTTATACTCAACTCATTCCATGATGCGGCAGCCTCATGGGTATGTAGCAACTGAATTACAGAGGAAGAAATGAGCACAATTTCTTGTGCTCTCCAAGAGAGAGAAAACCTAAAGTCAGTAAAGAAAATGGAATTGTGCACTTGGGAGAGATCTTCAACAAGTAGATAAATAGATAGCAGTCAGATATATTTCACTTCTCAAATTGAGAAGAATTGAAAAACAATACAACCCAATACTGGCAATGATGTGAAAATACAAGCACTCATATTCTTCTGGTGAGAGAATAAGTTGGAACAATCTGGAGGCAAAGTTAGCAATAGTATATATCAGGAGCCTTAAAATCTGCATGCCTTTTGATTTGGCAATTTCACCTCCAGAAATCTATTCTAAGGAAAAATAGAGGTAACAGAGAATCTCGCCAATTGGAACTTCATTATAGCATTGATTATAAGAGTAAAAAATTAGTAATACCCTAAGGACCAAGTAATAGGGAATTGGTTAAATGGATTATGATACATAAGAATGATGTCATAGATGAAAAGGGGCTTGGAAAGATGTTCTTGCTATATAAGCAAGAAAAAAACATTAAAAAAACAGTATAAAGAGTGTTAGCTGACAATTACACCCCCCCTCAAAAAAAAACCCCAAAGCAAACTAAACTAAAACAAAACAAACAAATAAAACACACTAGAAAAACTTGATTAAGAAAAGCTAAGTTTATTAGATTTATTTCAATAAAGAAGAATACAGAGGCTTCGTAGTAGAGCAGAAAGGGGAAGCTGCAGGAGGAGGATATTTACAGGGCTTTACGCCAGAGCTGAGTGATTGATTATAAGGTGGGTCTTACCAGGTGGGGAACTGGTGGGGATTGAACGATATATGACATAATAGCTTTGGATTGATGGACACAGTAAGGTACGGTCTTGAAACAAACATTGTTGAGCAAACTGTTGATCTTGATAAGTAAGCAAGTATTTTCTGGAGCAGGTTATTTGTGCCTAGTCCTGGTATAGTTTGGCACAGAAACAGGAATATATGTTTTGCTCATAATTGTTTATCATAGAGACAAGAAAGTACTTTGATTTCAGTTGTCAATAATAGCTCTTTTGTTAAAAAAATTGTTTATATTTCAATCTCACTAGAAAATGCCTAGAAAGATAACTATGTGTAAATTAAAGGTGGTTATCTCCTGGTGGAGGGGTTACAGGTATTCTTTTAGTTTCTTCTTTTCTGCTAGTTTGTATTTTCTAAGTTTTCCCTAACTAACATATATTCAGAAAAAAAGATGCATTTGTTTAACTCATATTGAGCCAGATAATTGCAGGACTATAGCATCTAGAGTCACCCTCATTTCAAAACTCCTAATCCATTTCTAAGTACACCAAATCGAGACAGCATTTTGTGGCCAACTTGGGGAACTGGCTAAATCATTCCCTAATCACAACCATGCGATTCAATGTGCATTAGACGGCTTTTCATCTTTTCAGACAGATAAGCGCTGTACAGACTGTATTAGAAGGATCCATTCTTCAGATGTATAATGAAAGCATACTTAACAAACACAGACATGCATTTCTGTCCTGGACTCTGTTATCATTCTATTTTCAGAATTATGATACAGTGGGGATCAGGGACTCCAGGGAAGTGAGGAGTGAGATCCGAGGTGAACCAGAAGTCTCGAATACTGTCTCATGACTCTCCAATCAACCACTGATAAATATTTTTGAGCGTCTAATATTTGCTGAGTGCTGGACAGGTGAGGCATGGCACAAAAATTGGATAACCTACGTTCCAGTCCTTAAAGGAGCTTAGTTTTTCATTGGGGAAGGGGCTATGAGGAGTGATTGACACACAGGGAACAATTCCAAGTAGCTACAAAATGGCATATAACCAAGCCACAGGTGGATCTGGACTTGATTCTATGCTGGTCTCTATTATGACATTTGTATTATGCATCTTGTGTGGTCTAGACTCCAAGTCCTATACAAATTCACTGGTTTGAAGGTTTGGGACATTGAGATATTCTAGTTAAAGATGGGTTAAACTCAAATTTTTAAAAATGTCCTTTCCTTATATTGAAAATCTTTCCAAAACTTGAGTCTGCTTTACTTTCTGCATAAATAACTGTAGCTCAGTGAACCTAATTGCGGGGCCCACAGTCATTCTCATTGCATCTAGATGATTTCATTCAGTGTAGATGAGAAAGATGGGAGGCTGATGTGGATGGGAATTGACTCCAAAATAGCCTGAAATTTACTTTAAAAGACACCCCCCCAAAACACACACACACACACACACACACACACACACATTCCTAGTATCCATGTGTTTTCTGGTGATCATCTCTTTCCATTAAAGACTGCAGTGAGACCTTCCAACAGATGGAAGATTCCAATTGGCCAAAATGTCATTCCACTTGAAATAACCCTTTATTATTCATAAATACTCTTCATCAGGGATTTCATCATCTCATAGGCAAGAGGCCTTAATAACCCCTGGGGGAAACTGAGACTCAGAAAGGGACTTTGTGCCAAGTCACATAGTAACTAAGTGATGGACCTACGATTAAAATCCTGATCTCCTTGTTTTTAATACTCAGCCTCCTACCTCTCTAGTCTGGTACCCCTTGCCTTTCCCCACAAGGCAAAACTTACTGGGGACTCTGGCGATCTTAAGCTACTAGACATAAAAGTAAAAAAGACACGGCTCACAACACCTTTGAGTATATGAGATGCTCTCATCTCCAAGTCCACCTTTTGGAAGCTTCTCTGGA
This sequence comes from Eubalaena glacialis, assembly GCF_028564815.1. Taxonomy (NCBI): domain Eukaryota; kingdom Metazoa; phylum Chordata; class Mammalia; order Artiodactyla; family Balaenidae; genus Eubalaena; species Eubalaena glacialis. The sequence continues at coordinate 30,480,636 of NC_083722.1, read as the reverse complement.
ACAAGGCGCAGTTCTCCTCAATGCCAAGCACAGCGATTGCCACTCGCATGCCCCTTGGTTTTGCCATAGCATAGGGAAGGAAACAAGATGCAGAGAGATGAAGACCCATGTTCCCAGCCCTTGGTCAGCCTGTAGAACAGACCGTCTGCACGCAAACAATAGAAACACAGAACACCTCCTGGGTGAACAAACTGATGATCTAACTGGCTATTAACAGCAACAACAAACTTGGTTAATATACCACTTAGGATGTTTTGGCCACTCATAATAATAAACAAATAAGCAATAAACATCCTCAAACAGTCTAGGATGTATTACAGGACAGGAAGTGCAGAGGTAGAACCAGTCTCAAGATTTGACATTTCAGCAGCTCGGGGTCCCATCAAGGACCCAGGCTCTCTCCACTCTTGTTGCATTTTGCGGTGTATTACTGCCTTTGCCTGAGGCTTGCCCCTCATGGTCTCCAGAGGGCAGCAGCACTTCCAGACCTCACACCCACATTCCAAGGGAGCACCAGAGGCAGTGACTTAGGGAGTCACTTTCTGAAAAACAAGGAAATCTTTCTCAGCAGTTCCTGAACAAACCTCCCCTCACAACACTGGGTGAAACTTGGTCCAGAGTCCACTCTGAAACCAACCACAGCCAGGTGGACAGGCTCAGACCATTCATGATTCACCCCTGAACCTGGGGTTGGAACCATTTTCACCTGAGTCACAGGAGGGTGGGGAAAGAGTGGGCAGGTGGGGAGGAGGGAGGAATGGGGAAGTGGACTCCTGACCCTATCAGAGATCACCAGAGGAAGATAGGGGTGGTCGGGATGGAGAGATGACCACCAACAGTGTCTTCTCTGAGCTGGTGGCTGCCTCTCCCACCAGGACTTACTCCCTGAGTCAAGGGTCTGATCTCTTCCAAGGGATGAGAAGCTGTTCTGACAGAGCACGGAGAGCACAGAGGACTTCCGGGAGCTTTGCACCTTTCAGCAGTGTGAATGCTCACAGAGGTCCTCCTCAGGTGCTACGTTGACTACAGGTAAATTCTTTTTTATTTTAATTTTATTTTAATAAATTAATTTATTTTTTGGCTGCATTGGGTCTTCGTTGCCGTGCGTGGGCTTTCTCTAGTTGCGGCGAGTGGAGGCTACTCTTTGTTGCGGTGCGAGGGCTTCTCACTGCGGTGGCTTCTCTTGTTGTGGAGCACGGGCTCTAGGCACGCAGGCTTCAGTAGTTGTGGCATGCGGGCTTCAGTAGTTGTGGCTAGTGGGCTCTAGAGTGCAGGCTCAGTAGTTGTGGTGCACGGGCTTAGTTGCTCTGCAGCATGTGGGATCTTCCCAGACCAGGGCTCGAACTCATGTCCCCTGCATTGGCAGGTGGATTCTTAACCACTGCGCCACCAGGGAAGCCCCTACAGGTAAATTCTTACTGAGGATTCTGGGGACCTTAATCCAGAGTCAGTGACATGATGCTAAGGGTGGGAATTTCAGACCAGGAAAGCTGATAGGGCGAGGCCACCGAGGGCCAGGAGAGAGCTTTGGGTGCAGATAGACCAGTCTTCTAAGGTGTTCCTTAAATCGCACCTACACTGTCACTGCTGGCCCACTCCCAGGTACAATACACATAGGAAATTGAAATAAGACCCATGAAGGAACATCAGTATATTTTTTTCACCTGGGCCATGCACCATGATAGAATTTTTAGCTTTGCTAAAATAAAAATCTGTTTTTGGATGGCTGAGTCACAAGCTTTTTGCTTTTCCTTCTGTTCTTCTTCCTCCTTTTTTTTTTTCTTTTCTTTTTTTTAATTGAAGTATAGTTGATTTACAATGTCGTGTTAGTGTCAGGTGTACAGCACAGTGCTTCAGTTTTATATATATATATATATTCATTCTTTTCCAGATTCTTTTCCCTTATAGGTTATTACAAAATACTGAGTATAGTTCCCTGTGCTATACAGTAGGTCCTTGTTGGTTATCTATTTTATATATAGTAGTGTGTATCTGTTAATCCCATCCTCCTAATTTATCCCTCCCCCCCTACCCCTTTGGTAATCATAAATTTGTTTTCTATGTCTCTGGGTCTATTTCTGTTTTGTAAATAAGTTCATTTGTATCTTTTATTTTTCAGATTCCACATAGAAGCGATATCATATGATATTTGTCTTTGTCTAGCTTACTTCACTCAGTATGATAATCTCTCGGTCCATCCATGTTGCTGCAAATGGTATTATTTCATTCCTTTTATTACTTTTTTTTTTTTTGGCTGCACCATGGGGCTTGCGGGATCTTAGTTCCCCAACCGGGGATTGAACCCAGGGCCTCGGCAGTGAAAGTGCCAAATCCTAACCACTGGACCACCAGGGAATTCCCTATTTCATTCTTTTTTATTGCTGTGTAATTTTTATTTGCTTTTGATTTTTAAGAAGAATGAACATATTTTCTTTTATAATGGGAAAATAAAATAACGTTTGGGAAAAAAGAGGTATTTCGTACACATTTCAAACAGCATAGGAAATCCCCACCTCCAGTAAGAAGTCTGATGATCGCCTTTGTAATATTTGAAAATAAACCAACTTTATTTGAATCAGTCAATATCAATCAAGACTGGAAAACAAATTTATAACTGGTTCAGCTTCATGAGGAAGACACTCAGCAATATCTTCATTAAAAGGCATTTTACATTATTAAGGCTTGAAAGCAAGACCTGTTATTTTATCACCACAGTTAAAGGTCTTGAGAAAATCAAGTTACCATCATTGGGAGTGTCTTTATAAAATGAAATGTTTGATCTTTTATGAAAGCTAGGCTTCTTTTGCTAAATTAGTTAGCTCTCCAGCTTATAAAATGGGGTAGGCAGGTGGTCAGGAAAGATAGACAAATTCAAACATCAGCTGGATATTTTATATTTTAAATATATGCATAGTCAATATTGCAAAATCTCTAATTATACATAAATACCTTAGACAACTGTATCCTTAAAATTGCATTTTGCCAAAAAACAGATTGCTTTTCTACAAACACAGATTAGCCCAAACCCTACAATGAGGCAATTTTTAATTTTATTTTTGGTTGGGGAGGGGAGCATTGGATCCATTTCCTTGAGTAACATTAAGTAAGATTATGCACACTTTGGATCATACCTAATTACGAAATGAAAGTATCCTGAAACTAAACTGGGAGGAGAATATTGACAAAGGGAGAGGAAGATGCATTCATAGGAGGGCACGTGTTGTTTGCATTAAATGCCAAGGGGAGTGGATAGAAGATAATGGGCCTTGTGTGCTAGAAGGGCCCCAAAGCCAATGATGTGATCACTTCTGTCCTAACATCAGAACCAGGACGCTTCACAGGCACACTCCTTTCTCTAATGCTTTAGGTTCTTTTTAATGTTACATAAAAAATAAGAAAGTGATCCCTTGTGAATCATCGAGCTTAGTTTTAACCATGAGTTAATGCTTCATCTTTCCAAGGAGGAAGACACCAGCATCTTGATTCCCTCTGCTGTTGAACTGGCTCCTGGTCAGTGGAAATAGGAGTCACAGACGTACCTACTGGATGTCTGCTGCCCCTAGACCAACTTAATTTCAGACAGACTCTCCCTGTTTCCTCCTGATGGAAAACTTACTAGGTAGACCTGCACTTTGCTGACTCTGCCTCCCTTTTAATTCTATTTGTCCAGACCTTGCTGATTTCTAAGACTCTTAGATCTTCAGGGTCCATTCTGGGCATGATGCATTTTGCAACAATTCTAAGATGCTTGGTCTTGTCTTTCTGCAGAGTGGCCAGTGGGCACAGGTGTTGTGAGCTTCTGTTATTTCATCCAGCGCTAGAAAATTCAGCCCAGGAAACCTCACTCTTGCCATGGCCCCTTTCTAATGAGAAGCTCAAACTCCTCAATGGCCCCACCAGCACGAGAAGTGAACGCTGAAGACAGTGCCATTTCCTAGGAAGCTGAAACCGGTTTGAGATCCTGCGGTCGAACAACCCAGTGGAGTGTGGGTTTCACTTTTCAACTCATGAGCTTGGTGCCAGGTAGCTGTATCCTTGTTCAAAACAAGACAGCCATACTCATGCCTGTGATTCTGAATTGTCAGGTGATGAAGGCGTGCGATAGAAGAAACTATGCTCTGGACCAATCCAGATTTTACTGACCCAGCTCATCTTTTACAGCTATTAAATTCTTATCCCATACCCTCTTGGGGCCACCTGAGAGGCAGGCAGGACTGAGAAGATGGGTAAATTCAACACAGTCGTTCTGAGTATGATTCTTGTTTCTCCCCCACTATGCTACTCCACCAAAAAAAGCCACAGTGATGTGAAAGTCGAAGGACAGCGTTAAATCCAGAGTAAAACAGGATCTTAACCCAAATAAATCCCCTTTCAGCGTCATTGAAATGCTTTCTGAGGCATCGATACGCATTCCAGACCAATGACAAAGGTCACCTCCCATCTTAACACTCTGGAGTCCAGGGTCAAACTGCAGACCATCAATACTCCCTGAGTTGGTTCTGGGGACACCTAAGGACCTCTCCACACTGTTGCTGGGAGATGATAAGCTGTGTACGTGACAAGGTCATGGCCAAAACCCAGGGAGGCTGAAAGATCTGGAGAAAAATCTCTTTGGAAAAAAATAATCGTAAGGCAATATTATTATTATTTAAAAATATTCTGATAAATCTGGTCATAGACATTAAAGCTTTAAATCAATAGTCAGTTGCATCACATGATAATCTCCTGCTGCAATAAAAAGAATCCTGGATTGAGTACCAGAAAGTGCCGTCTATCTATAACTCCTCTCCCTCTTCTAAGTGGTTACGATGGATCATATAACTGTCCCAACCCCACCCCTGTGCCTTAATATTGCTATTTATGTAAAACTAAGTCAACCACAGAAGGAGCATCTAGAAGCAACAATGTTGATTTGGTTTGGCTTGCTTGTTTTTAAAGGCTGTGTTTAAAGACTCACCAATTGCTGAATTCTGAATATCAAAGCAGAGTCTTGGTGTGTAAAAACTCCTCTGGGGGAGCTACTCCACTTGAGCGTCCTCCTGTTTTCTCTGTCGCTGGCTGGCTATGCTTCTCAGATGTGCTTTAAGAAGAGCGCCTCTCTGGGTCTCAGGAAAGTAAACTGCCTCTTAGATCATCATGCCTGTGCTGTGACGTTGAGGGAAGGATTTCTGGGACAACAGGATTGCACACTACTTAAAAGGCCTTTGGGATCATTCAAGCTTTCACCTCCCAGGAGGCCAGTTTGGGGCTTTTCCCTACAGTCAAAAGGACTGTTTCCTTACCAGTTCTTTTCAAACATCTCCAGGGACAAAATTACCAGGGGGTCTGTGGAAAGGTTCCTTAGAGGTGAAAATGCATCCATTCCTTCTGCTTTTTGAAAGGTCTCAGGCTTATAGGATGTCTTACTGAGAAATGTCGTCTTCCTCCCTGGGCTAAAGGAGACCCTCCTGCTTCCTCTCCTTGGCTCTGATCAGTGGGCCCCTTTTATCTCCAGAGATCCCTGGAGGCAGGTAGGTCCGGGGATTGCTTGGGTTAGAATCTGGTGATGTTTCTACAGGAAGGCCCTGTGCCGTGCTGCCCTCACTGAGCAGTGAGCCAAGTCCTGGGGCTTTCGGGCACTTGGAAGCCTCACTCTCCACCAACAAGCAACACAGAAGAAAGGATAGTTGGAGGTGAGGGTCTGTGGCGGGTGGACTTTCTCCCAGGGTGTTCGTGGGAAGAGGGAGCTGATGACTAGTTCATTTTTCTTTGTTTCCTCTGCACAGGTCCCCGTCCTCAAGCAGGGTGAGCTTTTAAGGAGGTGAAATTCAAGGAGAATGACTACAGAGCGAAATATTAGCTAAAAAACAGTTTCTTCTTTTTCATCTGGCAATTGAGTCAGATGGTAGGAAAATTTACCCAGATGCGTATGTATTTTCTGTTCGAGTTTAAACCACATGGTTTCCCAATCAGAAAGGCCCATGGACTTTATTCCTAAGGCTCCGCCCGCGATCAAGCCACCTCCTAAACGTATCTCTCACCCATCAGAGGCTACAGGTGATTCAGAGAGCACCCGGCTTAGCAGACTCACATCCAGGAACAACTTGAAGAGACCGGACAGTCATTTTTGGCCAATTCTTGGATTTTTGTTATAAGGTGGGTAGTTACATGACATCACCAGTTCAAGACTTAGTTAGATCATAAGAGAGAAGACCTATCTAAAAGATTCCCGGGAAACACTGAGCCTCCTAAAGACCTTTTTTGATCCTCACCCATCCCTCCACCCCCCACTCCCATCTGCTTTCTCAGAGACCAAAATTCACTCGTGGATAAACAGAGTCAAACCCAGGCATGTAATCTCCAGTGAAACCACTCCCGTAAGCAAACCCCGTGGCTGGTAGACCCCTTGGGCCTTTTGGCATTGACACTGCTCCCCTCCCCTCCCCTTCCCAGTCACCCCAGCTTGGAATTACATGCCAATTTCCCTTCCCGGCAAGGCCTGGACAGATAAAAATGGAGATCAGCATCAAGCCAGGTACTTGATAGCATCAGACTGTGCCTGGCACTGCAGCGAACTGAGACTGTGTCTGAAATAGTTTTCCAATCTGGCCTTCAGTGCCCGAAGTGACAGGAGTGCCAGAAAGTGGTGAGTGACTGGAGGTGTGTCTGCCAGATGCCCAAATCCACACCTGCTCCATTCTTCCCATTCACTCTCTGTCTCCCCCTAACAAAGCACTGCATCTCTTTCTAATGAGAACTAAGATGGCGTCTGGCCTTGGCCTCGGAGTTACTGACAAAGAGGAGAGTGGACGAGGACAGGGTGTTGCACATGTCTAACGCAGCCTAGGAGATATTTTGATATTGGCAAAAGGGGCCAGTGACAATCCCACAGACGGGTTCGTTCTCCCGCACCGACCCCAAACACACTGAACCCAGCCCAGGCCCGAAAGGCTGAGAGCTTGACCGTTTCTCTCATTTCTGCTTGCAGATTCCTGCCTGATCAGATGGGGATGGTGCCGACCTTCATCAAAGACAGCAGGCTGGGGTTCCAATGATGCCAGCAAGATGCGGCCTGATAAAAACAGAAGTTTCTGGAGGTGACGTGGAAAAGGAGTCCGTGAAGCTGGAGTCCTTGGGGAGATGGTGAGTCTTTCTGCAGCAGTGATGGGGCAAGACGGCCAAGTTCAGGATCGGCTGAGGCGCTTGGCCACATCCGCATAGGCCAACTCGATCTCACTGTCGGCCGCGCAGGTGTTGGTGAACTCGTCGCGGGCGTAGGCGTTCTTAAGGTACCGCCACAAGCCCGTCATCTCAGCCGGGAAATTGTAGTTGCGGTATTTCTTGGCCACAATCTACAACAGAGATGGCAGGATGGAGATGGTGTTAAAGCATGAAACAAACCACCGGGAAGGTGTTAGTGGTGTGACCGAGTGTGTGCACAGCGGGAAGACCCTCCATGCAGCCCAAGGGGCCAGCAGCAAGATGCCTGTCATGCAAGGTGGCAGTGCTGCCTTTTTTAATGCAATTTTGTTTATTTTATTTATTTTATTTACTTTATATTTTATTTATTTTTATCTTATTGTATTTTCTCAAGCAAATATAATTTGCCCTTTGACTTAGTAATTCTGCTTCCAGGGATTTTTTTCCTTAGGAAATACCATGGGTGTACAAGAAGATTTAGCTACACACATAGGACCGTAGGACTATTTGGAATAGCAAAAAATGGTATCCAACACAAATGTCCAACAACACATGAATGGATAAATACATTATCATACATATCTGGAGAGCCATGAAAAATGATGCTGCAGAGGAAATCCCAGTGACTTGGAAAACGCTTCAAGAAAGACCGTTAAGTTTGAAGTGTAGTATAAGGCATTTGGAGAAATACATAGGATGACTAGAAGTATATACACCAATCTATTACCAGTGGTTATGTCTGCTTGATAGAATTATAGACAACTTTTTTTTTTCTTTTTTCCCTATCCACTTTGTTTTACGAAGCATCCTTATTTACAGAAGAGAATACAAAGCATAAAACGTAAGTTAGGTATAGGAATGTATATGTAGGTTCAGGGTATGTGGGAGTGAACAGACAGTGATGTCTGTTCTCTCCTTAGTTTACCACACTCGGGGCTGTGGACTTGGGCGTTCTGAGGGAGTGGTGCTTGTATTGAGAGACACAGTAGCATAGTGGTTAAAAGCGTGGGCTCTGGATCCCAGCTGACTGGATCTGCAATCCTGACCCCACTACTTGACAGCTGTGTGACCTTGGACTAGTTACTTAACTTCTCTGAGCCCCAAATTCTTTTCCTCTAAAATGGAGGTAATAAGACGAGCTACCTTGGAGTAATAAATTAGTTAACACACATAAAATGATTGGGGGGGGGGCTGGCTCATACTGAGTGCTCAAAAAAGAGGACCTGTTGTCGGAATTCATCGAGACCCACCTTTTGCCCATTGCATGCATTTCTTCCTAGGTAGGGGCTGCGTGGTCTCTTTAATAAGGTCTCTCTAGCCAGGGAGGGCTTCAAAGACATGAGACCTGTGAGTCACAGGGGGTCTCACACTCAGAAGGGCCCTGCTCTTGGTTTAACGCTCTGCTGTCAACATCTGGAAACTGAAGACTTTTTTTAACGGGCAGCCTTTTAGTTTCGTTGGGCACTGGGGCCTGCACATTGGCTAGTCTTGCCTCTACCCCTCGGGAACTGGGGGGGAGAGAGCAAAGAGTAGCCTCTCTCCTACAGCACTGACTTCTGACTCCTTTCCTTGCTTTCTTTTTAAAGAGGTCACCAGATCACTGGCCCAGGGATCCTCCCACTCAGGGAACCCCCCAGACCAGCCACTCCGGGCTTTCATCTTCATCTGGGTGCCAGTGCTGTGAAGGGTTCCCCAGAAAGCAGTTCTGAGTGAGCGACACCGATGACCTATTGTATGAACAGCTCAGTCGCATAGACACGACCACGTTCCAGGGAGGATGCATTTCCCCGCTCCGATCTCCTCCATCGGTTTTGAACTTCCATTACGGCCCTAAGCTCTATTCTACTCCGAATCACAGTCAGTTCATATCCTCCCCCTCTTCCCTAGCTTGTGAGCAGTATGAGGACAGGAACCGCAGCTTCTTCATTTCTGTCTACCTTGATAACCTCAGTAATGCTGTTGATAAGAGTAACAACAATAGCAAACATCTATTCCCTCTGTGCTCTGCACCAGGCACTGCCTTAAGGACTTGGCAAGCTACTGAAATCTCTAAATAGCTCTACAAGGAAGAGTGTGTTATAGTCCCATTTTACAGTTGAGAAAAATAAGGCAGAGAGAGGTTAAACAAGCAGGGAGGGATTCAATAAAAAGTTGTAATTAATCTTTACCATCTTGTTATCCAAACATCAGACAGAGTGCATCTAGTGTCAAACGTATATGATCACTTAACTTTAAAGCCTGAAGATCCTTTGCAATGAGCAAACCGGAGTCACAAGAGATTTAGTGGTTTATACAATGTTACACAGGAAAATAATTAATTCAACCAGTATCTGTTATCTGTAATTTTCTATTAATCACTAATATTTATTACAGTCTCTGCTGTCTAATCCAATTCTTTCTACTTTGCCACTCAGCCTTATGTAAATGATAAAGGAATAGCTCTACTCAGAATCCCTCCTGTGCCAATTATTCAGCTACTGTTGCTTTATCTCCAGACGGACTAGTGTAGTTGTACCGGCTTCTTTGTGATGCTGAGACTGGGACTGCAAAGCTTACCTCTGCTTTGCCGGCAACTCCCCTGAGGCTCTGACAACAGGGGGTGCTAGAGAGAGGCTGCGCGTCTGGAGGAGGGAGCAGAGACTGGCCCCTTCCTGTGGGTTTCCTGTTCCTGTGAGAGTCTCCTTTTCTCCAGTAGCAGCAGCTGAATCCAGTTTGCAATTTTGCAAACGCTCGCAGGACCCGTGTCCTCACACCAGCTCAGAGAGGCCAGCACACAACCGTGAGCCCACCACTGAGCTTGGGTCCCAGCCCCACGGGCCGCTCTGAACTCTGTCCTCAGCCCCAGCTAAGCAGCGCCCCACCTCGGAGGTCCAAGGTGTAGCTCTGCAGGATCCCTCAGGGAGTTCAAGTTTTTTGTTTTTTAATTTATTTTGTTGAAGTGTAGTTGATTTACAATGTCGTGTTGATTTCTGCTGTACAGCAAAGTGACCCAGTTATACATATATATTACACATTCTTTTTCATATTCTTTTCCATTATGGTTTATCCCAGGATATTGAATATAGTTCCCTGTGCTGTACGGTAGGACCTTGTTGCTTATCCAGTCTATGTATACTAGTTTGCATTTGCTCATCCCAAACTCCCAGTCCGTCCCTCCCCCACCCCTGCCCTTGGCAACCACACGTCTGTTCTCTCTGTCTGTGACTCTGTTTCGTAGATAAGTTCATTTGGGTCATATTTTAGATTCCACATATAAGTGATATCATATGGTACTTGTCTTTCTCTTTCTGACTTGCTTCACTTAGTATGATAATCTCTAGATCCATCCATATTGCTGCAAATGGCATTGTTTCATTCATTTTTATGGCTGAGTAGTATTCCATTGCATATATATATGTACATATATGTATACACACATATATATATTGCATCTTCTTTATCCATTCATCTGTCAATGGATATTTAGGTTGTTTCCATGTCTTGGCTATTGTATAGTTCAAGTTTGGATCATTCCAACCTCTTCCTTCTGCCCTGCTCCCCTGAAGGAGGAACCTCAAGGTACATTTTGTCTTCCTAGTTCTTAGTACTTAGCACTTCTTCATATTAAATTATCTCAGTTAAAATAACTGGTTTGGGGTGGTCACTACAGAAGCCACCTGGCAATGTCTGTCTAGCATAGGTGGGGCCGATAACACAGGTGATGGAATCAGGGTCCTTCAACAGAGCTCTCTGCTTGCTGCAAGACGGCGGCTCCTTGGGTTTGCTCGCGAACCTTTAGAAAAGGCTGTCTTGGGTAATGAGAAAATCCACCAAGGGGTGGAGGCTCCACCAAGGGAAGCAGCTGGAAATTGCCAGAGTGAATGAAAAAGGCCCACACAATGTAAAGTGATGCAGCCCCTGTGGAAAACAGTATGAAGTTTTCTCAAAAAACTAGAAATAGAACTACCATATGATCCAGTAATTCCACTCTTGTTTATACCCTAAAATAACGAGAAGAGTATTTCAAAAAGATACATGCACCCCAGTGTTCTTAGCAGCATTATTTACAGTAGCCAAGATACGGAAGCAACCCAAGTGCCCATCAACAGATGAATGGATAAAGAAGATGTGGTCTATATACAATGGAATATTACTCAGCCTTAAAAAAGAATGAAATAATGCTATTTGCAGCAACATGGATGGCCTTGGAAGGCATTATGCTAAATGGAAGAAGTCATACAGAGAGAGACAAATAATGCATGTTGTCATTTATATGTGGAATCTAAAAAAGAGAACAAACTAGTGAATATAACAGAAACAGATTCATAGATACAGAGAACAGACTAGTGGTTACCAGAGGGAAGGAGCAAAATAGGGGTAGGAGATCAAGAGGCACAAACTACTATGTATAAAATAAGCTACAAAGATGTACAACACGGGGAATATAGCCAGTATTTTATAGTTAACTATAAGTGGAGTATAACCTTTAAAAATCATGAATCACTATGTTGTACACCTGTAACTTATATTGTACATGAACTATACTTCAATTTAAAAACTGGAAAAAACAGAAAGAAAAAGGCCCACAATAAGGTCAAGGCATCAATCAAAAAATATTTTTCAAAATTATAAACTGATCCATGGGGCAGCCTCAAGTCTCTACATCCTGGAATGTATTTTCAAGTTTTTAAAAGATATATATATAATATGAGCTTGAAAATGGCAGAGATGCAACTTATGAATATATATTTGTATTTATATATATAGCTCCCTTCCTGTTTGCTTCAGCAGCTGAACAGGTCCCTGTGCCATGTGAGGGTCCAGGGGCCGCCACAAGAGTCCCGTGTGTCCCTCCCTGCCCGGATCCGCGCACCATGACCTTGGCCAGAGCTGGTTCTTTCCTCACACGTTGGCTTGTGTGGGGAGATGAGAATAGAAGGCGGCCAGAGAATGAAAGTTCAAACCAGGCTGTCAGTGAGCAGCGGGGCCAAAGCAACTCAGCCCCCAAGGATGCAGACAAACTGAAGGAGAGCCAATGAAAGAGAGAGGGAGAGGATGCACACGGCAGAAGCTCTGACGTCCGCAGGAACCTCCATGCTCATGTTCTGAATTTGCTTTCATATGAAAACAGTCAGCTCCCCCAGCCCAGATTAAGTCTTGGCGTCTGAAGCCAAACTGGAGGTCTGACTTGGCTCCCCCTTCGCGCTTTCCACACTTCAGAGGTTTGCCAGCGCTCTGGGATCTGATAAGCTGGGTCAGCAGAAATCCAAGGAGACGGGAGGTGATGCCCAGCCTTTGTCCCCTCGCAGGCCATCCTCCCTCCGATCCCCAGCTCCTGAAAGTAAATGACACACTGAACTTCATCCCAGGACAGGAGTGTAACTTAGTCGTCCAGGGCTGGAAGGAACTGGAGAAACCAGAGGATGAAGCCCGGGGCCTGGAAGATCCATTTGTTCACCTGATCAGACACATGATTCTTGAGTGGGTGGTGAACCCACGTGTGAGTGAGAGGAGGAGGGACGGAAGTGAGGGGAAGAGGCGAGAAGGAATGTAATCCACATCTCTTCTTTTGGGCATGAGAGAAATGATTCCCCGAAAGGGTAAAAGACCTGCCCCAACTCCTGCTGCTCGTTGGTGGCATCCACACGACCAGAACTTGGGGCTCCGGACTTCTAGAACAGGGTTCTTTCCATTACCTCACTCTGACAGTGTGACTGATAGAATCATATCACCCCTAATGGTGCCACTTGTTCCTCAGGAAATGAGAATAAAAGATGTTTTGGAGGTGGGGTGGGCACGCAGTAATTAATAACTTCAAAGACATATAGCTTGGCTGGACCTACCAGTGACCATTGGCTTGGCCCAAACCCAAAGTGTCTTCCTATTTTTTTTTTTTTTATTTATTTTTGGCTGTGTTGGGTCTTCGTTTCTGTGCGAGGGCTTTCTCTAGTTGTGGCAAGCGGGGGCCACTCTTCATCGCGGTGCGCGGGCCTCTCACTATCGCGGCCTCTCTTGTTGCGGAGCACGGGCTCCAGACGCGCAGGCTCAGTAGTTGTGGCTCACGGGCCCAGTTGCTCCGCGGCATGTGGGATCTTCCCAGACCAGGGCTCGAACCCGTGTCCCCTGCATTGGCAGGCAGATTCTCAACCACTGCGCCACCAGGGAAGCCCTGTCTTCCTGTTAATAGACTGAATTTGCTCTGCCCATCAGCCCTGGCAAGCATGATGCTCTCCCAGCCTCCAGCCCTGACGTGTCCCGCAGGAACACCAGTGTGTGCACAGCTAACATTTCAACTCAAGCTGGCGTGTGTTCTGATTGGAGGGCTCTGATTTCCAGCTCAGGACATCAGCTGAAAACCAGTAGGCAGATATCCAGCTGATAAATGATTGAATCTGATTCTCCTTAGTGACAGGTGGAAAGAAACTGGGGATCACAAGCTAGGTGATCAAATGGTCAATCAATGAGTATTTATTAAAGGGCCACCACGTACCCACCATCATGCTTGGAGAAGACCTGTCCTCACAGAGCTTTTTGTCTGAGACAGTAAGATATTAACACATGTAAAAGTAGAGCGCAGTCTAGCTCTACGATCACACTGTAATTTTCTCTGGTCTCGTGAGGGTCAGAAAAGGATGTGATAGAAAACAAACTTATGGTTACCAATGGGGATAGTTGGGGGGCGAGGGGTGGAGATAAATTAGGAGTTTGGGATTAACATATACACACTACTATATATAACACAGATAGACAACAACAGTATAGCACAGGGAACTATACCCAATATCTTGTAATAACTTATAATGGAAAAGAATCTGAAAAAGAATATATATATAACTGAATCACTTTGCTGAACACCTGAAACTAACACAACATTGTAAATCAACTATACTCCAAGAAAGATGATTTTAAAACAAACAAATAAAATGGTTAAAAAAATAAAACTGAAAAAAAGGATGTGAGAAGAAATATTAGAGTTTAGATAAATGTGGGAGACACAACTGCTCTCTTCAAATGAGATGAAGAGAGCAGCCCTGTTTCGTGTTGCTCCAGAGAACCAAGGGAGCAGGGAGGCACGTTTGGGCTCCATATAAAGGAGGATGGTTTAATAACTGGAACCGTCCAAAATGGTAGGGCTGGCTCTGTAGGCAGAGGGCTCTTCGTCATCAGAAACGTGCAGTCACAGCTGCACAGAAGCCTGTCACAGACACACAGGAAGGGGTCCACTTTGGGGTGGGAGATTAGGGTGACCTCAGAACTTCCCCCTTCTTTCCAATTCTCAGATCCTAAGGCTGGTATAGGAAAGGATTACACTGCAGGTTAACCTGTGATCAGTAAGTGCAGCAGTAGCAAGAAAATGCTGTCACTTCTTGCAGCCTCCAGCTCTTCAACTGGTAGATGAGGAAGATGCCTGCCTGCCCCAGAGAGTGGCTACAGGGAATCAGAAGGTCCATCTGCCCACAAAGCAAACATGCATATGAGGGCACGCTTAATAGAGATGTCGGGGTGGAGGTGTGGCCAGTGAAAACCTATGAGGAAGAGGTAAGGAAGAGGCCTGTGGAGTGACAGGACTATATATAACTATATATAACAGGACAATAATAGCAACTATTACCTATTGAACCCTTACAATATGGCAGGCACTTTCAGGCCACACTTAGTCTCCCAACAGCCCTAGTTAAACAATATATGCCTATGTTACAGGTGTAACCTGGAGCTCAGAGAGGCTATACAGCCAGCACGCAGCGGAGGCTGACTTGGGGTCCCAGTTTGCGTGACTTCCGAGCTCTGACTCTCCATCAGCAGGCGGCACTGTCCTCACCTCACCTCCACAGGTGACCCGGGCCTTTGATGGAGCTGGATCTGGGGAGCATCTGCGGATAGATAGAGCGCTTTTACCTTGACCACATGGAGCTTGGGCAGCAGGTTGCAGTCGGCCAGGGTCAACTCGTCTCCATCCAGGAACTTGCGCCGGGAGCCCTTGTCATCGTCCCCGCGGGTGTTGGCGTCGATCTCCTCTGGCAGAGGGGTGTTCAGGTAGTCATCCAGTTTCTTCAGTGCCTTGGTCAGGCCTCGCTCAAGGGCTGGCGTGGAACAGCAAAAGAAGTGCCTTTAGTCAACCTTCCTGCCCCTGGATACAGCCACGGGGTCTTCAGAGCAAAGGAGCTTATCCAGAATCCTGTCCCCCTCATCATACCGGCTCCCCCCACACTACAGAGTACCTGACAGCCAGGTACACGATGCCATAGAAGAGTATTAAACAGCCTGAAAAAGCAAACCTTAACCAAACAATAAACATTTGCTAATCCTTGTTTTTGGAAAAGATCATATAAATACAGAAATACAACCATCAGGATATCTATCAAAGCTTGTACATACCCCTCTCCAACAGATGCAATAATAATTGTCAGTTTTCATTTTCTTCTTTTGCTCATCTAAATTTTGCCGATATTCCGCAATTAACCCGCATAATAATTTTGTAGAAAGAAAGAACTATTAAATAAGTAAATAACAACTGTATAGAGGTCCTAGGACAGAGATAGGCACCAGATTTGGGGGCAGCCTTAGCTATGGCTAACCCAACCTGAGAAGGAGAGGTGTGAAGGCTTCCAGGAAGACGTGACCTAGGCCAGTGAGCACCCATGTCCGGGGCTGCCCCCAGAGAACCAGTGGGTATCAAGGAGGCATCCTTGAGTTTAATCTAGAGGGGTTGTTCTAAAAATCAGAGCGGTCCAAAATGGAATGGCCAACGCACCGGGCAGCAGGCTCCGCCAGAAATGTGCAACCCTGCCTGCATAGAAACCTGTCATGGATACAGCTCAAAGAGTGACAATCCGAGGGAAGACAATGTGGCAGAAGATTTTTCCAGTCTTGCCCCAGTGATTATCTATCAAATAATTCACTTACGTATAAGAACAGAACAAAATACTCAAAAGAGCAACTATAGAAAATCACTATCACTCAGAGTCATTCCACCCGGGGAATCTCACCGACCACTCCAGTCAGAGAACCCTAACCTAGAAACTGTCCACCTGAGCTGGAGGAGATGGCTGGCCAGGTCATGGGCCAATGCACCTGTGTCAACAGCCCCACCCCCAATGATTGTTTCTTCCAGACTCTGGTTTAGAGATTGACACCGAGATGCTGGGAATCAGTCCGGATGTTAATTTCAGCAGCTAAAAGGAGGGAGCTGCCTCTGGAGGAAGAGCCCACAGGAGCTCAGATTTTTCCCCAACGCGCCTTCTGTTAGCTCCTCCTCACATAACCCATGTTTGTCTTTTCATAGAAAGACTTTGTCTGAGACAGTGAAACAACACCAGCCCAAGATACAGCAACTGAACGCTTACTGGAACATTTGAAAACAGGCTGGAGGTTGGATGCGGTTTCTCAACACTTCCTTCTCCCTGGCATTTGAACTTGGACTTCATCATCTGCTTTGTGTTTCCAGTTTGGGAGAATAGAGTGAGCGGGGCTGGGAAAAATGCTTGTATTCCCCTTAGTAATTGTCTAGACTGGGATGGGACTACAAGCCTGTTCAAGAGCACCGGCAGAGGGCGCCAACAGTACTTCTTAGCACCCCAGCTCACGCCCACGGAAGCAGCTGTGATTCATATTGGGTCTGTTTGCTTCCACAAATCCCGCTACCCCTTTCAGTTATGGAGATGATGACAAAATCTTGATTCTAATGGAGAAAGGAAAAATCAGATAGAATGCCTGCTGAAATTTGATGAGCTGATATCATCCGAGGGAAAGAGACATTGATGGGATACGAGACATTGCAGGTTCTAACCCCAAATGTCCCCAGACACCTGAGCAGGTCCCTGCCCGAGTGCCCAGTCTTGGAAACGTGAAATTGGGTAAGAGAGGCCTGGAACAGCAACTGAAGCTCTTTGGGCGGATAGTTCTGGAGAAATTTCAACTCTCTCTCCAGCCGTCTCTTAAGGTGGAAGGGTAAAGTTTGGCAATGGCAGAGCACGAGAGATTCTAAGCTCCAATTCTGAAGCCCAGTCCCTAGAGGAGGAAATTCAATGGCTTGCAGCTTGGCTTCTCTTACTGACTGAATGTCCAGCCACAGCCCTGTCCCTTACCCTCCCTCGGGATCCTTCTCGGTGACAAGCTGTGTTGAGAGGCAGGGCCAGAGGGAGATAGACTCGACGTGCCTGTGTGCTAACACACTGCTGTGTTGTTGAATGACAAAGGCCAGCACCAATACATTCTCTGCTGGTTCTTTCCCCCCCTACCTGCCAACTCATTCATTCTTCTGACCCCGGCTCAATCTGGCATCCGTAGAATTTAATGATCTCTTTTGGCTGATGGTACCCAGGTCATGAAACCGTTGCTGTTAAACTTTCTGCTCTGGTGAGAGTGAAGGGCATGTGAAAGAAACCAGAGCAACAAGAAGATGTTAATTCCTTCTGTGTTGGCATTTGAAACCCTCCCTCCAAAAGACTTCCTCTGAGTAGCAGGACGGCGTTGGGCGGGGGGGGGGGGGGGGGGGGAACCTCAGAGAGCAGCAAGCAAGCCTGAGGCCAGGGGACCCCAAGACCCGGGACCACTAACGTCCCAGGCACTTGATGGATCCCCGGTCCTTGAACTGCTTTCTTCCCCTCTCCACCCCACCCTTCCCGTAAAGATTTATTCCGTACCACACACAAACACACTGGGTAAAATATGTGATGAGGAAACAAGGGGAATAGTTCATAAATATTCTCAGCCATATGCAAACAATCTCAAATTTATTTTTCTCTTTTTTAAGGAGGAAAAAAAAAATCCACCCATTCCATGATCACTTCCAGATTCACTGAGGTTGATATTACATAAGACCCAATGTTGTTTTCTCATCGTAGAGAAATAATGACTTGGAAACGGCAATTTGAGCTAAGAAAATAATATACTCTTACCCGGGCATGGAGGCTGAATGGGGACCAGGGAGCCAAGACTCAGCCTCCAACAAGCTCCTGCAAACAGGGCTCAGCCCTGGTTTGCTGGCATGCTTTGTGCAGCGGGGATATCAAGGAGCAAAGAGCCATGCAGACCCCTGGGGGCTCAAAATTCACTTGGAGCTGAGCAGATGTCACAGGTGGCCTTTGAAAGGACAGGAGCAGCCCTGTGGGCCCAGGTTGCTATGTTCTCAGTTTCTCGTATGTTATTTTTCTCTGGCACGTGAACTTGCAGACAGATAAGAACCAGGGGTCCACCTCTGACCATGGTCCGCAGCCTGGATGGGGGTCTGTTCACCTCTCCCGTGGAGAAGGAGATGGTGGTCATTGGGAGCCTACCCCAGAGCGGGCACCCCGTACCCTGCTGTGTTCCTTTTCCTGCTCGAATCTTGTTCCCCAGCACCAGCACGAAATACACTTACTGATGTTCTGAAGTGGACCAGGGGTATTTATGCCACTGATCATTTAAATATACACAACGAAGCTATTGAGATGAGAGTTATTATTCATCCCCATTGAACAGATAAAGACATTGAGTCTTAGTCCCATCCAAGGCACACAGGCCTGTGCTAGCAGGCTGTTCAAACGACTCCTGGGACGTACCATGAAAAACGTACCTTGTTTTGTTTTTAACCCCTTTGCTCTTCCTGACAAGCTCCCAACCCGTGGGTCATGGGAAAACGACAACTTTAATTTAGTCCATTCTGGATTAGAATCTAGTTGATGTAATAATCTAAATAGTCCCTCTAGGGAATTCTCAGTATCTTTTGCATAAAAATGCTCAGTTACTCAGAGAGCCTCCTCTCCCCTTCTCTTCCCCCTGAGTAGATGGGGAGGGGGTGGGGGAGGAGGACCCTGGGACCTCCTGGCACTGGGGAGATGGGAATCCTGAGGTCTGTCGGGTGGAAGGCTTGGGGAGGCTACCACAGGGGCTCTGTCTCTTCTCTGTGATGCTGACCCTCCACATCCTTCCAGAGTAACCGTGGGGATGTTGACCCTTGGCTGGTGGTCAGAGGTGGGATGCTGCTTGCCTCTGTCCAAAACTTTGATTGGGAAGAATACCCGAGCAAAGCACCCCATGGGGCTCCCCAGACACGTCTCTAGTTCCCTGTCTCCCTGCCTCTCTCTCCTGCTTCAACCCCAAAACCCCTGTTTCAGTTTCTTATGTCAAAGATTCCATCAACCACAGAGCAGCTATCCTCCCTGTGAGCTGAGTCCTCCAGGCCTGGTTCCTGATGTGCTAAAATTGAGAGAAAAAGGCATTTAGAACATTTTAAGACAATAGCTTGGCTTGCAAGGCTACTGTCTTGTTGAAAATGCTATTTTGAATATCAGAAGCTAAATATTAAATTCTTTTTTCTTTCTTAGAATTCCTTCTATAGAAACCCTCATCTCTCATGGAGTTGATGGAGGCCTAGGACAGATGAGAGTTATGTACTCGGGAAAATATTTTCAAAATAGTAATCCTATCATATGAATTAAAAGCAAAACGAGGATTTAAAACCAGGGCTGCGGGCTTCCCTGGTGGTGCAGTGCTTGAGAATCCGCCTGCCAATGCAGGGGACACGGGTTCGAGCCCTGGTCTGGGAAGATCCCACATGCCGCGGAGCAACTGGGCCCGTGAGCCACAACTACTGAGCCTGTGCGTCTGGAGCCTGTGCTCCGCAACAAGAGAGGCCGCGATAGTAAGAGGCCCGCGCGCCGCGATGAAGAGTGGCCCCCGCTAGCCGCAACTAGAGAAAGCCCTCGCACAGAAACGAAGACCCAACACAGCCAAAAATAAATAAATAAATTTATTTTAAAAAAACAAAAAAAACTTTAAAAAACAAAAAAACAAAAAAACCAGGGCTGCTGGATTCTAAAACTTAAACTTCTTCTACTCTGCAAGGCCATGTCTGGATGCTAAGGACTGGCCCACTGCTCCTTGGGGTTCCACCCAGCCTGCCATCTTCCTTCCATACTGCAGACCTTTCTCACATACGCTTATCCTCTGACAAGAGCGTGGCTGTCAGGATACCATTCCTCATGTCCTAGCTTCCAGCTATTTGATAACATATTTGTACTCTGCTATTAATGGGTTGATTTTAGCTATAATCCTTGGTGCTCTCAGTAACCATGATTGGCTCTAGAAGGAGTAATCTCTGAAGAGAGAGCCTACCAGGGCCCTTTACATCATTCCTCAGTAACAAATAGCAACTCTGCCTGTACTCGGGGCCAATGCTGTCCCATTGCCTCAGTGATAGCAAAACATCTGGGTGAAGAAAGAAATCCATTTGGGTTTTGCCTATGAAGGAAGAAATATCTAGATATTGAGAAATACCTGGCTGACTGAATGAAGTTTTTATTTTCGTCTTCTCATTTGAGACCATGTCAATATAAAGGATGCAAAAAAAAAAAAAATGTTGCTGTGGTTTGAGGGAGAACGCAACAGAGATGTTTCTGGCCATCACATAATCTTGGAGGGAAAATACAAAGATGGCCTCAGCTTGTTGATATTCGATAGCTTTAAGCATGAATGAAATTGTGATGGGAACAACAACAACAAAAAATCAAATAGTCAGAATTTACTATCACTTCTTCCTCACCTTTTGGAGAAAGAAGGCTTTCTTTAGAAACCAAGAGAGGTCAAATTGTTCTTCCGTGAGATGCCCAGGGCCAAAGATCCAGGGGACAGGAGGGGGCGGGAGCCACAGAAAGGCCCAGGAGAGTTATGGGAGGTGGGGGAAGAGGAGCGGTGGGCCAGGTGAGCAGAAACGTAGATGCTGTCATAAAGAATACAATTTTGAGGAGAGAAAAAGGTGTTCTAAGGGCATATTTAGGACTTTCAGCTTTGTGACGGGCAGTGTAATTTCCTCTCACTAAAAACCTTCTTGGAGGGAAGATCCGAATTCCTCTTCCAGGTTTTGGAATTAGAGTCATGTAGCTTTTCTCTGTTGCAAGAGTCCTTAAAGAGAGGAAGGTGGCCCAGTTATATTTGGGTTACATGAGTATGAATGACCAGAGGGAAAATTATAAAGCAGGTAGAAACTGGGGGCCACACCCACTCTGATTCACAGTGACCCTTCTAGAACACAAAGCAGGTAAGGGGTGGCTGATCTCCACGGTCCCTTAACTCTTAAAGCAGTGTCTCTGCCGGGTCCTTAGACCACAGTGAGGCAGAAATGGCAGCAGGGTTGTAGGAGATGGGAACGGCTTTCCTTCCGGTTTGGTGGGCCCTTCTCTGCTGTGCCTGGGTCCTCTGGCTATGTTGGCGTATCACTGGTATCATCAGGGAAGGGACGGAGAGAGCCTGGGTCGGGGGTGTCAGACAGCCCTGGACCAGGCTGCCCGAGAGGGCCTGTGATAACAGGCGTGATACCAGGCAAGGTGGTCCAGAGCTCCGGTGTTCAGGAGACCTGGGTTTGAATCCTGCCACTGGTTCTACAGAGGCCGGTGGGACTTAATGAAACATCATTGTTATTATACTAATTATTATCATTATTATGGCTGTAGAATGTAAGTCTATGAGAGGATGGAGCAAGGACAGAGTGGGTAAAAATGAAGAGCAAGAGATAAACTCAAGGCAGAAGCTGGCTGTCTGAAGTGAGGCTTATCTCATCACCCCAGAACTTCGCAGGTCCAGGGAGAATCGAGGGAGCTCAGTGGGTGAAGCCCACTCCTGCGTTCCCCAACATGCTCGGGACCCCAAGTCTCCTGGAATCATCTCTTTGGGTTGAGCGTTTTTCTCTCTGGGCTATTTGGGTGCGTCCAATATTCTTGGTTTGACGGTTTGGAGAATTCACGTCCACTTTGGCATCAGACCAGGAATGGTGGACATGGCCTCACAGAGTGGAGGGTGCTGTCAAATGGGCTCTGTCTGTGACGGGCTCATATGTGGGAAGCAGTTCCCGGGCCCCCATTTCTAGGCACTGGTGAAAACAGGAAAGGCAGCAAAACAGTGGTTTATGAGAAAGCAAAAAGCAATGACAATTTCAGCAGACCCCCTAGGGTTCCCTTGTGTGGCTTCACCTGGTCTTGAGAAGAGTCTGCAGCTCATGCTGCCATGAGTATTATTCCTCCATTCTAGAAGGGATTTTGGCCTTGAATGAGAGGGATTTTAAATGGCAAATTCCTGTGGTTCTTCCAATAAGAGGCCAGTAGATAATTCTCTACTCCCAAGGCAGGATTCAACTCTTACAACTATGGTGGATTGGGATCTAGGACATCGTTGGATGCATCCTTATCCCCCTTTCATGGAGAGAATCACCCAGTGAATGGGGCACCCTCTGACAGATTTCCAAGGAATTCCAAAGGATTTTCCTTGAGGAAGAGACAGATCCTTTGCATAGCTTCCTCCTCAAGCCCTGTAGGGCATCATTGTGAATAATCATCTTATTTATACAACTCCACAAATCAACTGCATATTTGCCCTTTGTTCAGAAGTATTATTCCCAACAACAACAAACAACGGTAACAAATATTTTTCTTTAAGAAAGATGAGTCTTTGGCAATTATCTGGCTGTGTTTAAAACACCAGCGTGGTAAAGAATTTAGGACAATCCAACATGCCTTTCATAAGCTATGATTTTAAAGTATGAGGGGAGGTATGGATCACATAGACAATTCCAGATTCAGATAATTTGCTAAATCTCCTAAAAGCCGCAGTAAATTTGAAGAGAAAGATTATCACTTAGCTCTTCACATGTAGGTTTCCTTTTGTGGACACAGTCTGTACCATGTAAACGCCCCAAATGTTTATTTATGAACAGGAGGAGAAAGAGAGACAGAGAGACACTGAATGCAGCCAGCTGAAGAGGAAAATGCAGAAACTCACCAGGGAGGGTAAAAACTAGCTGGAGCCGCCAGGAGAGAATGTGGTCCCCATTAGGGATCCTGGCCCCGACTTTTGTGACGGGGAGGTGGCGCCCCCTACTGGCTGAAGGAGATTTAAAAAAGAAAAAAAAAAAAAACCTCTTCTGCAACTTCCACAGAGAACACGTATGTGTGTTTTCTATTAGGCTTTCCAGAAACTCATAAATGGTTGTAAAACCCATTGTGCTAATAGGAAGAGCGACATAAATGCTGACTAAAGCTATTAATGCTGGTTGTACTTTATGCAGAGGACTGAATCAGGCTGAAAACTGGGAGTTTTTTTACAGTGACTTTCTAACAGGTTATTTTTAAGTATCAGGCCATAGATTAGCTGGAGTGCTGATGTTCAAACATTTGGAAGGAGCTGGTAAAGGGAGATTCTAACTTTCTCAGTCATCTGTTCCAGCGTTTAGACCTAGAGACTTTCATTCTCAACTCTCAACCCCTCCAAACAGGCTGAAATGATTTAACCACATTCTGTCTAGCTTCATCCTCAAATGGCCACATCTTTTATGTAAGCGCTATTAACAGCTTTAAAAACGGCCACCCTGCTGTCACAGCTCTGTATTTAAATGATTACTGGTTCTAGTCTTTTTGTGATTATAAATTCCTTTCCAGTTGGCCCATTCTTTCATTTGTTAAACGGGTATCTATGGAGCGCCCTCTATGGGCCAGGTTTGGGACTCCTAGTCCCCCACGGATTGCTGAGTTAGGACTCTAGAGGTGAAACTGGGATGGCTGGGTATATATAGCAAAACATACATGGTAGTTGTTCAATCAGTATTTGTTCTTTTATGAGTTGATTTGATCCCAGTTTGCGAAACGACCTACCTACTCTTGTTCAAAAACTCCGTACCACATGCCTTTTCAATAATGAACTGTATTAAATGTATACTGTGCCCAGATCAAGTGCACAGACCATGGGACCAGCTGCTTGGGTTGGGATCCCAGCTCTGCCACATACTACCTTAACCTCTGGTGTCTCAGTTTCCTCATGTGCAAAATAGAGATCATAGCACAGCACACCTTATAGGGTGGCCATGAATAATGCCTGCAGAAGGCTTGGGGCAGCTCCTGGCATGCAGTAAGTGGTCGTTATGTGTAGTGTGTGATGATGCTGGTGTATAAGGATCAAAGCTACAAAACAGCTAATAAATTCTTAGAGTTGCAAGGAAAGGAACTGCTTGATAAATATTGTGCTTGACTGGTCGTCTGCCTCGAGGAAGTCACCCCGGATGAATTAGGCAGAGTCTTTTTTTCATGTGTTCAGCTGGTCCTTTCACTCTGACTCTGCTGCCGTGACCACAGACCCACCAGAGTGAGCCTTCTGCCTAACAGTCATGCAATGAGGCAAACTTAGAGGCTAAGATGAGCGAGGGTTGGGGGTGACCGACACTTTTGCAGAATTTCCCAGATAGGCCACAATTACACCCGCCCCCTCCCTTGCTCAGAGCAGATCTCTGGGTGCCCGCTCTTGCCCCACCATGGATAACAGTCTTGGGGGGGAAAATCTCCACTGTGTATTATAACTTTTACTAAACAGCTTTTGCTACATGAGTCTTGTATCTTCTAAAGTTTGAAGTAAGAGTATTGCAGATTAAGTGTGCAATTTTATACTTCTGTTGCCTAAAATCTAGGTGGGGTAATGATTCAGAATTGGTCAACCCCAAGGGAGACTTTGAAATAGTATGCTTTTTTTTGGCATGGCTAGCTGAGATATTTTCACCGCAGTTTTTTAAAAAAATCATAATAAATTGAAAGTGAATTATATGCAAGAATTCACTCTTACCTTTTTTGTTACCAAGAGAACCCAGATTTTTTCAGAGTAGCAACATGCTGGGTCACAAATACTTACTTTCCCAGACTCCCAGACTAGAGGAGGCCAAATGATCAAGTTCTTGCCAATGAAATGTTAAGTGGAAATTGATGGATACACTTCTGGGAAAGAAAAGACAAGACATAGCTGGCAGTGCCTGAACTCAGATGTAATGTCTGGAAGTGGAGCAACTATCTTGTGACATGAGGATGGGAGTCACACACTCAAGATGGAGAATCAGGTGCTCTAAGGAGCTGGATCCATGACTTCTTGAAGAACTACAACTGCCTGGAATTCTCTCTTCTCTGGACTTCTTGTGATGTGAGAAAAGCAAACTCCTATTAAGAAGTAAACGTTTATAAAGATAAAGAATAAAATACCCAGGAATAAACCTACCTAGGGAGACAAAAGACCTGTATGCAGAAAACTACAAGACACTGATGAAAGAAATTAAAGATGATACCAACAGATGGAGAGGTATACCATGTTCTTGGATTGGAAGAATCAATATTGTGAAAATGACTATACTACCCAAAGTAATCTACAGATTCAATGCAATCCCTATCAAATTACCAATGGCATTTTTTATGGAACTAGAACAAATAATCTTAAAATTTGTATGGAGACACAAAAGACCCCGAATAGCCAAAGCAGTCTTGAGGGAAAAAAACGGAGCTGGAGGAATCAGATTCCCTGACTTCAGACTATACTACAAAGCTACAGTAATCAAGACAATATGGTACTGGCACAAAAACAGAAACATAGATCAATGGAACAAGATAGAAAGCCCAGAGATAAACCCATGCATCTATGGTCAACTAATTTATGACAAAGGAGGCAAAGATATACAATGGAGAAAAGACAGTCTCTTCAATGAGTGGTGCTGGGAAAACTGGACAGCTACACGTAAAAGAATGAAATTAGAACACTCCCTAACACCATACACAAAAATAAACTCAAAGTGGATTCGAGACCTAAATGTAGGACCGGACACTATAAAACTCTTAGAGGAAAACATAGGAAGAACACTCTTTGACAAAAATCACAGCAAGATCATTTTTGATCCACCTCCTAGAGTAATGGAAATAAAAACAAAAATAAACAAATGGGACCTAATGAAACTTCAAAGCTTTTGCACAGCAAAGGAAACCATAAACAAGACGAAAAGACAACCCTCAGAATGGGAGAAAATATTTGCAAACGAATCAACAGATGAAGGATTAATCTCCAAAATATACAAACAGTTCATGCAGCTCAATATTAAAGAAACAAACAACCCAATCCAAAAATGGGCAGAAGACCTAAATAGACATTTCTCCAAAGAAGACATACAGATGGCCAAGAAGCACATGAAAAGCTGCTCAACATCACTAATAATTAGAGAAATGCAAATCAAAATTACAATGAGGTATCACCTCACACCAGTTAGAATGGGCATCATCAGAAAATCTACAAACAACAAATGCTGGAGAGGGTGTGGAGAAGAGGGAACCCTCTTGCACTGTTGGTGGGAATGTAAATTGATACAGCCACTATGGAGAAAAGTATGGAGGTTCTATAAAAAACTAAAAATAGAATTACCATATGATCCAGCAATCCCACTACTGGGCATATACCCAGAGAAAACCATAATTCAAAAAGACACACGCACCCCAATGTTCATTGCAGCACTATTTACAATAGCCAAGTCATGGAAGCAACCTAAATGCCCATTGACAGACGAATGGATAAAGAAGTTGTGGTACATATATACAATGGAATATTACTCAGCCATAAAAAGGAATGAAATTGAGTCATTTGTTGAGACGTGGATGGATCTAGAGACTGTCACACAGAGTGAAGTAAGTCAGAAAGAGAAAAACAAATATCGTATATTAACGCATGTATGTGGAACCTAGAAAAATGGTACAGATGAACCAGTTTGCAGGGCAGAAGTTGAGACACAGATGTAGAGAACAAACGTATGGACACCAAGGGGGGAAAACTACGGGGGGCTGGGGATGGTGGTGTGCTGAATTGGGCGATTGGGATTGACATGTATACACTGATGTGTATAAAACTGATGACTAATAAGAACCTGCTGTATAAAAAATAATAATAATAAATTTAAAAAAGAAGTAAACATTTATAAAGGGTGCTTAGAGCAGGGCATGGCACATATTACTGATAAAATGCTACATAGGTTTTTGCTAAGTAAAATGAAATAAATATTTGCTTTAGGTTCTGTGATCAGGTTTGTATTATATGCAGCCAAACACAACCTTTGCCAGTACACATAGATATTGCCAATATTTCATTATTACATTATTATTCTAGCACCTTGGGCAGTGTCTGGTACTGAATACGTATTTGTTGAAAGACTGAGCTATTCAGTGGGGTTTGAGGAAAGATGAGAGGCCCTAAAATGTAACTCCATGTCTCCCTATGTTTATGCAACTGGCTTCCTGTCCTTAGAGGACCTAGGATGGCTCCTTTCTTTGTGTGCTGAGAGCCCTTGGTTTCTGGGGGATGGATGCAGGGATTCCATTTGTTTGGCCTGGCATGCCCTCTTGCAGGGTCATCAGAGCCAAATGAGACACAAAGGACATCACCAATCTGCAGCCCCCTGCCAAGTGACGCAAGCAGTATGGAGGCCAGGGCCACACCTGGGCAGAGTGTTGAGGAAGCTTGCTTTGAGGTCCCCACCATGGAAACAAAACATGGGTAACTGTCAATGCAAACGCCAGCGGGCATGTGAACATCAGAGTTAGAGCTGGGTGGGGGGGGTGGGGCTCTGAGAAATCATTGGGTGGGACCCTCTTCTCTGGAATATTCAGGAATGGAAGGCGTTCTGGACATGCGCACAGAGAAACGCATTTCTTACTATGATCCAGATCATTAAATGCTTCTTCAACTAGGAGTTCCTAGAAAAATAATTTGACCCCTGGCTTCTGGCTGGAAGAACACTAGAATTTAGTCTTGGGTGCTTACTCTTCCCACTCTTGGTGACGTTTCACCTTTAACACCGAATATAACGTTCCTTGAATGTAGTTATAAAAATGAGGGTGACAAGAAAAATACCATTTAAGCCAACACCACCACCCACATTGACAGTCTTCGTGGGGGGAACTGTTCAGATTTTTACACTTTTATTGATTGGTTTTAAATGAGGTTCTTCTTTTTTTTTCCTACCATGATACTGGATTTAATATAACAGAGGTTATATAAGCATGACATGTTCTCAGCTGAGAGACAGTTCTAGCCATAGAGTATCACAAAATTTAAAAGGAGACTGGGAAGTGTCAGGGGTAACCAAGAGAATGGCAGGGGCTGTACAGTGGGACAGGCTTAAAGGTGAGTGCGGGACGGGCTGGAACAGGAAGCATCCTTGAGGAAATGCTCCTGACAAGGGTGAAGCAGGGTCAGCCCTTCCATCCTTTCTCAGTAAATAAGCAGAGAGGGTTGGGGCATCTCGAGGTGTTTGTGATATGGTTCGTTCATTCATTTAGCAAATGTTTATTGAGCACCTGTTCTGGGCTAGATGATGAGCTGGGCTCTGGGGATGATGATGATGAATGAGACACAGGCAGCTTGTCTCCATGGAGACTGCTGCCTAGACCCTACTTCCCAAAGCTCCCTCCTAGACCAGCAGCATCAGGACCACCTGGGAGCCCTCAGGCCCCACCCTAGACCCACTGCATCAATATCTGCATCGTCACAAGACCCCTGGGGGATTCAAATGTACGTTCAAGTTGGATAATGGTCTGGATCACAAGGTAAAGTGAAGTGCCACTTGAGCCTTAAGTGAACTTACTTGTCTCTTTAGTTCATGAGGCTTCTCAGGCTGAACTCACCAATAGGCCAGAGGTGGGTTGTGATGCCTTCCGGAAAGACAGTTCTAGAGCAGGGTTTTAAAGAAAGCTAGAGGTTTTAAAGTCAATATTCTGTGTAGCAACTTTGTTTTTCAATAACTTATCCTCGGGACTTCCCTGGTGGTCCAGCCAGTGGTAAAGAATCTGCCTTCCAATGCAGGGGGAGGTGGGTTCGATCCCTGGTAGGGAGTTAAGATCCCACATGCCGCTGGGCAACTAAGCTCGCGCACCACAACTACTGAGCTCAGGCGCCTCAACGAGAGAGCCCGCGTGCTGCAAAACTACAGAGCCCACGCTCTCTGGAACCCACGCGACACAACTACAGAGCCCAGATGCTCTGGAGCCCAGGTACCACAACTAGAGACAAGCTGCACGCCACACGAAAGATCCCTCGTGCCTCAACAAAGATCCTGCGTGCCGCAACTAAGACCCGATGCAGCCAAAAAAATAAAGAAAATAAATAATAAAAAAAGGAAGGAAGAAAATAAAATATTTTAAATAAATAAATAAATAAATAAACAAATAAATAAATAAATAATCCTCTCTAAGTTGCTGATAAATACCAGACTGGATTTAACCCCTGGTTTCAATTCTTATGTTTTAGTATAACTGGTTTGTAGCAAAAGAGTTTAAAAGCTGAGAAATGCCTGGTTTGCCCTGCGTCCATCTCTGGCTCCATCACGTCTTCTGAACAGTTTATCCACGCTTCAGCTTTTCTCGTGTGAAACGGAGAGAATGTTGCCCATCCTGCCTGGATAAGATCGCAACAGATTTGACAAGGAGGATTCATAATTGGGGTGAATTTGAAGTTTTGGTTAGAAGGTTCTGCCCACTACCTGGATTTCACATCTTGTCATTTTCAGCCCCAGCTCCACCACAAATGGGGAACCCATTCTACGAGCTCATTTCCCCGGAGCCATTCTCCACCGAGAGTCAACAGAGAAGAGGGGGACTTTTCCCTCAAAGCTACGTTCTAATCGCAGATGAGGGACTACGTGAGTGCAGTCACCGTATAAACCAGCTACAGCCCTCCAGACCGGTACGCGCACAACGACATGTAGACACCTGCACCCACACGCACCCCACGCTTCTGTGGTCTGAACACCATGGGGCTTAACCGCAAAGCTACCCCATCATGTCCTGGCACTAATACAACTTTACACGCAAGCACTTTTTTCTTTCAGATTAATTGATCGATGACCCTGTTTATTTAAGGAGCTATGTAATGGCCTCAGCTGGTACACAGAAATATCAGAACACACACTAGCTGTTTATGTGTGTGTATATCTGCGTGGAGGGGGAGAGAGAGAGAAAGGTAGAGATTGAGTTCCCACGTGCAGACTGTGAAAGAGTCTGTATCCCTTGCACAGGATAAAGTAACGGTAGCCCGAGGTGCAAGAGCTCTGAACTCGTGTTCGAATTAGTCATTTAATGTTCCTTATTCCCCAGGCCTTGATCCGAGGCCAGGCCAGGCCAGGCCAGGCGAGCTCGTTCTGGTCAGACGGCGGGAAATTCCAGCACATGGAATGGTGTTGGTGGTCTCGGCTCTGCTGCCGGGAGCCCACACAGCTAACGGCGGCTCTCTCCACTAATGAATGCGCCCACCCACGCAGGATCCTCCTCGCCATCCCCCTTCCCCCCTCCTCCCTCCCCAGGCCTGCCGCCTTCAACAGCCCAATGCCACCAACCGCCTTCCTGAAGACTGCCCAAGGATTCATTTCAGGAACAACATCTGTGAAATTAGACATGGCCAGCATCGGCCTTGATCGTAAGCCAAATCAAAGACCCTCTGGAGGGATGCTCTGGGCAACCGCTGGTAGGTGCCCAAAAGGAATTGTTCGACCCTGCCCCTCCCTCCAGCTCTTAGTCTCAAGGACCCTCCGTGGGTGTGAAGACAGCTGAGCATCTCTGCAGGGCGCTCCACACCTCGGAGGTGGGTCCCACCGAGCCTAGGTTGTTTTTCCTCGTAAGACTGTTAATCAAAACAAAACGTTAACCCAACAAACAAACAAACAAAATACCCCAAGTTGGCCCTGGGCACGCAAGGGTGGCCAAGGAAGGCAGCCTGAAGGGCTCCTTTATGACCAGAGGCATTTTTGAAATGAGACAGCAGCGGCCGCTTTGTGAGGAAGTGGGAAGACAGTCCCGCTCGTTATCCTCCGCACCTCCGTGGTAGTCCAGGGACCACCCCGGAGCCGCCCTCGTGATAACAGCCTGGGCTCGGGCCTCCTTCCAGGGAACCCGTTGTCCCGAGTTGGACACAGCTATCTTCCTCCAAAAGAAAACGCTGGGGTTTCTTATAGAATAGATCTGGAAGCCCACGCCACCTCAGGACCTCTGTCTCTGAGCAGCGCGATGACAACGCACGTTCCGTCTCCTTTTGACATATTGCCTTAGCTTTCACCTCTGAGTATGAGGCTGAATAAGGGAGGGTCGTGCCCATCCCCTTGGGAAGGCCTGGCCTCCAGCCTGGGCCCACCG
Organism: Eubalaena glacialis; assembly: GCF_028564815.1. Taxonomy (NCBI): domain Eukaryota; kingdom Metazoa; phylum Chordata; class Mammalia; order Artiodactyla; family Balaenidae; genus Eubalaena; species Eubalaena glacialis. Next base: position 30,449,542 of record NC_083722.1, on the reverse strand, counting down.
TGACCTGGGGCTGAGGGCAGGAGGGAGGAAGAGGTGAAGGAAGGAAGGGCCTGGGATGGAAACGGTTGGCTTGGAATAATAAATGCACACACTGGCTTCTGAAAGCGGCTTGCCACATCCTGGGGAATCTGGAGAAATGCTCCACCCCTGCCCCCCACAGAAGTTGGCTTTCACGAGGCTGCAGGAAAAAAGCACAGGGGGCTTTGATAGTAAGGGGCTTGTTAGTTCTGGGCTAACAGCCCTCCCAGGCTGCTCTGACTCCTTTCAAATACTTTCCTATTTTAGGTCAAGGAAGTTCATAAAAGCAAAGATTGGAGGTGATGGAGTGGGGAGAGGCAAGGGAGAAAGAAATAGTTGATGGAGGACACCTTATCACCAGGCAACCAGCGACCTCTGGAGGATCCATCAGGCCTGGGAGACATGCCCCATCCTGGGTGCAGGGGACAGATAAAGCAAGATGGCTTCGAGCCCCCGAAGGAGACCTGGCCTCTTCTGGAACTCCCAACTAAAGCTCAGGATAACCGAGTCCCTGAACGCAGAAGATGCTGAAGAGTCCATAGGCTTCCTTTACACTAAAACATGATGAGTTGTCCCTCGCGCTGATTCCTCCACCTGCCAGAAGAGGGCAGCACATACTTCCACATTACCAGGAAAGCTGGACTGCCCAGCCCAAAGGGTGGGTACCGTGGAATCTGGGGGAGGATTCATGAAATGAATAGCAGAAGCAGTAATAGCCATCACCTATTGGTGCCTACTGTCCGAAGTGCTTTAATGCATTCATTCATTTAATTAACATGACAATGCAAAAAAAGGACACTATTATAGTCTCTATATTAGAGATGAGGAGGATGAGAGGCATAGAAATTAAGAGAATTTGCTATTGTAGCCCTGGACTGCCTAAGACAGAGCTCAGCAAATTATAGTCCAAGGGCCAAATCCAGCCTACTGCCTATTTGTGCACTGCCCTGAGGCTACGAATGGTTTTTACATTTTTGGATGGTTGAAAAAAAGTCAAAAGAGAATAATACTTTGTGATCCCTGAAAATGTTGTGAAATTCAAATTTCAGCGTCCATAAATGAAGTTGTATCGGAGCGCAGTCACGCCCATTGGTTTACGTATTGTCCGTGGCCACTTTATTCTTCCAGCAGCAGAGTTGAGCAGTGGCGACATCCTGCAGAGCCTGAAAAGTCTAAAAGTTTGCCAAACCCTGAGCTAAGAGATAAGCACTACTTGTTTCCAGGCAGGAGAGACAAAGGGATATGGGGTTAGGACAGCCATCCCAGAGGGATCTGGAAGCAGTATTGACCTCCATTCACTTTCCTTCCAACAGGGTAGCTCAAGGTCAAGCAGAAGGGAGGATTTGACATTTCATGCTTAGCCTCTAGGAAGTAACGGAATGTTAGATTTAAAAAGGGCTATGGGAATTGCCTTCCATATTTCATCGAGACTAAGATGCACATTTTTTCACATTTGACATCTTTGAAATCAGACTGCGTCTTACCATGAAAATCTTAGAGTTTAAGTGAAAGCGTTTTTTGTTTACTTGAAGGCACTTTTTGTTTCTTAGTGGTACTTAAAATAAGTGTCTTATAATAGTCGACCACTTAGGTTAGGCAAAGGTCCAGCCTCTGAAGGTCCAGTCTCTTTTTGTACCCTTCCATTGACGGGACCCTCTCTTCTTTAGTTGGTGGCCCATTCTGCAGATTTAATTGTAAACTTCTTAATATTGAGCTGAAGTCTGTGATCCTCAATTTTCTATACATCCAATGGGGATTGTCTTGTTTAATATATGTACTTAAGGGGTCTTACAGATCTTATTAAAAGGGAGCGAGGGGCATGTGCTAGGGAAGAGGCACTTTGACGAGGGGGTAAGCAGGGGCAGAGCTGGATGCAGAAGGAGTCTGTGTGTTGGTCTGATGGAGCCAGGCAGGCTGTGGGCAGGGGTGAGCTCATGCAGACATGAGCCCTGGAGAACGTGGCAGGGAAAGAAAGATCGCCAGTGCTACAGGCAGATTCTTTTTCTACCAGCATCTGCCCGGAGCATGGCCCACTTCGGGGGGCACCTCTTAGAAGAGAAGACAGGAGTGATTTGAAGATTCGGGCCTGAATGGAGGAGGGAGACAAGGAAGGAGTAAGGAATCCAGCTGTGGCTGGTTTGCTCCAGCTGCCTTTCTTGAGGGCTCCGGGAGATGCTGGGGGGCGAGAGAGGCAGGATGAGAGTAATTGATATTGTATTGATAACCACCATGTAGGCCTTCAGTCACGTGTCCTTCCAGAGAGAATGACCAGCCCAATGATGAGATCAGCTCACCAAGGTTTCTAGATACCCTGAGGGCCTTCTTCAGGATACGTGGCTGTGACTATCAATTTTCTCAGAATAAACCCAGGGCGCCTGCTACCTGCTTCCAGGTCCCAGGAAGTGAAGCCGCTGACACAAGCCTCAGGAAGGGAGGAAACCTTGACCCTTATTTGGAAACAGAACCAAGACTGCTCAGAGAAGCTTATGGCTAATGGAGACTCATTTGTCTGGTCAAGGATCTGGGGCCAGGAGGTGGCAGGAAATGTGATGCACTTGCCTTCCCCCCCGCAGTGGCAGCCAGGTGTGGATTTGGACTGGGGACCAAAAAGCCAGGTGCTTTTCATTTGGAGACATATGTCCTGGATTTTCTGGGACAGTACTGATTTCTTATAATTTGATTATTTTCAATGAAGGCAATTTGTTAGACATGCGATTTTTCAGTTTGGAAAATATGCCACTGCACTTACAACTAATAAAGGTCAACAGCTAGAGAGACAACTCAGTGCAAGCATGGGACTCTAAACACATAGCACTGGGGCCAGCACATCATGGGTGTCCAAGGAAGGGGCTTTAGGACTTTATTTAGGAAGTTAGAAGTATCTTACTAGGGCAAATATTTTAGCAGGAGTATGTTAGGATATCCCAATGTCTTCCATAGGTAGAAAGGGGGACATCTTTGCAAACACAGCACAGGGGCCCATCAGTCATAATAAAAAGAGACAGGCATGATCCAGCAATTCCACTTCTGGGTATTTATCCAAAGAAACAAAAACACTAACTTAAAAAGATATCTGCACTCCCACGTATATTGCAGCGTGATTTACAATAGCCAAGACATGGACACAACCTAGGTGTCCATCAACGGATGAATAGATAAAATGTGATATATATGTGTATACACACACACACACACACACACACACACGCTGGAATATTATTCAGCCATAAAAGGAGGAAATCTTGTCATGTGCAACAACATGGATGGATCTAGAGGGCATTATGCTAAGTGAAATGAGTCAGAGAAAGACAAATACTGTATGATCTCACTTATATGTGGAATCTAAAAACAAAACAAAAAAAAAAACAGAGCTCATAGATAACAGAGAACAGATTGGTGGTTGCCTAAGGCAGGGGTTGGGGAGCAAGCAAAATGGGTGAAGGGGGTCAAAAGCTATAAACTTCTGGTTATAAAATAAATAAGCCCTGGGAATGTAATGTACAACATGGAGACTATAGTTAATAATATACCGTATTGCATATTTGAAAGTTGCTAAAAGAGTAGATCTTAAAAGTTCTCATCACAAGAAAAAATTTTGTAACTGTGTGTAGTGATGGATGTTAACTAGACTTATTGTGGTGATCATTTTGCAATGAATACAAATATTGAATGATTATGTTGTCTACCTGAAACTAATACAAGGTTATGTGTCAATTAAAAAAAAGGGAGGGGGAGGGCTAAATTGGGAGTTCGGGATTAACAAGTACACACTACTATATATAAAATAGATAACCAACAAGGACCTACAGGGAACTATATTCAACATCTTGTAATAACCTATAATGGAAAAGAATCTGAAAAAGAATAGATATATATACATATATATATATCTGAATCACTTTGCTCTACACCAGACACTAACACAACATTGTAAATCAACTATACTAAAAATAAATTAATAAATAAACTAATTAATTAGTTAATTAATTAATTAAATGCCTGTTGGATTTAGCCCCACGTGCACCACTGATGACACTTATGAAGGTTGGTCTAGGCCATCCTTGATTGGGTTGCATGGAAACTGAATAAATGGAGCTACAGAGTGTGGATTTAAGAATCTGTCTATGGGGCTTCCCTGGTGGCGCACTGGTTAAGAAAACGCCTGCCAATGCAGGGGACAAGGGTTCAAGCCCTGGTCCGGGAAGATCCCACATGCCGCGGAGCAACTAAGCCCGTGCGCCACAACTACTGAGCCTGCGCTCTAGAGCCCGCGAGCCACAACTACTGAGCCCATGTGCCACAACTACTGAAGCCCACGTGCCTAGAGCCTGTGCTCCACAACAAGAGAAGCCACCGCAATGAGAAGCCCGCGCACCGCAATGAAGAGTAGCCCCCCACTCGCCGCAACCAGAGAAAGCCCGCACACAGCAACGAAGACCCAACACAGCCAAAAAATAAAAATAAAAATAAAAAAAATAAAAAAAAAAAGAATCTGTCTATGGGGGACTTCCCTGGTGGTCCAATGGTTAAGACTTCGCCTCCCAGTGCAGGGGGTGAGGGTTTGATCCCTGTTCGGAGAGCTAAGATCCACATGCCTCGCGGCCAAAAAACCAAAACAGAAAACAGAAGGAATATTGTAACAAATTCAATAAAGACTTTAAAATTCGTCCACATCAAAAAAAAAAAAAAAACGTAAACAGAAACTTAAAAAAAAAAGTCTGTCTATGAAGGAGATTAAAAAAGACAGAGAGAGAAACAGGCCTAGGCAAGCTGCTCCTAGTCTTGGAAATAACAGAAAGGAGGCAGGAAAGTTGGTGACACAGGCCTGAGGCTGCAGGGAGGTCTCATGGATCTCTAGAGAAGATGACGAGGAAAAAGAAGAAAATGGATGTCAGGTGTAGTGCGGGCTGAAGAGGAGATGGGCAGGGAGGGGTGCAGCCAAAGGGCGGGGTGAAGACGGAGAAGTCATACTGGCATGAAGTCAGTGGGCCTGGGCTCCAGGAGAACAGGAAGGGGAGTCACAGGAGGGAATGGACAAAGAAGATGACAATAATAGCTCCTCTATGACTAAGACTCAAGCCCCAAATCAGGAATACTTGTCATTCTCCTGGGAGGCTGGTTTGCTTTCATCTTGACCAAGGTCTCGTGGTCTGCCGTCCGCGTTCAGCACTGGGGCTCTGGGAGCTGCCTTTCCTGTCTTGCTCGCCCTGAGCTCGTTTTATGACCTGCCTTGTTTTTCTTTCTCACCTCCTTCTAGGGTATGTTGCTTTGCAGAGCTTTACATGGCCCTGTGAGTGGCTATAAAGCCGTTCTGGGACAAGTGGAGTATACATTTTAAAATTAGAAAGAAAGCCCCCAAAACCGACGCATACAGAGGCGGAAATAAGAGAGAAAGCCAGACTTCAGGGGGGATGAGATGAGGGAATTTTGAGGGAGCGCTGAAAGACGAAAATCGTCCGAATTGGGAAAAACACCACTTAGCACAGAAATAGGTGGTACAGGCAGCCTGTGTCAGATGTGTGAAAAAGGAATATGCAAATGTAGGAAGGAAAAGCCACAAGGTTGCATATGATCTATGGATTAGATACAAACAGAGGGGTTTGGGACTTTTTAGACCTCTTAGCAGGGGAAGAGAGCCCCGTGGACATGGGCTTGTGCAAAGGATAAAGGAACGACGATGGAAAATGGGGGAAAGTACATGAGAATGAGACATAAGCCAAAAATGAGATGGTCACATGGGCAGGGATATTAACTATATCTAGGGACACGTGATAGGGCTGGAGGAATTAAAAAAGGACTTTAAAAATAGCGAATAAGAATAGAGAACTAAAAGCACACATGAGATCCATTTGTTAACTGCCTGGACCCTGCAGTATGTACAAAAAGCGAAATAAACCAGTAGAATGGATAGGATCGAAGCAGAAGGAAAAAGAGAGGTTGGGGGAAAAGAAAGTAAAATATAGTATTTATGCCCGGACTAGAATAAATAGCTAAAATGAGTTTCTTGAAAGCCGAGGGGTTTGGCAGAGGTTTTTAAGAGTCTGTTCAAACAGCAGCTTGAGGGTAAAAAATGCAAGATACAAGATGGATATTCAGAGAGAAAAGCCCAGGTCCTCTTGCAAGATGACAGAGAAGAGTGGGAGTGACAAGGTAAAGTAGGGTGTCAAAGAAACCCCTGGAGGGAAGGGATACACCCGAGGAGCCAAACTGACATCCCAGCGGGCAGAGCGCTGCGCAAGATGTGGGGTTGGGAAGCGAGGGGAGCCGGAACTGATGAGTCTGGGGGCTGCTGCCCGGTCTTGGGTCGCCTGGGGTCTGTGTGCCATGGTGGCATCTCTGAGGAAGGTGAACAGAGAAGTGCCAGGATGGGTACTCGCAGAGAGAGAGGGAGGACATTAGGGATGGGGCCACCAGCATGGCTGAAAGTGGCCTCTGCCAGGCAGAGGCAGGATGCAGGATGCAGGATGCAGGGCAGAGCTGAGCACGGCTAACTCCAAGCTTGTTACCGGACATGCCAAAGGTGGGATGGATGACGCTCGCGCCCTCCCCCCATCCTTCTGCTTCAGAACTCTATAAACCTTCAAGACTCAACAAATGACAAAACCTTTCCCTGCAAGATTGAAACACGAATGTGCGGGGCCCAGGGCAGGGACTCCTGCAGCCAAATCTAAATGCAGGGCTGCTCTCTCCCATCTCCAAGACGCCCTTCCTCGGGCCATGTGGTTTCTTGGTCTCTCGCTGCACACCTCCGAGTTCCAAGGGAGAAGGGCCTGTGCTCCTGGTCAGCCTGACTCTCCTGTTGAGTAGGGTCTGAGTAATGGGCTGATGCAGATGACAAAAGCAGTCGGAGAAGGATGCCTGAGGACAAGTCCAGAAAGCTGAACACAAAAGGCAAAGTCTCCCATGACCCGGGCAGTGTCTTATATCATAGATCGATCTTTTTCGTAAAGTTTTTCTTCCTCGTCTTCACGATCCCCCCAACCCCCTGCCCCCTTCCTCACTTGCTAGTCCTTCTAAATCTTCCTCCCTGGCTCCGCTCCCTCAGATCCTTCTGATTCCACAGATGTGGGTGATCCTTGGGTGTCATCCCTAGAGCTCGTCTCACTCACGAACTCCCTCGGGTATCAAAAATCCACAGATACTCAAGTCCCTTTTATAAAGTGGCACAGGACAGTCAGCCCTCTGAATCTGCAGATTCCGCATCCATGGACCAAGGGAGCAACTGTGTACTTTGGAGAGGAGGAAAATGCACCAAGAAAATGGGAAACAAAATTAAACAAGTAGAAAAGAAACTAAATGTGTGGAAGATTTGGAAGTGCTGGTTAGGGGTCAGAAAGTAAGAGCTGAAGCAGCAGTTTCTGATGCCAATATTCGTGTGTGTCTCATTTTTGCTCTAGTAATAATCAAAGTTAACATTTAAAGAGCATTTATGATGTGTCAGGCAGTGTGCTAAAGGATTTACATGCATTAACTTATAAATACATGACTCTGCATGACAAACCTTGGAGATGCTATTAATGGCCTTATTTGTCGGATTGATGAAATTGAAAGCATTACTAAGTATGTTTTACAGATGTAGAAACGGAGGCTCAGAGAGAAGTCTCTCAGGCAAAGTGGTACAGCTATAAGTGGCAGATCTGGGATTCAAACCCAGGTCAGATCTGGGTTTAACTGCATGTTTGTATGTTTCACGGTCCCCCGTCGATGGTTAGTTTATCGAAGACAATGATGTTGTCTCATTTGTCTTGGCAACTCCAGAACACAGCCCGGTGCCTGGCACACAAGAAACACCCTTTAAACATTAGCTCAGACTTGGATCCACTTCGTGTAATCTGTGTTTGTTGAATGAATAAATGAATGACTGAATGTACTAACTAACGGACAACTCCCTTGGGTGCTAGCTGTGGATGGCTCCTCCAGGATGGGGTCTTGGGTTCCAGTAGCTGGGGTCTTTTTTGAGGATTTGTGAACAACAGGGGAATTTTGAATGGTGGTTTCTGTATCCACCATGGGAGTGGAGAATTGATCCATCATGTAGAACCAGGTCACAGTGTGGGGTGTTTTCACGCTTTGTTGTTGAAAGGGCAGAAAAGGACCAAGAAGACAGTCAGTGTGTTGGGGGGCTGGGTGGAGGGTGCTGGGGTATTATGTGGAGGGAGGGCTCTGCTCAAGAGAAAAAAAAAAAATTGAAAACACAAAAGGGACAGTCTGAAGAGAGGACGTTGGAAAAACAAACGCAGAGCTGAAGATGCAGAAGGCTGTCAGGGGAAGCCTGGGGGCTGATGTTGATGCCCTTGCAGAGACCTGTGAGTACAGAGCTCGGACAAAGCAGAGACAGGGTGTGGATGGTCTCACGGGCCGGCGGCTGGGTGGGGTGGGCCACGGTGCCAGCTCTTGAAGCCCAGCGCAAGAGGGATGCTGTTCTCTGTGCAAGGACGGGCCCACCGGAGCTCCGGGTGCTGGCTGGCTGAGCCTAAGAACTTGTGGAGCCAGCTGACCAGCTGACCATGACTGAGGGTGCGGGCTTGGGGAAGAAAAGTGAAGGGGGCGGGAGGGGAAGCTATAGTCACACTGAAGGAAGAACTTGGTGTCTTGTTAAAAGGCGGGAGAGAACAGCACAGAGGACCGTGATCCGGGGGACAGGCAACCGGGGACAAGAGAAACACTGGCGCGTTGAAATGTGCAAATGAGTTTTAGGGGAGAAGGAGTCACAGGCGCAAAACCCATCACAGAGAAAAACGGTGAAACAGAAGAAGGGGAAACAATGAAAATTGCAGAGTGTTCAGTTTGTGAGAGACTGATACATGATGTTCAGTGGTTGCTTTGGCTTTGGGGGCAGGAGAACTGTAAATACGGCTCATATGTAAATACCACTCACAACCTGAGAAGTCTGGAAGGCTTGGCTAAGACAATCTTTCTGCTGGCACTTCAACGACTATGAAGGAAGATATTTGCGGCTGAAAGGACCCTGGGTGTGGAATCTGAAAACTGGAGTTGAGAGCCAGGTTAGCCCCTGGGGGCGAGGACCAGCCACTGTCGTCCCATTGCTTCTGTGTCTGCAGCAGGGCAAGGGCAGGGGTTGCCTTTCACACGATCGATGCCTGTGAGGGCTGCATTAGCCACCTAGGGCTGCCACCTCAAAGGACCACAAACCGGGTGGCTTAAAACAACAGAAATCTCTCCTCTCCCAGTTCTGGAGACCAGAAATCCAAATCAAGGTGTCACAGGGCTACGTACCCTCCCAAGGCTCTGGGGGGATGCTTCCTTGCCTCTTTCAGCTTCTGGTGGCCCCAAGCGGTCCTTGGCTTGTGGCTGCAGCACTGTAATCCCTGCTCTGTCTTCACATGCCCCCACCCCCATCTCTGTGTGTCCGCTTTTCTTCTTCTAAGGACACCAGTCATTGGATTTAGGGACCACACTAAACCAGTATCATCTCATCTCGAGACCGTTACCTAATTACATCTGCAAAGACTCTATTTCCAAACAAGGTCACATTCTGAGGTCCCAGGTGGATACAGACTCAACACACCACAGGCTGCAAACAGCAATGAAGCAAAAGCACTGAGTAAATTTAAAAGATTTCCCTCATGCTTCTCCTTTTTCTTGTCCCTAAAAGGCCACTCTCCCTGTAGTGCCTCTTCATGCACCTCTAATGACTGCCTTGCCCACAGGATAAAATCCAGTCCCCCAGCTGGCACTGCAGACTCCAGATGCTTCTCCTGGTCTCTGTCACTGGAGTTTTCTCACCCTCCCCACGTCTTCCATCCTATGTTCCCAGCCAACTGACTTCCCCTGGATCTTTACCACTCAGTTGAAACCCCTTCAGGAAATTTTCTCAAATGACCCAAAGGTGAATCCTTCCTACTCTTGAACCCCTTTGGCAGATACTCTTTCCTCCTCTCATAGGGCAGCTAATCAGCTCTCCAGACTCCCTTTGATGAAGCCACCATTTACCTCTTGTCTTGTTATTTTTGTGAACTTAAGCCTTTTCTTCTGTACCAGTCAGGCCTTGAAGACTGGGTGTCTTTTTCTAGTTCTTTTTCTAGAATCTAGTTCTGTGCCTGGCACGATCCAGGTCCACAGCAGCTGTTACTGAATCATTTACTTCCCACCACACCACTGTTCCTGCCAAAAGTTCATCCTGGCTGCCTTTCCTGGTCACTTTGGTCCAAAGAGACGCCTTTCTCTTCTGAGCTCCTGGAGCAGTTAGCTCCAAGGTGGTCCAAACAAATGGACCACCTTGTTTCAGGATCCATTGTGTGTTCATCTGATAGACATTCAGTTCCTTGTTCATTCGTGAAGACTCAAGAAGTGCTGTTCAACCAATCACCATTCATTCACTCACTCATTCACGAAGTTTTCGTGATGCCCTTGCTCTGCCTGGCTCAGCACTGGGCTCCATCCTCCTATTCGGAGGGCAAGCAAACTTCCTCATCCCTCTTCCTTCTCCTCACAGGTACTAACACTGTTCAGAAGTTACACGTGTTCAATGTGACAGTTCTATTCAAATTGCTTCAGCTCATGCTTAAAGGACCAAGTCAAATAAGGGACTAAAAATGCTATCAGCTTAAATGAGGAGCTCAAACCCCTCTGAGAAGGCACCACAAGAGAACCAAGTCTGAGTTCTATGGCCAACGCTAGAAATTAAGGGCCGGGCGGAGGATGAGCCAGGCTTGGAGAAGAGGCTTCCCAACACCTTCTGCACTTGCCGTGGCGGGGAATGCAGAGGGCCGGGCTCTGCCTTGAGCATTTACCACCATGGTGACTGCCCTGTCCCACCATGGGCTCTGGTCAACCCCCTGAGAAGTCTTTCAGGGACCAGAAGGAAGCTGCAATGTGTTGTTCCAAACAGGACTTCCTGTGAGCGCAGCAGGGTCATGAACTGGGGACAAACAGACAGTAGTACGGCCGAGGCAGGACCCTGTGTGCAGTGTATCATGATGTACACTAAGGCAGGCTGAGAACACAGCTGCATCCCTCTTCCAATTCCACAATAAGGCTCACTGGCCGTTTCTCCTGCACTGGCCAGAAAGCAAGATCTACCACCCACTCTCCTGCATCAAGGGGGCCTCAGGGTGAGTGAATAAAAGCACTGATTCCAGGTGCTTCTCTGGCCTGAGTGTCTGAAGATGCCCTGGGCAGGGGACAGTGCCACCAGGGGCTCTGGGTAGAAGGGAACCACTTACCAGCGTTGCTCTGCTGCTTTGTGTTTTTGATGTAGGCGGAGAACTTGGAGAAGATGTCGATGCCCGCTGTGTTGGATTCCCGGTGCTTCGCAGCCAGTCTGGGGTACCTGGAATGCAAGACCAGTGTTCTAGGGTCAGTGAGAACTCGGAGGTCCTTTAAGGGAGAGCCCCTTCCCATCACCTCACGATGGCAACACTCTTGTTTCTAGCAGGATCTACAAATCTTTTGGGGTTTTTCCAACCCATCCTCTAGGGAGGGTAGGCACTTGCATCTCTAGTTCAATGATAGAGGAAACTAGAGTCCAGTGAGGCGTGGAGAACTGCCCAGGAACGCAGTCTGTGGGCAGAGAACCAGAGCACCACTCAGAGGGTCCAGGGTGTATTCTCTTCCTGGGACCACCAACAATGATGCAGCAATGCCCAGGCCTTAGTCATAATTCTGAATGAGTTCGCCTCTGCATCAGGTGGGGTCCCAGACTTTTCCCCAACCCATGTTAAAATAACTATCCACTGCCAGGCCTACGATTATAATCCTAGCTGCATGGAGCTAATTCTGGAAACAAGGAGGTGCTAGGCACCTTGGCACTGAGGCCTCGAAATCATCTCTTGAAAGGAATGCTACTCATGGTCCTCTTGTGAAATATTCTTCTTATTTGTGTGCAGGAATAAGATGCAGAAACTACCAGGCTACGTCAGTGGGACGAGCATTTACAATTGTTTTCTTTCCAGGCGTGGAGATATATTTGCAATGACCCAGCGCCTCTCCCTCACGCATTCTTTCATTTTGAAGCCAGAAGAATATAAGAGGCAAACTGGGGTTAGGGCTCTTTCCTACTGGCCTTGAGACCAAACGAGGCAAACTTGCTTTGACCCCACTGGCACCATCAAAACAAGCCATTCTAATTTTCAAAAAATATTATTTCACAAACATTTTACATGGATGGCCAGGCAAGGGTGGGAGGAGACGGGGGATAATTGCTTGGTCATCATTATCACCAAGTATGTGGACCTTTGTGATCTCTGGGTGAATAGTGTGGGCTGCGAACTATTTGGCTACTTTATGTTTAAAATGCAAAATCCTTTTTTTTTTTTTTTTGGTTTAATGTTTTAAATAACTTGAACCAAAATGCCTGTAACAAGTATTTGTGTTCTTTCATTTTTTGGCTTCTCCACTGACCATTAGCTAGGACCGCCCACTCTTGGGCCACATTAGGTGGCTGTTAAATTTCAGATACTGCCATTGGACGAGTCCACAGAAAGTCACTGGGTCCAGCCCTCTGCCGAGGGTCAGATACAGAGGCATTATCGTCCTCATTTTATGGGGAAGCAACTGGAGACTAGAGAGGTTAAATGGCTATTTGAGGGCTCATGGGTAATAAATAGTGGAGGGACCCTGAGAACCCAGTTTTGGGGCACTGAAGCAGTGATCCTCCCACGCCATCACATCACTTCTCCAATATCAGCAAAAGCTAACTTGTACTGTGTCCACTACGTGCCAGACACTGCTCTAACCCCTTCGCAGTTTCATCATTTACTCCTCACAATTTCATTGGTATCGTCATTAGCCTCATTTCCCACAGAAGACAAACGAGACACAGAGAAGCTAAGCAATTCGTCTAAGTTCACGTGGCCAGGTGGCAGACCCAGGAGCCCAACCCAGGCAGTTTCACTCTGGAAGCCCAGATCTTAAGTTCCATGTCTTGTGGCCTCTCACCTACTCTGCTGTTTACCCTCCAAGCCCCCAAACACCCCTTGGAGCTGGGCTGAGCACCATGGAGGAACTCCCCTCAACCACCAGGAGGGGGCGCTCTGCACAGGTTCTGCACACATATTTTCCTGAATACCCTGGGAATCATCAATTCATCTGCTCTGACTTGGGGTACAAAGCAATTGCTCCTGCAGGATGCTAGGTTAATCTTCCAAGACAAGGGAATTTAGGATCATCCATCCCTATTTTGGCTTTCTCACATAGAATCTGGCATGCTCTTAAAATGGAATGCCTTAAATTATTTTAATGTATACCAAGTGCTCCTTGTTTTTGCTTGATAAGGTAATAATGTAAAGAGAGAAGGGCCTAGATAATGCATTTTTCCTTTGGGTTTGTTGGGTTTTTTTTAATTTATGCCATCATTTGATCAGACGTCCACTAATCTGACCATTTCTTCATGGCCAGTGTGGGCCAAACATGATTGGGTGGTAGCAAATCCAAGACAGGCAAAAAAGGGCCATGTGTTCAGGGAGACCATGCGAGTGCCATCCTGTTTTCTAAGCGCTATGATTCATTGAGATTTGACTTTATAGCATAATGTCCCACTTGAAGACTGTCCTTGTGGGAAGTGTGTCTTCAAATATTAATCTTACAGAGTTTGGTAACTAGATTTGGGGCAGCTACTGTACAGGATGTTAAGTGCTTTTATTTTAGCTCCATATTTACACTGCATTTTAAATATGCAAATAAGTGGGTTCCAGGGTACATTTTGTTTCTCTAAAAGGCTAACAAATAGTGCTTCATTTATAGAAACATCTTTGAAATAAGATTGTGATGTCATCTGGTGACAATCAAAGAGATGGGCAATTTCTCTCACTCAGGGGTGAGCAAATGATGGCCTATGGGCCAAATCCAGCTCAACATTTGTTTATGTACCTCCCGTGAGCTAAGAATACTTTGTATACTTTTAAATAATTGAAAAAAATCAAAAGAAGTATATTATTTTGTGACATGTGAAAATAATATGAAATTCAAATTTCAGCATTCTCAGATAAAACACAGCCACATCCATTTACTTACGTTGTCTATGGCTGCTTTTACTCTACTAAGACTATACGGCCACAAAGTCAAAAATGCTCCCTGGCTCTTTCCAGGAAAGTTGGCCAACCCCTGCTCTCAATAATGAAAATTTCTCCCCACTCTGTTTTTAAGATATCTTATTTCAAATGCATTCATTTTAGATATGCACTTAAGCTTCATTCTGGGAAGTAAAACAGTTGGCCACTCATCAAAACAATTTTTTTTGTAAATAGTAGCAAAAAAAAATAAGATATGATTGCAGATGGAAATGCTCTGATTGGCTTAGAGTCCCAAAAGACGTCTCACTGACTAACCATAGGCCACCACGCCCCTGAACAAAAGGACTCCATGCAACTAAACCAACATGCAGTAAGCACCTACCAGGGGCCAAGCCCTGTCCCTGGCATTGGGGATACACTGGAGAAAAAGAGAAACAGTCATCTTGTCCTCATGGGGTGACCTCTGCTGATTCCAGGGGCTCTTCTGGCAGCCTGAGTGTTGACCCTCTGTTTTCAAATAAGCTAAAAAGTGGAAGGAAGTCCCCTCTCTCCCTCCTCTGTTATTCCTGCTTCCTCACCTCACCAAACCCTCACTGGAGAAGCAGATTAATGCTTCTGACTTTTCTGCTCCTGAACTGTGTGCTTGCCTTGTCTTGTCCCCGCTACTTAAACAAATGATCCCTGGAGGTGGATGGGGTCTGGCTTATTCATAAAAAGACAACCACTGGCATCTGTGGATTTACGACCTAAGCTCACCAATTGTTTTTATGATTACACCTGGGAGACGGTCACAAAAGAGGCACTGACCGCTCTAGCTCTTCAAGCTGCCACATAATGAGCTCTGACTCTATGTCAGGCACTAGGTTAAGCAGTATCATCTTCAATAATAGTCCCTCGAGATCAACATGACGGTCATCAGTTTATAGATGTGAGAATTAAAGATTAGAGACGGAATGAGTAATTTATCTGCAGCAGAGACCACACATGCTCATTAAATATCCATGTGCCTCTCTGCATTTCCCAGCTCCTCCCTCTCAGATAGGTTGGGGTCATGTTGACTGGATTCTGACCAATAGTATGGGAGGAGAAGTGATGTAACCACTCATAACCCTGGGCTTTAAAAATATTTTGCAGGATCCTTCTCCTCCCTCTTTCCCTGCTGAAGGAGTCTTGGAAGAAATGTATTTCAAAAGCTACAAAATGGAAGAGGGCCACACTACCCACTCTGACTCCGCATGAGTGAGAAATAAACCTGTATTCTGTTAAGCTACTGAGATTTTGTGGTCAATTTGTTACTTCGGTGTAGCACAACCTGGTGGTTCAGATTAGAACCCAAGGCATTCTGACTCCAAAGCCCATACAGTAAGTCCCCTACATACGAACCTTCAAGTTGCAAACTTTCAAAGATGCAAACGTGCATTCGCATGTCCAATCACGTAAGTTAGTTCACGTGTCTGGCGTACACTGTCACGTGCATGCATCCTCTACAAGTGGTTGTACTTTTGTGTACTTTACTGTATAGTATTGTAGAGAGTACAGTAGTACAGTATCTTTATTTCAAGCCCCGGATGTCCGGAAGCAAGCATAAAAGCAGCAGTGATGTAGCTGGTACCGCTAAGAAGTGCCAGCTGTTGTATTGTACTACTGTACTTTTCAAGGTACTGTACTGTAAGATTAAAAATGTTTTATTTTTTGTGTTTGTTTGTTTTTTATGTATTATTTGTGTGAAAAGTATTATAAACCTATTACAGAACAGTACTATATAGCCGATTGTGTTAGTTGGGTACCTAGGCTAACTTTGTTGGACTTATGAACAAATTGGACTTAGGAACAGGCTCTCAGAACAGAACTCGTCCATATGTAGGGGACTTACTGTACTTTCAGCCACAATGCCATCCTGTCCTTGGTACTGAGGCTGCTTCTCCACCTCCCAGAGGATCAGAAGAAACTTCGTGATTTTTACTATCGTGAAATATCCATAAACATTTCTTAAAATAATGAATTCACAGTGTCTTCCAATTCTGGTATGGCTCTGAACACTGTTAATACTCGTGTGATAGTTGACTGACTAAATGACAAGACATGTAACTAGACTCTATCCGTTCACTCCCCTGAATTTTTATCACTGTTTATTTCAAACCGCAACCAGCTCTGGGAAAGCACTTTGAAAAATTCGTGGAATCATAGACCTTCTGCTGAAAGGCATCTTAGAGACTATGTAGTTTCAGAGATGAGGGAATGGGGAGGGTCTGAGAGGGCGCGAGGCTTGGCCAAGTTCATACAACAAGCACTGTGTAGAAAGGTGGCCGGACTTTGGTCTCCTGACTCTCACTTCTGGATCCCATTAACTCGGGCCATTCCACGAGGATGAGGATGAAAGGTAAAGGCAGCATGTCAACAATAATCCCGACGCTTCCCTGTGGAGCATTAACTGGGTCAGTCTAAGGAGAAGGATGGAAGTTCGTCTCATTTGGAAACTTCTTGAGACTTCCTAGATTCCTCACTTTGACACCAAATGCTTTGTGGAACCAAATGTGATCTTTTAAAAAGATTGCTGGAGTGTTTGTATGTGGGTTTTTTCCTTTAAAAAATAAAGCTAAGGGGAAAAAGGCTCCCACAATTTCTTGGCTCTCTGGCAGCTTTTACAAACAGCAGTGTGATGAGAAACACATGCCGACCAGCGTTTGTGGAACAGAAACGGGGGTTTTGCTGCCCCCTAGAGGACCAGAAGGCCAGGCTGCCCTCCTCCTGGGGCCTCTGGACATCGGCCACCTGACCGACCTCCCAGCTAGAGTTGGTGGGAAGCCAGCCGAGGTGGGTGGCTTTGCTGTGGGCAGAAGAGCCGGTCTCCCTTTGCAGGGCTGAAGCACAGGTTTGCTGACATTTCCTGGGAGGTAATTATGGCACCTGCCCCAGTCTGATCCATACAAAGGCATCTAAAGGACACTCCTGGGGGCTCTGCAATGGTTGATGGTCTCATCACTAGGGCCCCACCTTGGTGCCCTTCTGGAGTTGTGCATTTTAAGAGTTTTGAGGTTCTGCTACCGGGGCGTGGCGGACCGTAGGGTCACTGACACGTCAGGAATGGACTTAGTAAAACCTCCTACACACACTGCAGTCCAGAGGGACCTGGACCAGATGAAGCAGAGCTCAGGACAGGTGGAGAGAGAAGTGAAGAGGCAGCGTCTATGTCCTGCACAGCTTAGCCTGATTCGGATCATGGAAATTTTCCAGAATCTGGTGATGGCCCTCCTCTGGAAGAATCTACCTGTACACATGGGCATACAATTCCAGCGGGGGCGGGGGGTCTCATGGGCCCCCTTGGTCCTGTTGGGGATGTAGATTAGAGAGCCCTGAGTTAGAGAAACAGCCCCGCAAAGGCACCGCTGGACGGGGATTGAGGGAGCCTGGCTAAGATGGCCGTGAAGGGTCATCCTTTCACAGGGGAGGGCATGGAGGCCGAGAGCAAGAAAGGGACTGGTTTGAGGGGTCACAGTGCATCACTGGCAGATCCAGGAGTGGACCTCAGGCCTCCAGGCCCAGCCCAGCCCAACCCTGCACGCCTCCACCCACCAGTCTGGCTATCTATCCTCCGCATTGTTTCAGTTTCCCATTCCCTACTGGCCTTGATGGAAGCAAGGACTCCTGCGTGCGGGTATTACTTCTAGAAGGGAAAATGTTAACTTCATCGTGGACTTTTCCCTCTGGATCTCCCAGGCAAAGTCCAAACTCTATTTAGTTATTGAAAACAGCATTCATTTTCTGTTGTTGGATTTCAAACCAGAGCCAGCAATGAGGTTAAGTCCCAAGGGAGGAAGAAGGAGCCTGAGCCCACTGGGGGTCTTTTCAGCAAAGTGGCTGGTCTGGTGTTACGGGTGGGGCTGCCCAGCTGATTTAATCCATGCATTTATTTTAAAGTCTATTGGACTTGAGGCAATTTTCCACACTCAGTACGGAGATAAACTGTCCTAATGTGGATGACTGAGAATACATTTTTAGGAAGAATGTATAAATGGTTGAGGCTTAATTAGATCACGACTGGGAGTTCTGATTTAACAGTGATTTGCTAGATGTGTGACCTTGGGCAAGTTACTTAACCTCTCCAATCCTCAGTTTCCCCAGCTATCAAATTAGGATAATGATAGCACCTACCTTTAAGGGCCCACTAAGTGAGGGCTATATAAATATCAATTAAAAAATAAAACTTCTGGGCTTCCCTGGTGGCGCAGTGGTTGAGAATCCGCCTGCCAATGCAGGGGACACAGGTTCGATCCCTGGTCCGGGAAGATCCCACATGCCACGGGGCAACTAAGCCCATGCGCCACAATTACTGAGCCTGTGCTCTAGAGCCAGCAAGCCACAACTACTGAGCCTGCATGACACAACTACTGAAGCCCACATGCCTAGAGCCCGTGCTCTGCAACAAGAGAAGCCACCACAATGAGAAGCCCACTCACCGCAACGAAGACCCAACGCAGCCAAAAATAAATAAATAAAATAAATAAATTAAAAAAAATAAAACTTTAAAATAAATGCAAGATGGTCATTTTTATAGTCAATCCCACTTATTTTACCTACTAAGTATGTCCTAAAATCCTTCCTACCCCTCTCCCCCCATTTCACTGTCACTGCCTTAGCCCAGCTCTCCAGTCTGTCTTACCCGGAATGTCACCAATTGGCTCCTCCTAGTTGATTTCTAGGAGCTTTTCCTCCTCTGCCCTCCCCCTCTTCCCGCATCCCCCAAAGTAAGCCTGAAAACTGATTCTCCAACACTTTTGCTTAAAGCTTTTCAGTGACTATCCTACAGGATAAAGTCCGTGCACACCTTACTCTATATGTAATATTATTGTTCCAGTCTTTTTTAAAACAGTGATTGTTTGAATCCCTGATTTCAGTAGAGTACAATGAACAAGTCTAGTTTCCAGCAGCTTTTAGAATTCACCTCTCTTCTCTTCACTCCTCTTTCCCATCAGGAGCAGCTTATCTACCGGACAAGAACCCACAGCCCTCTGGCCTCTCCTCTCCCTGAGCTCGTTTTCAGAAGAGGAACTGCTTTCAGTCCGTGTTTTTCATGTTTAATTACGGGCTCCGACCTGACAGGGTCAGATTTATGACTCTTATTCATACCTTGGTGTGGTTTTAAGTCATGGGATTACCTCTCTCCTGGCTGACTTTTCACTTCGTCGGCCTTTCAGCTCTTGTTCAGCAATGAGGGAGCCTTTGCTTTCACTCAGGCAGAGGGACCTGGCGTTAAGGGGCATCAGCTCTTGGGGTTGGACTTTGTGGAGCAGGTTTGAGACTGGCATCCCTTTGGGGGTGGGGAGGGCCATGTGGGACTCTCTCTTTGCAAAGAGGGTCCTGGGCTCTGGATTGATGAGGATCCTTTGGAAATCTCCCCCAGGATCTAGTAAAGCACAAGGACCCCCCCCCCGTCATTAGCTCAAGAAACAAGCAGCTCATTACTTTTCGGGGGTCAAAGTCTCCTCAAGGAACTCCTCGATCTTATTGACGTCCGTCTTCACGTCCCCGTTGAAGGTCAGGAAGGGCGGATGGGTGCCAGGGGCGAGGTTGTGCAGGTCGGCTGGCTTTCTGTGGAGAGAGCAAGGTTCAGGGGGTGGCTTACACCAGGGCGCTTCACGGACAGGGAAGCCCAGGGTGTACTGTCCATTAGACGCCCGTCAGCAAAAACAGACCCGGTGTGGGGTGTAGGGCAGAGGAGGTTGGAGAGATTCTGGAAGGATGTGGTGTGACACAGGATATCCGACTGGTGGAATTCAGTGAGAGAGGAGCAAGTCGGGATGGACTTTGAAAAAGCAGTGTGATCACAGGTGAATATCTAAGCTAAAACCAAGCTTCCGATACCCAGGGAGGACGTTGGGCTTTGCTTTCAAAAGGTCCTTCACCCATTAGCTTTACAAAAATGCACGAGGCAGAATCCCAAACTTTAAATATTCATGAATTCAGTCACGCTTTTACACTAAGAACGATCTTCTCTGTACTTTAAGGTTTGCGCAATGGGAAGGAAGTGACCTTGTGTTTGACATGGGCCCCTATTCACGTCCAAGGGTGAGCTTCTGGGCTCCCCACAGCCGGTCAGAATGGAGGTGCAGAGACGGAGCAAAGCAAGGGGAAGAAGGGCTGGCGGATGGATGGAGGGAAGTGGGCAGGGAGAAGGCTGCACAGAGGACAGAGGGAGGAAGAGGAGAAATAATGATGGAAACTTCCCCGGGCAGGGCTGGAACACCAGAGTCACCCAGAACGCTCTCTCTGAGAATGCCACACTCCTTGTGGGAGGCAAGCGTGGAAAACATTAGATGGAGGAACCGAAAAGGAGTAAACAACGGGGAAAAGGAGTCTGTAATGAAACACATTCCTGGCGTAATCAGCTTGGGAGGGGAAGAGAAGAATTTCAATTAAGGTGCCCCTCCCACGTCCTTGCCCAACACACACACTCTCCAGCTGCCTTCTGTGGCACTTGGAACTCCTCAGACAATTGACACTGAAAGCATTTCTAAAATCTAATTTCCTTAGTCCCTGTGTTTATTTTGTGAGTGTTCTTCCTTTCACACATTCTTTACCTTCTCCTCCTGTTTTTGAAAGCTCACCTAAGGCAGCAATGCTTGGGTTCTCAGCAGGGAGGGAAAATCTATACTGATTTTATTTTTCAGCAATGACTTCTCTGTGGCTTAAAGATCCAGAAATTATTAAGGATGTTTTTTTTTTTTTCTAGGACTCAAGAGAACAATGGCCTCTGGAGTCTGGCATCCTTGGGAAGTACTGCCCTGACCGCTGTAGCCCAGCTGACGTTGCCAATGGACACTGGTCAGGGGTGGCCCCCTCTCTTTGTTGACCCTCTTCAGTAGTTATGAAATTATGTAATTAGAACTTAATTACATATTGCCAAGTCTAACTTACAGATTATTTAATGTATATCAGTTCTCCTTCCCTGCCTGGATTGCCAGCTCCATGAGGGCAGGATGATGCTAAGAAGAGCCAACATGTGTGGTGCTCTTGCTAGAAGCCAGCAAAACACAATGCAAGTGGTCCATGGCCTGCCTCATCAGATCCTCACAATAACTCTAGAAACAAGGCATAACTTTTATCCCCATTGTACAGGTAAGGCAACGGACTCAGAAAAGAGAAGGTTCAAGGTCACTCCACCAATACACGGTGGTGCCAGGATAAGAAATTAGTTTTATTAGGAATTGCTAAACTTCACTGTATCATACATTTAAAAAATTCCTTAATTCATATACATATATATATAATATATATATAAATTTTTTTTCCAGTAAGAAATTCTCCTTATCTATAAAACTGGAGTCGTGATACTTGCCTGGCCCACTTCAAAGGGTGTTGGCAGGATCGGACGTGATAACAGCTAGGAAAGAGCCTTGTAAGGATCTAAGGAATGCTGGGGTGGCTCCCTCTCCCATTCTGATCCCCAGCCAAATACGAGTCTACTTTCACAGATGATACTCCAAAGACCTCCTATTCTCCACTGAAGGAAGCCATCCTTTCCAACTGTATGCAAGTCTGCTCTCTTTAGTTGTCACAGACAATATCTGCATTTTGTGTGTGTTTTCATTCATTTGACAGAAATTAGTCAGGGCCCCGAATGAATGAATTGGCTGCTATGGCAGATACAAAGAAACTTAAAACATGATCTCGACTTGCCCTTGAGGAATTGAAGATCTGATGCGAATGACAAAACAAACTTCGCAACTGATGTGTCCTGAAGAACGTGGCATTTGAACCAAGAAGATCGGTTTTTAGTGGCAGCCCCTCCAATTCCAGGTGGGCACCTTGGACAATTCATTTAAATGTGTCTGTCTTGGTTTCCTCATATAGAACGAAGAAATAAGATCTCCTTCACAGGGTTACACTTTATGTGATTTTTTATGGGAAAGCACGTGCTAGTTGTAAAGCATCAGGATTGTAGATATCGTAAATTGGTGAGATGCAAAATGGACCATAGGTGAGTCTGGAGGGAGGCTGAGTGATAGATTTGCCTGAGAGTGGTAGGGTGGGAGGGGGAAGCTTCTCAGGGGAGGGGGTTGCTTCTGGGGGCTGGGCACCATCTCTCCGTTCAGGAAAAACAGAGAGCCTCTGTGAGACAGAGGAAGCATCCCAGGCAACGGCTGGAGGCCAGAGGGACAAGGGCAGCGGAAGGTGGTCCAGCCTGCCAGAGGCAGATAGGTCCTGGGAGATAATGTTGGGAAGAACCAAGGCAAAGACAAAGGAGGGCTGCAGATGCATTTATGCTGCAGGCAATGGGAAATGTCAGGAGGTTTTCTGAGTAGGGTGAGCCACATGATTAAAGGATTATTTTAGGAAGAATATCCTTATGATAATATAAAGGATGGATCAGAGAGAGACAGAGAGAAACCAGAAGGATGAAGACCAGTTTGAAGAACAGAGAAACAGTCCAGCTGCCAGTGGTGGGACCCACACCATGTGTGGGCTTTGGGAATGGACAAGGGAGCCTGGAAGTAAGAGACAGCACGGTGAGAGAATGCCCTGGGCTTGGCGACTGACGGACAATGGGGGTGGCAAGAGAAGGGAGCTGGAAACGTTTCAGTGCCTAGAAAAATGGAAGAACAAAGGAATTCAGGAGGGGACCCCAATTCAAAGGGAAAATGAAGGTACAATTTTTGACACACAGATTTTAAAGTGATAACAGAAAATGCAAGTGGAAATATCTAGAAGAGAGCAGGGTTCTGGGTATGGAATAATTGACATAAAGGTGACAAGGAGAGTATGCTAAGCTCACTGGGGGAAAGCTGTGGCAGGAGATAAATACCCAGGGAGTGAGCCTGAGCCAGTCCACATTTAAAGGACAGGCGGAGGAGAGGAAAGAGAAGAAAGATGGAAACAGTGTGGCTTGTGATGGTGAACAATGCCCGTATTTTTAACGGCCATTAAAACTGCACTTTAAAAGCAGAACGCTAGTAACTCTCCATCCCGGTCGCTAATGCAGAGCTCTCACACAAAGGAGTTCTAAAGATGGGAACATAGTGGGAGAAATGGTCTGGATCCCAACGCCTTGGAAACTCAACCTCTCACACCTGAAGTCCGGCTGGGGTCCCCTAGGTTGGGGGCACTAGTAGGACCAGAATGGCTCACTCCCAGATTTTTAGATGCCGTGCCCATCTCTGTGCCAGACACTCTCAGTCGAGATACCCATTGTCCATTCCCTCCTTCTTCCTTGCTAATCGGGACTTGCTCTGTTCCAAGGGTGTTGCTGGCTTTTGCAGCCTCCCTTGTAACTAGGGGTCTGGCCAACAAGGTGTGAGCAGGAGGCTGCTGGGAGCCTCGAGGTTTTCGCCCTCCCTCATGGAAGAGTCTCTCTTCCTGCAGAGAAACATATTGCTCATGAAGGCAGCATCCTTTACCTTTTCAGATCCACAGTGGTGACATTGAACACAACTCCCTTCAGCCAGAGGATCATGAAGAGGCGCTGAGAGAAGGGACAGTTGCCGATGCTTTCCCCATCGATCCCAGCCTAGAAAGCAAAGCACCAGAGTCCTGAGTTAGCTTGTGCACATTAGCCAGAAGGAATATAGGATTATAACAGCCAGAGCCCAGTCTGAGCAGAACCGAAAGTCCATGCCCCAGCCTTCCTTTAAAGTTGCCCTCTAAGATTTATCCTTGTCTTCCGAATGTTTATGCAAGGTGACACCTGGCACAGGGTGAGGACTCAATAAACACGTGCAGAACTGAATGTGAGTTTCCAGCATGGTGATTATGGACAGTCATAACTTTCTGAAACCATTGAACCCTTGCATCTCAGGGTAAAAAGAGACCTTCAGCATCACATAATCTTAACACAAATGATGTCGGACCAACTTCTCTACTCCCGAGTAATCATCTCGTCTATGCTTGAATATCTCCACTCACCGGCAATGTGTATCTCTCAAATCAGTCCATTCTGAGGACAGTTCGAACTATTTCTAACCAGTTCAAACCAAAGAAATCCTTTTCTTTGGTTATACCTCACCAAAGTATGTTCCTCTGTAGTTTATCTTCTACCCTTTGGTCCTTGCTCCATGAAGATGTCATGAGTACAGATCCTCAGATTTTGACCCTATCGCTTTCTATCTTGTCAGCAGGCTCAAGACTTTAATCAATGTCCCACTTAGTTGTGACTACTACTTGACCTAGTGTCAATAAACCATTCATTTGTTAAATTATCCTTTTACTCAACGAATACGTATTGACCATGTACAAGGCACTGGAAGAAATTACACAGGGGATTCAAAACTGCATTTACTCGGGAGCTAATGGCCTCCCGTGGGGTGGGCTGGGGGATGAGATGGGAACACATAGAAAACCATGACAGATAGCATTATTGAGGACCTCCACACTTCTGCTCCCCACATTTCCCCTTCTCAGTACCCTCCTCAAAACAGCAGATTATTTTTTTTTGGTCTGAAAGGCAGGTCTATCTTTACCTCTGAGTAGGCTGCAGAGATGTGAATTTTATAAAGAATACACTTTCAGCAAACATACGAACAAAAAGTTTGGGGAACTGATCTCTGTGTAATTTTTTTTTCCAGTGAGTGGTTTATTGGCCCCAAAATGGTACTTGGAGGGAGAAATCACCCACTCATTCTAGTTTGCTGTTGGCTCCCCTGGAAACCGTGGTGGCATCAGGACCAGGCTCCACTAACAGGGAGGGTTCAAAGAGGGAAGGCCCCCCAGCCTTGCTTGCAAAGCTGTCAGCAATCCAACCAACATCCTGGAATGGGGGCTTACTAAGATTTCTTTTTCTTTTTTTTGAAAGAGAAGGAGAAAAAAACTACCCTCCAAGCTCAGCACATTAGTTTTCCCCTCGAGGTTTGTTTGCTGTGGGGTTCGGGTGGGAAGGCAGGTTTGTGTCCTTATTTCTACCTGGCTCATCGCTCCCAGCAGAGGCTCAGGTTTATAATGGAAAACTGGCGCCTTTGATGGTATTGCTTGTAGGTAATTGCTATGAAATTACAGTTATTTTACCTCTCTCTTAACTCCACCCAGAACCCCATCCTGATTCAGTTCTCACTTTCCTTAGTGCTGGAGACAGACCCACCCTGAGTGTTTCAGACACCACGGCTAGGTTATAGAAAATCAGAAAGGTGGAGGGCAACAGGGTGGGTGCCACCCCTGCCCACAGGGCTAAAGTTACTGATAAAGCCACACTCAGACAGGCGACTATGAATTTAATAATAGCTCGTTGCAAAACTTGAGTTGATGACATCAGTTCCCTATGACTTTCTTTCCCAAGAAGCACTCATCTGACAGGTTCCTGGTCCTTTAAGACATCCTGACAAAGGAACTTTTCCCCAGGGCCGGTTATGGTGTAAGTGACAAGTGGAGAATTAAAAAAAAAAAAAAAAAAAAGCCACGGTCCACACACTCTCATCTGTTTTACCTCCGGGGGTGGAGGTTGGGGTGGAGGTGGTCATAAGGGGATTGAAGGAGGTACTACTGAATTATTGGAATTCTTATTAGCTGGACCAAAAATTCATATAATAATGTTAATAATACCAACGAATGTCTATACAGTCAGGCACTGTTCGAAGTGCTTTACGTATATTATTAACGCATTTATTCCCCATGCGAAACCTGTGTAGTGAGATAGTGTCACCATTTTACAGATGTGGAAGCTGAGGGGAAATTACAGAGAGGGGAAATCACTGGTCTGAGGGTCCCTGGAATGAACCCAAGCGATCTGGCTCCAGATTCTGAGCTCTTAACTGCCATACTCAGACTCCACCCTGAGGACCCAGCCCAGACGGGTAGCACGTTCACCCAAGGTCACAGAGCAGGAGGCGCGGGTGCTGGATGTGCGTGATGCATCCCAGCCTTCAGTCCATGTGCCACAGCTCTGCGGGCTGGTGGTTGTCACAGCTCCCCACATTTCCACTATTGTCTTATATTATGATTCTAGACCTAGTAGACAAAAATTGCCAAAAGACCAAGAGAAATAATATGCGAGGATTTTATGATTTACCCTTACTGTCTTTGCATCTCTCTTGAAGCTTCCCCTTCCCTTCCCTTCCCTTCCCTTTTCTTGTGCTAGGAACATTTAACATGAGATCTACCCTCTTAAAAAATGTTTCGGTGCACAATGCAGTATTGTTGACTGTAGGTCCAGTGCTGTAAGCAGCTCACTTTGCTCAAATGAAACTGTATTCCCGTTATTAGCAACTCCCCACTCCCCCCTCCCCTTGCCCCTGGCAACCACCTTTCCACTCTTTGATTCTATGACTTTGGCTATTTTAGTTACTTCATATAACTGGAATCATGCAGTATTTGTTTTTCTGTGATCAACTTAATTCATTCACCATAATGTCCTCGAGATTCACCCATGTTGTTGCATATTTTAGAATTTCCTTCTTTTTTAAGGCTGCATAGTATTCCACTGTGTGTGTATACCACAGTTTCTTTATCCATTCATCTGTCAATGGACATTCAGGCTGTTTTCATATCTTGGCTATTTAAATAGTGCTACAATGAACACAGGGGTGCTAAGATCTCTTCCAGATTCCAATTTCAATTATTTTAGCTAACTACCTGGAAGTTGGATTGCTGGATCACATGGTAGTTCTATTTTTTATTTTTTGAGGACCCTCCATACTGTTTTCCATAGTGGATGCACCACTTTGTATTTTCACCAACAGTGTGCAAGGGTTCTAATTTCTCCACATCCTCACCAAGACTTGTTGTCATTTGTTTTTTCCAGAATAGCTACCTTGACAGGGGGCGAGGTGAGATCTCATCATGGTTTTGATTTGCATTTCTCTCATGATTAGTGACGTTGAGAATTTTTTCATATACCTGTTGGCCATTTGTATGTCTTCTTTGGAGAAACATCTATTCAACTCCTTAGCCATTTTTCAATTGGGTTATTAGGGTTTTTTTTTTTTTACTATTGAGTTGTTTAGTCTCCTCTTTTCTTCCTTCACAACTCACCAGTTGCCCATGGAAACCATCTGCTAAACTCATGGGTTAAATGTGGTGAGCTTGTGGCAACCACTTAAAACATTAACCAAAAACTTGGTGGGGCTCAATGGGACCCCAGGCCCTGAAAAGTATGAGGGAAAATCCAGATGGGCTGTGGTCCAAAGAGGCTCTGAGCAATGTGGGCTGGGGACAGGCAAAAACATGGTGTACTGGGTTGAATAATGTTCCCCCCAAATTCATGTCCACACAGAACCTGTGTGCATGACCTTATTTGGAAACAAAATCTTCACAGATGAAATCAAGTAAAGATGAGGTCACGCTGGATTTGGGTGGGCCCTAAACACAACTGGTGTCCTTATAAGAAGAAGGAAATTTGGACACAGACATAAAGGAGAAGGTCATATGAAGAGAGATTGGAGTGATCTGTCTGCAAACCAGGGAACACTAAGGATGGCCGGCAGACCCTAGAGGCTAGAGGAGACAAAGAAGGGGTCTTCTCTAGAGATTTCAGAAAGAGCATGGCCCTCATGACAACTTGATTTCAAACTTCCAGCCTCCAGAACTGTGAGAATACATTTCTGTTGTTATAAGCCACCCAGTTTATGGTCATTTATTTTGGCAGCACTGGGAAACGAAAGCAAACAGTAGGGTCAAAGGAGAATGGTGTACAGCTACTGGCAAACTTCCCAAGTTCACAGTTCTGCTTTGCCATGGGCCTCGCGTGCACACAACTGCCAGCCAGCTATGACCCCAAAGTACTGTCTGTTCCCTAGATATAGTAAATTTATTTACTATTAAGCGTATATACTATACTATACCTTGTTATACTATACAGTATTATATACTATATTAAGTTGTAATAAAACATAAAATATTATACACTGTATAATATTACATACGATAATAGTAATAGCATGATGTAATTATATAGGTTGTATGATTATACTTTATATGTTGTATGCCAGCTAAGTCATATTATATGTTCTGAAATATTGCCTTCCACATAGTCTCTCCCCCATATGGTGAGCTTGGCTTTCCCCAAAACACGACTATGTTTTATTCACGTTACCTTCAGCAGCAATAAGCACAGGTACCTGAAACTGAGTTGATATTCAGTGCCTGTTAGAACGGATACATGTTGAGGGGAGGGTGATATTGTTCCACTTTTGTGGCTTGAGTATCACAAAATTTTGATGTTAGCCCTCTGAAGAGCATCCTGAGAAGAAAGCTTGGGTTGTAGAAGACATTATAGCAGGAGATCACGGTTCTAGACCCACCTCTGCCTGTAATTCACCGTGTGACCCTGAGTCTCAGTCTTTGCGCTTATAACTTCCCTCAGTGTTGTGAATTCAAGTGCCTAATGAAATTAAGCAGCTTACGACAGCAGTTCTCAAACTCTTTGGTCTCAGAATCCTTTTATGCCTTTCATGATTGGTGAGAATCCCAAAGAGCTTTTGTTCATGTGGGTTATAGCTATCGATATTTACTGTATTATAATTAAAGTTAAAAAATATTTCAAATATTTGTTTACTCATTCATTAAAATATAATACTAATAATAAACACATTACATGTTAACATAAATAACATTTTAATTAAAGAAACCATATATTTAAAAAAAGAAATTTAGTAAGTAGAGTGGAATTGTTATATTTTTACAAAATCTTTAAAGTATGACTTAACAGAAGTTGGCTTCTGCATTCAGTCTTTTGCTACTTGGTTGAAGTATATGAAGAAAATCTGGCCTTACCCAGATATGTAGTTGGAAAAGGGAGGAGTAATTTAATAGCCTTTTCAGATAATTGTGGGTATTTTTCTTTTATACCACACCTAAACTCAACAAGTGGTAGTTTCTTAAAGGTTAGTTGATAGGTGGAATTTGAAACCCTATCAATGAAATTCTTCTGTTCCACTAAAACCCATTCATCTATCTCACACTTTGAATGGGTCTTTTACCCATGAATGATTTTGTCACATCACAAATTCATCTTTTGGAAAATAGCATTTCACGGAGTTAAACAGACCTTCCAAATGGTGATACATCTCTTTATACAGTTGCAAAATATCTCATTCAGTAATATCACCACTAAGCTCATCAGAAAAGTTTAAGCAAAAAGAGGCTCTCAAGATCCTGGTGGCAAATACCTGTTTTCCAATATTCTCATTTTCTCTTGAAAGCTTGTCTTTTATCATTGGCAATGAATACTGTCAGCTGTTAGTCTTGAAATGACAAGCTCATTTCCTTGATTTCCCAGGAAATGTCTGGCAAATAAATACCAAGTAGTAAAAACCATAGTTTTTCTTTTTTTTTTTTTAATATTTATTTATTTATGTGGTTTCACCAGGTCTTATTTATTTATTTATTTATTTTATATTTATTTTTGGCTGTGTTGGGTCTTCGCTTCTGTGCGAGGGCTTTCTCCAGTTGCGGCAAGCGAGGGCCACTCATCATCGCGGTGCGCGGACCTCTCACTATCGCGGCCTCTCTTGTTGCGGAGCACAGGCTCCAGACGCGCAGGCTCAGTAGCTGTGGCTCACGGGCCCAGTTGCTCCGCGGCATGTGGGATCCTCCCAGACCAGGGCTCGAACCCGTGTCCCCTGCATCAGCAGGCAGACCCCCAACCACTGCGCCACCAGGGAAGCCCAAAACGATAGTTTTTCTGCTGGTTGTCTTTCAGGCAAAAACTGTTCTGCGAGAGAAACTTCTGGTCACAGCTCAATCGCACAAGTGCTTCTCCTGAGACAACCATTGTGCTTGGCAGGGAGGCCAAACAGCTGGATGTGCATTTCCCATTTCATCTGCCAGAATGTTTAAAAGACATGTACTTGTGAGTTGAGATTTAATTACATGAGATAATTTTTACTGCTTCATCAAGATCATTCACAAACGAGACTGGCTTTTTTTTTTTTTCTGTCCATGCATGACTCCTCTGTTATACCACTGCCTCTATTTGCCCTAAAATGCCAGCAAATTTTACCCACAAAATAGCAACCCCAGGGAGAAATGATGATTTTGAAAACAGTTGTGACCTCTCAGCACCCCCCAAAGGATCTCATGGACCCAGGAGTCCATGAACAACATTTGAGACCTGTTGGGATAAGATACCCCATGAACAGACCAGGTACATAGAGCTTCCTCTCCAGACAATAGAGTGAAGTTGATAATTGCCCCCAAATCATTTGAGGGCACCAAGGTCCAGAAGAGGGAAGAATTATTCAGAAAGGATCCAAAAAGGAATAGCAGAATGGGGAGAGATGACATTTAAGCTTGACAGATGTCGTGTCCCTTATCAATTTATTGTTTCCCAGCTCTGAAGTCACCCTTCAATAAATGCTGGGTGAGAAAGAGTGGCAATTCCTTTCGGCATTTCTAAAGTGAGCATGCAGGTAGGATTTCCCAGAAGAGAGGACTGGAGGGACCCTGCAGGAAGAAGGGGCTCTTCTGCTGCCTCTGGCATGGGCTGGGGGTCAGCAGTGAGCCTGCCCCCGCCCCAGCCCAGAATGTGATCCCTCCAGCTCCCTGTAGCCTCATCCTGCTGCTAGCCCTCTGGACACAGAAGGCAAAGCCTCCATGTAGCCTGCGTTAAGTCTGCCTGCGGCCGGGGTGTCCACACAGATCTGCCACTTACTCTGCAAGCCCCATGTGGCCTGAAGCCCCCGTGTTCCCACTGGCACCTGGACCCCACTGCACACCTATGCCCCCATTGCTGACCGTCTGCGCCCCTCCTGAACTCTGGAGGGTGGCTATTGCTTGCCCAGCGACTCCAAACCAGCTCTGGCCTTGCCAGACCAGTGAACGTCTATGCTTTCTGCTGGGCTGACCACACTTCTCCTGTGAGAGTTGAAACCCTTCTAAGTTTGTCATCCCTTGGCTATTCTCCTTCAACTCTAGGGTACCATGTAGTGTCCTTATATGTAATGGTTACTCTTTTATCATAGTTAACTACTGCTTTATGTTAAACTCCTGCTAAAATCACTGTGTGGTTTCTCTCTCCTAATTGGACCCAGACTATGACAGATGCTTAAATGTCAGATATTTCAAAATGGAAGATTTTTAGGCTATTTGTCTGATTCCCTTAAAAATCTCACAAGGTTAAGTCCTAAATGAGGTACTAGAAGAAAGAAACCTGAATTTTCTCCAGAAAGTTAATTAAGTCACCATTTATGTCACATTTCAACTTTTTGTTACTTTAGTCCATGAAAACTATCCTTGAAGACTCAAGTGATTAAAAATTTTTTTCAAGTTACAGATAAAAATTCTACAACAGTTGGACAAGAACTGACCTCAAGGATGATATGGTCCAGCTCTTTCTTTTTACTGGTAAGGAAATAGGCCCAGAAAGTTTAGACGTTTTGCCCATGGTTGCACAGCCTGGTCCCATGGCAGAATCTGGGATACAATTTTTGTTTTTAATGCTGCGCTGTGGCTTATAGGATCTCAGTTCCCCGACCAGGGACTGAACCTGGGCCATGGCAGTGAAAGCCCGGAACCCTAACCACTAGGCAACCAGGGAACTCCCAGGGATACAATTCTTGATTCCTAATTCCTAGCTTTTCTCTGTGCCAGGCTGGTTTTTCTCTTACGGAAAGAGTGTTGAAGTGACAAAGACCACAGGAAGAGGACTTTCTTTGGATATAAAATGACTCATCTTTATAGCACTAGACTGATTCATATCACGTGGAAGAGAAAATTTTTCTTCATAGTAGCAATATTTGGATCTGCCCACTTTCTCTTATTCATGTAAGTCAGATAATATTCCTTACTATGACTATTTTTTTTAATACCAAATTATCTGCTGTTCCAATAATTTGGTTGGTCAGCCTCCCATGAACAGAGATGGGATTTGGGGCGGTATGTGGTCCGCTTGAAGATGGCGAGTTCTACCCTTGAAGAAACAACATTCTTTTTCTCAGCAGTCACATAAGGCTTAACTCACTGGGGTCACTCAGGCATTTTTCATTCAATAAGCAGTCAGGTAATAAGTACACATTTGAGGCTTCAGAGAGTCTCAGCATTTATCTGAAGCTGATTATAAAGGCTGAATCAGCTCTATGCAGAAGGCTGCCTATATAATGTCATATGAGGAATTTCAGGTGTATTAGTCAGGGTTCTCCAGAGAAATAGAACCAGTAGGATTTGTGTGTGGATAGAGACAGAGATAGATAGAGAGAGAGAGAGAGAGAGAATTGTCTCCACCCAATTGTGGAAGTTTGGTGAATCTAAAATCTCGTGGGCTATGTCATCAAGTTGGAGACTCAGGGAAGAGTCGCAGTTCAAGTCCAAAGGCAACCTGCTGGCAGAATTCCCTCTTCCTCAGACGTTGTCAGTCGTTTCTCTATTAAGGCCTTCAACTGACTGGATGAGGCTCACACACAGGATAGAAGGTCACCTGCTTTCCTCAAAGGCTGCTAATTTAAATGTGAATCTCAGCCAAAAAAACACCTGCCTAGAAACAGTCCGCATAATATTTGACCAAATATCTGGCACCACAGCCTAGCCAGGTTGACACATAAAAATTAAACATCACACCAGATGAATTTAAAAATATTACCTGAGACAGGTAACCCATCAATTTAGTATGTGTCATCTCAGCTTGCCAGATGGTTTTATAAACAACTGAACATAGTTATGTAAATATCCCCTCCCAAAGGAACTCGTAGGCTCCATGCCCAGAAGGCTACTCAGCTCAAGTGTCTGACTAAGAGAGCAGGGTCCAGTGGTACCTTGGACCCTGAGTTACCGGCCTGGTCTGATAGTGGCTTTGGGGCCAAGGCTGCCTACAACCCAACGTGTTGCATAATATTACTGTGCTTGAGGCCTCTTGGGAGTGACCTTCAACCTACGCTGAGCTTTATGGCTTTCTGCACTGAGTCTGTACTCACCCTCCTGTTTGTTCACACACCCTCCGAGAAAGACCTGCCCTCTCCAGCCCAACACCACACCCTAACACCATGCCCCTTCTTTCCACTGCTGCGTGTTTTCCTACCTATTCTTTCATGTCCAAACTATTTGAATAGGTTACTGTGTCTCTCTTAAAATTCTTGCCAGTCCTGCTTCTACTTAACACCCTCTTCTAAAGCGATTCTCTTTCAGTCACTTTCTGGGACTAGGCAATTTCCCTTCCTTCCTTCCCTCCCTCCCTCCTTCCTTCCTTTCTTCCTTCCTCCCTCCCTCCCTCCCTCCCTCCCTCCCTCCCTTCCTCTCTGACTTACCCTCACTTGACTCTGGTAGCTAGAACTTTTGATTATCTCTTCCTCTTAAAACTCAGCCCTCTACTGCCTGCCTTGTCACCTGGTGCCTCTCCTGTGTCCGGGGCTGGCTTCACACACATGCCATCTGTGCGGATGCACGAGACCCTGAGCTCAGAAGGGCCTCACACTTGGCTTAATGCTCTGTTTTCGCTGTCTCGAAATTCTTTTTTTTTTTTTTTTAATTTATTTATTTATTTATTTTTGGCTGTGTTGGGTCTTCGTTTCTGGGCGAGGGCTTTCTCTAGTTGCGGCGAGCGGGGACCACTCTTCATCATGGTGCACGGGCCTCTCACTATCGCGGCCTCTCTTGTTGCGGAGCGCAGGCTCAGTAGTTGTGGCTCACGGGCCCAGTTGCTCCGCGGCATGTGGGATCTTCCCAGACCAGGGCTCGAACCCGTGTCCCCTGCATTGGCAGGCGGATGCTTAACCACTGCGCCACCAGGGAAGCCCTCGAAATTCTTAATCATTTTTGAACAAAGGATCCCTCGTTTTCATTTTGCAGGGGGCCCCACCAGTTGCAGCCGGTCCTGCATGTGACTCTCCTGTTCCTTTACTGACATCCTCCTCTTCCCGACCTTTGCCCTCTCAGCTAATTGCTCTTCCCCCGCCATACTTTGTACCCTTTTGAGAACTCATCTACTCCTGAGAACATGATTATTCCCCCCAAGACAGCAAGAACTCTGGCTTTTCGACCTATAAACATGCTATTTACCCGGAGCTTAAAAAAAAGGAAAAGGAAAGAAAGGGAACGAAGAAAAAGAAAAATGTTGAAATGCTGCAGGGCTTGCTTGCTTTAAGTCTTCCTTGTTAGTTCCTCCTCCTTTCCTAGTGTTCTCACTCTAGTGTTATGTATTATTCTAGAATTTGCTTCATTTCTATTAGATAGTTTTGCAGTTACTAGATACATGAGGTTTTCTTATTAGTAAGTCAGACACTATTCTGTATTATTTTTTTTGATACCAAATGATCTGTCCTTCCAACCATCTAGTTGGTAAGCCTTCCACTAGCATGGATGTGACTTGGTGACTTGTTTTATTTTGGTTCTTTATTTTACGAAACCCTAGGAACCCAGTAAGGGCTCAAGAAATGTAAATTTGATTGCCCTGGTATGTCTTCCAAATGACTCCATCATGCTTAGCAAGGCAGAATGGCTCTCATTCATATCAAAAACCTGCACCAAGGCTTAGAAGGTCTCAAAGTCCAAATCCTCTGCCTCTAAGTTTGACTCTTCTGCTGCCCTGGCCCTACGTGTAACATTTAAAAACTAAATTCCATTGCACTAGAGGCAGGCTTGTGTCCTTGACTTCACAGAGTTCAGTAGTACAGTGTAAAGGGCCTGGTGTAGAGCCATGCAGACCTGGGTTCAAACTCCAGCCCTGATATCAACCAGCTGGATGTGGCAGATTTTATTTTCCCGAAGTGGCTACAGTACTATTTTCAGTCCCATATACTCTCCAGCGGAAAAGCCTATATTTTATTTCTTGAAATTGGGTGGACCTTTGTGGCAGTGTAGATGAATAGAAGAATGTCACAGTGTGAGATCTGAGACCAGATCATTAAAGGTGATGCAGATTCTGCCTGGCCCTTTCTCTCATTTGGGTTGCTTACCCTTGGAACCCAGCCACCATGTTGTGAGGAAGCCCAGAGCCCATGAAGAGGCACTGTGTAGTGTTCTGGCTGATCCCCAGCTAAGTTCTCAGTTGACAGGTGCCCTCAACCACCAGACACATGAATGAGTGAGATTTCAGATGATTCTAGCCCCCAGCCTTTGAGCTGTCCCAAATGATACCTAGTGAAGTAAAATGAGTCATCCCCACTAAGCCCTGGCCAAACTGCAGGTTCATGAGCAAAATACATGTTGTCATTGTTTAAAGCCACTAAGTTTGGGGTGGTTTATTATACAGCATATAACTCACATACACACACAGCCTCAGGTTCCTTATCTGCAAATTGGGGGCAAGAAACGTCTACCTTGCAGGGTTGTTCCACAACTAGATGATAATATGTACAAAACACATAGTTTTCATTTTATAAATTTAGAGCTATTGTCATCATGAGCACAGAAGATAAACATTTAGGAAGATCTAATTAAACAACCCTGTTTGTGAAATGCTATGCCTTAGTAAAGAGTCAGTAGACCGCTCTTTTTTTTTTTTAACATCTTTACTGGAGCATAATTGCTTTACAATGGTGTGTTAGTTTCTGCTTTATAACAAAGTGAATCAGTTATACATATACATATAATATCCCATATATGTATAACTGATTCACTTTGATGGCACAAAAATTCAGCAATACCTCCATGTTCAGGGTTTTGTGTGTGGAGCAATACATTCAATGGAGAAAGTAAACACAGGAAGAACTATGGCCACTGTCCATTGACCAGAGATGGGTGATCCTAAGCTAGGGCAGAATCCCATTGACCATGAAGGGGAAAAGGGAAAGTGATTCATATTTGGTCAGCTGTTGGTACAATGATGGGCACATGCACATCTGTTCTCCACAAGGCCATTGAGTTTCTATGCAGAGCAATATTCTACAACCAAACAAGGTTTTCAAGTAGTTCAGGAACCAGACTCAAAGGTCTGGAATTCAAGGAAGATGGATGGGGTAAAGCTAAGGGATCAGGTCTGTGACAGATTCCTGGCAGTTTTATATTGAAGCCCAGTGGAAGCCTTTGTGTCCTCTGAATATCCGGGAACCTTTGCCACAAATATTTATGGGACCGTCATGCTATTCTTTAGGCCTGATTATGGCTCTCTATGCTCGGATCAGGAGAACTGAAAGCTGGAATTCTTCCACCTCAGAAATGTACCAAAGCACAGGAAACCAAAGAACGACACAAATCTACAGCCTCATATAAACAGAACTCCTTCCCACGTGGGTTTAATTTGAAGAAGACATCTTCTTACTTAAGCCTCCCCTGGAGAATACCAGTTCCTAATGGAGGAAACATGCCTTCCACTTAATTAGGCCGCTGTCAAAAGTTTTGCTTTCCTCCCTTGACATACTTTTTATTATTCAAGATGCTATAGAAACTAGTTCCAGCTTTTGATCATGAATCCATTCCCCCTACATTCATGGAATGAGCCTGCAATTCCTATAATCTTCATACCAAATGAGGGTATCTTGATACTGATTCTCTGACAAACAGAATGGTGTTTGGGATCCTGTGATAACGGAGATTCTGCAATTGTTCTTCATCCTGCCCTCTGCTCTGGTTGTCTGCGTGTTGAGTTTTTAATCGAACATCTTAATATCACAAAATGGTCTGAAAAGACTTTAGAGAAATCACAAAATCTGTCACCGGGCCTCTCAGTTGGGTTCACTAAGCTCTCATCTATCCAAACCTCTCAAATATGAGAGATTAAAAGCCTTGTGGCACTAAAATCAAATCTGAATCATGAGATTTACTAAATAGGGTGATGTAAATCCAGGACCCTATGGAAGATTCTTTGCAAAATTAGTATTTTATAATATGTCAGCGAAGTAGGGCTTATAGAGCTTGAAAAGTCTATTCTAATATTCATTTAATAATGCCATGTCCAGGTCCCATGCTCAGATATTCTGATTTATTTAATCTGGAGTAGGACTCAAGTGAGTTTTTTTTTTTTTTTAAACTCTCAAAGTGATTCTAATGTTCAACAACGCCTGGCCATCTCTGACCCAGTGGTGTTCAAAACTGGGGATGGACAAGAGAATCCCCTAAGGAGCATGATAAAAAAGAAAACTGGCAGAGCTCCCAGAGCCCACTCCAGACACAGGGAGGCCAGAGTCTCAGGAGACACTTGAGGTGCCCTCCGCTCTGTTTGTTCCCTATTTCCCTACCTAACTTGGAAACTCCTTCAGATCACAGCCCCCTTCTACCCCCGACCCCACTTCTACTGCTGTTCCTCCCCACCATCAGTCCTTGCCCTGGAAGAAGTGCACCATTTTGAGTCATTCAGGGAATGGAGGACACATTTTGGATGAGAACATTGGTAGAATCTCAAGTCAACACAGCCACAATGTCAGGAGCTTCACTCACCGACTGACATCTTTCTAGTTGCCCATCCACACAGAGCTCTGCAGGTGGGTCCTCCCTGAAGGTGACAGCACTGTAATCAGGCCCAGAAATCCTACCCGCTTGCACAAACTTCTCACATGGTCAGATGCGCTCAAACACCTTCCTCTCCCCAGGCACTATCCTCTACTATCCTCTAGCCAACGGTGGTGGGAAACTTCACTGCTTCTGCAACACAGGATTCCATCAAGTCCTATGTTCGGCTTTCCTGGCCGTTGGGGGCACTTAGGAGGCTTTAGCTCCACCCTCAACGATGGGCCATCACCCAGCCATTTGGGCAAGGTGGGTCCTCGCAGTGAGGGGGACAAACATTTTCACTAAGGGCCTCCTCGGTGCAGAGCCCGGGAGGGTGGTGCTGAATGAGACCTGGTCATAAGTGGAGTGATAGAGCCTGGGTCGAGTGGGAGCAGGAAGGAGACCCCCTGAGACCTCAGGGAAGGTTTTGGGGCAGCAGTGATCCTTGATATGAGACTTGAAGGGTAAGAGGATTTGTTCAAGCAAAGTGGTGGGGCAGGACATCAGAGCAAAAGTGACCAAGTAAGAATGGGTCTGGAGGCTTGATTACATGATGTGGGGTGTGTCGGGAAGCATGAGCAGGTGCTCTTGTTCTTCGTGCTGTGTCA
Source organism: Eubalaena glacialis (assembly GCF_028564815.1). NCBI lineage: Eukaryota > Metazoa > Chordata > Mammalia > Artiodactyla > Balaenidae > Eubalaena > Eubalaena glacialis. Next base: position 30,411,669 of record NC_083722.1, on the reverse strand, counting down.
GGAAAGCCCACACAGGACTTCTCCAGTTCCCTTTCTTCCTCCAGCTTGAGGATGCCAGCCCAACCACACGCCAAGCCACAAAGCAGTCAAAAGCCTATCTTCCGGGAACCACCTGTACCCTGGGTCTGCTATTCCTACCCTCACTAGTCTCTAACCCCGCCAGCCACCCTTGGCCAACATGGCATCTTTCCCACTTTCCTTTCTCAAAGCCAACTCTGAAAGTATTCCCACTGAAGTATGAATTCTGGATAACGTCTCAACGTTGATCGTGGACCAGACGTAAGCAGAGGGGATAAGCTCCAGTGGTAGGGTTTCAGGCCTCTGGCAGGGGAGTGAGGAACCGAGAAAGGAGGAAGAAGGACTGCAGGAGCTTCCTGGAGTCTTGAAACAAGACACATGGGCTCTCACCTATCACATCCTATGTGAGGTCCAGTCAGTTCTTACCTCTGCAACTTACAAGGACAAGCGTCTCTAATGGGTGCCCAGGCCAAAGGGCAGCACTTCTTATTGCAAAGCTGCTTTCATTTCCATTCAAAATTCTCTATTTAAAATCACTTCAGGGCTGGCTGGAAGGGCAAGACTTAAAAACAAAAATAACACATTCCTTTCTAATTAATTTGGAAGTGGGAAACTATAGGCATATTAAGTGTTGCCTTTAATATGAGTACTGTGAATTTGGGATAGTTATGTTTTCCTATACGCTGTGCAGTAAGGCCTTAGTCAGAATTTTTGGAGAAGCAGGATGGTCGGGTGAACTGAATGCCTTAGGTAGCCCTTTAAGCAAAAGAGCGTGTAATGAAAAGCAGAGGATCCAGAGTCCTGTGTTCTAGACCTAGTTTTGGCACAAAGAACTGTGTGATCTTGGGCAAGTAATTTCCCCCTCCCTGGGCCTTAGTTTTGTTATTTACAAAGTGGATGAATTAGAAGAGATGATGTTGAAAGATACTCTGAAATATTTCTGAAGTGTGACTGGGAGAAGGTGAATATCACTGAATCGTTTATTTGCAATTAAGAATTCTGATGGCGGGGCTTCCCTGGTGGCGCAGTGGTTGAGAATCTGCCTGCTAATGCAGGGGACACGGGTTCGAGCCCTGGTCTGGGAAGATCCCACATGCCGCGGAGCAACTAGGCCCGTGAGCCACAACTACTGAGCCTGCGCGTCTGGAGCCTGTGCTCCGCAACAAGAGAGGCCGCGATAGTGACAGGCCCACGCACCGCGATGAAGAGTGGCCCCCGCTTGCCACACTAGAGAAAGCCCTCGCACAGAAACGAAGACCCAACACAGCCAAAAATAAATAAATAAATTAAAAAAAATAATAATAGCAAATGTTCAAGTACAAAAAAAAAGAATTCTGATGGTACACCTGAAACTAACACAACATTGTAAATCAACTACAATGGACCTGCGGGGTAGCGGCCAGCACTGTAGGTTGGAGGGCAAATGAAGACATAAAGCAAGAAGCCTCTGTGACCACCTTCAGAGGCTCCTTCAAGGCTCTGCCTTCTCACAGCTTGCCTCTAACATCTCTCCATAGTATTCTCAGTACATCACCTTCAACAGCAGTTAAAGAAGCATCCCTTTGGGAAGGCTCCCCACACCCACCCTGATCCCTCAAGCTTCATCCAACCCTCTTACGTTTCAGACCCGGCCAGCTGGAGGTCCAAAGACTTCAGATGACTGTCCAAGACACCGACAATCAGTGGGGGTGGAGTTTGCAGTAGAATGGAGATGGTTGAAATCTCAGTCGAAGTCATTAATGTAAGTAATTCAGCCATAACCATCAAAGCCATGAGAACTGAATCCTTTCAAAAGTCATCTTAGAAACATTCCTGCCAGTCCTCCCTTACCTGTCGTCCTTTGATTCTCTTAAGAGTAAAACGTTGAAGACATGAAAAGAGAAGTTCTGATTATTGTAGGCCACAGATTCTAATCAAGGTTTATTCTGCTTTAATGTGGAGGATTCCCTCAAGGTAAAGACCAGAAGCCAGTCTCACACTGAAGTTCCTGATCCCCCAGGGGGCAGATAGAAGAACAGCTGGGTAGCTAAATCCCTCCTCTCCAGAGTCCTTCCTCCCCAGAGGTGATGGGGAAGATTAAGGAGATAACACAAGTAAAACGCAAGGGCAGGGGCTGGAAGAGAGCGAGGGCTCAATACATCAGCTGTCGTCATTGTCACTCTGCTTTCTGGACCATCTCTCCTTCCTCCTTCTCACACCCCTAGGTCACTAAAGGTCATGGGCCTGGAGGCTCTTCTCTGCCACCATGCAAGACAGAAATATTCTACTAACCAAGTGCCTTCTGTCCCATGAGCCCACCCTACTCATTTCTTTCAAGCTCCTGCAGAACTTACTGTAAAGTGTCGTTCTGGATGATTATATTTCCTGCTTCAGAGGGGGGCTTTTTACAAACAGCATCCCAGCTACAGACACAGAAACGGAGCCAGGTTTTGCGTCAAGGAGACCTCATTTCATTTTCTCTGCCTTTAAAAACTTCAGTCTGAGCTTGCTCTTGGCTGAGTTATATATTCAAGCTCAAGCCAAGCTATAATTGAAAAGAAGTCTGTCTTTTGTAATTCCCTAGGCCCAAAGGGAAAATGAAAAGCTTTCCCAAATGGCAGACTAAGGCAGGAAATGTTCTATTTATTGTACTCCCATAAAAAAAAAAAACTCACCCCAGTAATTATGCCACACACACAATAGTCCAGGTCATCACCCAGGAAGCCACAACCTGAGATGGAGTCTGCGTTTCTCTCCAAAAAGGGAATCATTCCAAGACCTACCATATTTATGTATTTTTCACAAGTTCTACAGTTACAAGAGACAGATTGCCCACCCTGCTTTCTGCCTGGCCAGTGGGAGTCAGAAGAATTTTCGGGCTGGTCCCAGATGTTCTGCAAGGTAAATATGCCTTTGAGAAAGTCACTGCCTCAGTGTGGCCTTGTGCATCCTCGCCTGTAAGATGAAGGGATGACTGGACAATGTCTAGCTCTGAATTCTCTGCTTCTCTCCATGCTCACTTGTTCAGCATTATTAATTGGGCACCAAGAAGTTAGAAATAACCCTTGCTTGTGAAGAACTATAATGCAAATTCTCCACTTCACGCCTAGGAGAAAACACTGAAAGTGGCCATCATAAAGATAGAAAACTGCCCCAAATAACTCCAAAGTAAGTGAGGTGCAGAAGTTTTCTCTTCTTTCCTTTCTTTTCCTTTCCTTTCCTTTCCTTTTTCGCAGAAGTTTTCTTCTCCTCTACTGGATCTTTTCTGTACATCTCAGAATTTGGTGTGATGCTTCTGGGTACCTCAAGTTCACAAGTACCACAAAACCCCTTGTTCTGGCTTCTGTATCCTAATACTGGGATCCACAGAGAGAATCCCTCAAATCAGCCATTTGGTAGTGCAGAAGATGTGAAGACACGTTTCCAGCTCTAACAGAGATCATCCATGGAAGTGTATGTCACTGTAGATAGTCATCAAAGCATATCACTTGTATTTCCATTTAGTTTGAAGGTACCGAGTAGAATTGTTGCACCTGTGTGTTAAAAATTGTACTAATGCCATGTCCTCCACACCCCAACCCCCATCAAACAGTATCCACCCTTATAAGCCAGGACAAACCAAAGTCACAACAGCTTCCCTTTACTTGCAAAACCTATCTAAGGAAGGAAGCCTGCTATTGTTGGGCTATGTTTAGACTAGATGATGCTAAGCAATGGCCTGCAGGGATTAATAGCAAATAGTCTTCTAGCTAATGTTTAGGATCAACCCCTTCCAATGATCTTTTGATGGAGGCTCAGAAATGACAAAGACTTTTCAACTTTGCTTCATCTCCCAACAATTGGAAGAGGCTGCTGGAAGCATGATGAAGAAAATTCTGAGGTCTCAGCTAGGATCAGTGGGCAAGAATGTCAGTGTCATTTGGTGATCACGTGTTTTATTGATCATGCTAACATTAGATGGAATTCTGCAGACACTTCCACATGTACATTTGAAGAGGTAGAAGAAACAGGGCAAAGCTAAAAGAAGAAGCAGCATTTTCCTCTGTGTTCTCCCAATTGGCTCTTATCACATCTTTCTTTAACAGAATTTCTTTCTGCTAAGTCATAAAACAGACCCTGTTTTATTTTTCTCTTTTCAGTCACGTGATGTAGTTAAGGGCCAGATATAACACTCTAGTTGTTCAACATATAGCTTACATGCAAAGACCACAGTCTTGGAGACATACGGTGGGGCTGAAGAGAAACAAGACCTTAGGAACAATATAACATGAGTAGAGTATACGATTATCCAGGACTTTTGCTCTGTCATATTTGCAGTTCTGGAACTAGCTTTGAGCATGGCATTTCTTCTCTCAATTGTTTCTCCCAAAGGGGAATAAAAGATGGCTTGAACTGGCCTCAGAGCTCTCTCCCTCATCTGTCACTGGGGATAAAAACAGCTGCCCACCTGCTTCAAGTTCTCTGTGAAGTTCAAATGAGATGATGTACATGCAAGTGCCCTGCAAGGAAGGGGCACAAGAATAACACTATGACCCCACATCTGGTCCTTCATCAGCAATTACAGCTAGACTAGGATGCCCAACAGCTCGACAGTAGGGGAATGAACATGCCCCCAACCCTCCACGGAGTCCCAGTAAGAATGTCCTGTCTCTCCCACAGAATTCCCAGCAATGGCCCCGAAGGGAACAACTGTCTTCATAGGAGGGAATTCTAGGCTGTCTACAGCCATGCTACTCAAAGTTAGGTCCACGGAGCAGCAGCAACAGCCTCCTCTAGGAGCTTGATAGGTATGTAGATTCTCAGGCCCTACCCCAGACCAACTGAACACGAGTCTCCATTTTCAACAAGATCTCTAGGTGACTTATGCCTACTAGCGTTGGTGAAGGCTGGTCTTCAGAACCTTTGGATGACAAAGGCCTCGTAGATCAACAATGCAAAGACGTTCACGATCTGTGCACTAGGTCAGTGATGTCCAGCTTTTCTGTTTGATCTTAAAAGGTACATTTTTGCACATCTGGATTTGACATCACTCCTGTTTAGGGGAAAAAAAAAAAAATCTCTACTCTTGTATCTAGGAATCTGGCCCTACTGGGTTCTAGAAATGTGAGTGAATCTCAGCCAAATTTCCATACCTTGCGCAGAGGAGGGGAGCCTGAATGCAAATAGCAATGGCAGCCTGGTGCTGAAAGTGAACACTGCAGCTGAAACTGGAGCCAGGGCTAAATTATTTATTGAAATTCCATGATGTGGCTTGTCCGTCAGGAGCCAGCAGAGCCTAGAGTCACTGAGCCTATCCATCCCGTGCAGGCCTGATCCCTGTGAAGCCCCCTGCCTCTTCGCCTGTGGGGACCAGTCAGATGTTGGACCCTCTCCTGAGAGGTTAAGTTATGGAAACCTGACAAGTCGTGGTTTGTGACCTGGGCTTTCTGAAGGCGTCGCATCAGCGCCCATTGCTGTGTGGTGCAGGCTTCCTGCCTGCCTGCAACCCCTGGGGCATAAAGAGCTTACACAGAGAGGGGCAGAAAAACAAGAAAGCCAGTATGTTGCAACTTACTCTTAAAAAATAAAATAAAATAGAAAATAAAACAAAACCAAAAAAACATTCTCTGCCTCAGGGTTTCTACTTATACAATGGAGAGAAAAGGTTTCTTGGCCAACCAACGTGCCAATGTTTATAAAACAAATTAACCTCTGTCGATAACTTGTCCTTTTATAGTCACGAATATTCGATCCCCAAAAACAACATACGGTTAACAACATGTCCGTTGATAGCAGAATGGTTGATTACAGGACGATCCGGCCGTGTTTAATGCAATAGCATATGGCTAGTAAAAGGAATGAGTTTGAGTCATAAGTCTTAACCTGGAATATCATGGTGGGGGGAAAAACGCAAGTCCCAAAGTGATGTGAGTAGTATGATCCCTTTTTATTTAAAAACAAAACGCTGTGTTACACATGAACACACACACAGGGCTTTGTTTTTAAGTTAAAAACGTGTACGTGTGTATGTGGTGTGTGTGTGTGTGTGTGTGTGAGAGAGAGAGAGAGACAATAGACGGAGGGGAGTGGAGGGCAGTACTTAACACCAATAACATCAGCTTTTCTCCAGTAGGAGGCATTTGAGGGGTGGGGAAGGGAGAGTCTTCACATTTTCTTTATGTGGTTTATGTGGTTTCAGATAAGGAAATATCTGAAAGCCTTGGGCCGGATATGTTTCAAAATTTTAAATATTTTGGCATGTAGAAAGGTAACAAGATGCATGTAACCTCATCCCATCCTCAGCAGGCTCTGGCACCACCCTGTAATCAAGTCCATTCACATTTCTGCAGCACAGAGTGGGACACATAGAGGCAACAAATAGCCTCCAAAAATTTAGGTCAGTTTTGCCTTCAAATGAATTAGCCACAGATTTACAAAAGAACTTTCAGGTGTCAGAGCTTTTTGAATTTCAGGATTCTGGATCCGTATATCTCTTTAGGGTCTGACTTGCCACACTGATCGTGTATTTGTAATTTAAACCAATAGAATAGAATAAAAGGGAAGGGACAAAAGAGAAAGGAAAAATAAAGGGGAACCCCCTTTGATGTACACTTGGGTACTTGCACTTGTGCCTCCAAAGGGCTCTGACTTAGAACTTGAGAGTGATCCCGTGGACGCAGGTTTGGTGAAACACAGGCAGAGAGTGGGTTTGTGCATTTGAGACATTAGCAAATTCAAGCCCACTGGACTGCTGTGTAGCAGATACAGGAGAACACAAAAGAAGATGAAAGAAATAGTTTTAACAAAACAGAAAAAGTAACTTAGGTGCTAAGGAGTAACCATCTCCTAAGATGTGGTTCCTGTTATTCAATGTGCAACTGAAACCAAAGCACCTGTGTCAAAGTTAAAATGCACATTGTGTGAGGTCAACAGGGAGCGGCCAACATACGTATCCATGGCAGCCCCGGTGCACCATCAACTTGTTCAGTGATGGTCTCAGATTCTCACCGGGGCAGGTAAGTTTTTGCTTTTTGTGGGTCTCCATCAATCTAGACATTTCTTTTAAAAATATAAATAGTTATGCTGTTGATCTTTAAAATATCTTCAAAGGTGCCAAGTGTCCAATTATGCCAAATCACAAAGAACAAGACAGTATTTTAACTGTCAGTCTCCAAGCTGGATACTGGATAAGTCCTGGATAACCTAAGCCAGGGCAGTTGGAGCCTTTGTTTCTCTTACTGTGAAATGGGGGTTAGTACCATTCACCACGCTCACCTGGAAGGTAATCAGTAAAATTGAAAGGTGTTTAAAAGCCTTTGGATTAATACATGTTGTAAGTTCTAAATGACCTATTTCTCTACATTATGGAGGTGAAGGATCAGGGCCTGAATGTCACAAAGGGAATACAAATGATCAGTGGTGGTGAAATCACTGGACCAGGAATCAGAGATCCTAGGTCTGGTCGAGATGCTCCCCTAAAAGTGGGAGCTGCTTTCATACCTGGGTCTCTGACGCCTGCCCTGTCCATCTTTCAGAGTGACAACAAAGGTCAAATGAGACCATGCAAATGGGAAGGGCTCTGATCACTGGAAGTGGTTCCAGCTTCCAGCTACCTATAAAAAGATGAATATAATAGTAATAATAAAGTTATATATAAGGCAGAATGGAATAAATGGTAAATACAGTCCCACCAATGTGTTCTATGTATCCAGGGAAGCAGTGTTTACTTCTGGGTGGGAGATTAGGAAAGTGTCCTTTCATTTTCACCATCTCCTACCTGGATTTATTTCTTGTCTGCTTGCTTGTTAAATGTGTAGGGTGACCAGCCATCCCAGCTTGCCTGAGACACAGGGGATTTCAGAGCCTTCAGGGCTTAAAACTGGGAAAGTCCCTGGCAAACTGGGATGAGTTGCTAACACTACATATGCACATTTCTACTTTCAAAATAGGATTTAAAGGGACATTTAAACATAGATGCTCAATTTAAGAAACTCATTCATACAAAGCCTACGTGTAGACAGAGTTCATTCACTTCAAAGCAGCTTAGAAATTTCAAATAATCCTTTCTTAGCACTTCTGGTCCATCATCCTGCAATTTTATCCTTCATAGGATCAAATCTAGTGATTCTCAGTATTAAGATTGGGAGTTTGGGACTGACATGTACACACTGCTATATTTAAAATAGATAACCAACAAGGACCTACTGTATAGCACAGGGAACTCTGCTCAGTATTCTAATAACCTAAATAGAAAAAGAACTTGAAAAAGAATAGATACATGTATATGTATAAGCGAATCACTTTGCTAAACGCCTGAAACTAACACAACATTGTTAATCAACTATACTCCAATATAAAATAAAAATTAAAAAAGTAAAAGATTAAAAAAAAAATTATTCCAGACTTTGTTTAAATGGGTGATGGACATTGTAGTGGCTCAGACCTATGAGTTTTCCTACAATAACTAGAAGAGATAAAAGACAGCTAGTCAGGAAAACAACAATAACAGATGGGTATTATTGATTCTCTCGAGAGGTGGATTTTCTGAGTGTGCCATGTGTATGTGAGCTGCATATTGTATTGCCATATTCGCTTGACTTTTGACTGAATGGGCAGTGTAGTTCAAACAGATCTGCCCACATATCAAAAGAGGAAGTTACTTCCTTTCAGAGCTTTCTGCTTTGCAAGGAAGCTGTGTTTAAGCTATGTGATGATTGATAATAAATATTTGTAATAAATATTTATTTTAAATAAATAGATTGGGTAATTGCTTTTATTCTACCCTTGAATAACAGGGATTATAGCAACGTCTCCATTCTTCATTTTTGACCCTGTGGCCTTTTGGATTTTGCATCCCTCTTTTCTATGACAGCCCTTCAGGCTTCAGAAAAACCTCATTTTTATCAAATGCCACTGCAAGCTTTACAGACAGGCATATTGTAATTGTTATCACTTCATGCAAACTATAGTGAATCAAAATGGCTATGCGACTCTTTTGGAAAGATTATCTTCTTGCTGTCATGCCAGCAAACTCCCCCAGATCTGTAGTCCAGCTGACTTCCCTCTGTCATCTGTAAAATTAAAAATAACAGACATATATACTAGAATGTTCTAAGTTGTTTCCTTGGCCCTTTGGAGCCCATATTCAGAACCCTCTGATGACCTTTCACTGATAACAGGATAAAGTCCAGCTCTGTGGGCTGCCTCTCAGGGGGTCCCATTCTCTCTTCCCAGTTTTAGCAATAGTCCCCTTTCAGGACCCCTTCCCTTGCCTCCTCACTCCTCCAGGCAAACCGCTTGCCCACCACCTCTGTTGGAACTTGATTTGCTATAGTTGTACTGTTATCTGTACCCTTTCTCTCTTCTGGATTGTATTTTCCCTACATTTCCATTTTCAAATACCAACCCCGATCCTACCCTCCCTGGAAAGCTTTTTATGCCCACTCCTAATAGAATTATTTTGTGAATAGTTCATTTCATTCATTCACTAGACACATATTAGGCATCAACAGTGTATTATGTACTGTTCTAGGGACAAGGGATGCCCAGTAAGTCTCCACTCAGCATCTCTCCCTGTGACTTGCTACAGCGCTGATGTTCTCTGGAAGATGCAGAACACGAGGAGGCAAAATACAACAGTATGTAAGCTCCTGAGCTTTGGAATCTTACTGGGCTTTGCCACTTACTCACTTTGTAATCTTGGGCAAGTTTCCTGGCCTTGGTTTGTTCATCTGTAAAGTGGGAATGCAATGTGGTACACACCTCATAAAGTTCTGGTGAGGAGTCAATGAGATAGTTCATGTAAAGCATTTAGGGATAGTTTGTGGTACAAACTAAGAGCTCAATAAACGTTATTTACATTACGTTCTTCTATCTGGTCTGATTCGCGCATCCATATCGTCTGTGTCTGTGATGCCTTCTTTTCTCTCTGTACCTTCCACACAGAGAAACAGGGCTGGGCCTCGTCTTCACTGTATGATAAAATACTCCTCTCTCCCACTGGGGATTGGTCAATAAGGGGGTGGTTCCTCGAAGTCATTGGAAGTTTTCAAATAAAAATATAAATGGGAGTTCTTAAATATTTTAAACATGTTAATGAAAGACTATTATTTAAACATGCTAATGAAAGGAGTTCTAGAAAGTATTTATTCAACAATATTTATTGAAAACTTTTAGAACAGTGGCCCTCAAACTTTAGCATACCTCAGAGTTATCTGGAAGGCTTGTTAAAACACAGTAGGTTTGGGGTGGAGCCCAAGAATTTGCATTTCTAACAAATGCCCAGGGGACGCTTCTGGTCTAAGATCCACACTTTGAGAACCTCTGTGCTGGTGCCAGAGACAGAAAACAATTCAGCCTTCCGAAAAAGTCACCAGCCAAGGTCTGAGGAAAACGCACAGCAGAGTGGGACGAACCCTGGACTCAGACAACCCAAAGTCTAGCTCTGGTTCCATCCTTCATTGGAATATGACCTTGGACAAGTCATTTACCTCCTCTGAGCCTTGGTTTCCTTATTCATAGAGTTAGGATAAGAATATTCCCTTTATACCTCACAGTGCTGTCAGGACCTGGGACAAATGTAAAGTATTATATGTACGGACTGGAGATCAACTTAAGAATCATGGGAAACACAAATAACACATGTTGGTGAGGATGTGGAGAAAAGGGAAGCCTCGCACACTGTTGGTGGGAATGTAAATTGGTGCAGCCATTGTGGAAAACAGTATGGAGTTTCCTCAAAAAACTAAAAATAGAACTACTATGTGATCCAGGAACCCCATTCCTGGGAAAAAATAAAAACACTAATTCAAAAAGATACATGCACCTCAATGTTCATAGCAGCATTATTCACAATTGCCAAGATATGGAAGCAACCTAAGTGTCCATCAAAAGATGAATGGATAAAGAAGATGTGGTATATATATACAATGGAATACTACTCAGACATAAAAAAGAATGAAATTTTGCCATTTGCAAAAACATGGATGGACTTGGAGGGCATTATGCTAAGTGAAATAGATCAGACAGAGAAAGACAAATACTGTATGACATCCCTTATATGTGGAATCTAAAAAATACAACAAACTAGTGAATATAACAAAAAGAAGCAGACTCAAAGATATACAAGACAAACTAATGGTTACCAGTGCGGAGAGGGAAAGGGAGAGAGGCAACATAGGGGTGGGGGAGTGGGAGGTACAAACTACTGGGTATAAGATAGGCTACAAGGATGTACTTACTGTACAACATGGGAAATATAGCCAATATTTTGAGGGGCCATATCTTCCCCCTTTCCCAGTCCAAAATGACCCCTTGAGTGGAAGAGATACCCTCTAAGCAGGTTGCATTCTTTCCCACTTCACTGAAGTATTATTTAGTATCTTAAAGACCCAACTCCTTGAATAGATTCCCCAGTAACTCAAAACCTTAAAGCAGCTTTGAATCAAGAGCCCCTCTGGAAAGGGACATTTAGGGAAGGTGCGTCCAGGGCTACAAGCAATCGGTCTACCCCTCCGGCCTTCTGCCTCCTCTGGAATCACCTTGCACTGCCAATAGTTAATTAAACACTTCTACCGCATAAGATTAGCACCTGTGAAAATCACCCTCACTAAATTACATTTTAATGTCATGGCCTCAGCCTTTGCCAGCTGTCACTAGACGAAATCATCATACAAAGCCTTCTACTGCATTTACTATTTTTAAAAAGTTGATGACATTATTAAATTCTTCAGTGTTTCCCCACATACAATACATAAAACATCATTTGAGAAATGACCTTAAGGCCCAGTGCCACATATAAAAAGACACTTAATGTTCAGGGGAAATGCAAGTGATATAATGCTGTGAATAAAAGCATCCTGCTAAATGTATAGAATATATGATCCCAATATTAAAAAAAAAAAGACTGAAAGAAAGAAACCAAAATGCTATCAGAAATTATCTTTGGGTGGTGGATTATGAGAGATGGTCTATATATTTATCTGTTCCCAATTTTCTTCAAAGAGCATGAATTACTTTTATAAATAGAAAAAAATTAAATTATTTTTCGAGGTAATGCAGTGGTAGGGAATTTTATTTAGATGGCTTCTTCCACTCTCAAAAAGAGAATTCTATAACTGATTTTGTTTTCTTTCCTCCCCTTGCCTTCCAAGAAGCTCAAAATCATATTTGAAACACACTCTCAATAGCTATTCTCACTCTGCTCGTAGGTTCTTAGAGTCCTTATTTTCATTTTCTATTTTCTTGCAATTTCCTACTATAAGCTTTTACTTACTAGACAAGTAGAACCTTCTTGTCCTATATAATTTCTGAAATTTCTAAACACTCTGGAGTTGAACAAAATGCAATAGGGAGCCACATCAAGTGAAACATTTAATTCAACAAGTTAAATAATGCAGCTTCTAAACACCTGTTTCTTAAAGGCTTATGTTTGCAACCAGGGAGAATCTGAAGCAGTGGGCAAATCTGAGTCAATGTTTTCGATTGTCAGAGGCCACAAAGGGTATAACATTCATCTTCCGTACGCGGGTGATACTCAGATGGGGTACAATGAGGGCTCCTCTGACCATGGACTCTGCGGGGCTGCACGTCGCTATGGCTGTTGAGTTTTGATGGCGTCAGCCAAGAGGACCACTCTGAAGGAAGACCTGCTGTCTGACGGAACACGGAGAGCAGTCAAGGGTGACCCTGAGACTTTGCTCTAGGAACCTGGGGGATGGCAAAGCCAACATGAGGGAGCCTGGCTTTGGGGGAAAGTTCAGACGTGAGATGAGGTGGCCACACAACAAGCAGTTTGGAACAATGAACAAACACCAGACCACAAACCCAGTGGGGGCTCTTGTTCTTGTGCCAGCCCCACCCTACCCATTTGGGTGGCTTGGGGGAAGTCCCTCCTGCCCCCGCCTGGGACTCAGTTTCCTTATGAGTTGAACTAGTTCATCTCTAAGGCTTTTCTGGTTCTTTTGGTGGATGAGTCTATGACATTATATCCATATAAGCTCACGAGAGACTGCACACGTGGAGATGCAGACTTGGGTCCACTCTGTTTGTCTCAGATTGCCTGGCTGCGTAGATGAGTGGTTTAAATAAGAGACATTTAAGAAGGTAATGATTAGCTTTCAGCGCTGACTGGCATTTTTCTCTCTCATTTATCTCAGACTAAATGACAAGCCATTGGAGTTGGGAAGAACTGAAAAGAATAACGATATATCCAGAAATGGAATAGCCTTGGTAAAAGATGAGAAATAATTCGAGGATAAGGTGAATTACTGAGACTGGTTGCCTAATTTTATGGGCTGTCCAGGGAAAAGCCTGCATGTTCTAGGACAGGGAGAAACATGGAAAAGCAATAAAAGAGAGGAGCTGAGCATCCTTATGGCATATATTCGGTGACAGCCCATAATTCTCAATAAATCTGCTAAATACTCAGACCTCTACCCAGGGACTCTCTCACAGCCTGATCGCACCTGATGGAAAGTTCCTGCAGCAGCGCAGGAAGGGAGGAGCAAAGGGAATCACAGGGTAAGGCTTTACCAGCATTCTCACTGGGAAGCTGTAAAAAGCCAGACCTTAGGGAGGGGGTGTGTGCAGTCATGCACCGAGCCACCAAAGTGTCACTGAAAGAGTAATGTCCCTCCTACCCTCCTGAGTGGGGGCTGGGCTGGTACATGAAGTCAAGACAGGAAACGTTCTTGCACAGCATGTGGTCCTGATGCTTTCATCACAGCCTGCTGGGCAGGTGACAGTGGCATCCCCCAGAGCCCAGCTGGGGTCACACTGTTCCCCTACTCAGCTCTCCACAGGGAGTTATGGGATTACGGGGCAGAGGGAGGGTGAAGAGCCACATGGAAGAGTTAGGTATGGACCAGCTGGGACCAAAAGGCAACAAGTAGGTCAAGGTGGGTTGAGGGCATGTCTGATTTAAAAGAGAATACAAATAACCATTCATTCATTCATTCATTTTAATTTATGCATACATGCATTCATTCACCAAACATTTCCTCAGCACCTAATAAGGGCTAAGCCCTGAGTTCGGGGCTAAAATATAGTCTTTCCCAGATAGCTCTGTACCTTCTTCCCCATTCTAAATTAGCCCCCTACTTATTTCCTTCATAGCACCTTATATATATATTTTTAAAAATTTTTTATTGAAGTATAGTTGATGTATATAACATCATGTAAATTACAGGTATACAATATAGTTATTCACAACTTTAAAGGTTGTACTCTATTTACAGGAGGAAGAGGGGAGAGGGAAATATAAGGGTGGGGGATTAAGAGGTACAAACTATTAGGTATAAAATAAGCTACAAGGATATTTTGTACAACAGGGGGAATATAGCAAATATTTTACAATAATATAAATGGAGTATAACTTTTTATTTATTTCTTTATGTCCCATCTCATCCACTAGAATATAAGCCTCATGAAGGCCAGGACCCTGTCTACTTTGTTCACTGCTGTACTCTGGCACCTAGAACAGTGCCAGGCACATAGCAGGCCCTCAAAAAACTGCTTTTTGAAGGAATGACTCACAGAGATGAACAGACCTTGGTCCTTCGAGAAGAGATTCTAAGAGAGTGCGGAAAAGCATGTAGTGAGGCAGAAAACGAAAGGGAAAACCAGCACAGAAACTGAATTCCACCACCCTCTCCAAATTTAAAAAGGTACTTGGCATCAAAAAACAAAACATCAGAGGAATCATCAATGCATTGGTTCCTTGTGTTTGAGATGAAAGGGTTGAGCAGAATTAAGTCTGCAGTACTTTCCAGGCCTCCTGGTCTGTGATTCTACTGTCTTCATCTAGATGATGCCAACACTCTTTCACGTGGCCCGGGCCATCCTTAGACCCACTGTGCTTGAGCGGAAAGGACACTGGCAGAAATCAGAAGGCCTCTATCAATAAAATGGGGATGATGACATTTGGACTAAGTGCCCCCCCCCAAGTTTTGTTTTGAAGGACACATTAGATAATGTAGTGCCTGTGCTCCATAAACTGTGACATCACGTGTAGACAATCACAATTTGACTGTCACCAAGATGCCTTCCCCTGGGACTCACTGCAGGCAGAGCCCTTTGCTAGGGCTGGTTACTCACAAAACGGGGTTCTAAGAGTGGACTTTTAAGGAAAAAAATCATGAGGAGTTGAGTGCCTTTGTTTACAGCCATCGCTCAAAACCACTCATGAAGAATTCATTGAGTTTCCCATGATACTTTGTTTTCAAGGGTGAGAAGACCAGGATGCAGGAAATCCTTTCCGTCCGCAAACGCTCACTGAGCAGCTCTGGGTCAGGCACTGTCCTAATACAAGGGCAATAAGGTGAATAATCACCATCCTTGACCCCACGACTGCCTCAAGGGCAGACACAGAACATTCAGTCTTTGGTACCATTGGACAAAGCCACCCAAAGGATGAAGAGCACTGGCTAGGAGTCAGGAAACCCAGCTTCCAGTCTCACCTTGGCCCATGAGTAGCTGTGTGACCTCAGACAAGTACAAATCCTACTCAGCATCAATTTTGATGAAAGGACTTTGTTGCCTTAGAGGGCAGTGGTATCTGCAATTGGAAAGGGTAGGCATGAATTGAAGGTTTTGGACCATGGTCTCTGGAGTTCCAGTGTTCTGCGGAGGTACCTCAGGGCCCCTTGGGGTCGGGGGGGAAGGGGAGTCAGAGCTCCCCTCCTTTTATCTTTTTTATATATGAGGTTCCATATACGATTTAGTGAACTCCAAAACAGTGGAATCAAAAAAGAATTCCTTGCCACCAGGAAATACTTGAAAAATACTTGAAGCTGCGAGGTCCTTTCTGATTTTTAGAGCTGAGATTTCCTCTGCTCATTCATTGGGTAGAGAACCTCATAAGGATGCAATCTCCTCTACAATCCACAGGTATTGTGGCCAGTAGCTCAAGCATGGATGGCATCACTTAACTGCTTAGATTACAAAGAGACAGTAACTGTGACCTTGCCCAACATAAGGAGGCTTGTGCAGGGACAGACGACCTGGAGCCATATTGTTTGTGCACAATTTCAGAACAGCATTAACATGAGTCATTTTCCATGAACTACTCATACGTATCAGTGGCAGTTGTGTCTTACTTGAAAGTCAATGTGGCTCCAATGATGCCATGAAACTGGAGACCTGATACTCTTCCATTGGCAGCCAGTGGAAGATGCTGAGAATAGCAACATGAGTGGTACTGTGGACTTCACCCAAGCATTTGACCCCGTTAACCTAGCTGGTATGTGGGAAGCTCTGCAAAAAGTTTGCTTCCTAAAGACATTTACTAACAGCACTTCTCACTCTACAAAACCTGTCCTGATAATGTCCCTGCCAGACATATCCTTCTCAATTCAACATTTAGCACGATCTTCTGCTGCTCTTTGCAGTTAGATACCTGTGGGTGTCCATATCCACATTTACCTCTTCTGCTGAACTGCAGTCTCCATTGGAGAAAGGAACATGATGTATACATCTCTATATTCTCTGCAGTGTTTATTGTTTATTGATTTTAGCTGATGGTAAAAGTTGGTCAGAGAGGGACTTATAGAATGCTTTTTTTTTTTTTTTTGATAATCACAACACTAAGGTTTTAAAGGGGTGTCTTATTCTGCTTGGGCTGCTATACAAAAGACCATAGACTGAGTGGCTTAAACAACAGAAACTTGTTTCTCAAAGTTCTGGAGGTTGAGAAGCCCAAGATTAAGATGCCAGCGCATATGGTTCCTGGTGAGGGCTCTTTTCCTGGCTTGTAGATGGCCGTCTTCTGACTGTGTCCTTACACAGTGGAGAGATCTCTCTCTTTCTCATTTTGTAAGGCCACTAGTCCTATTGGACTTGGGACCCACCCATATGACCTCACTTCACCATAATTACCTCCTAACAGCCCTATCTCCAAATACAGTCACGTTGTGGGGTTAGGGCTTCAACATATGAATTTGAGGGGGGCACAATTCAGTCCACAGCATTCCACCCCAGCCCCCCGAAATACATGTCCTTCTCACATGCGAAATACATTCATTCCACCCCAATGGCTCCAAAAGTCTTAACTCTTTGCAGCATCAACTCTGAAGTCTAAAGTCCAAAGTCTCATCTAAATATCATCTAAATCAGATATGGGCGAGACTCCAGGTATGATTCATCCTAAGGCAAAATTTCTCTTCAGCTGTGAATCTTTGAAACCAGACAAGTTATGTGCTTTCAAAACACAATAGTGGGACAGGCATAGGATAGACATTCCCATTCCAAAAAGGGAGAAATACAAAAGAAGAAAGGATGATGGGTCCCAAGCAAGTCCCAAACCTAGCAAAGCAAATTCAGCTAGATCTCAAGTCTCAAGAGTAAACCTCTTTAGCTCGATGTCTTGCCTTTCAAACCCACTGGGGCCGCAGTCTTGCTCCCACGGCTCTGGGAAGCCTCCCTCCCAAGGCTCTGCAGGGCGATTTCACCACCACAGCTCTGGTTGGAGGCTGTCTGACCTGCAATGACTTGGGGAGAAAGCTTAAAGGCCAGTCTCAGTCCGTAGGGCCCTGGCTGTGAGTTCAGAGGTAGCAGCATGAATCTCCGACCCACCTGGGTAGAACTGCTTTGCAGTCTGGAGGTGCTGATGTGCATGGGGGACTTGGTCTGCCTTCCTAGGCTGCATTTGACATCCATTTGAACTTGTTTCATTCCGTCAAAATGTCGGAAGAGGGTATATAAGTATGATTGGCTTTAACTCTGAATACTCTCCCTGCCCCCATGGATGTTTTCCAGGTGTCATTTTACATGAACTGTGTCCCCACTCCTGACTGTCATCATAAGACCTCAGAGACCCCTTTCCAGGTTCTCCTGCAAGTAGCCCCCATCATCCTGCTAAAGCTGTATTGTTCTGTAAATATCCTAATTCCCAATACTACCTCTGTAAAGAAGGAATAATTTTGGCTGACAAAAGTCAGGGTTACTTTGAAATTTGGGGAAAAAGTATTAAGGAAAATACCCAGATTCAGATGTAGATCAATGGAAGTAGTTTTCTAGAGTCACCACTTTTCTGTGCCTAACATCACTGCTGGACCAGTATCTCGGGCGCTGCCTTCACAACATCACATTCACAAAGTCAATAAACATATAAATCAGGTATATAGTATAACCTGAACGGGAAAATGAGAAAGGCCCATCTTTCTCTCTACAAGGATTCTCAGCTTTGCCTCTGTTTTGTAAATGAGGGATATTAAAATACACAAAGAATTAGCTTGAGCAAGCTAGGCATCCTATTAAAGGTACCCAAATCCCCCAAGGATCTCCCAGGGCAAGTCACACTGGCCTCCAGGATGGGAACCAGTAGCAAAGTACCAGACCTGGGCTAGCGTTTTGAGGAGTTTCACCAACAGGATGATGGTTGAATTCTGGGGTCAACTCTTGGGTGTTTCTGTGGGCCCAGGATGGGATTTATTTCACATCCGTAAGCTTTCTTCAATGACATCTCCCCCCATATATCCATCTGTGCTCATGAGAGGGGAGTAGATGGGGAACTTGGCAGTAAATGCCTAGGCAGAAGACCCAGCTCTTCCTCGTACGCACTGTGTGACCTTGGCCAAGACACAGAGCCTCTCCCTGAAACCTTCCCCCATGATATAATTACGCAAATCTTCTTTATAGGCTGCAGTCTGTTTTACAAACAAAAGGTATGATGAAGATAAGCGAAACCAGGTAGATTCTTTGCACTCCTCTAAAAACCTCACCCTCTCTGTCATTGCAGGCAGCACCAGTGTTGGACCATTATTTTTTAAAGTGGTTTCCATTCATGCTTAAGTTACCAGTTTCCATTCCAGCAAATGGGTCAGTGAGTTACAGAGTTGGCTAAAAATATAACTGTCTAAAGCAAACAAAAAGAAACCTACATCTTGACTTTTGTTTCCATTTGAGCTGGCCCATAAGTGTCCGATGGAATGAAGTGTGATAGACAGATGGTGGGTTTAACATCTCACTCCCAACAACTGTACGTGGAATGTCACAGACCCTCCCTGAGCCTGTGGGGGAGTTTCCTGGTAGGGAAAATTTGGATAACAACATTTACACTGCAGAATGTTTATGAGAGAATATATGCAAAAAAAAATAAAAATCCTGTCCCATAGTAAGGGTTTCCTTCCTCTCTCAGAAAACAGATTCATGCCAACTCCAAGGTCTTAGATGCGACCTCATCTAAGCTTGGGAAGAAATATAAATAAAGTTGGTGAGCATCTAGCAAGGTCAAAGTAAAACCCGAGTTTCCAATGCAATAGTGTCCTCTGAGTACCTAAGACTGTCAACTCCCTTAAGAGGCCCATAAGTTTTTGGGTGATTGGCTTGATGTATGACACACCTGAATTCAAGACCAGGTTCTGCCCCTTAGAGCTGTGTGACTTTGGGAAAGGGACTGGATCTCTAAACCTCAGTTTCCTTTCCTATGAAATGGGCCCATATCAATTCCTTCCTCATGCAGTTGTGACGATATGAGAAGATGGTGTATATGAAGTGCTGGGCTGTATTATTATGTGTAGAGGAAAGTAAGTTCAACCTACCTGTGACAGACCCTAAGGTGACAGCCCCATGGCCCCTGCCTCCTGGCATTTATGCTCTTGTATAATCCCCTCCCTTGAGTGTGGATGGGATCTAGGACGTGTTTCTAGCCAACAGAATATACTAAAGGTGAAGGGATTTTGCAGGTGTAATCAAGGCTCCAAATCCGTCGAACATAAGTTAATCAAAAGAGACTCCTAAGCGGACCTCACTTAATCAGGAGAAAGCTCATGAAAGAGAGGCTCTCCTGCTGGCCTTGGAGAAGCAGGCTGCTGTGATGTGAACCGCCCATGTGGAGGCCATGTGGTAGGGAACCGTGAGGAGGCTCAAGGGGCTGGGGGCTTCAGTCCTACTTCTGTCAACCCCCGTAAAGGCTTGGGAAGGACTCTGAGCTCCAGGTGAGATGCAGAGAAGAGGACCCAGCAAAGCAGTCAGACTCCTGGTCCACAGAAACTCTGATATAAGAAATGTATTGGTTTAAAGAAGATGTGGTACATATATTCAATGGAATATTATTCAGCCATTAAAAGGATAGTAATCTGTAGAGACATGGATGGACCTAGAGACTGTCATACAGAGTGAAGTAAGTCAGAAAGAGAAAAACAAATATCGTATATTGACGCATATATGTGGAATCTAGAAAAATGGTACAGATGAACCAATTTGCATGGCAGAAATAGAGACACGGATGTAGAGGACAAACATATGGACGCCAAGGGGGAAAAGCAGGGGACAGGGGTGGGATGAATTGGGAGATTGGGATTGACATATGTACATAATATGTATAAAATAGATAACTAATAAGAACCTGCTGTATAAAAAAATAAAATAAAATTCAAAAAAAGAGAGAAATGTATTGGTTTAAATCACTGCATTTGTGGTAAATTGTTACACGGCAATAGAAAACGAATACACCATTGCTTCTGGAAATCACTTCTAGAGACAGGCTTGGATGGAAGGAGGACAGGGTTTTACCTTTATCCATCTACAGAACTGTTGGGTATAGGGATGAAGGAAAAGAAAGGAAGCTTCCCCAGACACATCAGTCCCTTTTTCAAGGACTGTGCCTGGTGTGGCCGCTGGGAAGACTTCAGCACTCTGGAACCTCACCTGGCCCTTGCCACCCCAGTCATGCCCAGGTCTCCATGAGGCTGCCCAGTGGCCACCTGGCTCTGGTTTGCTGACCTGCCCTATAAAGTTGGGTTAGTCTCTTATTCTCAGCTGTGTGTGGGGGGGGGGTCTTAGTTTCCACATCTGCAAAATGGGTATAATTATATGAATTTTGCTCAGTTCAGAAGGATGTTGTAAGGATAACATAAAGTAATCACTGTGGAAATAGATTTTGTAAAATTAAAATAAAAAAGAGTGGCAGCAATCATTCTTCTGAAGAGGGGGGAGAGGCAATCTCTGGCCCCTTAAAGGGCGGGCTTCTAATGGAACCTGGAAACATCCACTGCTCTCACCCACAGGGGAGAGTCAGGGTCAATAGCTCTGAGGTCTCAGTAACTCAAAGCTAAGTAGAGATAGTAGCTGTAAACTGTTTAGGAAATTTTTAAAAATTAGTCTTTAATTTCATGTTATTGATTTTATATATTCCACCAACTCCCCCCAAAAGTTTTGTGGGCACTCAAAATCAAAACAAGCTATGATCATAACAAAAATAATTAACAAAAATAATAATTCCAAACTCCTCTTCCTTATATTCAAGAACCATCATGACTTGGTCACAAACAGAGCAGATATTCAGGCCAGTTGTTCAAGGGCTGAAGTGTCTGCACTGGTTGGTCAGCCACTGTTGCAGAGCACCTCCCCCCGCCCCGACCCCACTCAGGACCCCCCTGATTCCCCAGCATCCAGCATAAATGGATTAATGGCAGACATGGCATGGGGCAACCCAGACCTTGCCCCAGCGCTGTAACTGATGCTAAACGTTAGAGCATCTATTATCTAGACAACCAAGCTTTCTAAGTGTAGCTCTTACTCATCCCCTGGGCATAACCAAATGGGTTTCTCACTGGAGGCTCCCACACCCACCCCGTGCCCTACACTCTCCTGCTCTGTCATATTTCCACTGCTGCCTCTGCCTGGAATGTCTTCTCTACTCCCCACTGCTCTCTGCCTGGAATCAGTCTTCTCCACCCGCCACTGCTCTCTGCAGACCATATAGGAATATGGCTCTGAGATACCGAGTGCTGGCAGCCACCTCTCTAAGCCTCAGTGTCCCCATCCGTAAAGTGGGACTTCTAAGGGGACCTACAGTGTAGGTGATGCCTGAGCACAGTTCTAGGTGCAAAGAGGTAGAGCGTGGCCTGTTCGTATCATCAGCACTGCTCTTCCCAAGGCTTCTCCTCTAATGCAGGCATCCACGCAGCCTTCCCCCAGCCCCTCAGCCGGAAGTGGCCGCTCCCTGCTCTGAACCTCTACAACCGTCTCCATCGGCCTTCCACCTGGCTCCGGCTCCTTCCATCTCCCAGCGTCAGGCAGGTGTGGAAGTGGTCTCCCCCTCCAGTCTGATCAAGAACAGACACCCTGATTCATTTTGTCATTGCTAAGCCCAGTGTGGTGACCACCTGGGATGTTGAAAGCGCTCAGTGAAGCTTGGTTGACATAAGATGAAATGCCGAGATAAGTGTCTGTTGAAGGAGTAAAGGCCAGAAAGCTTTCAATAAGAAATGCCATGGAGCTTTGTAGACAGGAGAGCAGCACAGGGTCACGGACAAAGCCAGAGACTAATGACAGTCCAGCTCTACTGAGCACTTTCTAAGAGCCAGGCACTGTCTGAAGCACTTGGCATACTTGAACTCACGTACTCCTCCCAACAGCCCTGTGAGGGAGGTCCTGAAATTGTGGATCATCTGCTGCACACCTCACAGGAAGCGAGCTTACTGTGGGCAGGGACCGTGTCCTTCATCTCCTGCCCTGTCTCGACACAGAGCGGCGGCTCACCAGCCAAAGGCAGGCATGTTCCCTTCCACCATCCTGGACGCCTCCCTTACCCCACCTTCAGGGTCCTGTCTCGTGATGCACCTCCCCCACCCGTACCCCACATCTGACTTCAGATGCTCCACTCACACTAAACCACTGAAGTCTCCAAGGGGCGGCAGCACCATTTGGGAAAATGCGGGAGTTTTTCTTTGTGTCCCTGAAATCACACCTATTTTAATCATACGTAAAGCTACTACTGCAAATCCATATTCTATCTACTAAGAAAGAGGGTGCAGGAGCCAGAGGGATGCAGGAGAGTCTGTGTGAATCAGAAGGGGGTTTCTTTAAAGCAACACAATCCTGAACCGGTTTCTAAGAAGGTAAAGGGGAGAGAAGAAGGAGAAGAGCATTTTAAGCAAAGAACAGGGTGCATCGGGGGCCGAGGCTGTCATGCGAAAGTCTGGAATTAAGGCAACAGTAAATACAGATTTGTTCCCATACCGGAGTTCCTGGGTGGAGCACAGAGGCTTGTATTTTTCAGAAGCTCCCTGAAAGGTTCCGATGTGCAGTCATTTGAGGACTTAACGGATTAAACCAGGGATGCCCAACCCTGGTTGCATTTGGAACCCCCCGGGGAGCTTGTAAGAAATGCTGAAGCTCGGGCCCCACCCACAGAGATTCTGATTTCATTGGTCCAGAGCAGGGCCAGGCATTGGCGTTTGTTGAGGCCTCCCAGGTGCTTTCTAAGGAGGGTTGGGAATACAGCATCAAGGTAACAGGCAGGGATGAGTACGAACAGAGGGTCAGGATAATGGCAAAGGAGCTTAATGAGATAGAGTGTGAGGGATTCAACATGGGACACTTGACAGCCTGGTCAAATACGGGTATTAATTGAAACTGTTTTTAATAAGATCTTTAAAAATTTGACTTTTATGGATTTTGCATATACCACCTATTTCCAAAAAGGTATGATCATCGCAAAAAATAATTAACAAGAGGCCTCAGAATAAGGTAGATAAAGAAAGGGTAGTGATGGAAGAGAAAATTGGATCCAGAGTTCCAGAGGATGTGAGGTAAGCCCCTTCCCCTGTCTCGGGCTATTCAAGTCATCAACCAGCCTTCAGCAGCATCTGGGGTGCTCACATCTGTAAGTTCCATCCCTCACCCTCACCCTGCACTGGGTCCCTGACCCAGGGCCCTTGCCCTCCATCTTTTCACGTCCCGTGGGAGACACTGCAACTCCACCCACGGAGGCGGTGCTTGGCAGGTGACTGGTGAAATGAATTGTTGACCCAGCTCATTTTTTAACAGGCAGCCTTTCCAGAGAATGACAGGAATACGGATTATAACATGGATTATCTGCGTTTGGAGACTGTATGCCATGTTAACTGAAGTGTTTGCAATTTAAAATGAGAATGGCAGTTCATGAAAAATCATGAAAGTGAATGCAAATCCTTAGTTGCAGAAAGTGTCAGAAAGAACACGGAATTCAGTCCTGCCCCTGCCACCAATTCAAACTTCTAGGTGAATCTGTTATAGCATGTGTTATCCCTGATAGGCACACATGTATGCATGGTATACATATGGATGCCCACATCCATGTGTATTTATGTGTCAGTCCATCTCCTCTATATCAGTGTGTCTCAACTCTTTTTTTCATTATCACCTCTTCTAAGGAGACTTTTTAGACATTTTTTCCCCTCATTAACCCCCCATGAAAAGTTAATACCACAGATATACTGTCTATCTGTTTATGTGCGGTGTGTGTATTTGTGCTTTATATATAAGCAGAGTAAGATTTTTCACCCCTCAAGAACCAATTTTATCCCCCTTGGGGAGATATTGCCCCCCGTTGAGAATGCGTGGCCTATACGTTCATCTGTGCACACGTGCAAACACACACACACACATGCACACCACTAGCCAGCTAGCTAGCTGGCTCCTGGGAGAGAGACCTGCAAAGCATGTTGAGCTCCTAGAGAGGAGGCTCCCCACCAATCACAGCCAAACCAGAGAGCAGCCCTGGTCCAGTGGTTCCTGTAGGAAACAGACACCAGCAATTAGAAAACCGGGGAACTCTAGCCAGTTCTGAAGCTCACTGGGCATGACCTGGTTTCCGGATCTTCAGAGTTGGGAGAGATTTTATAGGCCACACAAGCAGAAGACATTTAATTGTTTATAAAAAAAAAATACCAAAATTCTAATTTTTGCATTGCCCTTGCAAACTACTATGTTCAAATGCCTATTTTAAAGTAAGCGAACAAAACACATTTGGGGCAAAAAGAACCATCAGCATATTTATCATTTTATAGATCTGATCACCAGGGTAGGCAAGATTTTATTGAACAGTCAACCAGTCAATCTCTGAAAAACTCATTAAGTATCTGTCAAATGTTTAGTTCTGTGCAAAGACTTGCAGGGGGTGTGGAAGTAATGGTCAATGTCTTCAAATGTCTTATAGCCCAATTTTGTTGTAACTTAAACCAGGTATAATATCTGAGGGGTAAGGAGGCTCTCGGGAATTATTGTAACCTGTTTCCACCCAGTGAAAAGGCTTTACTTTGGTGGTACTAAAGGGGGTGAGGAGGGAGGAGAAAAAACTCACAGTGTGATTTGCTTGACCCCAGCCTCTCCCCCAGTGAGTCAGATGCTCCACGTTCATAGCAAGAACTACATAGGATCCTGGATCTACGTTTCTGTCAGTCTCCAATAAAATCACCCCAAAGAATTTACTGAAGTTATAAAAGAAATATTTGGTGTTAAATATCCTAATAGGACAGTCTAAGTACTCAAACTAGGTATTATAATTAATATCGTAGGATCAGTAAGACTTAAAAGAAGATTCTGTTGCACAATTTTTTCTAAGGAAATACTGATAAGGTAGCAAACCACAGGATTCACTGTAGCTAATTCAAGCAGAAAAGGAAATGGGCTAGAAAGTCAATTTCTGGCTTCTGCCTTGAAGAAGCAGGGCCCAGAAGAAGAATGTTCAAATGGTGCTGGGTCGCAACAAAGCAGGACAAATGTCCCCTATACGTGTCAATATTGAAATCAGTTGAAAATACTCTCCAAAATATAAACATATGAGTAGTGAGCAAAAGTACCCTTTATTATTACTTTGTTGGCATTCGAAAGAACCAATTTCCTGCCAGATCACTGTATCTGAGACTGCTGAAAAAAAAAGACCTTGAATTTGAGGAAAAAAGGCATACACGGACATACACACAGACACACACAGATGCACAGACACACACACAGACACATGCAGACACACATTCAGACACATACAGATACACACAGAGACATACACAGACACACACACAAACACACATAATGAAACTGGCCAATGCAAAAGTTAATCAAAATAAGTCAACAGTAGCCAGAGACCATAAGTGGATTCCATGAATTTATATAATTTGAATTGAGGCCAGGATCTAACAGGTCCAGGAATGTAGTTCCACCTATTTCATAGTTGAAAAATTCCCCAGAGAAGCCAAGTGTCTTGGTCAAGGGCCCAGGGGAGTCAAGGACATAAACCACTCCAAGTGTTTACTGTTAGGAATGTTTGCCTTATAAGACAACATTCTCATTTCTCAGAAAATCTACCTCTTGCAGCAGATGTATGAGGCCTCACAGATTGGCTTGCCTGTTTGAACCGCTCACCTATCTCATGTGGGTGCAAAACTAGTTGGGAAATGCAGTCATTATTGTATTTTTATCCAGTGACGTTCCTGGACAGACCCCGTAGTGACTCCCCATTGCCAGGTGGCCGTGTCCTAGCACACAGATGTCAGGGCACTGCCCAGAGAAGCAGCATGTGTCAGCAGCACGGGGCTTGGTGGAAGGCAGGCCAAGCAGAAAACGTCAAGGGGATCATTTGACAGAACAACACCCCAAGTGCAGGGCATGAGAGGAAAATCATGCTGGCGGTGGGGGTGGGGGGGAATGAGTTCTGTTCACACACTGCTCTCCCACACAAGGACTCGAGTCCACAGCCACAGAAACCTTTTCCTGGGTCTGGTAACAAAGTCTAGAGCCTCAGTTTCCATGAATATTTCACCCCATGCAGAATAGGAATATTACTAATTTGGATTCACCCAGGAAGATTCTCTAAGAAATTCAGAATGCTTCATCTTACACCTCCACTCGGGGGTGGCCAGATCTCAGTGCTTAGTGGCAAGGACAGTGACGGGTGAGTATAGGCACCTCCACAGAAGGCAGCCCCTCCAACCTCAGCACATGACAGCAAAGGCCAAGCCCTTTGCTCTGGGTAACACACCACGGTCAGTTCATTTCCTTGTCAGCTGGGCCCCTGGGTCAGGGGTCAGCCCACCACCTGTTTTTGTAAATAAAGTTTTATTAGAACACAAGCATGCCCATTATCTATGTACTGTCTATGGCTGCTTTCTTGCTACGGCAACAGAGTTTGGTAGCTGTGACAGAGACCGTGTGGACTTGAAGGCCGAAAATATTTACTATGTGACCCTTTTTAGAAAAAGTTTGCTGACCTCAATCTAGGTTATGGGAGCACGAAGACCTCTCACCAAGTAGATAGTAAACTGCTTGAGAGGTTCCTTTTGGAATCTCCCACCAGGCCTCCCACGATGCTCAGTACACGGTAGAATCCCATCCAAGAATCAACTTGTGAGCTGAAAGGGACCTCAGATATCATTTCATCCAATCCTCTTATTTTAGAGATGAAGAAACTCAAACGACCAGTCCAAAATCCTAGAGTGGCAGGAAGCAGTAGCAAACAGCAACTTTCCTGAATTCCATTGTATTGCTATGTTCCTCAGTAAATATTCATTAAATAAGGAATAAATGCAAAGATACATGTGGATCTATATAGCAATATCATTAGTTGAGCATATGGTATATACCAAACACCATAGGAATACAGGCATTTCAGTCTTGGACCTCAAACCTTGGGAGAAGAGTGTATACGTAAAAAGTTTATATGTGTATTATATATTATGTATACTATAAATATGATAATATATGTATGTATGTGTGTGTGTGTGTATAAAGCAATAATAAAATGATGGCGCACATGCTCCCTTGTAGCAAACAGCCAGCCATGAGGAAAGGCTCCATCTGATCTGTGACTTCAAAGTAACCATGTCAGTTGGATACTGTCCTCCTTGCTTGAACCCAACAAAAGGAAATCAGCACGAGCCCAGGGGGCAGAACCATGGCACGAGTGACAGTTGTCTTCCATCCCTGGCCTCTTTTCCCAGATCCTTGTAGACCATCCTCCCCCCACATTACAAGTCCTTCGTCATCGAGGGGCATCTGATAACCGCTCCTTTGCCCTCCTCGGCTGATGTCTGATCACACATCGGGAGGTACTCCTTCACCCCAAAGTGTTAACCCGCCAGACTTTCCCTCCGAGGACCCTTTATCTCCACTCTGGAATGAAAGGTGCCTCACCCTTGATAATGTAGTTCCTGGCACACAAGTCGAAAAATGTTTTCTGAAGGGCATCAGGCCTAGATAGGCTCCAATTGCCCTTTACGATGACCTAAAGTGGGAGCGGGGCCAGAGGGATAGGCCTTGGGCTTTCTGCAGCGGTGCCCTGGCTCTCCTGGTCAAGAGCGGCGCCCGGGGTCCTGATGGGGTGGAGAACGGGAGGCCCTTCACTACCTGCTCCTCCAGAACCTGCCCTGGCAGCAGGTCTGTTGCGGGGAGAGGTGGATGGCCTCATCCCCCTTCTTTGCCTCAGCTTAGCTGGGAGTATCCCCTCACACCCTGCCCCTGAACTGAACCCCAAACCCTTATCTGCCTATGCCACAAAGCTCAGCTCAGTGCCTTCCTAATACCAGGTTCCCTTGCTTCCAGCTCCCATAGCCTTGTACGTGCCCTTGGGTCCCAGTCCTCCTGCATATCCAGTGGCTGCCCTGCCCACCCCTCCACCCCAGACTGCAAATTCTGCCCGGGCCCGACTGTGTCTGCCTTGTGTACCTTATTCCCTTCCAGACCAGGGGCTGGGCACCTGGTCGACCTCATGCAACAGCTGCCACGTGGAAGAGTGCATTGCAAGCACGTTTGACTTTAATTTTGTTATTTTTCATTACTAACATATGTTACAAGATGTGGTGTTGTAGTCAGTCAGACCTAGGTTTGAATTCTAACTGTACTACTTTCCATGGGACCCCAAGTTAAGCTCTAACTTTTCCAAGCCCTAGATTTCCCATCTGTAAATCAGTCACAAGGCACCCACCCCATGGCATGTCTGCCTCAGGGATACTGAATTAAATGGAGTGGCGAGCACAATGTCTAGTGCATAGGAGATGTTCAAAAAATTGAATTTATTATAAAAGCCTCCCACTGTGTTGCTACCTTTGACTATGTCATGTGTCTCAGAATGATTCAGAAAGAGCCTAGCATCTGTGAGGCTGGGCCCCCATAGAGTGAACCACAGCCAATAGCTCTATTCTCCCTGCTGACTTCAGTCTGCTGTGTGGCAATATAATAGCCTACCCTCTCTGGGCCTCAACGTCCTCTTAACAAAAGCACCATCAGGCTCCTCAGAAGCTGCTGGAATCCCGTGAGGACTCAATGGAATCCACTGAATTCCAGAAGTAACACTGTTAAATTTATTTTGATGTATTATTTTTCATCTTTAGAGGGCCCTGGCAAATTGTCTGTAATTATTTTTATTGTAGGGCTCTACCGTACCTCTTTAAATGAGTCTAGTTCTTAGTAATGGAGTAGGGGCAGAGTAACTGGAATAAACACAGGTTTCCTTCAAGCCAAGGGTTCCATCCTTGCAAAGATGAGTTTCAAAGCTTACCCTAGAATCCTGAGGCACTTTGGCCAATGGCCATCTCTTGGCAAGGGGACGGGGTCCGCCCTGGGTAGCTACCCCCAGATCGCACAGCAAGCATGACCTCTACTCCTGGCCTGAAAGGTAGCAAGCTCAGTACACAAGCTGTCCTCCTGGTCTCTCTCTGCCCCTCCTTCTGATGCTCTTCCTCCTGCATCCTGACCTGATAAAGCAATCCCAGCCAACGAACGTGGCAGCAGGGGCAAAAGTGTCCAGGTATAGCCCATCCTGGGTAACACTCACATTTTAAAAAGGACCTCTGGGGGACAGGCCTTAAAGCAAAGAGGTTGATCAAAGGGTGGGAACTGATTGACATCAAAGGGTGGGAATTGATTCACCGTGGTAGAGAAATAGGAAGAAGACTTGAGAACAGGTGGGTCTCTAGGCGGCTCTACCTTCCATGTCTGGTCATCGCCTGGTTTGCCTAAGTGTAGAGATCTGACTTGGCCTTGGACTATTTGTTGTCACCTATGGAGAACTAAGGAAAGGCGAAGCCTTGGGCCCCCCACTCTAGCTGGCCATTTAAAAAAATGTCTCTTGACTCAGCACGAGCACTTTCTCTTCACGCAGCTGGGAGGGTCTGGGTGCAATGAGGCAGCAGAAAGCACAGATCCCATTGCCTGGGGATGGGGGCCAAAGCCTAGTTCTACCGTGTCCTAGCTCTGTGGCCTTGGACAGTGGACTCGGTCTCTCTGAGCTTCACTTTCCTCATCTGTAACTGGGGAGTAATAATAGGACCCACCCAGAGAATTCAAGGAGCTAAATAAGCAAGGCATTCGGAACAGCACAGAGCCATGGCTATTGTTATTCAGTTTCCAAACGTATTCTCTGACTTCTGAGAGTGCAGAGACACTCATGGGACCAAAGAGGACTGGGGACTGAGGGTTGATTTTTCTACTTCATAAGTCAAGTCAGCTCCCCTCTGTTTATCTCACCTTATTTCCCCTGACATCCCCCCCACCCATCAATTCCCGACATTTTCCACTTCAAGCGCATTATATTCCGGGGATGGGGATGAACAGCTGTGCAAAAAACACAAGCCCATGACTGTTTTTTAACTCCAAAGGCCATGGAGCAGGTTCTAAAGTCAAGGGTCAATATTTAAGATGATTGGAATATAAGGTACACTGAGGTGACCTGGAAGCAGCTGGAAGACCCGCTGCCCCTCAGATTTCTCTCCAGTGCATGTCACGGTCCTTCACATTCCCACCGTTAGACTCACTTCTCTGGGTTCAGGGTATCCACATGGGCCCTTGTTAAGTCCTGGGCAGTGTTCCCATAATGCACTGTGCATCGGAATCCCTGGGGCACTAGTTAATTACAGATGCCCGGGACCTCCTCCCCACAAGACTCTGATTCATGAGTGTGTGCCAGAATTTGTAAAGCGTCCCAGGTAGATCGTGTGATCATGCGAGGCTGGGACACCCTGTTCTGGTTGAGATCACTCAGGTCTGGGATTAGGATCTCCGGGTTTCTTCCTCAGCTTGTGCAGAAGAAACCAGAATACAGGCCCCAGAAAGTCATCTTGTCTGTCATGAGGATTAAACCTCTTCCTTCCTCCAAGGGACTGTGTGAGGATAAAATCAGATGAGACTCGAAAATGCTTCCGAAACCGTACGGACACATAAGGAACCGTTTTAAGGGAGCATAGGAAATCAGGCTGGGAAAGGGAATGCAGGCCTGGTTAGAGTGTCCTCGATGTCAGGTAGAAGCAGGGGAACTTGATCTAGCAGGTAGAGGAGTGGCTATGACAAAGAGAGTATTCCAGGAAGATTAAGCTCATGGTATCAAACATGGCAGACAGGAGAAGAGAGAGGCTGTCGGCAGGATGCCGTCTTAGGGAGTGATGAGATGACACAGTGGTAGGAAACAAGGAAATAAATCATTTCTACGGTAGAGACTGGTTTGTTGTTTGTCAAGCCTGCTTCCGCTTTTCCTGAAAACACAGCTCCATGACACTTGAGTTCTGGACTATGGAAAGAGGCTGGAAGTGATTTGGCCACTTCCAGGCAGGGACCATGCACGCTCTCCATGTGATCTTCCACCTCTTCCCCATGATGCTCCATCGTTCCCCCTGTGCTGGTCGAATGCAGAGTCCAGCAGAGGAGTTGGCAGCCTTAGGGAGTGGCAGGACCGCAAAGCAGAAGGAGCCAGAGGAAGGCAGATCGTTCACCAAACCCTCCACTGAGCTCTTGTGGGAACAAGGTGATGGGTGCATACCGACCAATACAATGCCCTACACTTAAACAATGAAAACTCTAGTTTACGAAAGGAGTTCATGTTTCTGATTTTATTTGACCCTTATAATAATCCCACCAGACAGATAACACCTTCTACGTACTCCTAAAGTACTCCAAGGAGGAGAGGTCACGTAACCTTCCCCACGTGGCATCCTTCTCTCCCGAAAGTCCTGTGGTCCAGCCCTGCTCAGAACCCTTTATCTCCACAGGAAAAATCTGAGGCATTTGTGATAAAGGACCACAGACATATGGCTCCTTTGGTTTCCAAGGCAAAAAAACAAAGACAGAGTGGATGCTAGATTTTATGATATGACTACAAAACGCCACAGAATCCAAATGTGAAAATGAAAAAAAGGCAGGTGAGACTGCCCCCCCTCCGCTGCAACCACCCACCTGCTGTGTTTCCTGGGTCTCTGCTCCCTGTCAGCTTTGGGAAGCACAGGTGGGCAGTGAGGGGAGAAGAGCCTTGGGCTGAGTCAAGAAGTCTTTATCTGCTGTCATGCCAACCTCCCAAACTGAGTTTTTAAGCAATAGTAACTGGGACGTGGTTTTCACTTCCTCTGCATTCTAGGTAATGGGTTCGCAGTTGGCGTCCATTCACTACACACCCTCCCCTCCTTCACCTTTTGTGTTATCTCCAGTCTGATACTTGAGTCTTCCCCGCTTACCCTAGAATAATGATAAACTGAAGTGGAAAACGTCACCTTGAGCTCCGTAGAGGTTGGTATAGGGTATAGGGTAACCAGCACCAAACTTCTACACACCACAGCCTGGGGGGTCACCCAAGACACAGTGTGATGAACTCCACTTCAGAATACCTCTCCTTAGATACAAAGGGGCCAGGCACGCCACCTTCAGATTATTAAGTACTTTCTTCGCTTTTAAAATATAATTGCCCCACAAGCAGGAGGTAACACATGCGATCTTCTGCATTTTAAATAAAAGCCCAAATCGCTCAGTTTGCCTCACAATCCGACCCAAACTTATATATCTGTCTGCCTTCCCCACATCCCTTCACACGCTTTGCCAAAGAACCGTAGAATGCTTAGTTCTTCTAGACACTTCCTGACACTTCTTTGCCTCTACAAGCCTTCGTCCATACGGTTTCCTCTGTCTGGGACATCATGTTTATTTCCTACCGCTCTGCTTCTTCATCACCTTTGCTAAATCCTCCTGGACCTCATTCCTCCCCCTCACATGGACATTTCCTAAAGCACAGTCCTTACCTCTTTACCCCTTCTCCAAGCTCCCTCGTCCAGGGAACCCGTGCCTTCAACGGTGGTAGGAAGGAAACACGAGTTCAAATCCACACCCCTAGCCTGACCTTTATCTCATTGTTAGTTCTGCTTTTCCAGCACTCCAATGGCCATCTGCCCTCAACTAGCCTGTCATCACCTCAAACAGAACAGTTCTAAAACCAGAAGATTAGTCTCATTACCAACAACAACTCCCTTCCTCGCGGCTCTATTTCTATCCTAGATCCGTAGGGTTTCCAGGTTAAAAAGGAACCATAAAGCTGAAGCTCAATTCGTTCATCTGCACTCAATCCACTTACAGCAGCTTGGACAATAGTGGTCAAGCCCATCAATAGCATCACCATTCCAGACCCGGAAACCAGTCTCTCCAGAGGTGAACTGACCACGAATCTAAACTGGGGCCCCCTGCCTGTGTTTGCACAGGCTTCTTCCAAGGCCTGTGCTCTTTCTGCACCCACGTCACTCTTCCCCAGCAGGCTCTTCCTCTCGGCCCCAGCTTGAGCTCACGGTGGCCTCCCCACAGCAAACCCTGGAGGAGCCTCCCCCCGGCCTCTGCTGCAAGGCTCTCCTTCTTCATAATCACCGTGAGCACAGTCATAAGAGCGAAGGCAGAAACGGTGGCAGTTCACGCGTCATCTCGCTTCTCTTCCTTAAACCCATAAAGCAGGTAACCGGAAATGTTAGACTGTGAATTTATCCGACAAGAGGGGGGTCAGACCACATGACTTCTAAGAGGTTTTTCCCAATCAGAAATTCTATGATTTTATGATGGTTGAGCCCATCTTACAGAAGAGGAAGCTTGGCCTTAAGGAAAGCCACACAACCAATATGCAGCAGAGCCAGACCTGGAATCCAGGTTTTCTTACTTTGAATCCATTAATCTTCCCACCACATCGTGCAAAATAGCATAGGAACCATTCTAACGAAGCAGGGACCAAATCAAGCTCCTACCCTGGGTAGAACCCTCTGGTAGCTCCCCATTACTTACCAGGGGGCAAAAACCACTTACCTGCCATTCAAAACCCCTTCCCACTGCTGTGTTTCTATCTTATTTCCAACTGTGGCCCTCCACATACCACTCCCTTCAGCCAACCTTGTAGACCCACTGGGCCCCGCACATCCTCACCTCCATACTGTTTTTGGACCTGACGTGCTTGCCCACGCCTAGTCACTCAGTGACTCTCATCACTCTTCAGAGCACAACTCAGGCCCCACCTCCCCGCAGACTAGACCTGGAGGCCTCATTTGAGCCACATGGGTCCCTTCGTCAGCTCCCCTCATTTCATTTCCTACCACTCACGGGGCATGATGTTGGCATTTTTACTCCTCAGCTGCAAGTTCATGGGCTGCTGAGACCCCATCTTCTTTGATCTCCCCACCCTGATTTCAGCTTTCACTGAGCCTGGCACAGAGTAGGTGGCTCCATAAACATGTTTGTTAATTGGTTAATTGATTGATGGATTGTTTTTAATCTCTTAACTCCTTCCATTTCTTATCTTACTAATACTTCCTTCATGCCCAGCTTTTTAAATTACTTGTCACTCCTATATCATAAAAAAATTACAAAGGAAGAAAAGCAAGTTTAAAAGAAAGGTCAAAAGCATTCCTTTCCTCCCTTTTCTGGTTTATTTAGGGTCAATCTGGGGTGATTCATGCTAATAAGCATATCTGCCTCAGCCTCCTCCATCCCAAGAAATGCACACTTCCAGTGGGGAGTCGACTTTCTCTTGCCCTTTGGATCCTCCACTGGGTAGGTTCAACCCTACTTACCCATGATCTAGGCCAATGGTTCTCAATCTTTGATGAATCCCAGGATCACCCAGGGGTAGATGCCTGGGACTCACCCCCACCTCCTGAATGTGAATGTCTGGGGACAGGGCTGGGCAGGTCCATATGAAAAAGCTTTGCAGTGACTTTTTCATGCCCCAAAGGTTGTAGGCCAGTGGCCTAGCCATTGTTCAACGTGAGTGCTGCAATAAACATAACTCAAAGAACCTTCCCGTGCTAACAGAGCTAGAGGGGACTTTGTTTTAGAGGTTAAAAACTCCATTTCTTTTTACCAGAAAGAATTCATTTTAGTTCTGACGGCAGATTATCTATCTTATTTATCCTTAAAGCACTTCACATCTCAGAACTAAGATACTCCTTGAATAAATATATGAGTGTGCAAAGTAGATTCTCACTCAGGGAGCTGGCAGAGACACTTCCTTGGTAGTTGGAGCTGACCCCTCACAAGCAGCATCAGATCTAAGATGCCCCCGGGGTGGAGACTCACACCTTCAGGAAGCCCATGCTTTAAACACTTCGCATCTTCACTATTTCTGGTCTTCCAGCTTCGATGAAAAAGACAACTGAGAATGTCTCCTGGGTAACAGTTTTTAAAGATACAAGATATTGAGAGTCTCTTATGTTTTTCCTATAGTCCAGATAGATAATACACGTAAATGTGTGTGTGTGTTTTCTAGGAGAGTAACCATGGCTAGGCAGAGCTTGAAGTTTGCAAGCAAGTGAGAAAATCTGCATAGAAATCCCACGGGTCCTCTTGGAACTAAAGGACCTGGACTCCAGAGCCTTCTCCTTATTGAAGGGTCAAAGTTGTAGCACATACGGATGAGCCGGGGAGGTCCCACCTGGAATCCAGTGACAAGAAGGGGATAAAACCCCGGAAGTATCATCCCCATGGAGCTGAAAGGGGAGGGGCACCCCCAGTGGTTTGATGCATCCTGGTCCAGCCCCTCGAGCTATGTGGGAGCAACTACAGGAGGAATCAACATCCCTTGAGTTGGAAGAATCCACCCATTGGTCAGAGATCTACACTCTCCCTGTGGTTACATTACTTCAGACAGTGGCCTATGGGGGACTCCAGCTCCTGAAGCAGCAGCCCTGTGGGAGGCGATCAGATCCAGAGACAGCTGCCCTGTGCTCGGGCTCCCAGCGGCCTTTGTCCCAGCTCCAGCAACGAGGCAGCAGAACATAGGATTGAGTGTCTGACTTCTGGGACACATCAAGGAAGGAACATGCAAAGGCTTGGCTTCTCACTTTTTGGGCTATACTGGGCCTGCAGAGGAGGCTTTACTTAGACCCCAGATTCATACACAGCTTGTTCAATGCTCACACTCACCGCAGGAAATAGGTATTGCCATTATCAGTAGTGGTAAGAAAACTGTGACCCAGAGAGGTCAAGCAGCCTGTCCTAGCTCACACAGCAGATGACCCTCAGTCTGACACCAAAAACTGCACTTTTCTACTACACCTCCCGTCACCACTCACGTGGGCCCAGCATCTGGAATCTCAAAAGGAACCAAGAATGGAAAGCTTTTGACCTGACCGTCTAAATTGATGCGCTCTTTGCCCTGGGTGGAGAGAGCCACCAAACACCCAGAGAAACAGCCCAAGTCGGCAGAGAGGCAGGACCTGACACCACTGGCTGTGGGCTTTAGCATCTTGAGACCCTCAGCCCTCACTCCCACCACCTGCCAGGGAACCTGGGACGTATATGAGTCGCCCTTTGACATTAGCACTCCCATGGATGTGTTACCAGGTAAGGATGCATTCGCTGACACAGCAGGGCAGATGAATTGGTGTATTGGATTATTGACCGAAGATCAAAACCAAGAGGTAGTGGGAAAGAAGAACAGTGGCATAATGTGATAAAAGGAACTTCAAAACCTGATAAACCCATGCTTGGGCAGGTGACCAGGCAGCCAGTGGGCAGCTGGGGTCTGAGAGGCAACACAACATTTGATCCTGTCTGTTCTGGAAGTCAGATGACCACACCATGGGTCACCATGTCTTGACTTGTGCTCTGCACCACTGTCAGAGCCTTTCGGATCACTCAGTAAATGAAAAGACTAGTCATTTCCATCAGACAATCAGCAGGACTCCGTTCTGTTTCCCCCAGGCTGAATTGATGATTATTTACTAGACCGACCCCATGCACGGATTGTTCTGGAGCCCTGCAGATAGGGCTTTAGAGTCCGTCAGCATCTGTTCACGGAGCACCGGTTGGCTGCAAGCTCTCTATCAACAACGCTCCTGATCGGGATGACCACGATGCCCAGAGGCTGTTAGAAGTTCTAGACATTCATCTGCACTAACAAGGCCGCCTAGTTCAGCTGTGGCAAAGCTGACTGCCTCGGGACCCGCCTCTGATGAGGACGCAGTGGCTCTCCACCAGAGCTGCACGCCGGAGTCACCTGGGGGTGTGGGTAAAAATACCACTTCTGGGTCCCACCCACAGAAACTCTGCTGTAATTGACCTGGGGAGCAGCCTGGCATCAGGAGTTTTAAAATCTCCCCCAAATGATTTGAATATGTAGCCAAACTTGAGAACCACTGGTTTCTGTTGAAACTCACACCCTTGGCCCCAAGAGACATTTGTTGCCAACTGGTGCACCATCATCACTTCACTTTGGTGGCTTTCTACCTCCGGGGTCTAGGGGTGGGACTGGGGGTGAGGGAGTCCATACAGATGGAGATCTAACTATGCAGCACATCCTGTGTTTGTCTTCCCAAATCACTTTCTGTTTTGCTTTTATTTCCGTGCTCTTTCTTCTTTCAGTAAACCACACTCACTGCCACTATCAACTCTAACCTGTTGTCCTCCCTTTGTGATCAAAGTCCCAGCTGTGTATGATCTCATTTATTCTCAAAATAGCCCTGCGAGTGAGGAATCAGCCAGGCCATTGTTCTCTAAGGCAAATCAGGGACCTGCAGATCAAGAAAGGTTCTATCTGCCATGGAACTCATATCCTTATCGAAGTCCATGTGTTCATGGCAATTTCCAATTTACAAGATGCTTTCCTCTATTTGTTCCTGTGGCATCCTCACAGCCAGTCTGTGGGGGAGGTATTTTCATAACCAGGGTGGCCACACGTCCTGCACAACATCGGTGACACCTGTTGTCCCAGCCTAACCATTGGAAGCACCTCCTTTCTCTCTCAGAAGTGTCTTGGTTTGGACAATTCAAGATACGGGCACCTTATTTGTAACCACCCTCTTGTTTTAAGAGGGGTGTATTGAGACTCATACACTTGTTCATACACTCTGAACTTGTTCAGAGTCACTCGACAAATGAGAGGCAGAGACAAGATTTGAACCCAGGTCTCTGTCTCCTTTTTCCCATCCACATTAGTTGGGAAATGAGAATCAGAGCTGACCTCCTCAAACCTCTGTGATCTCTTAAACATCCCCATTAGAATGTTCCCTGGACGGGAGAGACTTGGAGTACAGAGCAGGGATGGGCAGGAACTTTGACAGCATTTTATGACCACATTAGAATGGACTAGTAAGTTACCAGGAAGTGTCATCTTGGAAACACTTGAAAGCCTGACTTGGCAAAAGAAGGTGCAAGACCTGACATATGGGTGTTTGGAAAAGAGTACGAAATTTAGAGTCTAAACTGCTAGTTGAGGACTGGATCTGAATGCTATTTACTGCCATCTACTTCTGGGCATTTCTCATTAGCTCCCTGAGCACCTGAGTTATTCAACCATAAAACGGGACAAATCATCATCCTTAGTTCCTGAGGTTGTTACAGGGAGAGCAAACGGCCGCTTGCCAAGTGCTCTGACAGCATCATGTCTCAAGAGGTACCTGGGAGCCACATTTATTTGTTTACATCACTTTTCCTGAGTGAACCAAGGCTCACGAACAAGGATGCTGGGGATCTGATGAGATAAGGTATTTGAATGTGCTTCCTAAGTCCTAAAACGCTGCCATTTAGTAGTATTATTAGCAGCGGCAGTAGTAACAGATAATGATTATCAATTGATGTGGCACAGAATCGTATGTCCTTGAAACTCTCTGGATTATGGAGGTTTTGAATGACACACCCAGGGGACAGGCCAGGTTTGCGGGGGAGTCCCTTCATGCAAGTGTTGAAGATGACCACATCACAACTCTTACTGGGTGAGGCAAGCCTGCCTGGGAGGCTTCCTAGAAACCAACCCGCTGGGTCTGCAGAAATGACCTCGGATACCTGACCCCTTCAACAAGAAGGACCTTCTTCTGATGGGAATCATACAGCTAAGAGACACGGCAAACTATGGAAATGCCTGATTCTATAAATCAGGACATTGCTTCTCTAACACGAAACCGTTCAAAGCCTGGGCAGTGTCTTTATTTTCACAATTTTTTTCAGCCTTTACTTGTCCCTGTAAATGATAACTACTAACCAGAAGCTCAAAAGGGGGGTGGGGGAATCAAAAGAGCTTTCCTATCTGATTTTTTTGTTCCCTCATCAATCTGGTTTCTGCACTGACCAAGAAGGCCTGCCTGGCTCTCATGGGTTCCTTTCCTTTAGGGAAAAAAAAAACAAATGACAACACAGGTACTTTAGAATTCTTGTGGGCACCGGGGGCTGCGAAGTGAGCTTTCTATACAAATGGAGAAACCCTCCAAGCTGCCAACGTGAAATTTAGAAGGTGCAGGTAGAATGGTCTTCTCACCTAGGAGCGGGGCAAAGGGCTCCTTTGGCTCTAAAAGAGTCAATTTGTGTTTCAAATATCTTTCAGGAACTTGACACCGTGAAACTACCTGCTCCCAAG
Organism: Eubalaena glacialis; assembly: GCF_028564815.1. Taxonomy (NCBI): domain Eukaryota; kingdom Metazoa; phylum Chordata; class Mammalia; order Artiodactyla; family Balaenidae; genus Eubalaena; species Eubalaena glacialis. The sequence continues at coordinate 30,372,362 of NC_083722.1, read as the reverse complement.
GAATCTGAGAAAGTCCTAGAATAGCTTTCCTCAAGAAGAACAGCAAGACTCCTTGCTCTGTAAAAGCTCTCCGTATTCACTCCCTAGACCGCAGGCTTGGACGCTGGGGGTCAGGGCAGACCTGCCGGGCCCTGGGTCCAACACTGCCCAGCCTGGGAGGACATGACCTCTTTCATTACCTGGTCTGCCAGAGAGCCTGGAAATACTCCCAGAGGGGTCCCAGAAACCAAATGAGGGAGGCAGAAGCCTCATTTGGGGGGAGAGAAACAGGTTGAGGAAAGTAAGTCTCACTAAAAAACAAATGTAATATCTATGGATAATTTTGAAAAATAACCCTCCAAAATGAAAAAATTTAACAAAGCTTCGTGGTAGGCTGGGCCAACTGAGACAGAGCAATTTCCCAGTGTAAGGTAAGTCACAACTGGTTTATTATTTTTTAGGTGTCAAAAGGTACCGAAGACCAAAAGGTCATACAGATCTTATACTTTCTGTGAAAATCTATTTGCTTAATTAGTTTGTATCAGATAAGGATCCTTTGGCCAAAACAAATTTAAAAGACGTGTATATTCCCCATCCCTGGGGAATATATATGCCTTTTAAATTCAGCCAGGAGGCCCCTGACAGGCACCAAGTTCTCTTCCCTTCTCAGTTACCTGTATATGTCTAGGGAAATTGCATTCTGAGGGTTTTTCCCTTTTGTGAAAGGTCTCAGCGCTCAGGCAGCCTGCCGACGCCCCCTCCCCCAAGTCCTGGCGACTCTCCACCGCCCCGGAGGCAACTTCCCTGCGCCTCAGGTTTCCCCGCTTCTGCTGCACGAAGACCTATCAAATGTTTCTTTCTTATTACGCTCGAGGACCGGGAGACGCTGCCTCGGCCTCCATCCTTCCCCCTCCAGGTTGCAAAGGAAGTGCAGCAGGTTTGGATGTTAGCCCGTTTCTGCCCAGGGAGCGAGGCAACTTAATTTTTTCCCCTGTGCCCCTTCCTCCCAGTCTGCCCCAGGTTACCCTTAGCCTTTCCTGCTACAACCCCGCAGAAGCGTAATTATGACAATTACAATAATGTGGGCGAGTGGAGTGTTTGGTTTCTGCTTTGCAGGTCACAGAGCAAGAAAACGTCTTTGTTTCCTTTTGCTTTTCTTTTAATAGCTCTGAGTAAAAGAGAAAAGGCGGATTTTAAGAAATGTTATTTTTGCTTTGCCAAAGGTCATATTATTAGTAATGCTTTCTTTTCTCTCTCTTCCTTCCCTTCACCCCCCAATTTTAGAAGAAAGTTTCAGGGGTCCAGCCAGGTTCCTGCCATCTCCCTGCACCTGGAGATGCCCCTCAGGACAGGCCAAAATCTCGCCGGGGCAGGGTGACGGCTGGTCCTGCGGTGGGTTTGACAAACTGCCTGGGAGACTCTCCGAGAAGACAGCCACCTGCCAGACTGCAGCTGACTCCATCCCTCCCGGGAGCCCCGAAGCAACAGAAAGGCCACCCAAGGGACCGTCAGGGCTGGGCTGCGCTCCCTGGGGAAGGTCCGGCGTCCCAGAGCGCTACGGCGCCCGGGCACGTGAGCCTCGAGCCTGGCTGGAGGCGCGGCAGGTGCTGCGGCGCCGAGACGCCGACCTACCTTCACGAAGAGTTCGATCTCGGGGTCCCTGTCGTCCCCGTTAGCCGTCGCCGCGTCCGTCATGCCGTCGGAGCCCGGGGCCAGCGTCCCGGGCCGGGGAGGCGCCACCTCTGCGGCGCCCGGGCCAGCGCTCCTGCTCCTGCCGCGGCTGCTGCCCGGCTGGGCCCCCTGCGGAGGAAGTTTATCTCCTTTAATCTATTTATCTAGTTTATCTCCTTTAATCTATTTCTCCAGCCGTTGACAGCGGTGCCTGAGAGATCAGTGCCCCGGGCGATCACACGGAAAGGAGGGAAGCCAGGAGGGGACAGGGGGGCGGCGGGGGAGAAAGGTGGGCTCAGGGATGGGCGGCAGGTCCTGAGAGCAACAAGTGCAGCGCGCTGAGAGGTGTCACCGGATCCGCGCCCGGCAGCGATCCAGCGGTCGCCGCCCGCGCCCAAAATAGCCGGCGCCGCGGGGCGGGGTCAGCCCCGGCGGGCGGGAGGGAGGGGCTCCCCGCGAGCGCGGCCCCCGCCCCGCACCCCAGGCCCCGCGGGGCGCGCGCAGACCCGCCGGGCGGCACCGCCACTGGGGTAGGAGGATGCCCTGGGAAAGGTAAAGGGGGATGGGAGTGGGGGGGTGGAGAGGATGAGAGAAGAGAAGAGAAGAGAGAAGGGAAGATGACTTTAAGCTTTACGTTCATTAACGAAGCATCAGCCCCTCCAAGTTACTCTCCTAGCAGCGTTACCCACGAGGAAAGCCCCTTCTTGCCTTAGGGATGCTCAGAGTGAGGAGGAGCTATGGGTAGCGGGGAAGAGAATGGAAGGACCCTGAAAACCATGCATTGGCCATCCTCGTGCTGGATCGATAGAGTAGGGCTGGGGGGAGAGGGAGGCAGGGGTGGGCAGGGAGTGGTGCGTAATGTAGAGAGAGAGGTGAGCTAGCCCAGTCAGGTGCAGCCAGAGCCAAGATCCTGTCCTTCAACCTTCTGGGCTGGTTTGCTTCCTCTTTCTTTCATTTTGTCTTTTGCATTCTTTTCTTTTTTCTTTCTTTTCTATTCTTATTTTACTTCTTTTCTCTCTCTCTCTCTCTTTTTTTGTTTGTTTTTTTGTTTGTTTATTTCTTTAGTGAAGTATAATACACGTATGGGGGAAAAAATGCACATCTTGTAAGCGGACAGTTAAATAAGTTTTCACAATCTGAACCCATCCATGAAACCAGCACCAGATGAAGAGGTAAAATGTTAGCTATCCGCCCAGAAGCTCATCCTGGTCTCTCCTCTCTAGCTCTCCTCCCTCTCCACGGCTCTCACCCACCTGGGGTGAGACTTGTAACAGCACAGGGTAGTTTTGCCTGGAATCTTACAATAAACGTAGTATATACTCCTCCGTGTCTGGCTTCCTTTGCTCACCAGTACGTTGGTGAGATTCATCCATTCTGCCGTGTGTAGTTGGAAACCACCCATTTTTATTGCCTCAATTTATTTATCCATTCTTCTGTTGATGGACATTTGCATAGTTTCCAGTTAATGACTACCATGGGGCTGCTATGAACATTCTATCAAAATCCTTTCACGACACATGGACACTTTTCTGTTGGCTATATACTCAGGAATGGAATTGCTTGGTTCTAGAGTATTAGAATGTTCTTGAATAAACATTGCCAGACAGTTTTCCCAAGTGGCTGTACCGATTTACATTCCCACCCTCCATTTCTTTTAAAAACAGGTGCTAAGTCTTTTGCATCTGGAATCTGGTCAACTTCTATTTGTGTTCTTTGCCTTCTCTTTAGCTGCTCCTGTCTGTGGTCTTTCTTGCCTTACTTACAAATATATATTTGTTCCACAGCTTTCTAAGAAAAAAAGTAATCACTTAATAAAAATAAGTAATACTTATTAGGTACCAGGCAAAAAAATGCTAAGCACTCTACTTGTCTTAACTTATTTAATTTTTACAGATAGTGTTATTATCCCAATTTTACAAGTGGGGAAAGTGAGGCACAGAGTTATTTAAGTAACTTGCCTGTAGTCATTCAGCTAGGAAATGGTGGAATCAGGATTTGAACTCAGACAGACTAAGCCCATGCTTTTAACTACTCTACTAACTGCCTCTCTCAAACTTCAGGCACACTGGGTAAGGCACTTTGGGGAAACAAAGGCACTGCCCTGGTCTTAATGTAGATTAAAATCTATTTCAGGAGAATAGTCCCATGAGAGGAAGACTAAGGCTGCCACACATGGCAGATGGAGGGGCTACATAAGTCAGCATGTAGAGAGATTATTCACCACAGTTGGAGTGGCCAGAAAGAAAGACCTCATAGAGGAGAAGGCACTACAGCTGAACCTTCCTGAATAGTCAGACATCTGATAGGCAGAGAAGATGGCAAGGTATCCTGACCACCCTTTATGGCAGGCTGTTACCCCATAAACTCCAAGTGCAAATGTCTCCTACTCACTGAAGAAAACAGTCACCAAGCCTAACTTGCAACCCTCATGGTACACTATAGCTTCATCAAGGTGAGGCTTAATTGCTCTCCTCCTCCTTGTGGGCTTACATCACCAAAGCCTTTAGAGAAGCAGTCACCTTCATAGCTGTACATTCCAAGCCAATGACTGCATACTCTGGGAAGGACAAGGTTACAGAGGGAGACTGCTACGTTCACTGCATGCCACACAGATTCATCACTTTCCTGCTCTGGAAAGTGGACAATATTCACAATAGCAATGTGAAAGAGGTAAACAAAATTATATGCTAAAGTGCCTTTGAGGGTTTGTTTTTTTTTTTTTGAATGAACGATGCTTTACACATGTGATTATTTTCTTGGCTATGAGCTAAACAATGTGTGGTATGACCTCTACTTTCCCTAATCCCAAACCTAGCAGAGTTAGCTTTTATTTCATCTTCTCCAAAGATCTACCACTTACTGAAAAAAGGAACAGTTCCCTTTTAATTTCTAGATAATACCTCCCATTTGGACATCCCTGCAGATAACTGATAGTTTTGATCTTATAAACTTTCATTTTGCAAAAAAAAATTTCTTCTTTGGTTATAAAATATTTCTGTGCATATTTCTAGTTTTTAATTCCACATTCTGCTTTAGTTCATGACAAAAAAGACCTTATTTTGTACCCTTTCATGTCAAAGCATAATTGGTTAAGCAATTCTAGCTTTCTTCAGAGAAACACTTCCCTGATCATATAGACTGTACTTCTAATAATCATAGTTTCACAAACTTGTTGCAAGTTTTGGATAAATCCTTAGTAAGAAAGCACTTCAAAAACATATTCAATGCTCACTTTAGCAGCACATATACTAAAATTAGAACAATACAGCAAAGATTAGAATGGCCCCAATGAAAGGATGACATGCACATCTGTGCAACACCCGTATGATTGTTGAAATAAGAAATTATAACATATGTGATTGGGTTTCCAATATATTCGATTTAATGATATGACATAAAGGGTGAAGGCAAAGGAATTTATATAGCTGTAATGTTTCTATACTTTACTTGAAGTGGTGAACTATGAACTTTAAGCAGATTGAGAAAAGTTAGGTATGTATATGGTAACCACTCCTAAACAACAGCTATAAAAGTTACACAAAGAGATATAGTTTAAAAAACCCAATATGTAAATTAAAATGTAATGACAAGAAATATTCAAATAATCTAAAAGGGGGAAAAAGAGAGCAAACAGAAAACTAATAATAAAATGGCACATTACAGAATCTCACTTCAAACATAATGATATAGATAAAGTAAAAAGATGGGGAAAAATACCATGCAAATGCTAATCAAAAGAAAGTTAGTCACCATATTAACACCAAACCAAATAGACTCCAGAAAAAGGAAATCATCATGAATAAAGAGACGGGTATTACATAATGATAAAAGAGTCAACTCATCAAGAAGCTATAACAACCCTAAATGTGTATGTACCTAATAACAGAGCTTCAATATACATGAAACAAAAGTGATAGAACTGAAAGAAGAAAAAGACAAATATGCAATTACATTTGGAGACTACAACACTCCTTTGTTAGAAATTGATAGCACAAGAAGAGAAAAAAATCAGCAAGAGTATAGAAGACATAAATAATACTATCAAACAATTTGATCTAATAAACATTTATACAATATCCCACCCAAACAACAGAATACAAACTATTTGCAAGTACACACAGAACATTCACCAAAATAAACCATATTCTGGGCTACAAAATAAACCTTATTATTTTTAAAAGAATGAAATCATACAACATATATTCTCTGACCATAACAGAATCAATTAGACCAATAATAAAGATACACGGAAAATCCCTAAATGTTTGGCAATTAAGCAATACAGTTTAAGAAATTCACTTGTTAACAAAGAGGCCTCAAGGATAACTAGAAAATATTTTGAACTAAATACAAATGAACATAGAACATATCAAAATTTGTGAGATGCAGCTAATGCAGTACCTAGGAAGAAATTTATATGTAAAGTGTTCTTTTTAGAAAAGAATAAAGGTCTCAAATCAATAATCTAAGCTTCCACCTTAAAAAAATTAGAAAAAGAATGGCCAGCTAAACACAAAGCAAGAAGGAGTAAAATAATAAATATAAGCACAGAAATTAATGAAATTGAAAAAAAGATAAAACAATGGAGAAAATCAATGAAACCAGAAACTGGTTCTTGTAAAACATCAATAAAATTAATAAACTTCTAGCTATATTTACAAGAGAAAAAGAATATATTATTATGAAACAATGATGATCCTTATAAGGAAATTTTCCAAAAATGTTCACCTTACAAAGTACCAGAGTGTATCATTAGTTATAGGCTCTAACTTTTATGTACCTAATGGTATTTAGTTGAATCCGCTCATTCTACCCAAGGTAGCTATTTATATAGGAATCAGGTTGTTCAACCCTTACATTCTCTGCAGAGGATCTCTTGGACAAGCTCAAGGGCTTCAGGTTCAAGCTGAGGAGACTGGCAGATTTTGATGACAGCTGCAGAAGCACCAGTCATATTGTGTCTCTGTAGGAGGATCTAGTGAGGGTAGACACAGAGAGATGAGTGCTTCCACCTGCATGAGGTCACAGGTCGGGCCCTGAGGAGGATGGGGTGGGTTGCTAATTCTGTTCCTTCATAAACTAATGTGCTCTTGGGCGTGCTCAACATCGCCAGTGATCTTTGTTAGAAATTGCCTACTGCCTACTTGTGCTCAGCAAAGGGAGAGGCCAGGGAGTAGGCTGGACTGAAGCCAAGAGTCCTTGTCAACAACTGTCACTCATCCCACTGATTCACTCATTACTCCACTAGAGTTTTGGGAGTGCCATGCTCTTTCTAGAACCCTCTGAGAACATGCAGTGTGCATATCACTTCCTGACAATGAGCAGATTTAGCTCCTGCATTATTTCTTCGTGGAATTCCTTCGTGGATTGAGTCATGTCTTTCTCACAAGAGTGAAAGCTCCTTGAGGAGAGGAATCCAGTTTTATGTCTCTTTTGCACAACCCACAGAATGTAATGGCCCCTGGCTGTAAACTTGCAAACAAACTGATAATATTCCCAGTACAGTGTACATGCTCATTAAATAATGGTTGATGGAATCAGTTAATAGATAACTGGCACCTATTTTATTCACAGCCTCTTCTTCCTCTTGGACTTCTGTACTCATATCTCTCAAAGGCTGACATTAGTGAAATGGACATTACAGTGTGAAGTCTTTATAAGTATTCTAACTTTGAACTGAAACATAGGAAAGGGTTCTGTAACAAAAATAATAGTTAACATTTACTAAAAGGCCACCATGTGTGGGAACTCTGAATCTCTTATTAGCTTGCTTCATCTTCATAATAACCCAAGGCAGGTGCTATTAGTCTCATTTCGCAAATGAGGAAGCTAAGACTTAAAGAGGTTAAGTAACTTGCCCAAGGTCACATAGATAATTATAAACAACACAGCTGGTATTCTGACCCAAGTCTCTCCATCATTAAAGCCTATTATCGTAACCACCAGAATTTACTGTGTATGTGAAGTAGGATGTGGCTGGATGAGGTTGAGATGCTGATAGAGATTTAGAAATTGCTTATTGAATTGGTAGGATCAGTGAATGGCTGGTCTTAGATAAGGAGTGACTGGATTTGGGGACTCTGGAACCCTAAGAGACACCCAGAGATAAGCTGAAAAAAGAAATCGGGACCAAGAAGTAGCACATCAAAAATAAAAAATACCCAGCCCCTAGAGAAAGGAAAACCACAGGAGACAAAAGGCAAGAGAAAAGTGATCTCAGGTCATGTTCTATTGCATCACCATGCATTTCTGACAGGGTTTACTACTCTGGTGATTGTCCTCACTTAATGGCAAAGCTCATACTTCAGTCACAGCAAGATCACATAAAAACACAACTGTTACACAAATGCACTTAAAAAACCTTGGTCCAAGGTAAATACATGTAACAAAATTCCAAAACAACTGTTGACCCATATTACTCTTACCCACACATCTGATTTTATTTTGGCCAACAGGTTCATTTTGCCAATTGACCAGAGACAGCCTTTAATAACTCAAAAAAGGGTGTGCTGTTAAAGAGAGTGAGGGTTGGAGAAGAAGCAAGGTGAGGGACATTGGGGATGGAAAGTCAGCATCTATACAAGTGGGAGCAGAATATAGAATGTTTTGAGGTAAGTGGGCAAATGTCCATTACCAAACAGATTACAGTTCTGAAAGGAAAAGTTAAGTGTTGTTATAATGACTGACAACTAGAATCCATCCTTTTTGTTAAAGGGGCCCCTAATTTTCCTTAAGATCCTACACCTCCTCCATTCACAGCCTGTTAGCTTCAAGTGGAGTTTCAGGGGTGGGTAGGTGACTCGTGTTGGCCAGTGGGAGCCTCTGAATCCCTCTGAGCACAGTGATTGGTTCAAAATGGACACATGATCAACTTGGATCCAATGAGATCCAATTCTGGGACTTTTGTCAGAAAAGAGACAATTTTTTGAGACAATTTTTCCTTCTGCTGGACTTACGGAGAAACTAGGATATGATCCTGGAGCTCCTTGCACTATCTTGCCACCACTAAGATGAGTCTCACTGAGAGTAAAGCCAACAGAGAGAAAACAAGGGCCAAGAGATGGAGAGAGGAAGACCATGTTCTGTGGGGGACTGGACGTCTTTGTGCCTAGAATTTCCTGTCCTGATGGTCAGTAAAATCTCTTTTTGGCTCAGACCATCTTCAGTTGGGTTTTCTGATGTTTGCAACTAGAGATTTATATCCATAGCAGTTAGAACCTGCATAGACTAAAGAGGGCCATGGGCAAGAGATGGTCCATATGACAGAAATAAGATCTCAGCAACAGAATGATGCACTTTAAAAAAGAGGCCACATCCTGAGATGAATAAAAAGTATTATTTTTAAAGGTCTAGTCCTCATAAAAACACTGTGTGGTCTTCTCAGGCTCATAAGCTAAGGTATAAGATGAAAATAAAAATATGTTCAGAAATTGACAAAGTTACAGAGAAAAGTCCTATGTGTAGATTGAAGGTGATCATAGATAGCTACAGAATAAAATGACAAAATCATAAAAAATGTCTCCAGGAATTGATTTTTTTTGAATGTCTTACAATACAGTGAAAAGAGCACCGGGCTTAGATCCAGAAGTTCCAAATTGAAGACTTGGCTCCTGCCGTTTTCTAGCCTTGTAACCTGGTCATCCAACCCCTCTAAGCCTCAGTTTCTTTACCTGTAAAATGGGGATAACTGTACCTTGTCTCAAGTTTATGTAAAGTTTAAATAATTCTATTTATGAATATACATAATGCAGCCAACATACTGACTGACCCATAAACAAAGGACAAAAGAGCTCTTTTCCCCCAAATGTATATAAGGCAGCACTGCATTTCACAGGCAGTTTCTCACTTAATCCCTCACTTCAACCCTACACACAATGTAGCTACTATCATTACTCCATTTCACAGATGAGGAAACTGATACACACAAATTAGTCAGTAAGCATAACTAACCACAGAGATCTAGAGCTGGGGTTTGAATCGGGTCTGTCTGTTTGACTCCCTAGTGTCTACTTTTAATGACCTCAATAAATAAGCACTATTTAATATTATTTTATTATTATACTTAAATGCATAGAAAAGTGAGAGAAAGAGAGAGACAGAGACAGAGACAGAGAAAGGAAGTAAACACCAGGTTGGGAAGTGAAAGCTGAAGATCAGCTACTGGCACATTCAAAAAGCAATGCTCCCAGGTGAAGAGTGGAATTTGTACCCTGTAATTACCCTGACTACGCTTGATGGCCTTCATCCTTTATCTTTATCTGACTGTCTCCCTGCCATCGTGTCAGCTCTTTAAGCTACATAAGGAATTATCTCCTGACAGGCATAGTATATTATCTAGAAAATTACAAGTTCCTTCTTGGAAATGGGCAGAATTGATCTAACTGAATTGTTATTATTATTTTTAAAATAATCTATCCTAAAAGTGGGAGCAGCAGTATGTCTTTTCTTCTCCTAGAATTCTAGGAACATATCTGTATTTGAGTCTTTCTTCCTTTCCATATATTTCCTTGTATCTCTCTCTCTCTCTCTCTACTTTAGGAACCCAGAGAAATAGAACATAACATTTCTGTGCATTATTACCTGGTCATAGCTAGGCAGATACAGAAGAAATTTATTTCTGCAGCACAGTAATAAGTGGTTCTCTTTAATCTATATTCAGGGAGGAAGATTTGATTCTATTTTTGTCATATATTTTCGCCAACTGTGCAATCTTTTACAAGCTGCCAGGAAGATGAACCCTACTCCCACAAAGCTTGGACAGAAAAATCAGAGAATATTACCTTGAATTGCTTCAGTTTTCTTCTTCCAGGGAGAAGGCAGAAAGCACTTCAAATATCTCACTTTGGTTAAATTCAGCAAACATGGTCGGCTGTTCTGTGCCAGGCACTATGCTCAATGCTAGGGATAAATTTACGAATAAGACCCAGCCGCTGTCCCAAGGAACTCACAGTGCCTAAAACAAGTGTGTGTGTGTGTATGTGGGTGTGGGTGTGTGGGTGTGGTAGGGGGGGTGCTCCCATTCCTCAGCCCTTCTAGTTGAGTAGATACAATGTGTTTTTAGGAACACAGAATCAAAATAGATCTGATAGTATTGAGAAAAGATGCTCATTACCTACATTTTTGTAACCAGATAGCCCTTGAATCTATACCAGCTGCCTCATGAATGAGTCCTCTTCCACTGAGACTTCCATGGCCAGGGTTACTTTCACATTCCTTTATCTATTGAATACCTATTATATACCAAATACTCTTGGAAACACTGGATGTACCTTGGGGAAAAAAACCATTGTGCATGGCCCTTGCCCGGTGGGTCTTGCAATTCACTGTGGGAGATAGAACAAACATGTAAACAAATAAATAGATGTATAGTTATAAAATTGCTCAATATTATCTGGGAATCTGGGTTACAATGCTAAAAAGTCCCAGTGAGGAATGAGGGAACCTCCTTCGTAGGGTGTTCCTGAGGAAGGCCTCTCAGGGGAGGTGACATTTAAGCCCAGATCTGAATGATAAAATGGGGCCAGTCACTTGAAGACTGAAGGGAAGAGAGAAAGGAACAGCATGTGTGAGGGCCCTGAGGTAGATAGAACAAAGCATTTTACGTTGAAGAACTGAAAGTCTAGCTTGATATCCTCCATGATATCCCTATGTGACTTTGCGGGGTCACATTTTCACCTTTTCTTATTTAGTTACATTATACAACCTTTGTAATTTCAATACATTATTGGAATTATTGGAGAAAATCTGCCTGGAGGTTTTCATTCAGTGAAAAAGTTCCAGCCTGAAGAAATAATGACAGCTCCACTGAATGTATATTGAGTTTGCAGCCAATACACTTTCTGTATTGCTCTGTAATGATGCATAATTTCCTCAGTTAAATACACTTTGGAAAAGTTTGCAATGCACCCCCATACAAAAGGTAGACATTAGTCTAAGACTCCTTTGCAATATCTGTTTTTCACCTCAAGATCTCTCCCACTTGGTTTGGCTCATTGGCTGCATCTATACCAGGCTAGGACAGGCTAGGGGTGGGATGGCAAACCCACTTCCAAAGGCTGATATTTTATCTAAGTGATTTTATGTTTAAAAAATGCATTGAAATTCATTCAGTTACAGTGGAAAGAATTCTTTTTTACCTTGCTTTTTTGGAATCTTGTAAACCCTACCGTTGTCACTTTTCCTCAGTCATAAAATTAAGCCCCCAAATGAATAGAGCTGAATATGGGCTCAGTCACTGATCCTCTGTCCACATAGCACAGGGTAATTGCATCACTAGACACCAGACTTAATGCCCTTAATGGAGCCTCCCAATGTTTAAGGCCCAAAGGGACAAACGCTGACCTAAGCTCTGCCTTCCTCTCCACACCCGGCTCCCCATGGGAAGTCATCAAATTAAAGGGCAGAGGGATGCAAAACAGCCACGCCAAAGTGGTCTGGCTGAGTTCATCCGTCAAGGCCAACTCCTCTGTTCCTGCCCTCTGGGTGTAGGGCTGCTGTGCACCCAGCCTAGTGGATGCTCTCCACTCGGCACCCCCCACCCCTGTCTCGGAAGGCCACAGGCATTTTGAAGCTGCTCGCCCTGCAGTAAATAAGGCTGAAGGGGGTCCTGTCTGAATGATAAATAGTACTGACCCTCTGCATGCACCTGTCACAAATGAAGACAAAATATCAGAACAACAGAAAGGGAAGGCGCTTGCTTGCACTGTATGCATGCAGGACTTACTCCCGTTTATCGACGTCTGAAGATCTGCATATGCTCCTCTCTCCTCTAGTAAGCTGTAGGGGCCTAAAAGGCACACAGCATCCATTCTCTCTCTCTCTCTGTCTGTCTCTAGGTTCACTAAAAAATTGAGCAGTAAGTACAGAGTTTCCATGAACCCCCTGCCCCCACTCTTGCACAGCTTCCCCACTATCAGCATCCTGCACCAGATCCGTGCATTTGTTACAATCAGAGATGCTACACTGACCATCATTATCACCCAAAGCCCACACTGACATTAGGGTGCACTCCTGGGGTTATATATTCCATTGGTTTTGACCAGTGTATGATGACATGCATCCACTATCGCAGTATCTTACAGAGTTGTCTCACTGCCCTAAACATCCTACGTACTCTCCTAGCCTCTGGGAACCACTGATCTTTTCACTGTCTCCATCATCTTGCATTTTCCAGAATGTCATATAGTTGGAATCGTGCAATATGTAGCCTTTGCAGACGGGCTTCTTTCACTGAGCGTTATGCATTTAAGGCTCCTCCAGGTCTTTTCATGGCAGTCATTCTCTTTTTCACTAGCAGTGAGCACAGAGCCTCACACAGAGGAGGTACTCAACTGGCATTTGTTGAGTAAATGGGTTGATAAAGGAGCAAACGAATGAGTGTAGTTCTTGGAGTTCCTTTGATGACTGCTGACGGAGGCCTGGTCAGTGCAGGCCCTCTGCCGGGCATCTTCAGACAATAAGAATGTTTGCATGGGCCCTCTAAAAATATTTCTCATTTTATCATACCAGCAGTCATGAAAAGTAGGAGAACAGGTATTTTTCTTATTATCCCCATTTTAATGAGATCAGAAAACTCCGATTCAGAGAGGTAAAATAACTCATCCAAATTCCCTGTGCTGGAGAGCAGCAGAGGCAGCGCTGGCCTCTGGAACGCTCTGATGTACTTGATGTCTTTATCCTACACAGAGTCTCCCCTGAAGCCAGGCTCTTGGTCATTCAAACTAGCGGATAGTAAACAAGAAACTAATTCATGCTGAGATAGTGACAGGTGAGGGCTAAAAGCCACCCAATCCCAATCTTGTTATTCAGGGGAGCGCATCTTCTCACAAAAAAAGAGAACCCCAATTTTCCTTTCACCACAAGCAAAACTATTGTTGGGCTGTGGAATTGAGCTCTGGGGAAGGAAACTTGAACAAGGATCTATGAGCAGCTCATACTCATTCAACAGCAAAGAATGCACTGCTGGGCTTCCTCTGCTCGTGTTAGAGATCAAAAGAGCTTCAAGGATCTAGGCCCAAATTCATTTCAGATATGCAGTGTGATGGGCCATCGGGGGACAATGAACTTCTGGGAGTGATGCCTGGTTATGAGTGAGTTATGAATGAGGCTTATGAAGGTCCCTGCCGTGAAATCCAAGGCCATCTGGAGTTCCTTCATTCATTCCCAGATCTTAGCTGTTAGCCTTTATCTCGTCCCTGAGAGCCTCATGCTAATATATAACTGTGCTGTGTAAATCCCGTGGGTATCCCAGTTTCCTCAAAGTCAACATTTCCAAAATACCACACAAATAATCCTCTCCTTATCCTGTATTTTCTTTCCCTGCCAGTGACATCGTCATCTATCCAGTCACCCAAACCAGAAACCAAGCCCATATTTTTGTTTGATTCCTCCGTCATCCCAAATCCAATTAGTCACCAAGTCCCTACTCTCAAATCTCTCCACTTTCCATTTGCATTGTCGCGGCTGCATTGCCTCCTGCCTAAACGGTCATAGAACATTCCTAACTGCCCTCCACCTCGGCCACTCACCTTGCCCTTAAGTCCATCCTCCACCCAGTGGCCAGAGTAAGCCATCTACAAACCTAAATGTCCATCGACAGAGGAATGGATGAAGAAGATGTGGTACACAGATACAACGGAATACTACTCAGCCATAAAAAAGAAGGAAATAACGCCATTTGCAGCAACGTGGATGGACCTAGAGATTCTAAATGAAGTAAGTCAGACAAAGACAAATATCATATGATGTCACTTATATGTGGATACTAAAAAAATGATACAAATGAACTTATTTACAAAATAGAAACAGACTCAGACTTAGAAAACAAACTTAAGGTTACCAAAGGGGAAAGGTGGAGGAGGGTTAAATTAGGAGGTTGGCATTAACCTCTTATAACTACATATACAATAGATAATCAACAAGGACTTACTGTAAAGCATAGAGAACTCTACTCAGTACTCTGTAATAACCTATGAGAAAAGAAACTGAAAAAGAATAGATACATGTATAACTAAACCACCTTGCTATACACCTGAAACTAACATAACACTGTAAATCAAATATACTCCAATATAAAATAACAATTTAAAAAAAAGCACATTGGGTCACACCAGCCCTTGCTCAAAACTCTTCAGTGTCTCAGTGTGGACCATGATGTGACGGGTTGTGACCTGCCTGCCCAACTGGACTCATCTGGCTTCAGGCCCTAAAGATTCCGGGAAGCCTATGATGGTTGATTTCCTATATACACACCCTGCTGTTTCTTATCTCCGTGTCTTTGCTCCCTTTCCTTGAGATACTTTTGCACATTTCCTCACCCAGCAAACTCTTTCTCATCCTTAAACTCATGCTTCCATAACCCGTTACGCAAATCTCTCTTCTTGTTCTACTACATTGAAATTATTTGTTTATGTATCTGTTGCCCTCTAGAGCTAAGATCTTCGAGTACAGGAGGCATCTACTCATCCCTTTACTTTAACCACCTTTTGTATTGTACTCATCACTTTACACAGCGACAGCCCCAACAAATTTTCAAGCTTTGAGAAAGCAGGGTGATGTTTCTTACCTTTGTTTCCCCTCATGCCCAACACATGGTATATGTTTGGATCTATCTGTCCACATCTACTCATTTGTTCAACAAATCCTTATTAAGGTCCTATTTTTTCCATCACTGTTCTTTGCAGAATATAAGATGTTGCTCCAGTTCTTGAAGGTCTTACACACTAAATAATATAAGCAGCGCTTTTTAATACTGAATTGGTGGTTCTGATATCTTGATTAAGTGGGAAATGGCTCCCTTGCCCCTCACCCTCTCCATGGCATTTACTCTTTCCAACACAAGACTATTCACTCTTTGCCAACAGATGCCATAGTGAAAATAAGAAAACACGATGTGTGAAAACACAAAGGTGAGCCTTGACTCTGGGTAAAAGATATGAACAGTTAGTTCACAAAAATAGGAAGTCGGGGACTAATTAATATTAGTCACATTAATGAAAAGGCATACCACTTAGCTAAAAAGCTGAAATTGCACCAATGAACACTTTTTCTCACTTATTTCGTTTGTAAAATTTTTTAAAGATTCATGATAAAAATTGTCGGTAAATATGCAATATGGGTAGGGAGTGTAAATTGGTACATCTTTTTGGAGGGCCTGTTATCCATCAAATTTGAAGACAAATTTGGGTCATATGAAGACCCAACAGGTCCACTGATAGGAAATTCTTATGTGAGCAAAGATGTTCACTGCATCATTGTTTGAAATAAGGGAAAATTGGAAGTGAACTAAATGTCCACCAGAAGGAGACTGGGTACATTTTGGTGCGTCCACATAATGAAGGCTATCACAGGAAAGACACAGATTGTGTGACATGGAAAGATGTCCAGGATATATTGTTAAATAAAAAAAGATAACAAATTGTGGAAAAGTGCATGCATTTATTTTGTTTGTTTATTTTGTTTCTGTAAAATATATGTCATTCTACACAATTACACATATTGTTTGGAAGGCTATACACAAAACTCTAGTGATTATTTCAGAACAGTGGGATGAGGGAGGGAGAAATTTTTTATGTTTACTTTTTACAATTTTTGCTTTGTATGTTGCTGGAAATATTTTTTTCAGGCATGTCAGGAGACTGTCAGAGCTCCCTCGGGCGATGTGGGTCCCCCATTGCTGCAAAGTCTATCACGTTTGTCTTTGGGAAGCCAATTCCCTCTTCTACAGACTTGCCCTGGATTCAGGACCCTCGTCCCCCACAGACATCCTCACACTCGAAGATCCTACTTTCCTCTGGAGACCTTCCCACTGCCCTTGTTCGTACATCTGCGGGCAGCACAGAGGAAATTAGCCAATGGCTCAGTCCCGTCACATCTGCATTTACAAAGGACAATGCAGGTTGATGGCCATAAATAGCACAAAAGCCAGCCTTTCAAGAAGGGCGTGGGGCCAGCAGTTTCCTAGGACAGTCCGTTCCTGAATCACTCAGGGAGCATCTTAAAAATGGGCTCCTCTGAGCCCCTCCCACAAACACTGAATCGGAGGGTGGGGTCTGGAAATCTGCATTTTATAAGCTCCCCCCACCTCCCCTTGTGATTCTCTTGCCCACTGAAGCTCTGTAGCCCCCGCAGCAGAGGAGGGGAGGGGAGGAGAGGGGAGGGGAGGAGAGGGGAGGGGAGGGGAGAGGAGAGGAGAGTGTGGCGGCTGGACACTTTCCCGTGCCCCTCCACAGCTTCTACCTTTATTCTGCACACACAGGAAGACCCACCCTGTTTCCTGATAATACCAGCCCAGGAAGCTTTAAGTCTTGACTTTGAGAGTCCCACAAAGACCCTGTATAGAGAAGAGAGAAGAAATGCCAAAGGGTGGGAAACTAGCATCACTTTGTAACAATAAATTTCTATCCATAGATGCATTTATCTGTAGATTTATCTATATCTGGGGAGCATCTTTCCAGCATGGTCCTTTCTGCGCTGACTTCCATCACGATAGCCAGAAGGGCTGATCACCACCAATTATCTATTTAATAGGAATAAAATTTTAAAACAATCAACATTTGATCCTTAAATGGCATCTGAAGAGCCAGCTTTGACCATAACTCCAGTGGATGGCCATCAAATGCTATGTTAACACAAGAGGCTCTTAGTTTTTAAAGGCAACAATGGCATCTTAGAGTAAGAAGACTAAGGGTAGAGCCCTGGGACTGCTACTCTCCACTTGCTAATATATCAGAAACAAACAAACAACAAACAAACAAAGCTACTAATGGAGATGGTGCCAGAGTAGCTTCTCCCCGTTTCTGGAGGGTCTGGATTGTAAAATACTGGAAGCTCAGATTTGCCCTTGGGGAGAGCCTTCCTTTGTTCTCTAGGTCAGTGGTTCTGAAAATTGGCTGCATTCGGGGCCTATCAAAATATTTATTCCCATCTTCCATCACCAGAGACTCTGATGTCCTTGGTCTGGGGTGTGGTCTGGGCACTGGGATTATTTTTAAAGCTCCCCAGCTGATGTAGTGCAGCCCAAGTTGAGCCAACTGCATTTAAGAGAGAGTCTTTTTAGATCCACAGAAGGAAGGCAAGACGTCCCCTCCAGGTAGCCCTGAGCCAGGGGATAATTCTAACACAGTTGCTTCAGGCTGAGCGGGTGAACACATCGCAGTCCATGCTGGGGGCACTCCATGTCACATCCCAGGAACCCACCCCCTTTTTCTGCTGTAGCTTCATCGGGTAGTTCAGTGTGAACTTGACACTCCCACCTCAAGGACTACACTCTTTCAGCATTCTGTCTCACCTTCTCGGAGCAAAAGAAGCCCCCAGCTGATGGAGGAGAGAGCAGGCATGCAGTGTGCGGGCTCAAACTGTGTCCTTTGGACAATAAAGGGAAGAGTGACTCCTAAGGTTTGGAGAACTGGGGTTGCAATGGCTGTGTGGCTTTTCACAAATCCTTTAACCTCTCCAATTCGTAGTCTCCTTATCTGTGAGTAGGGCTAATCATATTTAATATGGACTCTTGCCTTCAGCATTAAACGACATAAAGAATGTGAAAAAGTACTTGGTTAAAAGGAGGTGCTCAAAACATTAAAAATGTTTACCTTACTTCCAACCCAAATAACCCTGTAAGATAATTAAGGCAGTCCATGTTGTCATCATCTTGTGGGGCTAAAGCAAATCTAGAAAGTTGAAGTGACAGATCTCAAATTTCAAAGGGTATCAATGGCAAAACCAGGTCAGGAACTCAGATCTCTTGGCTACTACCAGTCACTTCCTTTTCCCTATTTTGTATTGTGCTGGGATCTTTTCCTCAAAAGACAGTAGGAATTTTCAACTTATTGACTAATATTAGAAGAAGAAAAAACAAAAAAAGCTAATGGAACAGAAAACATTTTCCTTCAAGTAAAAGGCACTTTGACTAAGTGACAAGTACAGTCATTTGGTTTAGGATATGTTATTTAAACAAACATGCTGTTTAATGAATACCCGGCAATTGCCCGATGCTTCAATTCCTTTTAAATGATATAACCCAGCCTCAACTCCCCTCACAATGCCTCCATCTCTACAGTTCTCTGGGTGTGTTTGCTTCTGGACATTGAATCTCTCAGAATTGTGTTTGAAAAACTAGCATTGACTTACATCAAGCCTGTGCACTATCTGCATCTACCCCGGGCTCTCACTTGGGGCCTTTGGGCTGATGTAACTGGTCAGTTTGCACAATCAGTCAAGTCACTCTAAGGGCCACTTGTCTGATGGGGGCACCAGCCGACCTGGTGGCTGCATCACAACCAGACTTGGCTCTTAATAAGCCCTCTCCACTCAAACAGCCTGGTCTATATCCTCCTTGTGTTCAAATGCTCAAGTCTCACCTCTCCAGAAAGGCTCTCCGATCCCTTCAGCTTGCAGTGATTTTTGCCTTTTGAAACTCAGAGTCACTTTTATTGTTTCATTTGGCATTTATTTAGCATTTGGCGATTTATTTATTTTTACCCTTATTGTTTAATCCTAAACTGTGTTCTATTATTAGTTTTCCTTTCGCTCTGTAAATCTTGTCTCCCCAACGAGACTGCAGTGTTTTTGAGCTTAGAATAATGTCTTACAGTTCTTTTTATTTCCCCACAGAGCACCCACAGTGCTAGAATCATGCTCAGGAAGTACTTGTTGAATAAATGAACGGATGGTGACTGAATTCAGTGGCATTGCAGAATAGCAAGTATTTTATTAGTGGATTCCCAAGGGTTCAAGGTTTATAAACCTTGTGTGTTTTGCAGTATAAGAGTTATGATAGCTTGTTTTGAAAAGAATGTGGGAAGTTTCTTCTTGGAAATCACTGCCCTCCAAATTCTGTCTACCATCTTACTCCAAAATTAAAAATAAAATAACATAAAATCTCCATAGTATATTCTATAAAAGCTGAAAAACTGATTTTAAGATTCCTGCAGAAAAAGAAGCATGGAAAAAAATACCCCCCCAAAATTTTTTCCATTCTCAGTTTAACAATTCTTATTTAACCTCAGGTCTTAACATTTAAAAAATTATTGAGATATAATTGACACAACATTATATCATCTTAATTTCAGGTGTACAACATAATGTTTCAATATTTGTCTATATTAGGAAGATCTTAATATTTTTGCATGTACTATATTTTATCTCCTTTGCTTCCCTTATGAGTATTCAAGGGACCCTCCCCCCAATAAGAAGAACATCCCTGTGATTCTGGTTGGCGACTGACTATGAATTATTCCTCCCACCCCTTACTCAGAACAGTGCTAAGAAGCTCTTTTGCAAATGAATACCCAAACCTCGGTTTGGTTCAAAAATCAAAAGCACAAGCTTTTGATCACAGTTTATCAACTGAATGACATGCCTTGGCCAGTTTGAAAGAACACATTACTTCAGTTGTGATATTGGGCAGAAAGGCCTGAGGGTGTGGGCACATGGGTTGTGCTCACTAAGAAATTAATGAAAGCACAAGGACTAAATAAGTAAGTGCATGGACCATCTGCAGAATTGTCAGAGGGCCCCCCCCCCCCCGGTTTGCTGAACGGTGCTTGCCCATCTTGTGTGTGTACTAGGGATGTGGTCATTGCTGGGTGGCTGAAAGCACAGGGGAGCATATAACTGGAGAATCACAGGAAGGATTGGTATTGGGTTACAGACAGGGATTCCCCAAAAGGCAGACTGCTGAGTCGGTAGAAGATACTGAAATTGTATTGAGAAGATTAAGCCAGTGACAATGAACCTCAGGATTAGAGGCTGACACCTGGGCCTCAGCCCGAGCCCGGGACTTACTGCACTCAGAGGGCCCACTTACCAAGACTAGCTTTTTAATTGGCAGAACGCACTGGCCAGCCCCTCGGGCAGCCATTCTGTGATATCAGACATACTAATTCTAAAGTGAAGGGGACCCAGGAGCTCACCCGATCCAATGCCTTCGTTTCCCCCCTTTCACTTTTATCGATGAAAAAAAAAAAAAAAATCGAAGCCCAGGTCCATAGTTAGTGGCTTGCGAGACTCAGTAATATTTGTTGAATCAATGAATGGATGTTGGACTCATCTATTTTTGCTGTGACTGCAAATCTAGTCTCCAAACTTAAAGACCTTGCCTGTCAGAGAAGCATTGCCCACCCAGGTGGGACCCCATACCCCCAGGATCTCATTAGGACCCAGGGGCAGGGCTCCATCTTTGGGAGAAAGGGGGCAGACAAGGGTGGAGTGGGTTGACTTCTCAGAAGCCCTTCTCTGGAACCATTTTTCCAGCTTACACCCCAGTCTTGACTGTTACTCTCTGCCAAAGTCAGAACACAGGAGCCCCAGACGATGGGAAAGGAGGGAACTGGGATAAACGGAAGTTTAGTGGCATCAAAATCCCACTTCACATCACAGTGTTGTAAAAACTCAGCCCTAGTGGGCTCAGCTATTTACATTAGTGAGTATCCATGTGCCAGGAATCTCTCCCCCCACCACCACCCCCAAATGCCCTCTCTCTCCCAGAATGGCTCATCTGGGGGCCTTGCCTTTCTGAACTATTTTGGCTTTAAAGAAGATGTCATTGCTTTTACTAATTTGAATGTTGTTTTTCAAGAAACACAGAAAATTGTTACAGCATCTGAACCATTTATCTTCCTAGATTTTGCAGTTACAGCAAAAGTTGATGAGCTGGGAACAGATAAATTCACTAAAATTAGTTGTTTCTGGATACTTAGGTGATGAGTAACTTAATAATGCTATAAAATCTATGTACTGTGGTGATAAAAATACCATTAAATGCTCAGATAATAATTTAGCTCCAAATGAGAAAATTATTTTGAAAAGAAAAAAATCTTATAAGAGAAAAAGAATACTATGAATAAATGAGAAATGAAAGCTTATTCATGGATGGAAAGCCAAATATCCTTAAGATAACAAAACTCTATTCATATGATAACAATTTGTCTTCATAGTATTTTTTGATTTTATGTTTTAGATTTTATAAAATTTGAAACACTGGTTTTAAGATTCCTCCAGAAGAACAAGCAGGAAAAATATCAAAATTGTTTTTTCCAAAAGGATTGATAAAGGATTTAGTGTTTAGGTTTTAAAACAAGTGACAATTACCAAAACTATATGATATCGGGTTAAAAGCAAGAAAAAATATGGTATAGAATAGATATTTCAATGGTAAATAAAATTATTATAAGAACTTATTAATACATGAACAAAAGAATATACAAATGCAAGAAATAATTATTATTTAATACATGAGGCAATCAAGTCACAGTAAGGAGAATATATTAGATTCACACCTCATATTGTATACTATAATACATTTTGGTCAAAGTAAAATGATGAACATATAAAGAAAGCTAGAAGAAAGTAAGCATATTCTTTCCAATTAAGAAAGAAATACTTTTGATTCCTAATATATAATTAGATGTAAAATAGTTAGAATATAAAAAAGCAAAAGGGCTTAAAAGATAAAATATAAGTGAGAAAATTATATGTTCTAAATGTTAAAAGAAAAGCTTTACCACAGAAAATGAAGAATTGATCTAATTATTTAAGATCAATATTCAGCTTTCATTCAAAATGAGGTCACAGGAAATAAATGGAGAGTTTACACACAAGGAAATGCAGACAATAAATCACCACATGGAAAAATGTTCAGTCTCCATAGAAACTAAAGAAATGCAAACAAAAGAACTTTGCAACACCACGGTACATCGATTAAAGGAAGCAGAGGCATTGGCTGTTCAGAGAATGGGCTGTGGAGTAGACAGATATAGATATGGATCCTGGCCTTGACACTTTTCAGCTGTGTCTTTGATGAAGGGTCCTAAACTCTCAACATCAGTTTTCTAATCAGTAACAGGAGGCTATTATATACTTACAAGAGTTACTGTGGGGACAAAGTCATTAACGTCAATAATGACTACAGTATTCAGCACATATTGAATATTTCCATTAATAGTAAGAGCAGTGATGGAATATAGTACTGGTGGTATTGGTGCTGGTGCTGGTGAAGGTGTTGATGGTGTTGGTAGTGAAGATGATAGTAATGGTAGTGTTGATGACAATCTTGGTGTTGGTGCTCTTGGTGAAAGTAATGGCTGGTAGTGCTGGTTTTGGTGGTGGTGGTGTTGGTGATGATAGCTGATCATGGTGATGGTGCTGGTGTTGGTGGTGAAGGTGATGGTGGTAGGGGTGGATGAGGGCTAGCGATGTTAAAGATGGTGGTGATGGTAGCAGATCATGGTGATGGTGGTGGTGGTGCTGGTGTTGTTGGTGGATTTGATGATGGTGATGGTGGTGGTGGTTTTGCTGCTGAAGGCGATTGTGGTGATGGTGACATTGGTGCCATGGTGGTCGTTGATAAGGTGATGGTGATGGTGGTGGTGGATAAGGATGCTGGTGGTGGTACTGATGGTGATAGTAACTGATGATATTAATGGTTCTGTTTTTGCTTGTGTTGATGACGGTGATGATGATGGTAGTGGTCGTGATGTTGGGGGCAGTGGTCGTGATGGTGGTGTGGTCAAAAAAATGTTAAAATAACTACCATTCTTGGTGGATAAATCAGAAAAAAGAAGTGTTAAAAATTCAGTGCTATTGGCCTCATAATTTATTCTGTAGTCTTTCTGGAAAGCAATCTAGAAATATATAGCAAAAGATATAATATATTGTACACTTTGATACAGAAATTAAACTCTTGGGAATATACATCAGAAAAATATCTCCCAAATTAAAAATGGTCTGGAAATGGGATAGCAGTGCTCTTTATAACTGGGAACAATCCAAAGCCTCAACAACAAGGAAATGACTAAGCAAATCATGATACATCAAGATGATGGAATAATATCATGCAATTATTTAAAGTGAAACATGAGGAAATATGCATATAAAAAACGGCATTAGACCAACACAAAACCATGTGTTTAGTCAGTGTGCTTTTACCAAAGAACAGAAGAAAATATAAATACATGTGCTTAGAGCTCAATAAAGGTTTACGAATTAAGTTTTTCCCTTTTTATATTCGTGCTCAATAGACTCAATTTAGGAAAGGTCATGATTAAACTCAGGCTATACCTCACTCCAAATAACTGGTCGCTAGCTGACTGGTTCTGGAGTCCATTTACCACCTGTCTTAGTCCCCATCCCAACTCTCATTTTATCCTCACAGTGGTTAGAAAGAGCTTTCAAAACCTAACAATTCTTTTGTTTCAAAGCCCCACCCCAAAAAAAGAGGGCAGAAAAGAACCTAGAGGTATGTATGTATGTATCAATTCAGTATGTATCAATTAATTTGAATGTGAGTTAGGTTTGTGGTTGAATATAAAAATCCCACAGGTATAGCTAAGTTGTGAAATTGGGAGTACTTACTTGACTTCTCTGTGCCTCCATTTCTCCAGCTGTAAAATGGTAATGACAATAGTAGCAAATTCATTGAGCTGTTGCGAGGGTTAAGTGAGGGGCTCCATGTAAAACATGGCAGAGTACCTGGCACAGAGTAAGTTAATGTCCACTATTATTTGTATTGAATACAATCATTGCTATTATTATATGTACTCTTCCAGAAAGTACCAAGAGCTCTAGACCAGAAACAAAAGCCTTGAGTTTCCAACTAATTTATACAATGGGAGGGTTAGTTCAGGTGATTTGTGACATTCTGTGTCTAGGAAAGAATAATGTTTTCTTTCTTTTTGCCTCATGTCAAGAAAAATAATAAACTCAAGAAATAGAAACTAAAATGGACTTCCCCCCAAACTCTTATCTTTAAAAAATTAAATATTGCATTAATAAAATACTAAAGTTTACCTTGATTAAATATTCTGAACATTTTCTTTACTCTCTTAATGGAAGCACCAAAAAGACTGTATATCTTCTTCAAATGTTACTTATCATTGAAATAAATAATAGCTGCTTTCTCTGAGTTGGACTTAATAAGTTTTTTCAATAATTTCCTGCTTGACTTGAGTTTCTGTATCTTCAATTTTTCACCAGAGTTTTTGTTTTTTTCTGGAGTTTTTTAATTTTTCAAAACAAATTCAATTTCAATTCCCATCAAGATAGAAAAAAGGATGCAAGGACCGCTTAAGAAGCAGGCAGGTAATGTAGGCCCTAGGAAGTACGGCGCCCCCAGGTGTTCACCCAGGCGTTTTTCATACTCTTACGTCCTCAATAGAGACATGCCTCTGAAAACCCCTAGAGGGCGCTGTTTTCCGACTTGTTTTCACCTCCCCCTTGTTTTCTCAATTGCAAAAGGAACATATATACACTACCAAACGTAAAATAGATAGCTAGTGGGAAGCAACCGCATAGCACAGGGAGATCAGCTCTGTGCTTTGTGACCACCTAGAGGTGTGGGATAGGGAGGGCGGGAGGGAGGGAGATGCAAGAGGGAAGAGATATGGGAACATATGTGTACGTATAACTGATTCACTTTGTTATAAAGCAGAAACTAACACACCATTGTAAAGCAATTATACTCCAATAAAGATGTTTAAAAAAAAAACGTTGAATAAAATGTTGAATAGGAGCCGAAAAAAAAAAGGGGGGGGGGGAAAGAAGAGTGAAGTAAACGAAACACAGAGACTGTCCACACCCAAGGGGAACGAGAGTATGGAGGCTAAGTTTCTGTTTCCCCGGTAAGGATGCAGAAGCCCAGAGAAGTGCGGTGCTGGGCCAAGGTCACTCTGCTATTCATTAGAAGTAGACAGGAAGCTAGAATCCAGACCTCAGACCCAGACCTTCTCTGCTCCACCACTTGCCCATTTCAATGGGTAACACACAATATCCATCAGGCGGGAACCCTGAACACACACTTTGGGTGCACATTCTCCCTTGCTTTATAGTTTTTGTTTCCAAGGAGCACTGTCGATGACTGACAAGCAGGGATATATTTAAAAGTGTATAATTCACGGGGATTTTCTACCTTGTGACTCTACCCAGCCCGCTCGTAAATCACACCTAATGATTTTGCCTCATTAGCACCAACAGAGTTGGTTGCTGCTACTGGATGGGATGGTGATGATGAGACCATTGATGCTGATGCTGATGCTGATGATGCGGATAGCTAACATGTACCGAGCACCTTCCGTATGCCAGGTACTGGGCTAGGTGCCTTACATACCTCTCTAGAAATATACATAAATTTGGAAATTTCATGCTGTGATTCTGAATCCTTTTGCTTTCGTTACTGTTATAAACTTTCAGGGCACAGGTAAAATGTAAATGGAGACTTGCCGCCCACCTGGAGAACTGGGAATCTAGATTCCTTCGGGTGACCTGAACGAGGATGTTTGGGGAACTGGATTCTCTCATTAAACAGTCATAGATTTCACAGGGTTTGTCCTTGGGGGACCATAGAGGTACTGAAGGTGTAAAAATGCATCTCCAGTAATTCCTAGGGTTACAACACAATGAATAAAAGCTACAATCTAAGTTTTATCCTATTGAAGCCAAAGAAAGTGAGAAATTCTCAGCTTGAATTCGAAATGGATCTGGAAAAATCATCCAACAATGAAAATCAAATGCAAAACTCTCTCCTAAATCATCAAGGCTGTGGGAATTCATTTGCTGTGTTTGAAGACTTCATTCTTGGGCACTCAGCTTCCCCAGAACCCCGCTGGCACCTAGCACACTTTCTATAAATAAATAATTCTGAGTTTGCTGACCTGGAGCAGTGAGGAGGCAGCTGCCCCTTCTCCACCCGGCTCTCCTCTGAGAGTAAAACGCCCTCTTACATTTTTAATGCCACTCCCAAGACTCTGTGTCAAGTTTCCACAAAGTTTGCCAGAGTAATTAGCTGCCTCTTTTTAATAGGCAGTTCCAAGTGTTCAGAAAATAAACAAATTTGACAAGAATTTTTTTTTAATTAAAAAAAAAATCATGACTCAACACAGTTGATTTTACACTTTCAGAAAGATTGGCTTCAATAATTTTACTGCCTGGCCTGACACACTGAAATTTACTTTATTTAATACAATAACAACAAAGTTATTATTATTTTTCTTACTTCCTTCTCTTCCTTCTGCTCACAGATATGGGAAGCATGACTCACCCTAGACTGACTCAGAGCAAGTGTGACCTCATAAAGCACTCACAGAGTCGGGGTCTCAGGGGCTCCACTCTCCATGATGCTGGGTATCAAGAAACCACTGGCCTTCTGGGCAACAAGATAGTGTTATGTGTAAATCTGGG
The DNA here is from genome assembly GCF_028564815.1 of Eubalaena glacialis. Classification (NCBI taxonomy): domain Eukaryota; kingdom Metazoa; phylum Chordata; class Mammalia; order Artiodactyla; family Balaenidae; genus Eubalaena; species Eubalaena glacialis. The sequence continues at coordinate 30,345,542 of NC_083722.1, read as the reverse complement.
GATCTTATGTGTAAATTTACTTAATGCCGTTGGGTCCATGGTTCCTTGTATATCAAACAAGATAACCAAAATCAGAAGCACTAAGCCAGATAAAATGAATTTCATTATTATTCAAATTCAAGGTAATTTTATTTTATTTTTTAAAAAATATATCTAATTTTAAAAATGTAGTAAGTAATCTATAAATTGTGAATAATCTAAAAATTATAGAGAGATACAAAGAAGAAAAAAATGGCAAGGGCTAACTATGCAAATATAACCCCTGTTAACAATTCTCTCTCTCTGTGTTCTACACAAGATTTTTTATTTTTTTACATGCTGCAAAATTGAAATCATACTGTATTACCAGTTGGTATGTATCAAGATCCCACTATCTTCCACATCTTCTTCTTTCCTATTAAATAGTATCCATAAAATTTCTACCACGCCCTAGACATTGGAAGCCCTGAATAATTGTGCGATGAATATAAATATTTCATTATTAATATTTCATTATTATTATTTCATTATTACCTTCAAATACAAATTTCACAATCACCTTAACTGTGTACAGACAGGTGCAGACACTTTGGGGTAGGTAGGTGGGAGGAGGGGTGGGGGGATAGGGCTGAGAAGAACAGTGCCTGAATTACCCCCTTAGTTTCCTGAATTATCTTCTCTACAAAGACTCTGAGTGAATGCCAGTTTGCATTGAAGGTAAACAAAGTGGACTTGATTTCCAGAGAGGACTCTTGCCTCACTTCCCAATAAGTGTGCCAATTTCGTTAACTCTGACTTGTAATTTTGCCTGTGGGACTTTGGTTCCCTCCACTGTGCCATGAAGATTATCTCCAAGGCTCCTTTCTCCTCTGACAGTCTCTGCTGCCATCTGGTCTGCCTCACTTAAAGACCTTCCTAGTCAAAGTAAAGTTATCAGCAAGACAGGCTCATGAATTCTACCTTAATGGAAACAAAAGAAACATGATGAAGGATTAATACAGTGTCCCCAAGGCAACCTGTGACCCTTGTCTAACAGTGCCAAGAGGGTGGAAAGTCAAAAGCCTCTTTACTGTCTGACCACCTGGGACTGACTGCCTGTTCTGGGATTAGACATTTTACATCAGCCCGTATGGTCATCAGTGTGGTCCCCAGAGACCCCATTGCTCACCTGAAAACTGTGTTTTTTACGTTTGGTTGGGTGTATTCCCCAGGCAAAGCCCTTTGAAGCAGAATCCATTTAAAGTAGTTTTAATGTCCTTCTTTTAATAACAGTGATTTTCTTAAATGGAAGCATGTGGCAGTGAGATCTCTCACACAGGAGGCATTTATTCCTAACAGGCAGCACGGATTCGGGCGGGAGGCACCTGTCTTTACAGCGTGCCTGGAGCAAGTGTGGAGTCCACGATGGCCCAGCCTTCGTGTATGTGATTGTTGAAAGATCAGGACAGAGACAATCTGGGTCTGTATACTGGGTCGGTATAGGAAGATGCTTAGCACCCTGTGACCTAACCCAAGCAGTTTTTATTGTGACACTAATAAAACTCAAAATCCTTGACACCCTCCCCCTACCCCTTGCATTTGTCTCTTCCAAGGCTCAGAAAGGACCTACCATAGTGTTCACATGATCTTGTTTTATAAAATTTGCAAACATAAAATATTTGAGCTGCAATTGGGTGAGACCAGTGTTTTTCCATTACAGCTTCACCTCTGTTACATTTTGTCTAGTATCAGGTGATACTGAAATGGCCACGGTCATTTTGGGGACTTCACTTCATTTTGGGGATATATTTAGTTTGGGTTTAGTGGGAGATATTTGTGTGGTCCTAAGTCATTTCTGGTAATATTATTGTTAGCTCTCCTCATGAAGGACTGGCTTCTAGTAAGACTCTTGCAGTCCAGTGTGCTGACTTACCCAGGTCATGACACAAAGGTGCAAGGTCAGAGGTCATATTGCGATATAAATGTGTGCTAAGGCACCAGGCATCAGAGGTACGCGGGTGATAGAGGAGAATCAAGGTTTGAAATACACAGAGTCACAAGGTAGTCTCTGGTAAGTTCCCCCATCTATCAGATGCGTAAAATTGCAAGCAGAGGACTTTGTTCTCACCAATGCCTGGTCAAACAGAAGTTCTCTCCCATCAGGAATATACTCAATAATGCAGCATATACAATAATAAATTCGCTATACATTTTTAAGGGGAAGTAGCCAAAATAGACTTTATGTATTTATAGCATGTAAACCTGTAGTAGTTCTATAACTAGTTGCATCTTTGCATCCCAACCATCAATACTAAAAATCATATATTGATCGATTGTTCTAGTGGAGGAATTAGATTTTCTTTCATTTCTCCCATAAAAAAGTATATTTACAAAGTCCCTGTCAAACGAGGAAGCAATCAAAATGTGTGCAGTCAAAAAAAACCCAGGGAAAAAAGTATCGTAGGTGTGTGTTAGGGACTTAATAAAACATGGTTACTTTTCTGAATTTTTTGATATCTGTGGTATTTGACAGCTTTTTTTTAAAGTTTCTCATTTGTTTGATTTTTCTTATTATAAATAAATACTCACTTCTGTGTCTAGTTTTATATTTGTAAATTTGGATCCGTTTGTTGAGGACGGTTCCCTGATTAGACAAGCTTCAGGCCTCACGAATCCAGGATCTGTCCTTGCTCCTAACCTAACCCCTGGTGTGGGAATATTTTCAAGCTCAGCCTCTTCTCCATCCTCCCAATTTCAAATGCTCTTTCTACCTTCTCCCTGGCCTCCTGTCCAGCTTACATCTCTCTCCTCCCAGGCTCTTTGCCTCCTTATTCCAAATCTCACTTTTGCTGCCTGCATTGCACCACCCAGCAGGGACCCCTGCCCCACGCTCTTCCCCAGCTCTGTGGTTCCAGTCTAGCTCCTGGAACCCAAGCCCCGGTCAGGGTCTTGGATTCCCTCCTTGCGTGGGAGAGGAGTTCAGGCTGGCAGAGGGGACAGTTCAGGAGAGTTAGCCAATGAGAAGTGGACAGCTTGGTCAGGGGCCACTTGTCTCCAGGGAGAAGAAAGGGCAGAGAGCCTGAAACATCATCTCAGTCGGTCATGCCACGGTGGCTTAGCCGTCAGAATTCGTGGTCCAGACGATGGCAACAGCAAGGACAATGGACGCTTCTTGGTTGCAAATGATGCTAAAAGTCATACAAAACTTAATTTGAGAATTCAAATTTGAAAATTTAAAAACCAGAGTGGTCAGAGGCAAGGGAGGAAAACAAAGGAGCTTGTTGTTCAAAGGCACTTTCCTAAATGCCTCCTGTATTAATAACCGCCGCAAGTCCTAGGGTAGGTAGATTTGATAAAGATAAGAAGCTGATTACATTAATACTATTTTGCTTTGCAAATGAAGGCTGAGAAGAACAGCTTAGGGGCTGCTCCATGGGACAATCTTTCAAGAGTCACCCTAGACCATTTCATTCACAATCATCTTTGCCATCCTCTCCCCTTCCTGGGAAGACAGATGTTTTTCATCCTGTAAATAATGATGTTTTTAACCTATGTCCAAGCATAACATCTCCCAGGGAGTTGTGATAGTTGTTAGAAAGTGTAATAAAGAAACAAATGTTACAAGTGCTCAGAAGTATTCCTGTGGCAAAGTCCTACCCATGCTTCTACAAGAACTTAATCTTCCATTCCTCCCTCCCTCCCTCCCTCCCCCCTTCCTTCCTTCCTTCCTTCCTTCCTTCTTCCCTCCCTTCCTTCTTCCTTCCTTCATTCCTCCCTCTCCTCCTCTCTTCTTTTTTCATTTCTAGCAGGGAAGTTGGATAATGTAGGAGAAATGAAAGTGCTCAACTATTACATGGTCTTCAGAGAGAAGGGGTTTATATGCACCCACATATCAAGTAGAATAACATATAGTTAAAAACATGGGCTTTGGAAACCAACAGATCCAGGTATGAGACCCAGTTTCAATAGAGCCTTCAGACCCAGGCAAGAGCCATCAAGCTGGCTGTAGGAATAGGCAGAACTAATTTCATCAAGTGACAAAACACTGGGTTGGCTAAATCATCTCAAATAGATTTCATGTAAACTAAATTTTCTTTTCTTTGTCACTAATTAGTTTTTTTTAAATATAAATTTATTTATTTATTTATTTATTTATTTTTGGCTGCATTGGGTCCTCGTTGCTGTGTGCGGGCTTTCTCTCGTTGCAGCGAGCGGGGGCTACTCTTCGTTGCGGTGGGCTGGCTTCTCATTGCGGTGGCTTCTCTTGTTGTGGAGCACAGATTCTAGTTGCACGGGCTTCAGCAGTTGTGGCACGCGGGCTCAGTAGTTGTGGCTTGCGGGCTCTAGAGCACAGGCTCGGTAGTTGTGGTGCACAGGTTTAGTTGCTCCTCGGCATGTGGGATCTTCCCGGACCAGGGCTCGAACCCGTGTCCCCTGCATTGGGAGGCGGACTCCCAACCATTGCGCCACCAGGGAAGCCCACTAATTAGTTTTTGATGTGCTGTATAAATAGCTTCAGTCAGAAAGATTAAGATGCATTGATTCCACTATATGGGATGTTATAGTTACTGTTTCCTAAATATTGGGAAATGCTGGGTTAAACAAGGTTCAAGTTTTCTTAACTAATTTTTCTGCTCCTTTATAGGCTAATGTGCACTGTGGATTTGCAAGAGGAGGAAGTAGTAGGTCTTGTTTCTCAAATTTTTTTAGCCAGAGGATCCATTTTTGGGTGGAGTATGTCAAGGATGTGTGTTCCGTGGGATATACCTTCAGACATAATCACCAGTCTTAGGAGATCACACTATGACTATTGCCCACACATATCCTCAACAGTAAACCATTTATGAGCCACATGGATCTCAGCAGGGTATTTATTTAGTTGCCCATTAATCTGTCTCTGTGTTTCTCTGGGTCCCTGTGGGTCCCTGTACCACACCCCTATGCAGAGCCACCAAAACGAATCTTCTCAACTGTCCTTGCTTTGTGGGCAGAATACCGCAGGGTGGTACACCCACCCTTCACACTGTTGAATGTCCTGCTCTGGTTCTGGTTCTTTGGTTAAACTGAATTTTCCAACATAAACTAAAAAGAGGAGTCTTTCTAAAAAGATTTTTTAAGAAATGGAAACCAAGACAATATGCCATTTGTCCAAACACAGAATAAACTTGGCATCCTGAGATGTTCAACCACGTCACTTCATCACAACTCCTAATGGGAGAGAGTGCCCACTAATTGCCAAGATTGAATCATCCCATCTTAGGGCAGAGTTACTAACAGATGCCAAACCAATTTGCTGCTCTGTTTAGAAATTAAAACACTAATAGATGCATGGGCTTTCCAAACACAGGGATAGTATTTCAATACTAAATAAACGTTGTTGCCAGGGAAAGGGATGTTTTCTCTTCTACTTCTTTGCCACAAAAGAAACATGAACTCTGAGGCACTTTGCCTCAGGTGGAAACAAATATTTTTAGGCAGAATGGACTCCACCAGCAGGTCCCCATTTCTCTTGGAATTTTTTAAGGTCAAGAAATTTCCCTTGACATTTACAACAGATTCTTCAGCTTGCATCTGTATACATCTCAAACTATTCTAAAGATAACCAAAAAGGAGAAACAGGAAGAATAATAGCCTCCCAAAATCACATGTGTCCCATATGTATGTGAAATTTAAAAGTGTATATATATTTATATATGTATATAAAATAAAAGTGTATATACGTATGTGTGTATGTATGGGATATATAGTCTCCTCATTAAGGAATCTTTGAGGTAAAGGGAAGAATTTCTGAAAATGGAAAATACCAACTACAAAAAAATTTCCGTCTATCTCAGCTATCAACAATGACCCTTTCTCCGAACTCCTAGAACACTTAACTGAACAGCCCACTTCTGCTCTAGTGTTTGCTGTTACTCTCTCCTCTGAGCACTTGTGAGCTCCTTCAGGGTGGAAACCTTGCTCCACTTATGTGTCCTCCAGCCCCTGGGGCAGCGGCAAGCCAGTACCAGAGGCTGGGTAAATGTTTGCCAGGTTAAGTTATGTTGAACTTGGAGACCTGCTTGCTAGCACTGGCTATCATTATTTCAGTATGATTGGAGGCAAACTCTTTATCCTCTCTGGGTCACAGTTTCTATGCATCTAAAACAAGCAAGTTGGATCAAATGACATCCGAGATCTTCTCTAGATCTGAAGATCCCGGAGTCTGTTTCTCTACCTCAGGGTCTTCACTAGCGAAGTGAGGATGAAGTCCTGATTTAGCTCTGGGTACAGACGTAGAAATGAGTAGGGTTTCTCTCCTCTTTTCCTAAGTGCTTCTCCCTGTGACCCGTGACTCTAGATGTAGGATGAGGAGGTCACCAGCCCTAGGATATGTTTAGAGAATGTTCAAATGTTCCCTTTCACATTCGAACTCCCGTGACATAGTGACTAAATTTCACCACAAGAACTATAATTCCTTGTGTTGGTTTACTGTTTTATATTTTATAAATACTGGCTCATATAATTTATGTTTTGATACTCACAACTGCCTCACAAAGTAGGAAGAGTAGATATTATTCCCAGATATGGAAATCAGGACTCAGAGAAGTTAATTTGCCTGAAGGTACCCAGTAGTTATGCTAGTGAATTCAGCCTGGGTGTCCTTTCCACTGTACTCAGTCTCTGAAGTTAGGCATCATGGCCAGGAAGTAAATCTGTAACTTGGGTGGGGTGAGGGTGGTACTTAGGACCCATCCCCTCAACCTCTTTTTGCACAAGCATTCAGCAAACATTGTCAATGTCTCGTGTATTTCAGTCCCAGAGCTAGTATAATGCCAGTAAATTAATCCAGTATTTTCCACAGTGTATTTCATGAAGCATGGTGAGATTTCCCTGAAAAAAAGAAAACCTTACAGTCAAATAATTGGGAAATACTCCATCTACACCCTTTCTTAGAGCTTTGCAGTAGGTATTTGCAAATGAAAGGGCTGAGAAGTTCTGCAGTAAAGAGCCCTATTTAAACACTTGTAAATTCAATAGTTCCAAACTATATTTAGAACCCTTGTACATGAAATATTGCCAGGTTTCTGCCCACAGACCCTCCTGAGATCCTGCTGAAATAACAGTATAGACCTATGAAAGGGAATAATCTCACAAGAATAAAGGAAGTGAGACAGGATCACCAATGGATAAGGGATTTAGACAAACTTCTGGAGGAGAGAAGGCAGCACATTGACTGATGATAGAGGACAGAGAAAGCTATAGCCCAGAATAAATCCCAAGGGGGCTGCAGAGGAGGTGGGGGCCATGTTCTCTGCCAGGACCCCTGAGAAGCTGTGGGCTTGAACTTGGCCAAATCCACAGCAGGTGGGAGGTATGATGTGGTGCTTAGGTGGAGTGACTCACTAAAAGTCTATCTTAGAACAGCTGTCCCAGCTGGAGGTGGAGTTTAACTCCAGGCTCTAAATGGAAGGTTCTTCTCCACAGGAAGCCATCTGAGGAGCTGGGGAAAGATGCTTCCAGTGTGGGTGTGGCAGCGCCCCCAATCCTTCCTTTTTTTGGCATTTGGAAATCCACTTCCTTCCTGCTCACCCAGAGGTGGCCTCCTCTGTCTCTCTTCCCTTGTAGGGTAGCATGGGAAGCTTTGAAAAAGGAGCAAGTAGAGAATAAAACCAGAGTTATGAGGAATTAAGAATGTCACTATCAAAAATGAAAAATGTAATAGAGGAGTTGGAAAACAAAGAAAATCTTTCAAATGCTGCCTGCCATATCAGTAAACGAAGGATGTTGTAGCCATCAAGCCATCAGCCACTGCAGCCCTGAGGAGATTTAGGATGGAGAAAAGCGGGATACTGGCCCTAGATAGTTAAGGTGCATATCAAAGGAATCATTTCAATGAACCCAGACTCTTGCATCTTCCCATATAGAGAAAAGCGCTAAAATCATTAACTTGAGATGTCTGCGGGGGTTTTGTTTTGTTTTTTGTTTTGTTTTGTTTTTTTAAATTAATTAATTAATTTATTAATTTATTTTTGGCTGTGTTGGGTCTTCGTTTCTGTGCGAGGGCCTTCTCTAGTTGCGGCAAGCGGGGGCCACTCTTCATCGCGGTGCGCGGGCCTCTCACTATCGCGGCCTCTCTTGTTGCAGAGCACAGGCTCCAGACGCGCAGGCTCAGTAGTTGTGGCTCACGGGCCTAGTTGCTCCGCGACATGTGGGATCCTCCCAGACCAGGGCTCGAACCCGTGCCTCCTGCATTAGCAGGCAGATTCTCAACCACTGTGCCACCAGGGAAGCCCCTGTTTTTGTTTTTTTAATTAACAGCAATCTTTTGAGGTTCTGACTACCTGGCCTTTGTTGCAAAAACTCCTATACATCCTGGTTCCTCCCCTACCTCTTGGGAGTAGTCCCCCAGAGCCATCTGAGAGGCTGTCTTCCCGGCTTAAGTCCATGGAATAAAACATAGTTCTCAACTTTTAGGTTGTGTATTTTATTTCAGTTGACAAAACATAGAATAAAAAAAAGAGAGACAGATAACATGCGAGAAGTAACAAGAAGTAGAGGCCAAACCCAGAAGGACAGCACCCAACTAATACAAGTTACAGGAATAATAGAGGGCAGGGCCACGCCTGACACACCATATACTCAGCACAGCCATTCAAGAGCTAGACCCCAAACAGGCAAAGTCCCTGCCCCGGGAGCCAATCCACCTTCTAGTAGGGCAGACCGACAATAACAAAGTGCAATGGCAGGGGCATAAAGCAAACAGGGAATAAGGAAAAAGATTGGTAGAGCTCTGTTGTGGATGGTGAGGAGGTGATATTTGAGCAGAGACACTGAATAAAGGAATTGAGCCTCATTCAATCAATATTTGCTGAAAGAAGGAAAGAATGAAAGAATGTGGATGGAAGACTGATAGGGCACTGAGGAAGGCAGACTTCACTGTTCTCAGGTATAACTGAGCAGTTCCACTAGATAATCACCGAGGCCCGTCCATTGTAATTAGAAAGCAGCCTTCAATCTCACCCAGAAGATCCACTCTAATTGTTGAGGCCGGGCATTAGTGAGTTCAGGGAATATCCCATCTGACGATGTGTTAGGAGACCCGAGGCAATCCTTTATCACAGTCTGGGCTGCTTCTCTCAGCAAATTACCTCCCTAGCAGTCCTGGGAGCTGGGGTTTTATACTGGGGCTATTTTTAGTTGTCTGCAGTGACTGCTGGGACCTACTGCCTCAGGAGGGGCTGATGAGAACTTTACCCAGGGGAGAGGCATTGCATTCTGTAATCTTGGCCTGAAGAGCTCTCTAATGACATTTGAGGATTTATAACCTCTGAGAACTGGTTGCCTCCCTCATGAAATGCAAGATCAGGTAGCTCTGCTGTGTACCCAGTAGTTAGCAAGAAACCGTCCAAAGTTACTTTGGTCAATGGGGCAATAGTTCCCATTCAAAATCTTTTGCTCAGATAAAAAGGACTGTTTTGCTTTGGGATTGATGCTTAGAAAGTCTTGGTTGAGGGTAGGTCCAGAGAAGATGCCTCCCATATTGATTTTTCACAAGGGCACCCCAGAGTCAGTGTCCCAAACTGCATGTTCTTTCCTTACCAGTCAAACAACGCACTGACTGGTGTTCAGAAAAGCAACTTGGAAGGTCTGGTTGGGAGATTCTGAGCTAGGTACTTAATCTGCCAGTGTTTCCACCTCCTTCTCTGCTCCAAGATAACAAGGGCAAGACTGGCTGTAAAACCCATAGCTGCCTAAATCATCTTCCCAAAGCACAGTTCTGAACTTGCAACTTCCTAGTTTAAAACCCTAGATACTCCCTGATGCAGACAAATTACCCTCTAAAAGTCTTAGCTGTCATTCCAGGCCTTCTGTAATCCAGGACAATCCCAAGGTTTAATTTTGCTTCTCCCATGCCTCCACTTTCAGCCCCTCTTATGCTCCAATCAAACTATATCATCGAATGTTCCTTATAAAGGTATTTTCCACCTCCAAGCCTGTGATGGACTTAATTTCTGTGTCCTCCCCAAATTCATATGTTGAAACCCTAAGTTCCAATGTGGCTGTATTTAGAGTTGGGGCCTCTAAGGAAGTAATTAAAGTTAAATGAGATCAGAAGGGTGGGGTTCTCATCTGATAGGATTAGTGTCCTTATAAGAAGAGACACCAGAGAGCCTTCTCTCCTTCCTATGAGGACACAGTGAGAAGACTGCCATCTGCAAGCCAAGAAGAGGGTTATCGTCAGACCTACCATGCCTGCACCTTGACCTTAGATTTATAGCCTCCAGAACTGTGAGGACATAAGTGTCTGTTGTTAAGCCTCCTAGTTTGTGGTGTTTTGTTACACAGCCCAAGCTGACTGATACAATGTCCGTGCACATGTAGTCCCTATTTACAGAGTGTCCCTTTCACTATTTCCATTGGACCAAATCTTTCAAACAAATGCTTCCTTTTCTGTGAAGTTATCACTGATCTTCTTAGCCAATAATAATGCCTTTCTCTTCTAAATTTCAAAAGAACATTGTCAGCACTTCTCTTTTGAAAAATTTCACTTTTTGACTTAGTAATAGTTACTTGTAAATATGAAATCTTTCCTACTGAGCTGAAGGTCCCTGAAGAAAGGGACTGTGTCTTGTTTACCTTTGTGTCTCCTATAATAATCTAACAACATCTTTAATATATTAAAAATGATAGCTGTCCATTACTGAGTGCCTGCTCTATGCATGTGTAGAATGCTTTCCATGTCTAGTTGGAATCCTCACAATCACCTTACTAGGTAGATACTGTTATCCTCATTTTAAAAATGGTGAAACTTACTGTATAATTCTACTATACGAGGTATTTAACACATACAGAGGGTTTAAAATTCATAGGAAATCTCATAAATGCTATGATGAGGTCACAATAAGAAGTGAACAGGATCCCAATTAGAAGGTGAGGCTTGGAAATTCTATTTTTCCCTTATCTCAAGCTGTAAAACCACTGAGACCTTGGGCAAACCAGAGTCACCTCATTGTCACATCCTGGTCAACATGTTCTTCAGCATCATTACAGGGCACAGCTCAGCCGCATCTGGGAATGGGAACTCTTCTGGCCAATCATAATCCAGATTGAGTTCAATGGTTGTTTTTTTTGGCTGAAGGTGTTGTGTCCTGAGACTGTAAGGGCAGTGCGATGCTTTACAAGGTTCCGCTACATATCTTTCCCTTAGGAGAAGCAAAGAAATAATAGACTGGTCTCATTAACCCCATGACAGGGGAGACTGTGCCTGACTTGCTCACCACTGGATCCCAGCATCTGACACTAAGCCAGGCACAGAGGGGACGCTCATTAAATGTGTTGAATTGAATGGAATTGAATTATGTTACCCTATAGGAGCCAGGGGGAGTTAAGCATCACTAGCTCATTTTACAAAAAGAAGTCCATTTAATTCAGGCATCATGGACCAACTAGGAGATGGCAAGTGCTATTCAAGATGCTGGCTGGGCATCCAAGGATGAAAAGGCCCAGTCTTTGCCGTCAAAGAGTTTGGAGTCTGATAGGAAAGAACACTGATGCAGCACAGAGGTCTTCCTAAACCAAATAATCCCTCTTGTATAATTTAGGTATAACCCTGGGAAACACATTAAGACCCAGCCTCAAATTTGGTGATGAACTCGATTCTACCCAGGGCTCCGATGACAAGAGTATTTTGATTAAAAAAAAACCCCAAAACTGAGATGGCCAGTAGTCACATGAAAAGATGCTCAACACTGCTAATTATTAGAGAAATGCAAATCAAAACTACAATGAGGTACCACCTCATGCAGGTCAGAATGGCCATCATTAAAAAGTCTACAAATAACACATGCTGGAGAGGGTGTGGAGAAATAGGAACCCTCCTACACTGTTGGTGGGAATATAAGTTGGTGCAGTCACTGTGGAAAACAGTATGGAGGTTCCTCAGAAAAATAGAATTACCACATGATCCAGCAATCCCACTCCTGGGCATGTATCCAGACAAAACTATAACTCAAAAAGATACACGCACTCTTATGTCCATAGCAGCACTATTCACAATAGCCAAGACATGGAAACAACTTAAATGTCCATCGACGGATGAATGGATAAAGAAGATGTGGTACATATATACAATACAATGGAATACTACTCAGCCATAAAAAAGAATGAAATAATGCCATTTGCAGCAACATGGAAGAAACTAGAGATTATCATACTAAGCGAAGTGAGTCTGAAAGACAAAGACAAATACCATATGATATAATTTATATGTGGAACCTAAAATATGACACAAATGAACCTATCTATGAAACAGAGAGAAAATCAGGGACATAGAGAATAGACTGGTGGTTGCCAAGGGGGAGGGGAGTGGGAAAGGGTAGGACTGGGAGTTTGGGATTAGCAGATGCAAACCCGTATATACAGAATAAACAACAAGGTTCTATTGTATAGCACAGGGAACTATATTCAATATCCTGTGATAAACCATAATGGAAAAGAATATGAAAAAGAATGTATATATATGTATAACTGAGTCACTTTGCTGTACAGCAGTAATTAATACAACATTGTAATTCAACTATACTTCAAAAAAAAATAAATTAAAAAAAAAAACTGAGGCATTCACCAGGACAATTCTGTGGGTTGGTTTGTCCTAAATAAGGTATATTTACTTATTGCAAAAATTAAAAATCAGAAAAACCAAACTGAATAAAGTCAGGGAAATATCAAGTCAATATGAATTATTGAGGCTTCTATTAAAAGAAGAGATATTCAATATAAATATAGGTAAAAGCAAATAAGGCCTGAGAAAAAGAGATTGGAGTGGGAGGGGGCCACTAATAGTTATATGATGTTTATTTTGTACCTAAGACTTTTACATATATGAGCTCATTTCATCCTCATAATAATCCAGTGAAAGGTTAAATAAATGGCCTAAGTCTACATAGCTAATAAGAGACAGGATCAGGATGTGAACCACACAGTCTAGCTCCAAGGTTTCTGCTGTAAGCCACTATGCTAAACTGCCTCCCAGTGACATAGGATTGAGAAGGATGATGTGATTGCTGAGGCCTGGCATCTTGTCCTTCGTCCTGTCTGCAACCTGTGTGCCTGCATTTCCTTCAAAGTTTAAGGTCTGCCCCTTCCATGAAGCCCTCCCTGATAAGTCCAGCACTCTTCCATCTCTGAACACCTTCAGTGCTTACGTGATACCATGCATCACGTATTCTGGCAACTGATTCTCTCTCAACTCTCCTATTAATTTCTAAATGCTTCATGGTGTGTGTTAATCCTTCCTTCTGGCCAGCAGGTCAGAGCCTCACAGAAAAGGCCCCCATCTTAGACTGCTTTTCTACCTCTCACAGCATCTGCACCCCAAGTGCAGTGCAGGCTCCATACTCATCAACCTGTTTATTGGAGATGGATTAAAGGGATACACAGGAAGGAATAGGCAATAGACCTGAGCTCATTCTTGCAGCAATACAATGTTTATTATGGAATAAGAACTCACCACACTTACAAGAGAATTGTTCAGCCTTCACCCTCATATCTTCTCAGTAAGCAGCCGCCTTCCCCCACCCCAGATAACCCTCCCTGCTTTACTATGACAAGTTGTTTTGATTGAGGAGAAGGACCTTGATCTCTGTATCTGGGTTCCAGGCTTAATGCTATGTTTGGCCCAAGTGGCTGGTGAGGCAGCATCTTCAGTCCTCAAAGTTACTGCAGCTTTGATGGATAACATTGCCACAGAGACACCTTCAATGGGTTTGGGCATGGCCAATGGTTATTGACAGATTTACTGAGATTCACAAGTGCTGGTTATGAGTTGTAGAGCTTTTCCTAAACAGTTGCCATTTTAAACCAATTGATTCATATGAACTTGTAGCACAGATACTATTTATCGATGAGAATAAATTTCACTGGTGATTTCTTTATTTTGTGGGCATGACCACTCTTCTGTCTCACTAAACGCAATCATCCTACCTCTTATTTTTAGACAAGGGGATAAAGACCCAAGGAAGGGCCTGTGACCACATAAATGATTGGTCTTCATGCCACATCTGAACCCAGGCCGCTCTACAGTAGCACTGTCCTATAGAACATTCTATGATGCTAGAAATGTTCCCTAGCTGTACTTTCCATAATAGTAGCCAGTAGCCACATACGGATAGCATGACTAAGGAAAAGCATTTTTAAGATTTTTTTCACTTAAACTAGTTTAAATTTAAATAGCCACACAGGGCTAATGGCTAGTGTTTTGAATAGTGCGGTTCTAGAAGAACCAAGCCAGTTTATAGAGGGTTGCTATTGTAAATATAAAAAGGCTATCCACCAAATTCTTTCCTTTCTTGCCACCGTAGGAGAACAGGACAAAAATACTTCTGTAGGGGGAAGAAAATATGCAGTTGTACTCCAATTAACAAAAGGCACTCATGTCAGTTATTCATTACCACCTTACCTATTTACCCTGCAATTGTTATCATTGAAACCTCAGAACGTTAGTGGTTTCCTAAACAATGCATTCTCTTGTTTATTTCAGCTGTTGCCATGTTACTGTTGTGCACCAAGTCCAGGCAATAATGAGAGGCTAGCACTTTTGCAAACCCACAGGCTCAAGAAAGGAAGCTTCTGCTTATAAAGCATAAAAATGGGGCATGGCTTAAAGCCCAGGTTCTTAATCTTTGACCTCACAAGATTACACAAAATATTTGGTTTGAGGGCTAAAATTCATGCTCCACTCACAGGGAGAGTCATCTCATATTTTTAAGGGAGTGTCATTCGGGAGCAGAGCTGCCAGTCAGTGCATTTTCCCACGTACACAATACAATTTATACACAAATCCATTCTGGACACTTTGGGCCTGGGTATTGGAAGGTAGCTTAAAAACAGGATTCCTGGGACCTCCCTGGTGGCATGGTGGTGAAGAATCCGTCTGCCAATGCAGGGGACATGGGTTCAATCCCTGGTCTGGGAAGATCCCACATGCCGTGGAGCAACTAAGTCCATGCACCACAACTACTGAGCCTGCGCTCTAGAGCCCGTGAGCCACAACTACTGAGCCCACACGCAACAACTACTGAAGCCTGCACACTGTAGGTCCTGTGTGCTGCAACTACTGAGCCTGCATGCTTCAACTACTGAAGCCTGCATGCCTAGAGCCCGTGCTCCGCAACAAGAGAAGCCACCACAGTGAGAAGCCCGTGCACCACAGCGAAGAGTAGCCCCCACTCACTGCAACTAGAGAAAGCCCGCGCACAGCAACGAAGACCCAACGCAGCCAAAAATAAATTTAAAAAAAAATTTTTTTTTAATATAGGATTCCCTTTTGATAGTAGTGAAGACCTCTTTTCCTAGGGTCATCCAAGGAACACATGGAATCATCAGAGGCTTGAATGGTAAGAGGCTAAAAGATGAGAAGATGGAATTGTATTATGACTTATGTTGGTGAATGATTAGCTGGGACATTTGTTTTCCTGTCTTGTCATTACTCAGAACTTAAGGTACAAAATAAAGACTTTGCAAAAGACAACATAGCCTTAAAAGAAAATGGAAAGATGGAAGGTCAGCAAGCAGTCTTTGCCTGAAGGCCAACATACTTGCGATAGCTGACTCCTACTATATCACTTTAATGTCATTATCATTAGACTTTAGTCTAGTTGAACTTCATAGCTATATTCCAAACTCCAATTCAAACTTGACTTTAAGGGGCCAATATCTGGAAAGAAAGGAGAAGCAACCCAAGTGAAATGAGGATCTTAAAGTCAATTTTGACAACCTCCATTTCTGGCCAGGATGGATTAAAAGGAACCAGATTTACACTTAACAATTGGAAGATTTCTTTAAACAATGAGTAAAGCAGACAAACTTCACAAAGTGATGGTTTTCAGACATTGGAGACAGGTAGCATAGAACCCAAATAGAGGCTGGTGGTCTTTCTGAGTTGAGGAGACAACAGAGTTTGGTGTTTCAGAAGGTCAAGGCAGCTAGAATTCGCAGATCTAAATACCAGAAGGGATGGAGCTGCAGAAAGAGAGAGAGATTGTGATAAAGTTAGATATAGATAGATAGATAGATAGATGCAAGCCATATTTGCACACTATGGAAAATTAGCTCAAAATGGATCATAGAACTAAATATAAAACCTAAAGCTGAGAAACTTCTGGAAGAAAATATAGGAGAACATCTTTGTGACCATGGACTAGACAAATATTTCTTAGATAGAACACAAAAAGCACAAACCATAGAAGAAAAAAAATTGATAAATGGACTTCATCAAAATCAAAATCTTTAGTCTTCAAAAGACACTTTGAAAATGAAAAGTCAAGTCACTTTGTAAACTATTTCCAAAATACTTACCTGATAAAGAAATTGTACCTTGACCATGTAAGGAACTCTTAAAATTCAATAATATGATAATGCTAAAATAACAATAATAAGCAAAATATTTGAACAGATACTTCATCAAAGAAGATCTAATGATGGCTAGTAAGTACATGAAAAGATGCTTAACATTATTAGTCATTAGAAAAAATGTAAATTAAAGCTGCCATGAAAGATCATTATACATTTATCAGTATACATAAAACTTAAAAGATTGAAAATACCAAGTACTGGAAAAGGAGCAACAAGAAATCTTTTATAAATTCTTACAGCCACTTTGAAAATAATTTGAAAGATTTTTTTAATAAGGTTAAGCATTCACTGACCATATGACCCAATAATTCCACCCTTAGGTATTTGACCAAGAGAAATGAAAACACAATCAACACAAAAGCTTATATGTGAATGTTTATAGCCATTTTATTAATAATAGCCAAAAACTGGGAAAGAACCCGTGTCCATCAACTTCTGAATGAATGAACGAATTGTGGTATATTCACACAATGGAATACTACTCAATAATAAAAAGGAACCACCTGCTGATATATGTACTGACATGGATGACTTCAAAAGCATTATGCTAAGAGAAAGAAACCACATACAAACGATTACAGAGTTTAATTCTATTTATATGATACTTTTGAAAAGGCAAAACTATAATGATAGAAAGATGTGTGGTTTCCAGGATTCAGGGTGTGGCTGGGAGGGGACCCATGGCAAAGGGTCAAGAGAGAACTTTTTGAGATTATGGAAATGTTCCATATCATGATTGTGATGATTGTTACACAACTGTATATATTTGTTCAAAATTCATTGAAGAGTACACTTAAAATTGCTGAATTTAGTGTATGTAAATTATGTCCCAACAAAACTGACTCTCAAAAAAGGAAGGTACATAATAGGATATATAGTATAATACCATCTGTATTAAATAAAAGGGAAAAAAGATAATTTCGAATATACAAACATACATATATTTGCCAGGATGTGTGTAAAATGTCTCAGGAAGCACATACATGAAAGTTTAGAATAAATCACCTCAGAAAATGGAAATGGGATGTCTGAAGGAGTTTGGTGGGGGAGAGACTATCTTTTGTACCTTTCAAATTTTGAACCATGCAAATGGTAAACCTATTCAAAAGGGGAGAGGAGTCAATTGGGCTCCAAAACCTGTTACTATTCAATATGAGTTGAGTCAAAATCCTGTTTCTGTGTGAGAACATCTTTTTCTTTGTTACTCACTATCTCCCTTTTCCCCCATTTAACAAGTCACGGGGCTGTCTAAGAGTATGTTCAGTATATAGTTCAGAGAGCTTGATGATAATATAAATTTAAGCTGTGGCAGGGGGTGTGTGTGGGAGGGAGACTATTTTACTGTAGGGGAGAGTGAAGCTTCCACGCTCCGCAGGTTAGAACCAGTGGGGGCTCTTGGGCTCAACTTATTCCAACTGTTTATTTTACAGGTGAGAAATCTAAGGACCAGAGAGTGCAAACGACTTCCCCAACATTGCATGGTTACCCAGTGTCAGAATCCAGATGCGGACCTTGTTCCTAAGTCCTGTTACAGAGATAATTTCAATAAAGCAGGTGACTTACAGCATATAGTTCAAAGAAAACATTCAGTTAATATGAATTTCTCCTTCTCTTTTCTCCCCCATATCAACTGGCTTCTTACCATGACTCACCATTCACCTATCCACCATCCCCCATCAATGGATGCAGGGACATAGGGCCTTTGCTTGAAAATGCTGATCACATTTCCCAGAATACACTAATAAGCTTTCCCTTCAAAAAAGAACTTAACTACTTTTCCCATAACAAGTTCAGTTTAATTCAATTTGAAAAATATTTATGACTATGGGCCAGCTTCCACACTAATGGTGGGAATACAAACACAGGTGAGTAAGATGTGGCTAGAGAACACCTTCCCTGTGGGGCTTTCAGTCTAGAGGAATGGGGGCAGGGGGAGAGACACACCCTGACCCAGATAATTGCAATATTAGTGACAAATACTAAGATGGAGGTAAGCACTGAGGGAGTATCACTCAGAACAACCTGAAGGTTCAGAGATGGCTTCCCAGGAAATATGAGTCCAGAAAGATGAGGATTTGGTCAGACGACAGAGGGGAGAAGGTGTTACAGGCAGAGAATCTGCATAGGCAAAATCGGGTGAGACAGAACAGCAGCCGATTTGTGGGGAGCTCAGCATTCCTGGGGCATAATGAGTGAGCAGGATGTGGTGGGAGAGGAGGGACCAGAGAGGCTGTTAGGCTGTTGGGGGTGGGACATATGGCCTTGCACATGATGTGCAAGGGTGGACTTGATCGTGTTGCCAATGGTCAAGGCTTAAGGGAGAGGAGTTAAGTATCTGATTTGCAATTTTGTTCCAAAGGTCGGTCTTCACTCCATCAGGTGGGTGAAGGCTACCTGAAGGGTCAGTTCAGTTTGTCCAACATTTATGGAGCCCCCTACAACAAGCCCAGCACCCCACAGGACAATGCGTTGTGGAAATAAGGAAGACATCATCCATTCCGTCAAGGAGCTGACAGCCTGGTGAGTTACCCTCTAAGAAATGGGAGTCCAGAAAAGGATCCATCACCCATGTCACTGTCCCTCTCCCCAAATATTCTGATTGGCAGCCCCATCCCGGTCAGTTGACGTTCTTTCTCCCAGTGTTGACACTACTCACCTTCTCTTGGTCACTGTGTTTGATCTGGCTTTCATGTCTATTGTCAGAACAGTGTTTGGTCAATTATATAGATGCAGAAACACAAAGCTAGACCCAGGAACCAGGACATGTTGAATTAGCTATGGCAACACTGTTTCTGCAGGCCATTCCTTACACTGTTTCACACCAACCGCTGTGGGAATCCTCAAGTCCTTGGACTCAAACATCCCTTCTAAGCCCAGCAAATGACCTTAAGCACTCAGTGGTTGGCTTCCTGCCCAACTTCAGGGTGACACTAGGCACGTGCCAGGCAGTCTCATGAATGCCGCAGAACTAATGAGATGAAGGTGCAAACAGTCCACTGAATTCTCATAGAACCCCTTGCATTGGGTGGGATATGTGGATCCCAGGAGTGGCTGTCCGTGTCCACAGTTCCCATGCTTCAACTCAACTCAGTCCTACCTTCAGGGGCTGTATGTAGTGGGTTGAAGTGTTCCTCCCTCCCCGAAGCTATGCCCAAACAGACTTGTAAATGTGACCTTATTTGGAAAAAGTGTCTTTGTAGAGTAATTAAATGAAGAATCTTGAGATAAGATCATGCCGGATTAGGATGGGCCCTAAATCCATTGACAAGTCTTTATAAGAGAAGAGAAGAGAAAACAGATACAGAGACGCAGGAGAGAAGGCCATGTGATGATGGAAGCAGAGATCGGAGTGATGCAGCCATAAGCCAAGGAATGCCAGGAGCCACCAGCAACTGGAAAAGGCAGGAAGGATTCTCCCTTAAAGCTGTCAGAGGCAGTGTGACTCTGCCTATACCTTGACTTCAGAGTTCTGACCTCTAGAACTATGAGAGAATAAGTTCCTTTTGTTTTAAGCCGCCAAGTGTATGGTAATTTGTTACAGCAGCTCTATGAGACTAACACAGGGGCTTGGAGCACCGTTCTCATTACAGCTGCAGGCCACTGGGACAAGCCTTCCTCCTCCCCCCATTGCCCTGAGGCTCTCTAGGAGTAACTTATTCCCTCCTTCCTTCCTAATTCAATCATCATTTAAGTAGCCACGGACTGTGTATATGAAAATGGATAAAAGACAGATGCTCCTTCAGTGAGAGAGAAAATTATAACATTAAGTGTTATGGGCTGAGTTATGTCTCCCCAAAATTCATATGTTGAATCCTAATCCCTAGTGCCTCAGAATGTGACTGTATTTGGAGACAGGGTCTTTAATGAGGTAATTAAGGTAAAATGAGATCATTAGGGTGATCATTAGAGTGGACCCCCTAATCCAATATGACTTGTGTCCTTATAAGAAGAGGAAATTAGGAGACAGACACACACAGAGGAAGGACCACGGGCAGACACAGGAGGAAGACAGCATCTACAAGCCAAGGAGAGAGGTTTCTGAAGAAACCAACCGTGCCACACCTTGATTCTAGCCTTCTAGCCTCCTGGAGAATTCTGGAGACTTCTAACCTCCAAATTGAGAGAAAATAAATTTCTGTGTACTTTGTACCACCCAGTCTGTGGTACTTTGTTATGGCAGCCCTAGCAGACTGGTACATTGAGGTAAGACCCAACCCAGCCCTTCCTGGAGGGGCCAAGAAAAGCTTCTGGAAGAGGTGACTTCTCGGCTGGGTCTGAAAGGATGGTAGGCTATCCCAGGAAGGGAGAGCACTGAAAGAGAACAGCTTGAGCAAAGACCCAGTGTCATGAAATGGCATGAAGTATGCAGGGAAATACAAGTCAACATTTTTCAAGGCAAAGGGTGAGTGAAGAATAGCAGGTGATGAGGTCTTGGCTAAAAGCCTGATGAGGCATGAAGACCTTTCTGTACATTCTCTCATGCCAGCCTTTTTCCTGGGGGCAGTGGGGAGCCACTGTATAGCTTGAAACAGGGAATGGTGCGTTCAGATGCCATTCTGGTGACTATGTGGGGCTTCTTAGGAGGAAGATAAGTCTAGAGGCAGAGCGACAAGTTGAATAACTGTGGTCAAGATGACCGTGGCCAATGGTGGCCAAGATGGAGAGATGAGAACACTTTAGGAGGTGAAATTGACTGGACTGTTGGGCAGTAAAGAAGCAGAAATCTAAATTACTAAAAAGTTTTAGCTTGTACAATTGGTGACACTGCCCACCAAGGTGGTGGGATGAGGTGTGGTTGAGTTGACATTAAGTTTGCAGTCCCTTTGGGGAAAAAATGTCCAAAATTTCCCTTGGAAAATAAGTGGATTCTAATTTGGTGGTACTTATTTCAGAATATCACATCACCTTCCTTTTCAGAGTGGACATAATCCCCCCATGATGATTCAGGTAATGCATCTTTATTACTCTTTTGTCAGTGTTCCTTTCCATGGTTTCTCAAGTTGCTAAAAGGCTTAGAGCAAGCGGCTGACTCCACAGAAAGGACAGGAGTTAGTTGGGCTGCTCGGAGTCATTCTCCCCCTCCCACATGGAGACACAAGGCATGAGGACCCAGGTAGGGAAGCGGAATGCATCACAGAGATAGACAACAGCAAGGGTTCATGGACCCTCCTGGAAGTGTCTTCCACAAAAAATTTGCATGGAGTTTTAGAATGTTCCTGAACCTCCTGTAGCACATTCATGAGCACCCAGCACCCCAGGCTAGGAATGCCAATAGGAAGGAAAGTGCCCTGGAAGCGGGGGCTGGTCAAAGCCCTGGCTTTGCGACTAATTTGCCATCAGCCTTGGGCAAGTTACTTGACTCATCTGGTTTTCAATATTCTTGTTATAGCACTAGGATTCTGTTCTCTCTTTGACTGATGGCATTGATTCACAGAGCAGAGTAGTTCATACGCGCACCTAGAAAGTGATTTTGAATAAAATTTGGACTTGATTGTTCCCAGTACCCTAATTAAGAGGACATTATGACAAGAAGTAGAAATCTTTGTTCAAACCTGCCCCTTGTTCCATATTCATATGTTTCAAGGGTTCCACGAAAGCATAGTTGGGCACATGCAACAGGCTCAGACTTCCACTTTCTCACAAATGTTCCAAGGACATATTTGATGTGTGCTTATTACTGACATTAGAGCAGGCTGTTCCTAGGGGTTGTGAACAGGAAGCCCCTTGCAGGGCTCCAGCTATTTCCAGGCATCTAAATGTAAAATTTTGAGTAGTCCAGCAGGCTAAGACAGACCTCACAAACACGTTTTTTTATTGGGAACTGTACTAAAACAACATCAATCAAAACTTTGTGCCAAATCCACATTATCCCTCTCCCCCAACCAAATATAAAGTACCTAGATACCCATATAGATAGTATATAAATCAGCATCACATTTGGTAACTTTTTCCAGAAATTTGTCTGTATGAAATCAAGGATCTAAATACTTGGACATATTCAGACAGACAGCTGAATGAATAAATAACTAAAAAATAAGATAGTCATTATACACAATGTATTTACATTCAAATGCTTGAACTAATCTTATAAATGAAAGATGGTAGATGTCTGTTTTGCCCTGTTCTACACCAACAGGTGGAAATGCTTTTTAATTTGCTTATCCGTCACCCTAAACATTGCTTCGCTAATGATATTCTCTTCCAAAACATTCTGTTACGCTTGGTTGCCTTCAGGATAGAATCCAAGCTGCTCAGTTTGTCATGAAAGACTATACCCAATATTTTGCAATAACCCATAAGGGAAAAGAATCTGAAAAAAATTATATATGTATGTATAACTGAATCATTTTGCTCTATACCTGAAACTAACACAACATTGTAAATCAACCCTACTTCAATAAACAAACCAACAACAAAAAACCAAAGATAATAGGAGAATAAAAGATATGATTAAAAAAAAAAAAAAAAGACTGTACTCCTGGTTCTTCAGCCTCAGCCTCTGCTCTGTACCAATGTGGACCTTCCCTCCATTCCAGCCAAATATATCTCCTCACATATACATGCATATTTGCTGTGCCTTTGCCTCTGCTGAGACCACCGCCTGGCACATCCCCACTGCTCCTCACCTGAGTCAGATCTCAACATGCAAATCTAGCTGCACGTCCCTCATTTCCTCAATATGATTTCCTAGTTTCTCGACTGCAATGGTGAATTTTTGTTTGCCTCCAAAACAAATGGACTCAGTGTGTTGCTTATAAAAACTCCCGGGAAGGACCCGGGAGGTGAGGGGACCTATTCTCCCTTGTTCTTGGCTGAGGAAAGAGTCTCAGACCCCAGATGGTGGCAGAAAAGGAAGGAAAGACTATGAGTCAATAAGAGTGTAAAAACTGAGCATCCGGGCTTCCCTGGTGGTGCAGTGGTTGAGAATCCGCCTGCCAATGCAGGGGGCACGGGTTCGAGCCCTGGTCCGGGAAGATCCCACATGCCGCGGAGCAACTGGGCCCGTGAGCCACAATTACTGAACCTGTGCGTCTGGAGCCTATGCTCCGCAACAAGAGAGGCCGTGATAGTGAGAGGCCCCCGCACCGCAATGAAGAGTGGCCCCCGCTTGCCGCAACTAGAGGAAGCCCTCGCACAGAAACGAAGACCCAACACAGCCAAAAATAAATAAATTAATTAATTAATTAAAAAACAAAACAAAAAACAAAAAAAAAAAACCAAAAAAAAACTGAGCATCCCTCTCAATACAGAACCTAAACATTTACCCACAATATATGTATATTTATTCATTTACAAATTATATTCATGTACTACTGCAAGAGTACACTGTACATGTGATGAAATATATAAAATAACATTTAAGAGGACTAGGTTAAATAGAAATATTGCTTAATATTTTTTATCCTAATTGCAGTATTCTAACAGCCCATGGATTAGGTTGAATACTCTATTCGGATACCATGACCCCTGGAACAGCATCAGGCTCCTGTGCTACAGCAACAATAACAATTTCTACTGACAATTCTGTGACTCTTTCCATTATGCTGAACCAAATTATAGGGAGTCACTCTTTTAGACAAAAATACTCCAGGCTATGAGTCTAAGAAACATTTATCAGGGCTCATATGTTGTCTGACTCTAGAAGGACACCATTTATATTTTTTGTGAATGGGGCCCCCTAACTTTGCTCAGGGCACAACCTGTGCAACTCTACATGGGGACTCTGTGAGTGCCCAATCAGAGACAGACCCTGAGGATGCTTTCCAAGGGACAGGCTTCACGTGAGCTGAGGGTGGAAAGGCGTGTTGATTTCCTGCTGGCTCTCCCTACCACACCCAAATCTAGAGACCCTAATCACTATCAAGCAGTCTGCTCGAGTGGATAATAGATGGTGCCAGACACGTGACACTGATACAGAGCTGGAGCCACATAACTTGGTCAAAGACTGTAAGAGCTGGAATGGACTGCATTTCAGAGATGAGGAAACTTGGGTCTAAGAATGTTTCATAGTGAATCATTGACAAAGTCGTGTTAGAATTTCCTGACCAGTGCTCTTTCCACAATATTACACCATCACATTAATATCAGCTAACAGAACACTTATAATGTCTACTAACTATAAGGCATGGTGCCTAAAATAAAAATTATTATTTTACGGATGGTTCAAATTCATCACAATAAACAATAATAATTTAGGCTCCTAAATATTGAGCATTTACTATACGTCAGATACTATACTAAGCAATTTACATGGATTCTCTTATTCAGTCTTCATGACCACCCTATGGGGAACATATCATTATGACATCCATTTTACCAATGAGAAAAGTGGTAAACAATTTAACAGAAATTAATTTGCTAAGCCAGGATTCAAACCATGCAACCTGACTTGAAAACGTGCTCTACAGCATACATATATATACTGCCTTCCATAATCAATGACATCAATTATGTGCAGGACAAATGGTGTTCATTTGTACCATTTTTCTTTGCAACTGTCATCGTCAGAATACTTTTTTCCTTTGTGTTAAATACCAGAATATTTTTTCTCTCTCTCTCTCCCTCTCCATCTCCATCTCCCTCTCTATCTCTTATCTCTCTTATCTCCATCTATATCTCTATCTCCTTTCCTCCCTCAGTCTCTGTCCCTCTCGTCCCTCTCTTTCTTCCTCTTCCATACACACACACACACACAATTAGGAAAACATCTACAGGTCCTTCAATTTTAGCAGAAAGCAGCAAGAAATTCTTATAATCCTATCAGCAAATTCTGAACTGACAACTCCTCTTGGTTGCCTTACGACATGAATTGCAGCTCTCACTAGAGACTTTTCCTTCACTGGATCTCAGCCAATGACCAAGAAGCAGTTATTTCTTTCCTCTTATTATTTTCAAGAATTGTGTGTCTCTGTCTTTGCCCACAGGACAGTTGCACTTGGGTTGTGCTGCATTCATCTCTTACATCCAGTACCTGGCACGTAGTAAATATCTTGTAAATGTTGGAAAGAAGGAAGGAAGGAAGGGAGGGATGGATATATGAATGACTGTGTGAACACATTTTCCGGACCATATGTTCCTGGAGAAGAGGTCCACAGGTGAAGTGAGAATAACATCTCCATTCACTCAGTAGCTCTTGTCTAAACCCCTAGAGTCAAACTTGGCTCCTTCCCTTCCTTATACTACACATCAGACCCACCAGCAAAACCTCTGGGCTCTCTCTTCCCAACAATCCCAATCTACTTGGCACCAGCTCCACTGTTGTCACCATAGTCCAATCCACCGTCCTCCCCTGCCTAGTTTTTCAAGGGCCTCCAACCTGTCCTCCCTGCCTCTACCCTTTCTCTGATGTAGTTTATCATCAAAAAGGCAGCCAGAATTTTCCTTCCAAAATCCTCTGATGACTCCCCTTATCACTCAGAGTAAAAGTGAAAGTTCTGTCAATGACTCATCAGGCCTAGGCGTGACCTGTGCCAACCTCCACCTCTCTGATCTCCCTCGCCACCATCCCCCCCCCACGCCCCAGCTACCCCTACTCCTCCCATCCCTACTCAGCATCATTCTCATCCCACTGTGGGAAGCTGAACAATGGCTCCCAAATAGGCCCATGCTCTAATTCCCAGAAACTTTTGAAGCAAAAGGGACTTTGCAGAAGTGATTAAATTAAGGATCTTGAAATGAGGAGATTAACCTGGATTATCTTGCGGGCCCAAGCTAATCACAAGTTTCCTTATAAGAGGGATGCAGAAGGAGTCAGATTGGAAGGCAAGACGAAGCTTGGGGCTTCCCTGGAGGCCCAGTGGTTAAGACTCTGCGCTTCCACTGCAGGGGGCACGAGTTCGATCTCTGGTCGGGGAACTAAGAGCCTGCATGCTGCATGGTGTGGCCAAAAAAAAAGGTGAAGCTGGAAGCCAGGGAGAAAGGGAGATGTGACATGGGCCATGAGCCAAGAATGAGGACCACCTCTAGAAGACGGGAGGAAACAAATTCTCCCCTGGAGCCTCCGGAAGGAGCGCAGCTCTGCTGACTCCTTGTTTTAGCCCCTTAAGACTCATTTCTGATTGATCTCCAGAAGGTAGGAGAATAAATTTGTGTGGTTTGGAGCCACTGTGTTTGTAGTAATTTGTTAGGGCAGCAGTAGGAAATTAACACACCCGTTGTTTTGTTTTATGTTTCTTTATGGCACTATCACCACTTGGCATATTTTATATTTACTTCTCTATTTGTCCATCTGTTGTCCCTCCCACTACGATGCAAAGTGCTGGGGAGCCAGGCCTTTGTTTTCTTCATTGTTGTACACCCAGAACCTGGCGCAATAACTCTCTGTTGAATGAATAAATAAATGACATATTTTGACTAAGTAAGTAACAGGTCAACACCCTGAAATGGCCGAGCCTCAATAAAAAGTTGGTTGAACACAGTTATTAACCTGCATGACATTTTCTCTGACTTGTCCAGACAGGTGGAAACATACACAAATGAGTACAGGTGTAGCTGCAGCCCAAGTGGTCTACACCAAAACAGCCCAGGAGGAGAACAACCCCAGAACACCAGCAACAAGCCCGCTAGGAAGATGGTGATCCCCGTCCAACGCGGGGGTTCCAGCACCCCCTCTGCAGAGCTGGGAGGAGGGAGGAGCCCGGGCTGGTCACACACACACCCTCCACTCCCACGCAAGCCCTGCAGCCCTGTATCACCTGTTTTCATATTACGCATTTCCCTCCCCATTGAATAAAGGACCGCAGTGGAGGTGGGCTGGGGGTGGAGAAGCCAGGATTATGACTGCCCTTCTTCTCACTGAGTGATGCTGAGAATCTCTAAAAAGGAGTTCACACATAGGAGCTGAGGTTGATGGTACATTCTATGACCACTTAGTTAACATAATTATACCAAAAAGAATGTAAATGTAAAGAGTTAATTAGATCCAATATTTACTTTAGGGAACTACGGATCTTAAATAACTTAGGAACCGCATGGTACTATCAAGTAGTTTTTCCTGTTGCTGGTACCAGCTGGAGATGCCAACACTTCTATTTCCTCCTACTTCTGTTTGGTTCAACGGCAGTGGCAGCCTAATTTCTGATGAAATCAACACTTTGCCAAACATGCAAATAATGGTTTGATGTGCCCGTAATGATGATGATGATCATGACGATGATGATTGATTCATCTTGTCTGTTGCAGGAAGTTGCAGGGATGCCTCTGTCTTGAGGAAAATACACCTAGTCTTCCCTTTTAAAAAGGTGGGGGTTTTTTTTTGAAACTAACACAACGGTCATGTGACTATAATGGCTGGAATGCTGCTTGAATGCACCTGTTTGAATGTCACCTCCTCTGTGGAGTCTTTCCTTACTCCTTCGTCCACCCTTGGGCATTCCCAGAATACCCTCAGCACAACGCTCTCTCACTCCTCCATTTCACCAAAATTCACAACTTGCAAGTCTGTCTCCTGTACCACATTGTTATTTCTTGAGAGCAAGGGCTCTGTCTACACACCCTTCTTTCTCCCAAATGCTCAACAAAATCCCAGGCAAGGTTTGCCAGGTACCTAAATATGAACCAAATGCTCTTGGTGCTTTTGAAAAGGACCTTGTGTTAGAATAAAGGAGACATGATTTATACACCAAACAGCTAGGGAAAAATAGAAAATAATTATGTATTAAATTAGAAAATAAAGTGCATTTCATTAAAGGAGTTAATTGGAAACCAGAAAGGGGAGAAATGAGTGTGGACTGGGGTTTTTATAGGTTCATAGAGTAATCATTTTTGTTGTCTTCACATAAAAATTTGTGTAAATATGTATTTGGGTGCGGAATGTTGGGGAAAACATCATCTTGATCTATAAAGATGATTTGTTTAGCCCTGAAATGATTTTTATGTTTTGATAATATTCATAACCATAATCTTTATTAGAATATCAGTCTAATACAAAGATCACCAAAGTTCTGTGTTTAAATATCCTACGGGTTAAACATTAACACTGACACGAAGTGTCTTACTACTAGAGAAATAATCTTATCTCATCAGATATTTTAGTTATATTAGTGCCCAAAGGGCAAGCTTGGTGACAGAGGTAACATTTATTCACCATATATACGAAGTAATATCTGTGACCTTAGAAACGTTAAGAAGGACCATCGATTTGACTTCAACAAGCATTAGTTTCGTTTTTCAAAATCATGATGATGAAGGAAATTTAACCAGACAGGAAAATGCACTTAACGTCTGTCACAAAGGATTTGAGCAACAATGTCTGCTCCCTCATAAGTGAACTCTTAAAAAATACTTTGCCTGTGGTATAGAGAAGTCAATGATTAGACACACACTTTAAATGCACTTACCAATTCTTGTTATTTTGAGCAGTCCTGGGTGAACTATGGAATGACTCATTCCATCAGCCCTACTCTTTAATATATATTGACCCCCAAGGACCATGACACCATGCATCTTTCCCTGGTCACTCAGAGCAAAATAAAACACTATCTGCGTGTGCAGGTGTGTCTGTCAGAGGCAGCCCTTACCTTCACAAAGAGGTTAATCTCAGGGTTAGTGGCAGCTGATTCGTTTTCTTCTGAAACATCATCAGCAGAATAGCTGGTAGGGGAGTCCTCGCTGGTGGAGAAGGCTCTGCTGTGCTGGATGGTGAAGCTGGAAGGAGAAGGCAGATCTGCTTCCATCTCACTTCCATTCTCCTGGGGCTCCCCAGGTTGAGGATGCTGAGCCTCAGGATATACTTCTTCAGGCAGGAGGTATTCTCCTATTTCTTGTTGAAAAGAGGCTGAGGTGCTCTCCTGACCAACAACAGCATAAATGGCCACAGAGTCATACCCATGGGTTTCCAACTCAGTGGCATATAAATTGTCTTCTGCCTTCAAGTCTTCATGGACATCATTGTAAAGGGGACCTCCGTTTTCTGCTGGCTGGTCTGAATTCTCATATGTCCTCTCTTTTTGGATTCTGTCATAGATGGTGCTGTAGTCTTCATCATTCATGTTTATTGATTTGGTGGATCCTTTTGCAGGCAGACCTGAGTAGGTCTGAAATGAGGAAAGGGATAGAGGATGCTGTATCACCTTGCAGAGGTATCAACGGGCTTTTGAAACACAGCAACTAGCAACAGCTATCAATGACAGGTCTCTAACAATCATTTACCGGAGAATTTAATCGGCAAACCACAAGTCCATTGGACATGAGATAAAGCTTACACACTCAGTTAACTCCTTCACTCCTAAGGATATTTTCAAGCAGACTCTATAGTTTTCCTCATTGCCAGTAACTCCAAAATTCTTCGGATCAACTAGAGGTTGACTTGAATTATCTTCCCAGTATACATTGAAATTCTGAATATTTAGCCATTTGTCACTAAATAGGGTTCCCTCTTCCAATTGCCTCCAAATGTTGACAACATTCAAGAAGTCCCTGTAATTCAGTGGAGCACAATTCTTCACAATAGTAACCCATCTGTGAATAGCTGAATTCATTACACGAAACAGTTGTTTGAGTATTGATACCCTATGATAAATGTGCTACACATGCTCCAGTTAGGTAATGAATGCCATTTACGTTTCTTACCTGGAAACACCACTAGGTGATTAAATAACAGAAGGAAAAGAAGATAAATGCTCTTGTTTATGGTCATATCAGTACAGATCACCCAAACTAAGGGACTCAAAGATTTATGGCTTTGAGTTTTATTATTTTCTCTTCGACCTGTGTGATCATCACAGTCAAGACACCTTCACAAATATCCTCTTATGTACAGGGTACTGAGTTGAGCACTAAACATTTGAGTTAGCACATACATTCTCTGTCCTCAAAGGACTTCTAAAGCAAAGAACTGTATGCACAAAGTTGTCTAGTTGATGTCATCTACAGATGCCACGAATACACGGGCTCTTCGTTTTTTAAGCTGGTACTCTATCCTGCTAATTCCTGCATCCCTTCACCCACCACGTACATCGTTCTCTTTGAAGAGACAACCCAGATGGATTTTAAAGGGACTTTAGTGTCTAGAAATCATGTGAAAATTGAGAAGCAATGCAACTCTGGTTGACAGGTTCCAAAGCATGTGATGAGCATCTTATTGACAAAACTTCATTGTACCCTTGCCTCCAATGTTGCATCCAGGAATCTTCTGGAGCGAACTAAAGCAGTATTTCTAGAATTCAAGCTTTTGGGATAGATTAAAGAATAGATAAAGGGAAAGAGACCAGAGACAGACTTTAAAGTCTATTGATGCTATCCCTTTCTTGTATTGAAAGGTGAGGTTTGATGGGTCCAAATACCTGATAGATTACCATAGTTCCCATAATCAGGTGTTTATAACTCAATGGAGAGCCAGCTCAAATCCTTCTCATAATTTTAGCACTGCAGAAAACCTAAAAGGTCATACAGTCTAACTGATCTTACATTTGAAGGCAGGCTGGAACCTAGAAAGGGGAAGCAAGTGGTCCAAGTTCACAAAGAGAGTTAATGATGGAGCTGCTTTTGGCTGTGATTTCCTAACCTCCAGCTCAGTGATCTTCCTGCCACTCACTCCCTTCTTAAGTCGGTGTTTTCCAACCTTTTTTATGATCATACAACCTTCCACTCCCACCCCATCCCTAAAGGATCCTTTTTAGGTATCTTTCCCATGAAATTGAAATACTGCCAATATATTACATATCTGTTACATACTGTATGTACATCTGTGCTTTATACATCAAAAAAGAGTAAGTTTTTATCCCTTAAGAACAAATTTTCACCCCTTTGGGGATGATATTGCTCCTTTTGAGAATATGTGCTTCCACTGCTAGAACACTTCTAGATTATGTGCCATTCTGCAACAAGATTATGTGTCATTCTGCATCACTTCCAAGGAACAGTATTCTACAACGTGAGCTTATATATACCGCATGCTACCAGGTCCGCACCAAGATGACACAGTGAGTCTGAGGAGGCTAGCTAAGCTTAGGGCCCAATACACAGGTATTTTATAAATTTGGTCCCCCTGTTATCCCATTTCAGAACACACCTATCATGATTTAGTTACAGGTTGTAACATGGAACCGGTCATCCCATTAAAGCATAAATCAGATCATCTCTCTCCCTACTCAGACTCTTATAATGGCTCTCCATTTCCTTCAGGAAAAGCCAAAGTCCTTACAGTGACCCTCAAGGCCCTATAAAATCTCCACAAACTCTCCTACATCTGCTTTTTCCCCCTTGCTTACCCTGCTTCAGAGGATATGGCCTCGTTGCTGTACCTGGGATCCTCCAAAATGCTCCCATATTAGGATCTTTACATTGGCTGTTCCCTCTGCCGGGAGTACACTTCCCTTGGATATCTGCATAGTCAACTCTCCAAAATTCTAAGTTTTTGCTTATGCATCCCTTCTCAGTGAGACCACTCTAACTGTCTTGTGTAAAATGACAACCCATCCCAACTCCTATCTGTACCCCCTCCTCATTACTAAAAACCCTTACCTGACTTTCTATGTCTTTTTCCATAATACATATCACCTTCTAATAAGATATATACATTACTTATTTATTGTACATCTAGAGTTTGTGTTCTGTCTTCTCCCACTAGAATGTAAATCCTGTATGGGCACAGATCTGTCTGCTTTTTCATTACTGTTTCAAGCACCTAGAACAGTGCCTGGCACATATTAGATTCTCAATACATTATTTGTTGAATAAATTTTTGTGATTGTTTGATGTCTTTATCCTCCATTGGACACACAAACCCCATGACTATTTTGCTCATCAGTGCATACCTAAAGTCTAACAGATATCTGACACATAATAGGTGCTTATTAAATATTTGTTTTTATAAACAACTAAAATGGAGGAGATGTATCTAGAATTCAAGTCCTTTTACTCCTGGTCCATTTTCTTCCTGTGTTATGTGCATAAGTGTTATTTCATTACTATATTGTAAACTCCTGCAGGAAGAAAACTAATACCTGGGTCTTCCACAGCACTTTGTATAAAACAAGTTGGCTTGTTTACTGATAAAAGAAAGAGTCTGTCAACCAGTTAATCAATTGAAAGTATTCTGAGGGTTCCATATGGCTGTTACATATAACCTAAGAAAGGAAACAAGACATATATTCACTTGATTGAGAAGTTCTAAGAATGAACTTGTGTGCTTTCTGAAATACAAGTTTGCCTATATCACACCCATGTACGGAAATTTTTGATGAAAGCAGGTACAGGAAGATGTGTGTTCCAAGACCTTTCACAAATGAAACCAAGCCTATCTGTCCAGCCAGCTTCTCCCTCAGCACTCCTTCAAATATCCTACTCTGCAGCAGAAACATTGCTCTTCCCTGAATATACTATGCCATTTCCTGCCCCTATGCTTCTGCACATATGTTGCCTCCACTGGGCAAAATGCTACTCATTCTACTAGATACAGGCTATAAATACACATAAAACGTGATCTTACTTGCATGTACAACTGAGGAAATTTACAAATTAGCTATTCCACAGAAAGGATCCAACTGGGACTACAGCAGCCCTACCCATTGTCTTGGATAACTGTGGGGCCAATGTCTAGTCTTCTGTTTTGCATGTACAAAGACTCAATTTGGTCAGTTTACACAGGGTTTTTCAAACATTGTAGAACTGAGTCACTCTAACTAAACTAAAAAAAAAAAAAAAAAAATTCAGTTTAGCAAAATAAAGGCCAATTTTAAAATTTACCCCCCAAAACATAACTGCCACATTGACTTGAATATTTGCTTGAGATAATAAGCATGATCTCTTCATGGTAGCAAAGTCTACATAGGGAATCAGTTAAGGTAATATCCTCATATTACTTTTATGTGATGTTTGTAGGATCTGAGGCAATACCCCTATTAAAAGTAGGGGTATTTTTAAAACCCAAAGTGATTTGTGCCTTTTCTTCTTACCTTGATCAGTCTTATTAGGGATTTTTAAATTTTCTTCCTTTTTCTTTTGAGAATATTTGACTTTATTAATAGTCTCTAGTGTGCATTTCTTTGCAATTTCATTATATTCTGCTCTTATCTTTATTATTTCCTTTCTTCTCTTTTTGGTTTCACTTGTTTGCTGCTGTTTGCTTTTTATCCCAAGATAATTGTGATGGACACTTAAATCACTGGTCTTCAACTTTTCTTCTTTTCTAATATATGCATTTAAGACTATTAATTTTCCTCTAAGTACAGCTTTATCTGCATCTCACAAGTCTTGATATGATTTATTTTCCTTATCATCCAGTTGAAAATACTTCCCATTTCTGTTTAGATTTTTTTCCTTTATCCATGAGTTATTTATAAATGTATTGATCAGTTGGAGATTTTCTAGTTATAGTTTTTGTTGATTTTTAGCTTAATTTCACTGTGGTCAGACAATACAGTTGTTATGATTTTAATCTACTGAAATTTGTTTTGAGATTTGCTTTATGGCCCAGCATATGGCCAACTTTGGAAATATTCCATGTGCATTTGAAAATAACATGTGTTCCTCCATTGTTAGGTATAGTATTCTGTAGATGATAATCAATTAGTGTTTGTTTATTTTTGTTACTCAATTATTTCATATTCCTATTGACTTTCATCTGCTTCTTCTATTAGGTATTGAAAAAGGAAAGTTAAAATCTTCCCTATGATCATGGATTTGTCTAATTCTTACTTCAGTTATCTCATTTTTTGCTTTATATATTTTTGAGGCTATATTATTGGATGCACACAGATTCAGAACTGTTATATAATCTTGGTAGATGGACTGTTTTTTCAGTAGACAATGTCACTCTTTATCTCTAGCATTATTTTTTGCCTTCTTCTGATATCAGCTTTCTTTTGGTTAGTGTTTATGTATATATTTTCCCAAGTTTTTACTTTCAATTTTTGTGTGTCCTCATATATAAGCATTAGATAGTTATATTTTTATCTAGTCTAACAATCTTTGCCTTTGACTTTCACTAGGAGTACTCACTTGAGTTTAATATCAGTTCATTCCAGCCAATTTGAAATTCATCAAACCATAGACTTCTAGGACAGGAAGAGATAGTGAGGCCAGAGCTTATAACAGGTCCTGGAATGAGTGACTGGGCCCTGATATACCCAGTAAACCAGAGACTTAAAACATGACCCTCTAGGGACTTCCCTGGAGGTCCAGTGGTTAAGACTCCACGCTTCTACTTCAGGGGGCATGGGTTCGACCCCTGGTTGGGGGACTAAGATCCTACAAGCCACGCATGTGCACAGCCCAAAAACAAAAAAGAAAAATGACCCTCTAGCCTGAGATACAGAAATTAGCCAAACGAGCTTCAGGAAAATCAGCACAAATGAAACGGCTGGCCTCAGAAGAGCAAGAAAACAGCTACAGACGGGGAAAGACTGGTGAGTTATTTTAAGAAAGGCAGGTTTATCTCCAATGCCAGGAACTCAATTTGCTCTTCTGCCCTCTTCTCTCCACCTCACCCCTCCCCTCATCTCCGCTTTTCCTCTCTCAGGAGCCACATACTGTCAACAAGCTAATTACTTACTCTCTCAGTAATAATTTCAATGCAAAGTCTAACCCAAAGGAATGAGTGGCTAGTGGTGAAAACTTGTTTTCCACTCTTCAGAGAAGATCTATTTCTCACTTCCTGTCTTCTCTACTTATTCACAGTTGTCTCATATGTAAAGTGAGAATAATAGTATGTGTTATTGAAGGATTTACTTAAATAATGTAGGTTAGAAGCTTATTGCAGTGCCTGGCTGGCTCTTAATTGGCCTTATTATTGGTACTATTCTAGGCTTTATTCCTTAGATAACAATATAAATTCTTCTGTTATCTTTTTTGAGGAATAAGCAAACATTCTGGATTCATCTAAAGATATAAAATCTGAGATTATAAAAGGGCCTTATACCTAAGGGTCTTATACCTAATCTGAGGTTATGAAAGGGCTGTTAAGATATGGCCCATGAATTTAAGAGTTTAAAATCTGACTGAATGTAAGATATAATATTCCAGCAAGAAAAGTTAATTAACAACATGAAGTACTATGTTCAGTGACAAATAAGTGGGACTGATCTTAGGAGCTGTAGGATTTCAGAAGAGGGTGAGGTCATCTCGGCTGGGGGTGAGGAACAGGGAAAGTGAGTACCTTAGGTGGTAGAAGAGACCCAGGGACAATGAAGTGGAGAAGGGGGATTAAGGTATGAAATATGATGCAGAATCGAGAATTCACAATGATGGAGATAAACCAGATTGGACGGAGTATGTGGATTCCAGAAAAAATAGAGAAGATGGCAGTACTGGGCTAGACTGTGGATAGCCTTGAATGCCAAGATCAGAAATCTGAGTTTTATGTTCATAGGATGATATCAAGGATGGGCAGACACATAACACAGAAAGTCGTTCAATTCCACAATCATTTACACTCCAGCTGGCTTCAAGACAGAGACAGGTGCTCGGAGAAAACCATTTCCAGTAGCTGGTGTTGCTTACTGGAGCATCTTGGTCTACTGTCACATCACAACGTGGCAACCACATTTCAATATGGGCACAGGGAGGGGACTGTGTAAAAGGCACCTGAGAACTTCAGATGGTTCTGCTGATTTATTTCAGTCACTGTGAATGTACCCCGCTCCCATTTACCTCTCCTGGCACTCTCTCCTCCTTGGAGCTCCCTCAAACACCATTCCCAGCTGGTCACTGCATAGCTTTATTTTCGTAACCTTCATCTAGTTGTTCCAACATTTTGAATTTCATTCCTCACAATTCTGACTCTTCCATTATACCCACCATAGGTATCTCTTAAAATTTTACTGCACTTTCTTACTTTTCAAATTGCGAACAGTCATCCATATCTTGACTCGTCATTACATTAGTTGGTTCACCTCGGTGCTGTCTACTTTATACAACCTGGGAAAGGTCCTAAAGGTCCTAGAAGCCTGAGTAGAAGTCATTTATGATGTTTTATTACTTAGAGGAAATGAATACAGAAAATAGGAAAAGGGTAATATTAAACATTGGGAGGATGAGACAGATGGGATGCTCTTCACTCAAACAATTTAACATAAATGAAAGGGACAACAAGGTTATTTAACTAAATTTGATTTAAAAAATTGAACATGGAAAAATGACATCATTTTTAAAATTGGATGAACTATATACCCTTAAGCCCTCAGGCAGGGAAACCCTTGCTTCATCCTCTCCCTGCCCCTGGCACTGTCGACTTACCCAGGCTGGGACTACACACTCAACCACAGGGCCCCACCCTCAGGGATATCTCCCAGCTGTCCCCTTGCCCCTCCTCTTTATTCAGACTGGGTCTAGTTTTCTCACTCCACTTCCTCCCTCTGCTGTCTCCAACAAGACCAAAGTCTGACCCCTTAGTAGCTGTCTATCACTTCTCTAGAACCTTCTATCACTTCTCTAGAACCTTTAGTACAGGAAAAAAGCAACTTGAAGCAGATGAATTTGCAGATGTCCAAAGACCGAAATGCCCAGATAGTCCATTGAGAAGAGAGGAAAGGAGAGATGGGCATCCCTTTAGCTGGGCTTTTGCAGACAAGGATAAAGGCGTGCTGCATCAGTGTTGAAGGAACTTGAGGAAATATCAAGTTTACTTAGTAACTTAATGGAGTATTACTGGGCTATTTTTTTAATCTCCATCATTCTGCCTAAAGGGAATGTGCCTTCTTTCCGCCATAGACAACTTGACTCCACTGAGCTCTCTCACTCCACTTTCTTCCAGTACATTTCCCCATCTTTGGAGATTTTACTTTGTGGTTTGAGGGGTTTTAAGGTTTTACCATTTGGGGATTTTTTTTTTTTCTCCAAAGACATCCGGGAAGTTTGATTCTGTATTATAAAACCAAAGGCGATCTATCTCAGTAACGTTCTGAGTCATCACTCTGTATATTGTGTACTTCTCTAGATAGTCATCCCTCGGTATCTGAGGGGATTGGTTCCAGGACCCCTTGGGGATGCTCAAGTCCCTTATGTAAAGTCCCTTATGCTCAAGTCCCTTATGTAAAATGGAGTATAGTCGCCCTCTGCATCCTTGGATTCTGTATCTGTATAACAGATACAGAGCAGACTGTATAACAAATATAATGTAAATTGTTACTCTGAGCCATCCAGAAAAGATGGAGAAAGAGCTGTGGGCTTTGAAAATGAAACTTGAGGAATAATTCCACTGGCTTGGGTACAAATGCCCGAGTAAGCTGTCCTTTCATACTTTGGTTTTACATTTTCTAAACAGTATTGCCCAAGGACACTGCCCTTAAGTTACTCCACAAGAAACACACTTACTGAGAAATAAGTACACAGCGGTCATTTTCAGCTTCTTAGGTTCTTGCTGTGACATCAAAGATGTCTGTGTTCTTTATATTAAGGAGACTTCTTTCCATTATGTCATTCATGCTTATTATAAAAAAAAAGATGATAAGAATCATCTGTAATTCCACTACTCGAAGGTACTTATATTAATTTTCTCTTACTCCTTTTCTACCTGTATGTTTATATTTTCAATTGGAATCATAGTTGTCTTTGTATTCTGCTTTAAAAAAAATTGACATTATACAGTGTATATACATGGAATTTAAGCATATTTATATAAGACCAGTATTTTTCAGACAGTCAACTCAAATATTAGCTGATGTAATTTGTCAGTGTAGAAGATTCAAAGATATTTTTCTTTACTGTCTAGCCGAAAGACTTTTTAAAAGGCAAGGGATTTTGTTTAAGTAAGGGGTTGGCCCAACTAACGGGACAATAACATGGGAAACTCTTTCATTCTTCTTGCCTCCGTGCACTTCCCAGGCTGTGACATGGTGACTCTACAGTAACACTGGGTGATACTCACAGCAGGGCAGGGCTCACTGAATGCTTTGCAAGGGATTTCGAGACTGCCTATGATTTTCCTTTAAATATCCCTATCTGCAGATAACATACTCAATTTAGCTACACACGTTTAAATTCTCTTTTGGTTTTAGTTTACATTTGGGTGCAAAGTGGGCAGACCTGGGGAGCAGAGATGGGAAATTATGGAATTGTGGGGTGAGAAAAAACAACTTGAGGTTAATTGAAGTGTTTCTTGTTTATAAAAATTATGAAGATGAAGGGGGAATGTTTTAGCAACATGCAACATGGGGTAAGGGAAACTTTGGTGCCAAACAGACCTGGGTGCAAATGTAGACTCTGCCACTTACCTTTTCTGAGGCTTGGTTTCTTTATTTGTAAAAATGTAAATAACTCCTTCCTCAAAGTGTTGGTGGAAAGTCTAAATGAAAAAGATACGTGTGAAGCCTCAGAGCCTGATAGATTAGACAGGCGTGTTCAGTGTTAGTTTCCAATCCTTCTCCCACAGCTAAGCTGCATTGGTTTGAGAGCTCAGAATGAAGAGATTCTGGAGGGGAAAAAAATATGTATAAGTAACATCATGACATGTTAGTATGTTAATAGAACTTAGTTCTACTCTGAATTGTATTTATTATTATGTATTTTTGGAGTTATTTTCTTTCCATAACCCTGATACCTCCTCTAAATCATAATTATATTTTGCATTTTGTAGTAACTGCAAACTTAAAAGACATTTACGGACAGTATTTTGCATGATTTGGCCAAGAACGCAGAAAGGCAAGTATTACCAAATCCGTTTCATAGATATGAAAGCCATGGCTCAGGCTGCTTTTCTGGTGCATGTTTATAACACTAAGATTAGGGCCCAGGTCCCCTAACAGCTGCCACTGAACTTCGTCCATAGCTCAAGATTGCTGTGATCATTAAAAGTTTAAAATGTATGCTCTGAAAAGTATCTCTGTAGAGTAAGGGAAAATATCAGCTGTCTATAACTGAACCAGAATGATAGATTATGCAATAAAAATGAACATGTTTTTACCAAAGGCAAACACAATATGCAAGAAGGATCAAGTTGAGAAACCCTCAGGATTTGGAAAACTGAGTGTTTTCTTTCATTCATAGTCCACTAGGGGGCACTGTTACCCGCTCTCAGTGCGGACCTGGCACCACCTCATGAGCTGTATCCTTCTTTCAGTCTAAAAAGCTAGGTAACTATTGCAAGTTTACAGATTCCCTGGTCTAAGGGCTTTTTTCCCATTTCCTTATTATTTTGCTTTGAGGATAAGGTGCCTCAAATTCAAAACATATGTTTAAAATATTTTATCTATATATGTCCTATTAGAGCTCAAGTCCCTCCCTTTAAAAAATTCCTTACAGTTCATTTAACATGTATTAAATTTTAAAATAAAGAAGAAAGGAGCTCATGAGGACCATTTGATCTTCACAACAACCCTATAGGGCAATTCGTTTTTCTATTTTACACCCGAGGAAACAATTTCAGAGAAATTTTCCTAGAGTCAATCTACAAACTCCCTTTGAATGTGTTTTACTCCTGCTCTGGTTCATTTTATTATCTAAGTAACTAAGCATTCATAACATTTTACCCCAAGTCTTAGCTCCTAACACTGATAATGTTCAAATCCAATAGAAAAAAAGTAGTGATAACTGTCTAAATTCTGGATTGTCCACACCAAAATTCGAATGGTTTCATTTTGTGTATGTGTATACACATTTGTCTATATACACATAAAATTACATTTGTACCCAATTTCCATACCAATATTTTGTGGCACTTTTGGTGTCCTGGGTCTTGATGTTTGCAGTTTCTTTACTGTCACTGAAGAAAATCTGCGTGATTTTCTTCAGTACTAATAATTATGGCACATAGTGTCTGTCTTATTAGTTCTACATCCTGAGGTCTCAAACTAAAAGCTAAGGAGTCTCCTTGAATGAATGAACATTATCTATCTATCTATCTACACAATCTTCTATGTGTACAGCGTACAGGATTGGGGAACATGAGGTCACTGTATTTTCCATCTTTCTCTCTTATTTGGACTGTCACTCTAGTCCAAAGGTTGCTTTCTCTCTCTCCTACCACCACCTCTCAATCTAACTCCTGCTTTTTAGCAGGGCAAGTAACCTACAATGCAGCTAAGGTTACGTGTCTTCCTCCCTCTTTCCTATCTATTGCTCATGATCCAGATAGGTGATGCCTTTCCATGAAGCCCTCTCTCATCTCTCCAGACTTTGTTTTCATGTCTGATGGTACAAGCATCATATTCTACCTATTAAAATAGCCTCGCCTTATTTCCCTCCCCAACACCTTTTTTATCCTGCACCACTTCTTGAGGACAATAGCCATACCTTATTTATCTTTACATCCCCTAATGCCATGTTTCTTAAGCTTGAATGTGCATAAGAACTCTATGGGGATCTTGTTGAAATACTGATTCTGATTCAGTAGGCCTGGGGTGGGGCCTGAGACTC
Organism: Eubalaena glacialis; assembly: GCF_028564815.1. Lineage (NCBI taxonomy): Eukaryota > Metazoa > Chordata > Mammalia > Artiodactyla > Balaenidae > Eubalaena > Eubalaena glacialis. The sequence goes on along the minus strand of NC_083722.1, from coordinate 30,304,901 downwards.
TGCATTTCCCAGAGAATATTAGTACTACAGGTTCAGGGGCCACGCTTTGAGCAGCAAGGCACTTGCATAATGTTTTGCACGTGGCAGGCGTTAACTCACATGTACTAGAAAATTAAATGTTAGAAAGCAAATGCAAAGACAATGAGATAGCACTACACAACCACCACTATGGCAACATCAGTTGTTGGTACGGATGTCTGAGTGCCTGGATTCTCATAAAATGGGGATTTAAAATAGCGTACCTACTTTAAGTAAAGATCTGGCTGTCCTTTTTTTTTTTACAAAATTATCATATACTCACCCTATATCTAGTAGTTCCTCTCTTAGATATTTACCAAAGAGAAATGAAAACACACGTCCACAAAAAGACCTGTACAAGAATGTTCAAAACAGCTTTATTCACGACAGCCAAAAACTGAAAATACTCCCGGTGTCCATTAACTGGTAAGTGGATAAATAAATTGTGGTATATCTGTACTGTGCAATGCTGGCTACTATTTCAACACCATGGAATACTGGCTTGGGTTCTCCCATGAGGTTGCAATTATGTAAGGTAGAGCTGCAATCATCGGAAGGCTTGCCTGGGGCTGCAGAACTTGCTTCCAAGATGGCTCACTCATCTGGCTGTTGGCAGGAGGCCTCAGTTCCTTCCCACATGGTGCTCTCCATGGAGCTGCGTGAGTGTCCTAATGACATGGCCACTGACTTCTGTCACTGAGTGATCCGTGAGAGAGGACTGCTGTGGCCTTGCCTGGCTCCAACCTGCTGCCAGGCCTGTCTTGAGGCTTTCTTGGTCAATGTTGGGCCAAAGACTCCTAATAAAAAGGTATGAAGTACTGATACACACAACAACATGGGTAAATTTCAAATGCATCATGTTAGGGAAACAACCAGACACAAAAGAGTACTTATTATATGATTTTATTCCCTTTATATGATGTTACAGAGGGTAAAACAAATCTATAACTTTTTAAAAAGTCAAACAGTGGTTACCTGGGGACAGGGGTAGACAGGAAGGGTTATAAAGGTACTTGTCCAGGGGAATGAAACGCCGTGTGTTTTGACAGGACTTTGAATTACACAGGTGTACGTATTTGTCAAAACTCAGAACAGTATGCTTTAGATTTGTACATTTTAGTCTTTGTAAATTTTATTTAAAAAGAATAACTCTAAACAAATTCTGTACTACCATTATTGATATGCTGCTGCTGAAATGTTTCTAAGTGAAGTGTACTGATAACAATGACAACTGACATTGAAATGCATCAAACAATAAGATGAATTGATGGATGAACAGATGGCTAGATACATGGGTAAAGCAAGTACCGAATATGTTTACAGCTGATTCTTGAACAATGTCAGGGTTAGGGGTGCCAACCTTCCGTGCAGTCAAAAATCCGATTATAACTTCCTTTATAACTGTATCCATGGTTCCACATTCATGGGTTCCATCAACTGCAGATTGTGTAGTACTGTAGTACTATTTCTTGAAAAAAGCCTGTATATAAGTGGACTCACGTAGTTCAAAGCCACACTGTTGAAGGGACAACTATACTGCAGAATCTAGATGGTGGGCATATGGGTGTGTTTTAAGTTTTCTGAATGCTTGAAAATTTTCATAATAAAATGTTTAAAAGAAAACAACCTACAACAGTGAGGAGACACTTCTGCTTATATCTGTACCCCTGATCCCAGCTCAGGGCTGATGCCTCTAACATCCATTTGGAGAGGCCCTGACAGCACTGTGCAGCTCACCACCTGTGCAGAGAGAAAAAAATCAGGTGTGCACTCGGACAGATGGAGAGCAACATGGCAAAGGTCTAGAAATACTGGTCGACGTGGGACCTTCAGTTACTTACAGAGGATCTAAGCCTCCTGAAGAACACAGACCAACATGGACTGAAGCTGTCAGTGGCAACCAGAGTGGCTGGGAGAACAGGAGAGAGAAAATCCGAGACCTGTTCATCATTCCAGGCCGTACATGATTCACAAATACCCTAATGAAATGTCTTGGTGGTTAAAATTTAACATATGTTGACATAGTTAACTTAGAAATGTCTGCAATTCTATGTACAAATCTAACTCTTTAGTACTTTTTGTTCATTTAATCCATAGTCTTTCTGCTGGGTTAATTTGAAATGGCAACCTTCTTTGTTAATTGATTTCAGGTAGATATCAGCGATGTCATTCATTGCTGGATCATCCAATGGGGTGTAGGCGCCTCTTCTTACTGAGTGGAACACTGATCCCCAAAGCTGGCTTACTACTAGAATCACCTGGGGAGTTTTTAAAGCCAGGGTGATGCTGGCCCCCCTAGGACAGTTGAATCCACATGGGAGGGCGGGTAGGAGAGAGGCCTAGGCATCTGTACTTTTAATTTTTATTTGTTTTTTTATTTTTTGGCCACGCCATGCAGCTTGCAGGATCTTAGTTCCCTGACCAGGGATCAAATCTGCGCCCCCTGCAGTGGAAGCTTGGAGTCTTAACCACTGGACCGCCAGGGAGTTCCCTCCCCTGTACTTTTTTTAATGCTCTTCTGGTGAGTTTAATATGCGTCACATAACTAGACCTTAAATTTTCAAAGTTAAAAAGTTTTCAAAGGGACTGCAAAGAAGATAAAATTTTACTTAAAAAATGCTGTTTTGGGTAAAGGTTTTTAAGTTTTGTGGGCATCTTTTTCTTCCAACTCTTAGAGATACATATCAAAGTGCAATATAGGTTGATGAGTTCTCATTAAAACAGAACAAACTTCAGCTTTAGATTCCCAGAATTAATAAGATCTCATTGGCAGAAATTAGTTTAATCCTATGGAAACTGACATCTAGGAGAACGCTACCAGTGTCCCAAATTCTGATGTGTGTATATCTGATCACCATAGCTGGATTACCTTCAAGGTGGGCTCAGCACGTGTTTAGGGCAGACGTCAAAATATATACCTGGAAAAAAATTTATATTCGCTATTTCAAAAGTTGTGTGGGAGGAGTCATTATGGTAAAAAAGAAAAGAATATAATTATATTAGCATTGATTACAGTTATTCTATCTATGGGAGGCTGGGAGGAACCACGGCCGTTGCCAGGATTGTGGACGTGAAAGTTGCCCCCAGCCTGGCTGAGGGAGGGAAGGTGATCCCTGCACCGAGGGATCACCTTGCTTCCCGCCCTCTGTCCTCCTTTGGTCCCCAGACAGGAGTCAGCACCAGTCAATTAGAAAGTCAAAGTACCCAAGGAGGAGGAGGGCGGAGGGAGCTTGCGCCTGGCCCAGCAGGTTTTACACTGTGAACTCGATTGAGAACAATGTGCTAATTGTCCTTTGTTTGCTGAGCAGGGCCTGGAGCCAGTGCAGAGCTGGCCCTGAGAAGCTTCCAGAGCCTGGGGATCAGGTGTGGGGAACTAGCACTGGCTGCCTGGGGGTAGGGGTGGGGAGGGCACACAGCAGGTGTTCCACAGACGGTTAGAAACTTCACGGAATTTACAGGTTTCAGAGTTTCTCTTATTACAGAAAGGGACAGAAAATGGCTAAAAAGTCAGGCCAGTAACAACCAAATCAGAAGACTAAACTCCAGGAAGAATGCACTAAACTCCACTGGACTAAATGTGCAGACACCCCTCCAGAGTTAGGGTTTTGTCCAAATGTCAAAACTCTTCTTGGCCTTCAGGATGTCTGACCTATAGTAAGTAGGAGGGCCAGAAAAACGACCAGACCTAGTTCTCCAAGTTCTCCCTCCCGGACAACGTGGAATAATCCCTTCAACTGCAGGGCAGCCCCCTGTTGTGAATAAGAGAGAGTAAATAGGACTTCCCTGGTGGTCCAGTGGTTAAGACTCCGTGCTTCCAATGCAGGGGATGTGGGTTCGATCCCCGGTCAGAGAACTAAGATGCCACATGCCGCGTGGCCAAAAAAAAAAAAAAAAAAGAGAGAGAGTGAATGAGGCAACCTCCCTCAGAAGCAGGACTTTCTGGAAAGCAGAACAGAGGCTTTGCTCCATTATCACTATGCATTAAAAGGGTAAAAACTGTACAGCTATCATCTTGCTATTGGTCTTTCTGATGTATCAATGCAGGAAAAAAATTTAAATGTATGCAAAAGAAAACACTTTTCAAAAACACACACACACAAAATTGTCACGAGCAGTTATCTTTGGGCAGTGGGATTGTGGAAGAATTGTACTCTTTTTTTCTACATTTCTAGAACACCTTACTTTATGTGTGTACACATGTGTGTATTTATTTATTTATACAAAGACCGTGAACATCTAAAACTCAGGAAAACCATGAAGTTAGTTCTATAGTAAAATCAGTTTAAAAATTGCAGATATATTTACAGCAGCCAAGACCCAGAAGCAACTTAAGTGTATGTCAACAGGTGAATGGATAAAAAAGATGTGGAATATATATACAGTGGAATATTACTCAGCCATAAAAAAGAATGAAATAATGTCATCTGCAGCAACATGGATGGACCTAGAGATTATCATACTAAGTGAAGTAAGTCAGACAAAGACAATTATATGATATCACTTATATGTGGAATCTAAAAAATTGATATAAATGAACTTATTTACAAAACAGAAACAGACTCACAGACATAGAAAACAAACTTAAGGTTACCCAAGGGGAAAGGGGAGGGGAGAGACAAATTAGGAGCTGGGGATTAACAGATACACACTCCTATATATAAAATAGATAAACAACAAGGACCTACTGTATAGCACAGGGAACTATATTCAATATCTTGTAATAACCTATAAGGGAAAAGAATCTGAGAAAATATATATGTATATAAATCACATGCTGTACACCTGGAACTAACACAACCCTGTAAATCAACTATATTTCAATAAAAAAATTGCAGATGTATGCTCTTGCCCATGCATCTAATTATGGATGCATGTATGGATAATTTGGTCTTTGAGCTGGCATTCTCTGGGCTTCCCTCATGAGGAGAGGGAAGGGAAGAATTTTTAAGTGTACATTTCCTCATTAGCATGACTGGCAGAAGAGTGGTCATTTTGATAGTATTTTGTTTATGGAGTTTTCGGATAGAGAGATTTATATCTCAAGAAAAGTCTCCACTGCTTTCCTGTGGTCATTTAAAATTCATAAGACCATCAAAAACAGGGCTGAGCCCTCTCTTCTGCCATTCTGACAAAATGCCACTAGCTTTCTTTTCTTGGAAACGATGGTGTTTAGGTCCTGTTTTTAGCTCTCCGGAGATGCCAGGCAGAAGTAGGTCATTACAACATGTATCAGGTCGTTAACTCGTCCCACCTTGGCTCCAGTCATTTTGTCTGCCTTTGACCCTTCACCTTGTTTCAATATCCAATCACTATGTCCCACCCACAATGCATGGGAATATCAAGTCACCAGGAAAGAACAAAACCAAAGAAAAAAACAAAGCCCAAATCCTGTGAGTTAGCTGGGACTAATGTCATCGCCCCTATTCCCATTTTAAAGATGAGGAAACTGAGGCATGGAAAGGTTCTGGGGGTTGCCCTGAGTTAAGAGCTCCCCAACTCTGCTCTCGTGCTGCCTGCCCATGGTGGTGCCAGAGGCTGGCCCGTGATGCCATCTGCCTTGGCACCAGCTGCAAATTTGTACCCACCGTCTGCCCTGCCCTGCCCCTCCTCGTGTGCCAGTTCCACGCCATTAAGACCACGGTGGCAGCGATTTATCGGGGCCCAAGCAGACCGGTGCTGTTCATGAACTCCATTTTATTCTAATTTTTACAAGTCATTTTATATATTTTTAATTTTAAATTATGTAAGAAATACATGAAAGCAGGCACAATGTAAGAAATTCAAAGGCTATCAAAGAATACAAAATAAAAAGTGAAAAGCCTTCTTAATCATCTCCCTGTGTTCATCTACCTCTTGCCTCAAGAGACATACTCGAAGACTCAGTCTGTCTCCGGAGGCGACCACAAGGTCATTGGTGCGCACTGCCCAGCAAAACAACTGTCAAAACGCTTGCCATGGTGATCGCTATATGCCTCCTGTTCTAGCTCTTTCCAGTTTCATGTTCCCGAAGCATGAGGCCTGGGCTGGGACAGCTCGTAAGGAGGACAAGTCAAGGTAGGGGAGCAGCAATGCAGGTCTGAGCAAGAGCGGCGGCCGTGGAAACAGTGCAGAGGGCACAGGTGTGAACAGAGTTTATTCTGGCGCCGTATGTCTGGGATCACCTCGTGGTCTGCCTCATCTCCTTCCTCTCGTCTCTTCTTTTACCACAGACCAGCCCTGGAACACCTCCTTTCTCATTCTCTAGAACCAAAGCTGGCTTAAGAAGGTTTTTAATGAGCTCTCTCCCAGCCCTCTAAACCTCAGCATCAACTCTGCTTTTGGTCTGGGTCTAACCAGGGCCCAACTCTGATGGTGTACCCTAGACCTGATCGGTGGGTCCATGATACATCGCTGTATTGGTAACATGCTCAGCAAGCCAGATCCTCTTAATTTGGTGGGCTGTCCTGGCCCTCAAATGTCCCCCGCCCTTGAATCCCAGCCCAAGAGCAGAGCCTGAGAGCCTGCGGTGGCCCCAACACAGGGCTCTGTGTGCCACAGTGAACTTCCTCCTGGCATCCACAACCTGGCTTATCTCTTTAGCAACCCCCCACCCCCATTGTGAATGGGTCCAGTTAATGAGGTATATCCTAAGATATGGCAAGTCACTAAAGCAGGAAAATGACGGGTAGCAAAGATACATGCTTCCAGGTACCTTGGCTACATCAATTGACATCACAGGCAGGGGTGGCAGGGAAGACCTGTCCAGAACACTTGTTCTAAAGCTGGGGATGGAGCTTAGGTCACTGGCCACTCTCAGCTATTTCTGTGCACACACCCTGCAGCCGTTGGCACCAGCACAGAGGTGGGGCCAGCTGACCACTGATGTCGCTGGTGGTATTTTTCTTCTCTGTCCACCTGAATCCTGTGGTCCATGCACAGTACTGTGGGACAAGCAGGACATGGTGTGCTAAGACCGGTGTGAGCTATCAGCTCGGGAGCAACTTCAGAGTGCTTCCATCCTAAACTCTACCTTTTAAGATGAAGAATACAACCCAGATCGTGAATCAAACAAGGAGATCTGCCATATGCTTTCTCAGGATGCCTGAACGTTGGTGAGAATCCCCTACATCTCTGCCCTCTGGACCTCAACGTTAGCTGCATCAATACAATTGCCCCAGGGCACTGAGCTATTGCTTAAAGGCACAGTTAGTCCTGAGGACATGGAGAGAGGGGAAGAGGGCTCAGGACTTGCAGTGGGAACCCAGCTGGAGGTTCCGGGTCTGACAGTAATGGGCTGTGAACTCGAACCTGCCCCCCCTGGGCCTCAGCCTCCCTACCTGGACAGCAAATAGGATGGACTCATATACCTTCTAAGGTCCTTTCCAACTTTCACATTTGATGAGTCTATGTTTGCCTCCATTACTGAAACAGGAGAAGCCACTTAAGTTTCTCACCCAAGCCACTGCGCCACATTATTAAGACCAGGAAATGGCTTATTGCCATGTTTAACCAAGATGGTGCACCTGACCACCATCCAGGCATTTGCTTGGTGACAGTCTCCTAGCTGGACTGATGGGTAACTAGACTACAAGGTCCTGGAAGAAGCAAACTCTTGACTATTCTTACCTGGGTTAACACAGAATTATGCACACAGTAGGCCCTCAATAATGCACTGAATGAAAAGAGTTGGATTGAGACATCCTACCCTTCTCACCTAATCCACCATAAAACAAAGAATGTCCCGTGGAGGCTTTGGGGGCTTGAAATGCATCTTGTAGAGGAGAAAATTCTCTGTGCTCAAAAAGCTGACCCAGGGTCCATGTGCACCCCATGCCAATCTGTTCAGTGAACAGATCCAGACACACGAATCTGCCCAGATGGAAGATAGTCGGGTTACAAGACTGCTTCAGTGCTTAGGAAGTTCCTAAAGTACCCAAGAAGCAGGTACAAACATGCCTCAGAAGGCTGTTCAAAGGAGTATGATATAATCTGACAGCTTTATAATGCCCTGAGGGAAGACATGAGTGTTTCAAATTTGCTATTCAGAACTAAGTAGGTAATTAAAGCTTCTTACATGTAAAACGCAGGCTTGAATTCAATAATCTCTGAGGTCCTTTTTGGCTTTAACTTTCTGTAGTCATTCATAAACTTAAACACCTTGGAAATAATCAATTCATACATTACATACCATGCTCAGGTAAGAAATATTTTTAGGTTCATTCCAGATGCGTTCTAGATACATTGAGAAATCAAAAAGAAAAACAAAATGTGTGTGAGTGGGGGTGAAGAATGAGATAACAAAAGGATAAACTCACATCCTAGGTTATTTTAATGTTTTCTGCTTCCTTATTTGCAAAATGACTCCAGCCATCTTCAAGTTATAGGTTGAAAAGAAAGGGCTAATATGTCACAGAGCTCAAAGTGTAGTTGAATTTTTAAATTAATTTTTTAAAAGCATGATTCCAGTATACAAAGGATGAGTGCTGTTTTAACAATGTATTTATATGTAACTTCAACTTATTCCAGAAAGGACTTAAGGTGGCATAATATAAACTAAAAGTAAAAATCAGAGAAAAGAAAAACAAGGTTGGGACAAACTCCAACAGAGAATGCCATACGAAGGGCCAGTGATAATGGTCTCCATCTCGCCCTTATGGATGGGCACACATTCAAATATAGCATGAAATATCCAGATGAGTTAAAATTTTTATCTCTTCTTTAACTTGCTCAATACCCACTCAACGTATTCTCTCATTTGAGCTTGCCCCATGTGTGTATCACACAGCTTCTTAAGGATGGCAAAAAGAAATGCTTCCATTTACAAAGGACTTGGAGAGATTAACTAATTTGCCTGTAGTCACATAACTAGTTTTGGTGGAACACATAATTAGGATCATTGAGGAAAAGAATGGGCTCCTGAAAAATTGTATACAATCTCCCTTTGTGTAGGACTTTGAGAAAGGAGATAAATAACCATCTACCTAGGGTGGCTTAAATGTCATTCTTCTTGAAAAGACCACTCATTAGTATAAATTTTATCCCTGTAATTTTAAGTTTTTACAACACTGCAGTCTTCAAAACATCTGACATTATGAACAACTGTATAAGCTCTATTAACCAAGTGAATTTCTATATAAGCAGAGATTTCATGAGTATGGGGAGAGAGGCGTGTAAAGCTCATGTGGAGGGTGATACGGGCAGTGGGAATGGGGCAAAAGTTTCAGGGTGGGAATGAGATTTGTGTCTTTGGGAAGAAGAGAGGCCCATGTGTCAGGAATGATGTGCGTGAGGCAGTGAGTTGGAGGGAACCGAGGTCCTAGAAATACTCGGGTGGTACAAAGCAGCAGCAGCAGCCCTAGGAGCCTGGATGGGTTCGGGATGTGATGAGAGCCCACTGGCGGGGTCTGAGCCATAGCAAGTGATTTTCTAACCAAAGCTCCAGCTGGCTGCTGAGTGAGGACTAGACAGCAAGGGGCAGGAAGGGAAGCAAGCTGCCCAGCAGGGGGCGTAGCAGAGTCCAGGGAGGAAGAGAAGGCGGCTGAGGTACTGCAGGAGAAGGTAAGAAGCAAACTGGGGGGGGATCCTTCCAAGCAGGTGAGGTCAGGGGTCAGGCTGTGGTGTCAGGAAGCCGGGGGTTTCTTTAGGGCAAAGGTTGGTCACCCCGGCACGGGGGCGGGTTCTGTCACAGGCAGGTGGGTGATGTTAGCAAGCAGCCACATGACCCTGGCCAGCAAGTATGGGACACTGACCAGCAGGTGGGGCACACCTGCAATCAGGTAAATTACTCTGGCAGGTGGACCAGCCACCTCTTTGAGTAGGTTATGAATTGTGTCCCTTGCAAACTCAGAGGTTGAAGTCCTGACCCCCAGCACTTCAGACAGGGCCTTTAAAGAGGTGATTAAGGTCAAATGAGGTCCTAAGGGTGAGCCAAATCCAAATATGACTGGTGTCCTTACAAGAAGAGGAGATTAGGACGCAGACACGCGCAGGGGAAGACCATGGGAAGACAAAGAGAGAGAAGATGGTCATCTACGAGTCAAAGAGAGAGGCCCTCAGAAGAAACCGACCCTGCTGACACCTTCCGACGGCTAGAAGTCCAAGAAACTTCGACTTAACTCGAAGTTTCTCACGGAACTTAAAATCACGAGAAAATAAATTTCTGTTGTTTAAGCCACCCAGTCTGTGGTACTTTGTAATGGCAGCCCCAGAAAACTAATACAGGTGGATAACTTCCCTGAATCTCTGGGAGGTCCTGCATGGTCTGAGTCCCACATCCAGGTAGCTGAGAGAGGCTGCTGAACACATGGAAGACGTGGAGGGGTCATCTGAAGTGCATGCGCTACAGGGGGGATTCGGCCAATCAGTGGGTGGCCTGGCAAACATCCACGATGAGAGCAAACCAGCTCACTGGCACCAACAGTATCTGAGTGTTGCAGGTGCGTTACATGCAGAGGAAAATGAGAAGACACGGGATTTCGGTGAGCAGCACGGTGACTCCACTGAACCCCTAGAGGCTGGACCATAGCAGGCGATCCTTGAGGACATCGGGGCCTGTGGTTGAGAAGCTTGTGTGGGCAGCTGAAAACCATGATGCTGGGTGTCCTGGGGGGAGCTGGGCCTGGATGCCCTGCGGGGAGTCAGTAACGGTACCACTAGGACCTAAAGCAGCAGCGGTGAGGAGTCAGGGTTCCACTGGCTTCTGGAAAAGGGGCCAGAAATCCACCCACTTCCTCTCTGAGGCGGTATGTTGGAGCTGAGTGCATGATCTGACTTTCTCTTCTTCCCAGCTATTTAGCTTTACCACATTTCTTGCTCCCTCACCTGTTCCTGTGTCTGCAGAATCTGTTCGGACCCAGACTGGGCCTGGGAGGGAAGCACAGATGGGCTGCCATGTGCGCTCATCCAGCCCGATGATTTTATAAAGGTCTTTTTTTTTTTTTTCTTTAATTTCGAGTTATAGTATAAAGAGTGACATTTCATAAAAGATTCCATTTTGTTTGTTGGTATGATTTGACTTTCAGGAAGCAATAACCCAATTAAGTTTTGCTAACCAATTTTGTACTCCTTCTAGAAAAGTGACTTCTAGGAAACAGAAGCAGCCTTCAGTTTATTTCCGACAAACTGTGCCAACGGAACAAGTACATCTTTTATTTTAAGGGGTGTCAGAAAGCATCAGAATATCCAGGGCTCCTGTACCTGGAACAAAGATAATTCACCTAACGGAACCAATTACATAACAGATCCAGATGCCTTAGGTTAAGTAAGGCAGATTACATTCATGACCAGTCAGAAATAGGAAAGGGCACAGCCAGTTTTGCTCATGGCAAAGAATAAAGGATAGGTATCTTCAGGAATGAAAATTAGCCTGAAACAATCCAAAGCAGTTCTGCCTGAATTATTTTTGTTAGACTGTGTGCCTCAGCATTTAAGAGAGCTGGGCCCTGACCCCAGTAGTCTGAGCTTTAGTGTAGAGCCATTACCAAAACCCTAGAGTCTGGAGCAGCTGCAGAGACAATTTGGGGCTGGATATTTTCTGTTGATTATTAGTTTGTACCTTCAGAAGTTAATTCCAGTCTCAAAGCTCAAGGCTGGCCTGTGCACCGGTGAATTGGGGCATCTTAGATCCGTGGGCTGCCAGCGCTGGAAGGAGTGGCAGAGGCCACGTTGTCCAGTCCCTACGATCTGCCAGGCCTGAGTTTGAATCCTCACTCAGCAGCTGAGCAATCTTGGGCCAGTCTCTCCACCTGTTTGAGCCTCCATGTCCTCATCTGCAACACAGGCCTTCTTACAGTACTAGCCTCTTCGGGTTATTATCAAAAAATGAGACAAAACAAGTAAAGTACTCAGCACACGTGCTGAGTGTCAGTGGTTGTTATTGCTATGACCAGAAAAATGTTCCTCAACGTGAACAATGGTCAGGGGAAAGCTGAGCTCTGGGGGAAATTACATGACATACAACTGAGTTAAATTGAAACGTCCTGGCATTTGGGGCGTAAGATTATGCATGTCCTGTTTGTTCATTCACTGGGTGCAAGACTGCTTAAAGAGGAGACAGAACTGGCTGCCGTATAGGTCAGATGGTGATGGAGACAGCAGCTGGATGGGCATCAGGAGACAAGGGCTCCCTTCATTCACTTCATTATCAATAAGTAGGAATATTTTGAAAGAAATATTTTTTCCTGAGCAGTTGCTCTCAACAGTAGGCTTAAGGTATTCAGTAAACCATATTTTTAACAGATGTGCTATCATCCAGGTTTTGCTGTTCAATTTATAGAGCACAGGCAGAGTAGATTTTGCATAATTCTGAAGGGCCCTAGGATTTTTGGAATGGTAAATGAGCTCTGGCTTCAACTTAAAGTCACTAGCGGCGTTAGCCCCTAGCAAGAAAGTCAGCCTGTCCTTTGAAGTTTTGAAGTCAGGCATTGACTTCTCCTTTCTAGCTATGAAAGTCCTAGATGGCATCTTCTTTCAATAGAAGGCTGTTGCATTTACATTGAAAATCTGTTGTTTAGTGTAACCACCTTCGTTAATTATCTTAGCTAGATCTTCTGGATAACTTGCTGCAGCTTCTACATCACTACTTGTTGCTTCACCTTGCACTTTTATGTTATGGGAAAAGATTCTTTCCTTAAACCTCATGAACCAGGCCTGCTAGCTTCAAACATTTCTTCTGCAGCTTCCTTATCTCTCTTAGCTTTCACAGAATTGAACAGAGTTAGGGCCTTGCTCTGGATCAGGCTTTGGTTTAAGGGAATGCTGTGGCTGGTTTAATCTTCTATCCAGACCACTGACACTTTTTCCATATCAGCGTTAAGGCTATTTCACTTTCTTATCATTCATGTGTTCACTGGAGCAGCACTTTTAATTTCCTTTAAGAACTTTTCCTTTGCTTTCACACCTTGGCTGTTTGGCACAAGAGGCCTACCTTTCAGCCTACCTTGGTTTTCAGCGTGCCTTCCTCACTGAGCTTAATCATTTCTAGCTTCTGATTTAAAGTGAAGGACGTGGGAATCCTCCTTTCATCTGAACACTCAGAGGCCACTGTAGGGTTATTAATTAGCCTAATTTCAATATTGTTGTGTCTCAGGGAATATGGAGGCGTGAGGAGGGGAAGAGAGATGGGGGAACAGCTGGTCAGTAGAGCAGTCAGAACACACACAACTTTTGTTGATTGAATGTGCTGTCGTACATGGGAGCAGTCGGTGGTGCCCCCAAACAATTACAAGAGTGACATCAAAGGTCACTGATCACAGATCACCAGAACAAGTATAATCATGATTTAAAAGTTTGAAATACTGTAAGAATTACTGAAATGTGACACACAGATATGAAGTGAGCAAATGCTGTTGGCAAAATGGTGCTGATAGAGTTGCTCAACGCAGGGTTGCCACAAACCTTCAATGTGTTAAAAAACGCAATATCTGTGCAGGGCAGTAAAACGAGAGATGCCTGTATTCTACTTATTTAGCTGCTCCTGCTGAAAGACTGACTCTCAATTGTTTCAACAAACGTTTCAGGATTGAATCTTTTTAGTCTGGCCTGGGGCGTGTCCCCACCACCCATCACGGAACTAATTCCTGTGGTCAAGGAAGCAGAATTCGCTCTAACAGGCCAGGCTTGGGTCAGAGTAAGTGTGCCCAGCTCATCGCAATTTGCCTGAGACTTTTCTGGTTTCGGCACTAGAAGTCCCATGCCCCAGGAAACCCCTCAATTTAGGTCTAAATTTGCCCTAAAGAAGTCCATGCCAGAGCAGAGGGGAGTGTTTTCAGCCCCATAAGACTCTAGCGACTAGGAGTGAAGGTGGGATGGTTTTCTGGAGGAACCCCCAGAAGGGGAAATGGATTCTGGGAAGGCCAAGTAACAAAGTAATATCTTCTCCATGTGCCTTTCTGGATTAGAGGTACCTTGAGGACAGGGATTGAATCTTACTTATTTTTGCATCTTTCCTAAAATTTAGCACACTGCCTTCCACATAGGAAGGCCTCAAAAAATTTCTACTATTTCTGGCACAACTTTATTAAATACTTTTAAAAATTCCTGGGCTTCCCTGGTGGCGCAGTGGTTGAGAATCTGCCTGCCAATGCAGGGAACACGGGTTCGAGCCCTGGTCTGGGAAGATCCCACATGCCGCGGAGCAACTGGGCCCGTGAGCCACAACTACTGAGCCTGTGCGTCTGGAGCCTGTGCTCCGCAACAAGAGAGGCCACGATAGTGAGAGGCCCGCGCACCGCGATGAAGAGTGGTCCCCGCTCGCCGCAACTAGAGAAAGCCCGCGCACAGAAACGAAGACCCAACACAGCCAAAAATAAATTAAAAAAAAAAAAAAAATTCCTGTGGAGGGAATAATGTCTAACACTAAGTAGTTCATGATGGATAATACAGGATCACTTTTAACAGGAGCATTTAAAATAGTTTACAGTCTTATTTGATTGAGATTATTCAAATGCAATCTTGCTGAAAATGGGGTGGGTGCAGAGTTTGTGTTAAACTTTCAAAATTATTAAAGTACTATGATTCCTAAGGTCCTTTCCCCATCATATTTAAGAGAAAACCTCTATTATGTTTTCTTTACATTAACATCTAATATATATTAAAAAGTGAAACTTAAAATATATTCCTTGCGACTTGAAATTTGATTCACTAGTTTCAGTTTTGTCATTAAACCAGACTGAGCAGTGGACAGGAATTGTTTTTCTTGGGGCAGGGTGTGACTTTTATTGTGAAACTTTTTTCCTGTAATTTCTAGCTTCTGACCCATTCCTGCCAGCAATGAGTGATGCATCACAATTAGGAGTTTAAAAGAAAAATAACTGCATGAAGAGCTATGTCGTTGATTTTGAAAACAGTATAAAACATTTAAAATATTTTACACTAATGAATAAATGCTAAGTCTTGAGTCTACTTAATGGGGGGAAAAAGATACTCCCTCTAACATGCTGCTTCCAAACTTGACATTGGCCATGGAGGCAAAGACTCTAGTTGTAATTCGTTTGAGTGAATTTAGCCAGGTCGGTTCTCTTGGGGGCACCACATTCATTTGTACATGATGGATTTAGACTATAGCTCCTAGTTCATTTCAATCTCCAACACAAAAATGGGTTTAAATTTCATCCCTATTTCTAAGATTTATATGAAATCCCTTTTTCAAAAGCTGAGCTGAAAGAAAATTATAAATGAATGTTATTATTTTGTCTATCTATATAAAGCAATATATCAAAAAAATCACATTGGAAATGGAGAATTTGTTACTGTTATGTTTTCTTTTATTATCATTAAATGCCTCCAATGACCCTATAGTGGACTCTCTGGTGGCCTTCCCAGCACCCACTACACCTCACTTCCATTGACAGAAGAAG
This sequence comes from Eubalaena glacialis, assembly GCF_028564815.1. Taxonomy (NCBI): domain Eukaryota; kingdom Metazoa; phylum Chordata; class Mammalia; order Artiodactyla; family Balaenidae; genus Eubalaena; species Eubalaena glacialis. The sequence goes on along the minus strand of NC_083722.1, from coordinate 30,289,548 downwards.
TGCAGTTTGGGAAACAGAACTCAGCTCGAAGTACAGACTGAATTGGTCTGCTGAATTTCATATGCTGGCTTAGGTTTGGGCATATGGCACAATTCTAGAGTGATTGAAGGAGATAGTTGCTGGAGCCAAACACAAAAAACAAAAAAACCTAGAAGTCACGTCCATTGCCCAGAGGAAGTGAAAAATGAATCATATCCCTGCTGCTACTGTTACCTTTACCACTAGAGGAACCAGAAGCCAATTCTGTTAATAGCTCCTTGAGGAGTTAGAAAGAACTCAGGACTGTATATGTATAACTGATTCACTTTGTTATAAAGCAGAAACTAACACACCATTGTAAAGCAATTATACTCCAATAAAGATGTTTAAAAAAAAAAAAAAAAGAGAGAACTCAGGACATGGTGACATTGTTGAGCTGCTAATTCAACCAGTTCTGAAGTCTGCCCTACCTCTGGACTTCCTGTTTTGTGAGATGAGAAATATCCTTATTATTTAAGCATCTGAAATAGGTTTTCATTTGTGGTTGACATAGTAAATATTTGTAGGATAACAGATGCTTGGGACAAAAAGATCCTTATGAACCATTCTATCCCTCTGTTCTTGACCACGTTATCTTACAGAGGAGACCAGGCTGCATAGGACTCCCTGATCTGACCCAGTCACATGGGCAGGGGCAGGGACAGTGAATGAAGGGAGCCCTTCTCTCCTGATGCCCATCCAGCTGCTGTCTCCATCACCACCTGACCTATACGGCAGCCAGTTTCTGTCTACTCTTTATGCAGTCATGCACCCAGTGAATGAACAAACAGGACATGCATAATCTTATGCCCCAAATGCCAGGATGTTTAAATTTAACTCAGTTGTATGTCATGTAATTTCCCCCAGAGCTCAGCTTTCCCCTGACCATTGTTCACGTTGAGGAACATTTTTCTGGTCATAGCAATAACAATCACTGACAGCACGTGTGCTGAGTACTTTACTTGTTTTATCTCATTTTTTGATAATAACCCGAAGAGGCTAGTACTGTAAGAAGGCCTGTGTTGCAGATGAGGACATGGAGGCTCAAACAGGTGGAGAGACTGGCCCAAGATTGCTCAGCTGCTGAGTGAGGATTCAAACTCAGGCCTGGCAGATTGTAGGGACTGGACAACGTGGCCTCTGCCACTCCTTCCAGCGCTGGCAGCCCACGGATCTAAGATGCCCCAATTCACCGGTGCACAGGCCAGCCTTGAGCTTTGAGACTGGAATTAACTTCTGAAGGTACAAACTAATAATCAACAGAAAATATCCAGCCCCAAATTGTCTCTGCAGCTGCTTCCAGACTCTGAGATCTTGGTAATGGCTATACACTAAAGCTCCAGACCCACACGCATGTGTTAAAAAGAAACGCCCATTTCTCAGCTGGTAGCCATTCCTAGTTCCCTACTGCAAGGACCGTGTTTCTGTATTTCTTGCAACCTTACTCATAAACTGCCTAGTACTCAATTCGCGTGTAATACGGTGATCACTTCTCCAGCAACACGGACACATACTGCTTTGGTAGAGCCACACTGTATTTACCCCAACTAACTGGAACTGGCTAAAGCTGCTCTAGACTCGTGCTGGGCCATGGGGCTGCCAAAGTCGCTTTTCCTGCAGACACCTTACCGCAAGATGCATGTTAACTAGGGGCGAACTGAGAATGGCAGTAAGCCTGAGGGTGGCAACAGCCAGGTGCCCTTTCAGGGACTCGCTGTGTTTCAGGTCCCCTGAAGGGCACCCAGCACTGGGACGCTAGAAAATGGGGCGTGGCAGGAGAGTGGAACGAACCTCTCCTACTAGATCCAATTCGACCCCCCCAAGGCCTCTGTCTCCAGGTTGTACCTGAATCCAACCAATCGGAAAGGGAGTTACATCGACCGCGGCTGAGGTGTCCAATCCGAGGACATGTCTCACACTCCGTCGCCCGCTGAGTCCCCGCGAGCTGTAAAACTGTTCCGCAGTCGCGCGCTGGGCAGCGGAGCACCCTCGGAGCACCTCGGGTAGCGCGTAGCTCAGGGAGGAAAGGGCTGTTAACAGCGGGGGGCGCCCGGTAGTGCGCAGGCGCCTCAGGAAGAGCTCGGTCTGGCTCCTGCGCCTTCAGGTCTCCGTCGCTCCCAAGACCCCGGAGCGCCGGGTTCCGCGCGCGCCGGGTTCCGCGTGCTGCAGAGAAGCGGCGGCAGCGGGTGAGTGTGAGCCTAGCGCGCCCGGCGTTCCGGAGGGAAATGCCACCCCCTCCCCCGTCCACTAGGGGCTTTGAAAATAGAGGTGGTGAGATCCCCTACCCTTGATACACACACACACACACATCCCCCTAGCGGACAGCCGCGAGGGACCCCGGAGCGGCCGGGAGGTACCTGGATGGGGGCGGCGGCGGGCGGGGTGGGAAGAGGAAAGGAAACTGAGCAGGTAGGCGCGGCCTGGGCGGGCGGTGGGGTATGGGGTGGAGGCGGGGGGCGGTGGCGGGACTGAGGTGGAGGCCGAGGGGGCGGGCGGGGCCGGCGGGGCGGGCGTTTGATTTTACAGGAACGCGGTCCAAGGTATCGATCGACATGCCTCCGCCTGAGTATTCGATTAGAGTTGATGGGAGTGACACAGCCAAATTTTAAAACGAATTTCCTAGAAAACCTAACAAGAAAGGTAACACTGAAGTGCTTTTTATCGGCCGGACACTGTGTTAAGCGTTTTACAAACAACGCTTCCTTTTCTGGGCACTGCAACCCTGTGAGATCACAGCGTCCCATTATACAGATGGGGAAAGTCCTGCTCAGAGACGTGAAGCACAGCTAGTGACCACGAGCAGATTCAGGTTTATACCAGCCTTGACTCCACTAGGGTTTTTCTTTAACCACCAGGCCATCTGGTGGACCCAAGCCGGAGACCTTGCCAGTACTATAGGAAGTCAACTGCTCCTTTTAATATTCCGGTTTTCTTTTCTTTCTTCCTTTTTTCCAGAGGTTGTTCCAAGCTATTTTAAGGAAATGAAATGAATTTAAAAGCAGGGAGGAGAGATTTGTAACTAAAATATATAAAATATAAATATCTCCTCCTTGCTTTTAAATTAGCTACAAGATATAATTTGGGAGAAATTTGATGAACACAGAAGAAGTACACAAGGAGTTATTTTGTAGAAAGAAATAATATATGTAGAAAGTAAGATTAAGTGTAGCTGTTTTGAAGATGCCGGAAAAGTTTGTATGTGCTGGAAAATTGAAGAATACTTTAGAATCCTAGAGTTGTTAAGAAATAGAGTCTTTCAGAGAGTAGTTTTAGTTTTTCTTTAGAATATCAAGAAAATTAATAATAATAATCTAGGGAAAATCACCAATGTTATCTATGTGCATAGACAATGCTATTTTATTTTTATTTTATTTTGAAGCTGTATAAGAGTTTCATTGTAAATAGTATTTGTGAAGTGTTTAGAATAAGGCTTTTGTATTACAGAGCAGATGGCATGCTAATGGTGGCAAATAGCTTTCACCAATATCCTTTAACTGTCACACTCCCCCAACTTCAGCTAAGAATGCCAGTGAGAATTGCCCGAGATACATTTCATCCAAGTAAGAAAGTCATCCCAGATGAGGTAGAGTGTGTTTTGGCCCCTGAATTGAAGAAAACTACACACAACTTCTGTTGGGGTTATCTGGGTATAGTTCCAGTGACCATGCTTTTTTTCCTTCCCTTTGATATCTTTTTGGTTTGAAAAATTACAGAATTTCTCCCAGTGCTTTGTAATATAGCAATTAGTGATTTTTTTTATTCCTTGGAAATACTTGAGAACTTCTCACTGGTGTTTTGTTTATAGCTTAACACTCCTGTTGGAATGAAACAGAATGCAGTAGACATAGATACAGGCACCACTAATGAAAGCAGGAAAAGTTCCGTTCATAGTTTGGAGATTAAAACTAGACTTGTAAACTCGCTGTCACTAGACTTATAAACTTGTTAAGGACCTGAAATTAGTAAGAGTACAGACAGTAAGGCTACGAATTGCTTCCTGAGTTTGGCCAATCCAGGGACTTCATCTTCATCCTGTGTAAAAAGAAGAGGTTACACTAAATTATTTCTAACTACTTTATAGTTTCACAATAGTATCATTCCGCCTGTCACAGTACAGACTTTTTTCCTAACGTAACAGCTTTGTAACTGTGGATAAAAAAGAAACTAAATTTGAGGGCCTATTGTTTAACACTTTATGTATCCGCATTTTACAAACACGGAAACTGAAGCTGGTAGATCTGCCCACAGTCGCCCGTCTACTAAATGTGAGCTCAAGTTCTGGGATCCTTCTGATTTCAGAGCCTCTAATCTTTCCACTTCGTCTGTGCTTCTAAGTCTGGGGACAAGAATCCAGCAGTGTGCTAAGGGGTTAGTGAACCCCAGGGTAAACAGCACGTGTGCCTTGACCCTCCTATTCACTCAAGATTTGGGGAAGAAAGATTTTGATTTGTATGTATTTTGTGTGAGAGAGGGGCAGACACAGGTTTTTGTTTTATTGTTTTGCATGTGGGAAATGGGGTAAAACACATTCACGTTAGAAAACTCAGGTCTGTGGTATAGAGTACACATTTCACATAATTTTTGAGGTAAGATGAAACATCAGAGGTGTTTCCTGTTTTGTGGCAGGACAATCCAGATACTTTTAAGATTACAATTTCATTTCTCTCTACTCTTTTTTTTTTAACATAATGGTTTTATTGAGGTAAAATTCACATACTGTCTAGTTTACTCATTTAAAGTGTACAGTTTTACGAATTGTGCAACCATCACCACTGTCAATTTGAGAACATTTTCATCACCCCAAAAAGAAAGCTCATACCCATTAGCATTTACTCCTCATTTCTCCTCAACCCCTTGCTCCAGACAAATCTAATATACTTTCCGTCTCTATAGATTTGCCTATCTAGGCATTTCATCTAAATAGAATCATACAAGTGATCTTTTGTGACTGCCTTTTTTTACTTAGCACAATGTTTCAAAGGTTTATCCAACGTATAACATATATTTGCACTTCATTCCTTTTTATTGCCAAATAATATTCCATTGTGTGGATATACCACATCTTATCCATTTATCACTTATGGACATTTGAGATGTTTCCACTTCATGGCTCTTACAGATAATGCTGCTGTGACCATTTGTGTACAAGGTTTATCGTTGACATGTGTTTTAATTTCTCTGAGGCATATGCCTACTAGTAGATTTTCTGGGTTGTATGGTAACTCTGTTTAAACTTTTGAAGAACTACCAGAATGTTTTCCAAGTGCCTGTACCATTCTCATTCTCACCAGCAGTGTATAAAAGTTCTAGTTTCTCTACATCCTTGCCAACACTTGTTATTATCTTTTTTATTATATCCATCCTAGTGGGTGTGAAGGGGTATCTCATTGTGGTTTTGATTTGCATTTCCCTGATGACTAATGATGTTGAACATATTTTCATGTGCTTATTTGCCATCTCTATATCTGGAGAAATATCTTTTCAGATCCTTTGCTTATTTTTTAATTGGATTATTTAACTTTTATTATTGAGTTGTTACAGTTCTTTATATATTCTAGATATAAATCCTTTATCAGATATATGATTTGCAAATATTGTCTCCCGTTCTGTGGGTTTTCTTCCTCTCCATGATATCCTTTGAAGTGTAAAAGCTTTCGATTTTGGTGAAGTCCAGTTTATTTATTTATGACTTTCGTCACTTGTGCCTTTGATGCTGTATCTTAGAAGGCTTTGCCTAACTCAAGGTCATGAAGACTTATTCCTATATTTTCTGCTAAGAGTTTTATAGTTTTAGCTCTTAATCTTGGTCATTTTGAGTTTATTTTTGTACATGGTATGAGCTGAGGGGTCCAAATTCATTCTTTTGCATGTGGATACACAGTTGTCTCGGCACCCCTCTGCTCTTAGAGGAACTCCGTTGGAAAAGTTTTAGACATACTGTGACATGATTCCTCAAAGGGCTTAGTTTTAAAAACAATACTTTATGATGTATGGGTCTCAAGCGCAGCATTACAAGAAATTGTGGTGTTGTAGAACAGAGTTCATTCAAGCTCGTCTTTGTTCTTCCAAGATGACAGCCAGATTCGTTGTTTTGATTATTTATGCCCCTACTTTGAGTATTTTATGTTTGAAAAGTATAAAGCCCTTGTCCTCTGAAAAATGGCACATACATAAATTTTGGTGTTATAGACTTTAGCTATATTATTTATTGAATGATTTTTTTTTTTATTGACCTAAGAGAGTATTTGGACAAAGAATTCATGTGTAGAAAGTAACTTTAAGAGGTTTGGAAGCACAAATTATTACTGAAGAGCTGCTATAGGTCACCTATAGGTCACCTTGATAAACGATTATTGTCTCTGTAATGCATCTCAGACAGACTGTGACAGCAATGTGTGGTAAAAGGGAATTAAGGTTGGCCATGATTTCTGTAACTGTTTCATAGTAATTTGCACGTGGGTTGTGCCTGGGTAATGGAGGGACTTGAATGCCAGGCAGAGGTGTTTCTGTATAGTCAGGGGGACTTTGAATACTGATTTTATTAAGGAAGTGTCATGGACAGGGCTATTCCTGGGAAGGTTAAGTTGGGAGCGGATGTTGGGTGAGTAAGGGGAAGGTGATCGAGGTAGGAAGGTCAGTTAAGAGATGGAAGGGCTCCGGACAGGAGGCACTGGGGACCTGAAGAAGTGTGGCAGGGGACTTAACCTGGCGGTCCAGTGGTTAAGACTCTGCACTTCCAATGCAGAGGGCACAGGTTCAATCCCTGGTCAGGGAACTAAGATCCCACAGGCCTCTTGGCGTGGCAAAAAAATTAAAAAATAATAAAAAAAGAAGTACGGCAGCAGTGGAGGCTCACTCTACCTAAATTACATATCCTATTTTCTTAGGAACCAAAGAAGATAGAGTCTGAAGGCAGGGAGATTTGTTTGGGGAAATCTGTTTTTTTGTAATCAGTAGATTGTTAAAAAAGAACCAAAAAATCAGGGAGCGCTCTGAGCCTAGGGTGTTAGGCAGGATAGTTACAGTGGTCCCTCATTATCCGCAAGGAGATTGGTTCCAGGAGCCCCAGCAGATACCAAAATCCGCAGATGCTCAAGACTCTTATATAAAATGGCATAGTACATGAATACAGTCAGCCCTCTGGATTTTCCATCCACGGTTGGTTGAATCCATGGATGTAAAACCCGTGGATATGGAGGGCCAACTGTATGTCTTTGACAGTAAAAAGGAAGTTTAAAAGGGATGTGGTGATGAAATGCATTTCAACAGCTGTTGCATTTCTTCAGAAATTACCGTGGCATCCAAGTTCCTGTAGGCTTTGTCTGTTTGTCAGCCTCCTGTGAATATTGGACAGGTTCAGATTGAGGTGGGACCTTTTTCTCAAGTAATATTTATTACTTACTCCCCTTTTTCATGCCAGTATTTTTCAGCAGGAACTGATGATGAGCCAGTATGGTAGAGGTTCCACCCCCTATTTCTGTGGATTAAAAGGAACTATAGGGTACCAGTCATTAAATTAGAAAAATAATTGCCCTCTCTGGAGCCTCTGAAAGCTTGACGTTATTTCTATTTTGTGCAAAAGGATTGTTTTTGTTTCTTCATTTGTTCTTATTAAACCTTTAGAATAACTTTTGCTGCTGCAAACAAACAAGGCAGCCAATTTGTATGGAGCATAAGAATGGCCCATATCCCCTTCAGAGCATGAAAAATGGGGCAGGACATATAATTGGACAAGTAAAGGCAATTTTTATTTTTTCCCACTTTATTCAGTTATCTTTCAGTAAGTGACGTTATTTAATTTTCAAGTTGATGTAGGTAAAGCTGGTGTATAAAAAGTTTATAAATGTTGGTTTTCTTCTCCTGATGACTAAACTTTTGAAACCTAATCCAACTCAAATAGCATTACTACTTATGACTTGTGTTTTTATATTTTAGGAACCCTGACTGCCCTCCATCAGCATGTTCACTATGAAGTTATTGCTGGTATTTTTGTTTTCTGGACTTATAACTGGTTGTAGAGGGAACTCTTCCTGTACTTTGCCACCCAAGTTACTACTGGTATCCTTTGATGGCTTCAGAGCTGACTATCTACACAACTATGAATTTCCTCATCTCCAGAATTTTATCAAAGAAGGTATCTTGGTAGAGCAGGTTAAAAATGTCTTTATCACAAAAACATTTCCAAACCACTACAGCATCGTGACAGGCCTGTATGAAGAAAGCCATGGCATTGTGGCTAATTCCATGTATGATGTCATCACAAAGAAACATTTTTCTGACATTAATGACAAGGATCCTTTTTGGTGGAATGAGGCAGTCCCTATTTGGGTGACCAATCAGCTTCAGGAAAACAGATCAAGTGCTGCTGCTATGTGGCCTGGTACCGACGTGCCCATTCGCAATACCACACCTTCCTATTTCATGAATTACAACCCCTCAGTGTCATTTGAGGAGAGACTCAGTAACGTCTCCACGTGGCTGAGCAATTCGAACCCACCGGTCACCTTTGCAACACTCTATTGGGAAGAACCAGACGCAAGTGGCCACAAATATGGCCCTGAAGATAAAGAAAACATGCGCCGAGTGTTGAAAGAAATAGATGACCATATCGGTGAGCTAGTTCACAAACTCAAGGTGTTAGGACTGTGGGAAGATCTTAATGTGATCATTACAAGTGATCATGGGATGACGCAGTGTTCTAAGGACAGGCTGATAAACTTGGATCACTGCATCGACCCCTCAGACTACACTCTTATAGACTTGACCCCAGTTGCTGCAATACTTCCCAAAATAAGTAAGTAAACGTTTAGCCAAGGAATATTCGAATGGGGCAGTTGATTGAGGAGGAAGGGTTTTGTAAAAGAATGAAGCTCAGACTTTTTGTAGTTCACAGCCATGCACTCCTATACTCACTCAGAGTGGGATTATGTTTTTCCCCTGAGGTATAAGTTTTTAGGCGATTAGCTTAAGGTTCAGGTTCAAAGGGGTTATTTCTTTCCTTTTTTTTTTTTAAGTTAATTAATTAATTTATTTTTGGCTGCGTTGGGTCTTGGTTGCTGCGCGCAGGCTTGCTCTAGTTGTGGCGAGTGGGGGCTACTCTTCGTTGCGGTGCATGGGCTTCTCATTGCGGTGTCTTCTCTTGTTGCGGAGCACGGGCTCTAGGCACGTGGGCTCAGTAGTTGTGGCACGCGGGCTCAGTAGTTGTGGCTCACGGGCTCTAGAACGCAGGCTCAGTAGTTGTGGCGCACAGGCTTAGTTGCTCCGCGGCATGTGAGATCTTCCCAGACCAGGGCTCCGAACCCGTGTCCCCTGCATTGGCAGGTGGATTCCCAACCACTGCGCCACCAGGGAAGTCCCTCCTTGCTTTTTGATGTATTTCTTTTTTTTAATTTTTATTTTTTTATTGAAGTATAGTTGATTTATAAGGTTTCTGGTGTACAGCAAGGAAATGCAGTTTTACATATATATATATATATTCTTTTTCAGATTCTTTTCCATTATAGGTTATTACAAGATATTGAATATCGTTCCCTGTGCTATACAGTAGGTCCTTGTTGATATATTTCTTACTTATTCACACTAATGGAAAAAGGAAATTTTTATCCTTAAAAAACATCTTGGACTTTTGTGTGAGATATACCTTTCGTCTACTGATCTTAGAGTTAGTAATTAGCAGTAATATGTAATTAGTTTATATTTACTTAGGAAGCTAGATGTGAAATTTGTCCTCTTTGTATAAAAGTCCACCAGGGATAATCACAAAATGAAAAGAGAGATATGTGAATGCTTGGAAAGGGGTGTGTGTGTGTGTATGTGTGTCCCCAGCACTGTTACACCATTATTATTGCTCTGTTTTTTTTAATGATTAAAGGGCTTTAGTAGATAACATTGTTCAGGACTTATTTCCAGTTATTCTAGTTAGAAATATTTTTTCCTTATCAGTCAACATGACTTTTTTCCTTTGCTGTTTCCTTTTCTTCCAGACAGAACAAAGGTTTATAACAAACTGAAAACCTGTGACCCTCACATGAATGTTTATCTCAAAGAAGACATTCCTGCCAGGTTTCATTACCAACATAATGATCGAATTCAACCTATTATTTTGGTTGCTGATGAAGGCTGGACAATTGTGCTAAATAAATCATCACCAAAATGTAAGTATTTATTTAGAATTTTTCTTTTGTATCCTAGGGATAAATCACACGTTGTGACATTGTTCCATAACAGGATACTTTGATTTAGAGATGTTCACACAGTATAATTAGTTTGATTTTCAACTAGGTGATTCTCAGGTTTTCATCTGAGAGCAATTTTTAGAAACCACAGTTTCATCCTTAGAATAGAAGGTTGGGTCATCTTAAGGGTGAAGGAGTAGTTTTACTTTTCTACAAAAACTGCAGTTACTGTCAGTAACTTTCAAGGCTGGTTCTCTTGATTTGTAAAAATAAGAGAGTAGTAAAGAAACAAAATAAAAGAGAGAGAAGTCAAGAAACAAGGTAAAGGGGGAGAGATTAGCTAGTTCAAATTATTTTTTCTTTTTCTGTGTTAAAAAAAAAAAAAATTTGTCCAAGTAACCTTAAGTCTTTCCCCAGTGATGAAATTGTTTACCTGAGTGCTACAGCTAGTTAGAACACTGGGAAAGAACCAGAAAGTATGCAAACAAAAATCGACCAAGTAAACAAAACAGATGGATCAAAATCTCTCCTCAAACTGAAGAAATGTATAGGGGAGAATTACAGGTTTTTACCCATACGGTAAATTCAATTCAAGTACATTTTTCAAAAATCTGATTTTGTAAACCATAGCAGGGGTCAGAAAATTTTTCTGTAAAAAGCCAAATAGTAAATATTTTAGGCTTTGTGGGCCAGCTGGTCTCTGTCTCAACTATTCAATCCTACCTTTATAGTGGGAAAGCAGCCACAGGCAACACGTAAACAAACTGACACGCGGTGTTCCAATGAAGCTTCCTTTACAGAAACAGGCGAAGGGCTAAATTTGGCCAGGTGCTGTAGTCTGCAGATCCCTGATCTATAGCAGTTCAGACGCATCAGGCAAGGATAAGACTGAGGGCCATTAGAGTTTATATATTATTGATATTTATGTTGTAAACTAATTATTGAAAACTTGGAAAATACAGAAAAGTTCAGAAAAGAGAACAAAAACTATCCATAATCCTTCAATACAGAAGTACAGACAGATGTTAATTGTGGGCGTTTTCCTCCTCCTAATCTTTTTCTCTGTTACATACAAATGCATATTTTTATTATTAAATCATATAGTTTATATTATCCACATTATAATCATATTCATTTAATTACTGAAATCATAATACCTATATATATAATGTTATATTGTGCTTTTTATTGTATTGGTCATGTGAATTGTTTTTATTATGAAATATTTCAAACATACGATTAAAGAATATGTAACACTGATACACTCATTACTTAGTCACCTGCACTTCATATGGAAGTAGGAGCTTATTAAATGTAACTGGTCTGCATTAAAAGGCAATATTTTAAAAAATAAAGCGAAAACTTGAGAATCTGGTATTGGAGTGATATCAGGGACCATCAGGTTTCTCTTTGAGTTAGACTTTTACTGGAGTTACAAGCTGGAGTCACCAGGTTAGACTTCCCATTCAAGGCAAGAATCCCTTCTGTTACGTGCTCAGTCCCCTGGCCCTCCAGATGTTGAGGCGTCCATTAGCTGTCAGCAGACCAGTGGTGTATTCCACATCCTATGTCTTGTCCGGGAGCAGCTGACATAGGTCAGGCTGCAGGCTCACTTCCTTGCCACTCACTGGCTTTACTCACTTCTGCTCTCCCCGGTTACTCAGGACCCTCAGGCCGACCAGTCGTTTTATCACCGGTGCTGTTTGCAGTGGGCTTGTGCAGACAGTGCTGGACACTGGCAGGTGAAATACGTGGGGCTGGGACTGAGAGAGAAGCACATCAGGCTGAGAGAGAGTTTTAAAGCCTGAGGTCATGACCGATCGGGAAAAGGTAGGGGGAGTGTGTGTGTGAAATAGGGGACATGGCTGACTTGAAGAAAACAGAAAATTTTACTTCCAGCACCTGTTTGGCCCAACTAATCAGAATTTTAATGGGAATTACACTGGCAAGAATCCAGTGTATTTACACTAGAAGCAAGTTATTTTGTAGTAGAAAAGCTGCTCTTATTTACTAACATCATCTTGTTCTTCTCCAGTAGGTGACCATGGTTATGATAATTCTTTGCCTAGTATGAATCCATTTCTAGCTGCCCACGGTCCTGCATTTCACAAAGGCTACCAACACAGCACCATTAACATTGTGGATATTTATCCAATGATGTGCCACATCCTGGGATTAAAGCCACAGCCCAATAATGGAACCTTTGGTCATACTAAGTGTTTGTTAGTGGACCAGTGGTGCATTAATCTCCCAGAAGCCATAGGAATTGTTATCGGTGCGCTCTTGGTCTTAACCACTCTGACCTGCCTCATCATAATCATGCAGAATAGACTCTCTGGACCCCGGCCATTTTCCCGACTTCAGCTACAAGATGATGATGATGATCCTTTAATTGGGTGACATGTGCTGGGGTTTATACAAAGTGGCTGTGATTAGGACACACCCAAGGAATGGTGTTACAACTATGAAAAAGTATGCTTTGAAAGACAAAGAACTTAGACCAAGCATGCTACAATTATTTTGTTTTTCCTTGTGTTTTGTTTTGCAGCATTAGCTAATACAAAAAACTCTGACCATAGAAAAAATTGCTAGTAAATCATTAGTTAACACCAACTGTTTCCCTAACTAGAAAGGTTTTTTTTAAGAAAAATACTGCCTTTGCCTTTTTTTTTTTTTTTTTTTTTTTTTTTTGCAATGAAGATTAGACACATCTTTAGATGAAAATATGCAAAAATTTACTGGGTATGCTTTTTGAATAAATTTTTACATTTGTAAATTATACAACAGAAATCTTTATAAAATGTGTGGATTTTGTGTATCAGGAAGGAAAAGTTTCCTATATTTTTATATGTACCTTTAATAGAGTTTGTATCCCAAGTAAACCCTTGAGGTAGGAAATTCTCTGTGATGGTTAATTAAAATGGATCAAGCAGGCAGAAAAGATCTAGCATATGAAGAAATTATTTTAAGAAAAACTATTATAAAAAACAAGCAAAGACCCCGTGATACAAAGCCTAAGTCTTCTTCACCAGTGTGTCTTTGTTAAGACCCTTAGGCTATTGAAGCCTCAAAAGTTAAACCTTTTGAAGAGTATTGCTAAGAAGAAATTAAGAAAATAGGGAAAAGTGGTTTTCTCACGTTGTACTCAATGCCTTTGTGTAAGTTATTTAGTTGTGTGTATGTACGTGCCAGTGTGTTGCATGTATGGGTGTACAGACTTTGTGTGACTTACAGCAGGTGGTGGGAGGTGAGTGGCCTGGGGGCAGGCTCCCACATCCCCATAGAACCCAGCTCTCAGGAAAGGTTATAATTGCACTTCATTTTCGTGTACTTTCTTCTCACAAGGTAAAATCATAATTTTTAAAAATTCATTAATTTTTGTTACCATTTTTAACTTTCTCATGTTGTTTTTTGTAACCAGAGGTCTCCAGATGCTGCCGAGAAATGTATGACCTGACTACAAATCTGGTTTTGATTGGGTCAGAATGAGGAAAAGAGATTTTTCTATTTACCTTTGGGAATTTTATGCCTTGCTTTTTAGGCTATAGGGTAGCTAAATTTAAAATGGAATTTAGCATTTTTTGATCTTTTACATGAATCATATGTTAAGTGGCTGAATAAACTCTCAGGACTCTTGTTAACCTTCAGTAGCCTGAATGCTGCCTCTGCTTTTTTCTCCCATATTTGGTTCATAGAAATAAACACTCTGCTCATATTTTTTAAAACATACTTGTTCAGAGCGAAGGATTTGTTGTGAATAACTGTTATCCTAGCTTTGCTAAGTGGTACCTTCTAACAATCAGAATTAGTAGGAAGAAACTGAATTATGGCAGACGAGATTCCATCTATTAGAGGAAAAACTGGGTTCAAGAACCATTCATCAGCAGCTGAGGCAAGCAATTAATATTACTAGTGCGATCTTTAAAGTTTTGACAATATAAAATAAACTAGGGAACTGTTTTACAGATACAAAGATAATCTACAGTAAATATGCAGCCCACTTAAATGCTGATTATCTGTGGTGGTCAAGAACAGTGGTGCCAGTCATCAAACATATAATTCATCCTGTGGTCACTGCTGATCTCCTGATCCTGGTATTTGGTGCCTATTGTACTTGGGGTTCTTGAGAAGCATTTCCACACCCTGCATGAATAGTCCATGCATGCAGTCGTAGGTGGCTGTATTAAGAACAGCATAATAAATAAATAAAACCACCAGGACTCATTTTGCTTTTTTGACAGATTTTATTTCTGATGTTTTTGCCTCACATAAAAGTTATCCTAAAGGTTAATAGTTGATCTGAACAAAATAATAGAAAAATTTCTTTCTACTTCCATTTCCATTAAAAAAAAAAAAAAAGGAGGGGAGAACAGTCACATTTAAAGCAGTGAGCATTTTTTTGAAATGTCTAAAATACTAATTGAGGAGAGCTTGGTCTTTGCAGTGGTGTGAGCTTTAGTGGTTGTACTGGCTTGATTGGCAGTTACGAGTTTCAGAAATCGGTCCATAGCATCCAACCTGTGAGTGGATTTTATGGAGGATGGAATAGGAAGGGATGCCCCATCAGTGTCTCAGCCCTTTGAACAGAAGACCTATTTGTCTTGTTCTTTATTCCATTCTCAAAATACTAACTTGAATTAAAATTGTAAATGTTTTATGTATATGTTGATGGGACAAGAAGAGTATTTATTTAATCAAAGAGACGTTTATATATTATTATATTGAACTTTATGTTAATTCAGTTGTATCTTTAAAAATGATCACTTAAAGCCAATGACTCCTCTAGTACACTGAGAAAATATTTCAGTAAAGCCAGCCTTTTTCACTTGGTGTGTATTTTGTTAAATAATTGACTAAGATGCTTCTGTGTTTTCTGGGTGGTAGAAAGTA
The DNA here is from genome assembly GCF_028564815.1 of Eubalaena glacialis. Lineage (NCBI taxonomy): Eukaryota > Metazoa > Chordata > Mammalia > Artiodactyla > Balaenidae > Eubalaena > Eubalaena glacialis. The sequence goes on along the minus strand of NC_083722.1, from coordinate 30,274,465 downwards.
TTTGGCTCCAGGAAAGATTTAACTGTTTATGACAACAATACTCAAAGGTAATAGGAAAACTTTTTAGTAAGTTTGTTAATTCAGTGAGTGAATTCAGAATAAGTACATTTACTTATGTAAATGTTGGGACAGTTCTGCTGCTATTATTAATGTGCAAGTTTTTCTGGTAAACAGCAATAGAATAAAAATTATTTCAATGCTCTGTACCACTGGTTTTGTGTTATTGTTCCATTAAGCTTGGTATAAGAATTGAAAGATACTTGGAACATTAAAGGATTAAAAAAACCTTTGCCTTGTTCTTGGGTATTTCGTTCTCTTGCCCATATCTGTTAAGCTTTAAGGATAATTGCATTTAATACCTTTTACTTGGAGGTTTTTACTTCATTGTGAGTATATAAAGCTACAAATGAAGGACAAAGATGAGATGGGAAATGTGTATTTATTGTAAATTCCTAAAATACTATGTAAATAAATGACATGAGTGTGCTTTAAAGAAATTTGTGTGTAGTGCCTTAAGTTAAATATATTTTGACCATATTGTTTGAATTCATAGTTATGACTTTGTTATGATTTTAAAAATTTTATGTGAATAAAATCTACCAAAACATTTTAACCATAATTATTCAATATACAATGTGATGTCATTGATGACTTTTTAATTTGTCACCTTCTCGCAAAATATACATCCTGTGATAGATGTTGACATGACTTAGTAATACTGCAAAATCCACCTAGGCATTCATTACAATTTTTTTTAAACCAGGATTAAGTTTGTAACATTTAACCAAATTTTTAAAGCAGTGTATAAATATGCAATCCAACATAAGGACATCACTGGAAAGAAAGCCAAGATAAATTTTGCAGAGTTTCTAGAACTATAATTTATTGACTTACAGTAGACAGGAAGAAGTTTGAAAAAAGGTGATTACAAAACACTTGGGGTGAGGGCGGGATTACATTATTTAAACTTTGTTTTGTACATAGCCAGAGTATTTAATGTCTTTTCTAATATAGATTCAACAAAGTTTCCTCTAATAGAGCAGTGATTAATTTCCTATTTTGACATTCATTGAATACTTCTAGGAACTGTGGGAAAACAAAAAAAAAGGCACTTTACTTTGGAAGAGAGTTCTGTAGCATTTCAAAAGTGGTAAAACTTTATACTAACAGATTACTTGTGTCTACTCATGGTTTAACTCCTGGCCTAAGATCCTTGGATCCAGAACCATTTCCTAGGCCCTGTGCTTCCTGAAGTTTGGATGCCAGATTTACTGAATAAAATTGATTCCAATAGAGAAAGAAAATTAAAACCAATTTCTTAATTAAAGATTGAGAAAGTTATAAACTATTCTACAAAAAAGTTTCAGGCCCCCAAAGCAATGATGTTTTTTAGTGCCCCTTGGTTGGGTTTGATTATCCCTGTTATACTTGCTTCATTAAACTAGCGTTGTAGAAAAAAATGCATGAGTTTTTGAGGTGAATATAACATTGATATCAAACCTGATAAAAACAGCATTAAAAAAAGAAAACTATAGATTTTCTAGAAATAGGTTCTTGTAAGAAACTGAAACTAATAATAGAATCGATCCTAATTTTACTTAAGAGGACAGAAAGCATTTTGAAAAGCAATTTTCAACTTAAATAGCAGGTGGCAAAGGGAGAAGAAATTGCAAAATACATGCTGAACAAGAAAAATCGTATCAACTAATCAACTTCAAAATAGCCGACAGAGGGTGTAAAGCAAACATGTCAGTGTTGTGAGGGGGGGATTCCATTGCTCGGAACTTTTAAAAGTTCTTACTTACAGTTAGGAAGATTAGCTGGTCTACATGTTATTTCTATGTGCTAATTTGTGTTGACTGCATACAAAGTTTGACCACAGACATGCAGATAAAACCAAAACAACAATGAAACTATCGAAAAATGATGAGTGACTAGATATTTCCCCAGCAAAGTTTAAAATTTTATTTTCCTTCAGGTAAACTCTCCTGCTGATATTTTACAGGAAAATAAGTACCTGTAGATAAAGGAAACCATTCAATAATCAAATCTTCATATCAGAATTTTAATGATTTCATCAGTGTTACAGAATCTACTCTCTTCTTACTACTAAGGTAATAGCACCCTCTAAAATGAATTTAATGCAACAATTAGTTTAAATATACAGATAGCACTTGAATAATAATGCTTTTAAATAGACCAATTTCATCTTTCAGTCATTAGATTGGCATCTCAATAACGCAGATAAGTTCATCGCTACAAAGCAAGCCAACACGAGTGGTCACACGTAAAATGTCTAATCCAGAGTTCAGACCTCTTGAGGAGTTTGGTATCTACCATCTCACTTCTCAGCTTTTTAATCTATAGTACATTTCCAGCGATTCCATTCTATCCCATTTAGAGGTTGTATTAATGACATGAGAATTAAGTGCTAACATTGTTTACTGGTATCATCATTTAAAAATAATTCATTCACCTGATTTTAGGAAGCACTTCAATTATATTTTTCACTATGCCACTTTTGTTCTTTACATCTAGTTTATCCTTTCTGGAATACCTTTACCACTTTACCTACTTTTAGCGAGTTGGTGCATGAATATACACAAAATCAGTATTTTCTATGGGCCACGTGTCTATAAACTGGTTTCTATTTTCTTCAAGGAAAGCTATTCTTTCCAGGGCTTCCTCTTTCCTCTAAGAAACCATAGGTAACGCTACCCTCTCCCTAACCAGCTTACTTAAGAGATCTAAGGCACAGCTTTCCATGATGGGATTGGGGAGCTGAGATGACCAGGCAGGTGAAAAAACCTACCCAGGAGGTAAAGTCTATTTGTGAACCTGGATTCATCTTTGATTCCACTGAGCATTTGGTGAGTGGATATTCAGATATTTCAGGAAACAAGGCTATAATCTCAGCTCCTCTTGTTTCAATCACCTGTTACCTCTAGGAGTTTCACTATTTTTTGCCACCAGGCACCCTTTAGCATTGTCCTGGGTACATTGCAAACAACAATGGTCCTGCCTAATTTTTTTCCCCAAGTTTCTGTCTAATTTTTTTTCCCCCAAGCTCTACACGGTTCTTTTCAAGGATTGCGTGGCCTACATTTTCCCTAACGTAGTTTGTGCTCTCTTGCAATTCTGGACCTTCAAATGCTGAAATCTAAAAGATGCTTGTGCTCTGTCACTACAGATTACCAGAAAGAAAACATTGTTTTATCTAATCTGATTTTTTAATGCGATTAATAGTGATTTAGTTTTCAAGGAAGCAAATAATTACAGAGCAAGAGAAGATATTGCTGAGATGGTGCCTGATGCCTTCTACTCAGACGAGTGCTAGACTCGAGAGGAAAGAAATGTATATTCATGGTGTCTTATTTTTTTTTTTCAAGCCTACAGAGTAGAGGTCTCATGGTGTCTTACTATTAAAATCAGAGTAAAATGACTAATCAGGAAACAGCAATAATGAATTTCACGATGGAAACAACATACCTGGAATGAATCCGTCAGTATTTGGATCTCTTTTTTGGGGGAAAAATAAAATGAAAACCCATGTCCATTGGAAAGAAATATGACAAGGAGTGCCCACAGATGCACCCTGCTGTTGGGAATGCATCTCTCCAAAATTCAATGTTCCAAGGTCATCACATTTCATTTTCAACGGTTTTCACTTTCTTCATGTTCTCCCAATTTAAGAAGATAGATAGATTTCTACAGTATTCAGGAATTATTAGAAATTTCATTCCGTTTGAACAAGGAATAACAGGTATTCTGGGACATGGGTGCAAAAGTTGGCTTTTTCAACCGAGTTATCAGACGTAATTGTCAATAAAGTGCATTTCACATAAACGTACCCATTAGGAGAGTAATTTAAAGTGCAATATGTAAAGTACTTCAAATAGTGCAAAGTTGTTAAATATAATACATTGTATGTGCCAAATCCAAATAAAGCAGGATCTTACCTACCAGAAGCCAGAGAGGACAATGGAAACATACTTCCCCATCTTTCATCCTTTGCAGGTATGTGTATTTTGGTCCATGTGCATGGTGTGCATGAGTGTGTGTGTGTGTGTATGACTGCCTCTGCATACGTACGTAACTGCTTAATGGTCTGTGCAAATGTTTGAAGCTGGTTTCCTAGAATTTGGAACCTTTAAACACTGACATAACTATGCAATCTCCACATCAAAGGAGCATTAGGCTTGTAATAATGGTTGAGATATTTCAGCCTGAAAATCTGGTAAGGCAGGTATTTGACTGCGAATTAAATGTTTAATGAAAATGATTAAAAACACAATAACTATAGTGCTACCGAGAGAGACCCCTATGAAATAAGCGTACGGCTCCTCTTGTTCATTTTCTCTTGGTTTGACACTACCATGGAAGAGAGGAGGGCTCTGTGTATGAGGACTCGCTCTTGGAGTTGGTGAACTCAGCAGATCCTGGACGTTCCTGAGTGATCCGTTGTGTGGCACTGCAGTGATATTGAGGAGGTGGCAGAGCAGGGGGTACAGATCTGTTGAGTTCATGGCTTCTTTTGTGAAATTCTTTCGGAAGGCAGGACCGTGGGCTAAAAATATGGGATGCATTTCTGCTAATGCATTATCATAACCGTGGTTGCCTACTGTGAAGATAAAATGCATGAACAAGTTAGCCAACCAGATGGTATTAAAATGGAAATAATTGTATCATCAAATTGTGAACTTAAATGCAAATGTTATCTACTTGGACTTTTAAATAAAAGGGTCTTTTACAAATAATCTCTGCTGTTGTCAACACCACCATTCACTTCAGGAAACGAAAAGTCAAATGATCACAAATCTTTCTCTCCAGGCAACACTACCTTCAGTAGCACAGGAAGAAGGGGAAACAGCAAAGCTGAGGCAAGTCAGGGGAACATGAAAGTGATATTTTTTTTCGTGGCAGGTAAACTAATATTCAACACATCCTTGTTAGGTACCTACTATGTTCCAGCTTGTTCTAAAGATAAAGGGATAAAGGTGCTCTTAGTCATGAAGCCAATAAATTCATAAGTACCAATAAAAGGAGGAAAATAATAAAGGAAAACAAAAGACACCACAAAAATCAAACTTCTAGTTACAGTTACGATCTGCTATCAAAAAAGTCAGGACTTGTAGGTAAAATCTTGACTTTGGTGGTTCAGATCAGGATCCAACTTAGCGTTGCATGCTTTCGTGCGGCTACAAAGAAGTAAAAACTTTAGGAGTCTCCTGACTTATCAAGTCAGACGATGATACAAAAATGAAGGATGAAAACTCCTGCATAATAAAAGCTGCCTTTTATTTTTATTATGTTTTTGAATTTTTGAATTTTATTTTATTTATTTTTTTATACAGCAGGTTCTTATTAGTCATCCATTTTATACATATTAGTGTATATATGTCAATCCCAATCTCCCAATTCATCCTACCACCCCCCCACCCTCCCCCCCCCCGCCCGCCGCTTTCCCCCCTTGGTGTCCATACGTTTGTTCTCTACATCTGTGTCTCTATTTCTGCCAAAAGCTGCCTTTTAAAGGCATGTGCGTCTAGCATAATATCAGGGTGCTACTGCTGATGAGACCGCAACCAAAGAAAACTGAAAGGCTTTATTTTTAAAGGTGGTGAGAAGGACTAGCAAATTAGCCTCTACTGCTTGTGTTTGCTACCGGGAAATATGCAATGAGAACACAGCATTGCAAAAAAGAAAATCCTAAATTAATTCCCCTGAGAGTCATCTCCTCAAAGTAATTCCAAATCTGCCTGGCAAAATCCACCTAAAGAAGTCATTCTTAGTGCCATGATTCTTTCGAGTTTATTATTCAAGTGAAAATAACGCTGGATTTATGAATCACTAGGAATCATCTGACGGGACTGTGCTATTCTAGTTAATTAATCGATAGTAACCTTGGGAAATGTGCCATTATATAATTTGTAATTGATGGGATGACTGCTGTGCTCATGTCTATGAAAAGTTGGATCTAGAGTCTAATCATGAAGGCAAAGATCAATCATATCACACTTCTTACTAGAAAATCAGATTTGAAGTGAACTCATTATGACTTAGAAAACTTTTCCCATGAAGAGGGACTTTGTTTCATAGTGGTAGCCCCTACAATAAATGCTGGATCCAGTAGACAGTATTTAGTAATGGATGCCTAAGGGCAGAGGTTCTCAAACTTGAATCTCAAACTTGAGACCCCGGGGTAGGGGGATGGGTGCAGGTAAAAACACAGATCGCTGGGCTCTACCCTCACAGTTTCTAGTTCAGTAGATCTGGGTTGGGCCCAAGAATCTGCATTTCTAACAAGTTCCCAGGTGATTTGGATGCTGCTGGTCCAGGGAACACACTCTGAGAACCACTGCTTTTGGACATTAGGGCTGAATTCTCTGATAGAACTCAGGCTGAGAAGGACTGTAGTAGCCAGTACTTAATTATTTGTTGAATAAATAATTATGTTGAACATCATGTAACAGAAATAGGAGCACTATTAAGGTTTTCTGCTCAAAATAGGTGTGACTCATCTAGTATGTGTAGTTCACCAAACCAAAATTTCAAGAGAGCCACTTACATTTATGTTAATTGTAAATTGTAATTCAATCTCCTCAGAGATAGCAGCTCTTTTTTGAGCAACCCCTCTAACATAAGAGCTACCTGCACAATACATGAAAACCTGAACATATAAAGGTGGCAACTATTCTCCTGGCCAAGGAAATTACTTTTAAAGGCCTTCTTAAAACAGCTCTCCTGGCCTGATTAAATATTGGTTTACAGATTATTATCTATATGTAAAACCTGTTTTCAGGACCAGAACCCATGTACCTGTATGCATCTGCCAATATGACTTACATATGCTCTACAAATGCCATGGCCAGGCAACTGCTTTTCTCTTTATCAATAAACATGATGGGAACCCAATTCTAGCTAAAGGGACATTTTGTTCATCTCTTATATGTATCAAGGACCAGTGCCTAAAAGAACATTTCTATATAGTGTTGACACCATGTGCTTGCTTCAACATTCAAGTAACAGAATGGAAACAACTCCCAGTGAATTGATTGGTAGTGCATGTTAATATCTCTATCAGCTGGGAAAGTGGAACCCATCCAAGAGAGAGAATTTCAGATGGGGGCTAGTTACAAAAGTGCTGAAGCTCAGAAGCAAACATGGGATGGCAAGGTTACCCAGTGAGTAGAACAGTGGGAACCTCCCATGGTCCCCAGGGCTGGAGGGACAGAAGGAAGAAGTAGTGTCCCCAGAACCCCAAAGCCAGGACTACCCAGTAGGCACTGAGGCCATAGAGCAGGAAGTCGTCCAGAGCTGGGATCACAGAGGACATGAAGTCACTGTTAGAGACACAGCCTGGGGCAGAGAGAGTGGGGGGAAAATACCCTGGCTTTCTCCCAAACTCCAGCCTTCCACACTCCTGCAAAGGTCCTCTATTGGCCAAACTGAACCAGAAACCAGTTCGCAAAGGAGCCTGGGAAATTTAGTCTGTAGGGATCTGTCACTGCTGATACAAAGCAGAGCTGGGTAAGGGCGGGGAGTTTGAGAGCAAATATGCAAATAACAGGCAAAATAAAAATGAGTGAAATCCTGTGGATGACTTTTCCATTTGACTAACTTGTTAAAAGCTATATGAGAAGGGAAAACTACACTTAAGGATAGCAGGGGGACCTCCCTGGTGGTCCAGTGGTTAAGACTCTGCGCTTCCAGTGCAGAGGGTGCGGGTTTGATCCCTGGATGGGGAGCTAAGATCCCACAAGCTGCGTGGTGTGGCCAAAAATAAATTTTTAAAAAAAGGATAGCAGGAAGCTCTTTATTTTGCATGCTTTCATTTTAAATAGGATTTACATTATATTCTAAATTTATTCAATGGAAATATCTCCAAAATTATACCACTAGGTATTCATTAGGAAAATATATCTTGATATATTTTTATCCATGCCAATATGCACTTCTTTTCAGAAATGTTTCCAAGGTGTAAAGCAAAGCTGGCCTATATTTGGTAGAGCCAAAAGCGCAAAAGAAACTAGAAAGCTAACAACTGAAAAGAAAAATAGAGATTAAACTCTTGAAAACAGATGCAGAAAATGATTCAATTTATAAAATTCAGTTAGGTTTTCCTCTGGAACATAATGGTTATAATAAGCAGTACAGGGCACTGTGCTTATCTTTGGTCTGAAGGCTTCAAGAGAAGTAAATGTTCCACTTTTAGGAGGTTACCTCATTTTAAAGCCCCAATAAATCTTTATTGGGATCTTTATTGGATCTTTATTTAGCTATTAATGTGTGACACTAGCTAGTTATTCGATCGTAAACGGACTGTTGAATATGGCAGAAACAACTCCCACTTAGCCTCCACTTTAGCAGACAACGATGCAGAACGGGGGGAAATACTATAACATACTCACACAGAAAGTCATCTGACTTATTCCGCAAAATATACCACCCTTCGTCAGCCACTGCGAGAACTGGCTGAATTCGACTGTTGTATTTGTAATGCCATCTTTCTGGAATCTCTTCTTTTTTGTAAACAGTCAGATTAGGATGAGCATGAGCTAGTGCTTCATAGACCTCATCAAATTTGCCTAAAAGAGAAGGATGAGGCGAGGCAGTCAGAACAAGACACTCACTGCTACAGCCAAAGAAACAACCATGGCAACAGAGGTCAATCAACGCAGACATCTTACTGACGTAGACAGCCAGCAAGTGCAAGGTAATGAAGCCTCGCCAGACAATTTAGAACTCCCACCCCCTTTGAGGAAATAATCTTGTGGGGGAAACTGAGAAATAATCTTCTCTTAAAGTAAATTCACCTTAAGAGAAGACATTTTATAGAACCAGAAATCTCTAATCCCTAAAGATTAAATACACACACACACACACACACACAGAGGTACTAATTGGTGGCACAAAGTAAAATGTCAAGGGCACTGCAACATCCAAACAAAACCAAAGAGCTAAGTTCTGGTAGTTCTGAGTACAGAGATAGAGAATCTCAAGACAAGAAAATTCGGTAAGTGGAGGGTGAGGGTTGGTGAAACGTTCTTTGAAACCCTGGAGGCGTTGCAGAAGTACTCCCTGTAACTTCAAACGCAGTAAACCTGGGCAATATCTTTATTCCTTTTCTTGTTTTTCAAATCCATTTGTTGGGGCTTCCTCCCTGCCAACAAGGGAACACCATACCAACTTGATCAGGGGAACTGAAGGGTTAATGCAACTTTCTTAACCACAAAAGATTGCTATTTTGTATTGAATTGATAGAAATGTTTGTGTGCAGCTGCACGTGCCTATTTTAACATTCACTGTTTCTTATGATCCTCTTAATTCCCCTGCGAGGGATCTAACTCTCATTTGTGAGCTCTTCAGCTTTTCAAGATCTGTTTTCTCATTTCATACCTAGACTAACCCCAGGAGGTGATAAAACAAAAGTCAGGAGTGCAAGTCTGAGTCCTGCTCTGCACTTACTTTTTGACCTGGGGATGTTAAACCTTTTGAGCTTGTTCACCTATCTTTAAAACAGAAATAATGAGAGACAGAGTTGGTGTGAGGCTTCGAGGAGAGGTTTGTAAAAAGTTTGAGGTACTGTTACTTCTTCCCCTGTTTACAGATAAGAAAATTAAATCTCAGGACGACCAAAACTCTCTCCTTCCTGTACCCCACTGCTTTCCTATTAAGCAGGTCCTAACTAAGGATCCATTGAAGGCTTTAGGGCTTCCATAAAATCACTGTAACTGCAGGCACATTTTGTATATATCTTCCCATCTCAATTTCTCTGAGAATGGAGGCTGTAGCTTTCACCATATCCAATGACTCCAAAATGGTTAAATGCGACTACCATAAATACATAGAGAGAGCATCAGTTTTAAGATTCTAGCAAAAAGTGAAAAATCAGACTCTGAGAAAAGAGAGTTTGTCTTTTCAGAGACTAAGGATTAAGTCCCAGAATATTACCATGACAAAGGCAAGCACACTTGAAAGACACAGAAACAAAAATCCCCCACTCAATCGCACTGGGCACAGGCAGACCCGGCCCCAGACCACCAGTCTGTTCAGACTTACCTTCTTTGGGCAAGACGGCTGCCACCGGTGATTGGTCAATCAGGGTATAGTGGTCTTTATCCAGATACTGGTCAAGCTCTATGATCCTTTCCTCAGAACACTGCGTCATTCCGTGATCACTTGTGATGATTAGGTTCAGAATGTTCCACAACTTTGCCTTTTTCAGCATTCGTATGAGATACCCTAACTTCTGGTCAATATCTGAAATGACAGGCCCCATGAGTGGGCTGTCTGGTCCCAAATGGTGGCCCATGTCATCAGGTTCTTCCCAATAGAGAAGACCAAGATTGATGGGCTCTTTCGATGTAAACCATTCAATAATTTTGGCAACTCTCTCTTCAAATGAAACGGACTCATTGTAAGGCATATAGTAAGTAGGAAAGCTTTTATGTATTTTGACATCTGTTCCGGGCCACATGGCTGCACCACTCGTATGTCCTGCCCTCTGATTCGTGATCCATATTGGCGTCGCTTCTTCCCAAAACTCAGAATCATAAATGTTCATATTATCCAAGGAGAAAGATTTGTTCAGAACAGGATCAAACATGTCATTTGCCACAATGCCATGATTCTCGGCAAAGAGGCCAGTTACCAAAGTATAATGGTTAGGGTAGGTCTTTGTAATAAAAATATTAGTAACTTGCTTCACATGGACACCATATTTAATAACATGATGAAAATTGGGTGTTGGAACTCTGTATAAGTAATCCCAACGTAATCCATCAAATGAAACTAGTAGAACCTTTGGCTGGTCTGGCTGGAGAGAAAATGTAATTGAAAGTGTCAATGCAGCAAGTATGAAGGACACCCAGAGAAGTTTTGAAGTCATTTTCAAAGTACTTGATCAGTTCAGTGTAAGATAATCTGTTTAAGAAACACATAGAAGTTAATGGCAATAATTTTGTTTTGTATACTTTACCCAAAATGGAGAGGGATGGTGCTTAGTAATCCCAGTTATATCATAAATCACAGCCTGGAAGGATTATGCTGCAGAACTTCGTCTTAAACAAGAGACCTGGGGCTCCCTGTATAAATAAAGCTAAAAATTATATTTGCATTTTAGAAACTGTTTTAGTTTCTAAGAATTTATTGAAACATTCCTCAAAGAAATTATTTAAATAAGCTCCTCAAATATCATTTTAGAAGATGATATAATTTACGTACAACTTTTCAGAAACATTTTCAGGTTGACTCAGACTTCTGACTCCTGGTCAGAAACATTTATACAGTCAAATACCTGTGGGCATATTTATCATTATGGTTAGATGGGCTATAGGAACCTAGCAACAAGCAAATTTGCACTAGCAAATTCAAAAATAATACTTTTTAAAAGTACATGTGTACACCTCTGTTTTTCAAAGGCAAGGCCTTATGTGTGGTCCATCATGGTAAGAGATGTGAGAGATGTCATGAGAGAGAGGAGAAAATAGATTAACTTGGTATCCTGAAGTGACAAAATTTGTGACATTCAAATATATTTGTGAAATGTAATTTGCATTCATGTATTAATAATCAAAGCATAGCCTTCTTTAAGCAAAACAATTAGATTCTGAACTAAGTATAAACTGAAACATAATTCTAAAATTTGATGTTGACCTTCCTAATCTTAAAATTCATCAACATTTAATCTTATCAGTGATGTGTGTAGAAAAGGCACTTCCCAGGATTAAATAATCTCTTGGGATCAAGGTTGTTGTTATTGTCGTTGGTAATCTGTCTATATTTCTAAAAAGCTTTTATTCTATTCAAGAAAGCTAATAAGAGATAATATGAAAAAACAATACATATGTAAATTTGGTCAGTTCCCATTGGGTTTGCAAATCCAGTAAGGATCTTTTGTTCTCTCCCTCTGCTGTCCATTCTTGCATGAAGGTATTTATAAGCCCACCGAAACCTGGATCTAACCGTATTTTGTGCCAAGAAATCTCTTGAGGGACTACCCTGGTGGCGCAGTGGTTAAGAATCCGCCTGCCAATGCAGGGGACACGGGTTCGAGCCCTGGTCCAGGAAGATTCCACATGCTGCAGAGCAGCTAAGCCCGTGCACCACAACTACTGAGCCTCTAGAGCCCGTGAGCCACAACTACTGAAGCCCGCATGCCTACAGCCCGTGCTCCACAACAAGAGAAGCCACTGCAATGAGAAGCCCGCGCACAGCAACAAAGAGTAGCTCCCGCTAGCCGCAACTACAGAAAGCCCACGCACAGCAACAAAGGCTCAACGCGGCCCCAAATTAAATAAATAAATAGATAGATAGATAGATAAATAAATAAATTGATATTAAAAAAAGCAATCGAATTCAGCTTTTGACATCTTCCTAATTTAAATATGCTGAAGACATATTTAAACCTCAAAATTAGACCCTGTCTTGCCTTGCTGTAAGTGCAGGTAAATAAAAACTGCTTGGCATGCTTGCTTTGCTATCAGGGGCAAGAATTCTGTTTTGTTTTTTAATTGATTTCAGCATACCTAGAACTGAAATTGTTGCTTAAACTGAAATTGTTTTAGGTATTGGTCTCCAGACAATGGTTCAAAAATTAAATTTAAAAACTATTTCTCAAACAGCACTAAACTTTCCAAACCTGGAAGGAACGTGAATAATCAGTTCCCATAAGGAACTGCAAATATACTTATTAACATTTCTGGCTAAGAATGGTGATCCTTTTCTCTTTCTCTCCTTCACCTTCCTAACACAAGGAAGGATACTATGAACGAAATACAATTTAAGGCTAAAAAAGAATCAACTACATGAAACATCTGATTTTCCTCTATTTTAATAAATTAATTCAGCAACTGTGGTAAGCAGGAAAGAACTGCTTTCCTGGGACAAACGAAAATAAACAAAGGCTAAGTGTTGCCTCAAGCTTAGGAATGTTTGGTAAGAGGAACCAACATCATCACATCGATGACATAAAGCAACAGACTGGGAAGTGGGGGTAGGGATGGAAGAAGATCTGATTTCTTTCTTCTCCACGCACAAAATGCTGCACTGCGCCGTGGAATCCCTAGCTCTGGGTCCAGATTTCACTGAGCTGCTTTCCAGTACCTCGTCCCCTCCAACCCTTCCCCCACAGACAGCATTGGAAATCTGGAGGGACAGGGCGCCAAGAAACGAGAGGGAGGAAACTGAAGGAGGGGTAGGTGTGTGTAGAGCGAATATACATCAAGAGGAGGGTGATGCATCGCCCCATCTTCTTCACCGGGATTCCATCCTAGCTCCTGGAAGGATCTCGGGGTAGGGTACGTTCCCAATTCGCAAACCTCCCGCCCACCGAGGCTGGCAGATCCCCTAACGTGGGCTCTGTGTATGTGTGCAGTGGAAACGGGTGGGAGGGTAGTTTGGGGGGCCCGCAGGAGGCGGGTGGGTCCCCGGCAGGCCAGCCTCCCACACTCCCGGACTCTTACCCTCGCGGCGATCCGCTCAGTCCGCATCTGCTTGGGGCAATGGGAGGGAGGGCCTGGAGGGGGCTCCCTCCCGCAGACCGGGGGCAATAGCGGGGAGGCGGCGGCGGCAAGGGGCGCCCCCCACGAACCTGCAGTCCCTGACCTTTAAGCCACCTCAGCGCAGAGCACCTGACCAGCACCGCAGGCCCGCCTCAGGCCCCGCCTCTTGGCTCCCATTGGCTACAGCTCCCATTGGCTATGGTTCCTGCTGGGGTGGCGGAGCAAAAGCCGGGCTCCTGGGATCGCTGCCCCGCCTGTCAATCAGCGGGAGCGGGGCGGGCGTTGGGGGGGTTCGGAGGATGGATGGGGCGGGAGCAAGGGGAGGCGTGGACCCGGCCGGGAGGCCCGAGGGCGGGGAGGCGAAGGCGCCGGGCGCTCGCTAAGGTCTTCTTTGTCGGGTCACGAAACCTTTATGCGCTGTGCTTTTTCTAGACGGGCAGTTGTGCCTGTAGTCAGTGATGCAGAGAGATCATAGTGCGCTAGCCCATTTTTTTGTTGTTGTTTTCTTACCACAAATGGGTGGCACCATACCCTGGACTTTACTCTGAGGAACACCTGAGCACCCCAGGATGTCGATAGGACGATGCAAAATCTAATTTAAAAGGATTTAATTTAGTGAGCTCTGCAGCCTCAATGTTTATTGTCCAGGTTTTGGCAATGTCAGGTCTCTGAGGGATCTGCAATAGTGTGGCACCTAAGAATGCACATATTACACCAAGCCGGGTTCCGAATCGGGTTAATTTACACAGGGTGAGAGACTGAACAGCATGGGTGCATCCAGGCGCCAGACTCTGCTCCTAGCTTTGTTTCCAAATGTGCAATAAAGCTATGAACTTCGGGTCTGATGCCTCTTTCAGGAAGTCTTCTTTGGCCTTGTTTCTTCTGCTCCCTTACCACAGTGGATTAATTTTTCAGGTTTTTTTGTAATCAGTGGTATTTTTAGGTCAGAGGGAGTGCAGGCATGTGCACAGTTTGCCAGTTTAATCGCAACTATATTTATCATAAATTGTAGCAGTGACTCTGAGCTCCTCTGAATTTGTCCATCTACAGAATTCCCAGGCCTAATTCTGACCACCATGCAATGGGCAATAGTATCTGCTTGGTTGTCACAACTTAAGCTTCAACAACTTAAGCCGTTAAAATGGAGAGCAAAGCCAGTAGCTCTGGGTCCCCTCCAGGGCTCACCTTCCCTGTCTGGTATACTGGGACTGTAAAATGAATAGACAGTCCTGCTGATATTTAATTAAATGAGGCAAACATTTTGGTCCTTGTTTTTTCTCTTTCTCTCAACTTCTCATAGAGAGACAGTCCCTGCCCCAAAGGCTTCCTTCCAAATGCATCATACCATCCCCAGGGGTGTCTGGGCCCTCTTCCATGGCCTTTTATTTGTAGTGACTTGAGTTTATGGTTTTCCACGTGTGGGATGGGGATTAAGAGGGAAGCTGGTGTCTCTGTTTACCCAGACCCAGTGACAATGATGTTGTACAGGTTGTTCCAAGTCTCCAGAGCCCTGTCCATTGAAATTGCCCCAACTTGGAACGGGGTGACCCAGGATTATGTCTTTGTCCCCCTAGAATAAGCTCCCCTATGTTCTCCCAAAACAGTCAGAGAACAGCATATGCTGATTAGAGAGCAGAGTAGTGAAAACAGGCCTGTCTGTTACATGGATCGCTGAGCATTGTTGGACTCTGTTCAGATGACACTGCCTGGCTCTGCAAACTTTTTATGGAAGACACGATTGTATTCACGACCCACCCCTGTGAAACAGGCATGGTGCAGCTGTTGACCACAGTGCACAGCACGGAAAACGATGCATGAGGGGGCCAGCGAGTGCCAGAGACACTGCCCAGATCCCCATATAATGACATCTAGTGTCAGCTGGCAGGCTTATTATATAACTTATGTCTCTAATGGTAAAAATAATCTGGCTTACATAGTACAGCTACAGGAGTGATTGTAAAAACATGGAATCCCTGCTTCCACATCTGTACCAGCCCTTCTGTCTTCCCTGTTACCTTGATTTCTGTCCAAATGCAATCACTACTCAGCCAGTTATGGTCGCCTAAGCCACAACCTGTTGACTGTAGCTATTCCTTTGTTTTATATTATTGAATTAATATATGTAATCATTGAGCTAGTAATATTTTTCTGAATAATGGTGTAACCGAAGAATCAACTTCTTTCATGGGTTTTGGGCTGGAGATGGGGGTCCCTCTGCCTGTCTAATAGGGGTTGGAGAGCTGAATTATTTTCTTCCTCAGGAGCTGGAAGAGGTTTGTGGTAAAACTGGAATAGGATCTTTTTTTTTTTAATGAAATAGCCAAGACTGGCTCTGCCACAGATGTTTTGTTTTCAAAACTAGTCTATACCATGTGGTAGGGAAAATGAGCAAATTATTTCACAGTTTTAAAAATCTTTAAGGTTGTAATATATTCCACCACAACAACTAAAATAAACAAAGTCTATCCCTTAATCCTTTATAGAACATTCTGCAAAATATGGGTCTCACATATTGAACATCCATAGATTAGGAACCATCAGGATTCTCGTTCTGGACAGAGCTTAATTTTTTTTATTTTTTTTTTTTTGATTGACGTATAGTTGATTGACAATGTTTCAGGTGTACAGCAAAGTGATTCAGTCATATATATATATGTGTATATAAATATACCTTTTCAGATTCTTGTCCATTATAGGTTATTACAAGATATTGAATGTACTTCCTTGTGCTATACAGTAGGTCCATGTTGTTTATCTATTTTATGTATAATAATGTGTATCTGTTAATCCCAAATTCCTAATTTATCCCTTCCCCTCCCCCCCAGGACTGACCTTAATTCTTGATAAATAGTAGGTCTCCACTAATTTGGACTCATTAGCAGAAGTTCAACCCAATGAGTGAAAAGTTAAATTACAGATTATTCAAAGATTTAGTCCAAGTAATTTTATGCCTATTAGTAATTTAGGCTGCTAATGATATCTTTGTACTAATTAGAACTATATTTTCACACAAACAATTAGTATGTTTTATTCTCAGAAAGCTTTATGTCAGTCAAATATAACTGTATAAACTTCTTTGCATTACTGGATTTTGCAAATTGTATCCACAGTATATTATTTTCCTAGGGCTACTGGAACAAAGCACCACAAACTGGGTGGCTTAAGTCAACAGAAATTTATTCTCTTACAGCTTTGGAGGCTTGAAGTCTGAAATCAAGATGTCGGCAGGGCCACCCTCCCTCCAGAGGCTCTAAGGAAGAATCCTGCCTTGTCTCTTCCAGCTTCCGGTGGTTCTGGTGTTCCTGGGCCTGTTGCAGCTCCAATCACTGCCCCCCTTGTCACATGGTGTCCTCCTCTGTATGTCTCTGTGTCTCCACATGGCCTTGTATGAGGACACCAGCCATTGGAATAAGGCCCTCTTTAATCTAGTAAGACTTCATCTAAATTTAACTAGTTACAGCTGCAAAGATCCTATTTGCAAATAAGGTCATATTCTGAGGTTCCAGGAGAATGTGAATTTGGAGGGTTGAACGCTATTCAACCCAGTATATGTGGCTAGCAGAATGTTTAATTTTACGGCTCATCCTAGATCCAAAGTCCATGAATTATGATTAAAATGGCTCAAATCAAGGAAACTGACAACATCTATTGCTGATGAGGATGCAGAGCAACTGCAACTATGATACATTGCTGGTGGGAATGGTACAGCCATTCTGGAAAAGTTTCATAGAAAGTTAAATGTGCACTTATATAACCGAGGAATCCCACTCCAAGAGAAATGAAGATATCCACTCAAAAAGTTATAAGCAAAGTTTAATAGCTTTATTCATTATTAAAAGCTAGAAACAACCCAAAGGTCCTCAACAGTGCATAGATACACAAAATTCTGGTATATCCATAAATGGAAGACTATTCATCAATAAGAAGGAATGAAGTACTGATACATGCAACAACCTGGATGAGTCTCCAAAGCATTTTGCTGAATGAAAGAATCCAGATACAAATGGCTATGTACTGTATGATTCCATTTATATGACCTTCTAGAGAAGGCAAAACAATAGGGACAGAAATTAGATTGGTGTTTTTCAAGGGCCGGTCGTGAAGGGAGGGGATTGGCTACAAAGGGCCACAAGGGAACTTTCTGACGTGAGGGACTTTTGATTGTGATGGTGGTTACATGACTGTCTAAGTTTGTCAAAATCCAGAGCACTATATACCTGAAAATATTGAATTTTACTATATGTAAATTATACCTCAATAAACAACAGTAACAAAAAACTAACCCCTGCTTTGTGATCTTCCCCCACGAAGTTCATGAATTAGGCCTAGTGGAGACTGACTTTTAGTGGTCACGTTTCTGTGTGTAGCAGTGAGCCGATCAGCTCAGTCTACAGCATATAAGAACTTGAACTTGCAAGTCTAGGGACTCCTTGGGGCCCCTGCTCTGCTGCTTTTCATGTTCTTTCACTTTATGAAGCGAAGTCTGGAAACCATACAGCAAAGAAAGGATTATTTTCTAGGCTAGAACTGAATGTCATTTGTTGAATAACCAAATCAGTTTAGGATGTGCTAATGCAGGCAGGAGGGACAGTTGTCTTTTGGTATCTGGTTTGAGGTCTGTCTTGAAACAAGAAGTTCTCAGAAGAAGCCAAATACAAAACTGCACGCGTGTTTGTGGTGTACGGGGTGAAAACATTTAGTCAAAACCACATTCTCAGCTCTTCGTGGAGAATACAACCCTCAGAAGCCTCTAAGTAGTACTTGGTTTAACCTCACCATTTATTTTGAAAAGCATTAGCTTATCATGGGAATTGTAATTCTGCAGATTTACTCAGTGTGGGAGGACCTAAACATATTGTCCTCCTTCCAGACCAAAAAGACACTCTAGGTATTTATATTTAAAATGTACATATAAACATCCTTTGCAACTATTATGTAGTTTGAGTATGCCCTGGGTTCTTTTGTCAGTATTACAGTTTATGAATAGACAAAGCAGGTAGAAATTGCTTTTACGGCTTCATGCTTTCTTGGCGTGGAAGAGTAGGGAAAACCATGGGAGGGTTCTCCCTGCCCCATTCCCCGATGGCTACAATTTTATAATTGGAAAGTCATCTCTTTGTGTTAAGGCTTTTCTTGCAGGCGTGATGCCAATCCACCTCTGTTAGCCATTGGCTTACACACGTGTGTGACTAAGTCTGATTCACTCAGAGGAGCATAGTTTGTAGGAGGGAAAGGCCCTTAGAGGAATGGGTCAGTAGGATGGGCATTTTCTTTTGAAAGGCGAGTAAATAGACTGGTCACCCTTGTGTGCATGAATTAAAATTAGTATCTTTTTCTTTTAATTTGTCTTATGTCAATTTTATTATTAGTCTGGCCACACAACTCACGAAGCGTAGAGGGGATAATCTCCCCTCCACACAGCACCATGCCTTTTGTGTGTCCTTCTCTCTCTGTCACGTGACTCTCCTGTGAAGCTCTTTATGTTGCCCTGTACTCTTTGAAGAACAATTTTGCCAACTCTCATGATTAAGGGCATCTCATGACGTTTAATTTCCTCTGTGGGATCTTAGCATTATCGGGTAGAATAGCCAGTGATGTGTTTTGCATCCCACAGCTGGCGAGAGAAATTCCTATTTTTTTCATAAATGATGTTAGATGAGCCCTCTGGCCTTCTAGATCATGGCTGCGTGACTATATTGGGAGCACTGTTTATACTCAGATCATGAATTATCTTCCTCGATATAAGAATGGGCAGAAAAAATAAGCAGGACCAACTTTATGTCAGGAGTCTCACATCTTCTATCTGTTTGTAATTTAACTGAGGAATTCGAGGGGCCATACGTTAGACTCATTATCTGATGTTCATTGCATCAGCGTTAGAAAGGGAAGGGATCTGTCCCTGGAGAAAGATAGGGATGAAGTCAGGAAGTAAGTAATGCTCACACATAAAAAGGGCTGAGTTAGCCAGTGCAGTCACTGGCTCAATAAAGTATATAGGAAACCCCATGGGTATCATCTGGCAGGAGTGAATAAAGAGACTGGCAACGATGACTGTGGGTATTTGAATTGAACATGACGTGGGGAAAGTAGACTGCTACTATATCTCCCCTACTATATCTTGGACAGCTTGTGAGCATGCATGGTCTAAAAAAAAGTACAACCGCAGCATAAACTCACCAAGGGGGCCCGGATAATCCCCCAGAGTGACCTGACTGTGCTCCAATCACTGCATTCCATCCCCATTCCTCCACACGGATAGTATTTTAGGACCTGGAAATGTAATTTGCCGTGGAATTTGATAAGATCCTGCTGGAGAAACCTGTTCATTGATTTAGTCATGATAGAAAGTTGGTATCAAACACTTACTTAAGCCGTTTCCCTCTATTAATTTCTTTAGTTCTCACAATGGCCCAGTGAGGTGGGTACTATTATTATTCCTCATTTTATGTATGAGGACCCTGGCCCAGAGAGATTAAACAATTTACCTAGTTCACACAGCTCGGTGTTGTCAGAGCTGAGATTTGACCCTAAGAAGTTTGGCTCTAAAGTATACACTCTTAATTCTATACTGTCTCCAATATATCCTAAGATCCTAATAGCACAATGATAATTAATTTTTTGCACAAAGATAATTTGCAAAGTAGTTCACTGGCTTGCCTTTTTAAGTCACTACTTTTGGCATTTCCTTTAAGTCTATTTATAGTTAATTTTTTTTTTCTTTCTTGAAATGATCAGTTCTCAACTTAGCAATACCACAGGGACGAATGTAGGAATCTCATAGTCTCACTGGTACATATTTAACTTGGACTTATCACTTATGGCAAAAGATTAAATATACCAAAGAGCAAGATACATTTTCTGTTGTCAAGCCATGCAATCTAGTGAAAGGAAAATCGAGAAAAAAGAACCCCAACCCCTTCTACAACATTTCCCCCTATTCTTGGACAAGCATGGTACTTCCAAAAAGCAATAATATTCACAGCTATAGATGAAACAGCTGAGGTGAGAAATCTAGTCTGGACACTTCTCTGTCTACTCTTTGCCTGGCTACCTCCCCTAAATTTTTAAAGACCAAGGTCATAAGTACCTTCCTCCAGGACACCCACCCTTTTGCAGCCCTGCCTGGTTATGTGCCCCCATGTACCCAAGAGGGCCCTGCGTTCCTCAGCCATTGCACTTGTAATTGTTGGTTAATGTTCCAGGTGGCTGAGACGGGGCCTGATGACTTGTGTGTGCCTGATCACTGCAATAAAAGTTTACTGAATGAATGGATGAGTGAATGAGGAGGAAAGGAGTGTTGAGAGATCCAGAGGTAAGTTTGGGTTCTAAACTTTGATGTCTTCTGAGAACAATGACTGTGCCTCAGCGACAGCACCAGGCCGGACACATTAGTCTTGTTCAATGCTCTGAATTCACTGTCCTTTAATATTTGAGGATGAAACTGTTCACCATGTTAAACAAGACTTGTATAAGAATGGTTTGTCACTTTCAGCCACCATGTATTCATAACAGCTTTTCTATCAACTCATTTTATTTTTAGTGGAAATATCTGGAGTGTTTTTCTAAGATACGAGATTAGCGTGTTCAACAGAATGAATAGAGCAAAGAACAACTTATGTTTGGATTATAATGAATAGCCCAGCTGATCCTGTGTAGGGTCCCTGTGGGGAACTAGTGGGAGGGGAGATTAGGAAGACAGTTGTGGAAAGCCCTAAAGCCGGCCAGGCTAAGTAGTTTGCACTCTGTCCTGTAGGCAAAGGGAAACCATAGAAGACTTTTAAGTTATGAAATAACAAAGATGCATATTTACTATCAGAGCGATTTTTAAAAGGAAGCTTAAATGAGTCTAATATTTGTTTGAAATATATCTTTAAGCCACTGGACTTGGGGCTTTATTGGTAATCACAGATTTGTTTACCCCAAGTAGTATCTCAGTGCCTGGAATGTTGTAGTAACTCAATAAGTATGAATGCATGACTGACATCAGAAAATTAGTCACCACAAAAAATAAATCCAAGGAATAATGTTACAAGTGTTTTTAGATCAAAAAGATAGACCAAATAGAAAATGTAACCTCAGCTGAACAATCTGAAGATGACTAGATTAGTGATCTATCATGCCAGGAGAAAAAGGACACATTGGAGCAGGGGTCAGCAAGCATTTTCTGTAAAAAGCCAAACAGCAAATAGTAAAGCTTTGCAAGCCATGTAAGATGTCTGCTGCATTTTTTCTCTGTTTAGGTTTTTCGGCGGTTTTTTGTTTTGTTTTTTTGCAATTTTTTCAAAATGTAAAAATATTCTAAGACTGTAGAAAAACAGGCTGCTTGCTGGATTTGATTGCGACCTCTGTTCTAGGGATTTGGGCCACTAATAAAATTATTCCTGACCTCCCTTTTTTTAAACATAATTATCCATGTTCTTTTATTTTAACGGGTCACAGAAAATTCAAATTTTATATTAACCATGTAGTCTTACTGAAACCCAACAGTAGTGACCTTATGAAAACCCAATAACCTCGGGGACAGAATCTCAAATAGGAAACAAGGACGCAAGAGAAATGTCAGTCTTTTTAAGGTCTTTGTAAAGAAGGGGGAGAAGGAGACAGAGAAGGCAGGAAAAAGAAAAAGCAGCAGCAGAAAGAAAAAACAAATGAGCCCAGGACTATTTACTAAGAGCCCCTGAGTGTTTATTTATAAAAGAAAACAAGGAATTATTCTCTCAGGTTGAATTTTGCCCTGGAAACATATATCCTTGTTCTTCTGACCCTGCCAGAGCAGTCCCATTTTTAGAATCATGGAACGTATTTGCACAGGAAGCTGTTTTATGATGAGACATTTTAAACTCTATTTTGTAAAATCAGCTCTGATTGAAGGTGAATCACGAAAGTCTATAAACCTGCCCCAATAACCAATTCCAATTCCACAACTTAGTTCATAAGAATAGTAGATAGAAAAAGCAACCTAGTCCCTGTCAGAGCCTTTTCTATAAGGAACTGGGTTCATCGATGTCAAATTTTTGGAAGATGCTATAGGTGAGAGAGCAAGTATTTTTGCTAATGACCTTGATGGCCCGTCTTGGATTGACTGTCTACGGAAAGTAAACAAGCAACTTGATGTGCTGCATTTCAAATGTATCGTGGAGCTGGTCTCTTCTCCTCATCCTATTTTGAGTACCCTAAATACAATTTCTGGATTTGGTTGACCTTTCAGGTGGTGTTGATGCTTTGAAAAATGTTTCCCTGGTCTAAGGACTGAAACAAACAAGAAATGATACAGTGAAGTGAGCCGGAAGGACGCTGAAAACCGTCTTTGAGGAAGAGGGGTGACAGTGCCCCTGAGTGAATTCAAATTTCACGGCCACCACTGGATTCTTACCTAGGTTCAGAAAGTTTTTAGAAGACTCAGATGAAGTCTCTGAAATCATACAGCCTGAAGGACAGACTTTGATAGTCACAAGGAATATGGAAGAAAAAAGTGGAGGAGAAATATTCAGAGAACAAAAAGAATCATCCTGTTTCAAATAGGCTCCATTCTGAACTCGCTCGCCGTAGATGCTGGTGATTCTAACCCTTTTCTTTTATGAATGGCTCACGTGCAGGTGCTTGTATAAATACACAATTGGTCCAGCTGGCCTTTTGCTCTGCTAAGAGAGAAATCATAAAGAAATCCAAGAATCTGACTGCTCATCTATCCTTCAACTATCCAAGCACAGACTATTATTCTAAAATGCCCTTGAACAGTAAGAAGCTATAAAGCCTTATCGTGATAGTTCTTAAGAAAAATCGCAGAGGAATGTTTTAGAGGTGTTGGGGATATGAGTCCTGAACAGAAAGGAAAAATGGAGAGTAAACATAAAATAATAAAAGCAGAAGTTGCAAAAGAGATGCTAGTAATGGTCCCCCAGCTCTGCATCCTCCTTGTCCCATTTGCCCTTTCTCCAGCGGCATCCCAGGATGCTTCATGTTTGTACATTGCACATCTTATATGTGAGTTTTAAATCATGCTGGACTAACAGAGCCAAGTAAACCAGGCTGAGACTTGGCTAAAGATATAGAGGCCAAAGGAAAGACTCACTAGAACTCCACGGGACCGAGGGTGATCTGTCTGGAAGCTATATAAGGCACAGAAAGAGGTCGTTACTCCTGATTTTGGGGAAAATATCCGTTAGGATTTGGACATTGGAATTTATGTAAGTATAAATGTCGTACTTAGTATGTTCCAGATATTTACCCATAACTCAGTAAGTGGACTTCCCTGGTGGCGCAGTGGTTAAGAATCCGCCTGCCAATGCAGGGGACACGGGTTCGAGCCCTGGTCCAGGAAGATCCCACATGCTGTGGAGCAACTAAGCCCGTGCACCACAACTACTGAGCCTGCGCTCTAGAGCCCGCGAGCCACAACTACTGAGCCCGCGTGCCGCAACTACTGAAGCCTGCGCACCTAGAGCCCATGCTCCACAACAAGAGAAGCCACGGCAATGAGAAACCCGCGCACCGCAACGAAGAGTAGCCCCCACTCGCCGCAACTAGAGAAAGCCCGCGCGCAGCAACGAGGACCCAACGCAGCCAAAAAATAAATTAAAAAAAAAAAAAAATAACCCAATAAGTTTTCTCAATTTCTCCATTTACAAATGAGTTAAGTGAAGCACAGAAAGGTTCAGTAACTTGCCCTAAGTCACACAGCTAGTAAGTGACAGAGCCAGAATTTAAACTGTCATGTCCCACCTGGAACCTCAGAGTTGGGATAAAGATTATTTTAAGCTGAAGATATTTGAAATTCAATAGATGCAGAAACAAGTCTTCTCAGAGCTTCCCTTATCTGAACAAAAGCAGAGACTTCTGAGAAATTAGGGCTGCCATAAATTCCCTCTAAGGGGCAACTTCTACTCCCAAAAGTAAACCTACCATAGATCCCTCTTTGGGGTAGATCTGTGGTCTTGAAGAAGACAAAAGACCACTGACACCTGTGCAGACAAACATTCTCACAAACTTTATCTCCTATTTTTCTAAAAACCCATTTGTCTTCCTAAAGATGCCTATTTGTTCTTTCCCTAGAAGCCTTTCTCCCCCTCCCTTTCCTCTGCTAAATTAGGTGTACATATAAGCCTTTAACTGTAACCATTTAACGCAGCAGCTACTTCTTTTCTAGACCCCTGTGTGCAATATGAATCCCGCTTTTCCTCCTGTTGATCTTTTGTCAGCTTAATTGGCAGCCTCCTGTTATTAAAACTAAGAGAGAAGAGAAAAAAGACTTCCCTCCCCTACAAAACCCAGGCATTTTGGCTACAGAATCCACGCTCTAAATCAGGGTTTCTCAACCCCAGCACAATTGACATTTGGACTGGACAGTTCTTTGCTGGGGGCCATGCTGTGCATTGTAGGAAGTTAGCAGCATCCCTGGCCTCTACCCACTAGAGGCCAGTAGCATTCACTGCTCCCCCCACCCCCCCGCTGCCGCAGTTGTGACAACCAAAGATGTCTCCAGACGTTGCTAAATGTCCCCCCGGGTTGAGAAGCTCTGTTCATTATGCTGCCTCTCCTTGCTCTGGTGTCCCATTTTCTGGGAAGCCTTTCCTTTTTTTTTTTTTTGCCGTGCTGCATGGCTTGCAGGATCTCAATTCCCCAATAACCAGACCACGGATTGAACCCAGGCCATGACAGTGAAAGCCCAGAATCCTAACATTAGACCCTCAGGGAACTGGAAAGCCATTCCTGATTCTCCTCTGTCAAGGCTGATATTTATTGAGCTATTACTATGTGCTAGGTGATGCCTAGCTTTTCACATGTACTTGCTTGTTTCCTC
The DNA here is from genome assembly GCF_028564815.1 of Eubalaena glacialis. Taxonomy (NCBI): domain Eukaryota; kingdom Metazoa; phylum Chordata; class Mammalia; order Artiodactyla; family Balaenidae; genus Eubalaena; species Eubalaena glacialis. The sequence continues at coordinate 30,249,160 of NC_083722.1, read as the reverse complement.
CTCACAAGGAAACTGTGTGGTAGGTCTTATTATTACTTGCTTCTATAAACGAGAAAATGAACTCAGCCCAGTTAAGACCCTGCCCAAAGTCACAGGAGCCCTGAAGCTGGGATCCACCCAGGGTCTGTCGCTTTCCAGCACATGTGCTCTGAACCACCCACTGCCTTACATCGCCAGGCCCTGTTTAGGGCTTGGTCCTCCTCCACTTGCCTGGTTGTTTGAGAGCAGAGACCAGTGTGTCCCCGACACTCAGCCACCGCACAGAGCTCAGCTCAATGTTTCTAAAGTGAGTAAAGAAGAAACAGTAGATTAGAATCTTCCCAGCTCCAGAGGGGGACATTGTGTAAACCACACACAAGTTCCCGACCCAAGAGAGGCTGCCAGGCCAACTGCACAAAACAGAGTATCCAGGACCTCACTGGACTCAGAACTCAGAACATCCTTCATTAGAAAAACTTCAGAAACGATTCAGGTTGTACGTCTGAATGTTTCTCTGTTTTCAGGCATCTCTTTAAAATTAAGTCAAATGACCTGAGAGAGAGGACCCAAATAGACGGCACATTCTTTCTCAAAATAAACATGACAGGCCTTTAGGATTAAATCACTTCATCCCCAAATTGTTGAATACATGACTTCATTCCAAATGAAGTTTTATAGGTAAATGTCGTTTAATAAAATGCAACAGAGGGTTAATATAATTTCCCGTCTCCCAGAAGTGAAATATTTTCTCTCATGTCAGCATCTCAGCCCTGGATGTGATGCTGAGATGGTAACCAGGACTTGAAGGCAGGCCTATCACCCAGTGCTTTGTTACACACTTTATGTCATTGCTCTTCTCCAAGGCTCTACATGCCCCTTCTGCCCCTGACAAGCCCAAGGAAAGAACATTAACCTTGGCGTTATAACTAGCTTGAGTCTTGGCTCTGCCACTTACTAGATGAGGAACATTAAGTAAATCTCCACTTTTCTGATTAGTTTCTTTATCTGTATGATGAGAAATGTTCCATGATCTTTTTCTCCTAGTGCTGTTGTAAGATTAAGTAATAAAGGAACCTATTAGTTATGTTTTCAAAAGTGATTTCCCTGCCTCAGGAGAGTTGCCCTCTGTTGGGGTTCTTGAAGCGGCTACTGAGTAGTGTTTTTCAGGCAGCTGTCTGAGGGCCTTTGTGAGGTTCTATGTCCCTTTTTTGGGCCGTTCTATCTTTGCATTCATCACTCCCCCTCCCAGACGCTATCAGCACTGCTGGGGAAGGCACAGAACCACTCTTGGGGGTGTTAATCCAGGGAAAGTCACACTGGGTTCTCTCCTGTCCCCAGCACTCAGCAGTCCCCACGCTAAGGGAAATGTGGTTGGTGGCCTTGAGGAAATAAAGGAAACAACGCTGAAGTGTGTGACAAAGGGTCAGTGGGGAAGCAGGGAGGGGTGGTCCAGTGGCCTTGCCTGGAAGGTTTGGACCACAAGGTGGTTTCTGAACCAACTGTGTGCACATGTGCCTTCAGGGTTTTGTGGTTTTTTTTTTCTTTTCAGCCCATGATGTCTGGGTAACTTCATCATTAACTTGATTCCAGAACTAAATGTTCTTGCTTGGGCAAAGTCATTTATGCTATACGTAGGAACATTTCTCTTATCCTGTCCCTACTTTCTGGCTTACGTCATTCATCATGGACTCAGAATCTATTTGATTTTTTAAAAATGAGATACAACAACCCCTGTGAATGTCTGACTCTAAATGTGACATTCTATTTGAATGGGAGAAGTTAGAGCAGGTTAGGAAATGGGCCAGTGGGGTCTTTGTTTCTGAAGAGATAGGAAAAGAGCTTTGTATACAGCTGGAATTATGAAGATTATTTTTCCTGATTTTACATGTATTGCTGTTTTTCTCAATGGAAGGTGAAGGACATATTTACAATATTGCTCCTCTCTCATGGTGAGGACTTTTAGAATTGTGAAAAAACTTTCTACATTGTGGTTTCTCAGGAAATATGGGAAATAAGGAGAAAGGTCTTTCTTCTCTGGAAGATAATGGTAAAAGGTGTTTGCATCGACACACAGGCATATCCCAGGCAAAGCCTGTCACACAGTATCTAGCCATGCTTTGGGATGGAGACACTTCTCCCCAAGCAGAGACCCTTTGAATGGATAAAGAAGTTGTGGTACATAGATATAATGGAATATTACTCAGTCATAAAAAAGAATGAAATACTGCCCTTTGCAGCAACATGGATGAACCTAGAGATTATCATACTAAGTGAAGTAAGTCAGACAAAGACAAATATGATATCACTTATATGGGGAATCAAAAAAAATGCTACAAATAATTTATTTACAAAACAGAAATAGACCCACAGACATAGAAAGCAAATTTATGGTTACCAAAGGGTAAGGGGGGAGGGATAAATTAGGAGTTTGGGATTAACAGATACACACTAATATATATATATAATAAACAGCAAGGACCTACTATTTAGCACAGGGAACTATATTCAATATCTTGTAGTAACCTATAAGGGAAAAGAATCTGAAAATATATATACATATATGTGTATATATATATTTTAGTTATATAACTGAATCACTTTGCTGTACACCAGAAACGAACACAGCGTTGTAAATCAACTATACTTCAATTAAAAAAAAAAAAAAGACTCTTTCTTCCCAGTAGAACATTCATTGTTGCTGTCCTCAACTGGGAATCCAGAGAACCGTTTCTCCTCCAGTTACCAGGAGCATTGGAACACATTTTCTTTTTATTTGTACACCCTGGATTTTAGAATCACCATCTACGGGAGAAAGGAAAGAGGGGAACATTGTGAAAAACTGTGTCACAAGGATTAAGTGGCCACGTCAGGGAGAGGTTTACTTGCTCTTATTTCTCCCAACCCTACCTGGCAATCGGCAACCCCAATGAAGTCTAGGAATGAAGCTGGGTTTGTTATTGCTTTTCATTCTGTGGATTGTGACTCATTAGCGAGCCCTGAAATCAATTCAGCCTGACTCACTTTGGCCCCATGACTCCTCTGGACTGAAATTGTTGAGTTAAAGCTGAGATCCCCATCACCTAGCCTGGACTAAGAAGCTGGCCGCTGTTTCATTAGATTCTCCGATTTCTATAGGTGTATCTCTGAGAGAGTTTCCTAACCTGGGGTTTGTGGTCCACTGGTTGTCAAATTCATTTAGGGGTTGGTAACTACATTTTAAAAATAATGAAGGGGACTTCCCTGGTGGTCCAGTGGTTAAGACTCTGCACTTACACTGCAGGGGGCATGGGTTAGATTCCTGGTCAGGGAACTAAGATCCCGCATGCCAGGCAGCCAAAAAAAAAAAAAAAAGAATACAATGAATTGGAATAGAAATATCAGAGTACACTACATGTAACAAGGGTAGTCATTATTTTATGAAAACTTTCAGTTTATACACACACACACGTATTCGTGTACTGAGACTCAATGTAAAAAGTATTTTTAATTGTGGGTCCCAATATAAACAGATTTTAAAAATCAGGTGGAAGAGGGCAGAAAATGTAATAGCTGTCATTACAAGGTCAGCAACCCTCTACCCAGCGGGGCTCCCCAAGCCCACTCTCAAACATGCAGTCTTCTCTTTTACAGGCTGGGGGTGGGTGCCACGGTAGAGGTTACAAGCCTGGTTTTGCTATTTTGTAACTATGTAAATAATGTGCCTAGTACCTTGCTTTAGAATGTAGGGCTGCTACATTCTCGAGAGTTATTCTCAGAATTGGGGCTTTAGATGCATTTGGGGAGACAAATGGAAAATAAACACTATGCCAGGCACCGGGAGTACAAAATAAACAAGGCTCCCAATTCTCTACCTTCCCAATAACTGCTTTCTGCAGAGTGGGAGCGGGAACCCCCAGAGTGGCCTCCGGGAAACTGAAAGGGAAAATGTCATGTAAGAGCAGCCGTTCACAAACCCTCACCTACAGTTGTCCTCCTCGTGGTCCAGACCAGAATTTGGAACTTAATCCTATTTAAGGAAACAAATTTAACTTTCAAACTGGTAGAGGTGTGCCATCAACTCCCCAAACGACCACTGGAAAAATCTACCGATCAAGCAAAGCCAAGTTTATTGGACCCACTCCAGAGAAGGGGAACTCCATTTTGGCAGAGTCTTATGTCCCAGAGGGGAGGCCCCCAGAGGTCATTTGCAGGATTTTGTTGCTGGGGGGGCGGCTACCAAGGGGTTTAAGGCAGGTCTTTCAAGGCAGAGGACTGATTGTGAACTGGACAAAGTTTATGACATCATATATTTTGGGTTGGTAGGTGCAACAAGCATGCGTCTTGAAGTGAATCTAGAAAGTGAACTGCTGTGCGATCAGTGAGGGGGTTGCCCAGGTGCGCCCTCTATGGTCTCGATAGGGGAACTGCTTCTCCATTTCAGCAAACTGGACAGATGTATTTGCAGGAATTTCCTTACACAGTCAAATTATTATTAAAGAGTCTCATTTTCCTGGGAAATAATTTTCTGGAATAAATAGTTAGGTCACACTGACTCATGAATGAAAGGGTTTACTTATCTTGGTTATTGAGAAGCTGCTGAAACAGGATTTCTAGACATAAATAATTTATGAATTTTTAACAGTTAATTTCCATCCTGTCTAGTGTTTTGGGAAGGAATTAGAGCCAATGATATACTATCAGGTACCGCTATTGTGTTTAAAAACCGGGTGGGGGAACATGTGAAAGGAAAAAAAAATGCTTGGAATTGGGATTAGGTTGTTGAATTTTCTTGGAATTTGTAAGTTTTAAAAATTTCCAAGGGAGAATAAGGAAAGTGAACACAGAGGCAGAAATTGGAGTAATGTGGCCACAAACCAAGGAATGCCAACAGCCTCCAAAGCTGAAAGAGGCAAGAAACAGATGGTCCCCTAGCAACTCTGGAGGGAGGTGGCTATGTCAACACCTTGCTTTTGACCCAGTGATGTGATTTTGAACTCCTATCCCCAAAGCTATGAGAGAATAAATTTCTCTTGTTTTAAGCCCCCAAGTTTGTGGTCATTTGTTATCGCAGCCATTGGAGACTAATATAGGGAATGAAAGGGGCATTTCTTCTTTCACAGGGAGAAGAAACCTTCCTCTGAAAACCCACTCTACACTCCCCCTAAGTCCTGTGAAATAAATTCTGGCTTCAAGGATGCTGGAAAAGAAGCATCTGGCACTGTTAGCCTTTATAAACCTCTGCCAGCGAGGAAAAGCTACTGTGTAACAGTCTGGGGAAGAGCAAGCAATAGCACCTGCCACATGATGCAGTGACCACATCATAGACAGCAGGAGGGGGATGCAACTGTACTGGCCAAATCCCAGAGCCCAGCACTGGTATCTGAATTCAAGAGTTGACTGCACTCTGCAAATGAGTGGTTTCACCAGCATCGGGGTATGACTGTCTTTCTTACCAAGGGAGTCAATGGATCCCCACGTTCTTCCTTGGCAGTGTCTGGCCACTTTTCCCAGGGTGAGTTCTTACCCCGCCGTGGCTTGACCAACCTTCCCAAGTAGCTCCCAGCCAGGGATATCCTTCTTGAGGTAGGTGAGTTTCCTTAGCAACACTCAGCCACAGCATTCCGTGTTCTGACTCTTGGTTCCATCTTCCTGGAGGCTGTCCACAGGCAAAGGATGTGTGCTCTTAGCTTGCTGCACCTCTATGGATGGCTTCCCTGCAACTCCAGATTTCTAATTCATATACAGGAGTCATCTATGTGACCTTCCTGGTGGCTGGTCACCAACTGACTTTTCATTGAGGTGGAAGTAATCTTTCTTCTTGCATTCAGGGTTTAGTGTTTGTGTGACTATTTGCCTCCCCTTCATGCTAGCTGAGCTGGCTGAAGACTTGAAGGCCTTGGAATAGCTTGGCTTCTCCTCCGAGGAAAGGGAGAAGCCCTTGCCAGGAGACCTCTATACTTAAGGCATCCACTGGAGTTAAACATCCTTCAAATCTGACTAGTAGCTCCAACCCCAAGTACATATATTTTTCTTTTTGCTACATTAATTTTAAAAATGTGGAAGGTTTTGGGTTTGGCTCACAGGGCATTATAAAACACAAAGTCCTGTCATCCGGAAAATGCCTTTTTTGATACTCTCAAATAGGACTAAATGTAAAAGGAACCCACACAGAGACCACCAGGTAATGTAATGGCTCTTTGCCCAAAAAACATTTGGAGGCAAATTCTTCTGCTGACCCACAACTTGGGACTTAGTGGGGTTTTAAATCTATTACTTGTGGGATTTTCACTCTCCCACTGGGCTGTTAATCTGATTGTTTATTGAAGCTCTGCTGACTTGTTCATTTAATAGGTTTCTCCAGAACAGCCAAAGTCCTTCAGAGAGTAAGTGCTATGGGACTCCAGGCTTTTAGTGGAAACTGACAATATATCACAGGGGATGGAGACTTGGAAGGCTTCAAAAAGAAGATGGATGAGAGTCTCTTAGCAGCTCATTTCAAGACTAGCTCAGGAATTCCATGTTTGAGCTAACTGATTAGGTCTCTGCGGTGCAGAAAAACATTTGTCATTTTGGTTCCATTAACCCACCTTGCAGCTAGAATTCTATAGTAGTGGCCCCAGGGCATTAAAATCCTTCATCACATTGGGAGACCCGGAAGGGACTCCAAGAAAAATAGCTCGTGGAGACCAAGTGTCCCTGAGAAGGTGACTGCGGTGGACAAACATTACAAGAAGCGGAGACAGATGGAATGGGCCCCAGGTGGGACTGCACCATGGCCTAAACAGGATTTTGGAGCCACTGTCTTCCTTAAGGATTTTCCCTTTTCTTCCATCCCCCCAGCCTCTCATGAACCTTCATAAGCGTGCTTCATTTGTCAGAATCACGCCCACTTTCTGCTTAGACCCCTCCTTTTCAAACTTTCTGTCCTCCACGTGGAAATGTCCACATCCTGTCATTAGTCTGTTTAGACTCATTTCTTTCAATCCGGTAAGTGAAGTTGGGTCACACTCATGGCCAACGAGAGCCATCATGTTCTAGAGGGATACTCTCTGATAAAAATATAGTGAGAACCACGTGTATATATATATATATTTATTTTTAAATTTAATTTATTTATTTTTGGCTGTGTTGGGTCTTTGTTGCTGCGCACGGGCTTTCTCTAGTTGCCGTGAGCAGGGGCTACTCTTCGTTGTGGTGCGCGGGCTTCTCATTGCAGTGGCTTCTCTTGTTGCGGAGCATGGGCTCTAGGCACGTGGGCTTCAGTCATTGTGGCACACGGGCTCAGTAGTTGTGGCTCGCGGGTTCTAGAGCTCAGACTCGGTAGTTGTGGTGCACGGGCTTAGTTGCTCCGTGGCATGTGGGATCTTCCCTGACCAGGGCTCAAACCTGTGTCCCCTGCATTGGCAGGCGGATTCTCAACCACTGCACCACCAGGGAAGCCCCACGTGTATAATTTTAAAAATTCTAGTGACCATGTTATAAATGAAAAGAAAAAGTGATATTACTTTTAGGATATATTTTCTTTTATCCCAATATATACAAAATATTTCCATTTCAACATATGGCACCGGCCACATGTCAAGTGCTCTATAGTCATGGGTGGTGAGTGGCCATTGCACCTCTACAGTCAGTCTCGTGGCTGTATTATCTGTACTTTAGTAAATCTCATGACAGTACATTCAGCCAGGTCTTGGCATTTCTAGGCAGGAGTGTAGACCAAATATTTTGTATCAGTAAGTTCTTCCTGGGCCCTTAACTGACTTTGCATGTTGTGCATCTGATGTCTACATATATGTCTCTTATGATCCTAAAATACCACTCTTGGGGATTCTTAGGAAGAGACAGAATGAGGAAAAAAAAAGTCTCATAATAAATTTACTCCAGTAGGCAAAGTCTAAGGTCAATACTGTAAAAACTTCAGCAATTCAAGGCTGATATTACATACAGTTGTATCAATACACTTATCTCCTTTTCTGTTTGTTGTCTTTTTCAGAGGCTCTGCCTTTTTTCTGCTCCCACCTTCCCTTTTTTCCTTTACTGCTTCTTTGACATTATATTAAAGCCTTGAATGTGTAAGCTCTTTTCATTGTCAGGAATATAATTTTAAAGTAAATATACTAAATTAATAAGAAGAAGAACAAACGGAACATATTGTGAAGTCCACACAATGTTGCTGCATTTATACGATCTATAAGATGTTATTCAATGTGGAAAAAGACAGAATTTCAAATCTTGGATTGATATAGAAGTTGTGACCTTGGCGAAAATATTTCTGTCCTAAATTTTCTGATATTTGAGTTCTAGGCTATTGAAACAGGTATCTGTTAGGTGTGCTTTCAACTGCAAATAACAGAATACACGTAGAGGTTTCTTTCTTTTAGATGACGAGAAGCCTGAAGGTAGCTGGGTGCTGGCATTGGTTCTGCTGTTTGACAATGTCGCTAGGAGCACACTCTTTCCACCATCATTAGTGTGTTGGAATTCAACCACATGTTGCTACCTCATGGATGCAAATGGCAGACACTGAATCCTTATTCAAGGAAGGAAGAGGTTCTTATCAGAAGACTTTTTCTTTCCAAGAACTATGTCCCCTGGGCATCCCCAGCTACAAGAGAGGTTGGGAAAATGTGTGTTTAGCTTTTTAGCCTCTAAAGTGGAAGAGAGAGGAGACTGCTGATTTAGTGAACAAACAACGGCAGCCACCATGTGGTTCTCTCATAGCTGGTATGGTAGCTAACATATGGAGGGCTCCCAAGACGTAAAATGATAATCTAAGCATTTTACAGATATCATTTAATTTGATCCTCATAGCAACTCTTTGACATATGTCTCCCAGTATTATCCCATCGTTTTTTAGTAAAGAAAACTAGATCATAGGGAGGTAAATTAATTCACCCAAATCACATGGGAATTTTTTTGTTGCCCTACCTTCATCATCTCCAAATAACTACCCCTATAGACATGTAGGTCCCCTTCTACATAACTTACCATAACTTATTGAACTACTTATTAATATTTTATTGTGAAGGCAGAGTAAAGAGGGGAAGGAGTCAGGGCTCACTTCTTAGTTTCTGGCTTGAGAACTTGGGATGGGATGGTCCATTTCCCAAGACAGGAAGAGTGGTGTTTGGCAGACATAATGTAAGTTCCATCTTGGACGCATTTAACAGGTGGTAACTGTCAGTCGTTCAAGTGGCTGAGGGTAATAGGTATAAGGAATATGGAGATATTTCATAGACAGAATTGACATGGCTTCTATAAAGTCGATCACAATCAAATCAGTATCACCTTCCTAGATTTCCTTTCCTTAAGAAATAAGAGAGTAAGTAGTCCTTCCAGGGGTGTGGAAGAAACATAGAGATGACCGTTGGCTCAGAGTGGCTCCTTTTCTGCTCACCAGCACTGCGGTAGGTAGCTTCTAAGATGACCACCTCCACATAGCCACATCCTCTTGTAATCAGCTCACACCACCCTTGAGTAGTCTGGACCTGGTGACTTGTTCCTGATCAATAGAACAATGGTAAAGACGATGGGATGTCATTCCAATGATTAGGTTACAAGAGATTGTCACCTCTGTCTTGCAAGCAGACTCTCTCTATTTGCCCACTTGGCTTTCATGGTTGGCTGAAGTAAATGCACATGTTGGAGAGGCCCATGTGGCAAGGAACCAAGGGTGACCTCTGGTCAACAACCAGCAGGGCACAGAGGCCCTCAGTCCAGCAGCCGTTAAGGAACAGCATTCTGACAATAACCCGAGTGAGCTTGAACGTTTATCCTTCCCCAGTCAAGCTTTCAGATGAGACAAACTGATGCAACCATGTGAGAGGCCCTGAAGTAGAAGACCCAGCTAAGCTTGGATTCCTGGTCCACAGAAATGAAGATAATATATCTGTGTTGCTTAAACAACTAACTCTGTGGTAATTTATTAAATGGCAATAGATAACAAATGCAAACACCCCAAGTTTAGCCATGTGAACAGGGACCAGGCCCATGTAGCAGTTGACTGGGGTATATGCTTACCTAATTCCAAGACGCAAGGGGGGGCAGACTGTCTTTGTGATTCAAAAAGACTGCAGAGAGATTGCTCATATATGGAAATAAATTACCCAGGTGTCCAATTAAAACCAGAACTGGGAATCAAAGCATTTGGTTCACAGGAGAAATGAGAAAACCCTGAGTGGGATGCAGCTATATTTAGGCCAGACTCTGAACAGCAGCTGGCATATGGACTAGGCTGAGACTTGCCATATGGGAGGAGGCTGAGTCTCAGGAGGTAGATAAACAATGAACATAACCTTGCAGCGAAAGGCTTTAGACAGGGCTGAGAAAGCCAGGTAATCATCAAGAGGAGTCTCAAGAGAAGCAGATATTCCTTTACTGGAATCCCTAAAAGAATAGGAGTGATCTTAACTTGTTAGATAAATAACAAGGATTCGAATTGATGATCAAAATCACTCAGTATTCCTGTCCTGTGAGCAATTTTCTTTCTTTCCTTTCTCCTCTCCTATCTTTCACAGTAACCACTGATGCTTTGTGTATTAGTCAGCCTGGGCTGCCATAATGAAACTCCATAAGCTGGGTGGCTTAAACAACAGAAATTTATTTTGTCATAGTTATGGAGGCTGGAAGTCCAAGGTCAAGGTACCAGCGGGGTTCAGTTCTGGTGGGGGTTCTCCTTCTGCCTTACAAATGGCCACCTTCTTGCCGTGTCCTCACATGGCCTTTCCCCTGTGTGTGGGGAGAGACAGAGATCTCTGGTGTGTCTTCCTCTTCTTCTTCTTTTTTAAAATATTTATTTATTTATTTGGTTGCGCCAGGTCTTAGTTGCGGCAGGTGGGCTCCCTAGTTGCCGCTTGCCGGCTCCTTAGTTGTGGCATGCATGTGGGATCTAGTTCCCTGACCAGGGATTGAAGCCCAGGCCCCCTGCATTAGGAGCGTGGAGTCTTATCCACTGTGCCACCAGGGAAGCCCCTCTTCCTCTTATTATAAGGACACTAGTCCTATCAGATTAGGGCCCCATTCTCTTGACCTTATTGAATACTTATCATCTCTGTAAAGCCCCTGCTGCTAAATACAACCACATTGGGTGTTAGGGCTTCAACATATGGATTTTGAGTGGGGGGACACAATTCAGTCTGTAACACTTTCCAACCCCTAAATACCTATAAAAAGTAAGCTCAGTTAGGGAAGGAACTTGGATTGTCTTTTTCACCAAGATGTCTCATTTTTCCAAGGCCTATTACAGTGCCTGGAGCATAGTAGGTCCTCAAAAACTGTTTGTTGAGTGAATGAATGATGGCGTCTTTTTTTCCCATCTGACTAGGATCGCAATCGAGGAGTCTGTGAGAATAAGCCAAGTAGCCAGGTATTTATTTTTTCATTAAAGGTGGACAGTTTTCACATTGTCTTGTATAAAGTCCTTTTCAGTTTTATTATATGATTTGTGTATATCATTAGGATATCGAATCAGATTTATTCACCCATTTCATTCATCTAAGATTTATTGAGCACCTAATAGATGCTCAGCAAGGGATCAGGGTGCTGTGGGTCAAGCTAAGGAGGGTAAGACACCTTCCTTACTCTTAAAACATTTGCCACGTGCTTATTGAGGGATGTGGAGAGCTCGGGGAGCAGTTATGTAACCACAGAACTATAATATATACAAAAGAACCATTGAAAGAGCCCACTTTGCTTCCCTGAAGATTAGTAAGAGAATCCAGGCCTAACTAAAACAGAAAGGATACCTGCTAGAAGGTGGAGCTTTCTTGATGGCAGGACTGCGTAAGAACTGGTAGAAGTAGTTCAGGTAAGCTTTGGAAGCACTTTAAAACTTATCCGCATAAAACTCCATTACAAGGCACCTGAGAGAATAAGAAATGAGTGTTTTGTGATTGCCTCTCACCTTCTGCCACGCTCCCATACACGAATAGGAGCAGGCTCCAGTATTTCTCTTCAAAGGTGCAGGGAGGGGAGAAAGGAGGCTGAGGAAGGGAGGGAAGGACTGCAGGTGCATGGCAGGCAACCCGGCTCTGGAAGCAGGCAAGGGGCGGACGGGTCCCTGTGTTTTTAGGACCCTCCTGACTGATCTTCCCAGACTGTGCCAACATCTATAAGGAAATTCTTCAAATCTTTGCTGCCTTTCCTGGGAATCCCAGGCAGTCACAGGACCCAGAGTTGTCCCCAGCGGTATTTAAGCTGAAAAGGATAACCACCATGAGGTGGCATCAAATTACAGCCAGACCTGCTGAATCTGAAGCTGGCCAGCAGCTTGGGCTTGCCCAGTCACTCCTTAATCCCCAAATAACTTGACCCACGTTATACACATTTGCATGTTTGGATCCCACTTATTTTGTTATGATTTTCCCCAGTATTTTCCGGTATTTATGAATTGGTTAGCTCCCAGTGGGGCCTTGCATAGATCAGCTACGGACCTATCTGAGTGTAGGAGACTGAACCTGTCTTGCTCATGCTTCTCTCTGCTCAGGGATCTATGAATCCAGGGACTCAGGGCCAACTTCCACTGTCCAATTCCAGAAAGAAAGAACGACAAGAGACCAAAGATTGGAACTGTCACTACCTGAGCCCATCACTCCTGGAAAGGTCTGCCTACCCTTCTGGGAACAGAAACAATGTTAGACACAAACCAAGACTGTGCACTTTGCAGGAAATCACTGAGCTGGTGACAGACCCAGAGTGGGGCTGAGAAAGTCCTAGGACAGGAATGAATAGTAATACAGAAGCAGTCCTGCCTCCCTGGAGAGTTTCACACTTTGTGTTATTGTCCCTGCCGTCTATTCGGTGTTGGGTATTTCACCTGTGGCATCAGCTAGTGTCCCGTGAGCATTAAATGAGGTCAAATAATATAACATGTGTGCCAGCACTTTATCAACCCTCAGGTCCAGCGGTGAGGTATGGGTTAGCTCTAGCTGCCGCCACTGTGCCATCATTACTACTACTACCCCAACAGGGGTGGGGTGCAGTGTCCTGTAGGCTCTAGACACAGACTGCCCGACCTCGAAGCTCAGCACTTTGGGCTATTCATTTAACTTTTGTTCATCTAGGCCTCCTCCCTGGAGAGTCGGAACTAGAAAGCCTCGGGCATCAGGGGTACCGGGTACCACTGGGGCACGTGGCGGTGGGAGTGAGTGTCTGCACGAAGGCAGCTTGCAGACTGAATGGCTGCCTTTTCTGTGGGCTCCTAGAATGCAGGCCGCCAGACTTCAACCCTCTAGGCAGGAGATCAGCTCCTCGTTGTGAATTTTAGTTAATGATAATGCATTAGTGTTGGTTCATTAATTGTAACAAATGCACCTTAACTAATGTAAATGATTCGTGGTAGGGGAAGCTGGGAACAGCGTTTATAGAAACCATCTGTATTCATTTCACAACTTTTCTGTAAATCTAAACTGTTCTTAAAAATAAAGTCTAATAGGAAAAATGCCTATTAAGTGTTGTATCGAACTCCATAATTGTGTAATTAAATTATTCCTAAACTCCAAAAAAGGGGCGAAACACATATGCACACTACTGTATTTAAAATAGGTAACCGACAAGGACCTACTGTATAGCACAGGGAATTCTGCTAATATTCTGTAATAACCTAAACGGGAAAAGAATTTGAAAAAGAATAGATACATGTATATGTATAACTGAATCACTTTGCTATACACCTGAAACTAACACAACATCGTAAACCAACTATAGTCCCATGTAAAATAAAAATTAAAAAAAATAAAGTTATATTGTCTATAAAAAGAAGGGAGGGATACAGAGGGTTCGAAGCCCTACAGTGAAACTGACATCCAGATTAACCTGCAGTGAAGTTCATAGTTAATGAGATCCACTTATAACCACACAAGGAATCCAATCACATATTCTTTGTTTCACCCAAAATATGAGCAAAGCACCAAGGATCACAAGACCTTGGAGAGAACTTCTAACACAGAGTTTCTCAACCCCAGCACTCTTGATATTCGGGGCCAGATAATTTTTTCTCGTGGGGGCTTACTGTGCATTGTAAAATCCGCGGCAGCATCCCTGGTCTCTACCTATCAGCTATTAGTAGCACAAGTCCCCAGCTGTGACAACAAAAGTGTCCCCTGGGAGCAAAATGTTTCTCTGTAGAGAATATCTGCTCAAGTATAAGATGGATAGATAGAGAGAGAGAGACAGAGAGAGAGAAAGAGAGAGGGAGAGAGAATTATCCAAATAAATAAATAAATAAACAGGAAAAAAGGAAATAGGAAGAAAAGAGAATGTGGTGCAGGAAATAGTAAAAATAAGCAAAAAAATAATATCTCCAGAGTGAGAAGATAATGTATGCATAAAACAAGAACAGGAGGCAATAAGAAAGAAAAATTCTGAGAATGAAAAATAAATAGAATACATGTTAACAGAAAGAAAAAATTAAATAGAAGGTTAAAGAGAAAGTTGAAGAAATTCCCTAGAAAATAGAATAAAAAAGGCAAAGAGACAGAAAATTGTAGAGAGAAAAGAAAAAAATTAGAGGATAATTTCAGATGATATAAGATCCAATTAATGGCTCTTCCAAAAGAGAGTGCATAAAAGATACAGAGGAGGGAAGTTTCAAGTAATTAGTTCAAGAAAAATGTCCATAATTGAAGAATATGAGTTTCTATATTGAAAGGACCCATGAGGAATCCAGTATCTGAATTTTCTGAACAGTTGGGACAAAGTAGTCCTAAAAGCATCCAGGGAGGAAATACAGGTTACATAAAAGATTCAGAAATTAGAATGACATGGGGCTTCTAGAAGCTAGAAAAGCAATGCAGTGATGTCGTCACCATTCAGAAGAAATTCCAACAAATCAAACTATCATCAAGTGTGAAGGTATAATAACGCCATTTTCAGACCTGTGAGGTCTTGTACAATGTACTTTTAATGCTTCCTTTGTTAGCGAAGCTACAGAAAAATATCTTGTCAAAACTAGACACCTTTCTCCTCATCCATGAGTTCACTGGAGGTCAAATGTGGTTTTGAGGCGCTGATGGACCCACCAGGAATCTCTTTCACTTGGTGAAGAAACAAGTCTTGGGGACTTGGCTGTGAGGCCATTCTGCAGCTGTGGCCAGTGCTGGTGGTGTGGAGGGGCTCCACTGGCCTCAGCTGTTCCCAATGCCCTCCTTCCTCTCCCCGCCCACTCCTCTCTATTTGCTGGCTCTGAACTCTGGATTTCTCTTAGGCTCAACTGGAAAGAATGGCTCCCACCTCCACGGTCGCCTTCACCTGTAGGTTTTCTATTATGGCTTCATCAGGTCTGGTTTCTCTGTGGATCCGCTTTCTGCATTCCACAAGTGACTCATTTTCTGGACAACGGATGATACCCTTTATTGGGTTTCAGAGCTATTACGTATATTTTCTTTTGCTAACTTTTGCTGTAATTTCCAAGCAATTTCAGAGGATCAGTTGGGCAGTAAACATACGTGTTCCATCTACCATTTTAAACAAAAAGACTCATAAATAGGAGATTTTGCCCCTCCTCCCACATTGACACATATTGAGCCTCTGCTCAACTAAGGCCCTCAAATGTTTATCATATTTTCCTTCTTAATGTTGATCTTTTTCTCCCTATACTTGTGTATTCTTTTACACAATTAAATATAGGACTTTACATTTATACCTATTACATTTTCTTTGATATTTAGCTGGTCAGTTGAAAGTGAAGAAATCTCGCTTATACTGGATTAAATAAAAGGGAAGTTGTTTGTATCTGAGAAGTGTGGAGGATTTCAGCGTCAGGTATAGTTCGATCCAGCTGCTCAAATAATGACATTAAAATTTCTTCCCAAACCCCCCCACACTTTTCTTGCAGTCTTTCGGCTCTCCTTTCCTTTGGATTGTCTTCATTCTCAGGGAAGAACTATCCACGTGGTAGCTTTTGGCCCTTCAAGTTTACATTGTCCACTTTAGTAACCTAAGTAGAAAATATTCACCTTTCCATCAGTACCAGCAGAAATCCTGGTATTGGTTCTGATTTACCTAGCTTGGATCATGTGACCATTCCAGAACCATTCATTATGGCTGGAGTACTGGCCAGACCTGGGAATGTACTGAAACCTGGTGCTATATGATGTCAACTGAACTGCCAGGACTTAGAGTAGGAGGGGGTGTGGCTCCCCACAAGAAGTCCAGATGCCACTAACCAAAGGAGGAAATAGGTTCAAAAACAACCTAAGTAGGGAAGACACAAAGGGGGTGCAAATGGTATACCAGACATGATACGTGTTAACACTTTACATAAACACAACCTTACTCCCAACTTACAGATAAGGAAGCTGAAGTTCAGAAAGTTCGAATAACTTGCCAGGCTCTTGTATCATAGTTTGACAAAGCCAGATTTAAGGCCTATATAAAATATAGATACAGGAGACTTGCCCAAAAGAGCGTAGGGGTTCAGGATGATCTTGAAAAGAAAGCTCGGCCTTCCTAGCATGGGAGAAACCAGGATGGGAGAGGGTTTGGTTTGCCCAGAAGTAGAAATGCTTTATCCAGAAGCAAAGGAGATTATTCATCGCCGAGAAAGTTCAGCATCAAGTTCTAATTTCAGAAAATGTCCAGCATCTATGCTCTCTCATATACTGGCAGTGTAGGTGATGTGGTTGTTGGCTCTGAGAGGTGGATTGTCCTCCAGGTGGGGTGAGCTGGGGGTGGCCAGGTCCTGTGCTTAAACCAGCACAATTGTATGTTGAAGCCAAGACACACTTCTAACTTATAAACAGTGGTAAGATTAACATTTATTTGCGTGTTATCCTCATTTGAAGGTTCTCCTCTTCAATTTTTTTTTTAAATTATTATTTATTTATTTATTTATTTATTTTTGGCTGTGTTGGGTCTTCGTTTCTGTGCGAGGGCTTTCTCTAGTTGTGGCAAGCGGGGGCCACTCTTCATCGCGGTGCGCGGGCCTCTCACTGTCGCGGCCTCTCTTGTTGCGGAGCACAGGCTCCAGACGCGCAGGCTCAGTAGTTGTGGCTCACGGGCCTAGTTGCTCCGCAGCATGTGGGATCTTCCCAGACCAGGGCTCGAACCCGTGTCCCCTGCATTAGCAGGCAGATTCTCAACCACTGCGCCACCAGGGAAGCCCTCCTCTTCAATTTTGTAAAGCAAATGCAAGATTTAGTTAATCCTAATAATAGGAACCACCCCTCTGCTGAGTTATGGCAACAAGTCATTGAAATGGGGTGAAGCGTATTTAAATAAGATCCGTTTGTTGAAGGTAAAGGGAAGAACTGGTTATTATTTGTAGTGCATCATCTGCCCTTTGTTTCAAGCCTTCTGAACTTTCTGGAAGTGGGCTTCTGCTGCCACCGCCCAAAGGACAGTCATCACGGGTTCAATTAGGTTCTGGGTTTTGGAAGCATTATGTTTCCCTGTGTTGGAAAAGGTCATGGAGAGGGCGGGACTGGGACCCAGGCAATCTGAGGCTCCTCACTCCCTCCCCGTCCTTGGATGGAATGTACGTTCTGCCCACCTTTCCCACAGTGGAATCCATTTTCAAGGATGCAGCCTTGAGAGAGCAAAGTGTTGAGACCATCTGGACTGAAACACGACTGAACCCAGGTAAGGCCTCTACATTAGACTTTTATGATTCTGGCAGGTGGACGTGGAGATCAAATCATCTCGCAGCTGCCCAGGAACTAGCCTCCTACATGAGCTCTCTGGCTTATTAAACCTGCCACCTGCCACTCTGGATGCTCTGCTACTTTCCTCTGTCTCTTCTTGTCCTCTGTGTATAGGGACCAATTTCAGATATCGTCCTGGGAACTTGAAGGTTGCAAACCAACACCCTACAGCCAGGCTCATCAGCATAGGAACAGTATCCTAACATGGCTTCCCACATTTCTAGCATGATGTTTGAGAATAAGAATGAAGGCAGTGGGGGACTTCCCTGGTGGCGCAGTGGATAAGACTCTGCACTCCCAGTGCAGGGGGCCCGGGTTCCATCCCTGGTCAGGAAACTAGATCCCACATGCATGCCGCAACTAAGAGTTTGCATGCCGCAACTAAGGAGCCCACATGCTGCAACTAAGGAGCCTGCCTGCCGCAACTAAGACCCAGCACAACCAAATAAATAAATAAATATTAAAAAAAAAAAGAATGAAGGCAGTGGTTTTCCTGGTGGTTTGCTTCTGCCCCAAGTGGAGATGACCTTATTTGTGTGCTTAGCCCAGTGTACTCCGGCAGGCCTGCCTGAGACCTTATTCCCAGGAGTTCCGGGCTTGGCTGGTTCTCAGAACTCTGCTGTGTTCCTGGGGTGAGTGCCTTTCTGGAAATCACACTGTAGCTTATGCAGGAGCACTTTTACTGGAGATCATTGGAATGGCCACGGGCAGAGCTTGATTTGAGGGGAGCATGGCAGCCAGAGCTGGGATTTCAATCAGAACAGCAAGGGCAACAGAACGGAAAGGATGAACTGTGGGTGGGAACAGAGAAGGTGCTTGGTCTAACTGATCGTTACTGGGGGAAGGGAAATTATGTCCTGTGAGCACGTTCTTTGGTGGGCACTATATCCCTAGAGGCAGTTGAAAGTACATGCTCTGCAGTTACAGCTCTGCTAGGGCTACGATTTGGCCCTTGACCTTGAGTGTTTTTTACACTGTAAACAGCATAGGAATCCTGGGCACGAGGATCTTGCTGAAAGGCAGATCTGACTCAGTCGTTCAGGGGAGGGACTGAGACTTTGCATCTCTGCCCAGCTCCTGGAAGGATGCTGATGCTGACGTGGGCAGCCTGCAGAACACCCTTCGCGTATCATGGGTGTAACTCTTCCGGGCTTTGGTTGCCTCACATGTAAAATGGGGACATCAGTACCTTCCTCATAGGATCATTAAGAGAATTCAATGAAAATGCAAAGAACTTAGGAGACCAGCTGCCATACAGTGAGCACTCAACACAAGATGCCTATTATTTATGAGAAACGAGAGAAATGAAAGCTCCGCCGTGAAGATGAAATGAGAGTATAAATGTCAATCAAGTGCTCCCCGTGGGGCCCGATGCATAGAAAGCACTGGCCGTGGACATCCTATGTGCCCAGCTCTTGAGTTACTTTCTCCTTGAGTCCCTCCTAACTCCAGGAGATGGGTGCTAATGTCCTGTCCTCTTGGCAGATGTGCAAGCCAGGACTTAGGTTAAGAAACTGTGCAAAGAGCACAAGTGTGCTAAGCAGCAGAGCAGGGGGTAGGGGTTGTTTAAACCTGGGTCACTTGGCACCAAAATCTGTGAATTCAGTCACCAGTAATAATTGCTACCGTTATTAGTATTATCTTATTAAGTCCTCATGACAAAGTGGGTTTTTATACCCATTTTACAGGAGAGAAAACTGAGTTTCAAAGACTCAAGTAACTTGTCTAAAGTCATAGACACGATCTCTATCCCTTTCTCAAATACAAGGGTGGCACACAGCCCAGAATTAGGGTGGGTCCTGCCCTCTTTACCACAGGCCCCTCTGTGTTTTTCATAAGGACCCCTGACAACTGTCAACTACAAATTGGCACTTGCCATCTAGGATTAAATCAGGGCCGCTGCAGCTGCTGACCTTCAACACCCCCTGAAAGGAATTCAGGGTGGAGATCAGGAATGTGGAGATCAGGAATGAGGCACTCGGTGCTCTCAGAAAAACTGGCAGAACAGGTCTTCAGCTAGTTAGATGCTTTCAGGAGCTGACTTTATGAGCCCAGTTCTTGCATCTCCTTGTATCTAGAAAAGCACTAAGTTCCTTCTTGGTGATGTCTGCTCCTCGTGACTAGCAGTAACCCTTGTGAGAACCTCTGCAAAAATATGTGCTTGATTGTATGTACTCCCCCTTCACCAAGATCACATATATATTGACCTTCCCCTCACTACATCTTTGGAGCAGTTTCTCAGAGCTATCTGAAATGCTATCTCCTGAGATGCACTCCTCATTTTGCCCCAAATAAAACTTAACTCGCAACTCTCATGTTGTGCATTTTTTTTAAGTTGACACAACAGACAAAAACAGATGTTCACTGTCCTTCTGCCCCCGCAGGGGTGATTGGGAGAAGCTCTCCTTTCTCCACCACGGGAGGTTGGGCTGAGTTTCCAGCACATCTACTCCCCCAACCCTGAACTCAGCCGGACAGACGGCACAAAGGAAGCACGGAATGGAGCTTCGCTGGGCTGCTTTTAGAGAAGCTACTAACCCCTGGTATATAACTGATCCACACAGGAATGCAAAGGCAGCGGGACACATGGAGAAGACTTGTACAGTTCCCAGAACTCCAAGGATGGAGAACAGGCGGTCCAGGATGTGTGAGGTTAGTTTCTCTGGGACACAGACTCAGAGGGAGATGTGCGTATAGGAAGTTTACCAGGGAGCCTTTAAGGTCCACACGTATGGGGGAGTGAAGGCAATACAGTTAGGCAAAGAAAAAGAGTTGAACTGAGATGCAGAGACCTTAGCCAACCCCGCAGGGAGCTCTGGAACTGCGGTGGCCTTTCAGAGCTGCAGGATGGGGTTTTCCCTCTGCCACATAGCTAGTCACTGCATGCAGGCTGTCCCTGGGGTGCGGGTGTGACCTTGGGTGGGGGAATCTTTCCAGCTGAGTGCAGTGCCTGGCCACTCAGTGGAGGGCCACCAACACCACGGCATCTGGGGACGGGGAGTGTCTCCACCCAAAAAGGGGTAGGGGCTTGGGAAATAGGCTATCAGGGGCTGAGGTTGGCCACATTAGAGAAACAGCTATAAATCTTGCTTTAAGAATAAAATGACCCCATAGGCAAATCCAAAGTCCGTTTGGGGAACAATAATTTCACTAATGATTACAACTAGTCAAAGATGCCCCACAATCCTGCCCAGCCCTAAAGTTTTCAAACCCAATTATTGGGTGAGAATGGAAAATAAGGCAAGAGAGTCAAGGAGGGATACTTTTTTGTGCAAAATATTTCAATCATTTCAGCTTATTCTGGGCTTCCTATTTCCAACTTCTACCAAACGCACTTGGGTTCACTCACACACACACACAGACTCTCTTGGAAAGGAGCAGATGAATGAGTTTGACAGAAAACTTTTTGCTTGAGATTTTCAGTTTCTCAGATTGCAGATTTAAGGGGAGAGCCTGCCAAGTGTTCCATGACGCTCTGCATGGTGGCTTCTGGCAGGGACACTCTGTACCAGCTGATAAATAAAGGTTTCCCTGCATCACTGACTTATTCTTCATCACCTGCTCTGTCTCCCCTTTCCTGCACCAGGGCCTTGTCAACGACTTGAGAAGGGATAAGAACAAAAACAAACTTTTCTAGAATCATGAAAAGACACTGCGTACTGACGTTGGTGCTGAGTTCGGTAGATAAGACTACAGTGATGAATACAGCTATTCAAAGCTATCTTTTTCAAGGATAAAGTGGGCAGTAGAGGGTCAGGTCCCTCACACTGGAGTATCTGGACACTTAGGGCTGTGGCTTTGTGTTAGGAAGTGTCTATTAAAGCAGGATCTGTCACAAGATGAAGTGGGTCATACATTTCCTCTGCTGAAAACCCTTCTCATTGTGCTTGAAATGAATTCCAAGCCCCCTAGGTTGGCCTCCCAAGCTCTATGGAGCCTAAGCCCTGCCCCCTTTCCCAAACTCATCTGAGACCACACTTGCCCTCATCCTCTGTACCTCTGCCATACTGATGACACTCTCAAGTTCCCTCCAAAATAAAGAGGCATCTCCACGTCCCCCGCCTTCCCCCTGCTGCCTGGAACTCTCCGTCAGCACCTCGATCGATGGCTAGGTTCTTCTCTGTTCAGCGTCAGTGTTTCCTTTTCAGAGAGGCCTTCCCTGACCCTGATCCTCTACTTTTATTCTCTGTCCTCATGTAACCGAGCAGGACCCTATGGGGCCTTCCTGGGACAGGCCTTCCACCGTATCCTCTGCTTTAGCTCCTCTATGAAGTACATAGATAACAGTATTGATGCACATTTCCTGAGTTGTTTTACAGATGTGAAAAGCCCCACCACGTGGAAGATGTTAACTACTTGATGACCGTGAGCACACAGCCCCGAGGCTTCCTGGAGCCTAAGGACTGATAATGTTGACCCCTGTGACACCACACTGTTACCTCACCATCAGCCAATCAGAGAATTGTGCATGAGCTGATCACATACCCTGGGACCCCCCCTCCCTCACCTGGCTTTTCAAACTGCTTTGCCGAAACCCTTTGGGGAGCTCGGGGCTTTTTAGGGCGCGAGCCACCCGTCTCCTTGCAGGGCCCCGCAAGAAACCTTTCCCGCTCCTAACTCCAACGCTGTTCGTTCGGCCTCACTGCGCGTTGGGCACACGGACTTCCCCTAACACTCCTACTGTGTTCTGGCTTTTCCTCACTGTGCCCACCTACCAGAATTTCTAATTATTGGTTTGCTTACTTCTTTGTTTATTGTCTCTTTTCCACACTAGACTCTACTCCCTGAACTGGCAGGGACAATATCCACCTTTTCCACCACTGGAACCCAGGGTCAGGCACATAGTAGGTCCTTGGTACACATTTGCCACCTGAAGGAACAGTGCCTCACCCAGGGCTTAAGTACTATGCTTTCTAGTTTATAAAATACTTATTTATAGATTGTAAAGGAAGGCTTTGTGCATATGGAAATATCTCACCAACCTAAGATCCATGAGATGTGCTGTTAGGGTGAGAACATTCCAATCCTTTTTTACAACTAATGGTTCCTTCCCGTTTTCACGGTGGTTTTGTTTCAGCTGAGGTGTAATTTACATATATACTGCATGCATTTTGAGTGAATTTTGCATATGCACACGTGCGCAGAGGTCTAGATGGAGATGTAGAGAGATGTAGAATGTTTATAGCCCCCAGAAGGCTCCTGTGTGCCCCTTCTCAGTCAATATCCTCCAAAAGGTAGACACTATTATAATTTCTATCCATATAGATCAGTTCTGACTGTTTCTTAACATCATAAATGGAGTCTTACATCATGGACACTTTCATGTATTTTTTTGCTTGAAAGTATGATTTTGAGACCCAACCATGTTGTGGTATATCTCTGTAATTTGTGTTTTTTAATCACTCTGTAATATACCACAGTTTATTTATCCACTCAACAATTAAAGGGCATTTGGGTTGTATCCAGTTAATGGCTATTATAAGCCCTGCTACTGGGAACACTATTGTACGAGTACTTTGGTGGGTGTGAGAACTCAGATCTGCTGGGTGTCTGTCCTGGAGTGGAATCCCTCCCAGATCAGTCTCTGTTTAGCCTTGGTAGATATTACCAAACCGTATTCCAACGTGGTAGTACCAGTTTATACTCTGCCTTGACCGATACCATTAACACTTTGTATTTCCCCATACTTAATTTTGGCCATTTTGAATTGTGTATAGTGTACCTATTTGAGGCTTTGATTTGCCTTTCTCTGATGAGAATTGATGTTGGACACATTTTAACATTTATGGGCCATAGGGGTATTTCAAGTGTGCGTGTGTAAGTGTGAATTGCCTGTATATTTGAAGTACCTGCTTAAGTATTTTGACCGTTCTTACAAAACGAATTGTCTGTCTTTTTCGTATTAATTTGCAGAAGTTCTTTTTACATTTTGGATGTGAGTTATTTAACAACCCTATGTAATTAAGATATTTATCTTCTCCCACTCTGAGGCTTTCCTTTTCACTCTCCTAATGGTGTAATTTGATGAACAGATACTCTTAATTTTAATGAAGGACAATGTACCCATCTTTTATTTTATGATAGTGCTTTCTGTGTTCCATGTAGTAAAATTTTGCCTGCTTCAGGTCTATTACAGTGTTTTAAACTAAAGAATAGAGTGGGGGTTATATTAAAAGTGTCCGTGTACACTTGGAATGGCTTTTAGGACCAAGCTGGCTGAAGTGTGACAATAAACAGGGAGCTCTCCCAGACCCCTTATCAGAGCCCCTCCCACCCCTCCAAGCCTTGAATTCCTCTTCCTTCATGAGATGCTGCCAACCAGCTCCCCCCAACCCCATTTCAGGAAGAGCTCAGATGAGTTAATTTCATCTCTTGGTAACATCTAGAAAGACTATAGGTCGAATCGCCCTCCTCCACAATCACCACTCAGAAATATCCAACTCAGGCGGAAAACACAGAAATTACACTACATGGACAGAGTCATTCAGCAGGTATATTTGAAATCTAAGCTCTTTGAGCTATACACGTGCACAAATGATTCAGTTGGTGGCAATCTCCCCCTCCTCCTCCATGTTTAAACTTTTCAAACTTAAAATAGTGCTGAAGAGGTTTGCATCCTGTGGCTCACGGAGATGCTGAGGCAACTGTGACTTTCATGGTGCTCGGAGGGGCCACCGAAACCCTTCAAGGAGTCCCCCGTTTCTTCTCCCTCTCCTGGGACACGTGCTTCTCCCCACCTCCTCAAACCCAACCTCATGAGAGAACTACTTGATCTGAGACAGATTAACATTGACACTTTGCAATTAATGTCACCAAGACTAACCACTTGGGTCATACACACCACTGAGGTTTTTTTTTTGATGACACACAATGGTCATTTCAACTTTTACTAAATTTTGTTGGAAATGTCTGATGGATCTGTTTTAAAACATTGAAAAGTCATTTCCAAATAGTTTCTCTCACCCGGATTTCTCTAGAGCCCGCCTTCTGAAAATTCTGACGCTTGAGAAGAGAATCAGCACAAAATGGACTGTAGTTCTCACCTTCTTCCACTAGAGGGCAGAATTCTCCACTATTAAATCTAACCTTTTCATTTGTCCATGAAAAACCAAAAACCTTCACAGCAAAGGAAAGTCAAAGCATTTGCTTGTTATATACTCCTCAGATTTTATTTTTCAAAGGAGCCTTCATTTTTCTTATGGAAACTCAGGATTTTACAAGCAATGCTGTCTGTCCTCAGTTTCACCTGTACTGTATCCAGTACTATATTGCTATATTCACAGTAGAACGGACTTTTGTTTCTGAGTAATCAGTCTAATGTTTTAAGTTTCTGATGAAACTTACACCTTAATCAAAAACCACAACAATCCTTCCATCAGGTGGCTGTGTTATTGTTCTTGTGTGTTTTTCTGAGGCTTGGGTAATGAAAGTATTTCCCCACTCCATCGTAATTGGCATCTGCATCTAAAGTAATTCATGAATGTACAGGAGTAGATGAGGCCTGGCACATATAGCAGAAGGTAATGGTTCTATAGGTGTATCTTCTATAATGCACTTTGGGCTAGAGAAATAGAAAAATCACATGTAACAAAAACAAATAACGTTTTTGAGCAATATGGCATTGCACGAGTAGGACTTGCATACATTTATCTATCAGTCTTTCCCTTTGAATATGCTCAGTGGCTGCTACATTGATTTAGCTGCATTCCAACTGTCTGCAACCGACACTTGCTTCTTCGCTTTATTTAAAAACAACTGGTCTTGATAGCAAATCATTTATATCATTGGCTAATCATTTATATATTGGCATGAGAAGTTTTGTGCCCTTTCAAAATTCAGCATTATCCATAATAGAGTGTAATATTATCAGATTACCTGTATTAGTACATGAATGCATTCATAAGCAATGCACATATGTTTTAAAGCAGCTAATGGCTGAACAATCCCTAAATAAAAAACATCCAGATTTTTAAAAGCACAGCTGAAACATTTGTACAAATATACAAAGAGAAAAAAACAATCATTCAGACACCATGAAACTTTTGTGATAAATAGATTTGTCTGAAATCGGTCTCTATCATCCTGGACAAGCCTCCCCAATGAGGCTGGGAAACTTCTACAATGAAATCGTGTTCAAAATCTACTGAGGGATGTCTTTGGGGCCAAGCTCAGTTTTTCCTCCAGGAATTTTAACAGAGCTATGAAGTCTTTGACTCAAAAGAGTGACTACACCCAGACTTGTTAAGCTGGAGGATGCTGATAATTTTGCTAATCTAGATAGGACATGACTGGATGCTGACAATCTGTGACTTATAGTATATCGTCAAATCATGAAAATAAATGCTGGTGATCATGCATGTCCTGGGAATGTCGGGATGCAGAGGACTGAGGAGACCAGATAGGGATATCTCATGCAGTCAAAGTCAAGTTTACTTATGGTCCTACTTAAGTGGCCAGGAAAGAACAACGCACACACGTCAGGACTGGGACTGAAACGGCTCACAAACAACACAGGTGCTATTTGTCACTGATGTCTCCGGCTTGGATCAACATGAGAGCATGAAGGTTGTTAGGCTGTGCTGATTGTTTAATAAGAAAATACTACTTTTTTTTCTAGAATCTTCTAAATAATGTATTATACTTGATGGGTATGATATGATCAGGAAACATATCACCTTTGCCTAGCCCTTTTGTCCGAGAGGCTTGATTACAAGGAAGGAATCTCAAACAACCAAACACCCAGGGATTTAAAGGCAATTATTTTTTTTTTTTTGACAAACAAACAACGGGCGGGGGGGGAAAGCATGATAAAGAGGAGACGAGTATTCTCTTCGAGGTGGAGCAGTGAGCTTAGTTGGACACGGAGGGCGGCGGGCCGGGACGCCGGGTCTGGATGATTTTTGGCTTTGGGGACGTCTTTGGATCCTCTTCTTCCTCGATGTCACTGTCACACACGTGCACGACGACACTTGGGGTAGACTCAGTCCCTGCGTGGAGCTCATACTTCTCTCCTGAAAAGCAAGAGAAATGGGGGTAAGAAAGCGGGAGGGATTTCTACACAAATGATTTGGTGAAGTTTGTTTAGGAAGTGAGGGCGCATTTTACGTGTCTCAGGAGATGCTGAGTCTTCTCCAGGGGTGGTGTTGGAAAGTGAAATGAGATTGATCCGTCTTTGCGTCTCAGCTCTACCGCCTGTCACCCGTACAGCCCTGAACAGGCCCCTTCACCTCGCTTTGCCTCAGCATCCACAGCTGTAAACTTCAGAATGGTAATAACTACAGTCCAAAGGATTGGGGTGATGACTCAGTGGGCCTGGCAGTAAGTTACCAGTTTCTCTTCTCTTTCCCAGCATTGCTGTTAACGGCTGAGTAATTTTGAGCCCATCACCTCACTCCTTCACCTTTTGGAGAAGTTCTCCAAGTTCTCCTCCTGCTGTACATTTCTTATGGCAAGAGCTGCCCCAGGATGGAATAAGGTGGAACCGCCGCTCGTCTGGGATTTGCAGTGGTTACATGGTAACAGGATTTGATGACGGTCAAGTTCCCTCCAGTTCCAAGAGTCTAGTAGTCTATTCTTGACTGTCTCTTCTTGTAGTCAATTCACTATTAGCCAGCAGGCTTCCTGTCTGTCTCTGTTTCATTTCAGGGTGTATCTACTGAGCATCTCCCATGCTCTGGCCCATTGCTAATCATAAAGGATACAAGGCACATTCAAAAATCTTTGTGTCTTCCACAAGAGCACAGCCCAGTGACGGCACATGGAAACAGAAGGTACCACAAAATACTATGGTAAGCGCTGGGGTGGCAATATATGTCAAGGACAGTGGTACCAAATTGCAAGGAGCAAGTAACTCTGAAAGTCTTCCCAGTGGAGGCGACAGCTGACCTGGGTCTAAAAGACAAGTAGAAGGTGTCCAGGAGGTGGGAGGGTGCAAGGGGCATTCTCAATCTGCATGCTTGTAACTTCTCAGGTTAACTGCTGACACACTTAATCTTCCGACATCCTATCTTTCCTTTCCCATCCTTCAGGAATGGGAAACACCTAAAAGCAATGTCTCCCAGACACCCTCCTGGTCAGTGGCTCTCCAGGTCTCACTAGATCAAGTCCTCATTTCTTAGACTAGGACAAAAGACTCTGCACAATCTCTCACCAATCATGACAGCCACATTTGTATACTCACCAAACCAGCTCCTTTTATTTGCTATAGTCTCACCTAGTTTCCGAAGTCCTGCCCTCCCTCCAGGATCAAAGCCAGACACCACTCAGTGCAGGCATCTTGCCTGTATCCTCAGTCTGCAGTGGACAGTGCCCTTCCGGAGGGCCAGGGCCAGGACTGTCAGCGCCCGAGCTGGGGTAGCATTTATGTGCTCCTGTGTGCACCTTGGTAAGTGTCCATGGTGAAAACAGCAAACGCTTGCAAGGCACAGTTTTAAATTTTGTGCTGACATTAGGGACTGAGAAGCACTGACAATGCAATAAGCATCGAATCTCTTCTAAGTGATGCTGAGGAGGATGTAAATATTCAGAGTCATCTGTTGCTATGGGTTGAATTGTGTTCCCCACCCCCCGCCCCTGTCCCCACCAATGATGGTGAAGTCCTAACCCCCAGTACCTATGACCATGACCTTATTTGGAAATAGGGTCTTCACAGATGATAAGTTAAAATGAGGCCATTAGGGTGGGCCCTATTTCAAAATGACTGGT
This sequence comes from Eubalaena glacialis, assembly GCF_028564815.1. Classification (NCBI taxonomy): domain Eukaryota; kingdom Metazoa; phylum Chordata; class Mammalia; order Artiodactyla; family Balaenidae; genus Eubalaena; species Eubalaena glacialis. Next base: position 30,220,859 of record NC_083722.1, on the reverse strand, counting down.
TTCCTTATAAAAAGGGGAAACTGGGACATGGGCACTCATCCAGGGAGAACTCCATGTGAAGACTGAACTTATGTTGCCACAATCCAAGGAACGACCAGAAGCTACAAGAGAAGCCTGGACCAGATCTTCCCCCAGCACCTTCAGAAGGAACGTGGCCCTGTGTTGATCCAACACCTTGATCTTGGACTTCGAACCTCCAGAACGTGAAGCAATACACTGCTGTTGTGTAAGCCACTCAGTTTGTGGTCCTCTGTTACGGCAGCCCTGGCAAACGGATACAGCCATATCTTGCTAAGAGAGTTCTCTCTCTGTTAAGAGTCAGAGAAGTCTTTACTGGACCTCCACCCTGCCCCGAACCAACACCCTGGATGAGGGCTCCGGATATTTCACAAGAATGGAGCATTACACCTCCAGCACTTCCCTGGATCTTGGCAGCAACAAGGAGGGGCAAGAACTAGCTAGAGCTACAGAAATCCGGCCGTAAAGACTCTATAACTTAAAGTCGAGATTGGATGAAATCGTAGGTAGAGAGAGTTATGTGAATAAGGTTGACTTTTTTGATACAGAGAGCTGACGGGGCCGGTGTGGATTCAGGAGAGGAGAGTGACAAAAACAGGGGGACATGGAGCAGAACTCATGCCAGGCTTTGCTTCCCTGCCGGCTAGCAGGGATGGATAGTCTGCCCGAACCTAACTTCCCTGTAATCAACACTGAACTTATTATCCTACATGCCCTTGTAGTTGGGATGTACACATTGACGCTACTCACAGCTCATTTAATTGTGTTTGTTCCGTTCTCCCTAAAGCAATTTGTCATTTTTATCAAAAGCCCAAGGGAGAAGAACCACTGCAGACCTTGCTAAGGAGAGGAAGCTGTGTGCAGCCGGCTTCACCTGAGAGTTCCATGAGAGGCTCTGGGCAACAGGTGGGCAGACCTTGGGTGGTGGCTTCTTTGAGCAGCGGTTTTCAAACACTTGACAGCTTACTGGGGGTGCTTGTTGCAAAGAGAGTTTACCAGCATGAGGATGCAACTCTGCAACTTCAGATGTAGTGGCATCTCCTTTGGTGCCCAGCATCCCTAGGTGTTTCTCCGTGTTTCAGTGTCTGGGTGGGCACTGTTACACGGTTTGGTGTGACAGGCCGGGGGCAGTGGTCCTGTGAGGATGCTGGTGTGCAAATAACTTGCCCCCTCCCTTCCTCCAGTCCGCATCATAATTTTTCATTGGAAAATGATAATAGTGTGGGGAGAGGGTAGCAGAGGGAGGGATGCTGAAGATGCATAAGGGAGAAAAAGCAAGCATCCCAGATCAGCTCTGCAGCCCCTCCCAGCCGCCAGCACTCTTCATCCTTGGCCTTCTCATCTTTGCTTCTGGGAGAACAGCAAATCCTGTGGACAATGATGGCGTTCATCGTACCCAGGGTTTCTAGAATTTTCTCTTTCCTCCCAGAACGCTTTGCAAGTCTGAATGAGAGACACCTTCAGACAAGAAACAGAGAAAGAAATAATTTCTGAGTAATCAGATGAGGGGGTTCTTCTTTTTCTGCACAGGATTTCTTCGACGTCCTCCTGTTTGGAGAAGCAGTGCCTTTTGCAGAGACACTAGTGGCCGCCGTGGTCCCCTCTGTTGCCCTGTTGGGTGTGATGCAGGGATGAGGCGGGCAGCAGCCTTTCATCTTCTGATGGGGGGATGACAGAAAAGAATCTGCCATGGCAGATGGAGACCAAGGGACCTGTGGGGTGACGTGGTGACAGCAGGGACTCCAGCCAGGGGACTGACCAGATGTTGCCCTTTCTTCATCTGTTGGAAAGAAGCTAGCTTTAAAAAAAAAAGTAGTAAAATATGCATAATGAAGCTAGCTGTTTGATGAAACCCTTTCTCTGCCCTGGCTTGGGTAAAGAACATTCTCTTAAAGGCACCTCTAGTTGCAGTGTGTTTATCGATTCGAAAGGAGACGCTTTCCTCTTGGACTAGGTGTGCTGGGGGCACGCTTGGGACGCGGGCCACCCTCTGCAAGGCAACTTTCACATTGAGTTAACAAAGTCAGACTACTTGGTAGTAGAGCTGTTTTACTGCTGTGACCCTATTAATGCTGACATTTCACTGTTCTATTTTTGGAAACTTTCTTACTATCAAAATCCGGCAAAGCCCAACAGCTGCTGAGAGCCCACAGAATCAAAAGACATAGCTTTGGTCTTGCTGGATTGAACTTTTCTGTTTTTGGCCTCACTTTCCCTTTGGGCTTCAGCTAATTCCTCTACCATGAAGGCTGACGTCAGTGCCGTCACCCCCTGGGGATCCACTGGGCTCAGGAGGCGACGAGGAGCCCATGGGATGGCCAAGCAGACCAGTGTGTCTTTTCAAGGACAAGCCAAGGCTCACCCTTCACACTCGCAACTCCTCGAGTCCGTATTCAAACGGTCCTCTCCCCGGGCCTCAGAAAAGAGGCCAGGACCAGAAGCCCTCAGAAAAGGCATTGGTTAGGGTTTTCTACCTCCTTCCATGAAACAAATTCCCAGCCAAGCAAGTGTAAACTCCTCTGGCACGTGGGTCACACGTTAAATTCTCATCCAGGCCTTTGGAACTGTCATGGGCTTGGGCACAGTTCAAAAGACGTGTGTAAGTGTTAGCTTTTCCACTAAGCTAAAAACCATTGAAGGGCAGGTATTTGTCCTATTTTCTGTGAGCTCTCAGTGCCAGGACATAGGAGGTGTCACAGACACTTGCCATCTATCTGAAACACAACAGCAGCCATTTACTGAGCCCTTAGTAAACGCCAGACACAGCTCTAAGTACTTCACATAAATTGGATATTTAATTACGGCAACAGCTCTGTAATGTGGGTTTCATAATGTCTCGATGATACAGGAGGACATTGAGATCACACAGGTAGTGAATGGCAGAGCCACGATTCAAAGTCAGGTCCACCTGACCTCAAAGAATGCGCTCATAATCCCTCTCCAGCCCTGCCTCTCACGATTCTACTGCTTTCAGATTCTACAAGAGAGTCTGCTGAAAGTCCTGGTTTTAACTTTTAATATTCTTTCACGGCAACTCATGTTTTTGTGAACAGTCTGTAGCTAAAGTTGGGCATTTATTCCTTCTGCATCTTGCCCCTTTTTGTTTTGGCCCATTGCTAGTTATTCTAGGTAAGATCTCCTTGACAATGAACCTTTTTAGAAGACAACACTTAGTAAATTATAAAAAATAAAAGGACTATAAATTATAGACTGAGATAATTTGCATCTCTTATGGTAACTTTGGACTCTCTGGAAATAGATCCTCCATGACTTCTTGTTGCTTTACCTTTACTACCTCTCATATTCAAGGTGAATTCTCAACAGGAAAGTTACGTGTTGTAGTAGATCGACTGTGTTTTGCAAAGATGGTCATAATATTTCCTGCCCGACATTACTCTTCAAGAACCTTGCCACTCCTGCACTGAGGACTGCTCCCTCTTTGCCCTTTCCCCTAAAATCTGGGCAGGCCTCTAGGATGTCTTGACTAATACAGTATGGCAGAAGCAACCAGTGTGACTTCTGAGTTAGGTCACATGAGCTCTGCCAGGGTGCTCATGCTTGGAACCCCGCCTCCATATTATAAGGAAGCCCAAGCAGCGCACGAAGTGGCTCCCATGGAGAGAAACCACAGCCTATCTGGGCCACCAGCCAACAGCCATGCCAACTCGCCAGCCAAGTGAGTAAACCATCTTGAAACCTGATTCGCCCGTCCCCAGGTGAGTGGTCCCAGCAACGCTGCACGAAGCAGAGATGAGCGGCCCCCCCTGGGCCTTGATCCAATAGCAAATTCGTGAGCAAAATAAATGATTGTTGTTGCTCAAGCCCTACATTTTGGCGTAGTTTGTTATGTAGCAATTGATAAGTGGGGCACAGGTCATGTAAGTTCTTTGTTCAAAAGCAAGCTAACCCCCTACAATTGAGTTGAAATTCATTGCCTTTGGTGTTTTTTCCTCTTTTCATCCCTGCTCACCTGCTATGTTAGAATGGATACTTCACCAGTTCCAGTGATTCCTTCCAAGGGGAGGGAGTTCCATTAGCCCATCACTGGGACCCCTCTCTCTGGCCCCTCTTTTACTCCTCCCCAGTGGAAGAGGAGTGACATCTAACGGGTACCTTTGGGGAAAGGAACTGGCAATGCCAGCTCACCCTTTTGCCACCTCTCTCTTAATCCAGCCCTGCCTGCAAAGGGCTTGTGCTCTGCCGTGCTCTCGGCCACGTGCTAAGCCCAGCAGAAAAAAAACCCTGCACTGTGGGGCAGTCTGACTGTTTCCATCTCTGGGACGGGCTGGGTAAAACTTCATGGCTCTGGGTTTCACTACTTTTTTTTTTTAATAGGGTCCCTTTGGCTAGTTTTTTTGGTTTTTGTTTTGTTTTTTGTCTGCACCGCAAGGCTTGTGGGATCTTAGTTCTCTGACCAGGGATTGAACCCAGGCCCACAGCAATGAAAGCGCAGAGCCCTAACCACTGGACCGCCAGGGAATTCCCTGGATTTGACTATTAGGGAGCCCTGGCTGTCACTCATCTTGGCCACCTTCTCAGCGTTAGCCTTTCATCAGAAACAAAGCTGGCATTATTAATCTCATCTACCTTATTTCTTATCTAACCCTCAGCAAGTTCTGAACCAAACAGGAAAAAAGCAGGTGTCAGTTATTAATCTATACTGAATTTTAAGAATGGATGATGGCTTATCAAGGCAAGTGCCAAGAGCATCTCTAACTCGACCCTTGAACGCCAGGCCACGCTGTGTTGTGTGCTGAGTGCTACACTTCAGCTTGGATTAACAGCCCTTTACATTTGATTAAGAAGAAAACTGAAAATGCCAGTAGTAAAACCATTTCAGGCTTGGTTATGTTGAGTTGACACTGCAAACCCCTACCCCCAATTTTTTAAACTGTAAATGTGATTTTTTTTTCAAGAGGAAGTAGCGGGCATCAGTCCTGATTTATGGAATAAGTAAAATGGAATTTCCATGTGGGTTATTTTTACTGAACATGCTGCCTGTTGGGAGATTGAACACAGAGACTGAGGGAAGGGTTCAGAATGATTTGAAATGTGTTTGAAAGGGTTCACATTTGGATTGCCTTTTTTTTCAAGTATTAGGGTTAGGACTTGATAGCATTTGGCCTGGAGGGGAGGGCCACAAACCCTGGATTACCATTCTCTGGTCAACTGTGGAGACGGAGGCACCTGGCCCTGGTCCAGCTCTCAGATAGGGGAGAGGTGGGGAACCGGGAAGGGGTGAGGGGTGACTTGTACCTCCTTTCCTCCACCCCAGGCACCAGCCAGTATTTGAGCTTACTGTCTTTTAACCCTCTCTCAATCCTGGCAGGGCAGATGCTGGTTTGGTTTGGGGCCCAATGGGTTCCTCCGTAGAAGGACTGAGTTATAGTGAAAAACATCATAAAGTTTCCCAAAGCTACACCCCTCCCTCCCACAGATATGTTATTTAACGATATCTTTAAGTTATTTGCTGGCAATCTTGTCTTCCCCTAGTTTTCCAAAGGGAAGGAAAGAAAATGTGTGTCTGTGTCTGGGAAGGGGGCAGGGAACACGTCTCTGTACTGTTCCCCCTCTTGCCCCTCTTGTTTCTGCTCCCACACTGGTACCTGACACCTTACTAGGCACTCCTGGCCTCTGTGTCTCTGATGACTCTTTGCCATATTTGAGAACCACCTGATAAATACCACCATAGTGTAATTAGTGTGCTTCTCAATCAAAGGTGCTACATTCCCAATGGTGTCTGGAAATGTGATGTGGATTTTTTTTTTTTTTTTTTGGTTGTCATAGGGACTGGGTAGGGTGTGGATACTGGCATTCAGTAGGTGAGGCCCAAAGATGCTAAATGTACTGCATTGTCAGTTCCAAAGTGTCACACTGAGAAACGCTGAGCTAAGAGCTTAACATGGGCACTTACATTTCAGCAGGAGACTAAGATATGGCTTGAAAATCAGGTGACAATAAGTAGGTAATACACACTAACCATTTACTATTATCTCATTTGATGTTTGCAACAATCCGATTTTACGGTTGAGGATGCTGAGACACAGAGAGGTTAAGAAAGTTGCTCAAAGTCACACAGCTAATAAAAGGTGGAGGCTGGATTCAAACTCACATCCTGAGTTTTAATCATCATCCTAAAGCAAGAGAAATACCTCTCTTCAAGTTGGAGCTTGATTGACAGCTACAAAATAAAAGAGGAGATGACCCAGGGCAGAGGGACTTACTGAAACTTTAAAAATCACAGCTGGGAGTTTCCTGGTGGTCTAGTGGTGAGGATTTGGCGCTTTCACTGCCGTGGTCTGGGTTCAATCCCGGATCGGGGAACTGAGATCCTGCAGCCATGCAGTGTGGCCAAAAATATAAATAAATAAATAAATAAATAAATAAAATCACAGCTATTTGTTAGCCACCTATTCATCAGATCAGTCTGAGAGTGGAGGAAGAACTGATTTTCTAAGCAGAAGGAGAAAAAGGGATTTAGAATTTTTTTTAAAAATCCAGGGAGGAAGAAGTATTTGCAGAGAGGGAAGTCTTCTGCAAATTTTTTCTCTCTGATTCCGTAGTGATTCCACGAGCTCATATTTAATTTTGGGAAACCTCGGAGAAAAATGCAGTAGGTAGACTTGAGGGCAGGATGAATCACTGAAGAGCAACTCTGTCCCTTTCCTTTGTGCAGCAGCTGTTTCTGTCAAAAAACGCCCTCTAAGCTTGGGTGGCAGAAGGTATAAAGCAAAGCCTAGACCAACCCAAATATTTCACTGGCAGTTCCGAGAACAAGTCCATGTAAATAACAACCAACACCTCAAAGGACACACACCTTGTTCTTACTGCCTGGTAGACTCTGTAATTCATGTACTGGCAGAAGAAACAAGAAATCTCTCTGAGGATGCCTTGCTAAACAATACTGCTCAGAGCAGAATGATCATGAACCCACTACGGATTTGATAGTTCTTATGTGCCAGGCACTGGGCTAAGTGCTTTATGTATATTACTTATTGTATCTTCATAATGAGCTTGCAAGTTGTCAAATAATCACCATTAAATAAAAAGAGGTGCAGAGGGGGAAGTAAATTGCTCCAGGTCACCACAAACAAGTGGTAGAGACAGGACTCCAATAGAGGTCCACCGAGTGCGAAAGCATGACCGCCATATTGCCTGTGATGTTCAGGAATGAGGTTGGGAGGGCACAGAAAAGACATCAGGGCTACACATGGACCTCCCTGCCTCAGTAGGTCTGGAATATGTGCATGTTAGGAAAAGATTATCCATGTGAGTGATCGGGGGTCTTCTTCCTCACCCACCCCTATCCTCAGTCCTGATCCTCATCAAAGTAGGAAAACAGAAGTGGTCTTCGGTAAGATGGAGGAGGGATAAGGGGAGGGAGAGGAAGAGGGAGGTGGGGAGAGGCAGAATACTTCCGTAGTTTTGTTTTAAGAGGTGCTCTATTTCAATAAAAGAAAGTTTGCCTCACACTTGTCAGAATGGCTATCATCAAAAAGTCTTACAAATAACAAATATTGGTGAGGATGTGGAGAAAAGGGAACCTTTGTACACTATTGGTGGGAATGTAAATTGTTGCAGCCACTATGGAAAACAGTATAGCGAGCGGTTCCTCAAAAAATTAAAACTAGGACTACCATATGTTCCAGCAATTCCACTCTTGGGTATTTATCTGGAAAAAATAAAAGCACTAATTTGAAAAGATACATGCACCCCAATGTTCATAGCAGTGTTATTTACAGTAGCCAAGATATGGAAGCAACCCAAGTGCCCATCAACAGATGAACGGATAAAGAAGATGTGATACACACACACACACACACACACACACGTGCGCATGCAATGGAATATTACTCTGCCATAAAAAAGCATGATTCTGCCACTTGCAGCAATGTGGATGGACCTAGGGAATATTATGCTTAGTGAAATAAGTCAGGCAGAGGAAGACAAATACTATTTGATATTACTTATATGTGGAATCTAAAAGATAAAATAAATACAGATAGCAAAACAGAAACCAACTCAGATACAGAGAACAAACTAGTGGTTTTCAGTGAGGAGAGGGAAGGCAGAGGGGCAAGAGGGGGTAGAGGATTAAGAGATACAAACTACCATGTATAAAATAGATAAGTAACAAGGATATGTTGAAGAGCACAGGGAATTATAGCCATTAGTTTGTAATAACTTTTAATGGAGTATAACCTATAAAAACATTGAATCATTACGCTGTACTCCTGAAACTAATATAATATTGTAAATCAACTATCCTTCAGTAAAAAAAAAAAAAAAAAAAAAAAAAATTTGCTTATCTTCTGTGGCTTTTCCTCTAAGACTGGATTAGGTGGCCATTTATCTTCATTCCCTCCTGAGTCATTTAGGACCTGAAGGGACTTCATGGGGACAACGGATTGAGGCCCCTGCATTAGTGGTTGAGACAAAGGAGTGGAACCCTAGGTGGAGGTAACGGACCAAGGGAACCAGAGAGGGAGAAGGTGGAAAGATAAAGAGAAACCAGGGAGACAAGGTCCCCGGAGCCTGTGAGGTGGGGCTTGTGTTCCCGGGATGAGAGGAAAATGCAGACGTGAGGAAGGGAAGAGCGTGTGGACGCACTCTCTCTTTGTGTTTGGCCATAGAATCAGGAGGTTGTCCAATCTGGGAATGATCAACCTGTTCCTCCTTTCCCAAGATTAGCGTCCAGGCTATGGGACTATGGGTATGCGCTTGGCGCATGCGCACACACGCCCACGTTTTGGTCCTGTGTCTTTTCCGTTTTCCTACAACGTGCATATTCTACCTGTGAAATAAGAAGAGGAAATATTTCATCTTGCTACTCAATAGTGATTGAGGATAATTGTGGAATATACGCTAAGAAGAAAAGCCCCTTTAACATCACCCCCCCACCCCCGGGAAAATTCTTCGAAAGTAGGTGTAAAATAAGGAGCGCGTGTCCTGGGCTCACAAATCTGTGTCCCTCGGGTCGGGGGTGACGTGCAGAGGCTGCGCTACATGGAACCCTGGGACTGGCTGTTTTACTTGCTTTTCGTGTCTGTGATCAGAGTATAGCAGTTGTCGAACAAGAACTGGGGCTTAGCGGTCATGCTACAGGTACCCCAAATATAGGTGTTCATCTATATTTTAAAAATGGAATTTTCCCTACCTTGGAATCAATGAGCCTGGAATAGAAAATGTTTCTTCCTTATAAGTGACACATATTAATGAAATCTATTTTCCATTTGGGGAGAAACAATGTATACTGAGAAACAAACCAGCAAAATTCCTTTACTATGACATGTTTTGATGGAGAAGAATTCGGAAAAAAATCTAAATATAGCCGATGTACGCAACTTGAAACTCGAGCACCATTTTAAGCCCTCCTCTGCAGTTAACTAAAATTGATCTCTCTAACAAGAGCTAAAAATAGCAGGAGGAAAAAAAGGACCAGACAATGACTTTCCATATTTCTCCTTGCAGGCATTTCCAGTGACAATGAACTTGACCTTCCAGAGCCATCCTAGAGAGCAGAATAAGCTGACATTTCACATCCCACCTCTGACTGACCACCCATCTAGTGCCACGGACATCTCTATTTTGCCATTTTGCTAATGAGTACAGATAAGCTGTTTTGCTGGGCTGGGTTTTGTGTTTCCTATTTTGTTTTACATCCAAAAAGAACATAGGATTATACCCTTTCTGGAGTCAGGAATAATAGGCATTATAAAATAAACAAAAGAAAATATCCGATTCATTCTCCACCAGGACAAAGCTCATCTTATTTTGTCCAGGTCATTGTTAAATGATGGGTGTCTGTAAATTCACTAGGGGAATTAATATAAATGTAGAAAGCTTCTGTTTTGTTGTTGTTTTTTTTTTAATTGAAGTATAGTTGATTTACAATGTTGTGTTAGTTTCTAGCATGCATATATATATAATGTTTTTCAGGTTCTTTCCCATTATAGTTTATTACAAGATATTGAATATAGTTCCCTGTGTATAAGTAGGTCCTTGTTGTTTATTTTATATATAGTAGTGTGTACCTGTTAATCCCAAACTCCTAATTTATCCCTCCCCCCACCTTTCCCTTTTGCTAACCATAAGTTTGTTTTCTGTGTCTGTGAGTCTGTTTCTCTCTCATAAATAAGTTCATTTGTATCATTTTTTTTAGATCCCACATATAAGTGACATCATATGATATTTGTCTTTCTCTGTCTGACTTACTACACTTAGCATGATAATCTCTAGGTCCATCCATGCTGCTGCAAATGGCATTATTTCATTCTTTTTTATGGCTGAGTAATATTCCATTGCATCTTCTTTACCCATTCATCTGTCAATGGACACTTAGGTTGCGTCCATGTCTTGGCTGTTGTATATAGTGCTGCTATGAACATTGGGGTGCATTTATCTTTTTGAATTAGTTTTCATCTTTTCCAGATATATGCCCAGGAGTGGGATTGCTGGATCACATGGTAACTCTATTTTTAGTTTTTGAAGGAACCTCCATACTGTTCTCCATAGTGGCTGCACCAATTTACATTCCTACCAACAGTGTAGGAGGGTTCCTTTTTCTCCACACCCTCTTCAGCATTTATTATTTGTAGACTTTTTGATGATGGCCATTCTGACCGGTGTGAGGTGATACCTCGTTGTAGTTTTGATTTGCATAGAAAGCTTCTGTTTTATATAGACCTGTCCTTTAAAAAGAGCAGAGGATGGTGAATTCTGATCCACATGTCCTGCTTGACATTAGAGGAAAGCATCAAACTTGCCTTAAAGAAGCGATGCTGTGGATACATTTTAGGAGGTGCCAATAAACAGAGAAATGAAATTTGGAGGAACAAATGTCTAAGTTCTTTTGTATTTTTAAAATGTCCTTTTGCAACAGTCTGGAATTTCTTTCGGAGAAATTAATTTTACTCTTCAAGAGATCTCCCTGGTTTCGCAAACTTTGCACTCTTCAAGGTAAGGGTGCTGGCTTCATTAATCCTTTCTGTTTCTCACCAGGGGCAGAGGGACATATTTTAACTTACCAGCTGTGTAGCCTTGGGCAAATTACTTAACTACTCTGTGCCTCACATTCCCCAGCTGTATAAATGAGGAGAATAACACCACCTTCTCGTAGAGTCACTGTGAACATTAAATGAGATAATCTATATAGTAAAGTGTTTAGAACAATGCCTGACACACAGTAAGCCCCATATATAAGTTTTAACCATTGTTTCTATTTACAGCTTTCCCCTTATTTATCTATTTTACTTACTTTCTGGATGAAAAACAGAACATATAGTCATGGAGACAGTGGTTAAAAATGTTTGAAATTGTGCCTCTCATATATTTTCCGGACTATGAATTTGTTCTCACTATAATAAATAGTACAGAGAGATGCTTCTCCAGTGTTAGGTGGCCCTGGTCTCATGTCATAACATCCCATTAAGGATTTCAAAGGATCTCAAAGGAAACCCACAAGCTTGGGTTTGATCATGGTCCCTTTGTAATTGCACTGTTCCCTCCATGCTCGTTTCAAGAGCTTCTTTAGAAGTTCCGGGGGGCACAAGTTGCCCCTCTCTGGAAGAGGGTCACCAGTGTTCCTTGCTTAAAGAACGAGGTGCTGTTTTGCCCCTTCCTGTCTGAGCTAAGGCCTGTGTCCTCACTCTCCCATTTATCCTCCATGAAAGGGGTCTAAATAGAGCACATGATTGCCTTCCATGGGCAGCTAGACGTGCCAAAGCTCCCACAAGTCAGCTGGTTTGCCGACGTGATCCCGGGCCCGAGGACCATCTCACCCTGGATCCCTGCTCCGAGATGCTCTTTCATTAGAGTTACTTTTCTTCAGCATCCTTAGATTTCTGCATCCCTTCTCAGTCACTCAGCTCAACCAGCTGAGCACTATTAGTCACTCCTCCGAAGGAAGAAGAACACCATTCCTTTGATCATTTGAGTTGCTTTTCTCTGCTCTCATTCTAATTTATTTCTCTACTCCTGGAATTGAGGTAGTCATCCTTAACATAGAATGACTTATAATTTGTTACTGAAATGATTCTGCCTAGGGAATAAAAAATGAATTTTACTAAATTATTATTATTTTTTCAAATGGAAATGCTAGAAGTCCTCTTGGTGGAGAAAACATTAATTCAGTGCTGCCTGACTCAGTCTGGCTAAAGCCATAAAACAGCAGCAATTTGCTAATGAAGAATTATCTCTAGGGGGAGCTCATTCATTCATTCATTCATTCATTCGATATTTATTGAGCATCTACTATGTGCAAACTGCTATCAGGCCCTGGGAATACCAAAATGAATGAAACCTGCATTCTCCCCTCAAAAAGCAGAGGAGACAGAAAGATGAACAATAGAAAATTACCACAAGGGGAAGTGAGCATTTGTGGAAAGTTCCAGGAGGAGACTGAAGGAGTAATTCCTTGCCTTGGCACCTGGTTGGGGAGGGGGCAGAGGTGAGGGTGGGGGGATGCAGGCTGTGGCCCTGCCCTCTCATCAGTGCAGCTGAAACAGCTGCCAGAGGCCCAGGCCTCTACTAGAACCTCTGTGATATTTTCGACTCAATTGTTGGGTATAAATCATTCATCTGTGTGGGGTGTAGAAGCTTCAAGGACACTGGAACAGGACACGTGGATAACTAAATAAAAAGAAACAGCCTCAAAGTGCTGGCAAGGAATGGAGAGAAAGATAAAGATAAAGAGAAGACACCCAAACTGCAGCTGTTCTATGGGACACTGATATCAGTCATCTGTAAAGAGCCAGGAGAGTCTCCACATTCGCTCTTGCCCACATAGCGCACAGATCTTCATTTGCACACTTATGAGACCCTGGATTAGACTTTCTGGAAGTTATGATGGTGTTAGAGGCGATTGTCAAGGGAGGGTTGAGATAAATGTTCTGCCCATGTCAGAAGTCCACCCAGGCAGCTAGGATCCTTAATAGAGACCATTGGATCTGGCCCAGTGATGGTCAGAAGAGCCAGGGTTGACATTTGTCTCTGCCCCCAACTAGCTGTGTCACCCCGAGCAAGTGTGTTCACCCCTCTACAGCTCGGTGGTCAGATCTGGAAAATGGGAATATTAATAGTGCCTACTTCTGTGTTGACTGCACCACAGGGCACTTCAAAACTGGTAGATTTACTTGGTAATGGAAGGTGAGGCTCATAGGTTAGCTGCACAATTAAGGCAAAAGGCATGAATTTTTAACACTGTCGATAAATTATTCACAACTCTAGAAAGAACCCCCTTTTTTCTGCCTCCTTAAGACCATTTCCTTCCTACTTTCTCACTCCTCCGAACCAGGTTCTGTGAGCTTCCCTCTGAGACCTGGTTCCCATTGCCTCTACCCCTTCTGCCTCTGTCAGTCCCAGGTCACACTGGTGCCTGGCAGTGCCCTCCAGACCTGGGACTCAGCTCAAAGAGCCAGTGCAGGTGTCTGAGACTTGTCCTTATCTTGCCTTTGCATCAAGCTTTGAGAATATTGACTATAAATGAATTTTCTTTTAGGCTCTGGATAAAAAAATGATTTGAATTTACTGGATTACAGTGAGTAGACCAGAGGCCAGCTGGGATCCGAAAGTCTGATTTAGCCTGGACTTCCTTTATAAAGAGTGAAGCAGGAAGAGTACTGCCTCAGGGCCCTGGCCCTGTCACTGTCAAGTCATTCTGCCCCCCTCTCTAGGCTTCGGTTTCCCCTCCTGTAAAATGCAAGTTGGCCAGTGACTCCTAGGCCCTCTAGCCAAGACCTTAGTGATTCTATGTAGAGCTCTGTTTGCTGACATTCAAAACAGCTGTACCAGATGTTCAACTGTGTTCTTGTTAATATCTTGTTAATATCTGCTTGGGAGTCAAACGAGCAGCTCCAAGGACAGCAGCTTTCATTGGTCCTGCTTCTGAAGTATGCTGAATTACTGGGAGAAATGGGTCATAGCCTTGACTTGAGCACACTTGATTTATCTTATACACGCTACAACATTTGCACATACCATGCACATGGGAGTGCATATGTCCAGGATTCCTGTATGTGGACTAGACTTTCAAGGAAATCACATTCCATAAACATGTCCCTTATTATTATATTGCTTTTTTCCTCAGCCCATCTTAGTAGTTAGACATCTACTGCTTCTCAGTAGTTGAAAACAATGGCTATTTTAAAGGCTCCGGGAAGCTGAGTGACTGGTCCGTGATTACAAAGAAACCCCCAAAGACCCTGCCCTTGAAAGTGCTGTAATCTGACTTTAATGCTACACATGGGACAGCCAGTAATTCTCTCGCAGGGAGTAATTATTAATCAAATCAGCCTCATCCCAATCGGAAGACCCAGTAGAATGGTCAGCTTTCCCTGAATTGCTTGGGAATTTCTCGGTTTTAGCATCACAGGTTCCCAGGACCCCTGACTCTGAGTGAACCAGGATAGCGGGTCACCCTCATATCCAGGATTCTTAAATTTCAGTGTATGCAAGAATCAACACGTGTGCTCATTAAAACTGCAGATTTCTGGGGTGGGAGATTCTGATGCCAAATGTTTTCCTGACCACACTAAGAAATACTGATGTGAACTTATTATAAATTTAACAGCCCCGGCATTTGGCTACCAGTGGTTCTTGAACTCATCTGCACATCAGAATCACCTGGGGAGATTTTTTAAAATGCCGATGCCTGAGTTGACCCGAGTCAATTAAATTAGAATCTCCTGGGGTGCGGTCAGCCCCCTCTCACAGCGGGAGAACCACTGGAAGAGAGAGAAGACACAATGGCCATTATTTACCTTTGGATCTGTGGTGCCTAAAACCTCAGCTGCCACCCGGTTTCGGACCACCCACTCTCCACCACTTCCCCTCCTGCTATAATATAGGGAAACTACTTTGGAGTACAAGGTGGCACCATCCGCTGAAATTGAGGACAGTATCACTTCTAGGTATAAAACATAAGCTTTTGGATAAGTGCGTAGGAGATATGTACAAGAATGTTAACTGCAGCTTTGATCTTAATGGCAAGAAACTGGAAACCATCTAAATGTCCGTCAACAGGAGAGTGGATGAATACAGAATGGTGGTGGAATCGCCCAGTGGAATACTACACTGCGGTGAGAATGAGAGCATCCAAGCTACGGGTACCAACACTGGAACAAAATGACCGTAGATTTTTCTAAAGTTAGAGGCCATTGTGACTGGCTTCTTGGGGACTTAGAGGCTTCACTTTGGCAGGTAGCTTGTCTTGCAGCAGAAGATTTCTGGGCACACTCGTGGCAGCAGTAAAACAAGGCTGCACAGCGTAGAAGCCTCGTCGTGCTAGCTGGTAGAGCTCATTTTGCCTGTTTTGCAAACTTAAAATATCTTCCTCGCAATCCAGAAGTTGCACGGACTGACATTTTCGCGCCAGTTTCTGAATTGTTTTTGAACAGGTACAAAGTCTGACGCTGCATTTTCATTCATGATTCCTCTCGCTGGCCACGTACAGCGATAAATCCATTAGAAATGCAGATGTTACCGGGAACCCAGGATTTCAGGATTGTTATCTTGTTTGGCTTTTCTAAGTTGCTGACAAATATTTATTTTCAGGAAGGCCCACAGAGCTTACCTGGTCCTAGCTTGGCCACGGCATAGAGGAGGTCATAGTTAAGGACTGGTGTGGCATCGCTGATGGGCTGCCAGCCGACAGGAGGAGAGGCAGGGGGTGAGATGAGAAACTGTTTGGCGGGCTGTGGTGGAGCCAAATGCAGTTTGTCTCCGTCTGTCTCTGGAGTCTGAACCTTTCAAACACAGTAGAAATGAAGACACATGATTCATTGTGGCCTCGGATGTGCCACGTTGTTCCACTAAGACGCACAGCCTGGCTTTCAGTCTGTGACAAGTGAACCAACGAGCCAGGCTATAATAATAGTGACTACTGACCACACACCATGTGCTCAGTTATCTTATCTGATCCTCAAATAAGTAGATCTCAACATTTAGCTGCATAAGAATGACCTGGGAAGCTTACTGAGTCAGATTGCTGAGCCCCGCTCCTGGAGTTTCTGAGATCGGCAGCAGGGCCTGACAATCTGCATTGCTAACAAGCTCCCAGGTGATGCTCATGGTGCTGGTCCTAAGACCTCTCCTTTCCTTCCTTTCTTTCTCTCCCCTCCTTGTCCCTCTCCTCCCCCTCCCCTCCCCATCCTTTCTTCCTTCCTTCCCTCCTTCCTGCCTTCCTATCTTTCTCCCTTCCTCTCTCTCTCTCTCTTTTCATTGAGGTGATAGTCACATAATTTGAAATTAAACCCTTTTAAACTGAACAATTTCAGTGGCATTTAGTATATGCCCAATATTGTGCAATCACCACTACTATCAAGATTCAAAGTATTTTTATGACCCCAGAGGAAACCCTGTACCCATTAAACAGTTACTACCATTTCTGCCTCTGGTCAGACCGTGGCAACCACCCATTTGCTTTCTGTTTCTATGGATTTGCCTATCCTGGACATTTCTTATAATCAATTCATAGAACACGTGATAGTTTGCATCTAGCTTCTTTCACTTAGCATAATGTTTTCAAGATTCATCCATGATGTAGCATGTTATTAGTACTTCATTCCTTTTTATGGTTGGATAATAGTCTACTGAATGGATAGACTACAATTTGTATATCTGTTCACCCATTTTTGAACATTTGGGTTGTTTCTACCTTTTGGCTCAACCAACCCTAATAACCTGATTAAAAAGTGGGCTAAGGACTTGAATAGACATGTCTATAAAGAAGACATACAAATGGCCAATAGGTCAAAGAAAAAAGGATCAACATCACTAATCATCAGGGAACTGCAAATCAAAACCATAACGAGATATCACCTCACACCTGTCAGAATGGCTATGATCAAAAGAACAAAAGACAACAAGTGTTGGTGTGAATGTGGAGAAATTGGAACCCTTGCACACTGTTGGTGGGAATGCAAATTGAGCAGCTGCCTTGGAAAACAATATGGGGGGATTCCTCAAAAAAAATTAAAATAGAACTACCATATGATCTAGCAATTCTACTCCTGGGTATTTATCCAAAAGAATTGAAATCAGGACATTGAACAAATATTAGCACTCCTATATTCATTGTAGCATTATTTGAAATCGTCGAGACGTGGAAACAACCTAAATGTTCATGGACAGATAAATGGATAAAGAAAATATGATATATACATACAATGGAATACTATTCAGCTTTAAAAAGAAGTAAAGTCTATGTTCATTTCATTGTGTCATCTCTTCAGAGTCCAAAGGTGGAAATGATCCTTACAGACCAATAACAGATGGATTGAGGTAACTAATAATGAAATGAAGACACTAATGAAACATTATGGACATTGATTTTCTACTGCTGTGGACTTCATAAATATTGCCAAGACTTACCCGTGCCTTTTTATAATAGCCAGAATTTATTTTTGGATAAAATAAAACACAAAATTGATTTCCATATGTTTGTAAATTTTTCTCATGGATATGAATCACTGAAAAGGTATACAGTCCATTAAAACTGTCATATTATTTAATTATGACGCTGCTAGCTAAGTTGTGATCAGAGCATTCTTATTACAAGTACTAGCTGGCATTCATTGTGCATTTACCGAATGCTAAGCACTTTAACACACAGTAATTCATTTAATCCTCATAATGACAGTGTAGGGAGTATGTTATCATCCCCATTTTACAGATGGGGAAACTGAGGCTTAGTGAGGTTATGTAACCTGCCTAGATTAGAACCAAGACTGTTGGCCCTCAGAATCTGCTTTCTAAACCACTATGCTGTCCCTGCCTGGGAATCATGATATAAGTTTGTTTCTCAGTGAACGAATTATAGACTACAAGCCAATCTGAAAGTAGAAAGGGCTCCATTTACATTTTGAAAAGGTAAAGAAAAATAATGCAGGGCAAAAGGATTAACTTTGGTAAAGAATGATCTTACCTGTGCAAAGTAGAGTTTTAATTTTTTCCCTCTAAACTGGGTTTCATGAAGCTCTATCCTGGCTCGGGCTGCAGATTTGGGATTGCTGAAGTTTATTCGGACACGTCTGAAACTCTTAAATAGCTGGAACGTCACACAGTCATCATAAGTCCGGAACAGACCCTCAAATTTTTCCTGTTAAAGACAAACACAGAGGAAAGTCCATTGGCCATATATCTTGTACAATGCCAGATCTGACAAAAGCAAATAACTAGGTAAATAAATAGGCTCTTCCTAACATAAAATTAAAACAAAACACTGTAATGTATTTTTTCACCTGTTGGTCTGTTACCAGGTACTAAACATGCCTGTGGATTCTGTCAAAGGACTCATAACCTGCGTCCAGGGATCTGTAGGGGGACCAGTGAATGGGGTTTGAAATGCATGAAAAACCTGACAATTATGCAAAGTGTTGAGTGTTTCAACATATATGTGTTTGTTTCTGGGAGAGGGATCGTAATGGTCATAAGATTCTCAAAGGAGTCCATTATCTCCAAAATATTATAGCTATTGAGTAAAGCATGTGGTGGACATTGCTAGTGATTATCAGGCTTGGGGGCATTGTTCTTGCCTACATATATGGGAGCCCACACGACCCAAAATCCTTCTAGTCAGGCAGTGCCATGTGATTAGTTCTGGTCAATGAAATGGGTACAGAAAGCAGGAAAAAAGCCCTCGAGAAAATTTTCAGTCTCTTTCCCTGAAGATGCCATGTGCTCCAGATGGTAGCGTAGTCAGAAGTAGGATTGTCCTCAGCCTGGGTCTTTGAGTGACCCTGTGGAGCAGAAATATCTTTTTCCCAACTCCCACCCCATCCTATAGCTGACTTTGCCTTGGCAAAGGAAAAGAACTCTCTATTGCATTAAACCACTGAGATTTGTGGATTATTTTATTTCTGCAGCACAACCAAGCCTATCACAATACAAAGCAATAATTTAAAAATTTTGATTTGATACAAATTTCAATTCAACTGAACACATATCTATTCAATGCTCACTTTGTACAAAGGATGGTCTTTAGGTTTTAGAAGGCTACAGAGATGAGGATCGTTTTGTTCTGAATCTCAATGATCTAAGAATCTAAGGTGAGAGGCAGACACAGACACAAATAAGAGAACACCTGCAAGAATGGGGAAAGACATAAAGGAAAACTAGAGAATTTTTAAAAATACATATATATATTAACACCACCTATCTAGCTCCTCTTAGCTTAAAAAAAAAAAAGATCCTATTATAACAAAACCAGTGAATGTTAAGTTACTCTGTGTTCTTAAAGGAGAAATTGCCACTAAGGAAATAACATCTATTAAAAAAATAAAACAAAAAAAACGCTGATTCTTTTATTTCTACAATAAAAGGTATTTTGTCATAAGAGTGAGTTCAAGTGGGAATGAAGATGAATGAAAGATTAATACTGCAAGATTCATTGCATTTGGATTTGTAAGGGACATAAGGGATAATTAACTCAGCCTTTCCCTCCTCACCTCCATCATTTTACAAATCAGGGCTCTGAGGTCTGAAGAGATGAGGACCTGCCCACGGTCACATGGGCAGTTATTGGCAGAGCCAGGACCAGAATACAGAGATGTTTTCGATTACATCAATAATTACCCTGCTAGACTGAGAGGGAGAGATCGTTGCATTAATAAGAGCAAGAGATGGAGAGCAATAAGCTGCCCCAAGGCTCCTGTGTGACCACATCTAAGAGAATCAACAAGGTGATTCCAGGTTAGAGAATCACTGCCCTCCGAGGCTGCATGGGAAGAGGAACTCAGATGTCCGGGAAGGTTTTCCTGCCTCTTGGACATCCAAGTGAACTTGTCTCAGACCCTCAAGTCCAAGGTTTGTGATTCTTCCAAAGGCTGCTGCCCATTTCTGAGATTCCCCAGTGTGTGGCCCACCATAGCTTCTCCCATTTTTGACTCATGTCTACACACACTTGTTATCTCTTTTTCTTTTTCTGTATGTATGTTTTTTGTTTGTTTTGTTTTTATTTTTGTTTACATATAAGGATGTTTATTGAAACCTTGGTGGCCATGGCAATTTTTTTTAAAGAATTTGAATGTCATTAATAGGGAATCTCTTTTTTTTATGTATTTTTTTCCACATTTTTTTAATTGTGTGAAAGATTCTTTACATTCTATAGAACTTTTATAATTTTCAAAAGTTTCACACACACGATTTCATAATAATCCCATAATAACCCTTTTCAAAACAGCTTTTGTTTCAGTTTCATGACATTTATGGAGAGATTTGAGGGGTTCTTTCTCTCCTTTTCAGGCTCTGTTCTTATTCCTCTTTCCCTAGCAAGAACAAAACAGGAATCTTTCCTTGTTTGTTCCTTGGATAGTTTTTATTCTCAACTCTCAAACTTTGGGATCAGCCAACTCCCAGGCCTGGGGCTTCAGCCTGGGGCTTCCTAAGAATTTCTTAGGAATTCTTTCCCAACACTACTGTGTTTTCCTGAACAAGAATCCTGGTGAATAAAATGCTTTCTGGTTCCTCACAATGGGAATAGTCTCGGCTGGTAAAATCAAAGCTGGTGGTTTGACTAATCTGAGAATTTTCAGGAATGGGAGGAATTAAGAAATTAAAAGATCTTATTTCTACGTGGAATATCATATCTTTTAGGACAAAATTCGTGGGTTTCTTTGTGGCTCTATGTTTTTCCATTACTAGTGTGGGAGTTTCCTTCCTGTCCCCTCCCCACGACCTCAGCATAGCCTTGGGGGAGTTGGTGTTCTTTTCCTTGGAGTCTAATTCCTTGCTTTTTGTTTTATGTCTTCTTTATGCTTCCCACCTCAGCTGTTTGGCCTCAAGAGCCTGGATTAGGAGAAAAGAATCCAGGAGGCCAGGCTTTAGGCTTAGGGCAGGGGTTATATGAATGTCAGATGTCAGTGATGACTGCAATTGTTTTCTCCACTACTGTACTCTTCAAAAGAGGGCCGCAGGCAGCTAATACAAGCAGCAAGCTGGAGATGGCCGGTGACAGAAGCCTCTTTGATATCACTTGTTTTGGGCTTAGACCAAAAGCAAAAAGAGGTCTTCCACCAGACCTGGGGTGCAGCCCAGGGCTCAGAGACCAGGGTTTTCACTGGCCCATCTGGGACCCATCTCTATAATGATAATAATAATAAACAACTAATTTTTACTTAGCTTGTCCTCTCTGCACAGGTCTTTTGAGAACTTGTAGTGGCGGGGGTGACAGCTGGCCAAGCACTGGGAATTTGCTGGCTATCTCTATTTTTTTTTCCACTAGTGACGTGACATGACAAACATTTCATTTGCTGAGGCAGCGGGATACCAGAGCAAACTGGTGAGAGGCAGATCCAGCACAGAGAACGTGCCAGGTGTACCCTTAGGCAAAGCAGTGACTTGATCAGAGCCAGCCCCAGGGGTCTTCCACCTGCCTTTACAGCAAATTTTCTATGGTTTTGATGCCCAGGCTCCCACCAGGCACACAGTAATATTTTCCTGACCTTTGGCTGCCAGTTTCCTCCAGTCTGGTACGCCACAAACCCAATAAGTTAATTTCCTCTATAGTTAATCTCTTTTTAGCCACTGGTCTCTGGACCTCGCTACACACAAAAATGATGGAAAATCCTAAAGAACTTTTTTTTAAAAATTTATTTTATTGAAATATACTTGATTTACAATGTTGTGTTAACTTCTGCTGTGTAGAAAAATGATTCCGTTATAAATATATATACATGCTTTTTCATATTCTTTTCTGTTATGGTTTATCACAGGATATGGAATATAGCTCCTTGTGCTATACAGTAGGACCTTGTTGTTTATCCATTCTAGATATAAGAGTTTGCATCTGCTAACCCCAAACTCCCAATCCTTCCCTCCCCTCCCCCCACCCTCCCTCCCCCTTGGCAACTACAAGTCTGTTCTCTATGTCTGTGAGTCTGTTTCTGTTTTGGAGATAAGTTCATTTGTGTCATATTTTAGATTCCACATATAAGTGATATCATATAATTGTCTTTCTCGGCCTGACTTACTTTGCTTAGTCTGAGAATCTCTAAGTCCATCCTAAAGAACTTTGTTAATGTGAATTTTATCTATTTATGTTTATTGTACTAGAAATTAAAACTGAGAAATTGAAAAATATTTATTTATAAATTCATCTCCTAGTAACAATCATAAATCCATCATATGACAAAATAATCTTTTTATGAAAAATAATTGTTTTCCCCAACAAGAAAACATTTAATGAGAAGACTGACCTGGTTTTAGATTTTTGCAAATCTCTTTCACTTCTGACTTAATAGAAGAGACCTGGAATCTCATATCTGCTTCTCTTACATTATGCTGTTTTGTCTGAAGGGTTTGAAGAAAAGCTGGCCTCACCCAAATATGTGGTTGGAAAAGGGAAGAGTATTGCAATAGCCTTTCAAATAATTGTGAATATTCTTCCTTGACACTTCATCAAAACTCAACTAGTGGCAGTTTCTAAAAGTCTATTGCAATGTTGAATCTGAAGCCGTAATCAAATAACATTTTTATTTGATTATATTAAAATCCATTTATCTACTTTGCACCTTTAGTGGATTTTTTACTCATGCAGGATTCTGTCATAGTGTACATCGGTCATTTGGAAAATATTGGTTCCTTGAGTTATACAGCTTTTCCAAATGTTGACACATTTCATTACACAATATCAAAAATCACATTCATTAATATTACCACCTATCTTATCAAAAAGTCTTTCCATATTGGAAAGCTGTCATATCCCTGTTGGTGGATACAAGTTTTCCAAAATTCTAATTTTTGCTTGAAAGTATGTTCTTTATTATTGGCAACAGACACTGTCAGTTATTTTCCTTCAAGTGACACACTCATTCATTCGTTTTTGATAAAATGTCCGCCAAATATCTATGTCTGCATAACTATGGTTTGTCTGTTAGTTGTTCTTTCTGTGTTCCAGGAGAAAAATAAGTATCTAGTGCAGCTTAGAACATCTTAGAACATTTTCTCAAGTCACACATTGTATTTTGGTATGCCACAGAATTGCTTTATGTGTACTTCTCATTTCGTTATTCAGATTATTAAAAAGGCATGTGCTCAAGAATAAAGAGTTAATAAAACTAAAAGCTTTAACTGCTTCATCAAGGACATTCTGAAGTTAAATAGGTATTTTTCTTTATTGCACTTTTTTTTTTTTTAACTGTGAGTGTGTGGCTGTGAAGAATACAAATACTAGTAAGTACAGTTAGATGCCACTGCACTGATTAATACCAAAGTACCAGGAGTTTTAAACACTATTGCTTTCGCACCATGGGTGTAAATGTCAACATGGTTGAAAAAGCAAATAATGTCTTAGTATTATTATGGAAATAGTTTTGACCTCATGGGAACTTCCAGGAGTCTGTAGACTACTCTTTGAGAACTGCTGCATGATAGGACTTCAGAAAAAGTAAGGATTTAGTTGGCATGGGGTGAAGACAAGGGGTCTAGTGAGAATCTTAAGGGTACAGCATGATGGAGGTCAAGGAATGGTCTGCCTCCACTTGAGTGATGCCCAGGGGATAAACGTCGTCAAGAGTAATCTAGGATTGGTATGGGGAGGATGTGGAGGAATTACTTTAGAACACAAATTGTACTCTTAGAAAAATTAACAAGGGGCTCTAGAGAAGAAAGTGAGAGAGGCTAGGAGAGGATGTTGGTAGGAGAAGAAGCACCAGGGGTGAAGAGTGGGGCTGGATGAGCCAATTCTCAGGGCCAATAGGGTAAAGATGAGCCTGGTCTTAAAACCAGGCAGAAGGATCTGTCCAGGGTCCTCATAAAGAAGCTCCGGTGATGTGGAGAATGCTGGCTGCAGCGGCTACAGCACACAGACCAAGTAGCAGGTGATTCATTATAGTTTCCAATCAAAATGGAAGCAACAATTATTTTTTAAGTCAATAGTCTTTAACAGCATCCTCAGGACTTAGGAAGTGCTCAATGGATTCTACTTGATTGGTTGATACAAAAACCCCAAGGTATATTGTAGACTATTAGAACGTTGAAATATTACCTTCAGTTTAATTCTAAACCAGACAGGTTGCAGATAAACAATATTGTCTAATATATTATCTCATTAAATCTTCACTATAGCCCTTTGAAGGAGAGTTGGAATTACTATTATCCTTGAGTAACACATGAAAGCCAAAGAAGTGAATGACCTCCGCAAAGTCACCCGACTAACTAGTTAGCAAAACCAGAACTAGTAAGGTCAAGATGTTTATACTACCGATATACCATGGATGACATGCAAACAAGTGAGAAGTCTGAAAAACCAAAATGAGAAAAATCAGCTTTCCTTGTCCATCCAGAAGAAGAGTGCTGTCCTGGAAAACGTGGCTGCCAGAGAAATCCAATGGTGCCTTTACTGCGTTCCAAACAATGCTTTACGCCTTCATATGTTTTTCAATTTTCTCACTTACGATCCCTTTGGGTATAAATTATCTTAATAAGAAATTCAGCTTCCCTCAAAATCACAAGGCTCTCATCTGTCAGATAACACCTCCCAGAAACTGCCAAAGAATGAAACAATTCATTTAGGTTTATCACTTCTCAGTGGATGCTCTGGGTGAGCCCTGTGCAAATCCCATGTTTAAGGATCATACTGGATTTTATAAGCTGCTCAGGAGGGCCTTCTGTCAAAAGGACTGTTATTGTAAATCTTCCATAATGCAGGCTCCTTACGTGACAGGCATAAGCAGGCCTGCATGTAGGGATTTTTTTTCATCTGGATTTTAACGTGTCAGGACTTCTTAGGCCAGGCAGACTTGTGTTAAATCATGCTTTGTTCCCTTTGTGGTCCTGATATTACTTAAATAAAAAAAATCATTGTGAAAGGAGGCTCTCAACTCTTCCTTGCTGATAAAAGAAGAGGACAGACCTCATGTCACATAACAGCTCAAAAAAAAGATAATTCACTGGTAAAGGCACAAAAGACTTTATCCCTTCTCAGTGGAGTCCTTGTGAGAGACAAAGATCTAAAACTCAGACCCAAACTCCAAAAGGAGCTGCTTTGTCCTAAAACCTCATGAATTCATCCCACGCCTTTCTCGGCAGAATGCTTTCCGTGGTCTGTGTTTGGTTCTGTTCTTTCATTCCCAGCAGTGACCCTAAAGTTCAGAGAGGCTGGATAACATTGCCATGCGAGCATCCATTTTTACTTCTCTTCAGTTAAGGAAATCTCTGGTTCTCTACTTCCACTAAGCCGCCATCTATGCATTTAGAACTGGAAAAACAAAACTCCCCAAACTCCTCCAAAACTAAGAAACTGTACAAGGGCTAGAAACTTGAATGACCTTGGAACAGGGGTGAATCTAAGCATTGTGGAGCCTGAAGGTTTTACAACTTCGGAAGCCCTCCTGAAGCAAAATAATACAAAATTAGGCACGAAGTTGGAATTTTTTTTTTTGAATGAGAACCAAAAAATTCATAAGGAATAACTTTTGCAAAATATACAGACTATATGTAACCATGGGAACAGGTCGCAGAGCCCTACCAGGGCCTTGGTAGAGACCCATGCAAGTGAGGGGCCCTTAAGCTGCAACTTCATTCACTTCCCAGGAAGTATGACCAAGAGAATCATGAGTCACCTGGGCCATCACCAAGTAGTCAGGAGTCTAGGCTTTCAGAACAGCTAAAACAAGTACAATGCTTATATAACTCTCAGCTGATGACGTTCATTTCCCTAAATGTTTGAATCACCAGGATGAGAACCAAGAAACTAAAATCTGCAAAGTTTCAGCCCAGGTCTCATATTATAGATGACTGAGTCCCTGCCACACTTGAACCCATTTTGTAAATACCCAAGATGGAGGCCTGAGGAGGAAGAACAAGTAAGGGGGTTGCTTGGACCCTGTCCTGCAGCTGCTTATTAAGGGGTGGCAAGTGCTAGATGGGGGGACCAAGAGAGGAGCTTACAGGTGGCACTGTCTGCATGCCTAGGACCCTTGTACAGCAACTGCCCATGCTGTGGGTGAGGAAGACCCTCCCAGCACCTGAATGCAGGACTGGTTCTGGTGGGTCTCACTGCCTCCACCAGTGAGACCAGGGGACTGTGGAGCCTGGCTATGCCAAGCAAGATACCATCTGTGGATGCCTGCATGCTTCCTTCCTGCTCCAGGACACTTGTAAGCCTCCCAAGGGGTCTCTGAACACCTAGGGAGTAGCGGGGAGGAGCACCCCTACCTGTAAGGGGGATGGGCCAGGAAAACTAGACCTCTGAGAAAGTGGTTATGAGCACAGTTGTCTGTTACGTGCCATAAAGTTGGACGTCTCTGCATGGTTATAAGTATAAAGGAAGCATCCGACAGTCCTTTTATAGCTGCTACATTTCAGTTTACAGTATCAATGGCTGCCTGGGTTCAAGGCATTTGCTGAGAGCTAATGACTGCTACATCCTTCTCTGGGCCAGCAACTCTTCTTCTCTGATGGTTAATCTGCAAGAATGCCTGTGGCTATTATCAGCCCTGATTAGACACAGGCTCTAATTGCGCATGCGTCATTGATGAACTGCACGGCCCCCTTTACAGCTTACCCAATCATGTAAGAGGACAGGAATTGCATTCTAAATTTATTTAAATATTGATTTACCCATTAGAGATTGATAAAGAGAGGCAATATAAAGCCATGTTACTAGCACAGACTCTAGACCCACACTGCCTAGTTCAAATCCCAGAGCCAGGATTTGTGCAACCTTAAGCAATTTACTTACCCAACACCTCAGTTTTCTTATCTGCAAAATGGGATAATAACAGAATCTACCTCACAGGGCTGTTCTGAGCATTAAGTAAATTAATATATTTAAATCACCGAGCACAATAAGTTTATTCGAGCTGTTATTATTATGATTCCCACATTTGAAGATAAACAATGTTTTGTTTATATGTATTTGGCCCGCTGGCTCTAGCTGTACAAATCTCCCTATATCTAAATCCAAGTATATAAATATATCTATGCCTACATCTATCTATATTTATATCTATACTTGTACCTGTATCTAATCCTTAAAATATTAAGAGCAATTATAGGAATGCTCAGAGTGATAGCTCATATAAAATTAAGTCTAATTATACTAAGGTGATTTTATCAATGTTATTATCTACTTAAAATGTAAAGCCCCAATTAACCATCAAGATTTCTTTCTTGGCTGCTAAGCTTTAAAAGTTTCCTTTAATAAAACAATGTGGTTAATTAAATAATTCTAAGGAGGAAATCAACTGGGTAATTGCCTTTAATCTTTGCCTTTGGAAATCCTGCACCATCAGCAGGGGCTGAGGCTCAGAGAGACAGTGAGCAAATCGCAAAGACAACAGCCACTACTGGAAATATCTGAAGCTCAGACGAATAGGAGATTTGTTAAGCCCTTCCCACCTGTCTCCTTTCACCTGTCCAAATGCACCTCAACTATCTTTTAGACAAACCCCATATTCCACTGTTGCCTGGACATTTCCTTTGGGATATTCAATAGGCACCTTAAACTTCATGCCTCTAAAGCCACATTCTTTGTGGGGGGAAACCTCTAAATCTGCTTCTCCTCTTTCTCAACAAATGGATCCCATCTACTCAGTTGCTCAAGCCAGGAAGCTGAATGTCATCCTGGTCTTTTCCCTCTCCCTCACCCCACATCCCAGCAGTCAGCCTGTGTTCTCTCAATCTTCCAGCATCTACTCTTCATCCTCACCAACTCCCTGGCTCGCCACAGCTCTCCCGATGGCCGCACTAGGTCCCCCTAGCTTCAGTCTGGCCACCCTCGAATCAACCTTGAAAGTCTACTGCAAGACAGGTCTTTCTAAAAAAGAAAATTCTGATGATATAGCTCTTCCATAAAATCCTTCGGTGGCTTCACATAGCTTCTAAGAATATGGCGTGGCTTAGCATGAAAGGCCCTTTATGAAATGGCCATCACTCACCCACAGATCTCACATTCTACCCTTTGCCTAATCTGTACTCCAGCAAATTTCCACTTATAGGTTCCGAAAGGCAGCCTATTCTGTATCTCCAAGCCGTCTCTCGCTTGCTCTCTCTTCTGCCTGTGACACCCTTTTCCTTCAGATAACTTCTTTTCTTTCCCTTTATTCTTTTCCAGTTTTATTGAGATCTAATTGACATATTGCATACGTTTAAGGTATACAACATAATGATTTGATAAACATATATATTGGAAATGATTGCCACAGTATGTTTAGTTATCACCCATTACCTCACATAGTTACACATTTTTTTTTCTTGTGAAGAGAACTTTTAAAATCTATTCTCTTAGCAACTTTCAAATACACAATACAGTGTTGATGACTACAGTTATCATGTTGTATATTCCATCCCCATCAGATAACTTCTAATTGTCTCTCAAGTCCCAGCTTGGGTCTCATCCGAGAAATCCTTCCTGAATCCTACTAAGGTTTACACAGCCTCCCACGGTGCTCCCATAACAGAGTTATCTAGTTAGTGAGGGTAACTGCTCCCTTATTAACTAGACTGTAAGAACCTCAAGGGTACGAACGGCTCACGTTTTTGTCCTGTGTCCTTTGCTCATGGATTCATTATTGAGTGCCAACTGTGTACCGTGCATGATGGCTGCTCTATGGGATGGGCTCACTTGGTCATGAAATGAATAAAACAACGTGGATAGAACTGTCCTCCTCACCTCCCCCTGCTACCTTTTGGTGAATTTTTTCTTCTTTTCAAAGCTACATTCAATAAAATCAGCAAATACGTACCAAACACATGGATTAAGATCCTCCACGTTATAATGTAACAGGGAAGCCTAAATCAAATTCTACACATTTCTTTCCTGAAACCTTTCTTGACCCCTTCCCCTGACATACCCTTCCTCCATCTAGGTTTAATCTCCACTTCCTTTGGTTATTTAAGACACTCTGAATCTCTTTTCAGAATAATGGATCATCAAAGAGTGCGTGTGTGCACGGAGAAGGGGAAGAGGTCAAGTAAGACTTCAGGGAAAAAATGGTAAATGAAAGATGGATAGAATTTTGATGTGTGGAAATGAGGTGGCAGGAGACTTTAGATGAAGCTTTTTGTCCCAGACAAGGACAACATTATCAAAGGATTTATATATTCCTATTAATCTGAGGCCACCTCTAAGAAAAGGGACTTCAGGGGACTGAGGACAAATGTAATAGTCCTAAGCCACATTTCCATGGGCGTGGCCTTGCTGCCCGTTCACAACTGTCATTAATTACTCGTAGAAAACGTAAAACAAATAAGCTTTGAGATTGCATTATTTTAAGGGTCAGCTCTTACATGTTTCTTAAGACATTTATTTTCCTAGCAGTCTGTTCCACTGAATACATTTCATTTGAACCCTAAACTACAGGTCGTGGGCCTACTGAGCCAGACAGGACAAACTGCTCACCAGCTCCCACGCCAATTTAGGAAATGAGCCCTCTTGAGAACATCATGGAGTGTTGTAGTTGAAAGAGGGAGGAAATGTGTTTCTAGAAACAAGCAGTGTTCTCTCCTCTCAAGATTGAAATGAAGCCTCTGTTTTAATATTCGGCTGTCAATAATTGATGAGGACATTTTTAGTATGTTTAATCTTAAATGAAAGGGCTAAATCCTAAATACGTTCCATATCACATCCTTCTGAAGATAGGCAATTTCAAATTAAATCCATTCATTTTGCCATTTGGCATACGATCAAAGCAAACTTTTCAAAGCCAGCGTGGTATCCTTAACTAATTCTTTCCCTGAAATTGAGATGGCATTTGCATTCTTTTGAGATGCAGATATGAGCAAATTTTTATGACTCAATCTTTAAATCTAGAAAGAAAACACAGTTTGTTATGTTCCCAATCGTCTTCCTCTCTCTTCCTTTTCCTCCTCTCAGTTACACCTTTTCTGTCTTATTTGGGTTCTATCCTCTCTGCGCTTTAGATAAAGACGTAAGAAGGATACACGTTATAATAAAAACCTTATATAAAATGAAATCTCTCATGTTCAGATTCCTTGAGATTTCAAACTAAAATGATTGTTTCAACCTGTCACAAATTTGGGACACAAGACACCTAAAAGAAAGCCTTTTGGAACTAAAACATGGCAGTCAGCACGGCAGCTAACACTGAGCTTAGTTTTGAATGGCAGTTTTGCACAGTGGCTAAATCTTCCCTTGGACATTTAGGAGACAGCAGACAAGTACCGCAGGTACGGCTAAGGATGGGTAAAGTCTGAATTCTTTTGGTGGGCCAAGCCCTCCCTAAGCCCCTTCCGTATGATAACACATTTCAATCTCACAATAAATTTAGGAGACAGATGAAGAAATGGGCTGAAAGAGATTCAACCATTTGCCTAATGTGGCCAGCTGGTCGGTCAGTGACAGAATGCAGATTTCATCCTGGTACCTGGAGCCACAGGCTTAACCTCCAGACTGCCCCACCTACAGGCAGAGAGAAGCTGGGTTGACATGACTTCATCCCTTTCTTGCATTTCACCCAAGGAGATGGACCCATCTTTTGTCTTCAGTCAGTTTTGCTCCTGTGTATCTCACAGGCCAGCAGCAGTGTGAAGAATTCCTGCGTAATCCTAAGTAAGATGGTTGGAACCTGAGAAGCAGCTCCTCCCGTCAAAAAGATGAGAGCTTCACATGGGCAGTTCAGACTAGAAGCATCTGTAAATTGTATCATAGTGATGAATGATGAAACTGCCATGTCTCTTCCACAACAGACACATTTGTGTATATGTGCTACATACAGAAGTTCAGGATTGTTGAACATAAGCCTGATTTAGGGCCAAAGCTGTTGCTAGCCAAGAAGGATGATTCGACTGAGAATTCCCTTCTCTCCATGTGGTAGAAAGTTTGGGGAGAAATAGGCAAGCTGGATGAAGCCAGTAACATGTCATCATTGTCCTTTATAATTAGGATCGCTATACAACGTGTTTTTGAAGCCGGTACAATTTGAAGGGGGCAGTGTTACAGGTTATGCTGTGACCTGAGGACTGTCCTGGGTACCCTGGATATTTGGTCACCAACTGGATGGTCCCCCAAATCACTGATTCCAAAACTGTGGTCCTCAGCCCACTAGAAGGAAATGACAGTCCTTCTGATGGACGGATCCTGTCCAAATGTGTAAGCCTCCTCTGCAGTTTTTAGCAATAACTCATGCATATTCCATAGACTTTCTTTTCACCACGGGCTACTTATTTGTAATCTTGGAGAGAGTTCCAGAATAAATTTTTAAGGGTTACTAAAATCCATAAATGAGTTTATAAAAGGATTCTAGTTAGTACAGTTGGCCCTCAGTATCCATGGTTCTGCATGTACAGATTCAACCAACTACAGATCAGAAATAATCGTAAAACAAACCAAATTCCAGAAAGTTCCCAAAAGCAAAACTTGAATTTTCTGTGCTCTGGTGACTATTTATATAGCATTTACATCATATTTACAACTAGTTACATAGCATTTACATTGTATTAGGTATTATAAGTAATCTAGAGATGATTTAAAGTATGCAGGGAGATGTGTGCAGGTTATATGCAAACACTATGCCATTTTACACAAGGGACTTGAGCATCCATGGAATCTGATATCCATGGGGGTCATGGAACTGAATCCCCATGGACACCGAGGGATGACTGTATTCAGCAAAAACCGTGGTTGCTGCACAACTCTTATTACTACTGCACTTGAACACAGGAAGAGTTGGAATTCTCAAACCTCCCAGCAGTAATAATAATCACTATCACTTAGCAGGACTCCCTAAGTGCAGACACTATTCTAAGTGCTGTATGTCATTCTGATAGTCTAACCCGTGGACCACAGGCCAGCAGCAGCAGCCTTGGGGGCTGATTGTCAAGTGACCTACTGATTCATAATCTGCATTTCAGCCAGATCCCCAGTGATCAGTATCCCTTTTAAGTTTGATAAGTACCAGGTTAGAAGACATGGGTTGGACCATTTGAGATTTAAGAGCTTCCTGACTTAGTGCATAAACTGATGTATGTAATTGCACTACTGGGAATTACCAGCGCTGCCCTCAGGTATTAGCGGTTTTCGATTCTTTGCATTAATTAATACATTTATAGAATTACACTTAGCAATTACTCCTATTGATGGCTTTGTTCTTATAATCACCGCATTCTGTTTGCTCTGGTTATTATCTTGTTCTTTGTTTTCACCGGGTTCTTTTCTCATTACAAAGAGGAGACCCATCGGGTAGATGGGGCACTGTGTTGGAGGGTCCCATGAACAAGGGAATTACAGCAACGTTTAGAATGAAGAATCTCCTCTGATATATTTTGACCTTGTGAATGATGCCAGCTTTGAATAACCCAACGATATTCAGAGGTGTAGTGCTGGAAATGAGATATTCCCTAGGAAAAACAGGTCTGCAATGATAATTATTTTTTAGAAAGCCTCAAATATAAATTTCATCTCAATTCTCCATTTCAGAAAACCAAGGCCAAAAGAAGTTAAGTGATTTGTTAAAGGTTATGAGCAAGTGATGGTGATAAGAGGCCTCTAATTCACAACTGTTTGCCAAGTTCTATCTCTGATCCGCGTTGTAACTGGAAAGGATTACTGTTACTCTCTTTAGAAAATACCACTGTCATGGTAGACCAGTTGGAAAAAGACACACAAATTTAAGGGACAAAACGACCCCATGCATCAAAGATAGTCACTGTTAACTTTTAAATTAAATAACAGCATTACATTTATCAATTTTACTTAAATTTATCAGAATAAAAGATTTAAAGAAAACTTAAAAATGGTTGACTTTCAGAAAAAGGTTTTCTCCAAAACAAGAACTATTAATCTCCTAAAGGAGTCTTCTGAAGTTTTAAAGAAAAAGGCTTAAGAAAAGTAAGTTTATGTTTCCAGGTATAAAATTTCTAAGTGATCTGTCTTATGAAAATCAGAAGATAATGCTGATATCTAAACAAAAATTTTAAACCTCTAGTGTTTAATTTAAAAAAGAACCCAAGCCTACTTAAGGGGAAAAAAAGAGAAAACGGCAAATTTGTAAAATATCATGTAAAAGTAACAAAAGCAAGCCTGGGTGGGGAAAAATATAGCAGCATAGGGAAGTTACTGCAACCAGTATGTAGAATAGGCATAAAATAAATTGACTAGAACTATTCATGACACTCTTAATTCTCCTTACTGTTCAATTTCTTGACCGATGGGGGTTTGGATTTGTTTTAGAAAGCTCTATTTCTTTCACTTCATCAATGGCACAGATTTTTTGCTTGTTTCATTATAGAATCATGTCTGTCTCAGTTTTCTCCTTCCTAGAATTTATAAATGCCTTTCTATTTTTATTGAAGAGACAGAAGCCTTTATTTCATTAGCAACACCACAAAATTGTATTTCCAGGTTCCTAATTATATAATTTGTGTTATCATATAAAATGTCTTCTTTAAGTCATTCATCATAGAACCCTCTGGATTGCTGGCCCACTTTCAATCGATTAAGTTTTAGGCCTGTTGTACAATGGTCATAACAGAATTTCTTCTCATTTTAATCTTGGGCTATTTCTGCTGTTTATGGATCTCCCTCTTTCTTGGAGTACTATTTTCTGTTATATGGGAAAACATCTTTGAGTAGACCCCCTTCCTCCACAAAGATGGCAGGTGGTAAACATTCTGAGCCATTGCATTGTCAAATATGTGTATATTTTGCCATCATACTAGGCTGATAGTCCCAAAAAAGGCTTCAGCAGATCCCATAGCAGCAATGGGGGAGAGGTGGCCCTTCAGAGGTGTCCCCAGTTCAGGACCTTGCATCTTCTGGAGCAGTCATTGGATGAGAGCCATCCCTAGTGAAGGGGCGTGGCCCTGGCGAGGTGACCCCCATTCTCCTTGGCTGAAGGCTATTCTCACAAGGGGACTCAGCTGAGCTCCTTCAGCTGCCATGACCCCAGAGACTGGGAAAGCATGTCTCAGGCATGCTGGGAGGACCCAGAGGTCTCTGAGGGCTCCTGGGTGGGATGTCTTAACCGGCTTCAGGACACAGAAGCTAGGAGGAGTCAAGTGAGTGCAGGATCCTGGGATGAGCCACTGGGGTGACCTCACTCAAGTTCCCTCAGGCTCAGCTCTGCTTTTCCCTGCAGTCCCAATGACCCTCAAGAAGCCACATATGGCTGATTCTACACTTTACTGAATGATTATTTTCTCACAGGTTTCGCCTGGGAGCAAATGCTGAGGCTGAGAGAGTAAGGAGGGGCCCCATTCCAACCCAGGTGGCTGCCCTGTGGAGCCTGCACTGCTTCACCTGGTCAGCTAGTATGATGCTCAGAGAGCTGGGTGCTCCCTGGGGGTCCAAGACCACCACAGCCAACCCTGCATCCACCTCTCCTGCCCATAGGATCCCATCTGCTTGCTGTCTCCCAGAAGGATTTCTGATCTGCTCCTGACACTTTCCACTATTTCCAGTGCCACGGACTGCTGCTTCTCATTATATTTTTCTCCTGCCATTTCAGAGACATTTTGGCAGACAGAGGAGTTAAACGTTTTCTCAGTCTGCTACTTTGAGCCAAAAATGCACCAGGGACTTCTTGTTGAGATTATATTAGGTTGAAGCGCATGGAATTGTGTTTTATGGAGGTTAAAAACCATCAAATATTGGTACTTTCTTGTGGTTCAATCCAATAGTCCACGAGGCATTGACTAAACCAGATAAACCAAGGAATATCTCCATCACTCCCTTAAACGAAATAACATGAATCATCAACTCTTTAAAAAGGTATCTTTTTTTGTTTTATTCATTCCTTCTTCAACGCCAAGGAATTTATAATGTAGTTCCAATGCAATGTCAGATGCTGTGCTAGACATTTTCTCCTTGGTCATTTCATTCTACGACACTGCTGGAATGAAGGCATTCTGACTGGTTAACGGGGGCAATGCTGGTGTCCGTGGAGGGTATCTCAGCACTGGGAATGGCTCAGGCTCACAGGGGCTCCGGGCACACCCCGGGGGAAATGGCTGTGTGTAAGCGTGGGGTCCAAGAGAGAGATACAGAAAGCTGGGACAGCTGTCTCGCTGTGCTCCCAGCTGTGTGGCGGCACCCGATTACAGTGAGCAAACACCAGCCTCATTCCCTCCTGCCTCCTGAAGAGCCAATGCCCACCAGCGAGCGTAGCGTGTGTTCTGTCCATGCAAAACAATGCCCTCTTACTTTCAACAACGGTGCTGCCAGGAATAGAAGTCCAGCACCAGCCGCCTTTTCCACCCTTCCCTTCCCTTGAGGTGAGACTCACTAGAATGGATCCCATGGACAACTGAGTCTTGGATGCACTGGAGGAGGAGGAGGACTCCGAGAAGAAAGTAAGCTATTCTCACGGTAGGAAGCACAAAGCTCCGGAGTCTTGAATTTGAAGGAATGTGGTCACATTTTGTGCCAAGAGGATGAATGCAAATGCATTGATTACATCCCTCTGTATCAAGAAGGAACGTGTTTCCAGAAAATACAAGATGGAGTTAAGGTTGACAGGGCAGGTTTCCGCCGTGTTTACCAGGGTGTTTCAGAGGAGGGGGAAACAGACCCAGAGC
Organism: Eubalaena glacialis; assembly: GCF_028564815.1. NCBI lineage: Eukaryota > Metazoa > Chordata > Mammalia > Artiodactyla > Balaenidae > Eubalaena > Eubalaena glacialis. The sequence goes on along the minus strand of NC_083722.1, from coordinate 30,185,366 downwards.
TGTGAGAATGCTGGCCGGGACTTTGCTGAGCGGCGATGGGCCTCACCATGATCTGGAGGATTCCCTTTGCTCTGGTCACCAAGCGATCCTCGGGTTGCCCATTCCTGCTGAGGAATTCCCCCAGGCTCTCCGAGGGTGGGCTCTGGACTCCGACGGAGCCTTGTCTCACCTGTGAGGGGTACTGACCAGCTATGTCTGGCGGGCTCCCTTCTCTGGTGGCTCCCGTGATCCTCACATCCTGGTGTTCATGCCCTGTGTGATCCCCTCCCCTGAGTCCAGGCTGGATGCAGGCATTTGCTTTAGGAATAGAAATGGGAAAAGTGACGGGACATCACTTCTGAGATTACTTTACAAAAAGCTGTGCTTTCCGTCATATTCTCTCTCTCTCTCTCCTCTCTGGCTCTCTTCACTGGCTTGCTCTGATGAAGCAAGCTGCCATGTTAGGAGCTGCTCTCTGGAGAGCCCCACATAGCAAGGAGCTGAGGGTGCCCTCCGGCCTCCAGAGAGGACTGAGGCTCTCAGTCCAATAGCCTGTGAAGAACTGGGTCCTGGCAACAACTACTAAGTGGGCTTAGAAGAGCTTCCTTCCCTGGTCAAACCTTCAGAGTTGTGTGTTTCTTTTGTGACCAAGCCTAACCACTGCATTTGGTTCTTTGGGCAAAGTTGGCCTGTCGTCAGCTCTGTGAAAGGCTGGATGCATAAAATGATGATAAAGATGATGACGAGAGTTTTGGCTGAGTGGGACACAGCATGTAGGCTTCCTGTGGATCCTGCAGCAAGCAGAAGGTGGGCCGTGATTATTTTATCACTTACTTCCCAGCAGCATTTTAGCTGCCTTCCTGTTTGTGATTCCAAGATTAACACAGAGTTTAGTTCAGACAAGAAGCTGTTCGACCTGCAGACCTTTGATTACACAAACAAAGCGTTTGGAATGTTAGTTATATTTATTGAGGGATGGATTAACTGATGGCTTCTTTCTCTGAATCTCATTACTCTACTCAGGTAGCCAAATGTGGGTCGTCTACTCCCTCAACTGTGGAAGCAGAAAACAAAGAGGTCAAATTCTCAGCTTTTGAGTTCAAAAGCTAAGGTCCAGATGCTAATGTGAAATATTTAGAAGAATATTTGCAGAGTCAGTTGTTTCTGTCAAAGGAGATAAAAATTCTCCTCTCCTTTGGAGAGGAGAACAATGAGCTACAGGCTGGTGTGGGTCTCCGAGGAGGGGCCTGATATCCTACTCTAATCTTGGTCAAAAGCTCCAACAGGTGGGTAGAATTCTGGGATCCCCAAGTGTGTTTAGAGATCTGGAATAGACAGCATCTGGCCCTCATTTCCCGGGGGGAGGGGTGTCTAGGAAAGCAGCAAGGCCCTAGAATCCCCCCACACACCCTATTTTGTACAGAAGCAATAGAGTGGCTGTCTAGGCAGAGAGGGCCCAAGACAGCCCCAGTGGATTTCCCATTCCTCTAGAGTCATGGAAGAGCTTCCAATACTTTCTGGTTTCTCCAAGAAGAGTGCAGATGTAGGCAGGGAGGGCAGGAGACCCGAGGACCCACTCTGTGGCTGGGACGAGAAGAATAGAGGGTAACCTCATAGACTTTACCAGGGCAGCAGATGGCAATCTGGGTACTTCATTCCAGGACAGCTGGATGCAGATGACTGGAGATCAGCAGCCTGAGGGTACAGCAGTCGCTTGGCTAAATTTAAACGAGGCCACCCTCACTCCCAACAGCCATGTTTCAACACTCTGACAAGGTGTAGGCTTTTTAATTCAACACCAGTTTACAGGTGATCTAAATTGACTGAGGAAACCTTGCAGTTGACTACAAGAAAAGCCAGAAATGGCTAAGATTATTATTATTATTTTTTTAAATCTCTACCTTCCTCAGACCACTTTTTTGTTAAAGGCCGCAAGGCACGGCTTGTGGGATCTTGGTTCCCCGACCAGGGATCGAACCCAGACCCTCAGCAGTGAAAGCACAGAGTCTTAACAACTGGACCGCCGGGAATTCCCAGATTATGTTTTGACCATCAGCACACTAAGGTTTTACAGTAGATATCATTTTGGCTACCAAAAAGAAAGGGCATTGTTGCTTGTATCTTTGAGTCCATGGTCCATGAAGTCTAGACCTTCTCTGCCCCTCTGGAGCTCATGATGAGAATGTAATCACAATGCAAAACAGTTGGTGAGTTTGCCAGAACTGGACTTGGCTCCACCGTCTTCTCCCAAACACAGACCTCCCATAAGCCATCAGATGGCACACAGAATCGCTGTTGTTCTTTTAACAGCTGGTCACTAAAAGTCATGAGTGCTTTTTTGTTAGCTTAGCGTAAGCATCACCTACTTCGTAATTCTTAAGAAAAGCTATCTGGATGTCAGAGACCAGGGATGACACAGGCTTATGGAGTGACCACAGAACGAAGACCTTCACTTTGCTACACAGCTATGGAGACACAGGCTGTTCCCCCCATTTGCTCTGACAGCCTGGTTCCTTCCTCATGCTCTATCCATGCAAGTGACACATATAAAATGGTAAAGTCAGATTAGAGTTTCCTAAAATATAAAAGATGTTCCACAAATGTAACAACAGTGGAGGAACAGTCACTATGAGTTCATCACCATTTCTGGGAGCTGGTTTCTCTTCCCAGATAAAAAGTTTTCAAGTGAAAAAAATATGGGGTCAAGGTTCGATGTGTAGAATTCTACTGGATATCTTAATATACCATCAAAAATTCCCTAAAAGGTCAGACCAGAGCTGGTGACATCTGCCCTCAGTTATGGATGTCCAGCAGTGTCCATCGTAGGACATATTTTGGCACAATACAATCTTTGAGGACAGACAAGCCGCCTGGAGTGGCCACGGTGTCCACGAGCCTATGAGGTGTGGCCACAGCTATGGGCTCTGTGGACCCAGAATTTAAATGTTCCTCCATCAAAAGAGGCATCCGTGAGACCTGTCCTTCGACCTCAGCCAAAAGTAGAACGTAGTTAAACTCAAGTAACAATCGAACGGTTCCTCTCGTGGATCTCATGAGCTATACACAGTCTTTCTACAAAATGCTGCTTTAGGGAACACTTGAAACATGAAAGCCCGTTTGTGTTTGAAAGAAGCCATCCCACACACTCATAAATAATTTAAACGGCAGTCACACTTTTTCAAAGCTCAAGCAAGGGGCTGAAATTGCGCTGAAAACTCTCCGGACTGCATTAAATCATCCCTTTGCGTGTGCATCAGCTACAATTTATTTCATCTTGATGGAGCCTTTGCTTCCTGGACGAATTGACTAGAGCAGCCAGTGGGAACGTCATTTTGTGAGCTGGACGGGGACAGAAGTGGGTGGAAAGCTAAAGACGTGGCGAATGGCAGCCTCCCACAGGTACCTGGGCTGACTTCCCCTGAAACCAGATGTGAGTTTCATGAAGTTCTTCAGCTGATACCATCAGTACTATCAGGCCCTTTTGTGAAAATGGAACATAAGTGAAATGTGCTGAGATTGAAAGGCTCTGCCTGGGGGAGGGGCAAGGAGGTAACACAGCTTTGTTCTATCAAAAAATAAAAAAAGAAATTTAGAATGGTGGTTGAAGAAAAAAGAAAGGTCAGCAAAACTCTCTGGTTCAGCTGACTTTCTGTTCTCAGGTCTTTTACTGTTTCCTTTGTAGAATGTATTTTCTATTTGTATGTCCATCTCTGTTCTGTCTCATATGGGCTCAGATTTCCACATTGTAATGTACCCAGATCTGATGAAATTTTCTATGATGAAGTCCAGTGATCTGAGTCAAATACCACTCTAGGTGTAAATTATTCTTCCATAGGAGGGGAAATGGTTTTTTCTACAAGTAGGTGACTATAGAATTTAATATCTAAACTGGGACATTGTCCAGTATGATAGGAAGTGCTGATAATTATGCTAAAAGGACTGGGCAAATTGAGATGTGTGGTCACCTACGTAGGGATCACAAAGAACAGTTAAAAAAAATCACTTTCTCCAAAATCGACAATGACCTTGTGCCCAGAAATGCTCACCTACTTCACTTTTTTCACTTTCTTTCTAGAAAGTAGCTTTTAATTGTATTTCATATTTTATTGTCTATAAAGAAAGAACAGCCCCCCCCCTCCTTTTTCTCCATCTAACTTTTAATTTATGCCAGAGGGAGGCATAGGCAGGGCAGTGCGATGGACTGGATGTGTCCCTCCAAAATTCACAGGTTGAAATCCTAATCGCCAGTGTGATGGTGTTAGGAGGTGGGGCCTTTGGAAGGTGCTTAGGTCATGAGAGTAGAGGGCTCTTGAATGAGATTACTGCCCTTATAAAGCAGACCCCAGCGAGCTCTCCTGCCCCTTCTACCATGTGAGGACACAGCAAAAAGATGGCTATCTATGAACCTGGAAACTCTCACCAGACACCAAATCTGTTTGCGCCTTGACCTTGGACTTCCCAGCCTCCAAACTGTGAGAAATAAATGTTTTTTAAGTCACTCAGCCTGTGATATTTTTGTTTCAGCAGCCCAAAGGAACTAAGACGGGCGGGGTGTGATGGGTGTGAGGGAGGGAAGTGTCGCGGAGGATTATATTTAATTGACTATTTAATCTATTTCTTTCTTCCTGAGCAGCCCCTCCTCCATCCCCCCACCCCACCTCATGAATAAGGGGTTTAAAAAGAGGAGGACTGCATTCTCTAAGACAAAGTGCTAAAAGCAGTGCAGCCCTTGGGTGGCTAGGTCACCACAGCATTGACTTAGATGAAGTTGACTCAACATTAGATGTTCAAAGAAAGAGGCGCTCTGAGGAGATGACTTGGCGTTACCAGGAGACCCGCTTAGGGGGATCTCCTAGCTTAGAAGTCACAAGGGAATTTCCCTGGTTGTAAATAAATCACCTCAAAACTTTCAGACCACCTCATGTCCATTTCCACTTATTCCCTCTTCTTTGCACTAAAGATGTCACCTAAGACATCATGAAATACAGGCATGTATCTTAATCGCAAAGGATTCCAGAGACAGGAATCCTTCTAACACCCTTTGGAGTATTTTAACTTTGTATTTTGGCATAATTTCTAGAATTCCAGAACAGCTGCAAGAATAGAATAGTGCAAAGAATACCCATAAAGCCTTCATCCAGATTCCCCAGATGTTAACATTTTTTCACATTTGCTTTATTCTTATCCCTCCCATCCTACACACACACACACACACACACACACGCATGCACACATGCACACGTGCACACACACACACACACTTCTTTTCTAAATCATTTCATTTACTGTTAAAAGTTTTAGGTATATTACTGAAAACAAGGTCATTCTTTTACATAACCACCGTATGGTTATCAAACTCAGGAAATTAACATTGATACAATACTCTGGTCTACAAACCATTTTCACCCATTGTTCTATTAGTGTCCTCCATAGCAAAAGAAAATCCCACATCATGTTTTGGATTCAGTTATCATTTCTCTTTAGTCTACTTTAGTCTAGAACAAGCCTCAGTTTTTGACATTGACATTTTTGAAGTGTACATGCCAGATGTTTTATAGCATGTCAGTCTATCTGGGTTTGTCCGTTGTGTCCTCCTGATTTGATTCAGGTTATACATCTCTGGAATGCTGAGTATTTTAAAGTTCCCTTGGACTGGATGCTTATTTTTTAATGGTCAATTCATCTCTATAGTTGCTGTTTTATCCAAGTTCTACTCATCAACCGCCCACCTTGATAACAATATAGCCAGTGACTCAAACCCAGGCTGTGCATGGGACCATCTAGGCCACGCCAGACCATATTAATCAGAATTTCTTGGGTTGAGACCTGAGTACTGGTATTTTAAAAAGCTTCCTAGATTATTCTAACATACAGCCAGGGATTTTTTGTTTGTTTTCCCTTTGCATAGGTGCAAAATTTTCTTCGCACCTTAGAACTCACAAGGTTGGAAGACCTTTCCATTCAACCCATCTTGCGTTACCCTTGATTAATAAAAGCCAGAGTCTTGCTTGCTGGCAAGATCCGTTGATTCTCACTGTATCCCACGTCCTGGTAGTTTGAATTCTACATGACCTAATGGAAAAATGTGGGTACTTTAGCAAGCAGGCAACACCCAAAGAGTGCCCAGTTGTCTTCTTTGGAGATGCCAAAGCAGAACAGTCCTGCTTTAGAGCTAGCAGTTTCTCAACCTATGGACATTTGCATCCAGATAATTCTTTGTTGTCTCGGGCTGTCCTGTGCATTGTAGGATGTTCAGTGCCACCTCTGGCCTCTTCTACTAAATGCAAGTAGCCTTCCCTAATCATGACAATAAAATATGTCTCCAGACATTGTTGAATGTCCCCTGGGGAGGGGGGAATTGCCCCTGGTAGAGAACCACTGCTCTAGATCTTCCTGCCCCCAGATCTTTGGTCAAACTAATATTCACACCCATCTCCTCTTATCTAAACCCTACGTGTCCTCTAAGACCAGCCAGATCAGGGGCAGTATGGTATATATGTGGTTATAAACATTGGCTTGGTCATCAGACGGGACTGGGTTCAAATTTTTGCTCTGCCACTTATTGTAGGAGAGCCTTGCTCAAGGAACATGGCCTTTGTAACTCTCAGTCTTCTCTTCTGCGAAATGGGAATCATAAGAATAGCTTCTTCACAGAGCTGTTGTGAGAATTCAATGAGATAGTGTATAAAATGCATCTGATGAATAGTAACTGCTAAAAAAAAAGACTGTTGAGTGAAATAGTTCATGTAAAGTGGTGAGCATAGTGCCTGGCACATGATAAGAACTCAGTAGATACTCATGGTTGCTTTCATCATCCTCAATGATGAAGAAATTCCAGCACAGAGTGATTACGTCTTGGTCAAGGTCACAAAGCTGGTCAGTGGTAGAACTAGAAGCAGAGCCCATGCTTTAGGTTTTCCAGTGAAATGCTCTTTACCCCACACAGAGCTTTGAAAGATCAAGGACAATTCCAGGGAAGATGAAACTCTTGGCCGGACAGCTCTGGGCAGTGCTGTAATAAGCAGGACTTGGCAGTATAGGTGAGGTGATTAATCATTCTAAATTGGGTAAGGCTAAGACTGTTCAATGGAGCATTTAAAGGCATATAGTCCCTTAAGCACCATCCCCTGAAAATAATTTTTTTTTAAAAGGGAACAGAAAATATTAGAAAAACTTTTAATCTCTTCAAGCAAAGAACTGCCATACCAGAACATGGAACCTGTATAAGATATCAACCCTCAATTGTTTTTTTAAAAATTTTTAATTGAAGTATAGTTGATGCGCAATATGTTACATGTGTACAATATAGTGATTCACAATTTTTAAAGGTTATACTCCATTTATAGTTATTATAAAATATTGGCTATATTCCCTGTGCTGTTATGATATAGCCTTGTAGCTTAATTTATACATAGTAGTTTGTACCTCCTAATCCCCTACCCCTACATTGCCCTTTCCCCCCTCCCTCTCCCCACTGGTAACTACTAATTTGTTCTCTGTATCTGTGAGTCTGCTTCCTTTTCGTTATATTCACTGGTGTGCAACCCTTAATTATTAAAAGGACCTTTGTCTATGAGGACAGAGACAAACGAACACAGTGAAGATGATTACTCCAGGGTAGAAGACTACAAAAAAGAGCAGGCATCCCCAGGCACCTACTAAACATGTTATAAAGTAAAGAATGAAGGGGCTTCCTCTCCCTCCAGAGCTGTATTTTAACAGGGATTCTAATTCTGTTGGTTCCAATGGAGACTTGGAGAATTACTTCTACTGCCAAGAGGCTGTAGCTCCTTATGAAATAATAGCCAGAAAAGTTCATTCATCATAACCAGTGGGTTGGCAGCCTTTGTCACCCTGTTCTTTCGCCCCTTCAGTAAAGAAGTTGGGTATTTATTACACGGAAGGACTCTTAGTAAAGTGGTGAGCAAGTGATAAATGCCTCTGGGAGGTGTGTGGGCACATGAGTGTACATATGTGTGGTGGGTATATGTGTGGTGGGTATATGCGTGTATGTGTGTGTTTCATCCAGAAATAGAGCTGCCGTCTTTTCCCTACAATCGGTCATTTTCAAGGGCAATGTTCAAAAACCATTCATTAATCAGTCCCATTCTAGAGCAGACATCAGCTAGCTCCCTAGAGCAGAGGCCCATGCTGTGCTAGGCTCTTGAGTTGCTGGTGGGTTGGAAGGTTCCTGGGGGAAGGTCAGGCAGCTGGGGCTCGGGCTGGGGGCGGGGGTGAGGGGGAGCTGAAGGGCACTCAAGGACTCCGGGCAGAAGCTAGTTAGGAATGGCAGTAGGGAATTAGCTTGATATTTTAACGGGTGTGTGCTGGCTAATACCAGCCCTGGATGCATGTCCAGCTTACAGCATCTGCCATTACTTTATAGGCAGAGGTTTGCAAGGCGTGTGTCCATAGTTGGTTTATGCATAAGAATCCCTTGGTTTGTTTGCCACAAACAAAGATTCCTGGAATTGCTGTCCAGGAGTGTGTGTTTTCATAAACAAGCTTCCCAAGGGATGCTTGAGCAGCTATCGGTTTTGATCTATTCCTCAGAAAATGTATTCAAAGGATAAGAAGATGCTGGTGGTTCAGAAAAATGTCATGACCCTAAAACAAGTGAAAAGGGAGATCTCAGTTATTTAATCAGAGGGAAGGCCCGGGTGTGATGTAACAGCTTTCAGTTTCAACTGGCACATGCTCGAAAAGGAGCTTGAGGGAGAGAACTAAGGTAAATCTTTTTTTTTTTTTGCTCTTGGTTTATTATTTTCCTGTTTATTCTTATCAGTGCTTCTACTTTATTAACAACCAGAAAAAAAGAATGAAATAATACCATTTGCAGCAACATGGATGGACCTAGAGATTATCATACTAAGTGAAGTTAAGTCAGGCAGAGAAAGATAAATATCATATATCACTTATATGTGGAATCTAAAAAATGATACAAATGAACTTATTTACAAAACAGAAATAGACTCACGAGATAGAGAACAAACTTATGGTTACCGAAGGGGAAAGGGGAGGAGGGATAAATTGGGAATTTGGAATTAATAGATATGCACTACTATGTATAAAATAGATAAACAACTAGGACCTACTGTATAGCACAGGGAACCACATTCAATATCTTGTAATAACCTATAATGGAAAAGAATCTGAAAAAGAATAGATATATATGTATAACAGAATCACTTTGCTGTACACCTGAATCACTGTAAATCAACTATACTTCAATAAAAAATAACAGAGATATCATGTACTAGCACTTACTCTATGTCAGGCATTATTCCAAAGACATTATAAGGCATTGTATTTTTTTATTTGATTAACAGACTTGCAAGGTAAATATTCTTGCCCCCACTTTACAGATGAGGAGACTAAGGCTTAGAGAGGTTAAGTAACTAATCTGACCAAGGTCACAGAGTTAATAAGCAGCAGTCTTTCCCCTGAGCCTGTAATATTAACCACTATACTAATCTGCCTCTCATTATCATCTTTAATAACATCTTCCTTTCACTGAGTTACAAATATACTGGAAGCACCCTGAGGCCAGGAGCCATTTCAGTCTTGTTTACTTCTATTTTTCCAGGGTCTGGCAGAATCCTGAGGTGCCCAATCAAAAATTTTTAATTGAATAAAGGAGAAAATTTCAAGATGCATGTATTTTGGAACAAATAATCACATTTCCCTAATGATTTGAAAATGCTTATCAAAAAGAAACCACTCAAATAGCCAACATGCAACTTAGGTTACTGCTCTATTCTTGTGGTTACTGATAACTCAGATCACATGATGTATTAAGAGAAAATGACGCAGTCTTAACCCTTAGGTTCCTCTGCAGAGAAGTTCTCTGTCTTCATCTATCGAAAATGTTTGTGTTCACTTTCTAAATTACACCACGAAACCAAAGTCTGCTTTGTGGGCCACTGAGCTAGAGCCAGGAGAAGCCATCTGTATTCAGACGCATTGATGGCGCCATAAGTGATCTTACACTGGGAGTTATTGATGGGTCAAAGCCTACAGCTTCATTTGGCTCCATTTGGCTGCAAACTGCTTTGAGGTTCTTCATAGCCTTCAATGCAAATAGAGTATCACACCCTTTCCCAAAAGCCAATTCCAGAGGCAAAGGCAGAGTTCTGGCTCCAAGTGAAGCCTGTCTTTTCCTCTTAATATTAATCATGTAAAATAAAACATCAGGATTTTAGAAGGAAACTTACGGTTGTTTCATCTAAATCTTCATATCAAAGATAAGAAATATTAAGCCTGGAGCAGGGGTGATGCTCAAAATACTCAGAAACTTTTCTATGCAGGCACTGCTCACACAGGAGGGCCGGAAATAAGCCTTTAGTGACTGGCTCACAGGGAAATCCAGGGAGTTCCAGGAAAGTAGTCAAGGAGGCCTTGCAGTGGGCTTGGGCAAAGGCTGCCCACCAACTGATATAAAAGTATTTAAATAATTTAAACAAGAGATACAGGGAGAGGGTGTGGAGAAAAGGGAACTCTCTTACACTGTTGGTGGGAATGTAAATTGGTGCAGCCACTAAGGAGAACAGTATGGAGGTTTCTTTAAAAACTAAAAATAGAGTTACCATATGATCCTGCAATTCCACTCCTGGGCATACACCCAGAAAAGACAAAAACTCTAATTTGAAAGGATATCTGCACCCCCATGTTCATAGCAGCACTCTTTATAATAGCCAAGACATGGAAGTAACCTAAATGTCCATCGAGAGATGAATGGATAAAGAGTGGAATATTACTCAGCCATACAAAAGAATGAAATAATGCCATTTGCAGCAACATGGCTGGACCTAGAGATTATCATACCAAGTGTGCTAAGTCAGACAGAGAAAGACAAATAGCATATGATACCACTTACATGTGGAATCTAAAAAAGTGATACAAATGAACTTATTTATAAAACAGAAACAGACTCACAGACATAGAAAACAAAGTTATGGTTACCAAAGGGGAAAGCAGGGGAGGGATGAATTAGGAGTTTGGGCTTAACAGATACACACCACTATATATAAAATAGGTAAACAACAAGGACCTACTGTATAGCACAAGGAACTCTACTCAATATGGGAAAAAAACAATAACCTATATGGGAAAAGAATCTGAAAAAGAATGGATATATGTACATGTATAACTGAATCACTTTGCTGTACACCTGAAACTAACACAACACTGTAAATCAACTATACTTCAATTTAAAAAAAAAAAGAGGTACAGATATATTAGTATGTACTGACTAATACCAGCTGCAGCTCACAGGAAATGTGACTTAACCACAGGAAGTCAGAGGCAGGGTCATGAACTCTGGTTTGCTGACTCCCATAGGGGGAGATGCATGTGTGGTCTTAATTAAGACCACTTTGTCTCTTTGTCCTCAATATTTGCCTACCTCGATGGTGGGTTGCCATCAACATGACACTTGGGCTATAGTCTGAACACTTTGGTTCCTGAGAGATTTTAATCCTTTTTCCAGTTGATTATGATGTTTTAAAAGAATTCTTTACTATTGTAATTCAATATAATTATGACTATTACAAAATCATCATGGAATTTCTAGTGAATAGGAAAAAAGCGGACCTTCCTAATTGCATAAGTAACATAATGATAAGTACGGACCCCAAACCTACTGTGTGCCTGGTTTCTTTCACTCTCTACAAACCTTTCTAGAGACCTAGACACTGAATCCAGGGGATGGCTGGTCACATTGCAGGTGCCAGGTGATTTAGAAAAAAGGGGAAATGAGACTTGTATGTATTTTTTTAATTATTTAATTAAATAATAACAATATTTAATTATTAATTATTTAAAAATTAAACAATAACCTTTAAATTTAATAATTAACTTTAAAGTTCTGGTTAACTTAGTTATAATATCAAGCTCCTTCAGAGTATACTTTATTTTTTTTTTAAACAATTGAGGAATAGCTTGAACTATATGTAACTCTAAAGGATAAAGAGATAGAATTAATATGAACAGGAGCTGTGAATTTGTCCCTTCTCACTGCAAACATGGTGGTGAAGGGTTAAGAACTCTAAATACCAAAAAGAAGGGAGCACCTCTTAATCTCCTCCTGAGTTCCTGCCAAATAATTGGAAACAAAAAGGAGAATCCAGGAGACTACCATTAAGATATTAGTATGGGGATGGGGGAGGGGATGGGGGTGGGAGTGAGGAGAGTTTAGCTGAGGTCTATGCAGGAAAGATCTGGAATCTGAAGTAACCACAGCTGCATTTGGAAGGAGCTGATTATAAGCCTTTTGATCATAAGTAGCCTCAGGCAAAAGTTACCCCCATACCCCAGGGGATTTTTGACTCCAAGATGGAATTCTCTAGTGAGAGTTAAAACAGGTGCTTGATCAAAGCTTGGGGGTAGGAAGGAGGGTTGGATTAACCAGAGTTGCCACTTTATAAACTGTCAAGTGTGAAAGAAATGTGTGTTATTTATTTATAACAAATGTCAGAATATTTAGTTGAAAGGCTTAAGAACCCGAAAGTGGGCATTAGGCCAGGGTAAGGCTATTGAGTCCTGGCAGTGTGGGCCTCACTACCAAGATGCCAAGGACTGGGGGGAGAGGAGAACAAGGGCCATAGTGGTGAACAATCCAGCCCAGTGAGGACACTCCAATTGTTCCTCCCAGCCCAGAAGGGAGAGAGAATGTCACAACTGTCTAGAAGGGAGTAATTTGCAAACAGGGACTTCAAAATTGGTAAAGGGAAGGAAAAGAACTAATTTTAAAAACATTCAATAGACCAGAGTCCATAGGTACGGCTGCATCAGACACTTGGTAAAGGAGAAGCTGACATTTGAGTTTTGACTATTGCTGAATGACCTGAAGCTCTAGGACATGGAGCAACTGAAATTTTGCTGAGGGAGGAGCCTGAGTCATGAGTGACGCAAGGCTAGTGCACGGATGAGGCTGAATGAGTCATCCAGGTAGGGAGCTGGTGGCCACATGGCATCCACAACCCACATCATTTCAGGATTGGCCACTCCTGGTTTACTGTATTCTTGGAACTGACTTGGAAGAGCTGACAAAAAGATTCTTTACTGCAGTTTATTTGGGAAAAACAGTATGCTGTTGCAATCTTCATGAATTAGGGGATCTGAGAAAGTATTAAATACCCACCCTTTAAGATGCATCTTGAGACACCCAGCCTCCATAAAAACAACATATATTCTTTCAACCCTCATTAATTTTTCAGTTATCTGCTTCTATTAGAATCAGATTCTATACCACACAGTATTTGGTATACACTGTCTTATAGTGTATATTTGTTGATCAATATGCATTTGCCTTCCTTTCTCAAATATTTATCTGTTCTCTAATGGAGACCAGGTCTTAATTTCTTTACCTTCACCTGCACATACATACACACACACACACACACAACCTAGACCCTACTGAACCCCTTGTTCCGTGTGTGTGTAAATTGTGTGTTCACCCACCTTCTATACCTCTGTAACCTTGGATAATTAGAGGTTGATTGGAGGATTCTAACACTGGATGATCTGCAGTCTAATGCTGAGGATCTGGGAATGTGGTTACTCATCTAGAGACTACATATCCCAGCCTCCTTTGCAGCTAAATATGGTCATGAGACTACGTTTAGGCCAACAGAATGCAAGAGGAAGTGATGCATACAAGGTCTCAGTCTCATTTTTAGAAGGAGAAAGAAAGAAACCTGCTTGTCCTCTGCTTAACATTTTTCCCTCCCCTAGCCTGGAAAATGGAGAAAACTGGAGCTACCAGCCACCTTGGACTTAGAGGTGGAGCCAAGTATGGGATATAGCAGGGCTTGCTGCCAGGATCCCTGCATGACACTGTGGAGCAAAGCTACTGACCCACCATGGACTATCAGCTACCTCCAAGCTGTTATGCAAAAAAATACCCTTCCATCTTATGTAAGGCATACATTTTTAGTTCTCTTTCTACAGTGCCTTAGCCTGTACCCTAATACAAGATTTTATTCATTCAGTACGCTTGGGATATGCAGGAACAACATAACAAATTGGGAAGTAATGCAAATTAGGAAAGAAATTCCAACATTGTAAACAGAATTAACCATCATGACATCTTGTGCAGGAAACATGATAAGTCAGTGCTGAGATGGTAAATGATGAGAAAGAGAAAAATACTGAAAGCCTAATTTGGACGAAGCTTCCAGAAGGCCACTTTGTCTATTCTTGGTTGATTGTTCCATTCGGTGACAAATGCAACTCTGCAGCATTTGAACTATATTTGAACTCTTTCTCCCCATCTCATAACAGTCATGTCACCCTTACATTGTCTATGGCTGATGGTTCCAGAACAATTTTAAATATCAGTAAATCGTTGTGCCTAAAATAATTTTTTTTAAGGAAAAAAATGTCTATCTTGCAAATCCAGGAAAAGCATAGAAGGAAATAAATCATTAGAGCAGTATTAATATGGTGCTGTTAAGTTAATAGGCACTAGTCAAAGATATAGGACTTAAAAAACATGAAGATGGAAACCTGAAAGAAAGAATGATATCTCATATAGTCCACATAAGTATGAGGAAGTATGGTAGCAAGATCATGACAATAGGATTTAAGTAAAATTACTTTGAGGGAATGATGAAATTTCTGGGTGGAATTTGGAATCCTGATTAAAACTCATAGGGGATAGTAAAAGCGTATTCTACTACTTCCTCGTAATCTCTGCCCCAAAAACAAAAGTTTCAGCATGACCAGGACTGGCCCACAAAGCAATGTCCAGTAACTGTGGCCCAGTGACACGCTGTACTCAATGGACAAGATGAAATTTCATGAGTTGGAGGAGTCAAAGGTTCAGGGGTATGAAAGGCAGCTTGCTGGGGTCCAGAAAAGGGGAGAAGAGAACAAAATGGGGCTTTGATGATGTAATAAGGAGAAGAGTTTAATCACTGTGTTTCTAAGAAGGCTTTTATTTGTATCTTAAAAACTCAACAATAGAATGAAGAGTGCTGAATCCAGCTGAACTCAAAGGCACTGAATATAATTAACTAGTTTTTCACTGGTGTAATTTTTGCTTTTTAAAGGAAAGCAAGAAGGGTGGGAGGAAGGGAAGGGGGTGAGAGAAAATGAGAAGAAATGAGTGTGTCTTTATTATGCTGAGTTACAAACTGATGTGAGGTATGGAGTGACACAGGGCCAAGGATGGAAGGACAGAGCCAGTGGAACCTGGTGCCACTAGCTTCAGGGATCTTCCCCTCCAGGTACCACAGAGCTTTGATTTAAAAGCTCAGAGTTGTGGGTGCTTCAGGAGGGAAACTAAATAATAGCTTGTGTCTTTTTCTTGATCGCTAGAAAAAATTCACACAAATATGCACCTTAAATTCTGTTTCCCCCATAGGCAAGGCCACCTCTACTTAGAATGAAACATTCCATCCCACAACCACAAATGTTCTGTGATTCTGCAGCCTTACTTTGCTAGAACTCCTGTCACCAATGTCTTCCAAGGACACTCCTGTCCCTGGGCTTTGCTGTGCTCTATGCATGCCTAAGAAGGAAGCCGTCTTATAGGGTGGCATATACACTTGCTTTACCCACTAGGAATCACTAGTGAATAGGGAGGGAATTTAAAGTGGTGAAGGGTTGTTTTAGGCAGACAGGCCAGTACTTCCAAAAGCTCAGAGGCATGAGTGAGCAGAAAAGTATTCAACACAAATAGCTCAGATCTTTCCGATGCTTACTGATGCCTAAAATTTCTTACACTCCAAAATTGGAATTAAAAGGCTTAAAATGGAAATACCTCCTGGAACTGCCCCTGTCAGCAACCTTATTACACTAAATTGTGATTAGTCTGTCAGGTAACTGGTATAATGCCGACCTCAGTTCTTTCCTGTTCTGTTGGGAGAAGAAGATAAAAGGGTAGTTCTCGAAAGCTATGAAGAAGTGAGGCTATAGACACTGACAAACTTGGCCGACTCTATACTTGAAAGATTGGTTGGTCTCCAAATCATTAAGCAAACTGATCAAGTAAATTATAGGCATGCAATTATTATTTCAATTTTCTCCAAGACAAATGCATTTGAAAAGTGAATCTTGGCTTCCCAATATAATTAATTGATTTAGGGATGTTCTCATTATGCTATCTTTTTGACAGTTTCTTGGGAAAGACTGTTTTTTTTTTTGGTTTTGTCCTAATTGCACAGCAAAATGTTGTCAGTTTCCCTTTTAGACCTTTAGTTATTATTTTTTATTTTAGCATGTAAATTAATTGAACCTCAAATAGTCTGAAATGATACAAAAGGATTCGTAGAGAACAGAAAGCTGTGATCTGAATATTTGTGCCTCCCCCACCCACCCCTGCCCCGGCAACTCCCAAATTCGTATGTTTAAACCTAATGCCCAATGTGATGGTATTAGGAGGTGGAGCCTTTGGGAGGTGGTTAGGTCATGAGGGTGGAGCCCTTGTGAATGAGATTAGTGTCCTCATAAAGGAGACGCCCAAGGAGCTCTCTAGTCTATGAAGAAGGAGGCTCTCTCCAGATACCCAATCTGCCAACACCACCATCTTGGACTTTCCAGCTTCGAAAACTGTGAGAAATAAATATTTGTCATTTATAAGCCACGCATTTTATGTTATTTTGTTATATCAGCCTGAATGGACTAAGGAAATAGATACTGTATATTTATAAATGAACATGTTTTCTACTCAACACGTAAAATATTAGATCTATTTTCCATCCATCCATCCATCCATCCATCCATCCATTCATCCATCCATCCATCCATCCATCCTCCTGCCATTCTCTATGTTTTTAGCATCTCACTATGTTCTCCTTAGAACTGAGCTGTGACATCAAATACTATGATAATTGACCTCATGAAGTTATAATTTCTAATTCTTCGTGTTTAATAGTAAATGAATTTTGGAGATAATCAAATCTGTGCCAAAGAATTCTTTTCATACAACTTCATGAGAAAGTATAGACACTAGATGTGTGGTAACCATACATACTATATATAGGAGCTTTAATAAATTAGCAAAATACTAGAACTCTATCTGCTTGAACAAATGAAGGGCCAGAATATATTATTATATTATTCAAATAAGAAATTCAAGTTGAGTTTGGGATTGACATGCACCTACCGCTATATTTTAAATAGATAAACAATAAGGACCTACTGTACAGCACAAGGAACTCTGCTCAATACTCTGTAATAACCTAAATGGGAAAAGAATTTGAAAAAGAATAGATACACGTATATATGTAACGGAATCACTTTGCTGTACACCTGAAACTAACACACATTGTTAATCAACTATACTCCAATATAAAATAAAAATTAAAAAAAAAAGAAATTTAAAATGAGATAAACTTCCCATGGCAAATACAGCCCTTTTTAAGATGGAGAACAATAGCTTCATTCATTCTCCCCTCTGTTTCTTCCATCTTTCTTGTGTATCTACTACAATCTTCTAGGTATTGTTAGGCCCTAGAGAAGAAGAAACAAAAGACTTGCCCTCTTTGAGAATAGGAAAGGTAATATAGTGTGGGGAGGGCTAAGAAAAAGGCCTTCCCAGATGCTATAAGAGCACAGAAGAGAGACACATAATTCAGACCAAGTGGTCTAGAGCAGTTCCCACCCAAGAGAAAGAACTCCTGAGTGAGTTTGAGGATGAGTGGCAGCTCACTCGGCAAAACAGGGGGCAGGTAGAGACTAGTGATTGGGACAGAAAAAAGAGTACGTTGCACAGACATGAGGCATAAAGAACAAACACATTATTTTGAGAACTGGAAATAGTTCAGAATAGCCTATGGTGTATCTGTGCGCATCTTGGTGCAGAAGGGCAGACAGTCAAGTCAGGATAATAGGGGCATTGTGTGCCAAGCTCGGGAATTTCAACTTCACCCTGAGAGTTAGAGGGAACAACAAAGGAGTTTTACACAGGGCTTGAATTTCAGAATGACTGCTGGCTCATACAAAGAATGATATTAATGATAATAATTGAAAAACTAAAACCTTAATATAAAAACTGAAAATAGGAAGAGGCACTTCACAGAATAACAACTAGCTATAGCTAATAAACATATGAAAACATGTTCAACGTCATCTGGAAAATACCACGTTTTCATTTTTCAATTACTGAATCAGAAAATATACTACTTAAATGCGAACGTTCAATTCTGGCAAGTGGGAGTGAGGCATGCAGTCTCCAGCATTACAGAAGGAATCATTTGTTACCTCTTTTCTGGGAAGCAATTGGGTAAAACACATCAAAAACTTCAAGAATATTCATATTCTTTAACCCAATAATTGCACTTCTAGCAACTGATCCAAAGGAAATAATGAGAAGTAAGAGTTACAGATTAAAACCCAAAGCTGTTTACTCAGTCTTAATTAAAAAGCTTTTTTCAAAAAAAAGGACACAATCCAAATGCTCCACCATAGAGGAATAGTTAAATTATGGTTCATTTGTTTTATTTTCTAGTCTACAAGGTGGTCATCAAAATAATATTTTAAAATAATTTTTAATGATATGGGGTAACATATTGTGCATTGCGTGAAGAAATCAAGCAATAACGTGACACAGGGAGCACGATCCCAATGATGATTAGAAAAAAAAAACTGTACATGCATTTTTTTTAAAACTGCAAGGAAATGCATCCATATGTTTAAAATGGTTATATCTGAGTTTTAAGATAATGAAAAAGTTTTACTTTCTTCACTGTGTCTCCAAGGCAATTTCCAAGATTTAACAAAAATGGTATGAGCATGTATCACTTTTAGGGTCTAAAGTTATTTTTTAAAGGGAAATATTAATTTATCTGCAACATGGAGGCTGAACTGGAAGGTGAGAGGAAAAGATAAGAGGAAGAGCACATTCAGGGGTGGCTGTAGTGATGCAGAGAAAAAGGTGTGGGCCTGGGCCAAGTTAGCGGCAGGCAGAGCATAGGGAAGAAAAGAAGGCTTCAAAGGATGTTAAGGAGGAGAGAGTCTCAGCCAAACCCATATTGCTTGGAATAGAGGCACAGGAGGACAGAGGAGTTGGGAGGCTCCCAGGTTCTCAGTAAATCAGGGGGAGCAGCTGATTTGCAGGAATAATGATATGAAGCCCTCCACTTGGGACGTGTTTTGTCTTTGGTGCCTTTGGAATATCCTCGTGGAGATGTGCAATAGACAGTTCCTCTTGGAGAGCTGGGCCTGAGAAACAGATACAGAAGTTATCAGGATCTATGTAACACCTGGAGTCAGAATTGGGATGAGGAAGACAGAGATGAGCAGCTGGCTCAAGGCAGAACCTGGGAAGATGGACATTGAAGGGAAGAAGGAAAGGAGGGAAGATTAGAATGAAGATGAAGAGGAGCTGGAGGAAAGAAGAAAACCAGAAAACAAGAGCCTGACAGGAGCCCATGAAGAAATGCATTTCAAGGAGTGGAGAGGGGTTGCCTGTGTGAAAGGCTGAGGAAGGGGTCAAGGTCAAGGCTGAGAAGTGTCCATTGGCGTTGTCAGGAAGCAAAGGCAGTTTCCATAGTGAGAGGATAAAGGCGGGACTGCAGTGAATTGAAGAGAGAAGAGATAGCAGAGGAAAATAATCTACTTTGTAAAGACCCTTAATAATGCAGAGAAAAAAAAAGAATGGGAAGCTGCTGCGGTGAGCCTGGCATCAAGACTGCATCCATTGTCAGGATAGGGAAAACCTGTTTGCAGGTTGAGAGGAAGAAGCCAGGAGAGAGGGAGGGTTTGAAGGTTCAGCGGTAAGAGGATGGTGATGGATCCAGAAAGGCAGCAGGGGAGAGGATCCCGTCTTAATTGTTAGCTTAGGCCAAAGAAGAAATACTTCTTCCAATGGAACAGGAGGGAAGGAAGGAAGGAAGTAGGATAAGGAAAAGAAATGGGGCAAACTTTTATCAACAGCAATAGTCATTGACGATAAGGCAACCTCTTGCACAAGGGTTAAGAAAGATCTGCCTGGGTTGTATTCCAGTTTCTCCATTTGGGGTGGGGTGAGGTATCAGAGGAGGAGGGGCTTGTTTTTGCTAACACTTTCTTTTTCTTTTTCGGATATATGTTTTTATTTCTCTTGAGTAAATACCTAGGAGTGGAATTGCTGGGTCACATGGTACATGTACATTTGATTTTGTAAGAAATCCCAAGTTATTTTGCACAGTGGTTGTGCCATTTTACATTCCCACCAGCACTATATGAGAGTTCTGCTTCCTCCACATCCTTGTCAACACTTGGTATTGTCAGTTTTTAAAAATTGTTTGCTAACACTTGTTGAGCACTTACTATATGGTAGCGTTCTAAGATGAGAACAATCTCACGATCTCAAAATAACAATCTCCTGTTATTTATCTCCACTTTTACATACTGGCATAAGTGAAGGACTTGCCAAGATGGCACAGCTAAGAAGCAGGGAGATATTACTAAGTGCTCAAGCTAAACAACTTGGGTGCAAATCATGATTCTATCTCACTGAGCCTCTCTGGATCTCAGTTTCCTCCTCTGTCAAAAATGAGTATGATATTGAACTGGCGTCTTATCTTGTCATGAGGACTACAAATGAGTTAATACATGTAGAATACTTAAGAACAGTACCTGGAACAGAGTAAATACTCCATAAATGTTGGCCATTATTATTGAAATATGGCTTATAATAGTGAGATATTGAATAGAATCATAAATAGACATTTACTAGAATAGGACTGTTTAAATAAATTATGCAAGGATAATAGCAAAAACCTGCTCAAAAGTTAAAAATGAGGAGAGCTTTCGAGGATGAAATTGTGGAAAGTCACTATTAGCCAAGCAGTTAAGCAGGTAACTGAAAACTACCCCCAAGCTGGAGCCCGAAGCATAACCGTGAACATATCTGAAGCTGCTGCTTTCAAAATGAGATTGGACACCATATGCTACAGAAACTGTATGTTAGTGAGAGGCAAGGGTTTGCTAGCCCTCTCAGCACTGGTTAGAGCTGGGTCTCCTGCAGGTTCATCTCAAATACGGAAGTGGATACACAGCAGTTATGGGTTGAATTGTGTCTCCCCCCAAAATATATGTTGGAGTTCTACTCCACAGTACCTCAGGGTGTGACCTTATTTGGAAGATAGGATTTTTAAAGAGGTAATCAAGTCAAAATGAGGTCCTTAGGGTAGACCCTAATTCAATATGACTAGTGTCCTTATAAAAAAGGGGAAATTCGAAGACAGACACACACAGACACACTTCACACCATTTGAAGATGAGGGCAGAGATTCAGATGCTATTTCTTCAAGCACAGGAATGCCAGAGATTGCCAGCAAACCACCAGATGCTAGGTGAGAGGTATGGGGCAGATTCTCGGAGGCCTTGAAAGAAAGCAACCCTGCCAACACCTTGATCTCAGACTTCTAGCCTCTAGAACTGTGAGCCAATACATTTCTGTTTTATAAGCCACCCAGTTTATGGTACCTTGTTATGGCAGCCCTAGCAAACTGATACAGTAGGTATAATGCTAAGCCATTAAACACAGAGCCATTGCTGTGGTTTATGATCACCAGGGAATCTTGAGATTATCTTTAGCCATATTGACCTCCCAGCAAGGAGGGTTGTCAGAGTATCTGGATACCAGTTGCTTTGGTGGTTCTATTTCTTACTGCATGTTAGTGAAATAGCCTTCTGATTTACACATCCATCTCCTATGAGTTTGCTTAATATGTATGTGGTCCAAAGAGATTGAGCCACTCTTGGTATATTGACAATACCAACTTTCTGAGTCAAAAAAATTGGAGGGCCATTTGTTGGAATGTAACAAAGACTTCACCAACAAAATGTAACCTGGGGACACCTCTTGTTGCTTTCTCTGATAGCATATTTTGGGATCACACATTCCCTTTTCACCGAAAAATAATTACACTGGGTAGAGGATTTGATTAATCCTTAGTGGATCCCATCTGACTTTGGAGACACCTAATAAACAAATAGATGCTTATGTTTCTTTTTCCTTCCTTAAGACCGCATTTACTCAATACATAATTCTTTGTATCTAATTGAAGTTCATATTTTATTATAATTGTAATTATATAAATTATAATGTTATATAAATTATATAATACACATTGTAGTATACAAATAATATATAATTTATATATAATAGTATATAATTATTATATATCTAATTATATAAATTATAATATTATGGCATAAGAAAAATTACCAACCACCTATGACAAGATTCATTCCAACACTGAACCATCTTCTTATGCAATAAGTTAAAAAAATGCATCTCCTGTAAATCTTCCCCACTACCAGTTTCTGCTTTTAATGGAGTGGCCACATAGGTAACCAGTCACACAGAAGATGCAAAGCCAGGACCTGAAGAGGTCAAATCCTGTCTATTTCCTTTATACTCTGATGTATTCACCAAAAAATACTCTAAATTTCTTCTTCATTTTCTTTCCCTACAGTGAAAACTCTCCTAAGTTTTTTTTTTTTTTTTCTCATTTTTGACTCTTGAAGAGAACTTTGTGATAAAGCCTCGATACTACTTGTACTGTCCCTTTATTATGTTTTAAGGGCCTGATCATGAACTTGCATGACGCTGCAGAGCTGGCACCCTCTTCCTGCAGCAGGCACCCCAGTGGGGCATCCAATTTGGCAAAAAAGGATTTCAGTGTAAAGTTTCTGCAGACACTGATTGGCTCAGCACAGGCTCTGCCAGGCCTTGGAGATGAGAAGATGCAGCCTCCTGTCACATGAGACAGAATGAAGAAGAATGAGGCTACTCTCAGAAAGGAAATAATCAGAGTACACCACCCTCGCCTTGGAATGGTGAAATTGGGGTAGAGAACCAGCTCCTCTCCTTTACCTCCCAGAGAACCTAGGCGCACTTAACCAACCCAAAGTCTGAATTCTTACTGAACAGTCCAGACAGGAAGAATCAACCAAAACCAAAATCACGTAGAGGACAAATGCTAAGAAGTGCTAGGATTTCCTGCTGACAGAGGCACAGAGCGCATACAATGCTCTCACATTCATGAGGCCAGAGCATCTTTGAACCAAAGGGTCCATAGACGTGTATGCAAGGAAGAATTCTCAAGGCTCTCTAATGTTGACTTCAATCATTTTTATTTTAATGTTATTTAAATATTCATGAATGTAGAATGGGGTATAAACACCTTATTCTTAAAGCTCTTCTAAAACTATTTTAAAAAACCCACAAATGTTCAAATTGGACACAAATTACAAAAGCAGTATAGTTCAAATTAGCAGCGGCTCACAGCCCTAATGGGGGGCTGGCCTCTCTACAGGACTGTGCCAGTGTGGCACATCACTACCATTCTGTCCTGAGAATACAGCTTTTCCTCCTTTCTTGCACGGAAACTTGAGCAACTAAGAAGCCTTCATTCCCCTCTCCCCCTTTTATGGATTAAATCCTATGCTACTCTTTTCTCCTAAAATAAAAGTAGTATTGCCACTTACTGCCTTGTAACCTGGGGTGAGTTATTTGCCTTCTCTCTGCCTCATTTTTCACATCTGTAAAATGGTGATAAAGAGGACCTATCCACATTGGGTAATTATGAGGATCAAATAAGTCATAAATACAAAGTGCTCACAGTAGTGTCTGGTACCCAGTAAATGCTCAATAATTGTTACTTAGTATTATTATTATAAATATAATTAAGAAAAATGTAAACATGGGAACTGACAGCTTTGATATCCAATTGGGTATAAAGTGATCATACTAATGATCAAGAATCTAATGAAATTTTTATCATATACGGGAAGATAAACTAATTAAAAATTTATATTGTACGTATAGTATAAGCTCTAGGGCAACCAGTAAAAATTTTAAAAAGAGGTATTAAAAGCAGCCAATAGTTGAGATAAAGTGAAATAATTAAAAATGCTAAACTAATTCAAAAGCAGGCAGGAAAAGAGGAAAATGGGAATAAAAAGAGAGGGAACAAACAGAAAACAATTAGGAATGTAGTAGACTTTAATCCAACCATACTTATAATTGCATTAAATGTAAATGATCTAAACAAATAAATTAAAAGACAAAGATTATTAGATTGATTAAAAAAGCAACACCCAAGTATACGCCATTGACAAGAAGTCCACTTTACACACAAAGTCATATATAGGCTTAAAGTCAAAGAACTGAAAAAGATATAACATATAAACACTAATCCAAAAGACAAAAGAACAAAAAAAACTGGAGTGGCTATATTAAAGTTTTATTATCATAGAAATGAATACATAAAAAATTTAAATATATAATAACTGTAATCATATCTAGATTTCCTATCTCTGTCTCTAATTCTTTATCACCCTATTAAACAACTCACAGATAAGCTCTGTGAAAAAAAAGACTAAGAAATAAAACAGAATTAATCTTACTTAATACTTTGCTTGATATGCTCTATAGATACGATATCAAATTTATTAATGCCTTTTTATTTCACTCTTTGAAAGCATATGTTATGGCACTTATTTCTTTGGATGGAGCTCAAATAGAATAATTAGTGAATAGGAATGTTAGACTGAAAGCTGTAGATGAATCCTAACTAGCTGGAAAAAATTTGGATTCTTGTCACTGATTAGGCACATATTTCACTATTAAATGACCACATTCTAAAGATTTCATTTAGCTAGAAGAAGAAACTAAAATGGGATCCTATTTTCAGAATCTACCAGCTAGTGCTAAGCCTTAATTAAAACAAAACAAGACAAAATAGCTAGCTATGTAAACTAAGATTTTAGCAACTAAAGGGACAGCAAGACTCAATTGTCATTAAAAAGAAATTAGAAGTGCCAAATAAAGAAAAAACAAAACAAGAAACCTGGCATGGGAAAGCTGAAACGTCTAGTCCCACAATGAAAATCTGGGCCATGTTTCTTTCTTGTAGGAGGAAATGAGAATTCCAACACTGGTGTTAAAATAGAGTAGGTGTAGATGAAGGAAAATATTTATCAACATGTAGTTAACACCACTGATTTTAAAAGATAGAGATATAGAGATGTCTCAACTAGAACAGATTAAGCACATTCTGCTAACATAGAAAATGACAGGATTCGATAACTGAGAAAGTCTCTTATTCCCTCTGGGCCTCACTGTCTGCATCTGTAAAATGAGGATTAAGCCCTGTTAGAATGGCTGTAGGACTGCAAAGATACACAGGGATGGGCCTCCAGGTGGCCATACCTGTGATCAGGGACCTTGGCCAGACATGAGTGGTCCAGTGATAAACACTGTATCCCCCAAGCTGGGACAATTAGCTTCTCTCTAGCATTTGACACTTCACAACCCATTTAATGCATTCATTCATTCATTCACTCATTCATTCATTCAACAAGTATCTACTGAGTGCCTACTAAGGGCACTGTTTTAGTCTCTGTTGAACAAGATTTACAAAGATATTATTGTCTTAGAGCTTAGATTCTATTGGGAGGCACAGACAACAAACACAAATAAGGAAATATCAGATCTTATGCAATGGCAAAAATATAACAATGGTGCAGTGACAAGGAGTGACTGAGTAAAGAAGCAGCTACTGCACGTTGGGTGGTGAGAAAAGCCTCTCTGGGGAGGTGATAAAAAGGAGTCAATTACATAGAAAATCTAGGGAAGATCATTCTTGGCAGAAACAGAAAGGAGGCCAGTGTGACCTGAAGCATAATGAGTAAGGGGGTGAGCAAGTAGAGAATAAGTGTAGCAAACAGATCAAATCATGCAGGGCCTTGCAGCCGCTGGTAATGCATTTAGACTTTATTCCAAGTGCAACAGGGAGCCACTGGAAGGGACTGTGCATAGAGTCACATGACCCAGTTTGTGATTTGGAAAGATCACTCAGGCTGAGGGATCTAGAGATGGGCGTAGAGACTGGATTACAGGAGAGCAAGGGTGGAAGCAAGAGACCTGTTAGGAAATGACTCCATTGTCCAGAGGAAGGTGATGGGACTAAGGTTATAGCAATGGGGGTAGGAAGTGGAGTTGGAGGTACAACCACTAGGATTTGCTGAGATGGAGAGTATGGGAAAGAAAAGAGTCAAGGAAGACTGCTATGCTTGTGGCCAAAGTGACTGGATGGCTGCTAGTACAATTTCCTGAAATGGGAAGATTGTGAGAGAGGCAGGTTTGGGGGGGTGTGGGCAAAAGCCTAGAGTCCTGTTCTGGCCCAGTAAAGTATGAATGCTATATTAGATAGTGAATGATGTGTTGGGTCCTGGTGTTGGGCGACATCAGAGCTGAGGGACACTAACGGTGGATGGTGTCCAGGAGAGGCTCTGCAGACCCTGCTGTCCACAGGGTGGTCCCGATCCCAGCCATCCTGCAGTCTTGTTGTTCAGCTTTTCCTGTGATTGCATAAGATGCTCCTGCATCCTTTCAATCAGTTGCCCTTTTGCTTAAGCTATCTTTTCAGCATCTATTGTTTGCGACCCAAAAGGACCTTAGCCAATCCTTGGTGTACAAGATCATTTCTAAGGTTCTTTTATGTTTCACTACTTTATGAAATTAAGAAGCTATTTTATATCGAAACATGGTGTCAACCGAAACTCAGGCATTGATTGTGGGCCCAGCAGGCACTGGTTACACTGAGAACAGTGGCTGCACTTTACTGAACACTGGCTATGAGAGAGGCATTGTACTAGGAGTTTTGACATACTTTATCTCATTGAATCCTTATAATGACAACAACTCTGAACTGGTAGTGACTACCCTGTTTTACAGATGAGAAAATTGAGGCTTGGGGGCTTATGTGACCTGTCTAAGGTCACAGAGACAGTAAGTGTTAGAGCTGGGTTCAAACCCAGGTGAGGTTGACTGCCAAAGTGTCTCAGTGACCACTGCTCTGCACTGTTGGAAGGAGATTTTTACTGCCATGACTGGAGATGATTCAGTGAGGGCCGGAGAGAAAATTCATGATCTTATGATAGTGGTACAGGAACTGTAGCAACCTACTTGCTGGGTTCCCTGCAGGGCTGGTCACTACACAATCTGTCCACCTCTTCAGCTGGGGGACCTGTGGTCCTCAGTGTCATTCAGCAGAGCAGAACCAACACAAGACATATATCTTCATACTGGCCTTGGGTGAGAAGGCAGTCACTGGGATCTTGTAACTTGGGAGGGCACAAGATACCCTCGTAAGTCAGCCATTTTACAGATTGGGAAATTGAGGCCTAAAGAGGTTACTTTTGAGGATTACATGGCTAATTAGGAAAGAGTTAAAATTTGAAGATAAGGTTTCTTGAGTCTATATCTGATAGAATAATTTCTAATTCATTATGGTGCTATCTCCTCTCCCACTGGACAGTGAGATCTTGGAGCCCTTCCTGGTGGGTTGCATCATCAACTTTCTGTTCTCAACCTTGCCCCTTCTTAATTTATTTTATTGAGGTGTAATATACATATATAAAATGCACAACCTTAAGTGTCCAGTTCAGTGAATTTTTACAACTTAATCACCATCAATAAAACTATCATCCAGCTCCAGATATAAAATGTTTCCAACACCTTAGAAGGCTCCATTCTGCATCTTTCCTGACAATAACAACCTTCCCCACTCCCTGGGGATAACCACTACTCTAACATCTATCACTATAGATTAGTTTTGCCTCTTCCTAAAGTTTATGCAAATGTCATAATAAATATGTACTTTAAAGATCTGCCTTCTTTTAGTCTACAATACAATTGTGAAATTCATCCATACATAATAATATGCTGTATAGCATTCCATTGCTACATAGCAATATAAAAAAGTAAGTTACTATATGCAACATGGATGAATCTCACAATTATAAATATGTGCTTTAAAATCTGTCTTTTTACTCTGTATTATAATTGTGAGAATCATCCATGTTGCATATAGTGACTTACTTTGCTATGTTGTTTTGTAGCATTCCATTGTGTGACTATATCTAAACTTACTCAGCCATTCTCCTGGATGGACATTTGGGTATTTTCCCCTTTGGGACCTTTATGAATAAGGCTGATAGAAACATTCTTGTGTGTGTTTCCTGGTGAACATAGGCACTCATTTCTCTTTAGAATTACTAGATCATCAGGCAGACATATATTTAGTTCTAGAAGACACTGCAGTTTCCCAGAGCACTGTAATAATCTGTCCTCCCACCAGCAATGTATGAGAGTTCCAGCTGATCCACATTCTTGCCAACCCTTGGCATTGACTGTGATTTTGCTTTTAGCCACCCTGTTGGCTGTTTAATGGTATCTCGTGGTTTTAATTTGCACTTCCCTGATGAATCATGGTTTTGGATATCTTCTTTTTCGAAACGTCTATTCAAATATTTTGCAGATTTTTACTTTTATTTATTTATTTATTTATTTATTTAATTTTCGGCTGTGTTGGGTCTTCACTGCTGCATGTGGGCTTTCTCTAGTTGCGGCGAGCAGGAGCTACTCTTCATTGCAGTGCATGGGCTTCTCATTGCGGTGGCTTCTCTTGTTGTGGAGCACAGGCTCTAGGTGCACGGGCTTCAGTAGTTGTGGCACGTGGACTCAGTAGTTGTGGCTCGTGGGCTCTAGAGAGCAGGCTCAGTAGTTGTGGCGCACGGGCTTAGTTGCTCCGCGACATGTGGGACCTTCCCGGACCAGGGCTGAAACCCATGTCCCCTGCATTGGCAGGCAGATTCTTAACCACTGCGCCACCAGGGAAGCCCTATTTTGCCTATTTTTAATTGGGTTTGTTTGTCTTTCTCTTACCGGTGTTTAGGATTTCTTGATATATGTTGGAATTGGTCCCTTTGTCAGACGTATGTACGGCGAATATCTTCTCTCAATCTGTGGCTTGCCTTTTTATTCTCTGAGTGGTGTCTTTTGATGAATACGGGTTCTTAATTTTTAGTAAAGTTCAATGTATCCATCTTTTTATTACGGTTAGTGCTTTTTGTGCCTTGTTTAAGCAATCTTTTCCTACTTCAAATCTTGCCTCTTTAAACTCAGGAAGCTCAGAAGCCATTAAAAGTTGTGTATTTGATAGGTTTGGGAAAATGGGAACGATTAAGCTTTTTTTCAGGCACAGGGAAGGAAAGGTTTTAAGAGGTCAAAAGGGAAGAGGCACTGTGGTGCCGAAGTGGGTAGAAACTTATGGGATTCCCTTGGCAGTGCGTGGGGGGAAGGCAGTAATCAAGGACTTATAATTGGAGTTGAGGAGTGAGGAGACTTTTTCTTGTGAGAAAATGACAGTAGCAACCATCAGACAAATTTGATCTAAAACAAGCCTCATATTGATACCATCCCCATGCTTTTGCTAAGAGCAGTAGTCACCTGACCAGGTTTAGAATAAGGGTCCCAGCAGAGTGCTGCACAAATGGAAGGTATGCAAACAACCTTGTGCCTTTCCTGGGACAAGGTGGACTGTAAATCAAGAGTTAAATAGTCCAAAGCATCCAGTGCTATTATTGGATACTTCAGCGCCTCACTTCTGATTGGTTGGTGGTGAGGTAACAGGGCGGTGCTCCAGGAATCTTGTGCTCAGCCTGAAGTTACCACCTTCCACCTGGGAGGGGGCCTTAGTTCCTGCAGAAGAACTCAAAGGTATTGTTATGTGTATTCCTTAAGGAGGAACCAGGACCCTGCGCCATCGCTACACTATTGTTTCTTTCTTTCTTTTTTTTTTTTTGATTAATAACTTGGAATTTTATTTTCAACTGTCACTGCACTGAAAGTCTCTTTTTATCATTATTTATTTTCTAATTGCACAGATTTTTTTTTTCACATCTTTATTGGAGTATAATTGCTTTACAATGGTGTGTTAGTTTCTGCTTTATAACAAAGTGAATCAGTTATACATATACATATGTTCCCATATCTCTTCCCTCTTGCGTCTCCCTCCCTCCCACCCTCCATACCCCACCCCTCTAGGTGGTCACAAAGCACCGAGCTGATCTCCCTGTGCTATGCGGCTGCTTCCCACTAGCTGTCTATTTTACGTTTGGTAGTGTATGTATGTCCATGCCACTCTCTAACGTTGCTACACTATTGTTTCTTGACTGCTCCTCCTACATTTCTGCCTTCCCTCCCTTCACAGATTAGCAACTGTTTGAATCTGCCCTTTGGAATTCAGGGAAGGTCAAGGAGGCTGAATGAAGCCTATTTCCTATAAACAAGAAAGGGGGGGGGGCTGGTGATGGACACAGAAAGGATTTGTACCCAGGAGGGTCCCACAGGGTCCTGCTGGGTTTCAATAGCACAGGTAAATCTGGATGTTTTTGTCTCTAAGAAAGGAGTTTTTGTATAAAGGATGACTCAGTTGTCAATTATGATAAAGATCTGTTGTTTGCTGGTGTCTTTAATAAGACACCTGTCTCATACTCCCGCTCCTGCAGCAGTGACCAGTTTTGTGTGGGTTCTAATCAGCTTCATGCAGTTTGCAACCCGAGGGCCTTGCTTCACCTCAGTACCTGTCTCTTTCCATCCCAAGCTTCTCTGCTGACACAGAGGCAGCAGGCAACCCAAGAGCCTGCTTGGTACTCATGCATACATAGCCCTGAAAGTCAGGGGGGTAACAATCTATGGGGAGAAATTTTGGCCAGTGTGGCTGGAAGCGAAAGGATAAAGGCTTCCCCTTTTCTTTGCCTGGACAGAAAGTTCTGTACCATATTTATACAGCTGCTCGGGCTTTCCATGGAATCCAGCAACCAGTCACCATCGCAGGGGCCAGGTTCCCATTACTCATCTTTGCACTGGTTCCCCCTCCTTCCCTGCTTCTCTCCACCTGGCCCCCACCCCTGCTCCTTGGCTCCCATTCACCAGTGAAGCATCTGCACTTAAACTTCATCTCAGTCCCTGCTTTCTGGGGAACCCAGGCTAAGAGGGCACCGAATAAGACTTCTACTTGATTGATAGTGCATTAGATTTCAAATGTGGATCGATTTTACACTTCTATAACTCCCAAGGAAGACTCAGACCTTTCATAGGGAAACTGCTATTATGAATTAAATTCCTCCAATCAGCAGCACACGTCAGCTCCATGGGTAATTTATTCAAGAATCAACAGGATTCTCTGTTAGCCACAGAGCTGAAAATACTTCTCCATAGACCTCTGTTGGACAGGGGCCAAGACCAGGATCCAAATTTATGCTGGTTCATGAGCTAATCAAGGCATCGAACTCCGTGGAAACAATTCAATAGATGAGAAACGTAGGAAAAAGCTGACTGCTCTGCAAACGTGAACTGGACCTCGGCTCCCACACCAAGGACGTAATCCTGTTCTCAACTGGAGGCCTTTTCGGTCAGGAACGCCTGGCACCACTCCTGGTGGCCGAGGTGCTCAGGACATGCTGCTAAGGTGGTCAAGAGGCAGCCTTTACAGGCACCGCCAGAGGCAGTAATGAAGTGCTGTGGATCAAGCCAGCATGCTCCAGAGAGGGGCTCTTGCGTGCAAAAGGCCACCCGATGGAAGGGAATGTGGTAAGAAGCGTGTCAATAGCAGCGTGACGTCTGAGGGGGGCTGTGTGGCTCCAAGATTGGCTTATTTCCGTGTGCAAAGAGCCAAACGATGAGAGATGTCAACAGACGGTTCAACTGAAATCACCTTCTCCCTGGCCCGCTCGGGGCCTCTCTCCTCCAGGAATGCCAGCTCAACGGCGGCAGTGTGTGTTACTGTTAGTGGCGCAGTCACACCGATGCTTCTAGACCAACGGTTATCCCCGACACCCTCAAGGATCCTACCACCCCAGAGAACTACACTTTATAACTCTTCCGAATGAATGGACATGTTTCAGAGTTACCGTCCTAGTACCGTAAGCAATTTTAAAGGCTGTGAAGCAGTGTAGAAAAGGGCAGGGGAGAGTTAAGGAGAGATGAGGATGATGATGGCCAGGGTGATATTTACACAGCATTTTGAAAGCCAGTTTGGTCTATTCACAGAGCCTGCTGGCATCCCATTTTATTTCTGGACGCTCACGTTTATCATACTCTGATTGATATGACAATCTTCTCACCAGTGTCTGAGGTCCATTTTGGAATTCTCAGGCTTCCACAGAGCGCCTTGTTCATTGTAGGAATGCAGCAAGGGTTTCTGGAAGGCTTCTGTGGGCTTCTTTTCGGTAAGAAGACTATTGAAAATTGACATTTTCCTGGCCACCCTATTGAAGATTCCACCTCCTTCCCCCACACATAATCCCCCCTTGTCCTGGCCCGCTGTTTCTTTTCCTCTCCAGCACATATCACTCCTAACATACTCTGCAACTCATTTATTTATCATATTCCTTATCTTCTCTCGCCTCCCACTAGAATGTTCCATGGTGGGCATTTCTGACTGTTTTGTTCGCTGACGTCTCCTTCTGTCTAGACCAGGACCTGGCATATAATGGACACTCAGTAAATACGAATTGAATAGAGAACTTCCACCCCCCCCAATGGCAAGTTCTGGTTCTTAACCACACTCAAAGCTAGTTTGTGCCTCTCCTTGTGGTTCCAAAGCTCCATTATGAAAAATAGTATTTTTAATTCACGAATTAACTATTTATTGAGCACCAACTCTATGCCAGGCACTGGGCTGGGTGCTGGGAGACAAACATGAATAAGAAGACCCCTGCCTTCAAAGAGCTTAGGGTTAGTGAGGAGATGTCTGTCTGCAAGTGCAGGCTACAGGGATACAAAGCAGGAAGGACAGTGACAGAGACAAACACAGGGTGACAAGGAAGCACAGAGGACGGGCATGTGGGCCTCAGGGAACAGCTAAGGCTCTGGTGGAAATCCAAGCCCAGGTGAGCTGAGGCTTCAAGGCTGAGTGGACATTAGCTAGAGAGTGTGTGTGAGGATAAGGGTGATGGAGGCAAGGGGGTCAAGGTGATTGTCAAGAACAACAAACCTCGAAGGTCAAAGGTCCATGTTCAAAAGGAGGTGGAATGCTTTCTTGCTGTATCGTTCATTCAGCATATATTTACTGTGCTCTTATTCTGTGCCAAGCTGAGGACGCAGCAATAAGCAAAATACAATATTTTTGCCCTCATGGAACTTACATTCTAGTGAGAGGAGACAGATGCTAAACAAAAATAAATAAGTGAATTATATCATACATTATAAAATAGGTGCTATGGACAAAAACAGAGCAAAAAAGGGGAATGAGGAGAGGTGGGGAAATGCATTGCAATGCTTAGGGTTTGAATATATCCACCTGCCTTTGGACCGTCCCGTAACATCCTCTTAGAAATCTTCCTGAAGATGGTGGTGGCCAGGCTATGGCTTTAGAGGCTTTTATTGAAACAAGCAGGAGGAAGGAAAGAAGCCTTCATGCATGACAGTAATGATTACAGTAATTACACTTTCTATTAAATCTTGTGAAAGCCCTAAAGTAATTATGCAACAAATAAACAAATGAAAGGATACTCAGAAACAGCTCTCAGACAAAGATGCTGAGAGGAGGCCCAGGGCAGTGATGAGAAGCACAGGCTCCGAGCCAGGCAGCCTGGGTTTGATCCCAGCGCTGCCACTTGAGCGGTTCCTTCACCTGCAAAGGTGCCCTCTCCCCAACTGTGAAAGAGGGATGGTGATAACAGTACTGACTTACGTGGGAGTGTGAAGATTCAGTGAGATGATATGGGACATACGCTTAAGTACGGGGGTAAACACTCAATAATGTTCAACATTATGAGTATGCCAAATACGGCTCCATTAATGACTCTGGAGATCATGAACTCTTATCTTAGACAAATGGCCCAATTTAAAGCACGGGATGTGAGAAGTTTGAAGGAAGGGAGAGGTCAGGCAAATGTGGGGGCTGGGGTGGGCTAAGGGTGCTCTTTTGGCATAGTCCAGGGTGGGATGAGACCAAGGGTCTAAGTGCAGAATGGTTGGATAAGGAGGGGAGGGAAGGGAAGAGCAGCTGGTGATGGAAAGATGGTGTACGTTGGGCAGAACTTCAGGATGGGAGGGGGGACTTGTGACCATGTCATACAAAGGATAAGCCGGAGAAACTGCAAATTTAATCTGAAGAGGAATATCCGGCAGTGGGGAGCGGGAGCTGATAACTGTCTTCAAAGAACAAGAGCATTTTTCTGGCAAAGAAACAGCAGACTTGCTCTGTTTGCTCACAGAGCACACGACTACTAGGACAAATGGGTTGAAATTACAGGGTTTCAGTAAAAAAAATGAATAGTCATGAAAACAGTCACAGTAAGGAGTAAGGGCTCCGTTCCTGGAGGGGTTCAAGCAGAGGCTGGGATACTGGAGGGGAGACGGCTACAGCAAGTAGGGGGCCCTTAGTTGTCCTCGAGTCCTTTCCACCCTGAAACCCTGACTTTAAGCCTCAACTAAGAAGGCAAAAATAAGGAGCAGCTCAGGAGGAATCCAAGCTGGGAAATAATTTGAATAAAGTCAAAGCTGATCAATAGGAAAGAGATGGGGGTAAGCCTGCTGATATGGAGAAGTTTGCAGATGAATGAAGTCAGAAGGGGGTGGTAATATAGTCCATGAAGACCGTCCAAAATGCTGTGTTGCTTAATCCCCACCATAATCCTGGGAGGTCAACGTTACCCTCATGGCTCCCTTCATCACGAGCAAAGGGAGGACTCGAAAGCCCAAATCTTGCCCACGCACTGTGCTAGCTAGCAAGGGCAGACCTGTAACTGGAGCCCAGTTTTCTGACTTACTGTCCAGCATTCTTTCTAGTTCAGTCTACAGAATTTCCATGTAGGATTAAGAAAGAGGGATAAAAAAATGGAGACGTGGGTTTTAAAGAATGATAACAACCTCCTTACTGATTTCCCTGTCCTCTCCCTTCCCTTGTTTTCTCCTTTCTCCTCTCTAGGCTGGATGCCTGAGGCACTGTGATCTTCCTAAATGATGGCTCTTAACACTCTGATGATCCCTATGGTTTATGGAATTAATTGCAATGCTTTGGTTGGTGCTCAAGGGCATCCACAGCAGGACTATTCTCACTCCTCACTTTACAGCATTGTCCTCCACTACTCCCTGCCCTAGACTTGGGGTAGGCAAGTGTAGGGCAACAGAGAGTGGTGGGGATTGGACAATGCTTGTTCTGTTGAAAAGGGCAACCTCTTGAGCCAGTTGTAGCTGGTGGGAAGGGTGACTCAGTGATGCCAGCTCTGCCAATCTTTTAAGAGAAGCAGGGATATAGATTTTAAATATAAAACCTCCCCAAATTTTAAAGGCTAGCAAAGAATTCAATTTAACAAAACAATGCTGTACAAGGCCAAATAAAATCCATCTGTGGATCTGGCTCACAGGTGGTCATTTTGCAACTTCTGATCTAAAAAAGTTACATTTAGATGAAGGTAGTCCTGAGGTGCCCAGTGTGAAGGGAATCATTCTTCCTGGAAGCCCCATGTTACTAAATTTGCACCTTTCTCCTGGCACTGATACTAGTCAGTCCTGCTAGACTGTAGGACTTTGAGTTTTCTACTCTTTGGAGATTACACGGTGCTCCATTCAGATTAGGTACTTGAAATAGCCTTGAACTTGGATTGAATAGAAAGACTTGAGAAGATTTGTTTCTGCTTATGTGGAAAGTCAATAAAAGGGGCTGATGAGTAAAGATTGTTCCAGATTCCAAGCCCCGGTAATGATGATAATTGCCTGGAATAACTGTGTAGGTGGATCAAGCAGAAGGTTCAAGGGAAAGTTGAGGCATTCAGGGTTGATTATATTGTGCTCATTCAGAATTCAAGAGCTTAAAGTACTTTTTGAGTTTATTTCTCATTCATGCACAAGAAAGAATCTGGAGCCGGAACGTCATCAGGAAGTCATTATAAAATTTTTGTGCTCGGAGCTTCTATTCTATAACACAAATGAGAAGGAGGATTGAATGGGGGCACATACTGTCCTGGTCCAACACACTTTGTTTTCCAATATTTGTAAAAAAGAATAAAGACTGATTCATGGTTCCTCCAAAGAAATCTCTTAGTTGACCTAACACATGATCTCTGCCTGCTTCTCTCTCCTCAGTACTGGCAAATAAATAGCTGTTCTGAACATTTTTTTGATTTTTGTCACAGTGTTGAACCAAAGGACGCAATTGATATCATTAATATTAATGACATGGGAGAATTTGACCCGAGTTATTATATTTTTTTTGCAGCCTTGAAAGACTTGATGGATTTTTATTTTATTTTTTCACTACAATGGATGATGCCCTATGCAGGAATGTTACTCAGAAAATTGTGTGGGTTTCAGAAAAATGACATATAATTCTGTGGATGGAGCTAATAACGTTATCTTCAATATCGCAGAACCACTGCGTTTTTAACAGAGCTAAATCTCACTATTGGACTCGGTTGAATTTAAGGTATTTTCATTATCAATGTTTAGAGATGAAAGAGACAAGAAAAATAATAGCCGCTTATTGAGTGCCTTCATTCTTTACATTCTTACTCTACTCTGTAGAGCAGCATTTTTATACCCACTTTACAGATCAGAAAACCATGACTCAGAGATAAAGAAAACTTCCCACAGCTGCAAAACCAGTAACTGTTAGGGTTAGGGCTCCAGTCCAGACTGGTTTGAATCCAAAACCCATTCCCTCTGCATGGCGCCCACTGCTTATCTAGGCATTTTTCATTCCAATGAGAGAAGTTAAATTTCTTGAGTGGCCTGAAGACCTGCACCTTGGGCTTCTGACTCTTGGTTCAGCCCTCCCTCAGTCTCCCCGAAGCCATGGCCACATCATGGGCTCTGTTGCATCTATGAAGGGCAGAGGAAGGCTGAAGACATCTTAGTACCCACCGGGGTAGAAACTGGCTAGCTTATTCAGCATAATACCAGCCCTAGCCACTGACTGCAGGGGATCTGAATGATACTCTGGATCTGATTAGAGATGGCCTTGCCATCTGTCAATACAGACCTATCTTCAAACAGACAGAACTACCCAAGAGGACAGCAGCTGTACATAAAGCAGGGAAGTGTGTGGGATGCTCAGTCAGCGTGGAAGAACGGCAAGTGCCAAGTCATGGAGATGGGATGGGAGAGGCAGCCTGCTGGGGCTCTAATCTCACCAGCTGACCTGGAAGGGAGCAGCCAGGTTGGAGAGAGAGAGTCTACTAGTACCTGTCACGCCTTTCAAACCCCAGATCGAAGATTACCTGTCTCATGAAATTCGACAAACTTCTTCTAGACTGTGTGTTTTGAGGATTCATGAACTCCTTCTGGGCTGTCATTTAACATAGGTGAGTTCTGCAACTTGAGTTCTCAAGCCATTTCTTTAAAGCGTCCATTTGTCACTAGCACTAGAAATTGTGGGTCCCTCCATAGTCACCTTTCTCCCCTTCTTTTTATAATAGAATCCTGACTTTACCTGGGCACGGGGCCACCAGGAACAAGGTGCTATCCTCAGCCTCTCTTGTATCCAGATGTGCCCGTGCACCCAGGTGTGGTCCAGCTGAATCTGAGAGGAAGTGATAGGTGCAGCTTTTGGAGTCTGTCCTGACAGGCAGAGAAGGCTCCCCGTTCCTCCTCCTTCCTCCATCCTGTCGCCTAAAACAAGGCCAGCAACAAACGCAGGCCCCAGTAATGCATCCCCTCATCTAACTTTTATTCAGCATCTGTTATATATAGACTACTGTACTGGGACAAGACCACTGGCATGATGGCAACAGTTAACTAACAAGAGATGGCATCAAACTTTTCTTTCCCTCTCTCTCTCTGTTTTTTTTTTTTGGCTGGGCCACGAGGCTTGTGAGATCTTAGTTCCCCAACGAGGGACGGAACCCAGGCCCTCGGCAGTGAAAGCGCCAAGTCCTAACCACTGGACCGCCAGGGAATTCCTAAACTTCTCTTGCTGTTTGATTTGTGTATGCTACACTGGGGGAATTTTAGCCCCTAGGAACATATTTTAGCAAAATATTGCAGGTTTTTTTTTTTTTTTCCCTGTATGTGTATTTGCTCTCAGGAGGAACCCAGAATATTCTAGGTCCAGCATTCAACATCACTGAATTTCTATTTCCCAGTTATTAGAAATTTGAAGAAGCAATAGGGCAGACTTATTGGATAAAAGACATTTGCCTGTTATTCTAAGTCAGCCTCCCTTGTCCACAGACCAAGTGATTCCCCAGGGCGGGGACCAGGGTTTGGATTCCTGGATTTTCGACTCCTGGCCCTAGAAAACAATCAGTATACGCCTGCTGAATCGAACGCATCCCTGAATATCCTGGGTGTGGCACTAACATATATGCCCCTCCCCTTCCAACTCGTCGAATGGCAACCTAATGACTTCCGCAAGCAGTTGCTTTCCTGTTTTGACCTCTTTCCTCTTTAAGAACACGAGACAGGGAAAAGATTATGAGCGTAATTCACGGATGCTCGGACTCTGCAGATTCCCATTCTGCCTGGCTGGCTGGCGGCAGCTCCTCCTCCATGCTAGCCTCTTTGCAGCATCAGCCTTGGTGCAGCCACAGTCATACTAGCACCAGGGAGGACCCTGTGTCACACCAGGTGGACAGTTGCTCCCCTGTTTAAGATGTTTCCCATGGCCCATCTGATTGGACTTGAGCGTAACATCCAAATTCCTTCACAAAGTGGGCCGAGCCTCTGTACAATCCAGCAGCCACCCAGGGCTCTACTTCCTAGGAGTCACCACTCTCCTGGCATTTCTGCTGTGGTGCAGGTTCCTCTCTCTCTACCAGGGAGCCCCTCTCTGATTTCCATCTTTCGTTTACTTGTCGAACATCTACTTAACCTTTAAAGCAGTAACTCAAGAGTTACTTCCTTGGGGAAACCTTTCCTCTTCATTCCAGACCTCCCTCCCAGAGGCTTCCACAGTGTACTGGGCTTATTCAAACCATGGCCTTTTTTTTTTTTTATTTTTTAACATCTTTATTGGAGTATAATTGCTTTACAATGGTGTGTTAGTTTCTGCTTTATAACAAAGTGAATCAGTTATACATATACATATGTTCCCATATCTCTTCCCTCTTGTGTCTCCCTCCCTCCCACCCTCCCTATCCCACCCCTGTAGGTGGTCGCAAAGCACCGAGCTGATCTCCCTGTGCTATGTGGCTGCTTCCCACTAGCTATCTATTTTACGTTTGGTAGTGTATATATGTCCATGACCATGGCCTTTTCTAAACTCTATGTATCTATTTATTACCTTCACTCCTCCATCAGCTATGAACTCCTTGAGGGCAGGAGGCATGCTTCCATCCCAAATACTGAAGCAGCGCCTACTACCTAGCAAATGCTCTGCCATGTTTGTTAAATGTAGAATGAATGGATGAGATGCCCCACTCATGCTAAATGCAGGCATCAGCAATACTTTATTGATCATTTACATCTCAACAGCCCTTAACCTAAATCTGTATATTTTTTTAACATATGAGGAGAGTCATAAATAAGACATAGCATGAATTCAGGTCTTTCTGCCTCCAAAGAACAAGCCACTATACCACTGTCCCAAGTTGTACCAAGTTGTTTCTTGGTTTCGCCTCCAAGAATTATGGAATAAGAATGTGAAGTAACTATATGTGGAATCTAAAATAGGACACAAATGAACATATCTACGAAACAGAAACAGACTCACAGACGTACAGTGTAGACCTTTGTTTGCCAAGGAGGAGGGGGTTTGGAGGAGGTTACGATTGGGAGTTTGGGATTAGTAGATGCAAACTATTATATATATTATATATAGAATGGATAACAAGGTCCTACTGTATAGCAACTATATTCAATGTCCTGTGATAAGCCATAATGGAAAAGAATATGAAAAAGAATGTATATATATGTGTAACTGAATCACTTTGCTGTACAGCAGAAATTAATACAACATTATAAATCAACTATACTGCAATAAAATAAATTTTGAAAAAAGAATGTGAAGTAACAAGGAGCAAACTTGAATCTCTCTATTGATTGGGTTTGGAGAACACTTCTAACCTGAATTTCTGATTGAGAGAATAATACTTCCCACCTATAACAGAGGGGTGGCATGGGGATGCACTCATTGAAAGAGGGTTCAAGTCTTCTGAGGCCTACATAAACATCAATTGTGGTTAATCATATGCTAAGTGTTATTTAAATATAGAATATTATTTTGCTGAGCACTACAATGTATGGAACAATTCCCTACAGAGAAAGAACATAAAATAGATCATCTACTATCCCTCTCATTAATAATTCAGGTCTACTGCTTATTCATCCAGGCAATGAATAGTAGGGCTTTAGCTTAGTTTTTATTTTGTTTTGTTTTAAGTATCACAGGATGATTTGCTAGTTATGATACAAGTTAATAAGCAGTCATAGGTAGGTGTGCATGGCAGAATACAGAGTTTCTAGGGCAAAAGGCCTATTAAGCAAAAGAGAAATTGAGCTTAGCCTGGACAATTAATCTAATTTCCACCTATCACCACAGTTTTAAAGTAGATATGGGAAGTGAAGGTCAATATTGAAAGTATTGCAATTATGGTTTAGCATAACTGTGGTGAAACTAGTCAACAACTCCATTTAAAATTCCTGCTCAGAGAGAGGTGTTTAAATGTTTTGAAGAAATGGGTTCTGAGTTCAACTTCTCTTTTCCTTAATGGGCATCCTGCCTTAAAGCCTCTGTATTCTGCCATATACCCTGTTCTCTGAATGCTTATTAAAACTGGCCTTGGGTCTGGAAGTCAAGACCAACTGTCTGGGTCTGTGGTTCCTCACTCCCCTGCTGAACCAGTTGCTTCCCTCTCTGGTTCTGTGACCTCAGAGTGTCGCTGAGGTAGGGCACTGCTTCCTCTGTGCAAAGATGAGTTGAAAACCACAGGCAAGTGTCTGATATAATAGGGGCAGTGCCCCTATTATAGGTGAAGTGCCTTGAGAAGAAAACTCAAAACTCTATATGAGAAGTTTACTAATACTGATGATAATGATGATGATGATGGATGATGATAAAGGCTAACATTACCGGTGCGTGTTCTGTCTGCCAAGTGATCAGGTAAGCACTATTATTTTCTTCCTTTTGTAATTGAGGAAACTGAGGCACAGAGAGGTAAGGCTCCTTGCTCAAGGTCACACAGTAAGTGGCCAAGTGGCCAAATAGAGAATTCTAACCAGGATGTCTGACTTGGAGGCTGGACTTGCTTCCTTCTCACGTGCCCTAAGTCAGCAAAGGAGGCCTCTTTGGAGGTCGAAACAGCATTGTCTTTTTTGGGAAAAATGGAACTGAGTGGAATAAAGGCCAACACTGCATAATGACAGAGCACAGACTTTTGCGTCCAACAGAACTGTTACCCTCTGTATCTCTGGAACCTAGTGTGAGGCCTTGAGTATGGAAGGCACTCAATATATATATATATATATATATATATATATTTTAAACATCTTTATTGAAGTATAATTGCTTTACAATGGTGTGTTAGTTTCTGCTTTATAACAAAGTGAATCAGTTATACATATACATATGTTCCCATATCTCTTCCCTCTTGTATCTCCCTCCCTCCCACCCTCCCTATCCCACCCCTCTAGGTGGTCACAAAGCACCGAGCTGATCTCCCTGTGCTATGTGGCTGCTTCCCACTAGCTATCTATTTTACATTTGGTAGTGTATATCTGTCCATGACACTCTCTCACCCTGTCACATCTCACCCCTCCCCCTTCCCATATCCTCAAGTCCATTCTCTAGTAGGTCTGTGTCTTTATTCCCGTCTTGCCACTAGGTTCTTCATGACCTTTTTTTTTTTTTTCCTTAGATTCCATATCTATGTGTTAGCATACTGTATTTGTTTTTCTCTTTCTGACTTACTTCACTCTGTATGACAGACTCTAACTCCATCCACCTCATTACAAATACCTCCACTTCATTTCTTTTTATGGCTGAGTAATATTCCATTGTATATATGTGCCACATCTTCTTTATCCATTCATCTTATGATGGACACCTAGGTTGCTTCCATGTCCTGGCTATTGTAAACAGAACTGCAATGAATATTTTGGTACATGACTCTTTCTGAATTATGGTTTTCTCAGGGTATATGCCCAGTAGTGGGATTGCTGGGTCATATGGTAGTTCTATTTTTAGTTTTTTAAGGAACCTCCATACTGTTCTCCATGGTGACTGTATCAATTTACATTCCCACCAACAGTGCAAGAGGGTTCCCTTTTCTCTATCAATATATATTTGATGAATGAATGAATGAACGAATGAATAAAAGCACTTTGTCCAGTGCCTGACAAATAGTAAGTGCTCAATACGCTGTGGCTATTATTAAGTTTGCTCATTGCTTACGTATCCTGTTCCAGGAAAGGTGGCCTGAGAGGTTTTCTTAGTCAATACCTAAAGGCACAGTGAAGTCACAGAAGATGAAATCAATTCTCTTAGATGTACTATTGACGCAGGCTATAATAATACACCAAGAGATCTTGTGCAGTGTTGTGAACAAATCTCAGTCCAAGCTTCCCCTGAGGAACTGTGCGGTCTTGTTTAACCTTGGAGATCTCCAGCGAGAAAGCTGAGTTTTGTATAATTTGGAAAGCCCTGTCCGAAAGTAAAATATTATTATTGCAATTAAAACTTTCAACGCTGCTGTTCTACAATTCTTCAGAGATCACCCTTCACCCCGTCCTGGAAAATGTTCTCCGACATGCAGAAAGAGGTGGTGGAGTTGCCGTACCAGTTATTTTCCGTCTATTGGTGAGCTCCTGGCTTTTCCAGCACTTTTTTTTCTCCCCAACGAGATGGCATTATTAGATTTTGAAACAAATTTTCAGATGAAATCCAAAACAGAGGTTATGCTTAGAACTGTCATCATGTTAGATTTATTGCGAAAAGTAAAATGATCTCCACTACTGATTTATGTAAAAG
Source organism: Eubalaena glacialis (assembly GCF_028564815.1). Classification (NCBI taxonomy): domain Eukaryota; kingdom Metazoa; phylum Chordata; class Mammalia; order Artiodactyla; family Balaenidae; genus Eubalaena; species Eubalaena glacialis. The sequence goes on along the minus strand of NC_083722.1, from coordinate 30,142,686 downwards.
TAGTACTCCCTAACCTGATAAGTAATAGAAGACAAAAACAGTGTTTTGAACACTAGAGGAAATACGACATATGAGTTCAATGTCTTATCCTCTGAGATATATATCTTTTCTTTCCCCCCAATAATCGATTAATGGCTTGTTAATCCTTAGGGATATTTCGATAGGGGAAAGAGTGAAGCAAACCACAGTTCGAGTCCCAGTTCTGCCAATTAATAGCTGTGTGATCTTGTGCAAAAATTTAACTTCTCTGATCAGGAACCTGTTTAAAACAGGGCAGAAAAATAGATGCCCCAGGCTATTATGGGGATGACAAGGAGTACCCTGGTGTGTGCCATGTACTCAGAAGTATTTAGTGAAGAAGAAGGGTTGTTAGAATTTTTAGAATTGTCCATCTTGATAACATAAAATATCGATCCATGAAAATGACTATCTCTGGGGGGTTACATTTGCCATCACGTGAGATGGTTTAATGTTCAACTTAGTAAATTCCCCCCCCAATCAAATCTTTGGGGCACAGCATAAACACTGCTTGCATATTCCTTTAGACCCATCAGAGATGCAGGAAATAAATCTTACAACTAAGTAGCAAACAATCTGATTGTTGGGACAAGTAGAATATTAGTGAATATGTTATTTGGGTGAAGGTGGGGCGGGGAACGAAAGCTGGTCTGAAGTCCAATATAACAAAGAAGGATAAATTTGTTAAAATTATCTTTCTGGAAGCCGAAGGGTCAAGATCGTTTTGAAAACCTTTTAAAAAAAAAATCATAGTTCAGAGCTGGTATATTAGATTCTGGAGAGTAATTGTGCTACTGGACTGTAAGGACGTAAACATTTCCTTGGCATGTAACAATAAAAAGAAAAGGCCATGAATTTCTTCGTGTCCCCCTGCCACCTCCACCCCACCCTGGAGAAACTGTTTAGCAATTGTTTAGACTTCTGTTCAACTTTTTGCCAGGAGCCTTCTCTGGGCTCTTCATCTCTTGACATAGTTAAGAGCCCACAGTTTCCAATAGCTGGTTAGATAGGGCTGGAGCAGAACAGAAAGAAACCTTCCAGGGTTACGGAAGAAAAAATATATTTATACATAGTATATACATACAATACATTTTCATGTGTGTGTGTGTGCCTGTGTATATTTCTCCCCCTGGATACATTTACCCCAAAGAGGAATACAAAGGCACATCCAGTGAGTATTTTCTAGGGAAGATCTAAGTTGGTGGATATTTTATTCTCAAACAGTTTTAAGATAAATGATCCATTCTAGATAGAGTGAAGAGTTCACAACTTCTTTTTACCTGCTTGAAGACCTCATTAAATAATCTCTCAATGTTCTTTTGACTAATCTTTTGGAATCAGCTTAGATTTAGAGCTTGGAAGAGATACATTCCCTTTATGTAAAGATACTGTCCCCTTACTTTAAGAAATTCTAGGCCAGGAATGGGCTGGAGGTTTGATGACCTCCCTGGAAAGCTGGGTTCTTCACCACAAAGCTGTGATGCCATTTAAGCTTACAACCTAAATATACCCAGTGATAATAAATGTTTCAGGTATCATTTTCCTTTCTATTTGTCAATTTTAAGCTTCATCAGAAAGTACTAAAACAGGCTATTATAAATTATTGATAGTTGTACTCAGAATCACTAAGGATGCAAATGGTACTCTCTGAGTTTTACATTAAAATCGGTTTCTTTAGGAGAATGATGTTAATGAAGATACTGTTTTGTTGTTACTGTTTTGAATAAATCTGACATTCAGGTTAGAGGTAGCAACTGTCAATGTTTGAATTACTTTCCAACAGTTAAAAGACTCTAAACAGAGAAGCAACTTTTCAGTTGGCTTTCCTGCTTTACAACGTCATTAGTTGAATACTGTACCTTGTGTTTCCCTAATGTGACAGGTGGCTGAGAAATCTGCCTGTTAACCTTCTCAGGGAGATCTGTCACTTGCAGAAAATCTCTTCTTCCCAGTCTGTGAAAGGTGTTTGCTACTTTCTTCAGAGGCAAGATAATATTCAACAGTGCGCTTTTAAGAATGTTAAGTTTCTTAAAGTATTTTTTAGGGTTAATGTCTAACATTCAGTTTTGTATTAATTCATTTGTTTCCAAAATGGCTTCAATTCTAGTCCATTTCATTAGCAGAGGAAGAACACGCTTTTGTTGTGCTGGAGGATTAGAATCTGTTATGGGCAGGCCACCCCCTCCCCCTCCCCCATCCTCCCCACACACTCCCTTTTGGTTTTCAGAAACTAAAAGTGGTCTGGAGACATGTAACGAATATTATTTAAAATTCCAGTCATTGAACAGAGAATAAGAGTTTCTGTTAACTTAACATTTTGGTTTCTAAAAGTTGCCATGAATATCTCCAGAGGGTTTCAGTGTTTGAGAATGAAATCATACACAACTCAAATTCTTACAAGTTACTGAGTGAACACAATGGTTTCTGAAGATTCTGAAAGACCTTTAGAGTTCTACAGAACCAAAAAGTCATGATTGCAGCCAGATCCTCTGCCCAGCACTGCATTTTCAAAAAGCATAAGAAATAGGCATGAAGCTTGACAAGCTCTCCTAACAAATACCCACAAGTTTCTCTTCCAGATCAATCCCGATACCCAATATCCACATCTTCATTTGTGTCATCTGTCTCTCCCCAAAGCAAAGGGCAAAGCGTATCACACCAACTCTGCTCCATCCTTCTCCTCCTACGAATCCCACCGAACAAAACAAATCGTGAAATTTCCAGTGGTTCAAATGCCAAAGAGATTTCTTTGTACTAAATGGCCAAGATGTGCTGGGTTTGTTTTTTTTTTCAGAACTCACACAACAGCATGACACAGACTATGAGTCAGTCACATCACACTGTTGTGTGAAAAAGGAAAACAAAATACACAAAGCATTGGCATTTTTCTCAGCATAATCACCACGCGTCCAGAAAGGTTAAGAGACTTGCCCAAGATTGCATGGATTGGGAGGATATTGGGAAATTCTCAAAAGCAGAGGAGAGAAAGTAGGACTTATGAGTCACCTTGCAAAGGCCCTAGACTTTTAGAAGGGAAAGAAAAGCCCTACAGCGATCCTAAGATTTCAAGCGTATGAAAAATTATCATGCTGAGAACAAATTTCTGCTTATATTTCCCCTTCCTCCAAGAGAACCACCAGGCTTAAAACATAACATGAGGGAATTAGCTTAAGCACAATTTCTAAAAATGAGCAGCGTTAAAAAAATAAAAATTATGGCATAAGATCTTGACAGCCTCAGTAGGTCCCTGAATGAACGAATGATGGAAATAGGTTAAATCAGGGGTCCCCAACCCCCGGGCCATGGACCAGTACTGGTCCGTGGCTTGTTAGGAACCAGGCTGTACAGCAGGAGGTGAGCGGCGGGAGAGCAAGCGAAGCTTCATCTGTATTTACAGCCGCTCCCCATCGCTCGTGTTACCGCCTGAGCTCCGCCTCCTCTCAGATCACCAGTGGCATTAGATTCCCATAGGGGCGCAAACCCTACTGTGAAACGCGCATGTGAGGGATCTAGGTTGCGCGCTCCTTATGAGAATCTAATGCCTGATGATCTGAGGTGGAGCTGAGGCCATGATGCTAGTGCTGGGGAGCGGCTGCAAATACAGATGATCATTAGCAGAGAGGTTTGACTGCACAGAGACCACAATAAATCAATTGCTTGCAGACTCATCAGAACCCTATCAGTGAGTGGCAAGTGAAAACAAGCTCAGGGCTCCCACTGACTCTGCATTATGATGAGCAGTATAATTATTTCATCATATATGACAATGTAATAATAATAAAAATAAAGTGCACAATAAATGTAATGCACTTGAATCATCCAAAACCATCCCCTCACCCCCGTCCGTGGAAAAATTGTCATCCACGAAACCCGCCCCTGGTGCCAAAAAGGTTGGGGACCACTGGGTTAAATGGCAGGGCTGAGAAAGAACACATCAGATAAGATAGCCTCTCTTTGCCTCTACTGTTCCCTCTACTGGAATGCTTTTCCCTCAGATCCATACATGGTCCTTTCACTCACTTCAGATCCCTGAATGACACTGGAACAGTGACGTTTCAAAAACTGTCGTCTCGCCAGAAATGCTTCTACTGGCCATCCATTCAAAAGTGGCCAACGGAATTTCTGGAGAGAGACAAATACAGAGGAACGCCATTTGCCTGATTTCTTCCTCTTTTGGGGACTATTGATCTGGCAGTCTTGGCAACATTTAGGAAATAGGAGCCCAAAGGGCCCCCAATGCAACCTCTCCTCCAGCAATTCACCCCCTCACTCTGCTTCATCTTTCTCCAAAACCCTTATCACGGCCTGAAATTACAGTATACGTTTATTTGTTTACTAGTTCATTGTCCGCCTCCTGTGTTAAAACATGCACTCCGTGAGGGCAGGGATGTCTGTCTTGTCTATCTCCCAGTGCTTAGAGCATCATCTGGTTAGGAGTTAAGAGCACCGCACAAACGTTCTTGTTTTTGTTTTTTTATTGAAGTATAGCTGATTTACAGTGTTGTGTCAATCTCTGCTGTACAGCAAAGTGACTCAGTTATACATATATATATATATATATATATATATATATATATATATATATACATTCTTTCTTTGTATTCTTCTCCATTATGGTTTATCTCAGGAGATTGGATACAGTTCCCTGTGCTATACAGTAGGACCTTGTTGTTTATCCACTCTAAATGTAATAGTTTGCGTCTAAATCTACAGTTCCCAGGGTCTTTGACATTTCTGATCTTCTTATAAGACTTGCCATGTTTCCTGCCTGTCCTGAGGAGTAGAAAGAAGCTTTATGAGCTTCCTGTCTCCTGTCTGGCTGACCATGGAGACAGGACTGGATCCCTGGGATGTGAATCAGGAGCTCTCCAGCCCAGAGAGGAGGCATCCACCCCTTTTCTGTGTGGGGAGCTCCCAGTGCAGAGAAGGGGCAGCCCCAGGCTCGGATGTGCCTGGGAGAAGGGGGGACATTCTGCTATAGGCTGCAGCCAGCAGTGGACGAGGGTGTTTACCACCAGCTCGGAACCGGGTAGAGGGATGGCAAGGGTGGTGAACTGGGCCAAGAGTGTTGGGTGAGCCTCAACATTTCTGGTAGCTTAGAGACATTGCTTCTGAAACTGCATCCATCAAGGCTTCATTCGGGTGAATGGATCAAAGTGTTTAAAAAGAGGTTATTCTAGATAATTCTGGACTGACTTCACCTGTACCTACCTGTGTCTAGAAGAGACAAGACGCTGACTTTATATAATCATCTATGCCCATCTCCACTCAGACCAGCCAAGTTAGAAGTTCTGGGCGTGGGGCCTGAGCATCGTCAATATTTTAAAAGCTCTCCAGGGGATACCAATGTGTTATCAGGTTTAAGAACAACTGGACTAAAGTAAAATACAAATGTTATTACCCATCTTTGGATCCCTTTCATTTCCTCAAGTGTCTGGCTCTTGTGGGGTGGGGGAGACTATTTTCAGAATATGAGAAGAACACTGGAGAAAATCAACTCTGCCCGTGTTCACATACACACACGCACACGTGCACGCACACACACAAACTCTACAGTTCACCATGTCATTTTCCTTCTATTAAGGGCTTCAAATTTCTTTATCTTTCTAAGCATCCTTTGCCATCAAACAGACAGCTAAGTTCACAACACTACCAATGGAGTTTCCAGAGAAAGACAAATATGGGGATGCATTTGCCTGATTTCCTCTTCTATTTGGTATTACTGCTCTAGCAGCTTTGGCAAACTTTAGGAACTTGGAGCCTGAAGGGCCCCCAAAGCAACCAGCTGAGATCCCCCATGGAGGACAAGGTTTTCTAAATTGCTATAAGTCACTAGATTTGCATTTTCTCCACCCCCTTCAAATTAACCACTGTATTTGCTAAGAAAGTCTCCTGGTTGCATAACCCTGGTGTGGTTGCTTCCCAATGGGGCTCCAGGTAGAAAGGGAGAGTCTGTAAAAAGCAAAAAAGAGCCTGAGATCAAGCAAGCTGGATGCAGGCAGGTGAAACAGACCCCCAACCGGTGCCTTCCTTTTCTCTGACAGGAAATATTGGACTTGGAAGAAAGGAACTCCTGGCTCCACTATGGATCTGAAATAGGTAATTAATGACGTTTACCTTTGGAGAAACTTTGGTGCCAGAATTTGACATCTGAACGTCTCTTCATGACACTAAGCCATGCTCACTTTTGAACGAGGAACATATAGGTTTTCTCAACAGACCTCTTTGGCCTGCCTTAATTTTGCTTGATAATAACGTCACTGATTTACGTTAAATGATTAAATGTCTGAAAGGAAGGGCCGTGTTTTCTAAGTTGCTGGGCTGTGTTGGGGGGGGTGGGGGGGGATGGGAGTGGAAACGCTTTCTATGTCCTGGACTGCCATTGTAAAGTCAGCTGGAGATAGGACATTCCAGTAAACTGGGGAAAGTAACCTATAACCTTTAGAGAATGTCTAAAAAGATGACCATGACAATAATGGTGACAGCTAATATTTATTGAACACGAAATATGTCAGGCGCTGTATTAATTGTTTTACATGTATAATTTTCTTTAATCCTCCTACCAAGCCAACAAGGTAGGAACTACTATTATCCCCATGCTACAGATGAGAAAACTAAGGCACAGAATGATTAAGTAACTTGTTTCAAAGAAACAAATCAACTGTGATTCGAAGCTATTTAGCAGGAAGGACATGTAATGCATCTTTCTGGTGGGAGTCTTCCCAGAAAACCCCATACATTTCTGATGAACAGGGTGAGAGGCTTTATAATCTGGCCCTGACTCCCCTCTGCGCCCCCCTCCAGTCTCTCACAGAGATCCTACTGCAGTCAAAGGCACTGACTCACCTGACTGCAAAATGGAATGCCTTCCTGTTCCCGTGCCCTCCCTCTTCCTGTATCAAAATCTACCCATCTTCAAGTTCAAGTACCACCTGCTCCATGACACCATCCCAACCACTCAAGTACAACCAGCTCTAAGAATTTTGTGTCCCCTGAATTCCACAAAATAGTCTGTCTTTAAGAAATATTGGGCATGTTTGCAACAACATGGATGGGCCTAAAGATTACCATACTAAGTGAAGTAAGCCAGACAGAGAAAGACAAATATCATATGATATCACATATATGCAGAATCTTAAAAAATGATACAAATGAACTTATTTACAAAGCAGAAATAGACTCACAGACATAGAAAACAAACTTATGGTTACCAAAGGGGAAAGGGGGAGGGAGGGATTAAGTAGGGATTTGGGATTAACAGATATGCACTCCTATATATAAAATATAAATAGCAAGGAACTATTGTATAGCACAGGGTATTATATACAGTATCTTGTAATAAACTATAATGAAAAAATCTGAAAAAAGAATATATATATATATATATATATACACACACACACACATATAACTGAATCACTTTGCCATACACCTGAAACATTGTAAATCAACTATACTTCAATAAAAAATAAGTAAAAAAAGAGCAATGATTAAAAAAGGAGAAATATTGGGTAAGTGGTTCTTTGTATGTCTATATGACAAATACCTACGTCATCTAAGCATATTTTAAACTCCTTCCTGTAAGAGCACAATGCCTGGCAGACTGCAGATCCCTAATCAATATTTTCTCACCATCATTTCTTGGACCAAAAAAGTCTAGATTATTTATTTTATGATGTTCACAGGTCCAGCACGTAATTAAAAGGGAACGGTTCAGAAGAGAAGGGAATCGTAAAGTGTTACTTTATGTACACATAATTCTGTTCCAGCAGGTGCTGGGAGATGGCTCTCTACTCAGTTACCCACATCGGAATTTAAATTGGTTTTGAACTGCAGGGGCTTTGAGGGCTGCTCCCTTCTGGAGTGTACACAGCGTGTACGGCCAGCGGGGCTGTGAGTCGCTACACGCATGTTTCCATTCGTGGACACGACCACAAGCAGCACCAAACCATTACCTTCTAATTTTCGGAACCTCAGTATGACAGGTGGTCGACACTTCACAGCACCGGCCTAAGAATTGGTAAACGCAGGCCACACATTTAAAATATGCAGAAACAACAAAACAGATTCTTGAATTCCTTTCAAAAGGGTGTTCAAAACTGCAGTCTTGAATGACAGAGCCATGTGTTATGCTAGTGGACACATAAATTCCCACCTGGGAAGCACCAGGGTGTCATCTGCACACCCCAAAATAAAGAACTCTGGGTCTTCCTTTAAGTAAAGACTAAGGGGAAGGTGACAAATGATTATGCAGTGCAATTCCCCTTTCCTTCCTCCCATCACACAATGAGCAACTATCCTTTTTGTCGTGTGTGTGAACTGTTTAAATAAGAAGCTTCTGCTAGTTCTTATGTTCAATATGAGAGAAGAAATCAAAATGCCCATTTCACAAGCATGACATCTTTTTCAGAACATAAGACCAAAGGGGAAAAGCAAAGAGAATGTATGTCATCAGGAGACAATTACCCATGACACTCAAACAATTGCTGCAGACAGTCACTGAGGACCAGCGCCCTAGAATACTACGCAAAATTTATTTATGCCTGAACTTTCTTTATGGACAACTGTTCAGGGAAAATGACTTGCTTCTTTTGCCTGACAAAGGAAATTTAGACAGCTGCTCTCCAACTCTGACTTCCAGAGAGCTGGGGATTGAAACTGCCATCTGTAGAATAGCTTTTGTTCAATGTGCAGACCACATCACGGCCTATGTAAGTGACGTCCCATCAAGGGGTTAACATCCCACGATCAGGGTGTCCTGGGTACGATGTTTATTATATGTGCTTTCTTCATTGAATCATTGATTTAAAACCCCTCTCAGCATTAAGGACCGGCAAATTCTTATTGACACAGAGACTATGAAAACATGTCTACTGTGAAAAGGATGACTGGGGATCACCTAATAGAAAAGGCAAGAACAAACAGACAGTGGTTTTTCAAAGCTTATCACGTTTAAAATGAATGTGCGCCAGTCCCTCGTTAACTTATTCTAATTAATAGAGTCAGGCACTCACCACATGCATTTCTAGCGCAGATCGTGAGCTGAAAACTATGAACCAAAGTCTTGTTCCCTTAAGCTAACAAGGCTCCAAGCAGCTTCAGCAACAGCAACAATGAAACAGAAGATGGCAGGTGCGTACCTTAACCTCCTGATTGGTAAAGACCTCCACGTCCACCATGCAGGCAACCAGAGTGGAAATATCACAGTCCATTCTAGGGGCTGGCATTCCCCCTCCGGAATTGACAATAAAGAGCTAGGCAGCCTCCGAGTCGTGCGGGCTGGGGAGAGCCTTCCAGGTGGATGTTTCCGGGCCGGCCGGGCGCTGCCCTGCCCTGGGGATGGCCAAGCTGGGCACCTGAGCCCACTCCGCTGCACGCACACAGCCCGCCGCGGCTCAGGCAGCAGGGCAGAGTAAGAGCGGCTGGCTCTCTGATGGCAATGACATCACCGCAAAGACTGACACAAGCTGGAGCTATTTTTTTTTCCCCCAGCCTTTTATCTCTAGGCAGTGCAGTGGAGCAAATTGAACATGATTATGTGCTAAATCTGAACTCAGACTAAATCAATTCAGGCGGCGTTCGCTAGGAACTGAGTCATAGCTGTTGTTCCAGCCGAGTGCTTATGTTTGCAAAAAGCAAGGGTGGGGAGGGGGGAGAATCTGACACCAGAGGCTCTCTTTGGGGTGGGGGTGGGAATTATTCTGCTGATGAGCCTCCTGAGGTTAAGGTGTGACAATTTTCTGCCTCAGAAATGAGCAGGAAGTTGAGGCATTTTGCGAATTGCGTGGCTTCTGTTAATTGCCCTGTGCCCACTCAGAGCAGCCACACATGTTCTGGGCATCCTAATGCATCCCGGGTGGGCACAGGCTACATAGAAATCCATTCTTGCAGTGACTAAAGAGCTGGTCGTCAGTCATGTAGGCAGCCTGCTAAGAGGAGATAATTAGAGGTTTGTGAATTTCTATTTGAAGCACATATGTGCAGAACAGAAACTCTAAAAGCTCGGGATTTCAGGCTGTCTCCAAGGTCATTCAAACCAAAAGCGGGCAGTGGAAAGGAGTTACAGCAAACATCTCATGCGGGGACAGATGGCAGAATCTAGCGGGCAAACGCACTGATGTGGGTCATTATCAGAGCCTCGGGGCTTGATTTCGCCTGAGACTTTGAACATGTCTGATGGCTTTTTCAGTCTCTTTTCCTAAATGTGAACCCCAGGAAGGGCAGGGCTGTGGATAATTCATCTTTATATCTTGAGACTTTAGCCGAGTGTCTGGCATGAGAAGGCAATAATTGTTTAATGAATGAACAAACCAAACAGGGGCAGCCTTCTTTTACAGTAGAAGTGAGCAAAGGAAAAAAATCCGAATCGTTTTCATTTTATCATTGGTTATAAAAATACCAGTAGAACTTACATCCTCCTGGTGCCCAGTAGGAATGCAGGATCTGTGCCCAGTAGGAATGCAGGTGCATCTTCACTGGCTATCAGAGGTCATGATTTGTGACAGATTGGCACCTTTCTAACCCATGACTGGACACGGTGGTCCAATTTTGCGTGCAGATGAGAAAGGTGACATTTTAGACTGAAGGTAGAAGTTTTGTGGTTGATCCTCATTTGGGGCTACATGTGAGTCTAACGTTCCCCTTCAACAAGGCATTTCCAGGTTAGATGAAATCAGTCCACAAATAGAAATATTTAGACTGATGAAACTCTGTGTGTGTGTGTGTGTGTGTGTGTGTGTGTGTGTGTACAGCACTTACTGTGTTGTCCAGGGCACTGTGGGGAATATGAAATCATGTCTGCAGATAATTCAGCTAACACTTACTGCGTGGTGACTATGTACAAAGCTCTATACCAGCTGCTCTAAAGGATAAAATGATGAATAAGTAAAATTCACTATCCTCAAGGAGCTTAAAATCCAGGGGAGGAGATAAGACATGGAGACAAACACCTATAAAACAAGGCAATGGTGATGGTGGCAAAGGAGGGACAGATGGCACTTGGTGGGAGCACTGTTGAAAGAGCAATGGATGCTGAAGGGAGCTGGGGCAGATGAGCCTCAAGGAGCAGGACATGACTTCTGCTCTGACCTTGAAACATGGGTAAGACTTTGTCAGACAGAGAAGGGGTGAAGAGAACCCCCAAGGCAGGGGCCGCAGACTAGAAATATCCAGAGCAAAGAAAGAATAGGGTTTTTTTGGGGGGAGGTGAGGCACATTTAAGGTTAAATTTGTCCAGAGCCAGGGATAAACAAGGCAGAAAGAGCCAGGTGACACAAAGCCTCGAGGGGCCCTTTGCGTCTATCTGGTCAACCATGGAATGCTCGGCAAAGGTTTTTGAGAAAGTGAACGGGTCTATCTATACAGAAATATAGCTGAAATGTAAAGTATACAAGAAGATGAATACAAATTTAAATATCACTAACATCGGTTCAAGAGGCAAAACCAAAACAAGGCTATTTTTTCATATGCCGTGGTATATCCCCAAATTTATTTTTTTAAGGGTCACAGCAGCAGTGTGCTGGTAAATATTTAACAATCAGCTCTGAAAAGGAAAGCCTGATGTGTAGCATTTGCCGATTCCTTTGGTGTAAATATCCTCATCATGGCTGACTTTAAGCAACCAATATAAAGTCTCCGAATGCAAAGTTGGGAGTGACTGACCTGCTCACCCCAGCCATGTGAGCTGCCTCGGGGATAGAATGGTCTCATCGTCGTGAAAGGGCTACACTGTATTAATGACAGTTCCTACGGTTCACAGAGTTTAAGGTTAACCATTGCTCTGTTCACTTAAAGCGCTCTGTGAATTACTGCACACTTTCTGTTTAGGAAAGAGCTATAGAGGGTATACATGCGTTATTTCAAGAGAAAGAGCTTTGCTCTGACACATCTTGGCAGGACATTAGTCTATCCAGGAAGTAGAGCCTCACTCCAAACTGTAAAATAAGTAGTTTTTTCCTGATGCATCTTCAGTTTCTCCTTGTTGATTTGTTTCTTCCCTGGAGATCCCTTCTCGTACTCTTGAGTCCACTAACTTTATGCTTTTCTTTTTTAAAATATCTTTTCAAGGACACAGCTCTCAATTCATTTCTATTAGCATGAAATGACTGATAACTTATAGTACTACCTGGCATAGAGGAATCTGTATGATGGGTAATACTATAGGGGATCAAATCTTAAATTGAGCAAATAGTGTACTTAGGGTGAAATCATAGGCATCGAGAGCATGTAGTGATTTTGAAATAAAATTATAGGATTTTTAATAGGTTGGTTCAACAAATTGGCTATATTATACTATTCAGTTGCTTATACAAAACACTTTCCTATAGATTAGAGTCCCTAGGGGCCTTCCCTGTTAAAATTGTGCCCTATTTCTCTAGATAGAATGTACTTTTGATAGCTGGGGGATGGCTGGCAGCCTGGGAGGTACTTGGGGTCTGTATATAAGCACCCAGGCTATGCCTGCAAGGTCCTATGAACCCTAGCTCTTGTCTGTTCTCCCTCCCACCTGAGTTCACCATTTCTCCCTTTCCTCTCCACATCCCAGATTCACTGGTCTTCTTGGGATTCCCCCCCGCAAAAAAACGCCAAGCTCTTTCTCATCTCAGGGCCTTCCCACTTGCTACTGCCTTTGTCAAAAAGTATCCAGATTTCCGCATGGCCGGCTCCTTTTTACCATCCAGCTCTCAGCTCACATGTTATCTCCTTGGAGAAGTCTTCCCTGATCACCTAAATAAAATACGTGGACCCATGTGTGCACATGCACACACACACGGACTCAATCACTATCCGGCATCTTCTCTCTAATTTTATTCATAGCACTTTTCACTATCTGAAACTGTTCACTTATTTCTTGACTTGTTCTTTGTTGTATCCCCAACTAGAATGTAATCTCCACAAAACAGAGATTTTTGCCTATTCTGTTCCCTGCTGTATTCTCAGGGGCTAGAAAAGTACCTGTCATTTAGGATGTACTCTAAGGAATATCTGAAGTGTGAATGGATAAATAAATAAATGAACCTAAAAAGGCAAGTAGAAGGACTCAAACCCATAGAGGTGCCTCCTGATCTGGAGTTTGAGAAAGGTCCTTGCAGGATACATGGGCATCTGAGCTCAGTAATCACCCCCACCACTGACACAGCTCTGCTCAGAAGCACCCTTTCCAGGTGAAGTGGCCAGAAAAATCTTAGGATTCATTCAAACCATGGTTCTTCCAATGATTGACCACATTAAGGAAATGGATGCAGCACGATGCAGACCCTGAGACAAAGACCACTTCCCTACCCCTCAGGCCAGGTAGTTCTCCAAGAGGACTGACAGCTGAGCTGAGGCACTAACTCCCAAGTGGGCAGGAAGAGATGGGGACCTTCCAGTCCCAGAGGCAGCAGCCAAGTCTGGTTTGCTAATGAGTATAGATGTTCCCATTACAACTATGGGTCATCAAAGGCTTTGCTCCCTCTATGTGTCCTTCTGGATCTCTCTTTTTTTTTTTTAATGTTTACTGTTGAAAATCTCAGACGTATTCAGAAGTTCAAAGAATACTGTAATGAGCTTTCATGTACCCACCACCCAAGTACAACAATAGCTTGGGATCAACCTTCCTTCCTCTCTGCCAGTGGGTCTCAGAGTGTGGTCTCCAGACCAACAGTATCAACACCACTGGAATTTGTTAGAAAGGCAAATTCTTGGGCCACTCCCAAGACTGGGTAGGTAGGACCAGTATTTGTATTTTAACAAGCTCCCCCAGTGATTCTGATGCAAGCTCAAGTCTGAGCACCAGCGTTCCATGTCCCCAACCGCTCACACTCACTCCCGGTTATTTTGAAGCCGATGTCTGACATCATATCATTTCATCCATAAATATTTCAGTGTCTATCTTGGAAAGACAAGGGCTTGTCTTTTGAAATCATAATACCTATCATCACACACACTCAAAAGCAAGAATAGTTCCTCAGTATCATCAAATGTCCTGCCAGAGTTCACATTCTTCCAGCTGCGCTACCAATGTTCTCTTCCCTCCCCACCCCCTCTCCATCCCCTCCCTGGTCCCATCCTTCCATCCGTCCTTTATTTAACATTTTGTTTACTTACGCTGGCATCTAAACTACTATGTCTCTCATGTCTCTTTTAGTCTATAGAGTCCTCCTCCATGTCTTCTTTTTTCTTCCTTGCAGTTTGTTGTTGGTGATGATAAAACCATGTTATTTGTCCTTTAGGATTCTCCTCAGTCTGGATCTTCTTGATGAATTCCACATAGTGTCATTTAATTGGTTTCTCTCTTACCTGTAGGTCCTGTTCATTAGATCCAGAGGCTTGATAGATTTGGGTTTGGCAAGACTCCTTCATGAATGGTGTTGTATACTTCCATCGGGGGTGTGTAATGCCTGGCCATCTCTTTTTGTGGTACTAGCAGCCCTTCATGCTCAATGCGTAGATTTACTCTTTCTTTATAAGTTGCAAAATGATGGTATTCCCTCTTTATTTATTCACAGAGTACTTCCATGACAAGGAACTACTTCTCATCTACTATGGAGTTACCCTGAGCTACATTTTTGTAAGACAGGCAAAATACACACTTGATTCTTTTCCTTTATTAACTAGCTTTATTTTTTTTTTTAATGACTTGCTTCACATTATCCTTCAAAGAAGATCACTGAGGTTTTTTACTTTATTGAGCATCTTTATGAACTCGTGGACTAAACATATTTGATGGGTTTAAATCCACTGTTGTTTTATCTTTTTTTTTTGAATTTTTGAATTTTATTTATTTTTTTATACAGCAGGTTCTTATTAGTTATCCATTTTATACATATTAGTGTATATATGTCGATCCCAATCTCCCAATTCATCACTGTCGTTTTATCTTACTGATGCTTAAATTGCTGGTGAGAATCTCATCAGGTTGGCTCCTGCGTCCTTTTGACACAGTCTCAGTCGTCTTTGAGGGCTACCTCACCTTCTGGCAGGACAAGATGTTCCAGACTCATCCTGCCCATTTCCTGCCCCAGATAAGGAATCAGTTATTTCTTTCTCAGTTTCATTTAGTATTTCAACATATTTCAAGATCATAATCTATAGACTTAGAGGTGTTCTTTGCACTGAGTCAGCTATTGTTTACAAGACTCTTTAGTGGACTGAACTAGAAAATATATAAGTGTGTTTTTTAAACTTTTTTTAAATAATAAGGCCTTACTTTTATATTTTTATTTTTTTAATTTATTTTGTAATTGAAGTTAGGAAACCAAGTTAGGTTCATTTGTTTCCTTCAAATTTGATTCCTAAGGATTGCCTTTCTCTGTAAATTTAGTTTTATAAATATAAAGCATATTACATGGTTCAAAACTCAAACTACAAATCTACAAAGAAATCTAGCTTCTCTCCCTGTCTCCTCCAGCAAATTCCCTCCCTCCCTCCCATACAGGTTACTGTTATTTCATCTTTATTGTTTATCTGTTCTCTCATTTAAAAAAATATAAATATATATGTGTATTATTTTCCCCCCCTTTCTTTGACAAATGATAGCATACTTTGCACATTTTTCTCTGTCTTGCTTTTATCACTAGAAAACATGATCCTAGAGATCATTACATAGTCATATGTAAAAGTATTCCCATTCATTTTTACAGCTGTATAGTATTCCACCATGTGCACTATGTGAATTTACCACGCTGGTGCAACTGAGCCCCTACTGATGAGTATCTGGGTTGTTTCCAGTCTTTTGCTATTAAATAGTGCAGCAATGGATAGGCTTGGCTTATATCTACTCACATTTTTCTACTGTAACTTTGGGACAGATTCTAGAAGTGAAATTGCTGGGTTAAAAGGCAAATGTATGGATAATTCTGCTAGATTTAGACAAATTCTCCTCCATTGGGGTTGTACCATTTTGCATCCCCACCAGCAATTTATGAGAAAGGGGGTTTCCCCACAGCATGTGTTGTAGAAATGCCTTGGACATTTGCCTATCTGGTGAGTGAGATGTGGTTATCTCGGTGCATTTCTCCAACTATGGGGACATCTAAGGATCTTTCTATATGTGAACTAGTATAGCATTGTCCCAGTCAATACCTCCCTGGCTTTCCTCCAACTAATTCAGATTCTGTTTCTGACCTGAGCAAGCAAAAAGTCTAAATAACCACAGCTCTCAATGGGTTTTGGTTTGCATTCTTCTTATTATGAGCCTGGTGGGGCATTGGTTCATCTGGTCAAGAGCTATTTGCATTTCTTCTTCTCTGATACCTCACTTAGGTCTGGTCATCACGAGCCAAACACATTCTCACCTCCAGACCCTTGGCTTCCCTCGCCTGGAAGTCCATTTCCCCCATCTCAGCAGGGCTCACCCCTCCACAGCATTCAGGCCTCAGCTCAAACGCCCCCGCCTCAGAGAAGCCCACCCTGATTAGCCTATCTAAGTAGGACCCTTCTTACTATCTCCCTGCCTTGTTTTATTTTTCTTCAAAGCACTTACCACTAACTGATATCACATATTTATTTGTGTAGTTTCTGTTGATCTCTCCATTGGAATGCAAGCTCCATGAGGGCAGGGCCCCTCTACCTTGCTCACTGTGTTTTCCCCCAGGGCCTACAACGGGGGCTGCCACACAGTGACAGCTCAGGGAAATGTGTGGGTGACTGGATAATGGAATGAGTGGCATCCTTTAGCTGTGGGAGCCAGCTGAGAAGAGGGGCTGCCGGGGGTCCCTTTAAAGGAACGTGAACCTGGCAAGGGAGAGTGAGGCAAATGAAGGGGCCTCGGGTCACAGGGTGATGGGAATGGTGCAGTGGGAGCCAGGGGGTCCATAAGAAGTGAGAGGGACACTGACAGGGGAGAAGGAGGGACACAAAAGGCCAGCTCCCCATCCTGCACAAGTCCCGGCTAAGTGGCAACTGCAATGCCCTCGGTCAGACTCAGGGACCGTCTTCATTCCTCCACTGCCCAGCGAGCACCTCCAGAGGCCCCACAAATATCCTACAGTTCATGCCCGAGTAGTGCTCTGAAGAAGCCGTCTCACTTCTTTTCTGCCTCACCCTCCTCCCCAGTTCTCAGGGTTTCATCCCTGCCTCGATCCACCTTTAGGAAGACCTATCCCCCTTCCCATCCTCCCCGTCTGAATCGGCTTGTGGGGGGATTACAGCGGGCCGTGCTATGTCTAAGAAGCCGACACACTTGAAAAATTACAGGGATGAAAATTAATAGGGTGTTTGCTTAGCACCCCTGTCTCTCTGGGAACTGTTCTTCCTCCCCGCCCTGGGTTCATCTGAGGGAGGCCCTGACCAGTCCAAGCCAGTCAGAGCTCCTGCGACGATTTCCCAGACCCTAAGTGGGTCAGGGGTGCCCGTCCCCTGTGGTGCCGGAAGCTTGGGACTGTGGCTGGCCATGTGTTTTTCACCATAAAGCCACCTCCAGACAGAAACTGAAAGAAAAAGTAGAGGAAGGAAGTCCTGGAAGCATTGGAGTCCTCGTTTCCGGTTGCTCCTGAGACCTGGGGGCACCTTGTACTTCCATGGGTCTCCTCAGTCAACTCTTCCCTTGGTGATGTTACCTATTCTAGTATTATCTCAATCAAGGCCTCCCTTTTTCCCCCAAGCTAATTCAGATATTGTTTCTGTCACTAACAACCAAAAAAGTCCACACACACAGCCCTAGAGTTAACAGGGGACACTAAAGTGGGAGTCATTCATCAGGGACCACAGATTCAGGTCTCCAAACTATCCCATGGAAATGCCTCCTGCCCCCAATTAGACTTGAGGTGAGGGAGCTGCCACCGTCTAACCCTCCCGCCTGAGGTAACAGCAGGAGTCCCAGGATGGATTTCTGCAAAGAAAACCTGCTCACAGAATCATCTTTCCATTTCCACTTGCTTCTCCCTCCTTCAGGTTTCAGAGCAATCTAACTAGTTTTGGGCCACCTGCTTTGAAAATCTGCATATTGGTCTGATACCTATATGCAGAACAGACCTATTGGTCTGTTCGAAATGTCGTATTTACTATGTTATCATGTCTCAGTTGAAACTTGGAATTTATCATCCCATCACACTATCACTGACTTAGGGCAAAACTTGTGAAGTCACTCTGCAAAAACTCCAAGCATTGTGTTATTTAAACTTCACAATAGGCCCCATTTTGAAATGAGGAAGTCATTTGCCCAAGGTCAAATAGCTAGAAAGTGGTAGAGCCAGGTTGAATCTTGAAGGGCTTATCTCCAAAGTGTGAACTCTTCACTTCAACGTTCTAGAAGTGAGAACATGAACACATCTGCACTTTTGAAAGGAGTCTAGTGCTGATGTGAAGACTGGATTGGAAAGTAACAAAGGCAGAAGGGAAGAAAATTGACATCTCAAAGGAAATTTAAGAGAGTAGATACTTGGCTGTATTTGACTGGATTATCTAAGCCAGTGGCAATGAGGGACCAAATTCGTCAATGAGACATTGTAGAAATATGAGAAAGAACTCGGTGACTAGAAGGGGGGTAGGCGGTGGGGGAGTTAGTTGGGGGGTGTGTGGTCAGGAAAAGGAATGGAGGTGTTGCACAGTTAAGGTTTCAAAGTCTTATCTCTAAGGAGAAGATGGTGCCAGTGACAAGGGTGGGTCTCTTAAAAAGATGAAAGATCCCATCTACCAGCAAAATCAAGAAAGCCTTCAATGAAAGAAGAGGGCATATGATATGGACACTGAGTAGAACTAATATAGATCAAGGTCTTGTGAGCAAGGTTGGGGTTTGTTTAAAGACCAGCAAATGGCTCATTTAGTTTGAATGGCAAGTCCGAGCAGGGCCACGGTGAGTTGTAAGATGGGAAGAGAGGTTTGTAGCCACAAAGGTGAGGAATTTGAGTGCCAGGGCGAAGAGTGAGTATATTTCATTCAGAAAGATATGGTATCTATCAAAAGCTTATGAAAAGATCTAGGTTGAATCAGAGTGAAGAGGGATTGGAAATTTTTGTTTCCAAACTTTAGCCAGAAGGTGATGAGAGGCTGGATCTTGGAGATGTTATAGTAATATAAGGAAAGAAATGGATATGAGAAACACCATGGAGATAGAATGTTCAAGATTTAACAACTAATTGGCTGTCAAGGTAATGGTCTGGGGATGGAGAGTGAAGTGCGGAGGCATCGAGGTTGGAAGTACCAGAAAAAGGAGAAGGGGAGGCAGGGAGGGAAGGAGATTCTAAAATTCCAAGCCTGTGTAGACAGTGGTAACTTTATCTGAAATAACTTCACGATGCAGGTGACAAGAGTAAATTGTGATCAGATTTATACACCCACGACAGTGAGATACACGTCCACATTTGTTCATTTCAATAGTTAGCTAGTAACATTAATCTTTACATTAGCAGAAAAGGGTAAGGGTAAAAACTGAGATTACAACTTACAGTAGTAGATACTAGTCTCTTTATTGGTATTAATTAGGAATGGATATTATTGAAAAACTGTCATGGTTCTGACTAATCAAAACTCTAGAAACAGATTCCCTTTCAGCCTAGCCCCACTCTCCCTCTCATGCTAAGACCATAGCATGGAACCAAATCTATGAGTAGTGGTCTTTCCATGCAACTATGTCTACTCTCTTTTAAAAAGGCCTAGACTTTAGTTGAGGTGTAAATACATGAAAGTATTTGATGAATCTTACTCTTTATTTGAAATTAAAGAATTATGAAGCAAAAAAAAAAAAAAAGCAAAACTGTCTAAAAAAGCAAATGTAGCATTTTTGGACCTGAACTTCTTCTAATCCTCCCACTAAGCCTGCTACTCTTCCTGTGCTCCCCGTTTCAACTGTGACACCACCCTCCACCCGATAACTTACATCATAAGTTCAGTCATCTTTGATCCCTTCCATTGGCTTGACTAGTGCACAGCTTGACTAGGGTTCAGGGCTGGTTGATCCTGAGGCTCAGTGAGGTTGTCAAAGGGCTTTGTTTCTCTGACTCTGTCTTCTGAAGCTCAGTGTCATTGTAAAGCTGATTTCCAAATTGGCTGCCAGTAGCAATCACAGCCTGTATTTCATTCTACAACTAGACCATTTAGGTCACCTGTTCACTTCTGAACACGCTGCGGTTGGGGTAAGGAATGTGCTGATTGGCTTAGGTCAACTTGAACCCACTCCTCCAGCAAGGAATGGTGTTAAAAAGCTAAAGTATGTGGCTTGCATGAGAATGGATGGATACGCAAGCAAAGATCTGGGTTAGGAAGGGAATGGATGTTGGGTGGGCATCCATCAATGTCCACCACTCTTTCAACTCTGTACCTGTCAGGGCACTTGGCTGCAAATGATAGAAACTGCTCTTGGCTAACTATCAGAAAAGGAACATACAAGGAAGTTATCAGGTATCACAGAATTAACAAGAATTTTGAGAAAAAGCTTCAGAAATTAGGTAGGAACCAAGAGGGTCTAAACTGCAGAAGACAACCTCCAAGGTGATGCTACAGGAACGAATGTGGATAGGACACTACCACCGGAACCTACAACTCCAGGACATGTCCCTCCTCCTCTGCTGCCATGAGTGATCCCTAACTGTCCCTGTGACTTTGTGCAGTATTCTCTGGAGTCAAAGTTTTGAGTGTGGTGTCCAACTGGTCACGTCCTGAATCACCCTAACCCCAACAGCTAGGAGATCTGGGTAGGAAAATTTTGGTCCCCATGGCCTCTTAGTGGAAGGTGATATCCTCACCATGGGTGATGGAGGGGAGACTTCCCCAACACAGATGGGTGTGAGGATGCTGGAAGCTCAAAAATAACAAAGGTCCACTATCAGCCTCCTACCCACTCTGCCTCCCTGCCTGCCCCATCTTCTTATTTGGTACCACCAGATTCATACTTGTGAGAACTGGTTCTGACCACATCACTCCCCTGGCTCAGCTACCTTCATTGCCTTCCCATTGATGGTAGAATCAAATGTTTTTTTGTTGTTGTTTTTTAATATGGTGACATCAACCTACTTCTCCAGCCATTTCTTTTCTAACTACTCCTCTGCACACATCCTACTGTTGAAACAAACTGAACTGCTCAATGCATGCCATATTGTTAAAAACACTCTGCTTCGTATGGGTGGTTTCCTACAATTAGAATTCATCCATCCATTCATCCATTCAATGTCTATTTAGTGCATATACTATGTGCCCAGTACTCGCAAGGCACTGGCCATAGAAAGACGGCAAGTCACTATCCTGTTCCTCAAGGAGGTCATTGTGAAAGGGAGTAGAGAATCACAATATGATTGATATGATATGATATATGATATGAGGATGTGATATAATATAAATTATATTTGCTATAAATGATGTTGATAACAAAGTGTGGTATGAGCACAGGAGAATGAGTATCCAAGTTTGCCATATAGAATAGGTGTTAGAGAAGCTTTCCCTAAGCAAGGAACATTTTGCTAAACATTGAAAAATAAGTAGTTTTCCAGTTATCTAGATGGGCAGACAAGTAGTAAGATGACATTTTAAGTATAGGCGGGAACATGGGATGATGTGGTAAGGCAAGAGAAACTATGAGTGGTCCAATATTGCAGAAATTCCCAGATGGAGTTAGGGATGATAGATTGGGAGGCGTGGAAAATGCAGCTAGACTGTTAGGCAGGGGCCTGACCATGAAGAGCTTTGTGAGTTACGGGTAGAAATTTAAATTTTATTCCATGGGAAGAATGACCCAGTGAAGGCTCTAACAGTAGCTTCTTGGCTCCTCTTGCCTCTAATTTCACTGCTACTGAATCCATCCTGCAGACGATCTGTGGCCAGAGAGATCTTTCTACTAAGAAAAATAAATCATATTACTACACATGAGAGTGGAGTGCAAAGTTGGAACCAGGGGCCGCGAATATGCAAGGGATTATAGTAAGGAAACATTAGAAATCTAATGCACAAAGAGACCTCTGAGACCTTGTGCTGGGAACTTCTCGTGCTATCTTAGTGGAAGGCAAGTCTCCTCCACTAAAATAATGCATATTACTTCCACATACATAATGCACATGAATCCTTTATAGCTCTTATCCCACTGTAGGGATAAATGTTTTATTGTGTCCTCAGCACTTAGTATGTTGCCAGGCATAAATCAAGTAATCAAGATCATGTCTGATCAGTGACTGAAAGAATGCATGAGTAAAAGACCAGACAAGTTGAGGTCATCCTCGCTTCTTTTCATGAATGGGCTATTTCTGAGCCATCTATCCCAGTAGCAGTTCCATCTGCTTTAGTCTTTGGTGCTTAGCATGAATTCTCCTACCCCACTGCCCTATTCCTCAAGCTTTGAGAGTCCTAGAGATGTATACTGAAGAACTAATAAGAAGCGTAGCCATGAAGCCTCAGATATACTAATGTGTATAAGGAGAGATGGCTGAAAGTCTACTGAAGCTTGTGCTCCTTCCATGGTGCAAAGCTGTTTCTGGAAAGTGGTTCCTCAGTCAGGGCTACAGTACCCAGTCTGAGTTCTGTCCATTGGAGTGGGGACAGAATGAATGCCAGGTTCAGGCCTGGCCCATAAGAACCTCCAGCAGACCTCATTTCTTTTCTGCAACCTGATCTTTGGAGCTAAGTATTTGAAGATGACAGAGCCTTTATCAGCCTAGGTCTCTGAATGACTGCATGAACCACACTCTTATTTCCTTCCTCCTCTTCCTCATCACACTGCCAACAGGGTTTTACATGAGTGGGAAACAAGCCTCTCTTCCGGTAAGCCCCTGAGATTTTAGGGCATATCGGGTACAGAAGACAGCATTACCTTAACTAATACAGCATGCGTGTACATGTCTGTGTTGAAGTACGTATGCTGTGAATGCAAAATCCAATTTTATACAGAATCAAAAACCAAATGGGGACAGGACCAGAAGTAAGAGGATTTAATCCTTAAATGTGGAAAATCTTTCATTTTAAATTGAATTTGAATGTCTTAAATTAGCAAATGAGCAGGTAATCATATTGTTATTTGACATATCATGATTACTCTGTGTCAAGACAGAGACCAGGGAGTAAATGGAGCTTGAGAAAAGAGCTGAAAAGCAAAAAAGATCAAATGAATAAGATCAGAAAAGATTTTCTGGTAAAATTCATAATTTTTAAAAATAGCTGAATTAGTAATACATGCTGGTTATGATTGGTGAGATTTCAAATAAATAAATAAATCATCAGGATTATATGTAAGAAATATAAATTAGAGGGCTTCCCTGGTGGTGCAGTGGTTAAGAATCCGCCTGCCAAGGCAGGGGACACGGGTTCGAGCCCTGGTCCAGGAAGATCCCACGTGCCACAGAGCAACTAAGCCCGTGTGCCACAACTACTGAGCCTACGTGCCACAACTACTGAAGCCCGCGTGCCCTAGATCCTGTGCTCCGCAACAAGAGGAGCCACCGCAATGAGCAGCCCGCGCACTGCAACAAAGAGTAGCCCCCGCTCGCCGCAATGAGAAGCCCGTGAGTAGCAACGAAGACCCAACGCAGCCAAAACTAAAATGAATAAATAAATAAATTAAAAAAAAAAAGAAACAAATGTTTAAATAAAAAGAGAAACATAAATTAGAAATAATTAGAAGTACATTATGATTACGTCAATGGATCTTGTCAAGCTGCAGACTACTAATGCACTGTACTTGAAGAAGATTCCATCTGCCTAAAAACGGCAGGTAAGGACACCAAATGACTGGCTCTGTATTTCTAACAATTCTAGGGCCAGCCTGAGGAGGAAGGCATCTAAAAAAGTAAATCTTCCTTCATAACCCCTATCTTCTTTTATTTCCTCTCCCTTTTCAAGGAGGGGTTTTGGTAAATCAAAAAGCTAGGATGGAGCAAGGTAAAGAGAGAGAGGTAAGAAGCCAGGTGGAAATGCACAAAATGGCAGTTTCTGGTATAACATGGCAGGCTGATTATACGCATTCATACCACCTAGATTGGGGTTTGGGTTGTGTGTGTCTGTTGGGCAAGGCCATACCTTTGGAAATTTCCAAAGCGTTGAGAAATCAAACTCTTTCTTTGATGGAGATATGTTCATTTGAGTGTTTTCATAGAGCTGGAGAGTCAGGAGTAGAGAAAATAAGAAGCTGGCTATGGAGGACTGTCTCTAGGCTCAAGGCAAGAAGGGGGAGGAGATTTTCAGGTCACTTCTCAGGCAAGTCAGACTACTTCATCAAAATAGGTAAGGAGGAAGAGTTTCAGGACAAATGCTCTACAAAAGAATAAAAACTGCTTTGGGGTGGAGTTTTCTTTGCGCTGTGTCTCTGGGACACCTGGTATGGAAGGCATGATGGAGAAAAATGTAGACTTCCAATAGTGGAATCATAAATAAACTTATCAAAGAGGAAGTTTTCATTAAGCATGGCTCTGGGATATGCATTTGAAATTTTGGTGTTGCTATTTTTGGTATAAATGGAGTTTTCAATACTCTGTTGGTGAAAGCGTAACTTGAAACAATCTTTCTGGAATGAAGGCACCTTTAAAAAAACAAATGGAGCACACAGAAATTTCCACTTCCAGTTAAACGTAAAAGTTGCAGGAAACCATTGTGCTACTCTCTCAAAAAGGATAAGCCACATGAACTACACAATCACAGATTTTTAAAACCCCCTAAGAGAGCTGATGAAAAAGAATCCTAAGGGTACTAAATTCCATATAGCGATAAGCCCTTCTCATGAGAGAAGAGGTACATGTCCGCTTTCCTCTTTTGTGTAATAGTGAGAGAAAGAAGAATTCACTAGGGACAGGTGTAAGGAGGAACCAGATGAATTCCTAACAAACTTTTATGGTTTTATGTGGGCTGGAATAATGGATTAGAATCCCGAAGAGCCCCAGACAAAGAGCCAGTCTGTAAAGGCACTGCTTTATCCAGACCAAAACTAAAATAAAGAAAAAGAGATCTGTGGGATAATATATTTTAACAGATGCATAATTGGAGTCCCAAAAGTAGAAGAGAGGATGATGCAGAATAAACATGTAAATAGATAATGGCCAAGATTTTCTCCAAATTGATTAAAATATCAATACATAAATTCAACAAGTTCATTAAACCCCAAGATGACCAGAGCTAGACATATCATAGGTAAACTCCTAAAATTCAAAATTAAAGAGAAGGTATTAAAAGCAGGAAGAGGAAAAAGACATAACACAACAATAGGAATTAAGACTCTTTTGTGAAACAATAGTGGCCATAATACAATGGAACAACATATTTAAAGTGAAGGAAGAAAAACAATAAACTGTCAACCTAGATTTCTATATCCAGCAAAAACGGCTTTCAAATATGAAGGCAAATCCTTATCTGTTGCTCGTGAGAAAGTAATATAGTGCAGGTACTTTGGAAAACAATTTGATAGTTTCTTAAGAAGTTAAACATACCATTAAAATACGACCCAGAAATTCCACTACTTGGTATCTATCCAGGAAAAATGAAGACCTATGTTGACACAAAGACTTGTATAAAAATGTTCATAGTAGCTTTATTATAATAGCCCCCAATTGAAAACAATACAAATGTCCATTAACTGGTGAGTGGATAATTGAAATGTATATTCATACATTAAAACACTTACTATTCATCAATAAAAAGGAATGAACTACTGACATATTGTAACATGGATAAACCTCATGAGCATTACGCTAAATGAAAAGAAGCGAAAGATCATATAATGTATGATTCCATTTATATGAAACATCCGAAAAAGTAGATTGACGTTTGTCTGCAGGTGTGGGTGAAAAAGAGGGTTGCCTGCAAATGGACATGAAGGACTTTTCTGGGGGATGGAAATATGTTAAACTGGATTGTGGGGATGGTTGTACAACTCTGTAAGTTTACTAATAATCATTGAATTGTATGCTGAAAATGGATGAACTTTATGATATGCAATTTATGCCTCAGTAAGGTTGTTAAACAACGTGAAGACAAAATAAAAACCATATTCAACAGAAAAAGTACATGAGAATCCATTTACTGCATATCTGAACTACTAGAAATGCTAAAAAATATTCTCTCTACTGAAGGGAAATAACCCCCAGTGGAAACTCAGAATGGCAGAAATGAACCAAGAACACCAGAAAGGATAAATTCATAGGTAAATATACAAGACATTCTTATTATATTTATTTAAAAATTCTTTGAAAGAGTATTAATTATTTAAAGTAAAACAACAATAACGGATTGTAGGGTTTACAGCATAGGTAGAAGTTAAGTAGGTGACAATAAGAGCACAAAGATAGGGTAGATGAGAAAGGAATCAGACTGTCGTGATGTTCTTACTTTGTGAAGTAATAGAGTATTGGTTGAAGGTAGGCTGTCATATGTTAAAGATGCATATTGTAGTCTCTAGGCTAAAGCAACCATTAAAAATAACACAAAGAGGACTAGCTAAGAAGTCCACAGAAGGGAATCAAATTGAAAACTAAGAAAATAATGGATTTACCCAAGAGAAAGCAGAAAAAGAGTAACTGAGGAACATAATCCAGATGGAACAGATAGAAAACAAATGCCAAGATGGTAGCCTTAAACCCAACCATATTGATAATTACTTCAAATGTAAATGGATTGTAAACACTTTAATTAAAAGGCAGAAATTATCAGACTAGATATAGAGCAAGAAAGCAATACTCTTTCTCTTTCTTATATATCACATTTTAAATCCGAAGAGGCAGACTTCTTAAAAGTAAAAGATTAGAAAAATATAAACCATGCAAAGAGTAAGCATAAGAAACTTGATGCATCTATATTAATATCACACAGAGTAGACTTTAAGACATAGAGAATTACCAGAGATAAGATTATACATATATAATTTTAAAATCAATACAACAATCTTAGATGTGAATGCATTTAATATCAAAAATTCAAAATACATGAAGCAGAATTTGACAGAACTAAAGGGAAAAATACAGATCTACAATAACAGTTGGATATTTTTAACATCTCCCTCTCAGAAACTGATAGGGAAAATTAAAAAATCATTAACAATAAAGAACATTGGAACAACTCTACAAACCAGTTTGACCTAACTGACATTTACAGACCACTGTACCCAGCAGCTGCAGGATACATTCTTTTCAGATGAACATAGAACATTCGCCATGACAAGACCATGTACTAGACTGTAAAACAAATCTCAATAAATTCAAAAGGATCAAATTCATGTAGATCAGAGGTTCTCAAAACCTCCAGGTCCATGGGGTCCCTGAGACCCTTTTAGGAGGTCCATAAAGTCAAAGCTATTTTCAAAATATTGGGACATTATTTGCCTTTTTCATTCTCATTCTCTCATGAGTGTACAGTGGAATTTTCCATAGGCTGAAATATTTCTGATATCACAACAGATTGAATGAGGAAGCAAATGTGAAAATCCAGTTGTTTTCAGACATTAAATAGGTTTTCAAAAGTATAAACCAATCTCAGTCTGTTCACTACTTTTGTTTGCTTTGGAAAATACAGTTGTTTTTCATTAAAAAATGTTATTTACATTAAAATACTATTTTTAAGAATGTATATATATTTATAACTAAATCACCTTGCCGTATAGCAGAAATTAATACAACATTGTAAATCAACTATACTTCAATAAAATAAATTTTTAAAAATATTATTTTTAAATGATTTAAGAAATTAAAAGAAACTTCTCAGTTTTAATTTCTAATATGGTAAATATAAGTGGATGTAACCCACATAAACAAAAGCTCTTTGGGTCTTCAATAGACTAACAGTGTAAAGGTGGTGAGATCAAAAATTTTGATAACAACTGATAAAGAATGTTCTTTGACCGCAATGAAATTAGAGATCAATAAAAAAAAGACGCCTAGAAACTCCCACGTATTTAGAAATAAAACAACACTCTTCCGAATAATCCTTCGGTCAAAGCAGTAACCCAAAGGAAAATTTTAAAAATATTTAAGCCAAATGATAATGAAACAATATATCAACATTTGTGGGATATAGATAAAGCAGTGAAGAGAGGGAAATATAAAGGGTTAAATGCCAATGTCAAAAAGATGGGTAAGATTAATAAAATAAGCACCAATTTTAAACAAAATCTTTCAGAAAATAGAGAAGGAAGAAACAATTGCCAAGTCGCTTTATAAGGGCAACATGGTCCTAACGCCAAAATTTGTTAAAGATATTAATAAATATGCATAATTTTTACTGGTAATATGTTTAGAAATCTCTTCAAAGAAATCATCAGAGGTATGGATAAATATTTATGTGCAAGAGTTATAACAGTGAAAAACATATGTCCAACCATTAGGGACTAGTTAAATGAATTATGATAAATCTATAGGATGAGATATTATGTACCTATTAAAAGTATGTTCTCAAAGGAATTAATGCCATGGGAAAGACATTAGTAAAAAAAATGTAGTCTGATCCCATCATTACGTGTAACATGCATACATGTAAAAAGACTGAAAAGAAACGCACCGAAATATTAGCAGTGCCTAACTCTGGATTGGAGGGACTGCCAATAATTTTTGTTTTCTTTTTTTCGTTTGCTGTATTTTCCAAATCATCTGCAATGTAAACGTGTCACTTTAATAATAGAATAAAATGATAATATGAGAAAATAATACTTAATAGAATAATAATTTAATAATAGAAAAAATCTAATCTGTTGTAAGAAGAAAAATTTGAATAACACAACACTATAATTCACAGAATGATAATTCTCTGAAGAACCTTTGAAATGAATCAATCCTATGCCTACATTTTACAGATGGGGAAATTGAGTTCCCTTCCTGGGTGGATATATATACTGTACATCAGGTCATGCATCAAGTTAGTGATAGAATCAAATCCAGAATCTTCATCTCCCTCCTCCCAATACCACACCTTTCACTTTGGGTCACAATGTGAGCAAAATGACATTGTTATTAGCTGTACGAAAATTCTTCAGATTTAATCACTGTTCTCCAGACCGTGACCCCAAGAAATGAATCTGATTTACACCTTAAGATCAAATGTAAAGTATCTAAACTTATGATTAAAAGCACAGTATTAACAATCTCAACAAAAATGTAAGGGCTAAGTAACTTCTGCATATTTTATAAGGAGATGGGTTTTTTTGGCTATCTAAATTTTAATAATATTTTCCTTATTGTCAAAAATATACGAATTCACTAAAATCTCAAATTAAGACAATCATTAAAATTAGAATTATCAACTGCATATAAAGGCTTCATAGTCTATTAAAGAATTCTGGCCCCCCCAAAATGAAAACCAGTCAGGTTTCACTCAGTGGAAGGTTCAGCTTAAAGATCATTCTCACGTCCAAAATTTGGGTTGTCTCATTTAAAAATATCTGTTTAATAGAAACGTTTCCAAAGAACAACAGGCCTATTTTTTTCTTGGCACGTTAATAAGCCTGTGTGAGAATAAATAAGCAAGACGTTTTATTGTTCCAAATCCGGAGAAGACAGCTTGGCTACAAGGAAGACCTGAGCAGAATACTGTATTGTGATTTAAATCAAAGCATCCATCACTTTCAACCATAAAGGCTAGATTTCCAGTGACAGCACATCTAGAAAAACAACTGAAATAATGTTTGTGTCACTTTATGTGTTGAGGAAATTAAACAGCCATTTTGTGGTCGATCTAAGGTGACTGAACCCAGATTCAGCAGGCAGTGAGAGAGTGCTTTTTAATTCTGCAAATATTTAATAAAAGGAGCAAGAGAACATCCACGTTCAGTGCCAGGATTAGTAGGCCGGATCACATCCTCCATGATTTGATTGGATAAAAGAGGCTAACGGATCCGTCCTTTGTCTTTAAGTAGACAGATGTTGAAACGAGAACCCTAGATGACAGCAAGCTTTTCCTCTGTCGGGGCAATGGGCTCTGGGCTCTGGGACCCCTTTCTACTCCAAGCCTGTTTTGAGGGGCTTCCCTGCCTCTCAGTCCACTTTGGAGCCCCACACCCTGCCCTTCACGCACCCATAAGCTTCCTCCTATCCTACCTGACCTTCCCCACATAAACCCTCCTATCATTCTGTCACTATCTGCTGGAAAACACATTGGACTGGGAATCAGAGTTCAGGTTCAGGCTCTGGTTTTGTCCCCACCTGCGAGGGTGGACTCGGGCAAGTCATTTACTATTTCTGGGCTTTGATTTCCTCAACTTTTAGATGAGCAGATTGGATTAGATCAGGCAGAAACGGCAACTTGAAGGGCTACATTAAGAAACATTCTGAGGCTTTTTCCAGATATTCCAGGAAAGAACACTTAATTAATTAACACTGTTTGCCAGTAACATAGTGGGGTGTGGTGACAATCAACCCTCCAAGTCTGAAATGCAAATATGAAATGATACCTCAGTAAGACATTCTCCCCAAATTATTTTCACTGTTCTTTCTCCCTTACTACAGAGAACTGAGGACTCTCTATCCCATACTGTTTACCCACTATTAGGTATATTGACACTGCATTTACATGACAAAGGCAAATATGATGAATCCTATTTCACAATAGGAAAATTCAGTCAGAAAGTGAGCCCTTTCCCCCAAACAATACAGCAAATCCAGAACAAACAGTGAAAACGAGGGCCACGGACTCAATAGTAAACATCTTAGGCATTATAGTTACCCATTTCATAGCTTTTATTGTGCATGTACTATGTGCAAAGTACTAGGAGAGTCACTCCCAAGAGGAGAGAAAGACAGAATAAGGATTCCTGGTCCCAAGGAATTTTAAATCTAGTAGGCAAGAATGATATTCACAGATAACACAAGTAAATAAACAAATGTCCATCTCAGAGGACAGCACTGTTCACTCCAGAGTGAGTCCTCCTCGACCCCCCTCCTTCTCTCTCATCCACATCCAACCCACTTGCAGATCCTGCTAACTGAGCCTTTGGAGTCTCTCTCAAGTCTGTCCCTTCTTGCCTCTTCCGCTTGTATCACGTTGATTCTAACCACTATCTTCTCTCATCTGGACGAAGGCCAGAGCCTCCTGGCTCATCTCCTGGCTTCCCCTCTGGTCCTGAGACGATCTATTCCCACCCAGAAGCCAGAATGATCCACCTTTTGAAAAGCCAATTAGTTCAGGCCATTCCCTGCTCTCAACTCCCAATGACACTCTATCACACTGAGAATGAGATCCAAAATCTTCATCACAGGTTATAAGAACCTATCGCATCTGGTCCTGGCTCCACGTGACCTGGTTTTCCATTGCTCTTCTCCATTTTTTTTTTTGCTTTCCTCCATCTTTATTGCGTTTGAGCCCTTAAGCTGTTCTTGTTGTCACTTTAACCCACCAAACATAATACTGCCCCAGGGCCTTTGTTTCCTTTGCTTGGGATGCTCTTCCCCTAGAACCTCACACGACTCCCTCCCTCACCTTACTCAGGCCTCTCTTCAAATGTCAGGTTGGCCTTTCTTTACCATCCTATCTAAAATAGCACCTCCCATTCCCTAATACATTCCCCTGCTTTATTTTTCTCAATAGCCCTTATTACCACCAACCACATCATATATTTTTTTTTTTTACTTTTTTATTGGTTTCTCCATTAGAAGGCAAGATCTGTGAGGGCAGGAACACCAATGGTCACATTCACTGCTGTATCCCCAGCATCACAATAGTATGTGGCAGGCACATAGTAGCTCCTCAATAAATATTTGTTGAATGAATGATGAAAGCAGTAAAAGTTAGCAATTGGAGAAAAACCTGATATTGAACAACATCAAGGAATACTGATTATAATGTGTGTCCCCACTTCTAGATTCTGTTTCAGAGCAATGATTGATGTTAAAAGATTTTTCTTGGTTTGTGAGCAAGTAAGCAGGCTAGACAGAGGTGTCTGGAGAGTAGTTGAGATGCAGGAGGTTGTTTCATGATGAGGGCAGGTCCTCCTGGGTCTGGGGCACACAAACCCATCAGCTCCAGAGTAGGAGGAGAACAAGTGATCCCAGAGATACAGCGTTTGAGGAGAGCCATTTGGTATAAATAACATTATTTCTGGGCATTTGGGTCTATCTCCCAAGAATAGGAATGGTAAAACTCATCTAATTCTTCACTTGCTGAGGCTAGCTAAAGGCTGAACAAAACCACCGAAAAGGATATACAGGAGTCACTACTGCTTTAGGAATTGAGTTGAACAGCTCTCGTTTCTGGAATTAGAAATTACTGAAATCAGCAGACACTGCAGGTGTCAATGACAACAGGGAAGATTTCGCTTCCCTCGGGGTAAAATACTACATGGGAGTTTTCATGTAGCAGGCAATATTCTGGCCCTTTGCGTAGCTGGTTAACAGCAGAGCTGGGAGTCAAATCTAAGAAATTTGGCCCTGGAGTCCATCCACGTAAACACGGGCCAGGCTGCCTCTCATCAGAGTGCTAACTCACCCTGGGGCAGGTCATCCTCTCTGTGCCTCGGTGCCCTGTGGACAGCAACAGTATTGTCTCTTAGAGTTGTCATGGGGCTCCAATGAGTTAACATACAAACATCCTACCTAGTATCATTGTATCTGTACCATCGGTTCTTAGCGGTGAAATTACTGGATCAGATATAGATGTTCAAGAACTTTCCCAAAGTCACCTAGCTGGTCAGTGGGGTCAGGATTTTAACCCAGCTATGTTTGGCCCCAAAGTTCTTGTTGGCACACCCTTGCTAGCTATCATCAGCTGTTTCCAGTGCTAGAATCCTTCTGGAACGTGACAATTCTCAGTCAAAGCGTTCCCTTTCAGGCATTCTCTTGAATCTGAGTTTTAATTCTGCGTGTAGAAGCTGCTAAGGATCTAGCTTTCCAGTCAAAATGTCTCAAGCCTGGAGCATGTCTTGTTACGGCGGAGTGCTGAAACCCATCAGGGAGGCTAGGGTGGCCTTTGATTTTGATTCTAATCTGAGATTCCTGAGCAGGGATTTGAAGGAAGCCATGCTCCTGAAAATCTCTCGTGTACCAATGCTCCACACGCCAAGAGGCTTTATCTTCTAGCTGCAGCTCTCACAAGACACACAGGTGAGAAATTTAATAGCTCCTCTAAGTAAACAGCACACACGACCAAGCTGGTGAAATAGGCCAGCTCAGGGACAGGAAAATCAGTGATTCAGCGGGACCCAGGTAATAAATACCTTGGCGATGATGGATGAACAACACAAAATGCATCTGCATGCAGTCCTAGATGGTCTGGGGAACTGATGGTGCAGATTGGTTTTGTTTATTTTGATAATTAGGGCGGGGCAGGTGGGAAGCCAGGAAGTTGAGACAGGTGACATGTTTCTGTGGCAACCAGCCCTCCAGACTCCCCTTTCTGTGTCCTCCCCCCCGTCTAATGCTGCCTTCTAGAAAGGGTCAGATGCTTCCTGTTACACTGTGAATTCATGGTTCTTAGCTTTAAAATAGTGCAACCCATCTCAGATGACAGGGTCCCTCCAAGCATAAGCCATGGATGTCAAGGTGAACATTAGGGTGTACCATTAAGGCATTCCCCAGTGGGGGAAGGGAATTCTGGAGTATGCCCCTACTGGGATCTCTGAAACCACAGTAACTGGCCAATCACTCTCTCTGCTCATAGGAAGGGCTTGAAGTGGTGCACATCTAAAATCCTGATGTCTTGATTCAGCTGACCTACGATAATCAGTATGTTCCAAACACTTTACCCGGATGCTACAAGTTCACAGCTTTAAGTAAAAACTGATGGATCAAGAGATAGAATAAAGAGGAGGGAAGGATTACGTGTATCAAAATCTTTGACAGTGGCCCCTTTCCCTCCATCCGTCCCATCCTGCTTCTCCTCCCAGGACTGAGCTCGGGGACCTGGGCCCAGGGCAGGAGAGTTACAGAATTCAGATCTAAAGCCCCCATCAGCCAAAACCCTTGGCTGAAGCATACAAGGCTTCATCACGGTTTTTCCAAGGTCTTCTGCAGGCTTCCCCGAGCTCCTGTAAATGCCACTCCAAACTAAACCTCTCCCGAAATATTAGGTAGAGAGAATATTCTCAGAACTCTGACTCAAATATTCATGGTGCTCTAT
This sequence comes from Eubalaena glacialis, assembly GCF_028564815.1. Classification (NCBI taxonomy): domain Eukaryota; kingdom Metazoa; phylum Chordata; class Mammalia; order Artiodactyla; family Balaenidae; genus Eubalaena; species Eubalaena glacialis. Next base: position 30,108,750 of record NC_083722.1, on the reverse strand, counting down.
AACTTCATGGAACTCATCCAAGTAAAATTCCTCTGGGAGAGCCAGGCTCAGGGCTAGGAACAGGAAGTCGTCAGGGTAACCTGGGGACACAGAGGGATCAGGGGGAGAGAGGGGCCCTGAAAAAGAGGAAGACATGCAGAAAGTTCGTCTAGGGAGGCTTCTGAAGACAAGAGTCAGCCACTCCACATCTGGAACATTTGGCCATATTCTGCTTCTTGGAGGGGGACATTCTGAAAGACCCCAAGACACCAGAAAATACAGACAGTGCAGCTGGAGGTGGAAGCAGGTGGAATCTGACCGGTCATGCACAGACAAGCCTCAGCAAATACATCCCAGACCCCATGGCAAGGTTCTTCATTACCCTGATGAAGTTGCATCCCAAATAAAGGGAAACCTCCTTTTTGTGTAAGGTGAGCGTGAGTTTTATCCTCTGACCCAGGTTTGGCTTAGAGCTTGTTATGGTTATAAACGTCCCTATTTAACCTCACAGTAGACACTGTATTTAACCTGAGAGTAGACACTAGGATGAGATGTGAGGTTTATTCATTCCTCCCACTGCTTAACTGATTAAGGCCTATTTCAACTCTTGTTAAAGAGAAAAAGGATGGAAACTTGCCCAGGACAGTATTTAAGTTCCCAGGTGGCAGAGGAAGAAACACTCATTTATTTACAGAGAACAATAGTTTTTTCCATGCACTGACAACATGATAAATGGGAATTTTTATACATAATTATGTACATCAGAAGTCTCTTACCATGTTACCAGACTTTAAAACTTAAATTGTGTCTATAAATAACATTTTCCAAACCCATGGGATTTTCTTCTCATTCCTCACGTGGACTTTAATTCTGAGAGTCATAAACCCTAGTTTACTTTCTCAGGTATGGTAGGCATCTTCTGTTTGACATAGGATCTAAACCAGGATATATTTGGTACGATTGTGAAGTGCAGTTTTCCGGCAGTTAAGTTTGCTTCTAAATGTCAGTCCCTCTTACCCTGCAATTTGTTATTAAAAGTTTTAAATATTTAGAATATGTATGGTGAGTGTGGTCTACATTTACACACATGCAAATATGTATATTGTGTGTGTGTGTGTGAATCACAGACTTATGGTTGGAATTGATCTTAAATGGCACTCAGGGCAGAGGTGTGCAGTGCTAGCTATTTAGGAGAATCACCTGGGAAGCTTTTCAAAGTCCTGATCTTCAAACTGGTGAAATCTAAATAAGGCTCCTGGTCTTCTATTAACATTATGATTCCAATGTCAATTTCTCGGCATTGATGTTGGACCACTGTTATGTGAGATGTTACCACTAGGGAAATCTGGGTGAAGGGTGCAAGGGACCTCTCTACATTATCTTTGCAACTTCCTGTGAGCCTATAATTATTTCAGAATAAGAAGTTAAAAAATGCTGATGCACAGGCCATACACCAGCACAATTAAACCAGAAGCTCTGGGGGTGGGATCCTGGAATCAGTCTTTTTTAAAGCTCCCCAGGTGATGGCAAAGTAAGGTCCATGTAGATAGTCACTGATCTTTTCCAACTGTTTACTCGATGTTTAAATGTTTTAGACTCTCCTAACACATTGCTTATTATTTTAACAGTAATAAAGCACATTTCAATTACTGAACAAAATATTTATTATGAGCTTTCTAATATTCTAGGAAACCCACAGAGATTTCTCAGGGGAAAGATTAAATATATGTTGCAGGTAGAATGTTAACTTTGTAAATAATTCCTAAAGTGTTTTGAATGAACATTGGCTAACCCTATGAATTTCCTAGCAATTGTTCATAGTGACAGGAATACAACATGTTACTATGGCATAAAGACTTAATTACCTTTGTAAATAAAAATACAAATACTTCTTCCACAATTAAATAAATAATAAAAGAGTGTCCTTTTGTTGTTTAACGGGTATGCTTGAACTTCAAAATTTTTGCAATGCATAACCAGAGTTGTCTCCCCAGACACCCTCATAATAAAGGCAAAAGACCTTACTTAGATATCAGCCTGAAATGAAGACGAATTGTCATAAATTTATTTCTTAATCGAAAATTCAATGGCTCTGGTCTTGAATGCTGTGTATCAGCCCTATGTGATGTTAGTTATTAAAATATTAAAATATTAAAAACAGAAAATCCCCTCCATACATCCATATGCATGCAGACTGAGAAGAAATATTGACAGAAAGAGAAAAATCTTAAAATGTACACATGAGAATGTACAACTTTATAGGAAGTAAGACTGCTCCAGAGGAATAAAGTGAAAATGGAAAAAGGAAAAAGAAACAGAAATTCTTTTTCCACAATAATAACTGCCACCTGTGTGTCCACATATATGATTTGATGGGTACACAATGTAAAAGAAAGAAAACTTGGTATCTACTAACTTATACTTTATCATAACCTACAGCCTACATTGACATTGGTCATCAAACAAGCCTGAGGACAGTGAATGGCCATTAGATCACCATGGGAGCAGGCCCGCTATTTTTTTCTAATTTATTTTATTGAAGTATAGTTGATTTACAATGTTATGTTAGTTTCTGCTGTACAGCAAAGTGATTCAGATATATATATATATATATATATATATATATATATGTTCTTTTTCATATTCTTTTCCATTATGGTTTATCACAGGATATTGAATATAGTTCCCTGTGCTATACAGTAGGACCTTGTTGTTTATCCATCCTGTATATAATAGTTTGCATCTCTAATCCCCAACTCACAATCCATCCCTCCCCCATGCCCTCCCCCTTAGCAACCACAAGTCTATTCTCTATGTTTGTGAATCTATTTCTGTTTTGTGGATAAGTTCACTTATGGCCTATTTTAGATTCCACATATAAGTGATATCATATGGTATTTGTCTTTCTCTGTCTCACTTACATCACTTAGTATGATTATCTCTAGGTCCATCATGTTGCTGCAAACGGCATTATTTCGTTTTTTTTTTTGGGGGGGGCCGAGTAGTATTCCATTGTATATATGTACCACATCTTCTTTATCCATTCATCTGTCGATGGACATTTAGGTTGCTTCCATGTCTTGGCTATTGTGAATAGTGCTGCTATGAACATAGGGGTACATGTATCTTTTCAAATTATAATTCTGTCCAGATATATGCCCAGGAGTGGGATTGCTGAATCACATGGAAACTCTATTTTTCATTTTTTGAGGAACCTCCATACTGTTCTCCATAGTGGCTGCACCAATTTCCATTCCCACCAACAGTGTAAGAGGGTTCTCTCTTCTCCACACTCTTTCCGGCAGTTGTTATTTGTAGACTTCTTAATGATTGGTCCACTATTTTTAACTCGGGTCCTCCACCATATATACAGATGTGCTTCTCAGGTTTCACTGTGCCAAGATGCACCTCAGATTCTGATTCAGGAGCTCTGGAGTAGACCTGAAATTCCACATTTCTAATCAACTCCCAGGAGACGCCACTGTTGCTGCTCCAGGACCACACACTGTGGCACCCCCGCCCCACAAATCTGGCCAACCACCTGGCTGAGTGGTGCCATTACGCTAGTAGAGTGACCAGGCGAAGGCTGCAGTTGCCCTAAAGATCTCATCACAAGCACCCTCACAGGGAGTGTGTCTTGTAACAGTGGCATCAGTAGAGTTCTATCACCAGAAACAGGGCATGGTGGAAGGGAAAACGATAAAGCTATACCCCAGTGTCTTTTTGTATTTAAATAACTTTAAATATGTTTTGTTTCCTCTTAGGAACAAATGAAGAATGGTCTCCTTTTAAAAAGTAAAAAGTAAAAAATCTGAAATGATGGGTTTTAAAAATCTTCTTGACATTTTCATTGAATTCTGTGCTTTGATTTCTTAGGTGTTCTAGTACTTTGGGATGAAATAGCCCACTCCTGGCCCCCAAACAAAAATAAGGAATGTTTTATGACTTGTAGAATTGGCCTATAATGTAATTCTTATCTCTTTAATATGCCACAAATATGTCTACTAACTGCTATGAATGAAATTTTAAACTTCTTATATTGCAAAGGGCTAGACCACTGGTTATTTATGTTTTGGACCAAAGACCACTTTGAGAATATGACGAAAGCTAGAGAGTCTCTCCTCCCATAGGAAGATGCAGAAACAAGTGGTTCACTGATCCTCAGTAAGTTCCAGAAGCCTTGGAGTAAAGGCTGCAGGATTCTGGACTCTGGGAATGAGGCTCTGGCTCCCGAGTCAACCAAGCCTGACACCCAAGCTGATGGCTTCCCTACGCCAGCCCTTGACATCCTCTTCTATAAGTTAAGATGTAACAATGCCCATGGCCCTTTTCCCTCTAGGAAGGCACGACTAAATCCAAGCTCATTCAGTTCAGATGCTTCAGCTTAAAATGCTTTAAAAAACCAATGATTCTCCCCAACTAGTTAATACATCATGCAAAGCTCAGTGCCCCAGAGCGGCCAGGCATTAACTCAGCTTTGGGAAACTCTTGATATTACCATTTCCATTGTTCACTGGGTAACCTGAGAGAGTAATCAGGTACTTTCAAGAGAGCCAAGAAGGCAGAGAAATAAAAAGATGTTGAGCAGCGACTCACAGCTCAGTAAAGCTTGGCGTGATCTCCAGAGGCAGATCCAAGGAATCTAAGAAAGCCCTCTGTTAAATTGCTCCAAAATCAAAGTGAGGAAGTAACACTCATATTTCCAGGCTTGGCCTGAGTGGCCAAGAGGCCAGGGTGCTGCTCCATTTGGGCTGGTAGAGCCCTTCCTTACTGACTCAGCTGGCCCAATCACCCCATCCTGCCACCTCCAAAGAGCTTCCTTCGAAAGGGGAGGGTGCAGAGTCGTTTTAGAACATCTGTCATAATGACACAGAAATGAGCCATCCTGAGGGCCAGGAAAGGCTCATGTGGTGACCCTACTTCACGACGCATCCTTGGAAGCTGATGCAGCGAGTCAGAGACTAAGTGAAGAAGCGGGATGCATGGCAAGAAGGATCAGAATTATCCTCCTATTCACATACCTGCCCAGCTCAGTAAACTGAACTGACAAATAGAAAAGGCCAGGTTTGGTTCACATTTCTTCTCTGATCTCCTTGCGGGACCCATGAAATCACTGTCCTCCCTTGTTCCTGCTCTTTGGGTCCTCCCTCTAGCCCAGTAGAAACTTAAAGTGATCCCAGGGCTACGCACCCCCATCCCCGAGATTTTGATTTCACTAGGCTGGAGTACAGAGCCTGGATGGTGGTGTTTTTGTTTGTTTGTTTCCTCAAATGCTTCTGATGTGCGTCCATGTTAGGACTCTCTTTTCCAGCCCCCCAGGAATCTCCTCTCGGATGCAGACGCACTCCACATGGTCAGGGAAGACGCACAGAGGATGTGAGCCCCTGTGCAGGTCTGGGCCTCCACTGGCTGGCAAGGCTTTGCAGGGGAGATGCTGGGATTCCCAACGTCATTGATGAGAAAAGCGAGGCTCCGAGAGGGAAGGGACCTCGCCAAGGGTCAACAAAAGAGCAAATGGGAGAAATGGGATTCTAACCCAGGGCTTGGCTTTAACACGCACCACCTGCCTCCCTGCAGTGAACACTCACCCAGGAATAGATCCCCTACTTCCCCACACACTGTGCAGACCAGTCTTTTCAACCGCCCTGCAAGACACACATTATATTACAGCCATTTTACCAAATAAGAAAACTGAAACTCAGAGGGGTTAAGGGACCTACCCAAGCTCAACAGCTAGATAAATAGAACATCCTAGTCTCCCCAGGATCTACTTTCCGAGGCCAGTCTTTACCCATTCAGTTCTCCTTGTAATTCTGCTGTGATGAACTCGATCTTCTCTCAGTATACAGGCTGGTTTTGCCAGAGATTTGGGTACCTCACAGTAAGGAATGAGCAGGGGGGGCTATCCCACCCAGCCAACACTGCCAGGCCATGCATGCCCAGGTGGCCACAGGCTGAAGAGAGTGAAAACTCATCCTGGTGCACTTGGGTCTGTCCCAGTATTAACACCGAAAGCCCCTCATTCTGGAACCCCCTCAGTCTTGGGGAAAACCAAGATGATTGGTCATCCTAGCTAAAGACAAACCTGCTGGCAACGAAACAGAGTTCAGAAGGCTAGGTCTGAGGCTTCCCACAAGAAGACACATTAATCAGACTCTCTCTGGTTATGCCTTTAAAATTCATGTGGAAATTTGGAGACGGTTCATAAAAGAGTCACCAAGATAAAATTTACAGAATGGAAACTAGGCCTTAGTTAAGGAGTTACTTACTGGTGAATGATATTTCTGTTAGTGACTGTAAATATATAATGGGACTAAAACATAAAACATTCATGAATATTGCTTATTGCATGCCAGGCACTGAATGCTTTAAAACCCATATTAACTATTTAATCCTCTCAGGAACCCTATGATGGCGGCGGTCATGTTCTCCCTGGTGTAGAGATATGGTTGCAGAAGCCCAGAGAGGTTGACACATTCAAGGTCACACAGCTAAGTACGTGTTGAGGCTAAGATGCTTTTAATTGTTCACAAGGACTTCTTAACTAGGGTACCAAACTTCAGGCAGGTGTTAGCAACAGGAATTGCAGATCGCTCGGGAAACACAGGCAACCTAAAGAAGAGGCTAGGACAGGACAAGTGTTTAAAGTAGTTTAGTTTTCACCTTGTCGCGGGCAGGAAGAGACTCAGGGGAGGTCTTGGAGTCACTTCCGACTCCCGGCCAAGATATCATCTTTCCCTTCCCTCACCAGAGAAGGCATCAGCTTAATATGAACTGGAAAAATCTATCCTGTCACCCCAGAACTAATTTTTGGATAAAATCTTTAGTTTATTTTTACAACATGCAAATCAGAGGTACAGATGGAAAATTCAATAACGTTGTAATCCGGGTGATGCCCTAGGTCTAGGATGACATTTATCTAAGCAAAAGCACTCTTGTGGTCCTAGGAATGATGCTTGTGGCATTTGAAAGCCATATTAGACCCTGCTGCAGAAATCCCTTCCCCTACTTTTGTAAATCTTATGGGGTAAAACAGAATTTATCAAGTCAAAGAAAAACAGTCTTCCATAATGATCATACTGTGTGTTTTGGGCTGCAGCCTACTTACTCACTGTCATGAGCACACTTCAGAAGGGCTCTCTGTGGCAGCTTGTTTGAAGCAAGGATGATGGGGGAGGAAAGGAAGACACCCCCCCACTAGATGGGGGGAAGCCCCAGGCCCCCTGGGATCTCCAAGGGCAGATCAAAAGACCTGGGATTGTCCCATCACTGGCCTTCCTCTCTAGCCTCAACTGAGACACCCCCTCCGGCTAGAATGGGAGTGCCCAGAGCAGCGGCACATTAGAAGACACTGACCCCTGAGCATAGAATTTGGGGGAGGAGTTTTTCACATTTCCTCATCTATAAATCAATGCATTAAACTTGATGAGTGATTCTCAACCTCCTCTGTGTATCAGGGAAGAGGCTCTTTTACAACCAACAAATGTCCAGGCCCCACGAGATTTGGTTTCAATTGCTCTAGGGTAGGGCCCAGGTATAATAGGTTGTGTTAGACACCTCCCCCCCACCCCAGGTGATTTGAACCCCCTATCAGCAGCGGTCTCCACCAATGGTTCCCAGCCCAGGCTGTACAGGAGAACCACCTAGGAGATTAAACAGAATCCCAGTGTCCCAGCTACACTCCAGGCTAATTAAATCAGAATCATCGGGGCGAATCCAAGCAATTAGTACTGTTTAAAGCTGCTAGGTGATTCCAACACGCAGCCAGAGTGGAGAATCACTCAGCTAGGTGCTGACTAGGGGACCATTATAGCTGGGATATCCTGCTCTGTTTACAGTTCTACAGTTCCTTCCCCTTCTAGAATTCTATAGCTCTTTCTAATGCAGCTGGTTCCCCGAACTGAGCACGTTAGAATCACATGGAGAACCTGGAAAAACACAGACTTCTGGGTTCCACCCCCAGAGGTTCTGATTCATCAGTTCTAGGATAGGACGCAAGAATTTGCATTTCTAACAAGTTCTCAAGTGATGCTACTGCTGGTCCAGGGATCACATTTTGGAAACCACTCCTCTAAAACAGAATGGACACCCGGCTTCAACAGCACAGAGAACAGAACCCAGGACAAGTAACTTTTGTTGGAGAAAAAATTGCACAGGGCTGCGAGGATCAGCCATACAGGCTGCTTCTGGACAGTTAAGGTTGATGTGATACAGAGACACTGATTGGGCACTAAAATGCAAAGAAGATGATGGGCTGAGAAGTGAGAAGATAGCAAAGACATACTTCATCTTCATCAACATTTGGTCCAGAGCCTAGAGATATTTGTCAGTCTAATCACAGGAAGGTAGAATGTAGGAGCATGTGCTGATTTCATCAATAATTTCATTCTGTCAGAACTCTCCAGTGTATTTGCTTACAATCTTCCAACTATTCGTATTTGATGAATTGGGTTATTTACGATCTTATTTTTCTGGATACATATATTGAGATATATTCAAGCTGGGCCCAACACATAAAAAATGCATAATCATTGCTCTGAATAATTGGAGATGCTCAAAAGACAAAACTATCAAGAATGGGGAAAAGGCACATGACAGGGGATGGAGGATGAGACCAACATATATTCAGCATCAGCTGAGGGTGAGTGTATCCTGTTTGCGTGAACGCATCTTATTTCATTCTCATCAAAAAATAGTTTGATAATAGAAGTTACAAAATACAGATGCTAGAGCCAAGGCTCAGAGATCACAAATCATTTGTCTGAGTTCCCAGATCTCCCAGGAACAAGAGCCAAGATTTTTTTTTTAAATTTTTATTGGAGTCTAGTTGATTTACAGTGTTGTGTTAGATTCAGATGTACAGCAAAGTGAATCAGTTATACGTATACCTATATCCACTCTTTTTTTTTTTTTTTAAGATTCTTTTCCCATATAGGCCATTACAGAGTGTTGAGTGGAGTTCCCTGTGCCACTTGGAACAGGGATGGTCCAACATGGATGGACCTAGAGGTTGTCATACTGAGTGAACTAAGTCAGACACAAAAAGACAAATATCATATGATATCACTTATATGCAGAATCTAAAAAAAGAGGGTACAAATGAACAAGAGCCAAGATCTGAATCTGGGCATGTCTGACTCAAAAGCCCAAGCACTTTCCGCTGTATCTCTTGGCCTTCACTCCACGTATATCCTATCTCTTTGTTTCACCCACCAGAGGCTCTGGAAGATTGCTGGCCAGTCCTCATCTAGTGCTTCTCAAACCTCAGTGTGATAAGAATCCCGGGGGCGGGGTGTGGAATCTTGGTAAAAATGCAGATTCTAGGGTGGGGTCTATGATTCTGCATTTTCAAACCAGCCTCCAGGTGATGCAGTGCTGCTGGTCTATGAACCATACTTTTCATATCAAGGTCTTAGGAGATGTGGGTTTAAAGAGAGCTTTACGTAAACAAAAGAGGGGGACAAAAATCTTCCCAAAGAACTACTTTGAGGAAGACATCATTGGTTTAAGAAATGGAGGATACACAAAAGCAGAGGCTGGGCTTAACAAGATACAAAAACGATTGGTTAATATTTTGCTTTTAAGTCATCAATCAACCGTCTGTTTGGTACCAAATAGGCAGATGCATGAAAATCTGTATTGGTTCAATCTAAAGAACTCTCACTTTGTTACACTGGGGAAGGATCCAGAAAAGTGGCTTACCCATTGATAATAGAGGGAGAAGCGCATTCTTATATATGGTTCTAATGTATGTTTTAAATTTGTCATTAATTTTGTACAATGGTGTTTGCAGAGTGAAGACATAATAACAGGCCTTGCCCCTGCCCCCATGTATGTGTAAAACTTGACTTGGATTTTCAGAAAAATGATTGATCTATATACAGCAGTAGGGTTTGATGTCAAAGCCTCTGGATGTTCCTTAAATCACGAAGTGGTTTTAGGCTTGATCTTGCTCCAAACCAATGCCGGTATTTTCCAGAATTTGCATATGGACTGCAGCCCTGACATGGTAAAGTGGAAATCAATTTGGTGCACAGCAGGTCCAGCATATAAGAAGTGACACAGAGAGCTATCCTGGGGGAAGGGCAAGAGAAAATACAGCTGCCTGTAATGAGACTGGAAATCAAAGTGAAATAAGCTGAAATCTCTGCGGGCAAGAAGCCAAGGGAGTAGCCAGACATGGGCAGAGTCTGTAGGAATATAAAGGAAAAGGGAGCTATTTGACAAGCTGGATTTTTAATTAAGAAATAGAGAGCTATCCAGCTTTCATCTGGGCTACCCTGACTTGAAATTCACACTTGAGTTTCTATTATGTCACAAGTCCAGATGAAAGGTAAAAAAAATCAAACTTTTTTTAAAGGAAAAACTAGTTTGAGTACTGCTTGAGTCTGAGTATTGTTATGATCTGAAATAACGATTGGACAAGCCATTTAGAAGTTACATTGATGTTGCCTTGGGCTTTTGAATTTACCAAGGAGCCTGAACATAAGTCTAGATTATAGTTAAACAAAATGACATGTCTGCCTAAAGAAAGAAGAGGATCTTTTTTTAAGTTTGGTAAATTAAGACTTTTTATAGCATGCTTTCTTCAAGAACAAGGTGCTGATTTTCCCTGGGGTGAACTGACACCTAGATTTGTTGACATTTGGATTAGTTTGAATTTTCTTGGCAGACATGATGTCAGGAGATTGGTTGTCATTATGCACTCCCTGCTGCTAAAGGTTTTATTTCAGAGATTAGAAAGACTGGTGATATTGTTGGTGCCCAAAGAGGGGTTTATGGTAATCCCATGGTCATTTTTCTTCAGCTGGATTAAATAGTGAGAACTTACATATTTTTATCTGAACTTTTCCAACACCTATCATTATGGTTTGGGGATTTCAGCAGAGATAAAGTTTTAAGAGACAAAGAAAAATATCAATTAAAAAAGGGATGTGAAATTTACATATTTATTCAAGTCTTAGAATTTGAAAAATGTTTGATCTCACAAACCGACTCTGATGAATTCATATGGACTGGTGTGTTGAGAAAGATTCTGAGGTCCGATATCAAACAGCACCATGATTGAGAAGTGATGTTTGCCATAAATCCAACTTAGGGAAATGACAATACAGTGGCCATGAATGCATCACTCCATTTTAGGAACCTAAGTGATAAAAGGTTTTATACTTAAATGGGAAAAAGTTATTAATAATTTTTTTTCCTGCTCAAAAGGAGTGACTCCCAGCAACGCAGATTTATTTTAGAGAAAATGTATCGACTAACGTTTTCTGCAGATTGTGAATGCTGTAGGACCTCCAGAATTTTCTGCAGATCATAAATGCTGTAGGAGCTCCCCTTCCTTATAAGGTAAATTGTACATTCACCATAAGGAAATGTTAATCAATGGGATGATGAACCACATAAATCCTTAAAGAGGTGGTAACCTTACATCACCACAAACTCATCTTGCTGGAGGCTGTTTCCTTTATTAGAGCCTGCATTACACTAGCAATTTGATTATGTCACAATTCTGTATTTTCATTTTGTATCTGTTCCCTCTCTAACTGTAACTTGGATTCCAGAGGGAAAGTCCAAATAACCTAAGGAAAGGCATGATGATGAGACACATAGACCCAGTTGATATTTTCTTAATGATCACAGAGAGAAGATGAGTTACTTTGCAGGAATTCTTTCCTTTGTATGCATTTTCATTGTTCATGAAAGAAATACAGTTCTTTATGCCAAAATGCACCCACAGCATCCTGCTCTCATGCAGACCCATGGATAAACCAGTGGAGCCTGCTTTAGCCCATTCTTCCTCCATCAGGGTAGGAGGTCCTGATGAGATGCAAATTTTGAACTATCATTTATTATATCTGGTTCTTGTATTGTGTGATGCAGAAATTATTAAGCTAATTTTAAAAACAGACACTCTTTAAGGAGTTGGCCTCCTATTCAATGGGATGCGATGATAATTATGCCTTTTGAAAGAACATAATAATTAATTCTCTAAGAAAAAGAAATCCAGTAGCATAAAGTGGGAATTAGTAGGAAACTCAAATTACTATGAAAACCATCACCTCTTCTTAAGCAGAAGTGGAGAATTCATCATTTACTTTTATGATGAAGAATACTACCAGTGTCTGAATGTACTGTTTCATTTGGTTTTCTTTTCCTGTGTGTATCATAAGTGTACTTCAAGGTTCTGCCACGTGTGCGTCACATAACTTAGCTGAGCACAGGCTGCAGCATCACGTATGGTACTTTAGGACTTTGAAGAGAAACACATCATTTCTAACCTTACAATTTTCCAATTAAATGAATTTCAGTTTAGAAACACATTTTTCTTTAAAACCAAAAAAAGCTAAATTATACTCAATAAGAAACTAGGATAGTAAGTAAAAAACAGTGAGAAGTAAAAAGAAAATTCTAAAGACATAAACAGGAAAGAAGAAACTAAGCTGAAATTCATAGACAAAAAAAAAGGGGGGGGAGGGGAGAACAAGGGTGTGACATGAAAAATCAGATCACATTTCCACAATGTAAATTTCCTCCTGGATTTTATTGTGCAGTTAGATACAAACCCACAACTGGCCTGGCCCTTCACCATCACTTCCAAGAGTGCACAGATAAAGAAAGAGGAAAAGCCTGGAAATGTGAACTGATCTTCAAGTGAATATGGAGGGTTAGCAGTAAATTGCAGAATCCGATATAACTCCAGGTTCTCCAACACTCACTAGCCCTTTGGTAACTGGTAAGTAACCAGGTAAACCGAGTAACAGAAATGCTTGTTTCTTGTTTCCATGGCTTACATGGGACTTGAGCTGCCTGCTTGGCCTCACCTGAAACTGAGCAGGACCCCATGGGGCCCTCCCGAGTACAAAAGCCCCTGCATTTCCCCTTTTCCTTGTTTGCAGGAAAAAGGCTTTAGTCTCCTAGGCCTTCCCCGAGTTCCAAAGAGCAGATACAAGTAGTTACTAATTAGGGAAGTGACAGAATGCAGAAACAAAGGAAAAGCAGTTAAGCAGTTAAGCAAGAAAAGTACACTAATGACAATAGTTCAGAGATAAAACAGAGCCCTACTTCCTCCTCAAGAGATACACATAACAATCTGACACATATCTTTGAGTTGTTCTGCAGAAACTAAGCCCCCCCCCACCCCCCACCCAGCCAGGTGCATAATGGCGACTACATGATTAGCACAAGCACATAGACCCCAAACTGGTTGGAACCAGAAGGTTGATGATTAAGATTTCTAAAATATCACCCTGTTAGCTCACCATCAACCAATCAGAAGAAAGTCATATACTCTGCAGCCCTCACCCCAAATGTTGCCTTTAAAAACTCTTCCCTGAAAGCCATCGGAGAAGAGAATTCAGGTCTTTTGAGCACAAGCTGCCCATTCTCCTTGCTTGGGGCCCTGCAAATAAATGCTGTACTTTCCTTCACCACAACCCAGCGTCAGTAGATTGGCTTTGCTGTACAGGGGGCAGGCAAGCAGACCCCAAGTTTGGTTCCATAACACACCCAATTTAGCTTGAGACCTTAAGGGTTGTCTCCCCAAACTGCCCCTTCGGCTCTGCACTATGCTGCATGCTTTCTCTTTTCCTCTGGCTCAGCTGGAGGGGACCTGCTGTCTGATATGTGCTTTGAGACCTTCTCACTGCAGTCCCTGTTGCTGATACACAGCTTGGGGTTCTGATGCTCCTGCCAGGGGTGCTATCACCAACAGCCCCCCAAACGACTAATCTTCAGGGGCCAGGGAGGCCCGATGTCCTCTGGAGTCCTTGGTGGTTCTAGGTTCTAGGAAGAAATGGCCTCATCTCATATCATTCTTCCTCTTGCTTACTCTGCTACAGCCACACCAGCCTCTTTCTGTTCTTTGAACCTGGCAGGCACATGCCAGCCTGTTCCCTCTGCATGGACCACTCTTTCTCCAGGTACTGACATGCACTGTTCCCCCATCTCCTTCAGGTTTTACTCAAGTGTCACCTTCTCAGCGAAGCTTTCCCTGGCCATCCTTCCTAAAATTGCAACCCTTATCCCAAATTGTCACTTCCTATCACTCCGTCCTTTTTTTTTTTTTTTTTCCATTTATCAGTCTAACACAGTACATATTTTAATTATCTTATTTCTTGTCTGATGAAGGGGAGCAGAATATACCACCCCAAAATATGTCTCTTTGGCATAAGGATTACTTTTGAGCTGACTGTGTTTTGAGAAATAGCAGACATGGGAGAATCTCTGCAAACAGAGTAGAGGTTATCCTTTTGTAAGGGAAATTTACATTAATAAAGGAAATCTCCGTTTATAAGTGTCTCCCTCTCTGGACCTGGATGACTCTAAATGACAAGAAAATCTAATCAATGAAGAAGGCACTGACTTAAATCTGCATCACAACCTCAGCCTTGTTTACTGTGCTTTTCCTGGTAACCTCCCATAATCAGTCAGCCCAGCCCAACGTCCTACCTTTGTCTTTAGCCTGAGATGCTGTTTAAGGTGGTGGCTTGGGCCGTCTCAGGGAGTTTATCATTTTTCCTGTATACATGAGGTATACATGTTAACGAACTTCTGTTTGTCTTTCTCAATTTAAAAGTGATTTTCTCTTGTTAATCTATCTTTTATTACAGGGGTCTCAGCCAAGAACCCAGAAAAGTAGAGGAATATTTTTTTTCCTCCCCTACACTGATTTCCTCCATTAGCATATAATCTACATGAAGGCAGGAGTTTTTGTTTTGTTCAGGGCTACTACATGCCCAGCTAAGCACATAATAGATGCCCAGTTAGTACTGGTTGAATGTTGAATACAATGAGAAGATCCCTCTCCCTAAGCACTGCCTCTGTGTGTGTGTCTGTGTGTGTGTGTGTCTGTGTGTGTTTAATGGAACACTCTTCATAAAAACAGCTTCTTCAGTGTCTGTAGCTGAGTGGCCGGGGCTGAGCTGGTGACAGTCACCATAGCAGGGAGGCCGCCCTTCCTATCTTTTCCCAGAAGGCACCTTCCTCCCATCCAGATGGACTCATGCAAATGTTTGCCTACAGGTTGCCTGCCCTACCAGCCAATCCAACAGACCAGTCTTAATGGTTTATCTCAATATGAATAAGAATCTTGGGCATTTCTTTCATTTTTACTATAAGGCATATGAAAAAATACTGGGACCCTCAATAGGAAACTGTCAATTTCTTCTAATGGTCTCCCTTCTACTTCCTTCTCTAAGAATTTAAGATATTTTACAGGTTTAAATTCTTTACTTTCAGCTCCACATATTTCTTTGTTCTTCCTTTCCCTTCTGTAATCATGAATCATCAGATAAAGCTCACTTAGCCAGTTGCTGGATGAGAAAATAACCAGTTGACAACAGTTAAAGGAATTTGAGAGTGTAGGTTATTATAGGTATGTTTTAAATAATACCAGCTCCCACCATTGGTGACTTTCTCGGAGTCAGGCATTACGTTAGGTGTTCTTCTTGCATTCTTACTTAACTTTCAGAACAACCCTCTTAGGTGGGTACTTTATTGTCCCCAGTTTAAGGATGAGGAAATGAGGTACAGAAAAGCTGAGGGAATTTACTCAAGATTATACAGCTGGAATGATCAGGCTAGGATTTGGACATGGGTCCTTAGACTCTAGAGCCTATGACTGTAATGACTATTTCCCAGGGCCACAGAATCAACAGTGTGGTTCCTGCTCAGCTGCTTTAGCTGCCGCCTCAAGAAGCCTGGTTTCCTTTCCTGCTACCTTGACTTTCATTCTGCTTGAAATAAATCTCACTTTCATATCTTCTGAACTCTGAGAAGGTCAAAACCTTTCCAAATGGTTGCCCAGGCAAAAATCCTAAAATCCAGGATCCTAAAGTATCCAGAGCTCTTCCTGACAGGCTGGGAAGAGGTCATTTCTTTCAGGTCCCTCCAGGCAAAAATCCCAAAGACCATTGGCCATCCTCTACCTCCCCCTTTTCTAGTCAATTCCTTCTTTGTAGCCCACCTCCCCACCTCCTACAAGAGTTTCTCTTTTTTCTTTTATTTTTAATTATCTTGGACATATCTATCCTGGCTGATTGTCCAAGCTTTATAGAATTACATGCAAATTTAAATGCAACATGCAAGGGGATTTGTGTTTATAACACAAGGGAGGCTCAGCTGGAAAGAAGTCACCATCTCAACATGTAAATTATTACTGATACAGTTTAAGGAATGGCTTAAGAATGGAAAAGTCTTACAGATATACTATCATGTGTGCATTTTATTTGGTTATTTTTCTTCACAAGGCATTGATAACTCTAGACTTGTCAAAGCACACCATCGGATGGAATTATTGTGGTTATTTTTTTAAAGGAGAAAGTTCAAAAGAACACCTGCTCTTCCCAACAAATATCCTAAATATCTAGTGACAGCCTGAAGATTACATGAGATGCTGACCTATTTAGAAAGCTCTTGAAAGCCCCAGTATTAAAATGATGTCACTGTGGAACTTCAAAGGCTTGGCGGGTTATGATGAATTTGAAATGTCAGTTCAAGATCAGGTTAAATCATTTCATTATTCTGACCCATTATTTTCGTCAACATGGAGAGTCATTCTTTCATTTTTTTTTTTTTTCATACTGATGAATCTCTTATCAACAGTAACAGATGATCTAGTCGACATATCTTTTAAACTAAGTATGGGGATTTCTCTTGCTGATTTAATTTTTCTTACTCTTGAAATACACATAATCTCAGATTATAAGATGATAAAAATAAACTACATGTAGGCTGATAACGTTTTTCTTCTACTTTTTTCTGTGTACGTTCTAATTTCTAATGTTTGCTTACGTAGCTGGCAATTAATCCTAGCATTTTGAAATGAACGTATGAGGCAAATGATAATTAAAAATAAATGTATCTTGGCTTTTGTATTCTCCTCAATTTCTCTTCAGACTCAACTAGCTCCAGGAAACTTTTCTCTATTCTCCGCTCTGAACTGCATATAGTATCCAGATTGATAATATGAGTTGTTTATCTTCGGTCTAGAGCAGAGCTGGGTAAATTTTTTTCTATAAAGGGCCTCTTGGGGGTTTGTTCTTCTACACTCAGATGACCTTCCTCCTGGACATGGTCCTCAGCACAATCCTAGTCTACATACAGTGACCAAGGTCTGGTCACTGCCTCCCCAGCACCCATGTGCCTTACTCAGACTCCTAACCTTGCCGGTCTCTTTAGTTTTGGCTGATGCTCTATCCTGGTTATTCTCTCTTCGCCTCCTGTATTCCTTCTCTACTCTTCTTGGCCTTGCTTTGTGCCCAGGAAGCTGCCCCCATGGAATGCATCCCGTCAGCTCCCTTGTCTCCTGGCTTCCAGTTGAGGTTGGCCAATGGGAGAGGCCCCAGCAAGAGATCAGGGGTCAGCGAGAGAAAGAGTTGGGGGCCATGTTTGCATTCTTGTGTGACACCACTTCCCCCTGGCAAACTATCTGAGCTCTTGCTAGGCCTAGTAATAATATTTCTTCTCCTTGTTCCTATGACCCTGAAGGTGGCAACACATCCCCACCATTGCCAGCCTCTGAGTACCTCAACCCCCCGGTTAGTTATCCTAATACTCTTCAATGGGGAGTCTCTTCATTAAAGTCTCTTTGTTTAAACCTTCTAGGTGATTCTGTCACTCAGTCAGTATCCAGCTAAAACACATAGTTCACTCTCCACATTGGATGTGCTTTCCCAGGTACCACTACAAGTCACCTGCAGTGTCACACTCTTTTTTTTTTCCCCAGGCTTCTTTCTTTTTCAGTTTAAACCCACTGCTCAGTGAGTTATCTTCTGAGGACTTAACTCAGGAGTCTTAACCTGAGATGCATGGACACACAAGGGTCCCAGGGTAGATTTGGGGGGGATACATGCATACCCTGACATTGTATAAAAATTGCATTTGTGCCTTTTTCTGGGGAGAGTGTCTGTAACTTTAAGCATCAGCTTCTCAAATGGCTAAGAACTCATTTTAACTGAAGGTGAAAAAGAAAATAAGCAAGCTGGGTCCAGCTCTACCATTTTAATTAATGAGGCATGATTCTTCCAGTGTTTTTACCCTAGGCAGTGATTTCTGACCAGTCTCTATTCATCATGAGAATCAACTCTGTTGTGTGTCCAAAAAAAATAACCTTGGTTCTAAACAATTTGGGGAACAAAATAAGCAAGTAAAGATGGTGGCCAAAATACCACTCTTATTAATCACCGAGGCTGGCTGAGTGTAAGCTAAGTAACTTAGTAAGAGTAACATGGGGCTGGCCAGACTTCCTCATCAATCACAAGCAAAGCTGTGCCAGGGCAGACTTTTCCACAATGAGTGTGTGTGTCCAGGTAAGGCTCACAACACGGAGGGTAGAAGAGAATTCCTGCTTCCTTTGGGCACGCCCAATCCCAAGAGGGAGAAGAAAAGACGAGCTAAGCTAAGCATTTCCCATTTCCCCCCCCCAGATCTACCAATCAGATATGTCATTCTACCTCCTCAGGGGTAATTAAGAAGAAAGGTATGGAGGAGCAGAAGAATTCCCTATCAACAAATTATACCATTTTTTTCTACTCCTTATCTTAAATTACATGAGATTTTATGTTATATCACTTAATAACTATCATGTGACACTTCTGAAATATAAGCACCAGTCTCTTGGCCTTGCCTGTGACTTTGTAATGGGCTTTAGTCAGTCTATCCCATGCCACCTCTAGGCCAGTTCTACGGGTCAGCGAATCACCACTCAGTATTGAGGGCAACTTGCGAAAGGAATAAAAAAGCTAAGTCAGGGAATTTCCTGGCAGTCCAGTGGTTAGGACTCCATGCTTCCACTGCAGGGGGCACAGGTTCGATCCCTGGTCGGGGAACTAAGATCCCGCATGCCACGCAGCACAGCCAAAAAAATAAATAAAATAAAAATAACAATAAAAAAGCTAAGTCGGAAACTCTAATATTTCCAAATAGAATTGATTCATACTAAGTGGATGGGTCAGAATACTTTTGACTCCAAACCACAGAAAACCCAACTCAAATTGGTTTAAACAACATGTAGATTGTTTTGTCGACATATCTTGAGCTCTGGATGTCTGTTAGTGAGCCAATCACTGCCAATCGGGATAGGCTTGCTCTTAAACTCATCAGACTTTGGATGGAGATCAAGATGGGGTCAGCTTCTCCTTAGCCACCTAGGCTGACTGTGGGAACAGTGGCTATGCCTGAGAAAATGGGGTTCTCTTAGGAGGAAAAGGAGAGTGGATGGTGGATCACTAACACCCAACAGAGTTGTCACGTGCAAAGCTCCACCTTTTAGGACTGCATGTCCCTGTGTAAGTAACATTTTCGTCTATCAATCATTGAGATCTAGTTTTGATCGGTTGAGTTTCATAAATGGGGAACAGAGCATAGAGGTTCAATGAACATGTGTTGAATAGAAACCAAATGTACTGAACCATCATATGCGTGGCCCGGAACCAGGTAGACTAGGTAACCAGAGACCTCTTCCAACTCTAGTTGAAAATGAACTTACGGGAACTATATGGAATACAACCAAAGGCAGAATTCTCTCCCAGGCAGCATGCCCAAGGGTGTTTCTTATTATTCATGCAAAAGATAGTGCTGAAGAGTAATGCATGATTACAATAATCAGATTTCTTAGCAGTCAACTGGGACTGAAGATGCAAAACAGATGGGATGGGACCAAGGGGTCATCACCACAACAGCAGCAACTTGCATTTATTGAGCACATCATTTGTACCAGGCTCTGTGCTGTACATTCAAATACATTTCATTATATAATTGCAACATGGCAACAATTCTGAGCGAGGTAGTATTTCACCAGTTTGCAGACTAGGACATTGAAGCCTGGAGATGAAGCACATTGCCCAATGTTAAACAAGCATGCCACTCTGCAGCCCTCACACTAAAGTGGATATAAACCAAGACCACATCAGACTCTTCTTATTTTCCTGCCAATTGTCCTGTGAAGTCAGAAATCCTAAAGGATTCCTTTTCCTAGGCAAGCTTTCTAGGCGTCATCATTCTATAAATTGCAAAGTGCTCGGAATCATTTGAGATACGATCAATTCAGGAAGCGCCCTTGTCAATTGTTCTTGGATATTGGCATTTGGAAAATGAGGAAAAGGATTTGGTCTGGTCACACTTACAGGTGGAGCCCTTCCAGTTTGGGAGCAAAGCCTACCCAAGACTCTCCTTGGTCGTTGGCCAGCCATGAAAACAACTCCTCAAAAGCCAGGCCAACCACCAGCTGTCAGAAGAAGAGCTACTTGTAGCTTTAATGTCCTACTGGGTCCTGTAACTATTGGAAGTCTAGGTGTTCCATTTGTAAAATAAGGAAAATAACATTTGCCCCAAGGATACTGCAAGATAAGCGTCCTGAGCTTACAAGAAAAATAAAAACAAAGTGGTATTTCAGATCTGGAAGACACATTAGAGTTACTGAGGTCATTAAAAAAATGAGTCCTAGAGAGAGGGCTCATTGTCTCCCATCACGTTCCTGGAGAATCGAGGAGCTGGGGTCAGCATCCAGGTCTCCCACTGTTGGGCCATTGTTCACTCTGGACGTCATCAGTCACGGACACACCCTAGCGGTGAGCTACAGGGAGGTCAGCAGACAATTCAGTGTTTTCATGAAGACTGCTTTCTTTGAGTTCCTAAGAAATCACTGCGAATTTAGTTCTGTTGTTTGACAGGCAGTTGGGTTGTTGGCAGGTAACTAAACTGAAGCTATAGGGTCAAGGAACGTAACACCTGAAACTCTCCTGATTTTATTCGGTTGGTATTTTGTTTTTCATATAGTGAACTAGTCCTTAAGCAAGGGAAAATGCATCACTGCATTTGGCCCCATATTTTTCCTTATCTTAATGAATAATCAAAGACGGTAATACCGTACTTTACATTTCTAGTAAAACACAAACAATGGAGACAGGGGTACCTAAAAACAGCAGCAAACATAACAGTCTCAAGGTAGAAGCTGTTGACCTAGACTCGATGTATGAGAAGATAGAAGATAAGTCAGTCTCTGTCTGTTTCCCTCCCTCCCCCCCCCACCCCCCCCTCCTCTTCCCCTATCTCCTCTCTCTCCTCCCCTTAGAACCAACCCCACACCTGTCTTGGATACTTCAGGTGAAGTCTATCCCCTGATGTTCCAGCCAACAGATGCTGTCACAGCAACATCCCTAAAACTCTATTTCCACCATGCCAACCCAGCCCATTGACGCTGCCTGCATCACAGAACTCAAGATATGTTGTAGTCATTTCATTGTTTGTTCCCCCAGGAGACTGTAAGCTCCTTGAAGGCAGGGATGATGTCTTATTCATCCTGATTTCTCCATGGTGTAACAAAGTGCTTAGCACATAGAACACATTTACTAAATTACTGGCTATGTGACCACCCTAAAACCTGCCACAGCTTCTCCAGTGCCTGTTACATCAAAACCCCTTTTATTTTTCATCTGCTCTACCCTCTACCACAGCATCTTCCCCTGGCTTTTCATGCTAAACATCATCCTGTAATCTATCTCAGCCCTCCCCAGTTGCCCCCTCCTCTTAATTCCTATGGTGCCTGATCATATTTTATCTTATACAATTATTTTAACATTTTGTAAGTATCACTCAACTCTTAAGTAGAATTTTTTAAAAAATATTTTTTAGTATTCCAAAGAGCCTACTATAAATAAACAAACAAATATATATAGTGATGCTTGATACTTGTACAAATGAATGGATAAAATACGAGGCTGATAGACTATAACACTCACCACCATTTTCAGTCCTATGAATCTAGAATTAGATATTTTTAAGTGATTTCTAGATTCCACAGGTTTAACGCTTTTAAGAAAGCCTACATTTTGACAATGAAACTAAATAAAACAGTGAGAAAATTTCACTCTTCCTATTGTAAACCTAAATGCATCAATTCATCAGGCCTCCGTTTGCCTGACACAGCCCAGCACTTTTCCTTACCAAACCGTATTTGTAAGAGTGCAATTTGGAAGCCATAGAAACACAATGCATATTTTTCAAATGGCTCAGTCACAGAAAGATGAAAGAAAACCCCTTTGCTAGCAAGGAAAAAATAATTCTACTTCTGTTACGCACAGTTTAAAGTTCAACTCGTGAGATTCCATGAAAATCACCACATGGTTATTTGGAAAATACAAATGGCCCTAATACTCTTCCCACACGTATCACTTAAACTTGACCTCCTCCTTCAATCCTGCCTGCTCTCGGCCTGTAGGGTTTTCTTCCCAACTCAGATATTATATCTTTCCCCAGGTTCGTATGTTTCCCCAATTCGGAATCCTTCAATAGAGACCCATGACTTATGAACTAAAGTTCTGAAGACACGCCTTTCAAAACCTTCACCTTGGCCTCTGTTTACCTTTCTGGCATAGTCTCTGCCCCAGGCACCAACTTCATCAGCCAATTTGCCATTCTAAGAAAACAACACCCCATATTTACGCTCCTTCATCAGGGATCACAAACTTTTTCCATCAAAGACCAGAGTAAATATTTTAGGCTTTGCAGGCCATTCAGTCACTGTCAAAACCACTCACCCCTGCAGCTGTACTAGTGCAAAAGTCAGCAGACAATATGTAAAATAATGGGTGTGTCTGTGCTGCTAAAACTTCATTGACGGAAATTTAAGTTTCATATAATTTTCACATTATGAAAATACACTTCTTCTTTTTATTTTTTCAATCGCTTAAAAACGTAAATTAGCACCGGGACCCTACATAAACAGGTCGTAGGGCAGATTTGGCTCATGGGCTGCGGTTTGCCAACCTCTGTTCTAGGACCTCCTACATGTTCCATCTGCCATGTCCTTCTTTCTTCTCATCTATAAATTCCTTTTCATTCTCAGTGTCCAGCTCAAATACCATGCTCCCCGGAATATGTGTCAATTCCACTTAGAGGTGATTTCATGTTTCTTCCTCACTGCTCCCCGGAACCTTCTGGTTACATCCCCAAAGAAGAACTTGATGCAGTCGGCGTTGGTTGCCATTATTTTTGAGCTCATGAGATAATGATTCTCTGTGATCCTTTGTCGAATTCAACCCCCCTTGAAGATCACACCCTCATCTCCCTACTACACAATGCTTCGTGCAGAGCTGACACTCAGCAAACATTTAATTATAAAAATCTATTCCTCGCCTCTTTCCAAAACCTGCGTAGCGTATTGATAATGAAATCAAACTAGAGCACTGAGACCATAAAAGTTGAAGGGAGCAGGTCATAAGGATCGATGCCATCCCTGAGAATGGGCTCTGGGCCTCTGTGCTAAAAGGCAAAGATGATAGTTACAAGGTCCTATCAGAAAGGAGGAAGCAGACCACATCTTCAACAAAAGCAAAGTTTTGTTTCTTTGTTTCTTCTCCTTGGCATTAAGTTACGAAAGTAGCTGCTTGCGTGGAAATTTGTGTAGGGCATTTGGTGGCAGGCTGGATACTGTCCTCCGCGGCAATTAGTACTGCAAAACAAAGACGTGATTTTCATATGGCTGCGTCTCAGAACAACTTTGGAAATGCAAAGGCAATTCCATGAGGAGAGATGGTCCCAGGATACTGCCTTCTGGAGTTCTAACTTGAAACAAAGACCGAACTCAGAATATAACCAAGGCAGAGGGGGGGCCCACGCCCTCCAGCCTATCTTCCCTAATGCTTTTTCTTCAAGGTCATAGCGCCATGTTTCATAGGCTGGAGGCCCCAGACTAAGTGTCTGGCAAGGGCTGGCATCTAAATGAGAAGAAGGTAGAACCACATTCTCTCCTGAAGAATGGAGGGGCTGAAACACACTCTCCCCCCATTGGATGCTCAGGGGAATGTGCCCACGAAGTCACCAGCTTGCTCCAATGCAAGACTGGCTACTCCCCAAGCACTGGTTCAAGGGCTTAATTAAGACCCTGGAGATCTCTTCCAAAGAACCTAGTGGAAATGACTTTAGCTTGGAAAACATTCAGATGTGAGTGGTGCCCTATCTTGGCAGTAGGAAAACTCTCATAATGCTTTCTTACATGACTAAACAGAGGAGCATAATTCCCAGTGGAACCAGCAGGGTGAGTCAGCTGTGAAGTGTAGCCCCAAGTCAAAGAACGAGGGACTTAGTGTACAGAGTTATTTATTATTTACTAACTGAAGAAGACCATTAAAGCCCAGGGCCCAGCTGTCTTTTTCTGGCAGAAGTTAGCTAATGGGGCAGAGTGCCTCTTGAGGTCATCCCCAATTTGCGCCATCAATACTATGTAGCTGGCCTAAATAAGGATCTTACTTCCTGCTTGTTATAAAGCATTTGCAGTCACTTTATTTAAAATCATATTAGTCTGTTATGGTATGAGTTATAAAGATGGGGCTAAATCCTGACCAGCCTGGGAGGTCAGGGAGGGAAAAACAGTAGAGGATACTGGTTCAGACCACAAAATTTGGAGTCAGAAAGCCTTGGGTTCAAACCCCCATGGGGTCACTTATTAATTATATGACCTTGGGTTATGCTATCTGCTCTATGCCTCACTTTCCTCGTCTACAAAATAGAGATATTAAGAGTGACCTCATAAACTTATATGATTAAAAGAACCCCCCGCACGGGTAATGCATGAGAACTCAGAAAACGTCAGCTGCCCCTCTGATTATCTGCATCCCCACAGCATCCCGCACACAGTAGGCACTAACTAAACACATGCTGACTGATTTCTTGCAATTAAGCTGACCGCCATTCATTTGTTAATATCCACGGTGCCAGTTCAGAGAGGCTGAGGTGTGCCCCCCAGATGCCCTGGGTTTCCTGACTTGTTTATAAGCAGTCAAGACTGGTCATTTATAAATGGCTTCTTTGGAGTGAGTAAACACAGAGAGGGAATGCAATGGGATGAAAGACAACTTAACAAACATCACTCAGCTTTGACAGCTGCAGCAAAGCTGATGAATACCTGGCCCAGGGCCTAAGCCGTTCAAAACAACAAGGGCAGGTGTTATTATTATCATCGTCTACCGCCGGAGCCTGAAATCTGGTCTTCTGGTAGTGATCCTGTCCAGACAGAAATGCAGGCTTTACAGGAGTATTCATAACCTGGGATTTAGGTGAATCCCGTACATCTTGGGACGTATGGAGCCAATGATGCGTCAGTGAGTCCTGTCTCCTTGGAATCTTTATTCATAAAGTGTGAAACACTGAAAAGAGCTGCCACATTTGGTTGTGCAGGTTGTACACTGCACAAGCCTCAGGGCACCAGTCAGTCACATGGTCCAGGATGCCCTGGGCTTCTGGAGTGTACAAATCAAGGCTGCAGTAGCCCTGCTAAACAGTGCTCAACTCAGGTATCTGAAACCTTATTCCTTACTGAAGACACTGAACCCAGAATAGAAGTTTCTGAAGAACAAAACTGGTATATACATTTTGGGAGAAATTCAGCCAACTAATTGCTTTGTAGTGTTGATAGAGTGGAGAGTTATTCTTTTTGGAAAATTGGAGAGATTACACTTTGGGTCTATCTAGAAGGTTCTGCAACTAAAGTGCTCATAGAATCAAATCGTTTGAATAGGTGGCCTAACGTACAAAATAGACCTCCCAGAGTACAGTTGCCAAATGGGGACAAAATAAGCTTTATAAGTTTGCTAGGTTTAATCAAACAAATTAGTTCTGGCCCTAGTAGAGGAGTGTACATGGATCTAGAAAATAGAAGGCAGGTGAATGAGAATTATACCCCTGGGAGAAATAAGTGTCCAAGAGGGCAGAGGAAGTTTGCTGGTCATGTGGGGACATGGACCCTGCCGGGCCAGAAACATAGGCAGCAAAGAGCCTCTTTGCCCCTGGGAGGGAGAGGCTGACTGCTTCCAAGCACAGTGCTCTCTGGAAGATTTCTGATTGACAATATCAATCGCTGAAAATGATGAACTCTTCTGAGTCCGTTGAGCACCATCCAGGAGAGAGGGACTTCTGGAAAGCACGGCTAGGGGACCACACCTACCTCAGTTCAGTGGCAGCAAACCTCAACGATTCTGGGACCAGAACACAAAATTCCAAGCTCCAGGTAAACGAATTGTGAGGGTTTAAAATATTTTTTGCTCTGTAACTCATTTTAGCTCGGGCAATTTCATGTAATCCAGTTACAATCTGTGTTAGCGTTTCCTGATGAATATGCTTTTTATGATTTTATAATAGCTCTAAGAAGCATTCTCATTTAACTGAAATGAGGTTTGGGGGATTTGAATAATTGTCTCATGACCTCAGCCTGATTCATTATTAAATAAAATGACTGAGCTCTCCTCTCCTTCCTCCTCACCCAAATCTGCAGCCTTAACGGAATCTCATTCCCAGGTAGGAAATAAAAGCTCCAGAGGGAGTCTGATCCAAAGCTTGAATGTTCTTATTGATGGCGTATTTAAATGTAATTAAGCTTTAGGAAATATCCATTTCAGATCACCATGACCTTGGGATTTGCCCAGGTAACTGGGGGAAGGACTACCCAACCCTTTTTCTTACAGATCAGCAGGCTGCAGTTTTCTGCAGCTGAAGGACAGAAGCTTTTGAAAAATCCTTCCAAAAAGATGTCTCAAAGGGTACATATTGAGTTCAAGTGTGAGGACTTTTGTGGCTATCTAAAAATGGCATTTTTGCAACATCAAAAGCAAAGAGTACAATCCATTTTGTCAGTTGAGTACAAATGTACAGTCCCTTATCTGAAGTCTTAGGCACTAGACGTGTTTTGGATTTCAGGGTTTTTCAGATTCTAAAAGGAATTACCGTGTGTCTGCCATGGAACACCCCCCAGAAAGGTCTCGGGCACCCCCTGTAATCCAACGTATTAATGTTTCTGCTGCAAACTGTATGAACTGTCACACCAGGGGATAAAGAGAGACTATAAACAGCCTCACCTCAATTCAGGTAGGGCTTTGCTGCCCCATGAGATTGCGCCAACCTTCAGGGAAAAACGTTTAGCGTTTGGAGCTTTTTGGCTTTCGGTATTGCAGAGGCGGGACTGATTATCTGCCAAATGCTCAAAGACGTTATTACAAAGCTCTGGAGCTGTGGTTCTCAACGTGCGGTCCCCAGACCAGCAGCATCAGCATGCCCTGGGGACCTGTCAGAAATGCGGATTCTCGGATCCCACCCCAGACTTACTGAATCGCCATCTCTGAAGGTGGAACCCAGCCATTGGTGCTTAACAAGCCTTCCAGAGGATTCTGAAACTCACTGCAGGAGAGAACCAGAGCTGGAGAGCCTAGGCCTAAACACTGGTCTAGAAGTAAAGTGAACCGAGTCTTGTTAATCAGCTGTGACACATAATCCTTTTGTAATTTGATTTTCGATTTGCAAAATGGAGATTGCGTCTTCCTGTCCTTTTTGTTTAGTAGGCTTGTTATGAAGATGATGCATGGAGAAAGGCTTTGTAAACTATCAGGTACTAAAATATCAGTTGCTTTAAATAAGAATAAAATAACATCATTAAGTGGAACAGAAGTTAATTAGCAGATCAATGATATATAATAAGAGAAAGTAAATAAATTAAACATGTAAAAGGTATTTCCATACCTGGAAAAGCGACATAAGAAAAATATACTCACAATGTTATCTACCCTCAGGTTTCCTGTCTCTGGGAGACCTGGAGTCATGATCTCAATTAGTTCACATTAAAACATGGCAATATTGAAAAGATTGAAATATTCAATGAAGTATATATATATATATATATATGAATGAATGCATTTTCTTATGTCCTGCTCCATCCCATTCCAGAATGGATTTCAGATAATGTTGAAAGACAGATGACGTGTTCTGCCTTTGGGATTTCTGTGCTATGAACAGCAAAGAGAACAATCCAGAAAGGCAAATAATACGAGATAATACAGTTCTCTTGAATGGAGAATCAGGAAACCTGAATTCTCACCCCAGCTCTGCCATTAATGGACTGCATGACCTTGAGCAAGTCCCTTAACCTCTCTGGGGATCCATTTCCAGCTCTTAGGACTGCTCTTTTAGTTCAGTTCTCTTATCTGCTGCTTTTTTTTTTTTTTTTCCCAGTCCCTGGAATTAGATTCTATAAACTGAGGGTAAGCCTTATTACACACGAATCCAGTGAGAATGAACATGAAATGAACTTGTCTCCCCATCTACGAACACAGGTGGGGAACAGAAATACAAGCCGAATTGGGTTTCGGCATATCAAGCCTTTATATAGTAACCCTATGGGATATTCCAGTTCTGCCTTACAGGCAAAGAGTTTTATTTGCAGTGGGTTTCCTATAATGGCTATTATGACCATTAAACAAAAAGTCTCACTAAAGTCCATACAGAAATTCCCTTCTTTGCTGTGGCCACATTCCAGTGATTACACTCAACCAAGGTCACGGCACCCTGCTCCTACCTGCTTACCTTGGATCAGAGGTGACAGCATACTGCTGTCCTATCCAAGCTCTTTTTGGCACCTTTTATCTTATCTGTCAAGGCCATTCTTCGGGGGCTACTTGGCTGGAGCAGCTACCCAGCGAGGTAAACAGTCCTCCAGAGGCATCGGCTTATATTTTCCAACACATGGTTTCCAATTTGCATGCACTCATGTAAGAGGCAGTGGAGTGAGGTGATTAAGGACAGGGACTGCTGGGCCTCAGATCACCTTCCAATAGCTATTCACATCTTGGATAATTCATTTAACTTCTCCATGCTCTGATTGTCACACCTGTAAACTGGGAATACTAATCATTCTTTTCTCAAAAGGTGACTGGGTGTATTAAATGATATTCTTCTTTTAATAGAAGTAGAGTTGATTTACAATGTTGTGTTAGTTTCAGGTGTACAGCAAAGTGATTCAGTTATATATATATGCATATATGTATATGGAACATATATATGGAATATACATAGATTCTTATAGATATATAGAGAGAGATTCTTATATATATTCTTTGTTTATAAGAATATATATATTCCTATATATATATATATATATATATATATATATATATATATTCTTTTTCAGATTCTCTTCCATTATAGGTTATTACAAACTATTGAGTATAGTTTCCTGTGCTATACAGTAGACCCTTGTTGGTTATCTGTTTTATATTTAGTAGTGTGTACCTGTTAATCTCCAAATGATATTCTTTGTTAAACACCTAGACCACTACCTAGAATAGTACCTTCCAAGTAGCAAGAGATCCCAATCAAAGTAGGATCCCCATTCTCCAGCTCTGCTCTAGTGTAAGTAATGGAAACCACAGTCTCCTAAGCCCTGGAACCCTCAGGAAGCCATGGTGGGACAGAAGTATTTTCCCTTCAGCAGAAGAACACAATTCCCAGAAGAACAAAAACAATTCAATTTGCGCTCCACTGAACTCAAGCAAATGCAACAGCACGTGTGCAAACAGTGCCAACCCAGCAAAACAAACCCCAGGTGAGTTTAGAAGAATCGCATTGCCTATCTACAGTGGTTCTATTAATAAAAGTGCTTTAGGGCATGATTTAATTTAAAATACTGCTATAGTCACCCTGTGTTTTTATAAGATTCCTGGGTTTTTTTTTTTTTTATATAAAAAGGGTTGGTTTATTGTAGTTCAAATACATAAACTGAACATTCAAACATCTTAAAATTAAACTTTAGAAACAAAAATTTAACATTCAAATAGGAGTACAGTTTACAGGGAACACCCAAGAAAGGTAATTTGTTGTCTAATCCAGAATATTGATAAAGATTGCTTAATGGTGAATAAAATGTGTTTAACAGCAGTCCTAGTCTGGTCAACATGTTAGTTATGACCATGGTTCCATACCTGAGAAGAAATTACTAAATAAATCTTCTCTTAGGCTAAACAACAAGACTTGGCCTATAATTCAAAGGGGATAATCAAAGCACATAAGTGAACAAATAAAACTAAAGTGTTCTTTAGAGACAAAGGTAAAAGTATGTCCATTATAATAATCTTAGCCTCTGGAAGATAAGAATTCAATTTTCAGTGTTTTGTCTTTTACCCGCTTTAAAAAACAAAATCAAAACAAAACAAACCCCAACTTAGGTTTTTTTGGAGTCTGTGGTATCTGCATCTTGCAAGTTCAAACCACAAATGCTCTTACGTCTTGCATGTATTATAACACTGCTAGAAAGAACGTCACCAAAAGTCACTGACTTCCACACCTCATAAAAGGATAATTTTTTAGCTTCCTGGGTTTTTTAAGTAAAGTGAGACCACATAGAAATAGTCTAGAATATTATACCGAAATAAATTGTAGTTGTACATGAACAGAATACTCTGTATGTGGAAATGGAAATGGAAATGGAAAGCAGATATTTCATTACAATTGCCTCCTGGAAAAATGTCACAAAAAACAGCCCGAGAAAAAAAAAAAACCCTTTCTCCTTGAGGCCCAGCATGAAGTTACTTGCTATGGCCACTAGATGGCGGACTTGGGTTTATAGGGTAATTTGCTCACCCATCCATCACTACGGGGGCAGAAACTGACCAGTCCCTGACCAGCACAGTGTTCAAACAGTACAAGGAATCTATTACAGTTGACCCTTGAACAACATGGGTTTGAACTGTGAGGATCCATTTATACGTGGATTTTTTTTCAATAAATACACACTACAATGTATGTAATTTTACTTTGCAAGTAGAGCACTGAAAAAATCGTCTAGTGGAGCACGAGGAGGGGGTGGAGCTATGGATGGACTAAGAATGGCAGGATTCTGATGACTGTTGAAGCTGGGCGAAGGCTACAAGAGGTTCATCACACCTATTCTGTTTACTTTGTACATGTATGAAATTTTCCATGGTAAAACATTTTTAAAAAAATCATAAACAGGGCTTCCCTGGTGGCGCAGTGGTTGAGAGTCTGCCTGCCAATGCAGGGGACACGGGTTCGAGCCCTGGTCTGGGAGGATCCCACATGCCGCGGAGCGACTAGGCCCGTGGGCCACAATTGCTGAGCCTGCGCTCCACAACAAGAGAGGCCGCGGTGGTGGGAGGCCCGCGCACCACAATGAAGGGTGGCCCCCACTTGCCATGGCTGCAGAAGGCCCTCTCACGGAAATGAAGACCCAACACAGCCATAAATAAATAAATAAATAAATAAATAAAAGAGTTAACATCACTAAAAAAAAAAAAATCATAAACAAAATCCCTCTAGTGTTTTCTACCACTTGGCTTCGAAATTTTTTAATGTATATTCAAACACAGGAGGACAATTCCAACCCAAGGAAAATACAAAAGAGAGGCCCAAATCCCCAAAAGGAGAACTGGGCAGTCAATCTGAGAAAAAGCAGCATCCTACAAGATGCCAAGGAACTGCATCCGATAAAAGAGGCACCATCACCCGCCTCCTGATTTGCATCTTTTCTGTCACTATAAAAAGTATCCAGGCAGGAAAGAGCAGAGCTCCATTGGGACAGGGAAGTAGAACTGCAAAACCTATGAAGACATGCAAATGAATCAAAATTCTAGAGGCAGGAAATTCTTTGATCAACTTTGGAGGAATTGGGGGGAAAAGAAGAGCCAGAAGACAGTCAGGCAAATATTGTCCTAATTATTTAAAAGAAAAAAGAGTCTGAAAAGCTCCCTGTGACTACAAGGTAGAGTCTGGATTCCACAGGAGGAAGGCAAGCAATGTTCTCTCTGAACTGCTCCAGCTTCACCTCCCTCTCGCCTGGCTCCTCCTCTGCACTCAGATGATAGGGAAGTTTTGTAGCTACCTGCGCTCAGCAGGATGTTTCAGGCCTCTACAGTTTTCTTCATGCTGTTCCCTTGCACTAGAATGTCCTTCTCCTCCTACTTATTCTTTCAGACTCAACTCAGGAATTACCTCCTTCAGGAAGTAACCCCAGAACCTCGGGCCCCTCCTTGACACTCCCACAGCACCTGGCCCATTTGCCTCCCATGGTACACTGATGATGCTGCAATTATCTGCTTAGGTACCAGCCTCCCTGCT
Source organism: Eubalaena glacialis (assembly GCF_028564815.1). Lineage (NCBI taxonomy): Eukaryota > Metazoa > Chordata > Mammalia > Artiodactyla > Balaenidae > Eubalaena > Eubalaena glacialis. The sequence goes on along the minus strand of NC_083722.1, from coordinate 30,076,878 downwards.
GGTCTGCCATCAGCTCCTCCAGGGCTGGATCACATGCTCTTCATCTCTGTATTTCAGTACCTAGCCCAGGACTCTGCAGGTGCACAGTCAGTGCTGGTTGCCCTGCTCTAAAGCTGTTCCGGAGCTAGGGATTCTATGTGGCTTGTGAATACAAGGAAAATAAAGTGGTGGTGGTTTTACAGTCTCCCTGAGCCTGCTCAGGACTCATCCCTGTCCCCCACCTAGTGTCTCCACTGAGACCAAGGCTCGTGCCTTCTCATGCCTTTGAGAGAATGATCTTCTCGAAGTGGAAAAATCTAGACGCGAACCCAGGGTGGAGAGTAAAGGTAAACTCTGTGCCACAGATTCTGTAACGTTGTGAAATTGTTCTGAGTCCCACTTGACAACTTTATTCAAAATTGTCAACAGTCAGTAAATCATTGACAAATGGAGCATGAGACACAGTGAATAAGGATAACGTTTCCCACTGCACTCGTGGTCCTTTCAGGGTACAGATTCAAAACCCAGGGCTGAACTATTTACAGTAGCCAAGACATGGAAACAACCTAAATGTCCATTGACAGATGAATGGGTAAAGAAGACGTGGTATAGATACACAATAGAATATTACTCAGCCATAAAAAGAATGAAATAATGCCATTTGTGGCAACATGGATGGATCTAGAGATTATCATACTAAGTGAAGTAAGTCAGAAAGAGAAAGACAAATACCATGTGATATCACTCATATGTGGAATCCAAAATAGGACGCAAACGAACATATCTACGAAACAGAAACAGACTCACAGACATAGGGAACACACCTGTGGTTGCCAAGGGGGGTGGGTGTGGGGGAGGGATGGATTAGGAGTTTGGGATTAGCAGAGGCAAACTATTATATACAGGATGGATAACAAGGTCCTACTGTACAGCACAGGGAACTATAGTCAATATACTGTGATAAGCCATAATGGAAAAGAATATGAAAAAGAATATATATATGTAAAACTGAATGACTTTGCTGTACAGCAGAAGTTAACACAACATTGTAAATCAACTATACTTCAATAAAATAAAATAAAGTAAAAACCCAGGGCTGAGCCTCCCCAAGTAGAAAACCAAGTCTTTTTTACTTTGCTTTGTCTAAAACACAACTATAGGTCGGCTCTCTGTGGGATGTGACATTTGGAACTTTCCTATCTTCTTTGTAATTTTTTTTCACAATCCATTTCTGTCAGTTACTGACCTGCTATAATTAAAAGTCAAACACGGCTTCCCTGGTGGCTCAGTGGTTAAGAATCCGCCTGCCAATGCAGGGGACACTGGTTCGAGCCCTGGTCCGGGAAGATCCCACATGCCGCGGAGCAACTAAGGCCGTGCGCCACAACTACTGAGCCCAAGTGCGGCAGCTACTGAAGCCCGTGCGCCTAGAGCCTGTGCTCTGCAAGAGAAGCCACCACAATGAGAAGCCCATGCACCGCAACGAAGAGTAGCCCCCGCTCGCCGCAACTAGAGAAACCCCACGTGCAGCAACGAAGACCCAACGCAGCCAAAAATAAATAAATAAAATATCATTAAAAAAAAAGTCAAACAAACCAACCAGTATGATACCACAAACTTCCACTGCTTTACAAAACTCCAGCTGAGTCATGTTCACTCCATTTCTGTTAGGATTACTAGAACAGGGAATGCCTTAAACAGAGTGTTGGGAATTATTTGGAATAGAGAACTAAGGCATAGAAAGATGAAAAGAGTAAAATTGGTTCCTGGAGCAATGAGAGTGAAGGCATATTGATCTTGGGAAAATGACTTAACCTCTCCGTTTCCTGATATGTAAAACAGTAATAACAAGAGCTCCCTTGTAGGAGGTTGAGCAGGGAAATGTATGTAAAGTAGCCAGTAGAGCATTTGGCTGTCCTGGCAGCCAAAAGCATGGCGGGAGGGATAAGAGTGTTTCAGGGCAGCCCTGGGTGAAGAAAGTTGAGGCAAAGGCCAGCCAGGACTTGACCCCGCAGCTCCTGTGTCGGAGGGGAAGGTATGTTCTGTGGAGTCGGGCAGCCTGGTGTATATCCAGCACCATCTCTCCCACGATAGTCTTTGGGCGAGTGACACAGCTGCTCCGAGCCTCTGCTTCTTCATTTGTGAAATGGTGATAATAACAGCACCTATACTTCATGGAGCTGTTGTGAGGATGGATTGAGGTCCTGAACGTGTCTGGCACAGAACAAGTTCTCAAAAAAGTACGGCAGCTTCACTGCAGCTGAGAGGCAGGAAAGGCAGGGCTAGGGCTAAGGCAAGACGAGTGATGACCTCAGCACAGAGTGTCTGGGAAGGGTGACAGTGCCTGACTCTGCTTTTTTTTTTTTTCAATGTTTTAAATTGAAGTCTAGTTGATTTACAATGTTGTGTTAGTTTCAGGTGTACAGCAAAGTGATTCAGTTATACATGTACATATATACATTCTTTTTCAGATTCTTTTCCCATATAGCTTATTACAGAGTACCTAGTAGAGTTCCCTGTGCTATACAGTAGGTCCTTCTTGATTATCTATTATTTATATGGTAACATGTATATGTGAATCCCAACCTGCTAATTTATCCCTCCCTCCCCCCCCACCTTTCCCCTTTGGTAACCATTAGTTTGTTTTCTAAGTCTGTGAGTCTGTTTCTGTTTTGTAAATAAGTTCATTTGTATCATTTTTTAGATTCCACATAAAAGTGATTATCATGATATTTGTCTTTCTCTGTCTGACTTACTTCACTTAGTATGATAATCTCTAGGTCCATCCATGTTGCTGCAAATGGCATTATTTCATTCTTTTTTTATGGCTAACATTCCATTATATTTATAGATAGATAGATAGATATAGATATAGATATAGATATAGATATAGATATATATTCTTTTTCAGATTCTTTTCCCATATAGGTTAATACAAATATTGAGCAGAGTTCCCTGTGCTATACAGTAGGTCCTTGTTGTCTACCTATTCTATATATAGTAATGTGTATATGTCAATCCCAACCTCCTAATTTATCCCTCCCCCCCCTTCCCCTTTGGGAAGCATAAGTTTGTTTTCTGTCCCTGACTCTGCTTTAAGCATGTATGTATAAGGCGAGCTTCTTTGCTTAGGAGGCTGACATGGGCAGTAGAGTATGTTGTCATCTGCCTCCTCTTTTTGTGGACAATTTGCTCTGTTCCCAAGGCCACAGTTCAAATCTTCAGAGCAAGAGCTAACAAAACCATCTCTTATTCTATCCTAAGGTCCAGGGAGGGCCATATGGCAGTGGAAGTTGGGGGATTTATAGCTGATTGAACTACCAATCACAAGAGTATGGATTATTAGAAGACGTCAGCTCAGAGGATTGTGGCAGGTCAGGGTGATGACAAATCAGAAAGTGTGTTTACTGTGATCACTGGCAACACAAAGGCAGAGGGGAGTCAGGCTTTGAAGATGGGGTCTGACATGTAATAGATTCTTAGTAATTATTGGTTGAACGAATGAATGAAAGAAAAATCAAGATGTAAAGCTCTCAATAGGCTAAATGGTAGGTCAAAACTCAAGATGAATTGTATAGGGCATAAATGTTACGTTTTGCCAAATGGTGAAGATTTTGCCTAACAAGAATAGATGCGACAAAGACTTAGGGAAACGGAGAGAGAAAATCACTTTCCCAAGACGTGGCGGGTGTCATCAATTACAAGCTTAATAGGTAACCATACGATGTGACTTTAAAAATGTAGACTTAAGCCACATTATGAGATTCAGAGAGGAAACAGACCCCCTGGAGCCAGCCTCAGCCAAGTCCCATGGTGTCTTGTCTTCAGTTTTAGGGCAATGCTTTAGAAACTTCATTTATGCTCTGGAGTGGGTGCACAGACAGATCACCAGCAAGAGTCTGAAAACCCTATCACAGGGAAAGCAACTCAAGGGACTGATAATTCTAAATGTGGGAAAAGGAAGAAGATTTATTGGGAACATGAGAGCTGACTTCAAACATTCAAATATTTGAAGTAATATCAAGTAAAAGATGAATTAGCCTTTCTAAACTGAGCATATATTTATTGAATGTCTGTATTGACAAAGTACTCACTTTACAAATATTGATTGGCCACTTATTCTGTGCCAGGCACTGTCCTAGATGCTGGGGAAAGGTCTCAGCCCTCACGAAGCTGACACTTAATAAAGGGTGAGGAAGACAAGCAAACAATAATTTTTTTTTTTTGGCCGCACTGTGTGCGTCTTAGTTCCTTGAGCAGGGATGGAATACTCGCCCCCTGCAGTGGAAGCACAGTGTCCTAACCACTGGACCCCCAGGGAAGTCCCCAGAATAATTTTCTGATAGAGGAAGGACGGAACTGTATGTGGTGTCTGCCTCTCACACGTGGCCTTCAGATCCAGTGGGATATTCTTATTCTTTATTGTTGCATTAATTAGATAAAGATAGATTGTAATTCAATAAAAGGAAGAACTTTCTCCCAACAGAGCAAGGACTCCGTAAAAAAGTAGTGAACCATCACTGGAAATCTTTTTTTTTTTTTTTAAAGGAACCATTTTTTTAAAATAAATTTATTTATTTTTATATACTTATTTTTGGCTGCATTGGGTCTTTGTTGCTGCGCGCGGGCTTTCTCTAGTTGCGGTGAGCAGGGACTACTCTTCGTTGTGGTGCGCGGGCTTCTCATTGCGGTGGTTCGTCTTGTTGCAGAGCACGGGCTCTAGGTGCACAGGTTTCAGTAGTTGTGGCACGCGGACTCAGTAGCTGTGGCTCGCGGGCTCTAGAGCGCAGGCTCAGTAGGTGTGGCGCACGGGCTTAGTTGCTCCGTGGCATGCGGGATCTTCCCGGACCAGGGATCTAACTTGTGTCCCCTGCATTGGCAGGCGGATTCTTAACCACTGCGCCACCAAGGAGTCCATCATTGGAAATCTTAAAAACAAAACCTATTTAGCTATCTTTTAGGGCTGTTGTGGAGAATTGCTGAGTAGGGGATAAAGCTGGATCACCGGTCTCGTGAACTTTGGATTTCTCAGACCAATACATTTGAAAAAACATGGTAGGTGGCAACATAGGGTTGCCAAGTTTTTATGTTTCTAAGTACATTAACAAAAACCCTACTATCATTAAAATCTTTTCATTAAAGACAGGTCAATATTTAGGGACCTACAAGGAAAGAATGACAGAACATCAGAATAAAAAGGTTCTCTAAGTTAAGCAAATTTGGTTATATTAAAATTTCATAACATTGGCCTTACTTTTCCGATTTTGCAACAGACCATGAAAAATTTCCTTGTCAGCCTGAAATAATCCAGAGACTGGAATCTGAAAACAGAACTAGATGACCTTTACGTTCTTCCTAATCTGTTCACATATTGTCAAAATTTAGTATATTGTTTAAGTGTGGGGTTTTGGGGTTGACGTTTATGAATATAAAGTCAAGACTCAAACTAGCAACAGGAAAGTTAACTTCCCTGAACCTCAGTTTTCACTCCTGTGATTTGGGGATAATATTCCCCACTCCTGGCACTGAAAGAATTCACTGAGATAATGCAAATGAAGTGCTCAGTGCAGACAGTGGCATGTAGTATGTGTTCAATAAAAATGATAGCTTGGTCCCACTTTTTGACAGCTCTCCTGCCCCCAAAGAGATGGTGAGGTGAGGGGCCTTTCTTAAGGATGATGGTGTCAGCACACACTATTTTCTAAACACTCTAATTTCCCACAAAGGAATCGATTTCCTTATTTAGCATAAAATCCTTGAACCCTGGCCCCTACTACCAGGGGAATAAACAAGTGTCACAGCTCGTTACTCAAAGGATGGTATTTCTCTTCCCCTCCTGTAGTTTTCATTTTCCTAAGCTCTGACTTCTGACTTCCACTGCCCACCTTCTCTGGCACTTACGGGCTTCTCCACGGGATGCCAGACCACTTACTACTTCTTCTCCTGCCTCTTGGAGCCTCTTCCATTTTCTCTCCCATCTGCTTGCTTTCTGTGCCTACCGATGGTACCTCCTCCCAACCCTGCCTGTCACCTCCAGTGGGGCCGACACTCCCAGCAAACTTTTAGAGTAAATGAGAACCTTTGACATCAATACCAAGAAATCTTGCTCCATTTCTTTAGCAGGCAATAGGACGTGTCCAGATGCTATGGAAACGTATGTCCTTAGGCCTGTGACTTCAAGTCTGAAGGCTCAAGTGACATGAAAGATGACTGACGTTTGAAAGCTGAGCTACCCATCAACCTTCCAGGGCTCATGCTTTGTGACAATGCCCAGCAGTGTCTGTTCAAAAGAACGTGTTGTTCTAACAATAGCTAATGCTTCTCTTGCTTGGTAAGGAAGCGATGTTGGGATGTCATGAACAGCGATCAGGTTTAAGTCCTTGGCAGATGCTGCGCACCCTAGAATTCAAGAACTCTGTTCTTCAGCAGCAGTAAATCTAGACAAAAAGATGCTGAAATAAGGTCTTTATAAACAGGTCTTAACAGAGGGATGTCAATGGAGCTCCTATGATTTGGCATTTGCATAAACTCAAATGTGCTGAGTAAGTCCTGAGTTACTTTTCATTACTGCCTATGCCAGTTCCATGTCTATGACTTATTTATTTAAAATGTGGCCAGGCACGCTAGAGGAATAAAAGCACAGAGTGGTATAATTATGGAACAGAATCCAGAGGATAAAAATCTGGTCCAGAAGTCAGGACATTCGGACTCACGTTGGAGATTTCTAATTATAGACATGGGTTCCGTCTAAGTGATTCTTCAGGGTCTGAATAGATAAGTGGAAGTTCTTCCCTGATTGAGATATTGTTATACTTCTATTCATGCCCTCCATTTTTCTTTTTCTTTTAAATTTTCTCTATCAAAAGATCACCTGAGGCCTTGCAGGCTACTGTAAGGCTTTTGTTTTTATCCTAGTGAGTTGGGAGCCATTGGAGGGTTCTCATGGCCGTGTGGGGATCAGGACAAAGAAGGAAGACCAGTTACTGGGCAGTTGCAGTGATCCAGGTGAGAGGTGATGGTGGCTTGGTCTGACCAGGGTGGAAGACAGTGGAGATGGTGAGAGTGGTAGGAATTATTTATTTGGAAGCAGCACTAAATGAATTTATTGATAGATTGGATGTGCCGTGCAAGAAAAAGGGAAGAATCCTGGATAAAGACAAGACTTCTGGCCTGAGCCACTAGAAGGAAGAGTTGCTAGTTCCTGAGATGGGGAAGGCTTGAGAGAAATAAGTCACCGGGGTGGTGATGGGGTGGTGGTGGAGATAAATCATGAGTTTGGCTTTAGATAGCTGAAGTTTGAGAGGCTTTCATGTCAGGTAGGGATGTCCAGGAGAGAATGAAGATTCAAGTTGGGAGTTCAGGGCAGAGATCCAGGCCAGATACGTGCATTCTGGAGCCATCAGTGCATTGATGGTGTTTAAAACCATGGGGTCAGGGAGAGAGGCAAGATAGGTCCAAGGCTGAGTCCTGGGCACTTCAACTTGAGGTTGGGGAAAGAAAGAGGAATCAGCAAAGGAGCAAGAAGAGGCCATAAGTGAGGTAGAATCCCAAGAATTAGGTGAAGAAAATGTTTTGACAAAGTAGGAATGATCAGCTTTGTCAAACGCTGATCTCTTAAATATTCCAAAACAATTCACAGATATAACCAAATTATTTTACTCCTCTCAAAATAAAAATAACACATCTAATATTCATCACGCATGCCAGATAAAAACTCTCAAGGCGAATTTGTCAGATACTCTAATATGTCAGACTGTTTCAAACACCTTTAATAACAAATAACCACAAATAAAATTAACGGTGACAAGATGTATTCCTAAACTTACACAAATGCATTCAGGCTATGAAGGTTGGCTGATTTCATCATCCCGCTGCTTCCTTTAACATCTTCCATGGGTTGTAAAGTCATTTTTTCCAATTCAGGAGGAAACATTTACTCTATCAGGGGTGCCATGTTCCTCAGGCCAAAGATTCAGGACACACTTATTTATCTGTCAAATTCAGTACCAAGACACAGGATCTGGGCACAGTGTCATTCAAAGCTGAATCTCCCCAAATTCCAGGTGAACAAGCTGATTCCTTTATAATTCCTTTGAGATCTGTGTGCTATGTCAGCAGGGACCCTATGACCCAATCCTTCCAGCTGTAGTTTAGTTTCACAGCTCTGCATACCACACATTTTCTAGAATGTATTTCAAGTTACACCTTCACCCAATTTTTATCATAAGCTCATGTCAATGTTTCATCTAATTTAGGTAGAGGAAATTCTGCACCTTTAGCCAAGTTGCAACAAACTTCTTTTATCCCTCAATTGGATTCAACAAAGGTCTTTGTTCCCTGATTGAATTCCACATTCTTTTCCTCTTTTTCTTGTCTTGATCTTGGCCATAATTCTAGAATCATTTTTACTGACAACAGAAAATTGAATTTAAGGTCCATGGAAGCAGGAGGATCCAGCACAGATTGGATTTCTTTATTCCGGTGCATAACACTGAGGGTTACTGCCCCAGGGTTTGTTAGAATGATGTTCAGACTGTGAAAGATCTACAGCCTACTCTTGCTTAGCTGTGAGAATACCACCCAGAAGAACTGCAGTCTCAGGAATGAGGGCTAGAGGACCCATAAAGGAGGATGCATACGCCTCATTCATTCAAAAGACATTTATTTGGCACCTTGAAATGAACTCAATGTGTCTCCCCCAAATTCATACTTTGAAACCCTAGCCCCCAACGGGATGGTATTAGGAGGCAGACTCTTTGTGAGGTAATTAAGTCATGAAGGTGGAGCCCTCACGAATGGGATTAGTATCCTTATAAGGAGAGACACAAGAGCTTGCTTTTGCTCTCTGATCTCCACCATGTGACGACACAGCAAGAACACAGCCGTCTGCAAACCAGAAGTGGGGCCTCACCAGACACTGGGTCCGCCAGCACCTTGATCTTGGACTTCCCAGCCTCCATAACTGAGAAATAAATGTTTGTTGCTTAAGCCACCCAGCACATGGTATTTTTGTTATAGCATCCTGAGCTAAGACACACTTACCATGTGCCTGGCACTGTCCCACATACTAGGCAGGGTTGAGACACAGCTGCGTCCACTTGGCAGGTGCTGATAATTTACAGCTGGTGTCTATTCTGATTGGTCAGTCATTGTTCCATGTAGGCTGTTACATATAATGAATATCATCCATGATACTAGAGATACTAAAGTGAATAGAATACACTTCCATCTTTCAGGGATTTTTGTTTGTTTTAATGATTTCAAGGAGCTATCTCTCCCTTCCGATACCCATTACAACAACCTCGATAGCCAAATTGTAAACAGTAACCTAGGATATAGTTTCTAGGCTTAACAACAAATGCCCTAGAATGACTCCATTTATGTAACGTTCTAAAACTGACAAAACTTTAGAGATGGGAAACAGATCGGTGGTTGCCAGGCATTGGGGGATGGGAAGGAGAGACTATAATGGATCCTCCCAGGGAGTTTCCTTGCAGTGATGCAACAGTTCTCCAGGGTGGCTGTGGTGATTTGTGTATCTCATGCGGATACACAAATCTCCACATGTGATAGGATTTCACAGACCTACACACACACACACACACACACACACACACACAGTGAGTGTATGTAAAAATTGGTAAAATCTGAGTAAACTCCGTAATCTAGTTAATAGTATAATCCCAATGCCAATTTTCTGGTTTCGATAATGTGCTATGGTTGAATAAGATGTTACCTTTGGGGAAAGCTGGTGGAAGGGTACACAGGACCTCTCTGTACTATTTTTACAACTTCTTGTAAGTCTATAATTATTTCAAAAAATTAAAAAAAAATTTTTAAAGAAAAAAATCATGTATTAATTCATTTAACATAATAATAGACCCTTTACATGTAAATAAACTAATGTTCAATAATGTTAAAAACTTTTCATTTTAAGTCAAAATAAATGACTCTCCCTATCCCAAAGTAGCCAATAATGAACAAGCAGGGTTTGATGATTACTTAAGCTGTACATCCTCATCCAGTTATGAGTTATCTTTATCTATTTTAACATGTTTGATTCAGAAAATTAGCATATGCAAAAATCTTTTAAATTTTGCATCCTCTTTGAGACAGAAGTTCTAATACTAGGAAAAAATCCTACGAGTATATAGGTTCATTTATGTGCACCAAAATTCGGGAATAAGTACGTTTATCACAGCATAGTTTATGATGGCAGAAAACTGGAAAGAATCTAAATATTAAGAACAGGTAACTTTTTAAGTACATTTCGGCAGACACCCAGAATTGACAAATTGAAGACAATCAAAATGTTACTGTTGAAGAGTTCTTAGTAATTTGGAAAGCTGCCCTCAATGTTTTGCTAAGTGGAAAAAAATTTTTAATGGGGCATACAACAATATATATATGTATGTATTTGCATAGGGAAAGAACAGATAATTAAATGTGGTTTTCTCTGTATGACGGCATTACAAATAATGTTTATATTCTTCTTTTAAATTGTCTCAATTTTCTAAAATATCTACAGGAAACACTTATTACATTTGCAATAAATGTAAAATGAAAAAAACAATGCATATATTAAACCCAGTTCTTTAGAGACCAGTGTTTCCAAACTGTGGTGAATGAATGAAGTTTCAAAGACTTATTCATAGTGGTCCACGACTACTGCTATGAGAATGTTTAATGTGGTATTTTCATCAAGATGAGAACCTTAACATAATACTATGGACATATCCTGGGTTAACTGGATGATCACAGTGTATCAGAGATGGCAATGCCCATACCTGCATTTCTTTTTATGTCTGCAAGGTTGACAAGCACTACTACTCTAAATCTTCCAGACTAATGAGAAAAGAAACAGAGTCCAATGTAACAGATGATTTATCTGTAGCTAGTAAAAACCACAGCCCACTGCACAAATTGCAGTTTGCAGCATTTCTAATAGAGGAAGTTCTGGAGAACACCAGGCATGTCAAACTCAGAAGAATTTGCCCTCAGCAGTCAGCAACCCATCTACCCTGTGACCAGTGACTAAACTCTAGCAAAGACTTAGTATTTTCAACAATAAGCTACTTAAATGAGTACAACACAAAAATGAAATAGGCACAAACTCCCTACACTTACTGCTTTCGTCTAAGACCAAAACAGATCTACAAATTAAATACCATAAAATGAAAACACGCACTTTTAAAAAAAACACTGATTAATTTAGTGTGAGTGTTGATACTCTTTGCTAAAGTTTAGTCATTTACCCTCCAGCCAGGTCAAGAGTATCTTACTAGCTTTATACACAATTCTTAAATATGGGTTAAACCAAAAATTATTCGAGAAATATAATAGAACCCACAAAATAAGTGAACCTTCAATACACTTTAGACATGTAGTTCTTTGCTATGAGCAGATATACTGATTTTGTATCTGCCAATTCCTTTCTAAATGTCACACACACACAGTGTTGGATGCTAGATGTTGCTAAAGTAGACAAAGCCTAACCTGGTAGATAAATAGAGGGTGGGGTCCTAGAAATCTGAATTATATGACACTAAGCTTATTGCTCACCACATTGCTCTATCAGCTTCCCCATGGAAATCTGTCGTAAAAAGCTAATAACCCATATAATACTGTACCACAGTTCTTACTTCCTTTTCTGCATACCAAGATTAAAGCACTTTCCCAAATTTTGAGCAATTCTTTCTTCTGAAGAATTATGTTCTTATGAGTATATTGCAAAGATTAAACAATAGCTGAATGCACACCTTTTTGCAATAAAAGATGGCATATCGATAAATCATCATCTGCAAAGATTCGTGCTACCATCTTCTAACTGGCTTGGGGAATTTGGATGAAAGGGTCTCCATGCAGACTCAGTGTGAAAAATAGATATATTATCTAATTTTCTCAAATAAAGCCATTCCTCCAAATCTCATTATATTCTGGCAGATATTTCTTGGTCTGTTTTCATTTCTTTTTTAGGCTTCAGATGTATTTATCAAAGCAATAAACCTTTCGTTCAGTCCTGACTTATCACTCAGCCTTCTCGGCATTCATGATTTTGACGGGAGACCAAGGACAGCCGTTTGAGTTTTAGGGCAATTTAAAGCAAATGTTTCTGTCAGCTCTTTCTTTTAACTCTTACAAATGAATGATTCGTAGAGAGAAACAGGTTTCAGCGCCCAGCTTTTAGTAAACCGTTTGCTTTAACATAACGTCGACCGTGAGCACTTTGAAAGTCACATTTTCTACTTATAAAGGCTACTGCCCTGAATGGTTTGGCTACAAATGATTGGGGAACTTTCAGTGTCAATAACAGCACTTTAATCCCTGATGCTTTAGGCTTCATTCCCATAACTTTGTATTTCAAAAAACTACACAATTAGCTGACGGTTTCTCTAAAATAACAATTACAGTATTGCGGTTGGAAACTAGGTATACAATTAGGTGCCCGGGGGATTCAGCAACAAATACCCCTAAACTGTGTCCCCAAACCTTCACTGCCTACTAAAGGTGAGAGAGTCCTCCAAAAGTAACTCTAAAACCCCAAAGTCTGAGCTCCTAGAGCCTGGAACTAGGACTCAATTTTATCCCAGTGCCAGAAGGCACTCATTAGCTCTTTACCTCGACAGCTGATGCTGTCTGGTAAGGTAGCCATAGACGGGCCTGGGGGTCGGTGCGGGGGAGGCACCGAAGGAGATATAGACACACCCAGAAATGCAACACAGCCAGAGCTCCCTTTCAGCACCCTCAGGATAACGACATTGACACAAAACTAGGTCCAAGGCTAATGCTGTCAAGAGTCAATAGCAGTGTACACTATTTTAAAAAACTACATAGAGAATGGACATGTGGACACGGGGAGGGGGGAAGGGGAGGGTGGGACGAATTGGGAGATTAGGAATGACATATACACACTACCATGTGTAAAACAGATAGCTAGTGGGGACCTGCTGTATAGCACAGGGAGCTCAGCTCTGTGCTATGTGATGACCTAGATGGGGGGGAAGTGGGGAGGGAGGTCCAAGAGGGAGGGGATATAGGTATACATTTGGCTGATTCACTTCATTGTACAATAGAAACTAACACAACATTGTAAAGCAACTATATTCCAATTAAAAAAAAAAAAAAAGAACGCATCTGTGGGACTTCCCCAGTGGTCCAGTGGTTAAGACACCGTACCTCCACTGCAGGGGGCGCGGGTCCTATCCCTGTTCGGGGAATTAAGATCCCGCATGGCGTGGCCAAGAAATAAAAAGATAAAATTTTTTTTTAAATTAAAAAATAAAAAACTACATCTTTCCCATACAGGCAGCAACCACCCAAATATAAAGATCTTAGTGGAAATAAAATCTTAATTTCTCATGAGAAAGCAAGAAAGTAAAGATTTAAACATTTTTAAATGTTTTCTCTAAGTCCCCAAAAAGAATTTGAAGAAGACTCAGGCAAAGCCCCCATCTTGAAAAAGTCCACGTTCAAATAATAGTAAGACAGGGAAAATACAATACTCTGAATGTTCAGAAACATGAAGAGCTCCTTTGGCTGTGGGCAACTGCTTCATGGAGGGAGGGCTAGAAGGATGAGGGTTTTAAAAAATACAGGTGGGGTTAGGGGAAGGGAATCCATTTCAAGACTGATAATTTCTGGTCGTTTTTATTTTGTATATGTCAATATCCTATTTTGTGACAATATCAAGAAACTTGTATTGTTGCGAGTTAGTTAGGTGATTTTATGTTCAACGAAGTTTGGAAGCCCGTACCTTGACCTACAGCTCTGGTTCTCAAAGTGTGGTCCATGGGCCAGCGGCATCAGAATCAGCATCACTTGGGAACCTGTTAGGCAAATGATCAGGCCCCTTGGCAAACCTATTAAAGCAGAATCCCTGGGGGAGGGGCCCAGCAATATGTGTTTTAATAAGCTGCCAGGTGAGTAGGATGCAGCCGAGGCTTAAAGCCACTGGCCACTGGTAGAGATACCAAGGTTCCCCAGACTCTTCTTTAGCTGATTCCTGAGAATTCTGGATGAATGGGTAACTTACCAGTACTAGATAAAAATAAAGGTGAGATTACAAAATTTTACAGAGGGGCAGAACTTTAGAAGCATGCCTCCTAAGGGAGAGGAAAAAAAGAGAAAAAGATTGATGGAGGACTACATAAAAACTGAAAGCTTGCCCAAAGGAGTATAAACAGAATAAGAAATAGGAGGTTAAAATGGACTCATACAAGCCAACCCGGAAATTGCCCATCTGGAAAGGAGCAGCTCTGATTTTTAAAAGCCATCAGTATGTTGAGATTGATATTTTCAAAAATCCGTGATTATTCTCTCAGGAGGGGAGCAACTTCTGAGGATTTTATGGTCAGAGTCCTTCTGCAACCACGAATATTTTCTGTTTCCTCCGTGGCCTCTGTCAGCTCCCTCGAAGAGGTAGCTTTCCAAAGTTGTTTGACAATGTTCCTATTACTTCCTTGCGGGCAGCTCTCACCTCTCTGCTCTACATTATTTTGCCCAGGTACCTGTTCCCACGTTTAGAGCCATCGGATATGGGGCTAAACAGCTGTGATGCCTGCAGGCTCTTCTGGCAACCTGCTGCAGATGGGACCAGCTGGGTCAGCCTGCAACCCGGGTTCTCTTTGTCCTGCCCGGAAGATGGTGACTAATTAGCTAAGCAGTTGAGCTGGCCTCCCTCTGCTGTTAAAAAAAAAAAAGAGCTGGATGTGCTGCCCTTCATGTATAGAAGATTCCGCTGAGAGGGAAGCGGGTATAATTTGAAGATTTCCTATTTCCAGTAATGGTGACAGATTGATGCTGAATGCTACTACTAGGTCTCCTAGGGCAGCGACCAAGATTAGGATACAGGTCCTGCCAGCCAAACAGAGCAGAGCTGCCAGCCCATGCAGAGAAGGAACTCAGCTCCGTGGCTCCTCTATCTTGGTGCTCTACCCGACTGAGTGATTCAGCCACTTTGAATAACCAGATAATAAGGAATATGAAAAAGACTGGTTAGGGGCTTGGCAAGGAAATGACGTTTCTAACTTGCCTTATTATTGTTTTTTTTTCCAACTGGAGATAGTGTGACCAAGAGAAATGCCATCCTCTTAAGAATGCCTGTATCATGTTTGCTCCTCCTTATATGCAGGAAGTCAAGAGGACAAGAAAGGGTCAACCATCACATAAAATCCTGGGTTCTGGGAGACATTCCAGGTTCCATGAATTTCATTGGGATATACCAAACCGTGAAATCCAAACGAAGATCATTTGCCACTCAGATGTCTTTTTAATTATGCTATCAAATAGATTCCTTATATGCCAATTTATTTGAATGAAAAAGTTGTCTTGGAGTTTTTAGGAGCATTGGGCATAAATATTAGGAATTCTGTGTAAAGAAAAGGAATAGTCTAAAATGATTTCTCAAGGTTCTCATCAACCCCAGAGTCCTACAGATTAACTCTCTTTTGTATACAATTCTACAAGCACATATGAACGCAATAACTTAAAAAAATCACATTTTGTAGGTACAGAAGTGTTATAGGAGGAAATAAGGAATTGAAACTGAGTTTGTTCTTACACCTTTTAAAGGTTTATTAATTAACCATGCCAACATTTTACTCTCTCGTACATTCTTTAAAATTTTTTTCTCCATGTACAAGTTCATATTTTTTGACCAAAGTTTAGAGCTACCAGTTGATGTGAAATATATCAATACTAGACCCCATTCTCAATGGCATATTTGAAGTGGATGAGGACACGCTGAAAAAGCTGAAGAGGATTTGGTGAGATTTTTCCAGAGTAGGAAACAGCACATGGTATGTCGCCATCTGCTGGCCACTAGGCAAAAAGACATGCCCAAGAAATATCAATAGAACAGACCAGCTCTTACAATGGGCATCTCTTGCCTGTCACTACAGTATCCAAATATTTCCTGAATGCCCAGCAGAGGTGAGGTTCCAGATAAGAAGCAGATTCATAAGAGCAGCCTGTAGAATTATGATTTTCTTGTTTTGTGAAAAATCCTACTTATAGAGCAAATCTTTGAACAATTCAAAAGCACAGTAATTAATATTATTTGGAAAATACGAAATGTTAACAAGGGTGATATGATCTTAAGATATTTGTCAATTTGGGGTTTCAAAGTTCTCTTATAACCAAGATGTTGGGCATCCTTACAATAATTGAAAGGTGGCTGGTGCATGCAGGAAGCCGACAGCAGGAGGGAACTCACAGGGCTAAGTTTGTTCATCAGCAACTCCATTTCTTAGCGTGTAACCTTGAAAAAAATACCTCAACCTTCTGAAGACACATACTTCAAGTATCAAGCAGTGAGAAGAGTCTATGGTTCTTCGGAAGAACACACAGAATATTTTCCATCAAGGATGGATGAAGGGATAAACAAAATGTGGTACATACATACAGTGGAATGTTATTCAGCCTTAAAAAGAAGGAAATTCTGACATACACTACAACATGGATGGACCTTGAGAACGTGATGCAAAGTGAAATAAGCCAGACAGAAAGGGACAAATACTGTAGGATTCCATATATATATGAGGTACCTAGAGGAGTCAAATTCATAGAGACCGAAAGTACAATAGAGATTGCTAGAGGCTGGGGGGTGCGGGGAAGGGGGGAATGGGGAGTTACTTTCATTGGGTATATGAAGTTTCAGTTTGAAAGATGAAAAATTTCTTGAGATAGAGAGTGGTGATGGTCGAACAATATGAATGTACTTAATACATTTTAAAATGGTAAATTTTATGTTATGCATATTTTATCACAATAACAAAAAGTTCATAGACACCTCGTCCATGGTAAGTGTCAGGTGATCGGGAGCTCCTAGAAGGTGTCACAGCTCTCATTCTCTGCTATGTCCCCACCATTGATCATTCAACAAATGATGAGACTAAGGGTGGGATTTCAAATGATGAGCCTAAGGCTACCCCCTATGGCAAAGCTCCCTCCAGGACCTTTCCACTGGGCTAACTAAGGTGTGTATTTCTACGAGAGATTTTAACATTTAGGAACAATCTAACAGCTTGCACCCTGATATCAGATGTGATGTCCAAGGAAACACAGCTCATGCCAACTAAAGGCAAGTTTTAAACTTTCCAGTCAATTTGAAAAGAATATGGCTTCCATTGCTTGTTATAGCTTTGCTTTAGGTAAGATAGACTTTAATGTAATAGACCATCTCCAGGACCAAGGCCCTGACCCATATAATGAAACACGATATAGTTCTATTATCTACTGGCCGACATCTCTCTCCGCCATATGTAAACTCAAGTTTTCCGGCAAAGTCTTCGGCTGAGTGTAAGATGTGGCTCACCCCATATTATACTAGAGTCCTACAAGTTTCACTTAATCATGGAATTAGGATTAAAAGATTTCAAAATAGTAATAAACTGGACTAGGTTTTATGAAGAGCCCAAGTCCCTGAGTAAATCTTGAGTAGCCTGGTAGGTTGTCAGGAAAGTCACGGATCTGCGTTGCTCTCTGCAAAGGCTGGGGATGGAGAGGCTGGCAGGTGGTAGAAAACGGAGTGGAGTGTATCTGCAGCATTTACTCAAGGTGGCCAAAATATCCTTTCAGTAAAGCATCAATAGGGGTTGAATAGGATATTCAGTAAAGTCCTCACTCACATGAAGATGCCCAAAAATTTCACCGTAGGATTCTAAGATTCTATATAGAATAAGTGAAAACCTCAGAAGGCCTAAACTAACCAACCCCCAAACCAACCCAATGAACAACAAGAAACACAGAGTAGAGTTTGCTATAATTCTGTTCATCCATGTATTATATGGTCTGTTTAAAGAATTCTTAGTGACCTTTCAATATTCAAATAAGAGTATCAAAGAACAGTTATTTCTTCTTTTAATTTTAGCTACTATTTACTGAACACTTATCCTGTGTACTCTTCCTACATTCTAACGCTCTTGACATTTGACATGCAAAGGACCCAGGGTCAGAGATATTAAGGAATTTTGTAAGGCTAGACAGTTACAAAGTGGCAGAGCTGGGTTTTCAAGCCAAGTCTGCCCCCAAAGCCTGTGCAATTATCTACTGGGTCTGCCCTTGTTTTTTAGTGTAAGAGTCAAAGCATCCTTAGGTGTTCAAAAGATCTGCAGTTAGGAGCCACGAGGAATCATGGCGGTCCTCACTGGAGTTAATTTCAGAAAGCAAAGGCAGAGTCCTCTTCCCTCTGCATGTGTGCATCCAGCTCAGTGCCTGACGCGAAGGGAAGGTTGGCATCAATCGACCTGTCAATGGGCTCCACACAGCTAAATGAAAAGGTTGCTGCAAGAAAATATTGATCAATATGGGCCATGAACAGCCACCTCCATAAACCAATCAATGGCTAGAGTTACAGTCTCCGCTGGGACATATTGTTATGTTGGAAAGACATTATGCACTGAAGCCCTTGCTCAGGGACAAAGTGGTCTGAAAAGTGGCACTGGTTGGGGGACCTGAAGGAGATGAAACAACCGGGTAGGAAGGGAGGCAGCGCAGTAGCCCCAGGCCTGGTACAGTGCCTGGCACATGCTGAGTGTTCAACGAACATGTCAATGAGTCGATCAACCTGGGAACAATGGCAGGTCTGCCCTTAGAGAGATAATAAGGGCACAGGAGGCAGAAGAGCATCATAAGGGCCCCTATTCCTCCTACAGGACAGAAGCATCCTCCTTGACATACTGGGAAATGGCACAGTTTAGGTAAGAAGCCCAGTTCAGGTACCTGCATCTGCCCAATCCACTCAGCTGATGCTCCAGGTGCAACAGACAGCAAAGTTAGAGGCGAAGTTTTTAGAAATTATCATAAATCCTCAATTACGTAAGGACTGATCATTTCATTTGTGGTCTACTTGAGTCAGTGTTGCTTTTTTCTGCTTGGGCCATTTCATTTTTCTCTTTCGCCCTCCCACCACAATAGGGAAACCAACTTAAATTACATCTAAATTGCCAGAACACAGCAGCTATTTCAAGGTGGTTCTCATCGTATCAAGCCCCTCCCCAACCTTACTCAGTAATTCAGAATGGCTGATTGTTTTTGTTATTTTATGCATTTCAAGCTCTTCAAACTAACATGTAAGACACTGGCTTAGTTTCGTTGTTTCTGGTACCAAACCATTCTTTTTGCTGTGCTTTGCTATCCCTGAAACAAGACTTGTGAGTACAATCTCATCTGGTTCACTAGCCTATTCATTCATTCATCCCCAAAAGGGATACAGGGATCGGGAATAGAGCCAGAAAACAGCTCAGACAAGGCTCTTCTCTCATGGAGCTTGTTGGGAGAGATAGAAATGAACTAACCAATCAACCAGCAAATCAACAAAATAAGCCATTTTTAAAGTCAGATTATTTTCAAGTAGAGAATGAAAAAAAGAGGGATGTTGAGAGTAAGTCCTACCTCTAAGGATAAGACATTGAAGTTGAGATCTGAATGAAAAGTGGTACCCAATCCTATAATGATTTAAAAGAAGAGCATCCCAGGAAGAAAGAACAGCTGGTTCAGGATCAAAACAAAAAAAGAGAGAGATAGTTTGGCAGAAACATGATGGGTGAAAAGGTGAATGGTTATAAGGTAAGATTTGAAATGTTGGCAGGGCATAATCAGAGTCAGGAGTTTGAATTGTACTCTAAGTATGGTGGGAAGTGATTGGAGGGCTTTAAATAAAGAATTGACATGATCATCATATTTGTGCTTTGTAACGATCTCTCTGGCTGCTGTGAGGAGCGTGGGTTGTAGACAGCCTGATAGTAGATGCAGGAATATCCACTAGGAGATCACCATAGGCAAAAGAAAATGGCGGCTTGATCTAAAATGATAGTTGCAGAGACAGAGTGAAGAAGTCTGATCTAGTATTTTTCAGATATAGATCTTATAGGACTTGATATGGATTATATGTTAAGGAGAGTGCTAGGAAGAAGGATGCCTCCTAGATGTTTGACTTGAGTAACTGAGTGGGTGGTGATGGTGTTTACTGAGATGTGGTGGGGTAGCCCAAAGCTTTCTGGTGGGGTGACCAAAAGCTCTGCTTTGCCAATGTTAAGTCTGAAAAGGAGAAGTTCCAACTTCCATGGGAATGTCCAGTAGACAATTAAATCTTTGAGTCTGGAGTTCTGGGGTATGGTCAAGGCTAGAAGTAGAGTTTGAAGGAGTTGTTGGCATTGAGATGGCATTAAAAGCTATGGGGCTGGATGAGATCACCTATGGAGAATGTATAAATAGAAAGTGGCCAATAACGTACCTATGGGGTTCATCAAGTTCAGCAGAGGAAAAAGAGGAGAATAGGACTTGGAAAAGAAGTAGGCAACAAGGAAAGAGAAATAGAGATTACCGTGTCACGAGCATCAAAAGAGTTTCAAGAAGGAAGGAATGGTCAACTTTGACATATGCCCTTGAGAGGTCAAGAACACTATGGAAAAAGATGACTATTGGGTTTGGCAACATGAAGGTCACTATCACTTTAATGAGAGCTGTCTCAGTGGAGTGACAGGGAGAGAAGCCTGACCGGGAGCAGGAATCAATCTGAGGTGGGGAGACAATGATTATAGGAAACTATTCCAAAAAGTTTTTCTGTGACGTGGGTAAGAGAAATAGTTGGAAGAAGACGTAGGGCAGAGATGGGACTTTTCTGTTTTAAGGACAGGAGCTATCTTCACATGCTGATAAGGATAACCTAGTAGAGAGAAAGAAATTCATCATTTAGGAAAGAAGGCTCATTGTAGGTACCAAAAGTTTTGGAGGCAAGAAGGGTTGGGACCCTGGGCACAGTGGAGGGTTGGGTCTTTGCTAGGATCAGAGATGCTTCAGCCTTTGCAAGAGGAGGGAAGGCAGAGAGCATGGGCTAACATGAAATCAGGTGGGTAGACTTGGCCGTGGAAAGATGAGGTGGGGAGTCTCTGCTTGTTTCTGGAATCTCAATGACGTATGAGGCAATATTATCATTTGAGATGGGGATTGGAAAAAAGATGAAAAAGTGTGAAACAACCTTTTCAGAGAGTGGAAAGGGGAACACCTACAGGAGAAATGCCAGTCGTACTGAATGTCCAGTTGTAGTCTGCTGTATTGTGTGTAAAGTGAGAACAGTCAGCCAGTTGTGTACTTTTCTCCAGCAACTGCTCAGGGACGGACTCATGAATTGAGTTAAGCTAGGGTGAAGCCTCTTGCAAGGGAATATAATAAAGACAGCAAGACTACTAAGGGCATTCTGAAGGAGGCTGTTATAATGGTGGGCCATAACACTTAAGCTGGTAAGGAGCGTAGTAAGGTCGTAAAAGGGATGGATTGGAGGTCTATCCTAAAGGGTTTAATGGAGTCACTCAAAAGTTGCTAGAGTGGAACTATGGGCATAGATAAAGGATAATAAAAAGCAGGATGCTTGGAATCAAACTTTTAAACTCAGGACATGCTCTCAACAAGGAATGACTTGTTTATCACCACCTCCTAGTGTAGCCCCAGTTCTAAACCCTATGAGATTGAACTTGGCTTCTCTGCTTATTTTCTATATGCCTTTGAGTAAGTCATATGACATCTCTGAGTTCTTATCTATAAAATAGTCATCACTTCCTATTCTTTTGAAGGTCAGGGATAACATATGGAAATCACTTTCATATATGGCAGGTACTCATTCGTGGTTGCTACCTATAATCATGTCCACTGTAATACACAGACTGGTGGCTGTCCGTACATTATGGGACCACAGATTACTATTCTCCTGTAATTCATGTTCCTGATTATTTTCAGCCTTTTCATCTTTTCTTGTCAGACTCGTAGCTGCCGCTTCTATGGTTACTGCATATAGAATAACACCAAGGACCTGGAAACCAGATCTTCAGCATATACAAGTGCAAGCAGTAGGAGATGGGACCCTTAGGGGAGCCATGCTTTTTCACACTGACTTTGGGATGCTTCTTCCCCTCTTCAGAGGTCTATTTTAATGACTTCCTGGTCCTCCTGTGTTGTGCCAGATACTTGAGTTTTGGACTTGGGAAGAGTTACTTTTGTTGTTTCTCACTATCCTGCCACCTGAAGCAGGATCTTATACAGCTTTGTGGCAAAAAAAAGTAGGAAGTGCCTATACCTTGTTGAGTATATTTGATTTCATGTATATTAAAATAAACAAAAAGGAACACTGTAATGCAAGGATGAATGAAACGGAGGTATTCCATGCTGGCCAAGAAAGCCTCTCATTTAGGCTCTCTGTTGAGTGTCCCCATGGTCATTCTTATATTATCAATGACATTTTAAGAGCTCATAGAATGGGAAAGAAACTAGGCTTCTCCCAGTCCACTATCGACCCTTCTCCATTCCTAGCTGATAATATAATTCATCCCTTTGATTTAAATTTAGCCTACACAGTTATCAAAAGGATTGATAAAGTTATACAACCTACCTAACTCTGCACATTGCTTTTCAAATTTAGAATTAACTTAGCCATAAGCCAAGAATAAGTTATTAAGCTATCTCTTAATTTTATGTTCTTATGCTTACTCTTAATCCTTTTTTTTCATACGAGAAACGATTCTTTCTCTTTAACCAAAATGGTGGCTCTACTGAGATGCAATGAATAAATTGAGTGGCATTAAAGATTTAACTTCTACTAAAGAAAAGCACTTTCACTGATACTGGCAGAATAGAGAAGTAGAAAAAAGAGAAACAAAAACTTTATTATATTAAAAAAAAAATTCTCCCCAAGAGGAGAGAGGCAGCATTGAATCAAAGATTCGCAGAGACAAACTGAATGAAAAGAAGAGCAGAAGTGTGTGTGTCTTTTTAAGAATAGATTACATCCTGAAAACATGATAATAATTAGTCAGTACTTAAATATATTAATTAGGCTAATTAAACTAGGAAATGTGAGCAGTTCTCTTGAAAGATAGATTTCCTGCTAAGATTTTTAGATGGGAAATTCCCTCCAGTTTTGTAGGGCAGTTAAAAGTCCTCTTGTGACTTGTGGATTAGCTAAATTGGAAGATATCATTGAAGGAAATTGTTGGCATGCGTCAACAGTATGAGTGCAATTTCAAATATATGAGGTTTTTTTTTTTAACTTGGGGGTTATAAAAAAATTTTTAAAGCATATGATCTTAAAAATATAAGATTTACTATGGGTTGATGGATCTTTTGGGTCAGAGTTGACTCCAGTGGTGAGCACCAAATGCCCCCTCTCTTTTTCTTTGCCACCTGCTAAGGATGCTACCACATGAAGATCCTGGGAGATGAAGTCTCTTTATGGTTACAGAGCAAAGCCCACAGCTCTGAACTACGTCTGCTCACCAAACTGGGCAGATCAACCCCTGGCAGAGTGAAAGTGATGCTTTGTTTAATGACAGAAGTGCTACCAGATTCACTGGTAGATTGGAATCAGGAATGGACTGAGGCAAAGCATGGTGACAAGTCCTAGAGTTTTTTTTCTCCATCAGTTTGATTCTGATCATAAGACCATGAGGCCAGCCACTCAGCCCTCAGTAATTAAGTAATTATGTGCTTGCTTAGATTTAAAAACGTTCAGAGATATTAAAGGCTGGCAGGGAGGTGGGGGTAATCTGCCTATTGGTGGAGGCCTTGAACATTGTGTATTAGAAACCAAATTAGAGATTAAAATACCAGGATGTTGAATTCCTTTTCAATCTAAATATATTTATTAAGTGCCCATTTTGCATAGCATCCTATGCTAGAATCATGAATTACACAAAGATAAAGGAGGCCCAGTGGCTGCTATTAGTGTAAGTGGGAGATAAATACAAGTGGGCAAATTGCAATGGCCTTGTAGAGCATGGTAAGTGCTTGAAGTTTCCAGACAAATGGCGATGGGAGTGGAAAGGTGGGAAAGGTTAAAGAAATGACAGAGGACTTCCTAGAAGCTGGATCATTTGAACTGTTTTGGGAAGTGGCCCATGTATTAATTAGCAGAAATGGAGGAAAAAGGGAATGATGGAAGTAAGTGCACCATGATGGGTTCAGTGAAGGGGTGTGTCCCTTCACTGAACCCATCATGAATTCTCAAATCTGGCTGGACTGTAGGAGAGTCACAGGGCTCAATAGTGGTATGTAGCCCTGGAAGAGTAGTTCGGGGCCAGGTCATGTATGTCTTTGATTACTGAGCCAAGCAGCTTGAGCTTTATACTGTAGAAAGGTTTTGGAACAGAAGAGGGACTTAACCAGGACTATCATGAGGAAGATGACCCTGGCGACAGCGTGGAAGATAGAGACGGGATCCCCAGAGGCGACTGCACTGTCCACTTGAGAGGGGCCGAGCCAATGAGGGTGAAACCAGGGCATTGGTTACGGGAATGGCTTGAATGGTACAGAATCAAGATCCTTAAAATAGACAAGGCGGTCATAAAAGAAAATAGTCGGAACCAAATGTGTCTCTAGGTCTTCTATCGCGATTGACTTGCAGGACCATTAATCAGGATAGGAATACAGAAGCTGGTGCAGGAATGGAGCTGTGTGGCAAGGGACACGGAGAGATGAGTTCAGCTGTAGACCCGTGAGCTTTCGGGCATTAATGGTACACATGGGTAAAGAGATTCAGGAGATACACTGGGCTGAGGTGAACTGACCGGCTAGTGGGGACACTGTGGCTGAGAGAGAACAGAGCTTTACGGATGTTGATTTTTGAGAGCTGGGCAGAGGAAGAGGACCTAGCAAAGGGGACTAAAAAGGAATGGCAGAGTAAAGTTAGGGGAACTAGCGCCTGGCACATAGATGGCTCCTGATGACCCCCAATATGAATGAATAAATCAGGGTAGTGTCCAGACACAGCAATTTAAGAAGGGTGTTTCAAGAACAAAGAAGTGATTGTGCATTTTAAAATGGTGAATTTTACTATGTGTAGATTACATTTAAATAAAGCTAGTATTAAAAAATGAATAAAGGATAAATCGGTTGTGTAAGCTATGCTGAGAAATTAAGTAAACTCAGGGCTGAAAAGATGCCTGTGGAGTTGACAATTTCAGGCACCAAAACCTCTAAATGAACAATTCCAGTAGAGAAGGGATGGCAGAAATCTGACTGCTGAAAGCACAGAAAGTGTGGAAAAGTGGAAGGATCTAGCATTGTACCCTTTTCTCAATAAGTTCAACACCTTTTAATGTTTTGTTTTTCATATAAAATAATATATTGTTATTGTAAAGTATCTGGAAAATGTAGAGAGGCTTTAAAAAAAAAGGACAAAATGAAAATCAACTGACTTTCTACTGTACTGAAATAACAATGGTTAAGGTTGTGATAGATCTATTTCCATAAAATTTTCTGTGCTTATTATTTATAGAACTGGCATCAGGCAAAACCTTCAGTTTTATATCTTGTATTTTTAAAAATTCAATCTTATAGCATTTACCACTGTATGGGCATGCCATCATTTTAAAACCATTCTCCTACTGCTGAACTTTAGTTTATCTCACCTTTATTTATTTTTATTTTCACCATAATGAATATATTTATTCCTAAATCTTTGCGCAACACTGTTTTACTATTTCTTTAGAATACATGCCTGGGGGGAATGGCTGTGTCAAAAAACATGGGCTTTTTTTATGACTCCTGATGTATTATCAAATGATTTTTCAGAAAGATTGTACCAATTTACAGTCTTCAAGCAAGGATTCACTGTACATTCCCCCCTATTGAGTATCATCATTTTCTTTTCACTCACTTGGCCCATTTGAGAGATAAAAGCCATATCTCACTGTTGGTTTAATTTGCATATCTTCGCTCAAGGAGCCCTCAAATGAGATTTCTCCTTTAAGATCTGTGATTTGTTTCGAAGCCTCCTGATTCAAAAGGCAATAGAGAGAAACAAATTGATGAAGAAAGATTATGAAAATGAACTCAGATTACAATTTAGTTCTATAAAACCATCGAAAGGACATATCAATTTGGACAGAGAGAAAGAAGCTGTTCATTTATAAGTACTGCAGGGAAGTACTCCCATCCAGTGGCCATTAATCCTTCTGGCCATTTTTCTGGAGTCTCATTTGTTCCCCAGACAATCATGGGAGCTGATGTAAAATACAGGTGCATCCATTTTCTCTGATTCCTTATATGTATCTCATTGTCATAATTCAACATATTCTATTTTACTTGGGGTGGTGTATTTCAGAGAAACAAGCTATAACACTTTCCTAAGTATTTGTATTGAAGGAATAAAAATAAAGCTGCCATGTCCTAAGAACCAGGCACCAGGCCAGGTGATCTATATACATGATTAACCCTTACAACACTACTTGGAGGAAACTATCAGGCCCTTTTCACTGATAAGAAAACTAAGGTTCAGAGAGGTTTTGCTAAACCCCAAGTCATGCAGCTGTTAAGTGAATGATCTGAAACTCACATCCAGCTGTCTGGATGCTAAGCTTAGTCTGAGGCTAAGGCCAGCGCTCTCTCCCAAAACCCCACTCTTTTGGATGTCATTTGACATTAATAATCTGTGAGAGGGCTTCCCTGGTGGCGCAGTGGTTAAGAATCCACCTGCCAATGCAGGGGACACGCGTTCGAGCCCTGGTCCGGGAAGATCCCACATGCCGCGGAGCAACTAGGCCCGTGCACCACAACTACTGAGCCTGCGCTCTAGAGCCCGCGAGCCACAACTACTGAAGCCCGTGTGCCACAACTACTGAAGCCCGCGTGCCTAGAGCCTGTGCTCTGCAACAAGAGAAGCCACCACAATGAGAAGCCCGCACACCGCAACAAAGAGTAGCCCCCGCTCACTGCAACTAGAGAAAGCCCGCGTGCAGCAGCGAAGACCCAATGCAGCCAAAAATTAAATAAATGAATAAATAAATAAATTTATTAAAAAAATAATAATAATAATAAAATAAAACTTAAAAAAAAATCTGTGAGACAATTTATTATCATTATCTTTATTAATTTTTTTCAACTTCAAGAAAGTTATGATAATATGCAATTTAACAGTATCTCAACAAAATATCTTAAATACTGTAGCTGACAAAAGTCTATTATTATGACTAGATCAGAAAAAAAATAGCCTGAGTTTTTAAAGCAAACACTTCAAGCATCCCTCTCTCTGGCCTTTCCAACAATTCTTCCATTTCATTCAACCCTCCAGTCATTAAGGCTCTGACTTTTCCACTATCCAGAATCAAAGCAACCCCACGTCCTCAATTCCTCGCAAACCTTGGATTCTATATCCCATGCCTGTCATCAGTGCCTTGCCAGTAGCCACAATAACTGCAGAGATCTTTCTCCATCATTTTAATCTGACCAGCCTTAGGCTTCCCAATCACCCACTCCTCTGCACCAGCACCCTGGCAACTCAGTGTTACTAGAGAAAATGACATAACCATGCCAACTGCTCTCACTTTGCATTCATAACCAAAAGAATCTCAAACGGCCAGCTAACATTGCCAGCAATTCGAAATATGTTTCCTTAGAATATTTATTTTTCTCCCACTGCAAAATGACTATTTCACAAATAGGTGTCTCAAATATACAATCCCCTTCCCCATCTCATAGGCTGATGAAACTGCCTCATTCCACATGGAGAATCTAGCTTCAGTCATGCGGGGACGGCCTCACCTTCACACCCCCGTAATAACTGCCTGCATGTGGAGCCCACCGTGACCTTTCCAGCTGCCACACTGGAGGAGGTAACCCTGCTCCTACCAAGGCAAGTCCTACCTGGTGCTCTTGATCCCAGTTTTTCCAAGTCTGGTGTTTTCTAACGGTTCAGGGCTCAGCTCCAGTTTTAGCCTTTCACAGAACCTCCCTCACTTACCTAGACTAACCAAAGCACCCGGTCACTTTCCAGTGCTGTTTTCTAACCCAGCGGTTCTCAGTGTGGGCCATGGGATAGCTGTATCAGCATCACCTGGGGATGTCAGAGATGCAAATTCTCGGACCGCACTCCATACCAATGAAATCCTCGCAGCCACACTGGGGGTGGGGTCAGCTGTGTGCTGGAGCCAGTTCCTACCCACACTGGAGAACAGATTATTAAATTTCCAAGAATTTCGTAAGCTGATTGTTAAACACAACCATGACTAAACCTTAAATTACATAAACTTTCAAGTAAATAAATTATATTTAAAATGGAAATAATACATGTTTGAAATTCAATGTTTCTTAATAAAATAACTACATTTTACTGTCATCTATGCTCTTGAGGTTATTTGTAGGTGCAGGTGAACGAGTGTAGGTGGGCGGTGGAAATGCTACGTAAGAGATGCTACAGGGCATCCTTCCTGACCCCGCATTTAGTGATACCATGTTGGTGGCTTGAAATCAGCCATGGTGGGAGCATTCACCATGGAAATCAGCAACTGCTACAAAGCAGGGTCTTTTTTCTCATGAACCAGTTCTTAAGCATTTCCCAGTACATCTCTGGATGAGGCCCCACTAATCTTCATTTGAACAAGCCTTCCAGGGGATTCTGATCCCCTGGAGTTTGAGAATCACTGTTAGAAGGCCTTTCCAGCCCATCTCTCAAAACCTACTTCCCTCCCCCACCAGTAACCAGTCTAACTTCCCCCTCACCCACACACAGAGTGCCTGATTTTGGAGTCTGCTTCACTTCACATCTATCCCAGCTTCACACAACCTGATTTCACTGATGGAAGTCTTTTTTTTACAGGGAAGATAAGGGCTTTTCCTGGGACCCAGGGTAAATCCCCATTTTGTTTTATATTTATGTCCAAGATTCTATAAAAAGGCATTTTTTTCTAAGTAGTTGTAACCTAATCTCATTTTAATATTCACTTCTATTCTTTAAAACATGGTGAAATTACAAAATGATTTTTTTTCCTGAAAATAACATCTTTTTTTTGCTGTTTCTTTTTTTTTCTTTTCTTTTTTTTTTTGTACATAGCTTCTTTTTTATTGAAGTATAGTTGATTTACAGTATCATGTTAGTTTCAGGTGTACAGCATAGCGATTCAGTTATACCTATACATATATATTGAATATGAATATACATATATACATGAATATACATATATATTGAATAAAAATATATATATTCTTCAGATTCTCTTCCCTTATAGGTTATAACTGAACCCTGTCATCCATTCTCCATTTAGCAATTTGCTGCTGAATCATAAAAACCAGCAGATGGCAGCAGGGGCTCTTGGAAAGAGCGCCTAATGTGTTCAAAGCATTTTGGCTGAGAAAGAACATAAACTGTTATTGCAAAGTCAAGCACATTTCTAAACAGTTTTTTGATTCATCATATTCTTCATGTCAGCAAACTGCCTTTTAAAAGGCAAGATCGATTATGTTCTATGGTTTCATGAGAACATTAACAACCCCAAAAAAGTCATTGACTCTTCTTATGCAAATTAGTCCATGCCAGACCAGAGGGAGAGTATTTGGCTACTCTTTGTTGCCAGGTTGAAGCATTTCAAATTCTTACAGATTCAGATTTAGATTATTTTACTTCATTAATATTTTAAAATGTTTTTTACATTATGGCTTCTACAACCAGTTTTCCTGTAAATTCAGGAGACAAGATATGCAAATAAAGAGTACAGATTATAAGCCACAGACACCTACCCCCCATTTTTAAATAAACATGAAAGACCAGAGTGTTTAAATAGACCCTCTAGGTCTGTAATATCATACAGCATCACTGAAAGCCATGCAAGGCAATTAAACTGAGCCTGGTATTAACAATGATTTAAACAAACTATTGTGTACATGGTGTCTTTGGCGGCATAATTAAGGAAAGCGGTTTACGTGGAGTGGTTCTGCATCTACATAGCACTGAATGTTAAAAATCCATTAGGGAGCTTGAAGTTCAAGAATTCTGCAACAGTGGCCATCACGGCATCAGAAGGTGGTTCTCTGATTGCTGAGCAGTGTATGGAGACACAGCACCAGCCCTGCAGTAAGGGGGAAACTGTCTTTTTTATGACCCCATTTCAATGTCTTCTGATCGAATTTTTTTTTTTGATCGAATAATTTTTACTGGTCACATAAAGATGTGCAGACACAAGGGAGGAACAGATACATAATACAATATTTATTGGACCTCATTTATGAACCAGCAGTGTAAGAGGTACTGAGGATGCTGAGATGAACAGAATGTCATCTCTGCTTTCCAGGAGCTCACTGAGTACCGGATTATACATTTCAGAGAGATTCAGAAAAGTATAGCATTTATTTCACCAGATTGTTTTGAGAATAAGAAAACTTAAAGAAAACACTTCACAAAGTAAGCCCTGAACAAACGTCAGTTTGCCATTATTTTTGAATAGGTGAGTGACAAAATCAAAATGATGGTTGTAAAAAATTGATGTGGCAATGATTTAAAAGACAGATGAAATGGGGAAAATAACCTCAGGCAGATTGACCTGACAGTAGGGCAATAGAGAGAAAAGAGACAAAAATCCCTAAAATATATTCCCTGGATGATTGTGGGAATAATGAAATAGGAAAGTCAAGTGGGTGACATAATTTAGGGAGTAAGGCAGAGAATTTGACTTTTGACATGTGAAGTTTGAGGTGACAGCAGAACATCAGAGCAAACCAACAGAGGGAAGTTTAGAGAGGTCACCGCTCACAAACTCCTACTCAAACTTCAAGACCCACCTCCCATGTCCTCTTGTCTGTGAAGCCTTTCTTTGATAGCCCTCAGAGATTTAGTTAACTCACTTCTCCATGTTCTAAAAGCATATTTTTTTTAATATTCTATCTTAGCACTTGTCATATTGGGTTGGTTTTATCAGACTGTGTGTCTGTCACTTCAGGTAGACTCCATGTGAATGCTGGAAGTAGAGAAAGTCACCCATCTTTACCTCCGTAGCACCAGCACAGGATACCATTCAAGGTGCTCAGCAAATGTCTAGTGAATGATAGAAGTAAGTATCTGACGAAAAAGCTATCTAAATATCAAAACATAAGATTCGGAAGTCATCTGCTTAAAGGGGATATGAAGTTGTTAATGGATACAATTTCCAAGGAAGACTATTTAGAAAGAAGAGGTGAGCGCTCAGGATAGGACATGTATAGGCAGTCAAGAAGAAAGAAAAGTGAATGAAAAGGAAAAGAAAATGAGTCAATGCCTCCTGGTAAAAGGATGCTGTCACTAACAAAGGAGGACATATTCCAGGCAAAGGCGTAAAATGCTATTGCCTTCTCAGTGAATGAAGCTAAAGAATGAACCACGGAATTTCAAAGCCAAACTTATTGCCAAAACTTCAGGTTTATTTCACCAAGAACAAAAATAACAGCAATGAGTAAATGCACTTAATTTAGTGAAGAAGCCAGGGATATGGGAGTAATCTATTTTTGTTATTTATATGCTGTAAAAAGGTTGCTTGACACTAAGTGCTGGCTGGGTGCATACCTCAAGACAGAGACGTTGAAAATATTAAAGGGATTAAGAAGCTAATTTTAAAACATGACAAACAAAGGAACACTAGCACAGTACGACTGCAGAGGTCCTGACGAGGAGGTGAAGAGGATGCACGAAGCTCTCCGGGCATTTTTCACAGGGAATGATGGCGGTGTCCAGATAAACAACTTCTGGTTAAGCATGAGTTGCTTATGCAGACTCACCTCAGGCTGTCCTCCCACGGCTGCCAAGACAGAGGGTCAGGGGGACCTTTGCTCCTGGGGCTCTCCAGATGTTTCATTTGGGATATCTAGTGCCTGGCTGAAGGGGTGGGCCTTAACATTTGTGCTAGACCATCTGGATTCCTAATTTCATTCCAGAAAGTCCCTAGATTTCTGGGTAGCTTAAATGAATTCCAAGGATCTGCCTAGGTAAGGTCTTTTAAAATAATTCAATTTGGCCTTCTTGTGTCCAAATGAGGGTACTGAGGTCCCAAGAGATCGAGTGTCTTCTCTGGGGTCCCACTGTTGGATGATGGTAGATCAAGACACAAAACCCAGGTCTTCAGACTACCAGTCCTATGGATTTTATGTTTTATGCTTTTCAATATGGTGGGGGATGGAAGAAGAAAAAAAGCAACGAAGAAAGGAAAAGAGAAACAATGGGACCTTCCTACCTACTGAAGGCCTGACCTCCTCACCACACTCGGGCCCAGCCCTGTCCTCTTCCTGGGACATACTGGGGCCATCAGCTAACAGAGAAGACGGGCCCTTTATCTCAGGAATCTACACGCAGAGTTTTGCCTTCTGTATACATTTTCTATCCATTTGTGTGCAAATTATGGGAGCCCTACTTTCTCATTGTTTTTACTATGCTGAAAGACCCTATTGTCTTTTGTTTGACAAAATCCTATTGTCAAAGAGCTATGATTTTTGCCACTTCTTCGAATGATTTTTGAAGCTGGACAGAATTTCTGTTCTCCAGTCGCTGAAGGCATAGTTTGCTTTTACAGTGTGACCTCAGTCAAATAATTATGATGGTCCAAGTCCTCATCTAGGCAGCTAATGTTCATTAGCCCACTATTATCCATAATTGATTTAGGTGAGCATTCTTATCTTCTCCATTTTACAGAGGAAGAAGCTAAAGCACAAAAAGGTTAGCTAATAATCCAGCCTTATACAGCCAATAAGTAGCAAAAGTTTGGTTCCAGAGCCTGCGTGCTAACCACTCAGCACCATCACCCCAACAGCTCTGCCTCTCATTCTGTGGGAACCTGGATTCATCTCTTTTGTTCTTAATCAACATTTATGAGTCCCAGACAATCACGAATAAAAAAAATTGCTCACATTTACATAGATGTATATAGAATGTACTAAGGGCTGGGGACTGTCTGAAGGGCTTATTTTATAAATTCATTTAATTTCAAACAATCCTATGAGGTAGGTGAGAATATTATCATCATATTCACTCTATATAGAAGACTAAGGTACAAGAAGCTTAAGCAACTTGCCAAAGATTATGCAGCCCCAGGGGAAGAACCAGGACTCAACTCTGAGCAGCCGAGCTCGAGTCCTCCCTTCCTAACTACTCTGGTGTCCTGCCTCACAAGCAAAGAGCATAAAATAAGTCAGGAAGCCGCCTGCCTTTCTCATGGACCCAACACAGCCAAAAAGAAATTAATTAATTAATTAATTAAATTTAAGAAAATTGAAATCATATCAAGCATCTTTTCCCACCACAACGCTATGAGATCAGAAATAAATTACAGGGAAAAAAACATAAAAAACACAAACACGTGGAGGCTACACAATATGTTTCTAAATAAGCAAGAGATCACTGAAGAAATCAAAAATTACCTAGAGACAAATGACAACGAAAACATGATGATCCAAAACCTATGGGGTACAGCAAAAGCAGTTCTAATAGGGAAGTTTATAACAATACAATCCTACCTCAAGAAACAAGAAAAATCTCAATAAACAATCTAACCTTACACCTAAAGGAACTAGAGAAAGAAGAGCAAACAAAACCCAAAGTTAGTAGAAGGAAAGAAATCATGAAGATAAGAGCAGAAATAAATGAAAGAGAAACAAAGAAAACAATAGCAAAGATCAATGAAACTAAAAGCTGGTTCTTTGAGAAGATAAACTAAATTGATAAACCTTTAGCCAGACTCATCAAGAAAAAGAGGGAGAGGACTCAAATCAATAAAATTAGAAATGACAAAGGAGAAGTGACAACAGACACTACAGAAATACAAAGCATCCTAAGAGCCTACTACAAGCAACTCTATGCCAATAAAATGGACAACCTGGAAGAAATGGACAAATTCTTAGAAACGTATAACCTTCCAAGACTGAACCAGGAAGAAATAGAAAATATGAACAGACAAATCACAAGTAATGAAATTGAAACTGTGATTAAAAATCTTCCAACAAACAAAAGTCAAGGACCAGAGGGCTTCACAGGTAAATTCTAACAAACATTTAGAGAAGAGCTTCTCAAACTCTTCCAAAAAATTGCAGAGGAAGGAACACTCCCAAACTCATTCTACAAGGCCACCATCACCCTGATACCAAAACCAGACAAAGATACTACAAAAAAAGAAAATTACAGACCAATATCACTGATGAACACAGATGCAAAAATCCTCAATAAAATACTAGCAAAGAGAATCCAACAACACATTAAAAGGATCATACACCATGATAAAACGGGATTTATCCCAGGGATGCAAGGATTCCTCAGTATACGCACATCAATCAATGTGATACACCATATTAACAAACTGAAGAATTAAAAACACATAATCATCTCAATAGATGCAGAAAAAGCTTTTGACAAAATTCAACACCCACTTATGATAAAAACTCTCCAGAAAGTGGGCACAGAGGGAACCTACCTCAACATAATAAAGGTCATAAACGACAAACCCACAGCAAACATCATTCTCAATGGTGAAAAACTGAAAGCATTTCCTCTAAGATCAGGAACGAGACAAGGATGTCCACTCTCACCACTATTATTCAACATAGTTTTGGAAGTCCTAGCCACGGCAATCAAAGAAGAAAAAGAAATAAACAGAATACAAATTGGAAAAGAAGTAAAACTGCCACTGTTTGCAGATGACATGATACTATACATAAAGAATCCTAAAGATGCCACCAGAAAACTACTAGAGCTAATCAATGAATTTGGTAAAGTTGCAGGATACAAAATTAATGCACAGAAATCTCTTGCATTCCTATACACTAACAATGAAAGATCAGAAAGAGAAATTAAGGAAACAATCCCATTCACCACTGCAACAAAAAGAATAAAATACCTAGGAATAAGCCTACCTAATGAGGTGAAAGACCTGTACTCAGAAAACTATAAGACACTGAGGAAAGAAATCAAAGATGACACACACAGATGGAGAGATATACCATGTTCTTGGATTGGAAGAATCAATATTGGGAAAATGACTACCCAAAGCAGTCTACACATTCAATGCAATCCCTACCAAATTACCAATGGCATTTTTTACAGAACTAGAACAAAAAATCTTAAAATTTGTATGGAGACACAAAAGACCCCAAATAGCCAAAGCAATCTTGACGGAAAAGAACAGAGCTGGAGGAATCAGGCTCCCTGACTTCACACTATAGTACAAAGCTACAGTAATCAAGAAAATATGGTACTGGCACAAAAACAGAGATATAGATCAATGGAACAGGATAGAAAGCCCAGAGATAAACTCACACATCTATGGTCAACTAATCTATGACAAAGGAAGCAAGGATATACAATGGAGAAAAGACAGTCTCTTCAATAAGTGGTGCTGGGAAAACTGGACAGCTACATGCAAAAGAATGAAATTATAACACTCCCTACACCATACACAAAAATAAACTCAAAATGGATTAAAGACCTAAATGTAAGGCCAGACACTCTAAAACTCTTAGAGGAAAACATAGGCAGAACACTCTATGACATAAATCACAGCAAGATCTTTTTTGACCCACCTCCTAGAGTAATGGAAATAAAAACAAAAATAAACAAATGGGACCTAATGAAACTTAAAAGCTTTTGCACAGCAAAGGAAACCATAAACAAGACCAAAAGACAACCCTCAGAATGGGAGAAAATATTTGCAAACGAATCCAGGGACAAAGGATTAATCTCCAAAATATATAAACAGCTCATGCAGCTCAATATTAAAAAAACAAACAACCCAATCGAAAAATGGGCAGAAGACCTAAATAAACATTTCTCCAAAGAAGACATACAGATGGCCAAGAGGCACATGAAAAGCTGCTCAACATCACTAATTATTAGAGATATGCAAATCAAAACTACAATGAGGTATCACCTCACACCAGTTAGAATGGGCATCATCAGAAAATATACAAACAACAAATGCTGGAGAGGGCATGGAGAAAAGGGAACCCTCTTGCACTGTTGGTGGGAATGTAAATTGATACAGCCACTATGGAGAACAGTATGAAGGTTCCTTAAAAGACTAAAAATACCATATGACCCAGCAATCCCACTACTGGGCATATGCCCAGAGAAAACCATAATTCAAGAAGACACATGCACCCCAGTGTTCATTGCAGCACTATTTACAATAGCCAGGTCATGGAAGCAACCTAAATGCCCATCGACAGACGAATGGATAAAGAAGATGTGGTACATATATACAATGGAATATTACTCAGCCATAAAAAGGAATGAAATTGGGTTATTGTAGAGACATGGATGGACCTAGAGATTGTCATACAGAGTGAAGTAAGTCAGAAAGAGAAAAACAAAATCGTATATTAACGCATATATGTGGAATCTAGAAAAATGGTACAGATGAACCAGTTTGCAAGGCAGAAATAGAGACACAGATGTAGAGAACAAATGTATGGACACCAAGGGGGGAAAGTGGTGGTGGGGGGAGTGGTGGTGTGATGAATTTGGAGATTGGGATTGACATGTATACACTGATACGTATAAAATAGATAACTAATAAGAACCTGCTGTATAGAAAAATAAATAAAATTAAATTAAAAATTTAAAAAAAGAGAAAAACAAATATTGCATATTAACGCATACATGTGGATTCTAGAAAAATGGTACAGATGAACTGGTTTGCAAGGCAGAAATAGAGACACAGATGTAGAGAGCAAACACATGGACACCAAGGGGGGAAATTGCAGGGGGGGATAAATTGGGAGATTGGGATTGACATATATACACTAATATGTATAAAATAGATAACTAATAAGAACCTGCTGTATAAAAATAATAATAATAATAAAATTAAATTAAAACAAAACAAAACAAAAAGATATTATATCTGAATAATAATAGAAGTAGCACATAGTAAACAGTTTATAAATATTTCAATGTCTTGGTTTTATTTTTTCTGCTTATCAGATTTTTTTCTTTTTTATTGAAATATAGTTGATTTACAGTGATTCCGGTGTACAGCAAAGTGTTTCAGATTTATATATATATAACCATGAAAGAATCTTGACAACCACCCAGGGTTTTCAGACTATACTTTGAGAGATGCTGTTCTAACGAATATACATCTAGACTGGTACCAGCTTAAAAAATTATATATATATTTACTTTTCCCTTTCTGCTGATGTCTTCTTGCTTATTCTTCTCCAATCAGAAGCTGAAGAAAACTAGATTACAATTTGAATAACATCAAGTATGAATACCTGTGATTAGTTTCTTCAGTTGTATTTTTAAGGGCCTACTTACCTTAAAAAAAAAAAAAAAAAAAAAAAGCAACTTTCAAAACCTTAATTCTTGATCTTCAGAAGCACAGCCATCCTTATGACATAAAATTTACTTCTTTAATAAGGATTATATATTAAACATTTCTCAGCAGTTCACCTAGCAGTACTGTTAACTCTCCAAGTTGGTTCAGAGAGAATAAAGGTGTGTCATATTCCTTCCCAAGGAAATTTTATTGTTATTTTATAGTTATTTTTTTTAATTGGGGTAGAGTTGCTTAAAATGTTGTATTAGTTTCTGCTGTTATTTTTAAATGAATAAGATTCTTCAAAGTGTTTCTAAACATAGTTAAAATGATTTCATAATTGCATTTCACTATTCTTAAAGGATCTTCTCTAAGTTTCATCTGCAATATTCCTATAAAATAATGGTTTCTAAAGACAACAGGGTTTTTTGGCAACTGTAATCTTTTCACCATCAAGCAGTTTTTAAAAAGCCATCCTATTTCACTATTTTTAGTACTAACCACTTTAATCAATCTGTATGGGAAAACAGCAGTCAGCTGACCCTCTGTGGTTCATAGACAGTCTTGAATCAAAAGAGCAGCTGGCTATGCAAATATGTAAAGGTATTTGGGGCTCTAGAGCTTTAGGACTCTAGAATGAAAAACTAAAATCCCTTCTCAAAACAAATCCTCCCAATTAGCATACTGGGAGGGAAAAGAAAAACAGATATACCAGTGGGTATTTTTTATTGAGCACCTACTATGTAACATGTCGTGTTCTCTGTACTTTATGCAAATTATCTCATGTAATCCTCATTCTTAGTTAATCTTATTCTCATTTTACAAATGACAAACCTGAGGCGCAGACATATTAGATAACTTGCTCAAGGTCACTCAGTTAATTGGTGATAGAGATGGGGTTTGAACTACAGCAGACTTGTGACAAGCATAGCATAGGGTCTGAGTCAGCAAACTTTTTGATACCATTTATCAGCTATGTGACCTTGCAAAAGTTACTTCGCTGCTCTAAATAGAATGTAGATAACAATGCCCCTTCCATGTAGGATCATAGGGAGTATTATAGAAGAAAAAAATCACCCTACTGAGGGGGATGAAGGGGGACAAAGGGGAACTCTATCACCAGGATGGTTTCCTGAGCCCTTGAAATAATTAGAACTGTTCTGAATAACTTGAATTTAGAAATCCAAAAATAAGAAGCCTTGGTTAACGTTTAAACGTTATTTAAAGACTGACTAAATGAACCATGTAAACGAAAATCTCAGGGAAATTAAATGGATAACCACAAAAAATTTTACAGTTAATTTCTTTTTAAAAATCACATTATCATCTATTGCTATGTCCATTTGGCATTCCATAGAATCGCTACTTATCCTCTCAGTAGGCCAGCTTAATCGTTGTGTGCATGGGCATTAGAGCCAGATTCTCTAGGTCCACATCCATACTTGACCTTGGACTAGTTACTGAACCTATGCCTCAATTTCTTATTGGTAAGTGAGCATTGATAGAAGTACCTTCTGCATTGCATTGTTATTAAAGTTGTGAGTTCACATATGTAAAATTATTAAAGTAGTGCCAGGCACATAATAAGAGCTCAATAAATATTAACAATTATTTTTCATTAAGTTGTTTCCCAAGGGCTTGGCACATATCAGGACTAGATAAATATCTGTAACGAATAAATAAATGATGACATACCCATCAGATGAATACAACAAAGAGCATTCTGAATGCTTACTAATATCCTATTTCCTTAACACAGCTTCCAGAGTCACATGGTCTTGAAAGCAATATATCTGTACTGATAATATGATCAACAGTAGGCTCTGGATTTTCAAGGGAAATAGGAGAAACCAACAAAAGGACAATTGAAAATTGCAGGCAATCCAAACACAAGTTTGGGGCAGACATTATCAGCTGATTCCACAGAAGACATTCCTTTCTTCTCCCTTGACAAAAGAACCCCAATTTACTCAGGTCCCAATTCAGCTGCAGATGAATCCTGCTAGGGCTAAGCCAGGCTCAGTCATCCCATTCCTCTTTGATAGATGCTTTCCCAGCCTCCTTTGAATCTAAGAGTGCCGGCCAATGAGACAAAAGTCAAAGTCCACTGGAGGGAAGGGGAAATGGTTCTGGGAAAGATTTTACTCCCCCATCAAAATGAAAATGGTGCAAGGTGATCCATGTCACCTCGTGGCATTTATTCCCACTTGAAAATCAGATTCTTTCTTTTTTTTTTTTTTTTACCTTTTATTGATTTTATTACTGTTTGATTTTGCTGTCTTGGTTGTTATTTATTTCTTTATGTGTTACTTGTCTCTCTCCACCAGGAGATAAGCTTCATGAGTGATGGTATAGTTTATCAGTCTTGTTCAGTGTCTTGAACAATGACTAGAACATAGTTGGAGCTCAGTAATTATTTCTTGATTGAATAATTAAATAAATGATCTGCCTGCAATTTTCTCTGGGGCAATGGCTTAGAATTTCTAGAGAATTTTCAATCTCTGGCCTAGAAAGTAATCACCAAGCTGTGGATGTTCAGGACCCAGGACAGGGGAGAATGGTTAAACCTTCACTCTGCTTCCCTTTCCAGCCATGCAACCCACACATTCCCTTTCCTGTGTCTGGTGTTCCAGAGCCCAGAACACTCAGAAGTTCTGTGGGCTTGTTTTTTTAATAGCTTCTCCCCGCTGCCGGCACCTTAGCTGACAGCTTTCTCCATTCTACTAAATCAGGTACAATTCTTCCATCTGCTTTCTTCTCAAAATGTGTTGAAATCTCTTGACAGGTGATATTTTCTTTCCATTCTTTTCCATCATGTAAAGCCTACCCTATTATATCTTTACTATCAAGAGTAAGAGGAGATAAATCCATGTGGTCAAGGGGTCACCTTTAAATGGAAATAAGAACATAAATATTTCGATGGTAAAGGCAGATGACCCCAGCCTCAGAGATGATATCAGGCAATCAATTAATGAAAATCTTATACTACAGTATAAATTAGATTTATAATTATTTTAAAAAGCAAACCACAGTGTGAGTAGTAGGGAAAAACAAATGATGATCTAAGATTATGGAAACGAGGGTCCATTATGGGACTGTACCTAAAGCATCCCATTCAATATAGGGAAACACGCTAAGCAAACTACAAATGAATAGAATTGCAAAAACACTTCCATGGGGTACATCCTGAACTTGCCACTTAAGAAGCAACTTAGCACCACAGAGGCATTTGGACTTGGAGCTGAAAGACATGGTTCAAGCTCTGATTATGCTAGATCTGTGTGCATATTGGCAAATCACTGCAGCACTCCACATGGTGTAACTCACACCTTTGCTGTTGGGGTCAAATGAAATAACTCAGGGAAAGTCCTTTGTAGATGACAACAAACTCTTCAAGAGTTTCCTTAGTTATTCCACTGGAAAAGGAAAATACCTTGAGAGTAATCAAAGTTTTCATTTCTGAAAGAAATAGATCAGTTCCACGTGAAATGTCTCTATTAGTACAGCGGGATCTAGAGGGACTCTAGAGGGACTGTAAACATATATATATATAAACTTTATACAAAGGGTATCACACATTCATTTCTTCAACAGATGTATGATCCAGGCACTTTGCTAAGTGCTGGAGAATGGCAAGCAAGGCAGACAGGTCCCTGCTGTCATGGACCCTAGATTTTAGTTAACGATCACGGAAATAATGTATCATTTACGGTGAGATAAGCACTCTGAAAAAAAGAAACAACATACTAAGAAGGTGTATAACAGAGGAATTCATGGGGAGTAAGGATGGGGGTGTCTATGAGAGATGCTAGCAGAGGCCACAGCACATGTAAAGGCCCTGGGGACCTGACAATATTCACAGATTGAAAGAAGAGACCGGTTAATATGGCTGGAAGCAAAGAGCCCAGGGGGCTACAGGGTAAGGGAAAAGCTTTGAGATGGGTGGGTCTTGAGGACCCGGCTAAGAAGACTAGGAATGAAAGGATAATCTCTTTACCCTCAAAGGAATGGGGAGCCTTTACACATACCAGATTTGAGCTTTGAAACCAAAAGCACAAGAATTCCGCCTATAAAGTGAAATGGATTGAGGAGCAGCCAGAGGGAACCAGTGGGAGACAGAAGCACCTGTAATAGTCCAGATGAGAGGTGGCTGAAGGCTGGACCAGGGACAAAAGAAAACAATCAAATAGGAGAGAAGCCTATGAGGTAAGAGCATCAGGATTACTTAATGATGGTGAGGGTGAAGGAGAGGAGAATTTCTGATTTGAAGAACTGGGTGCAGGACGGTTTGGTTCAGGAACACAGGGAACAGTGGAAGGGAACCTGGTTAGCAGCAAAGAGGAAGAGTTGAGTTTTGAACATGCTGAGTTTTCACATCCTGAGTCATCAAGAGGAGAGGGCAGATCCCTAGCTCAGAGAGGTGATTTAGATCAGGGATACCATTTTGGCAG
Source organism: Eubalaena glacialis (assembly GCF_028564815.1). Classification (NCBI taxonomy): domain Eukaryota; kingdom Metazoa; phylum Chordata; class Mammalia; order Artiodactyla; family Balaenidae; genus Eubalaena; species Eubalaena glacialis. Next base: position 30,035,420 of record NC_083722.1, on the reverse strand, counting down.
TGATGAATTAGGGTGTCGATGGCAATTAAAGACTTAGATAAAATTGCTTGGGGGGAGAAGAAGGAGATAAGAGGACTATAAGAGTGAAAAATGCACTCACATTTTTAGTTTAATTCAATCTTCCCAGTCCCCTTAATTTAGTTTAAAATTTGCCTTCTCGTGGGGAGTTTTTATTTGCAACCCCCATCACCTACTATGGGTGGTTTCACTTTTATTTCTGACTGAGAAATAAAAGGTTGCTGTCTTCAAAGAGATAGGCAATAGCAAATTCCCAGCACATTTGTTCCAAGAATATGAAATAGGAAACAACAGACAGGGGAACTAAGGGAGGCTATTAGCTGTAGAGTCTAAGGGTTATTAAAAATTGAGGGAGGAGGAAAAAGAAAAAATCACCTTCCCTGACACAGCCTTTTTTTTTTCTTCGTGTGTGTGTGTGTGTGTGTGTGTGTGTGTGTGTGGAGGGCCCCAGAGGCCATCAATCAGGAAAATATCTCTGGCACAGAAGAATATGGCTGGTGTAAATAATTAATGAATGAAGGCAGAAACAGAATATGAAAGTGGGAGGGACTCCAGGAGGAATTTTCTGCTGGAAAGTTCAAAGCAACAGCTAAACGATTTTCTTCTCTTTGATTGTCTTCCCAGCTTATATGTGTGTGCGTGTATATATATATATATGTACATGCACACACATATATAAATTAAAAATATATATTTATTTATATATGTGTGCTTAAAATATATTTTATATAATATATATAAAATATAATTAAAGCATCTATGTATATAAAATATATATATAAAGCATATATATATAATGTTTTTATTTTCCTGGTTGAATTTTAGATATCACGGAAGATCCTTATTTTTAAAAAACTGTTTGCTTTTAATGCTAATGAAAATCTCTAGAGAAAAATGATAGCTTTATGTCAAAATTATTATTTAGTACATATCTGTCCTCAGTAAATTCACTCAGGGAAAAACAGTCTAAGAAAGTGAACTCCTCTTCCTGGTTAGCACTCAGCCGCGAATGCCAGCAGTGATTCATATGCCTTCACGGTGCTCTCAGGTGTTAGGACAACTCAGAAATATTGGTTTCTAGGGATGATCAAAGCTACTCGTGTGACATTATTAAAACTGTTCCCTAAATCCATAAGAAGTACACATACTGAAGTCCTCATGTAAGTAAAAACAACAAACTATTTATTAACTGGTCCTTTTATTTTCACTATTTTCAAAAGTTAGTGTTAGAAAGGAAAAAAGCCCACACCCTAGAGTTTCCATTGGTTCCCCCAGCCCAGCAATCGATCTGACAATGAAAAGCGTGATTAGTATTAGAAGGAATTTCTACTTTTATGGTATCAGAATAATTTTGTCATTTCCAATTAAAATAGGAAAGAAAACCCCTGATATTTATTGACTACGTATTAAGATACACCTGTACATTTATAGATCAAAATTATGGCAATTTTATTCAAAATCAGATATAGAGAAGATACAACACAGAGACAAAGATGTGACTGAGACAGAAGGTTTACAGTAAATGCTCTCAGTTACCCTGATACCCCACTTTCCAACTAGACTTTGTATCAGCTTATGGAAGCTAATTCACCATAATAACTATTTGTGTGTTAATTGTATCACCTGATGCTATTTATTTTGTGTGCTTCCTCAAAAGCCATGAATTTCTTTAGAAACAATATCTGTACATGAAACATGAAAATGACCAATTACCGGCAAACCTGGCCAATGTGTTCATTGATTCAACTAGCACCATAATTAGGCAATTGATATATAACGAGATATTAGCAATACAAAAATCCTTATTTGTAATAATGAACAATTTAGTTGAGGGCTCATCTGATTTTATCATTTTACCACTTAATCAAGAAGAAGTGGGATATATATATGTCATTCTGCTCTATCACCTAGTCAAAATGTTCATTTAGTATAAATGTGAAAACCCAGGAATGATTTGTGTGACATTTTGAACAAAATTATCCTTGAATCTTTAAGTATACTTGTTATTTTACTTTTGGGGGGAAAACCCATCTTGGCTCACCAATTACGAAAGTCCTAAATTATAAGCATTCTCTAGATGGACTGGAGTAAATAACTAACTTCTTTAACTCTATGTGTCTCAAAAATTAGGTTAACAATTATAATAATAATCAGGAATACAATATCAAATCTGAGTGTTCCTTTTTACAGTACTGAAATTGTGGGGTGGGAGGAAAATGTGGAAGAGGGATGTTAGTCTATGTATGATACTCAGATTGGTCTCTACTCTCAAGTCCTAAGAAACTCCAGTACACAATATAGAAAAACTCCCAAATCCAAAGACACTTTCTGAAAGTCACTGGTAAGGGATTTTCAGGGTGTGGTAGACAGAATAATGCACACACACCCCCGCCCCCCCGACCACCACCCCCACTCAGCAACCAGAGATGTTCATGTCCTCATTCCTGAAACCTGTGGATATGTTACCGTACATGGCAAAAGGGACTTTACAGATGTGATTAAGTTAAGGGCCTAACTATGGGGAGAGTGTCCTGGATTATCCAGGCAGGTCCAGTATAATCACAAGAGTACTTATAAGAGGAAGGCAGGGGGGTCAGAATCAGAGAAGGAGGTTTGATGATGGATAAGGGAGAGAGAGTCAGTTAGTTGTAATTTGTTACAGCAGCAATAGGAAACTAATACTGTAGGAAAACAAACCTGATTTATAAAACTTGCTTGTGTCTGTGATGCAAATACTCCCATGGCCAATTTGAAGCCGTATTATTAAATGGGGCTCACAGTCGGCTCAGCCAGTAAGAGCCCACTTCAACCTACCACTGGGCATAACTATAAAACAACACTAATAACACAGGCTACCTGTGAACACCGGACCCAAGACTTTCATGTGATTCCCATAAGGTCATTAATTTATCTTCAGTACTTCCAAATTTCCTCCAATTGACCAATGTGCTCCTTAGCCACTGTCCTAGTATCACCTTTCTCCAAGCCCCATTCACACTACACACCTGACAAAGACAGTTGCTCTTCCTGGGATACTAAGTATACACTAAAATTATGAAAGTGTTGAGCCTAATCTCATGGATCCTTGCTCCAATGATAACTCAGTGAACAAATGTTCTCAGACAGAAGTCTTCACTGGCCTGAACGCCACGATGTCTGGCATTCTGAGTGGGGGCAGTAACAGTGGCAGCTGGGACGGGGGGTGGGTCCGTGAAGCCATCTCAAGAACAGGCCTCCTGTGGTCCAGGGAGAAACGTTCTCGGCAAATCTTACAAAACAGTTTTTTGGGGAGTGAGGAAGGACTACTCAGAGGGCTGCCTTATGGGAGCCTCCATGTCATCAAGCCAGAAATTGTCCAAAGGAGGTTTATAAGGAGAAGACTTGAAGAATTTCAGCCTCCTCGTTGAAATGAAGGAAAGAAATGAATCAGAATAAGATGTAAGGAAGTAGATTATGACTTGTGTTTTAACTGCTGCTCCCAGGGACCCATACAAGAGATTCTTATCCAGTAAGATGAGGTTCTAGAACTGATATTAAGACATGCCGGGCTTCCCTGGTGGCGCAGTGGTTGAGAATCTGCCTGCCAATGCAGGGGACACGGGTTCGAGCCCTGGTCCGGGAAGATCTCACATGCCACGGAGCAACTAGGCCCGTGAGCCACAATTACTGAGCCTGCGCGTCTGGAGCCTGTGCTCCGCAACAAGAGAGGCCGCGATAGTGAGAGGCCCGCGCACGGCGATGAAGAGTGGCCCCCGCTTGCCGCAACTAGAGAAAGCCCTCGCACAGAAACGAAGACCCAACACAGTCAAAAATAAATAAATTAATTAATTAATAATTTTTTTTTAAAAAAAAAGAAATGCCGAGGCAGTTCCTCTAATCTGTGGTTAGGAACAACCAACCAAGGTGATTGTGTCCTCTGCGGGACATTTGGCAATGTCTAGGGACATTTTTGGTTGTCACAACTAGCAGGGGTGCTACTGGCATCTACTGAGTAGAGTCCAAGGACGCTACTAAACATCCTATAATGTACAGGGCAGCCCCCATAACAAAGAATGATCAGTCTAAAATATCAATAGTGCCAAAGTGGAGAAACCTTGAACTGCATCAGGCCTTGAGAGGTTCTCCGCCTCCCATATTATTTCTCTTCCTGGCAACAAAATCTCTGACAATTAAGTATGTTGTTGCAATGCATTATTTATTAATGATGACATTTCTATATAGATCAGAATATAAATCCTCATACTCTGTCTGTGCCAAGCAATAATTAGTATTACATGAATGATAACTTGTGTCGAAGGAAATTTTAAAAGGTTACCAATAAATGGCATTAACTATAATTCTGATGGACTTGAGGACACAGGGAGGGGGAAGGGTAAGCTGGGACGAAGTGAGAGAGTGGCATGGACACATATACACTACCAAATGTAAAATAGATAGCTAGTGGGAAGCAGCCGCATAGCACAGGGAGATCAGCTCGGTGCTTTGTGATCACCTAGAGGGGTGGGATAGGGAGGGTGGGAGGGAGACACAAGAGGGAAGAGATGTGGGGATATAGGTATACGTATAGCTGATTCACTTTGTTATAAAGCAGAAAGTAACACACCATTGTAAAGGAATTATACTCCAATAAAGATGTTAAAAAAAAACTATCATTCTGTCTACAACAATTATAGAGGATTTTCCAAAAATTATTTTTTCAAATCATTTCTTTAAGTGTAATAAAGTCATTCATACAAATTCAAACCCTCTTTATAATGATGTTTTTCTTCCAAAGAAATGACACTTTTTATTCATCTATTTTGTTATGATGTTTCTTGTACTATTTTCTTCAGAAAAATATGCTTAGATTAAGTGAAGAATCTTCTAAGCAAAACTCTTAACATACTTAATGACTATGAAAAAAATATATTCAGACTTTAAAAGGCTCTGTTCTCATTTACCTTCCCTTTCTAATGTAAATGTTAATCTCTTCTTAAGGAATTGGGCCCACTTAAATTGCCAATCACAATAAACACACACTCAAAATTGGCACCTAGCGAAGATGTAACACCAGCAGAGAAAAATATCTTGTATTCAGTAGACATTTGTTTCCTGAAATTAAAATTTGAAATGACTTTAATTGCTCACAAACTGCTTGACCAATCCAGTTTTCTCTGGAAACTGATGAAAAGATAGATCAAATGAAAAAGAAAATCATGAAGGCAAAACTGACTTATCTTTTCAGAAAACTTCTAAGGACATTGTTTAAAGTGTAACTTCAAGCCCAATACACACCAGGCTTCTCATCGACGTGTATAAATGGGATTTCCAAATGACTATATCTAGTCTTTTTAACTTTACATTCAACGTTAAAGAAAATGAAGCTCTCTAGTGAGTATTAGGGGAATGAGGACATAGGATTGGCAATTTATTGGTGCAGGATAGAAATGTATGCTTGGGGACTTCCCTGGTGGAGACTCCGAGCTCCCATTGCACAGGGGCTGGGTTGGATCCCTGGTCAGGCAAGTAGATCCCACATGCATGTCACAACTGTATGCAGGGGAGATAGCACATGGGCTTTCCTCCAGGTGGGTTCTTTTTTTTTTTTAACATCTTTATTGGAGTATAATTGCTTTACATTGTTGTGTTAGTTTCTGCTTTATAACAAAGTGAATCAGCTATACGTATACCTATATCCCCATATCCCCTCCCTCTTGTGTCTCCTTCCCACCCTCCCTATCCCACCCCTCTAGGTGGTCACAACGCAACAAGCTGATCTCCCTGGGCTATACGGCTGCTTCCCACTAGTTATCGATTTTACATTTGGTAGTGTATATATGTCAATGTCACTCTCTCACTTCGTCCCAGCTTACCCTTCCCCCACCCATATCCTCAAGTCCATTCTCTGTCTGCGTCTTTATTCCTGCCCTGCCCCTAGGTTCTTCATAACCATTTTTTTTTTTAAGATTCCAAATATATGTGTTAGCATATGGTATTTGTTTTTCTCTTTCTGACTTACTTCACTCTGTATGACAGACTCTAGGTCCATCCACCTCACTACAAATAACTCATTTCGTTTCTTTTTATGGCTGAGTAATATTCCATTGTATATATGTGCCACATCTTCTTTATCCATTCATCTGTTGATGGACACTTAGGTTGCTTCCATGTCCTGGCTATTATAAATAGTGCTGCAATGAACATTGTGGTACATGACTCTTTTTTAATTATGGTTTTCTCAGGGTATATGCCCAGTAGTGGGATTGCTGGGTCATATGGTAGTTCTATTTTAAGTTTTTTAAGGAACCTCCATACTGTTCTCCATAGTGGCTGTATCAATTTACATTCCCACCAACAGTACAAGAGGGTTCCCTTTTCTCCACACCCTCTCCAGCATTTGTTGTTTGTAGATTTTCTGATGATGCCCATTCTAACTGGTGTGAGGTGATACCTCATTGTAGTTTTGATTTGCATTTCTCTAATAATTAGTAATGTTGAGCAACTTCTCATGTGCTTCTTGGCCATCTGTATGTCTTCTTTGGAGAAATGTCTATTTAGGTCTTCTGCCCATTTTTGGATTGGGTTGTTTGTTTTTTTTGATATTGAGCTACATGAGCTGCTTGTATATTTTGGAGATTAATCCTTGGTCAGTTGCTTCGTTTGCAAATATTTTCTCCCATTCTGAGGGTTGTCTTTTCATCTTGTTTATGGTTTCCTTTGCTTTGCAAAAGCTTTTAAGTTTCATTAGGTCCCATTTGTTTATTTTTGTTTTTATTTCCATTTCTCTAGGAGGTGGGTCAAAAAGGATCTTGTTGTGATTTATGTCATAGAGTGTTCTGCCTATGTTTTCCTCTAAGAGTTTTATAGTGTCTGGCCTTACATTTAGATCTTTAATCCATTTTGAGTTTATTTTTGTGTATGGTGTTAGGGAGTGTTCTAACTTCACTCTTTTACATGTAGCTGTCCAGTTTTACAGGCACCACTTATTGAAGAGACTGTCTTTTCTCCATTGTACATTCTTGCCTCCTTTAACAAAAATAAGGTGACCATATGTGCATGGGTTTATCTCCGGGTTTTCTATCTTGTTCCATTGATCTATATTTCTGTTTTTGTGTCAGTACCATACTGTCTTAATTACTGTAGCTTTGTAGTATAGTCTGAAGTCAGGGAGCCTGATTCCTCCAGCTCCATTTTTCTTTCTCAAGATTGCTTTGGCTATTTGGGGTCTTTTGTGTTTCCATACAAATTGTGAAATTTTTTGTTCTAGTTCTGTGAAAAATGCCATTGGTAGTTTGATAGGGATTGCATTGAATCTGTAGATTGCTTTGGGTAGTACAGTCATTTTCACAATGTTAATTCTTCCAATCCAAGAACATGGTATGTCTCTCCATCTGTTTGTATCGTCTTTACTTTCTTTCATCAGTGTCTTATAGTTTTCTGCATACAGGTCTTTTTTCTCCTTAGGTAGGTTTATTCCTAGGTATTTTATTCTTTTTGTTGCAATGGTAAATGGGAATGGTTCTTGTGAATAAACTATTTGTTCAGATTTCAAGAGGCTGGTCCCCCCTTCCCATCTTGATTTAGAAGTTCTTCTGAGGGTGGCAAGAATAGACAATGGGGCTGACCAGTACACTGCTCTTTGGTGAGTTAGGCAACAACCACAGGCAAGGAAATCCAAAGAGTCCTATGAGTTTTTATGATGCAAGATGCAGAAGATCAGACTGATGAGCAGAAATTATTATTCCTAGCCAACATGCACAGTTACTGTGATCAAGGCATCCTGGATTACACCACTTATATCCTCACAGCCACCTTTGAGGTAGATGCTATGACTTGATGGTATTTTGTAGGTGAAGTCACTGCTGTTTGGAAAGATGAAATAAACTGCCCATGGTCACACAGGAATAAGCAGCGGATTTAGGGATCTGGACTGAAATCACGATGATGCTATATACCATTTCCCTGATTAGAGACAGGATGACCCAGGTGGGGAGGAGGTTTGAGCTCTGAGACAACAGAAGCAAACCCAACCCTGTCAGACCACCTATAGCTCCAAATGCAGGTCAGCCTTCCCAGCTTGCACCCGGCAGCCAGCCCATCACATGCACTGCTCCTTTCAGCCACACTTAGACCCAGGTCATGTGACTGCCCTTCTATCCCCTCCAGACACAAAAGGTACACTATAATATTAAACGACTGCCTCATTTTATTCCAAGTAGCTGCTTCCCTTGATGCTACAGTTAGAACAGCATTAGGCTTGGCTCACAAGCCATTAGTGCTCTTATGGGCTTCGAAGTGCCACATAAAATAAATTGATCATATCTGGGCATATGCTCTGAATAGGCAATGGGAAAACCAGTCGCTATACTGACCCACAAAATTCCATTTCTGGGCTTGCTCAGTCTGCTTTATTGCCCTGTCATCAAGTTCCAATACGGTTTACAATTTATATGCTTATTTAGTTTAACAACCTACAGTAACATTTATTTTGGCCTCTTTTAGTTGATCCCGCAGAAATGCCAACAGTAGCACCCCTAGCCCAGGTCCTCATGTGAGGGATCTCAAGTCACTTAATCCATAAAACACAAGGCATAGAAATAGGTCTTCAAATGTTGAGAAATTGGGTGAAGTCACTGATGAAGGTATTCACAAACCAAGCAGGGCACTGAGTGAAGATGAGGAAGAGCCTTTAAGAAGGAAGGCTTTTTACTCTGTTGTTCTTCCTGCTATTGTTTACAACAATAAGTATGTTTGACACAGGTTTGCACAAATTCAAGTGATAGCTCCTGACAAAGTTATCACATTGACTACGGAAAACCTAAAAGGGCAGAATGTTTGGGAGGTAAAATTCTAAAACGTGTGCCCTGGATCTGGAAATTAAGAAAGCATTCCATTCCCACTGTGGAGCAGTGACAGGATCTTTATTGAAGTGACTTTCTGTAGCGTCCAGACACCAGGGCTATTCTTAGAACAACCAAAAAAAGCATGGAGCTGCCTAAAAATAATGATGACTCAACACCTAGAGGCTTCAATGATGTAATGTTGTCAAAGAACACCCCCTCTCCTCACAGGTTGCAGTTTTTAAAATAAGCAAGCTCACAGCTCCTCTTCGGAGGAAGGCAAACATTTCACACTCCGAAGGAGAAAATGAGGACAGGTGGGTCACAGAATGTTCCATCCATGCAGCCATCCAGCCATGCCTGTCTCCATGGCTGGATTTACTTGGCGAAGAGCAAGCTACTACCAAAGTCAAAGTCAGTTCTTCCCCTCTGCTACCCTCACTCATCAGCGGTCCTGTCCAAACAGGCCCCCATGAGACAGGACAACGATGCTGATTACACAACAGGGAGGCCTGAAGAATCCTGTCCACAAGTCACCGCAGCCAGCACATTCCATGGCAAAGGATGGGTCCATTTAGAGACGCTTGTCTAGGTGCGAGGTAGAGTTCAAAACAAAACACAAAAATATATCCCTGAGATTCCAGAGCCTTCTCTTCCCCTCTGAGGTGGCCCATTCTCTGGCTCCTATAATACGCTGTATCTACCTTAATCTCTTACTTCAGCCAACTTGTACTCTAATTATCAGATCCCAGTCAACATTAAGCTTCCTGAGGTCTTGCATCTCATTCAATCTTTGTACTCCCAAGGCCAAGACCAATACTTGGGACACAACAGATTTTCAATAATTGTTAAATAATCAATGGATGGATTGAGTGGATTGCTTAAGGTGGTACTCTTTCCCCTAGCTAGCATATTCATGAGTCACTGCCCTGCCCTGGGTACGTAGATTAGGTATCTTAGGATATCTTAGCATATATCTTAAGGATATCATATCTCCTGAGGGTATGTTCATTAAAAAAGGAATTCTCGATCAGAAAATAGTCTTCAAGTTCCAAAAGACTCTAGGCCACTGTAGGAGATATTTGGGGACAGGATGATCCTCATACCATCGAGCCTCTGTTCAACGAAGCCGGAGACAGGGGTTTGAGAGTCAGGGCTGAGGGCATTATAAATAGGCATAATGAAACAGCTCTGCATCTTATTTAATATACTTAGGTCTTACATGTGCAGTGAGTGTTTCTTTTTCAAAAAGGTGACCTTGTTGCAACCATGCCTTCATCGTGCATTTCTGGAATTCCCAAGAGTCCCAAGCTCGAGAAGAAAAGGAGCCCTTTGAAAGGGACCCTACTTGCTCAGACGTGTGAACTCAGAGGTGCTTGTTTAGGGGAAAGACAACCTCGCTGGAGCTGGGAGTCCAGCTGTCGACAGGAAGCAGGGTAAAGGCCGGGTGAGGAAACCCAGTGTAGACTCCCTTTCACCTCCTCTTTCTAAATCACCATGTCCCCATCCTCCCGACTCCCACGTGTAGAGCAGGACTATCTGTAGGAAGCAGATGTAATGAAAGCCCGTTATCAGCGCCAAATTTCTGACACTGAAGACTCTCCTTTCTCTGAAATTTTCAGGAGAGGTTATCTGAAGAGCTAAACTCCTTCCTCTTCTATGCTCCTTGCAAAGCCTTGAACTTCACTGACACAGTGATTCATTGCAAGTGGACTTCTGTCCCAAGTTTTTCCACTGGAGAGAACACAATACCAATACCAGTCTGTTTGAAGGAAAGAAGAAAAATCTCAGGTGTCTGGCCTTTAAACTGCAGTACCTTCCCATGAAATAACTTGGCTCCAGGCCTTTAGGGTTCAAAAGCAGTGATTTAGTATAAGAACAAACTTAAATACACATATTCTCAAATGGCTTATACATGTTCATTTTCTCACAAATTAATAGTAGCATAAGGATCAGCTTTAAGAACCAAACTTAAGAAACAGTGATGTGACCAGGTGCTTTTCTAAAAACACGCAGACCCCACGTGCTGTGGAAGATGCTGTTGTTAATTGTGATGGCCAAGCTTCATTTTTCCCTTGAAGATGTTTGAAAACTATTCTTCCAAATAACATGAGTTATAGCAAAAAAATTGTGTATGTGTGTGTGTTATTCTAAAAACATATAATTTACTCATTTAGGTGGTTTTTTTTCGATTCACGGTGGAATTTCAAACATCTGCAAAATACACCTTAGTAACTCCTGGCCAGCCTCCTTACATGTTGAAAGATGACTGTTTCATAAAACAATATGAACAAATAAAAATATGAACAACATTTGATCAGATAATTCAGAAAAAATTTTTGCACTGCACATACACACAATTAGGTTAATGCAAGAGAAACAGAATATCAAGACCAATAAGAATAAAAAGAGTGGCTATGGCTGAGTATTAATTTTTATTTTGAGCTCCCTGGGAAGATGTAAGTTACATAATTCTCCTAATGAGAAAAATACCAGTTCCCCAGGGTCAACAGAGTTTTCTTGGCACTATCTTCTAAAAGAAACGTATCACCTGAACTTTATATGGGGAACAGTGAACCACATGTGTCCTACAACAAATGCAGAAACAGCTTTCATGTGGCAAAAACTGAGATTAACTTTCCTGAAACTGAAGGCTATGGTATAAAAGGGCAACTTCATTAGGACTCTACAAAGAGTTGCCTAAATGAAGCCTTTCTTTCACCTAGGTTTACATGGTTTTAGAAAAGCTCTTCCTTCCTGGAACCAGAGACAGTCACAGGTTTATCTGGTGGGGAGAAGAACGAAGGAGGAAGAGACCAACGTTTACCAAGAAGATCTAGTCTTATGCCCCTCCTTGATCCATGTCACCTCGTTTAATCACACAACAAACCTATAAAGAAGGTATGGTGAACTCATCTCATCAAAGAGGGAACTGAGATTCAAAGGCGTTAAGCTGGTCAAGATCACGTAATTAGGATGTAGATGAGGCAGGAATTGGACCCAAGTGCATCTGAACCCAAACCCTCTCTCTGCTCTCCTGCCTCCCTGTCAGTGCCCCTGTTAGGTCCAGAGCTGGACAGTGCAGGACGCAGAAGGACAAGGAGCTTGGTTTGCTGCCCTCAAGATACTTACAATCATCCAGCTGGACTAGGCAATCCATGAGGTGGTGTACTCTATGTATAAACAATATACTAAATAGTACGGAGTTCATAACAGCTACAAATCTGGTGGGAAACCGTAGGTTCTGAACAAAGCACAAGAAGCGATATTTCAACACATTTGATGAAAAATCCTAACTATGTCATCTGATCAATGGGTCTCCCCCTCAAAACATTGATAGAGATGCTGGCTTTTATGTTTAAAACAATGGTTATGCTGTAAAATATAACATTCCCAGTAAAATATAACATTCCCAAAATATTCCCGGAAACTGATCAAACTTAAAAAGACTAACTACATGTTATGTTTCTATATATTCTATATAGGGGAGTATGGTTGAGTAGACAATAATGAAATACATGCATAAACAGCGCACTAATAACGCCACTCTCACAGAGTAAATGTCACGTGATACTAATGGAATCGGCACTTGGCTCATCTATATCACACTGATCTCATCCATTGAGCTAAATGTCAGGCCTGCTGTGAAAGATACCTTGGCAGAGTTTTAAAGTTCATGTCCAAACTCTCTGACTTTCTCTGGTTATCTCTAAGTTGGCTAAGAATTTCATGACCACGAAACTGGGACCAGAGTCAAAAAAGCCGAAGAAGGCCAGGTGAAACCCAGGCCAACTTTAGCTGGTGAGCGCAAGGAAAAATAATAAAAAATCTTATTCTTCCCCCGCCCTTCCCCTGGGCTCCATCTCCAAAACCACCTCTTAAAAAAAGTAATGTTCTTAGGCAAGAGAACACAATAGTTATCCTTGAACTTATAAATCCTTTTAAATTGGAAATAATTGACAATGATCATATTAGACCAGGAACACTGTGATGGGTGTGCCTTTTGTGCATTTCTCAAGAGCTCCTGGTCCGGGAAGACAGTGGAGGATGAAATCCAGCCTGCCCTCCACCTGTCAAGCCAACCACAACTGCTCAGGCCTTCATCTACCCCATCAGCTGAGAGGAAAGGGTGCCATTTTTACAAATTCACCTGACTTGCCTCAGGCAGTGTGCCCTAAGACAGCTTCTGCCCGTGGGAGCCCCTTCTAACAAGTCACAGAGTCACTGAACGGGCTACGAGTAGCTCTGATGGAAACCATATGAACTGGGTTCCAAGCACCTTCATTTTTCCAAAAAGGGAAGAAAGCTCCAAGTCCCTCTTTAATAGCATCCCAGACTCATCAGAACATGGCAGCCATTTTTCTCCAGGTTCCATCAGGAATACACACTCACCCACTCTTTTGGCACAGAAACCAAATACTCTCAGCTCGCTGTGCTTCGGGCTTAATTCTTCCCATTGCCTCAATTATTTCCAGGTTGTTAAGTGGGGCATTTGGAGTAGCTTGTCAGGCGCCTGAGCCCCAGGGGGTTACTCAGTGCTGTGGAGAAGCAAGCCACTAAATCTGCCTCTGGAATATTTTAGTCACATCAAGGAAGGTTAAGGTTCCAGGGAATGTCCTACAGCAGCTTTCAAATCTGCCCCATGCTGGGCTCTCATCTGGCAGGTGTCCCCAAGTGATTAGCGGTGACTAATTATGGTTCCCAGTCATCGTCCAGAGAAAAGAGAAAACAGGACCAACTTACTGAGTACAATGATAGGCACTGTCTTTTTACAATTTAAACATTCTTGAAAACAACAAAGAAAGCTGTAAATGTCACCTCCACCTGTAAAGGATGGCCCAAGAGAAACGGTGACACTCCTAAGTATATTCCTTGAATATTTGGTATCTAATTTAACAATTTCCTGCTTTAATATTTAAAATTAATGCTTGTGGACATATATACACTACCAAACGTAAAATAGATAGCTGGTGGGAAGCAGCCGCATAGCACAGGGAGATCAGCTCGGTGCTTTGTGACCAACTAGAGGGGTGGGATAGGGAGGGTGGGAGGGAGGGAGACGCAAGAGGGAAGAGATATGGGAACATATGTATATGTATAACTGATTTACTTTGTTATAAAGCAGAAACTAACACACCATTGTAAAGCAATTATACTCCAATAAAGATGTTAAAGAAATAATAATAATAAAAATAAATAAATAAATAAAATTAATGCTTGGTTATCCTTTCCCCACCCTTAGGTCACAATAGTTCACTTCATTTTTATTTTTTGCAACCTATATTCAGTGACACGAACTACAGATAACAACTGAATCTGCTTGTTCGTCCTTTGGTACGTATCCTCAGCATGAATTTTTCAACCAGCTTTAAACTATCCCCATAACAAGATTCCCAAGGTCTTCTAAAGCACTGGATTTCATCTTTCCTTGCTGCCTTTTCTTTTTTCTTTTCTTATCTCTCCCTTTTCTTCTCTAAGAGTGATTATGGAAACAAATGTGTTTAAGACACTTAATTTTTACTCTCTTGGCTTAGTAAATAGGTCAGTCACCTCTAAAAACTTAAAATACCATGTAAATATAAATTGACATGTAAAACAGGTTTATTCGTATGAGTGTCGTATCTTAACTGCAAGAGTGATACGGTCTCAATGCATTGACATTTAATTTGAATCTTGCTGTTGAATCACCTGAGTTCTCTCTGTCTTACATTCAATATGTTTTGGCTTGAATGTTATGCTGATGGACAGCCACCTTTATTTCTAGAACCCGTTTTCCATGGTAGAATTTAGAGATGGAGATGTACGGTGGGTAATGAACTAGACTTAAACGTCCAGAAGCCTCACTCGGCTCTTTACTCGGCTCTTTGGTTTCTCTAATTAATCAGCCAATCCTGGCAAATTCATCCCTCTGTATCTTCATTTAGTCACCACTGAACTGGAGGTCTGATTCAATATTGATTACCTACAATGTGTGAGATCCAGCAAGGTGCTGGAAATACAACGAAGGAGAATACAAATTTTGACTGCCTTCCAGAATTTCAGGGTATAGAGAGGAAAAATACAAATGAAGAGAAGCAAAACACGTGGGGGTGGCATAAATGCTTTACAACAGAAGCTCCTCTGAGTTAAGAAAACCACTTGCATGGAACAGTAACTCTCTCCCTGATGGGCTAGGAGTCTTTCCTCTGGACCCAGACCAGACCATTAGTCAGGAACCAGGTGAAGGGATGAGGGCAGGATGAGCAGTGACCGCAGGTCAAGGTCAGAGGCTTTCAACTGTAGACACTCAAAGAAGGAGACTCAGAGACTGTCAGAGTTTGACTCAGGAAGGTCACTCAGGCAGTATCCACACCAAAGGGTTGTCATGGCGATTAAAGGGTTTAATGTCTAGAAAGCATTCTGAAGAGTATCTGGCACCTTGCTACATGCTATGTAAGGTTTGCTGCTGCCATAATTAATATTATTGTTATTATTATTATTAAACTAAGTGAATGGGCCCATCTTGTGTTCAATGTGTCCTTTATTTCTAATAAACACAAGATCTCATTATGGGAAAAATATATTTAATCACTCTTCTTGATGGCATTCCAGATTTCAGTGATGCATTCATCCTTCTTTTTGAACACGTGGTGTGAGTGCATTTTTATATATTCTACAGGTCCACAACCCACCGTCTGAAGTTCTTAGGGCCTGATATGTTTGGGATTCAGAATTTGGGGATTTAGAATGTAATATGGTATGCATACCTCATGTTGTGTAATGCTCCATCAAGGTCTGGGGCAGTCCCCGGTTGTTAAAGACAGGAATATTTTTGCAAAGAGATGGATGAATATTCACACAAGAAGAAGCTTCTCACCAGTCCTGGTTAGATTCTGAATGAATTAGGTCAAGTGAGGTTTTGTCTTAAAATGGGTTATAAAGAAAGTTTCCAGAGCTTTTCAGATTTCGGTACTGCAGATAAGAGATTGCGGACCTGCAGTTGTAAAGTACAAAGGGAACATTCACATCCCCCTACAGACTGCAGTAAAGGCAAATCTTATGTGGGGAATCAAGTAAAAATTGCAAATAACCAGATTAACCTTCCAAAATCCTTGAGAGTGGCTGCATAATGCTGCCAGTGTTAGCCTAGGTCACCGTGTCCTCAGCTGAGCTCTAGAAGGAGCTGGTTTATTATATTAGTGGTGATGTTGAATGAAAGGTATACATCTTTGAACCTACAATCACTCCAGCCACTCACAAGGCATTGAGATGATCTATTTATGAGAAGCACAAAGCCTGAGAAACCCAAAGCACTAGGCCTCTGATCTTATGCCCTTTCTGGAAGAATACAGCCATTAATGGTTGGCAGAAATGCCCGCTTATTTAAAAAGCAAAACAAAACATAAGAAAAACAAGAAAATCTTTTGTGCATGTGTACGTGTGTGTATATAAGGCACCGAGTATAGTTGAAAATATATATTAAATGCCCTTTTGATTTTAGCATCACTGGATTTATTATGTTTGTTTTATTTGAATTGTTTTCTTTGGTAGACTTTAAATTCAATGAGTTTATGCCGTCTTGTTCGCCACTGCATCCCCAGAACCAAGCATCATATCTGTTTTCAACAGATATTTGTATAACAAGAGGCAGTATCGCATAATGTTTAAGATCACAGACTCTGTAGGTTTGAATCCCTGCTCTACCACTGCAGCTGTGAAACCCTGGGCAACCTCTCTGTGTAATCACACTTACTGTATCAACCTAGGTGGACTAAGTTATATTCTAACAACAAACTCCCAAATTCCAGGGGCTTAAAGCAACAAAGGCTTTTCTTGCTGTTGTAGTCACGTTGCATGTTTATCACAGGTCACCGAGGACCCTGCTCTGTGTCATCCTTGTCCTCAGTCCGTGAGCCAAACTGTCTGAACGGCACACCTGGCACATTGCCAGTTGCCCGAGCAGAGTGAAAAGACCATTCTTCAGTGTCAAATATTGGTAATTAAATGCTTGGCCTGGAAAGTGACACAGGTCACTTCTGCTTATACCAATACATTGGGCGGAACTAGACAGAAGGGTCCAGGGAATACAACCCTGCCACGTGCCCAGGAGGTAGAGAGGCAGAAAGACACCCCCCTCATAGGGTTGTCATGGTGATTAAAGGGCTTAATGTCTAGAAAGCATTCGGAAGAGTATGAGGCAACTTGCTACATGCTAGGTAAGGTTTGCTACTGCTGTTATATTAATTATTACCATTGAACTAAATGAATACAAATTTTTTGGAGGCCGATAGCAACTCACCTTTCAAGCTTCTCTTTATTGAACTGAATTTGGCTAAAGGTTTCATGGTGGTTTGATACACTGTTGCCCTTTAGCTACCAGTGACTGCCAGTGTCCCATCGAGCAGAGCCTTACTTATCTTCAGCACAGACACAGGGCAGCCCGCAGGGTGCCCCTCCAGCCTCACCTGTCTTAAGATGACTTTTGCAGCCCACCTGGATCTAGAAAGGCAATCCAGGGGAAAATGCCAAAGGTTAACTGACCCCCTAATAACTTTTAGGTGTTGCCTGCTGTGAAGCTCCGGGTTCTAAATGTGTTTCATACAAAAATATTTATGTTGCAAGCTGTAGCATGCAAACAGCAATCTGCATTATTGGTTTCAGATGCCAATTTCCTCCAGCTCTGGTTCTCTTTTGTGTTATGTAAACAGATCCCAACCATCTGGACCACAACAAGCCACACTGAAGTATGTGCTCACTCCTTGCAAAAGCATCAAATCAAAATACAATCTCACAGAATTCTGCCTAACGAAAAATTGGAGTGAACATCACGGTCTCATGGAGCTGTTTGAAAAAAATGTTCTGTAGGTGTCAGAACTTAGAATTTAAATAGGATAGCAGAAATGAGCATCTCAGCATATTTATCATACTGATAAGCAGAAACAAACATAACCAGAAGATCATCTCCTATGGTGTTACCTACATTAAGAGCAGGCCAAGTCAGTACTTTCCAAATTACCTCAAAAAGGAAAAGGGCTTAGGAAACGTGTCTCAGACAGATAGGAAAATTGAGAAGAGATTACTGCAAGACTTAATCATGATAGTCAGAAAACAAGAGCTTTATAAATTCCCACTCAGCTAAGGAAGTGAAAATGTAGGCTTTATAATAATTGAACAAACAAGCTAAACTCTAGTCCATCAATATCAAGAAACAATGAATCAAAAGTCTGTTTGCCAGAAAAGAAAACTTCACCCAAGCAAGTTACATATGTTACCACCTAACCACCTGGACCTCTGAAATGAAAACCAAGCATCATTTCTGATGTCTTATCTCTCAGATAATTCCAGGCTGCTGAAGGCATCGTCCCAAAGCCAAATACTTTAGACAATCCCCATGGCCAGCCTTGCCCACAGGCAAATACAAGTGCTGGAAAGCATTCTTGATTCTTTTCCCTCTACCTAAAAATATCTGCCACCAGCTTTGCACAGTGCCCCCAATGTCCACCCTTTGGGAAAGATAAACATCATCAGAATTCCTGGCTCAGATTCATGAACTTTGAACACTGTGGGAAGGATATCCTGAGAGAATGACATACAAGGCAAGTTAGCTTTATTAAGATAGTGGTGGTGGTGGTGGGGGGGGAATGGAGGTAAAGAGAGGAATAGAAAGGTCTGGAATATAAAGAGAAACATGTGGCAGTAAAAATGGGAGGCATGAGCCTCCCCAAACACTTTTTTTTCCTAGAGTCCCAGTGATCGTGCCTCTATTGTCAATTCATTTGGTATCTGATCATCTTGCTTTGTCACCCTAAACCCTGTATATCTAATTAAATCAAAACTGAATCTGGATCAGATTATTTGATATCCCAAAGACCCTCCACAGAATGGGGGCTATAAAATCACACCAAGCCGGAAGACTTTGTGTCTCATTTAATAACTTTGATTAGGTAGGCATGGGCCAATTATAAAATTCACATCCTTGGTTATAAAGATGTAATCTAAATCATTTGAAACTGGTTCCACTGAACTACATCTTATTGATTTCATCTCAATATTTTATCAAGGTCACTTTAAAACCCAATACTATTGGTTAAGCTGCGATTTACCAACTTCGTATACAAATTAAATGAGAATATTTGGTAATCCATTATTCAGTCACAGATCAGAATATCAAAATAGATGTGGGCAGATTCCCGTGAACTCCCCCCAGGCCCCTGTCTTTCTAGTAACCAATTCTGGTTCAGCTGATAAACCATTCTTGAGCAGCCTTCCTGACTGAGATTAGCTCCTTCCTAAATCTCCTTGTTTCAATCTACTGAGAATGATTTAATCAGGAAAGAATCAAAACCCCCATTAAACCTCTAAGGGGGAGACCTTCAAGATGGCGGAGGAGTAAGACGTGGAGATCACCTTCCTCCCCACAAATACATCAGAAATACATCTCCATGTGGAACAACTCCTACAGAACACCTACTGAACACTGGCAGAAGAACTCACACTTCCCAAAAGGCAAGAAACTCCCCACGTACCTGGGTAGGGCAAAAGAAAAAAGAAAAAACAGAGACAAAAGAATAGGGACGGGACCTGCAGCAGTGGGAGGGAGCCGTGAAGGAGGAAAGGTTTGCACACACCAGGAAGCCCCTTCGCGGGCAGAGACTGCGGGTGGCGGAGGGGGGAAGCTTGGAGCCACGGAGGAGAGTGCAGCCACAGGGGTGCGGAGGGCAAAGCAGAGAGATTCCCGCACAGAGGATCGGTGCCGACCAGCACTCACCAGCCTGAGAGGTTTGTCTGCTCACCCGCCGGGGCGGGTGGGGGACAGGAGCTGAGGCTCGGGCTTCGGAGGTCGGATCCCAGGGAGAGGACTGGGGTTGGCTGCGTGAACACAGCCTGAAGGGGGCTAGTGCGCCACGGCTAGCCGGGAGGGACTCCGGGAAAAAGTCTGGAACTGCTGAAGAGGCAAGAGACCATTGTTTCGGGGTGCACGAGGAGGGGGGATTCAGAGCATCACCTAAACGAGCTCCAGAGACGGGTGTGAGCCGCAGCTATCAGCGCGGACAGCAGGGATGGGCATGAGACGCTAAGGCTGCTGCTGCTGCCACCAAGAAGCCTGTGTGCAAGCACAGGTCACTATCCACACCTCCCCTCCCGGAAACCTGTGCAGCCCGCCACTGCCAGGGTCCCATGATCCAGGGACAACTTCCCCGGGAGAACACACGGCACACCTCAGGCTGGTGCAACATCACACCGGCCTCGGCCACTGCAGGCTCGCCCCGCATCTGTACCCTTCCCTCCCCCCCGCTTAAGTGAGCCAGAGCCCCCAAATCAGCTGCCCCTTTAACCCCCTCCTGTCTGGGCAGGAACAGATGCCTGAGGGCGACCTACATGCAGAGGCGGGTCCAAATCCAAAGCTGAACCCCAGGAGCTGTGCGAACAAAGAAGAGAAAGGGAAATCTCTCCCAGCAGCCTCAGGAGCAGCGGATTAAATCTCCACAATCAACTTGATGTACCCCGCAACTGTGGAATACCTGAATAGACAATGAATCATCCCAAATTGAGGTGGTGGACTTTGGAGCAACTGTAGACTTGGGGTTTGCTTTCTGCATCTAATTTCTTTCTGGCTTTCTGTTTATCTTAGTTTAGTATTTAAAGTTTATTATCACTGGTAGATTTGTTCATTGATTTGGTTGCTCTCTTCCTTTTTTTTATACATATATATAGATACATATATATTTTTCCTTTTTCTCTTTTTCTGAGTATGTATGTGTATGCTTCTTCGTGTGATTTTTGTCTCTATAGTTTTGCTTTTACCATTTGTCCTAGAGTTCTGTCCGTCCGTTTTTGTTTTTTATTTTTTAGTATAGTTTTTAGGACTTGTTAAAATTGGTGGATTTGTTTTCTGGTTTGGTTGCTCTCTTCTTTCTTTTTTTTATTACTTTTTAATTTTTTTCTTTTTAATAATATTTTTTATTTTAATAACTTTTATTTTATTTTATTTTATTTTACTTTATTTTATTTTATTTTATTCTTTCTTCTTTCTTTTTTTCTCCCTTTTCTTCTGAGCCGTATGGCTGAAAGGGTCTTGGTGCTCTGGACGGGTGTCAGGCCTGTGCCTCTGAGGTGGGAGAGCCAAGTTCAGGGCATTGGTCCATCAGAGACCTCCTGGCTCCACATAATATCAAATGGAGAAAGCTCTCTCAGAGATCACCATCTCAATGCTAAGACCCAGCTCCACTCAACGACCAGCAAACTACAGTGCTGGACACCCTAAGCCAAACAACTAGCAAGACAGAAACACAACCCCACCCATTAGCAGAGAGGCTGCCTAAAGTCATAATAAGGTCACAGACACCCGAAAACACACCACTGGACGTGGTCCTGCCCACCAGAAAGACAAGATCCAGCCTCATCCACCAGAACACAGGCACAAGTCCCCTCCACCAGGAAGCCTACACAAACCACTGAACCAACCTTAGCCACTGGGGGCAGACACCAAAAACAACAGGAACTATGAACCTGCAGCCTGTGAAAAGGAGACCCCAAACACAGTAACTTAAGCAAAATGAGAAGACAGAGAAACCCACAGCAGATGAAGGAGCAAGGTAAAAACCCAGCAGACCACAAAAATGAAGAGGAAATAGGCAGTCTACCTGAAAAAGAATTCAGAGTAACAATAGTAAAGATGATCAAAAATCTTGGAAATAGAATGGAGAAAATAAAAGAAACGTTTAACAAGGACCTAGAAGAACTAAAGAGCAAACAAACAATGATGAACAGCACAATAAATGAAATTAAAAATGCTCTAGAAGGAATCAATAGCAGAATAACTGAGGCAGAAGAATGGATACGTTACCTGGAAGATAAAATAGTGGAAATAACTACTGCAGAGCAGAATAAAGAAAAAAGAATGAAAAGAATTGAGGACAATCTCAGAGACCTCTGGGACAACATTAAATGCACCAACATTTGCATTATAGGGGTCCCAGAAGAAGAAGAGAAAAAGAAAGGGATTGAGAGAATACTTGAAGAGATTATAGTTGAAAAATTCCCTAATATGGGAAAGGAAATAGTCAATCAAGTCCAGGAAGCACAGGGAGTCCCATACAGGATAAATCCAAGGAGAAACAAGCCAAGACACATATTAATCAAACTATCAAATATTAACTACAAAGAAAAAATATTAAAAGCAGTAAGGAAAAAAACAACAAATAACATACAAGGGAATCCCCATATGGTTAACAGCTGATCTTTCAGCAGAAACTCTGCAAGCCAGAAGAGAGTGGCAGGACATATGTAAAGTGATGAAAGGGAAGAACCTACAACCAAGATTACTCTACCCAGCAAGGATCTCATTCAGATTCATGGAGAAATTAAAACCTTTACAGACAAGCAAAAGCTAAGAGAATTCAGCACTAGCAAACCAGCTTTACAACAAATGCTAAAGGAACTACTCCAGGCAGGAAACACAAGAGAAGGAAGAGACCTACAATAACAAACCCAAAACAATTAAGAAAATGGTAATAAGAACATACATTTCGATAATTACCTTACATGTAAATGGATTAAATGCTCCAACCAAAAGACATAGACTGGCTGAATGGAAACAAAACAAGATCCGTATATATGCTGTCTACAAGAGACCCACTTCAGACCTAGGGACGCATATAGACTGAAAGTGAGGGGATGAAAAAACATATTCCATGCAAATGGAAATCAAAAGAAACATGGAGTAGCAATTCTCATATCAGACAAAATAGACTAAAATAAAGACTATTACAAGAGACAAAGAAGGACACTACATAATGATCAAGGGATCAATCCAAGAAGAAGATATAACAATGGTAAATATTTATGCACCCAACATAGGAGCACCTCAATACATAAGGCAAATGCTAACTGCCAAAAAAGGGGAAATTGACAGTAACACAATCATAGTAGGGGACTTTAACATCCCACTTTCACCAATGCACAGATCATCCAAAATGAAAATAAATACGGAAACACAAGCTTTAAGTGATACTTTAAACAAGATGGACTCAATTGATATTTATAGGACATTCCACCCAAAAACAACAGAATACACTTTCTTCTCAAGTGCTCATGGAACATTCTCCAGGAAAGGTCATATCTTGGGTCACAAATCAAGCCTTGGTAAATTTAAGAAAATTGAAATCGTATCAAGTATCTTTTCCAACCAAAATGCTATGAGACTAGATATCAATTACAGGGAAAAAAATCAGTAAAAAATACAAACACATGGACGCTAAACAATATACTACTTAATAACCAAGAGATCACTGAAGAAATCAAAGAGGAAATCAGAAAATACCCAGAAACAAATGACAATGAAAACACGACAACCGGGCTTCCCTGGTGGTGCAGTGGTTGAGAATCCACCTGCCAATGCAGGGGACATGGGTTCGAGCCCTGGTCTGGGAAGATCCCACATGCCGCGGAGCAACTGGGCCCGTGAGCCACAACTACTGAGCCTGTGCGTCTGAAGCCCGTGCTCCGCAACAAGAGAGGTCGCAATAGTGAGAGGCCCGTGCACCGCGATGAAGAGTGGCCCCTGCTCGCCGCAACTAGAGAAAGCTCTCGCACAGAAACGAAGCCCCAACACAGCCAAAAATAAATAAATAAATAAATAAATTTATTTAAAAAAAACAACAACACGACAACCTAAACCTATGGGATGCAGCAAAAGCAGTTCTAAGAGGGAAGTTTATAGCAATACAATCTTACCTCAAGAAACAAGATACATCTCAAATAAACAACCTAACCTTACACCTAAAGCAATTAGAGAAAGAAGAACAAAAAAACCCCAAAGTTAGCAGAAGGAAAGAAATCATAAAGATCAGATCAGAAATAAATGAAAAAGAAATGAAGGAAACGATAGCAAAGATCAATAAAACTAAAACGTGGTTCTTTGAGAAGGTAAACAAAATTGATAAACCATTAGCCAGACTCATCAAGAAAAAAAGGGAGACTCAAGTCAACAGTATTAGAAATGAAAAAGGAGAAGTAACAACTGACACTGCAGAAATACAAAGGATCATGACAGATTACTACAAGCAACTATATGCCAATAAAATGGACAACTTGGAAGAAATGAACAAATTCTTAGAAAAGCACAACCTTCCAAGACTGAACCAGGAAGAAATAGAAAATATAAACAGACCAATCACAAGCACTGAAATTAAAACTGTGATTAAAAATCTTCCAACAAATAAAAACCCAGAACCAGATGGCTTCACAGGTGAATTCTATCAAACATTTAGAGAAGAGCTAACACCTATCCTCCTCAAACTCTTCCAGAATACAGCAGAGGGAGGAACACTCCCAAACTCATTCTACAAGGCCACCATCACCCAGGTACCAAAACCAGACAAAGATGTCACAAAGAAAGAAAACCAGAGGCCAATATCACTGATGAACATAGATGCAAAAATCCTCAACAAAATACTAGCAAACAGAATCCAACAGCACATTAAAAGGATCATACACCATGATAAAACGGGATTTATCCCAGGGATGCAAGGATTCCTCAGTATACGCACATCAATCAATGTGATACACCGTATTAACAAACTGGAGAATAAAAAACACATAATCATCTCAATAGATGCAGAAAAAGCTTTTGACAAAATTCAACACCCACTTATGATAAAAACCCGCCAGAAAAGTAGGCATAGAGGGAACTTACCTCAACATAATAAAGGCCATATATGACAAACCCACAACCAACATCGTTCTCAATGGTGAAAAACTGAAACCATTTCCTCTAAGATCAGGAACAAGACAAGGTTCTCCACTCTCACCACTATTATTCAACATAGTTTTGGAAGTGTTAGCCACAGCAATCAGAGAAGAAAAAGAAATAAAAGGAATCCAAATTGGAAAAGAAGTAAAGCTGTCACTGTTTGCAGATGACATGATACTATACATAGAGAATCATAAAGATGCTACCAGAAAACTACTAGAGCTAATCAATGAATTTGGTATAGTAGCAGATACAAAATTAATGCACAGAAATCTCTTGCATTCCTATACACTAATGATGAAAAATCTGAAAGAGAAATTAAGGAAACACTCTCATTTACCATTGCAACAAAAAGAATGAAATACCTAGGAATAAACCTACCTAAGTAGACAAAACACCTGTATGCAGAAAACTATAAGACACTGATGAAAGAAACTAAAGATGATTCAAACAGATGGAGAGATATACCATGTTCTTGGATTGGAAGAATCAACATTGTGAAAATGACTATACTACCCAAAGCAATGTACAGATTCAATGCAATCCCTATCAAACTACCAATGGCATTTTTCACAGAACTAGAACAAAAAACTTCACAATTTGTATGGAAACACAAAAGACCCCGAATGGCCAAAGCAATCTTGAGAAAGAAAAATGGAGTTGGACGAATCAGGCTCCCAGACTTCAGACTATACTACAAAGCTACAGTAATCAAGACAGTATGGTACTGGCACAAAAACAGAAATATAGATCAATGGAACAGGATAGAAAGCCCAGAGTTAAACCCATGCACATATGGTCACCTTATTTTTGATAAAGGAGGCAAGGATATACAATGGAGAAAAGACAGCCTCTTCAATAAGTGGTGCTGGGAAAACTGCACAGCTACATGTAAAAGGATGAAATTAGAACACTCGCTAACACCATACACAAAAATAAACTCAAAATGGATTAAATGTAAGGCCAGACACTATAAAAATCTTAGAGGAAAACATAGGCAGAACACTCTATGACATAAATCACAGCAAGATCCTTTTTGACCCACCTCCTAGAGAAATGGAAATAAAAACAAAATTAAACAAATGGGACCTAATGAAACTTAAAAGCTTTTGCACCTCAAAGGAAACCATAAACAAGACGAAAAGACAACCCTCAGAATGGGAGAAAATATTTGCAAATGAAGCAACTGACAAAGGATTAACCTCCAAAATTTACAAGCAGCTCATGTAGCTCAATATCAAAAAAAACAAACAACCCAATCCAAAAATGGGCAGAAGACCTAAATAGACATTTCTCCAAAGAAGACTACAGATAGCTAACAAACACATGAAAGGATGCTTAACATCACTAATCATTAGAGAAATGCAAATCAAAACTACAATGAGGTATCACCTCACACCAGTCACAATGGCCATCATCAAAAAATCTACAAACAATAAATGCTGGAGAGAGTGTGGAGAAACGGGAACCCTCTTGCACTGTTGGTGGGAATGTAAATTGATACAGCCATTCTGGAGAACAGTAGGGAGGGTCCTTAAAAAACTAAAAATAGAACTACCATATGACCCAACAATCCCACTACTGAGCATATACGCTGAGAAAACCATAATTCAAAAAGAGTCATGTACCAACCACAATGTTAACTGCAGCTCTATTTACAATAGCCAGGACATGGAAGCAACCTAAGTGTCCATCAACAGATGAATGGATAAAGAAGATGTAGCACATATATACAATGGAATATTACTCAGCCATAAAAAGAAACAAAATTGAGTTATTTGTAGTGAGGTGGATGGACCTAGAGTCTGTCATACAGAGTGAAGTAAGTCAGAAAGAGAAAAACAAATACTGTATGCTAACACATAGATATGGAATCTTAAAAAAAATAAAATGGTACTGAAGAACCTAGGGGCAGGACAGGAATGAAGACACAGACGTAGAGAATAGACTTGAGGACATGGCGGGGGGATGGGTAAACTGGGACGAAGTGAGAGAGTGGCATGGACTTATATATACTACCTAATGCAAAATAGATAGCTAGTTGGAAGCAGCCGCATAGCACAGGGAGATCAGCTTGGTGCTTTGTGACCCCCTAGAGGGGTGGGATAGGGAGGGTAGGAGGGAGATGCAAGAGGGAGGAGATATGGGGATATATGGATATGTATAGCTGATTCACTTTGTTATACAGCAGAAACTAACACACCATTGTAAAACAATTATACTCCAATAAAGATGTTAAAGTAAAAAAAAACTCTAAGGAAAATCCTTCTAATTGTTGATATTTAAACAGATGAGAGAACAAGAAAACATGGAACTTTGTTTCATAGTTAACATCAGGTAGATTTCAGGGGAAATCACTTGCTCTGAATAAATTATAATCTGTGTTATAACCTGGTTATAATCCAAGAGCAAAATTCCCAGTTTCTTTCAAAAAGGCTATGTGTCATTTTTTCACTTCAAATAGTCTGCTGATGATAGCTCGGGAGGTTCTAATCACATATAATTCCTTGGACTTCAAGTTATTTTTAGCCCATCATTTCAACTGTTCAACTCCAAAATTATACTATTATAAAACTATCTTTATATGGCTTGAAATAATTCCTAATCCTCTGGGCTATCACGATTGCTTACAAAACCAATAAAGTTCAGAACAAAGACTTCCAGTAATTGTGTTCAGGCAACAGAGTTTGGACTTCAGCAGTTGGCAAAAACAGTCCAAGTTTGTGAAACAGCGATCATAAATCCTCCTCTTAATCTCACACAAAGCCATACTTTAATGTAGGAAAAAAAAGGCTCTTTCCCCAAAAAAATGTTGGCCATGTTTTACAACATAACCCAGTAATGGATTTTACAATTAGAAATCCACATGCACAAGGGAAGGTTTGATCCATTTAGACTCTGCTGTTAAAAGGTCAGAGAAATCCGAAGTAAACTTTCGAAAGACCTCCAAAAGGAATATTTACTCTGATGGCCAAGAATGCTTCCACTAAATCAAGCTGACTCTTAAAATGGAAGCTTCATATTCTGGAAAATGCTTGTACATAGACAACCTCACTCCCTAATTATTTCAAATCAAGGAGTTAAGCATTTTCACGCAAATTCTTACAACACACCCAAAACAATTCTACCCACTTGAGCAAAGCAAGTCTCATGTGGCCAACCAATTTACCTTTCTAATAAGTGCTGCAGGACTTGGGGCCCAATTTAAGAAACTATTGTTAGAACAGTCATCAAACTGCAGGAAGAGTAAGGGGGAAAGAGAGCTTGTGCTGCGTAGGGAAAGGCAAATTAAGTTTTGGGCAGAATAGGGGAAAATAAAACTTTTTTTTTTTTAACAACATCTGCTTCCTAGCCCAAGGGGTATCCCCTGCAATCACTATTCCCAACACCATTGTTAGACAGTCCTCTGAGTGGCAGACATCGAGATCTGATTCAACACAGTCTCCCATACAACCTTGTTGTGTGTACCTCCAATGTCAACTGATAATAGAACAGCCTTTTCTGCTCTTGCTATGCATGCCAAGAAGAGTGCCAAGTAAACATTTTCAAAAACTTCCAAACATTAACCACAAAGAAGCAATGGAAATATTTGGGGGATAATGCCACATCTTCCCCTGTTTCAGGAGCAGAAAGGCTTCTTACCTTGCTCTCATCCCCTTCAAACACCGACTGGTGGACGTTGCATGCAAACAGTGAGTTCGGGAGGTCCGTGAAGTCTGTGATTGCTTGAAAGGCCTCCTCCGTGAAACACTGAGTCACAGCCCAGTCTCTGTCTATGCAGCAGAGCAGGAAGAGTCCTCCATCTTCCGGGATGTGCCCCTGCTGCCCCAGGCTCCTCATCCCAATGAAATAAGAGTCTCCCCTCATTCCTGAGGATACAGAGACGGATGCATGTTAGAGTAGGATTCGATTCCTTAAAGCTTGGTTTGAAGGTCGCAGTTCTGGAATGTCTGGGGCAGAGAGGGGAGGATGATTAGGAAGAGAAGCAGGGGCTATTAGAAGGGGGAAGACCCAGCAAGTTCACATTTTCCCCTTGATCTCTGAGTTACAACTTCCCACACAGTTCTGCTTCTGGGCAAGAATCCAGTCCCAGCTATGGGCAAAAAAAAAACCCCACTTGAGCAGGACTGGAGTTGGAGGCCAGGGGCTCCAGCCTAGCTGTTCAGTGTTTACTAGGCTGGGAACCTTGGAAAGTTACATAAGTTCTCTGAGCCTTGCTTCCTTAAGAGAATCAAATGGATTCAGACAAAAATGCAGATAGGAAAGTGCTTTGATAAGTTACATGATGAATTATATAATACCACGATCATTACTGCTAATGCTTATCACTTCTTGAGTTCCAGGAATGATTCTAAATGATTTGAGTGCCTTAACTGACCTATCGAATCTCCATCTATGTGGTTGGTACCAATATTATCCCCATTTTACAGAGGGGAAAAACTAAGGAACAAAGCAATTAAGTAACTTTGACAGGGTCCATGACAAAATGGCAGGACTAGGATTCAAACTCAGGGAGTTTGGCACGAAAGTCTGCTCTCCTATACCACGGAAATGAAGCAGATCAAAATTACTGCAAGTCTATATTTAAGGAAGTACAACCTATTTCATCATCACCACCTGAATCCTGATTAGGGTAACTCTAATAGTCATCTATCCAAATGAGGACACACAGACACACACAGACACACAGACACACAGACACACACACACACACACCCTCTTCTGCTTGGGGTAATTACTCTAATTTGTGAACTCTGGATCTTAAAAAATCAGTACTATCTTGGCTGATCCATGGTATACAGATGCCCCACCTTCAGAGTCCCCATTGTGAAGCTTTCCAGTATTAATCTCATCTACCTGTGTTCCATGATTCTATTATTTCATCACCCCTTACATTCAAAATTCTATCCAACTGCAGCCAGTTGGAGACTTTTTCCAATTTTTGATACTGGTACATAATTCAGTAGATTTCATCAGCCTTCCTGCATACTTCAACAACAGTCAATGTCTATATTTTTCCTTTGTATCTATTTTCATGTCTATCATACTATTCTGTTCAAAGATCAGTGATTAAAGTCCCAGAAGGTGAAATAACTTGCCCACGGGTACCCAGATAAGACTGCCTGGCAATTACCATGTGGCTGCTGGATCATCCTGTTTCCCCCAATCCCAGCAATGCAGAACCTCAGGGTAAAAGACAGAAAGGCAGTACTACAAAGTGTCACTCTGCCCTCATCAAGTTTAGGTAAGACATAAATTCTAGATCCCCAGACAAGTATGAGTTTCTACTTATATCTCTCTTGAACTCTGAATGTAGTACTGTGATGAGTTTGTTTTTTCATTTTTCCTAGAAACAAAGCCTAAATGGCATCCTGATAAACAGTATTTGATGGCAATATAAATGATGCATTACACATAAAATCTTAGGCCTGGTTGGGAACAGGAGCCAAAAATTAAAGAATGTGAAATAATAACTCAAAAATCAGATCACTACAATTGTGGAAAATAAAAATGTCATTCTATATAAAATATAATAGAACCATTCCTGTATTCTAAAGTTCTCAAAACTCCAATTAATGCAATATTTTCTGTATTTAAATCAAAAAAATACATATTTTAAATAAAAATATGGTACATGGTTTAAGCTTTATTTTTTTCCATAATGAATCCAAAATATATGAACATTTTTATTTTTTATTCTTTAAAAATTTTTTTATTATTATTTTTTGGCCACACTGTGCAGCTTGTGAGATCTTAGTTTCCTGACCAGGGACTGAACCCAGGCCCTTGGCAGTGAAAGTGCAGAGTCTTAACCACTGGAGGAATTCCCTATGAATATTTTTAATTAGAAGAAAAAACTTCAATGAAATACTTAAAAGTATTTATTTCCCTTCATATTCATTTACACTGTTGCTTCAGATATTTTAGCATAATATGCATAATGACTATCACATTATTATTAGAGTACTAATTATTTTAGTAGTAAAAATAATCACTAAGAACATTAAGACACTTTTACAGGTGACCCTTGAACAACGCAGGGGTCAGGGGCACCAAGAGACCACACAGTTGAAAATTCAAGTATTAACTTTAGCGTCAGCCCTCCTTATATAGGGTTCCACATCTGTGGATTCAACCAACCTCAGATCCTGTAGAACGTACTCAGTGAAAAAATTCTGTGTATAAGTGGACCTGCACAGCTCAAACCCATGTTGTTCAAGGGTCCACTGTATTTTCATCAATGGATTACAGGAAGACCTTTTGATAATAAAGTTACAATCATCCAGTATCATAAAATATAGATATTGTCAATTTTGATTTCATTTTTAATCCTGTCCTTCTTAGTTAACATTTTAAAAATTAATCAGAATGGATCCCATAATGTTCTTAAATGGGTCTGAGACTGTTTCAATTATTCTTTTTTTCAAAGAGAATTAAAATCCATTGCTGAACAAATTAATTAAATAGACCAAATATTAAGCCTCACTCAGGACTCATTTTAATCTACCCAAATAGCCTTAACTTCTGTTCTAAGCTGTAACAATACGATTACCTTTGTAAGACTTTATTTTAAGCTCATTACTTTCAGTCAAGATTTAAAAGGTGAATGCATTTTTGGCAAACAACTTATTCTACTTACATGGAGAAATACTTTAGAAGTCAGAGCGTTGAACAAAGAAACCCTGGTTTCTCTTCCCAGTTCCACTGCTGACTCACCTCATAATTTGGAGAAATCTATTGATCATTCTATGACTCCGTTTATGTTTGTAAAACAGGAACAAAAAACCCTATCTGCCTCCCTCAGCTAAGTAGGAAGAGGCAGAGGAATGAAGTAGGGATGAAAAAAAGTGATCAAAATCAGTGTTAATCACTCGTAAAAGGATATGTACTCGGAAACACTATAAAAGCACATCATTAGGATCATCTCAGAGCAAG
The DNA here is from genome assembly GCF_028564815.1 of Eubalaena glacialis. Taxonomy (NCBI): domain Eukaryota; kingdom Metazoa; phylum Chordata; class Mammalia; order Artiodactyla; family Balaenidae; genus Eubalaena; species Eubalaena glacialis. Next base: position 30,003,914 of record NC_083722.1, on the reverse strand, counting down.
ACTATTATGCTTTGGTATAACCACTAACCTTTAGTAAACCCAAATAAACAGACAGAAAGGAAATGCTGAAGATTAAAAGAATTCCAGCAACAACTGCCTACATAGCTTAAGAAGATTTACTTATGTTGTCATTATTTCTAAATCTGAGGTTGGTCATCCAAAAGAGAACAGCTGCTTTCAGCTCAAAAGGCAACTCTTCCAGGAGGGTTCCCCGACCTCCCCCAGGACCCATGAATTTAGCATCCTTTCTTTGCAGTCCCTGAGTACCAGCCTAGCCCTCGCACAGTGCATTCTACACTGCGACTACTGTTATCTCCAACCAGAATGGTATTTCTTGAGAGCAGAGACTGAGCTGCCTTTATCCAAGGTATCTTCAGCCTGGTACATCTAGAAAGCCCTCAAAATGTTTGACTGAGTTAATGAATTATGTAAAAAGGGGTCACTGTCAGGAAAAAACAGACCAGCAAATGAGTTACAATGATCGACTTAAAATATATACACTAAAAATATGTTATTTATTTCAAATGTATACACTAATAATAAAAATTAACCCACTCATTTCAGATGTAATTTTAAAAATGAAAGATAACAAGAACCATTCAAAGGATTACTTTAGCTAAAACTAAAAATTTGTGGAGTATAGCTAAGGTAACATGTATGTTTTTTTGATTATATGAGTTCACTGAAGAAAACACTGAAAAAATCAGAAAGGTATAAAAAAAGAAAAGAAAACCATAATCTTACTATCCAGAAAACTCCATTAAGATTTTGGTATATTTAGTTCCAGCGTTTTTTTTTCATGCATAATTCTGAAACAAAATTGGGAGCTTGCTGTTTAGTACCCCACACTGATACAGCCAAGAGCAGTTCCCTGTATCATTACATATTCTTTGAAACATTAATTTTAATAGCCACATAGAATCCCAGTGTATAGATCTGTCATAATTTATTTAACTATTCTTCTTTTGTTTGACATTTAGAAAGTATATATTTCCATCGTTACATTCATCTGGAAAAGAAAAACCACCATCCACTTTTAAAATATAAAGTCTCCCCTGGGAGAACCTCAAAATTTCTTGAGATGCAGAGAAGAGACATCTATGTGAAATATTGGAAAGAGCTCCAGGGGCCTACTTGGGCTCTGGTCCTTCTGTAAGTTGCATGTTTTCTGAGCTGTGGTTTCCATGTTAACAAAATGGAGAAAGACTGCAGCCTTGTCTACTGCGAATATCAAGCGAGAGGAAGCAAGTGAATGTCTTTTGAAGGCTCCAAAATAATACGTGAATTAAAGCCACTTATTACTATGTACAGGCTTGTCAAGATCAGAGGAACCTGGCACTACAGAGGTGGTTGCCATCCACCACTAATAAGGCTGTAAACAAGTTTCAGACTTCAGTGAATGTCCATGATGTAAGCCCATGTCACTAAAATGAGACACAAGTAGGGGATGCCCCTGAATATTTGGTATGGGTCTGGTTGGAGAGCCAATAGAAAGGAAAGTTATTTATAAGGCAAAAGCGAGTCATTAAAAATTAAAAAAACAAAAAAGTTGCCCCTCCCCCAACACCACCAAGAGCAAAAATAACTGTTTATTTAAATATTACAAAGTAGGTGGCAATGAGAATATAAATGATTGAATTGGACTCCTTTTAATGGAAGAGGAAGCCTGGAGAGAGGAAGCTTTTCAACTGTTTCATTACTTTGCTATAATGTGAAAATGATTTCATCCAAGATCCTCAGAAAACCCGACAAAACTTCTTAAATAAACATTAAAAGACCTAAAATGAAGACAGTATGGTTCCTACCATGAAGACTAGCCACTTGACACTTAAAGATGCCTGATCAGCATCAAAGAAGTAGCAACTGAATAAATATTTGTGGCGTAAGTGAATATATTCTCTCCCCCTCAATAAAATTAGATGATCTAGACATTACCGGGTTTCTACACAAGGAATTAATCTTTCCAAAACTCCCACTTTTCACTCCTGACAAACATTTTTTTTGATATGGTACAAATCCAGGGAAAGGGAACTCAAAGAGACATCTGATTCTGTTGGATACCATTACTGTCACCGTGTTAACAATATGCGTGAGATTTAGATTTCTGAATTGCAGAATCCTAAAAAATACGACCTTTCTAGGAATGGGGTGTAGCTCATGAGAATGGGGAGCCATGCATTTTGCCCATGGGAGTTCTGATCTAGAAAATCTTAAACTAGATATAGAAGGAGAGGGAAATCACAAATAAGCCCATGAGAGCAGCAGAGAGCCATGGCAGGAAAAATAAAATTGTAAGTATCCATGGAGATGTTCATACTAGTTTCACTGTCAAGTAAAATCACCCCATTAATAGTGTGATGTGTGATCTATGAAAAAGGCAAATGGCACCTTGGAAGGGGTGGTGTGATGATAATCTTGAGTCCCCTGAACGTGCAGAAACTAACACGGCTGATTCTGAGTACCACCTAGGACAGAAAAACTGGAATTCTTTCCTAAGGAAACTATCCCGTCTTAAGGAGGGGTCAAAAGTCATGTCATCTAAGAAACAGGGGCATGGGTAGACATAACATAGGGAAGCATAGGCAAGAATTCTTGAGTGAAATCCCAGTTGCCTTCAAACTCTGAAAGAGGAAATATTTTTCGTGTGTGGCACTAAGAAAGCAGAAGTCAACCAGGGAAAAAGAATTCAGTTTAATAAAAGGAGCCATGGACCTTTTAACAATTCGGGTTAAAACAGAAATGTCTTGCCTCGTGTCTAAGTGAGCAACTTGTCCCAGTGACAGCCAATGAATAAGCTCCACAGAGCAGGTGATATCGATCTTGTGGGATGTCACCGAGGGAATCCAAGGACCAGGGAGATGGCTGGCTGACATTTATTTTTAAGGTCCCTTCTCACCTTGATATTTTTATCTTTCCATGACTGGAAGAAAATACACAAGAAAAGAGACATCTATTTATCTCTGGGCTTAAAGGTACTCAAGAAAGGGGAACTTATATATAACCTTTAACAAAAGCTTTCTCCAGGGTTGAAACTTTTATCTGATGCTCATAACAAACCTGCCTATATTTTTTGTCTTCCAGGTTATTCAAACTAGAAAGCAAGAATTTTTAAACATAGGAAATAATGATCTACAAAGGAAGAAAACTGAGTAGGACATACTCCAAAAGCAACTTAAGTTTGAGTTTATTTTTCCTTAGACAAAAGAATATTTAAGATTCGACTCATTTGCTTTTTAAATTAAGAACAAGAATGTAAAACTTTTTGCAACAAGGGCAACAAATAGGAAAAAGTGTGCCTTGATTCCATGTTATAGCCAGCTGAGGAGGATAAATAAGGAAACAGGATAAATGGAAGTGATTAAGGAATAATTCCTTCTGACTTTAAATTCAGTTTTCATTGAAAAACAAGTAAATGGATTAGGGGAGATGTGTTAGTTTGGAAGAAGTTAAAGGTGACATGTCAGCTTGAATATTAACGATCAAAACTAAGAATGCAATGTTGCATTAATAAGTAGTAGAAAGAAATGCCTATAGCTATTTTTAAATAGAATATAAGGGTAAATAAATCCAATGCAATTTTTTTTAAAGAATAGAAACCTCAACTTATAAGTTTTACAGTGTTTAAAACCCCTTTAGCTCTAAAATTAAATGATTCTTCAACGATACCTGGGGCAAAATAAGCTGATTAGAAAAAAATTTATGTGAATAATGATAATCATTTTACAATTAAATCATATCAGCTTCCAGTTTTGGTCTGGCCTTATGGATGAGGTCCTTTTGTCGCCTAGCTAGACCCTCTTCGGGATAAGCCAGGCCTTTTCCTCATTTTGTCCAACTTATAGGGAGATTGAAGTATAATATTAGCAACATCAAACTATCCCAGCCATCCTGGGATACAAAGGAGAGACATGATATTCTTAGGCTGTGCTCCAGAGAAACCCATTAGAGCTCTTTTTGAAATATAATGGAGCCTATTTAATTCAGCCACAGAATTTTCACACCCGCCGAGCTGTGTGAACCTCCTGCTATTCTTGATACCATTTGGGATGAGTCTTGAAAGAACCAGGAGGACGCAGTGTTCAACTTGTGGTTTTTCAAAAGAAATTATCCACATTCCTTGCTCATAGCTCCCTTCAGGACATCTTCTGGGACCACTGTTCCATTGGAAGCTCCCACAGAACAATAATTCAATTAATTCAATTCCCCAAGGAAGCAGCTTCTTATACATTTTTATGAAGTTAAAAAAAAAAAAAAAGCATGCTGTTGCCACCATCTCCTTTTGTACTGGATTCTACAGCAGAATCCAGGACTATAAACTCACCCATCATAACATCTTTACACCTGTAGGGTTTTAATGCCCATGGTCTCCCTGGAAGATTTGCAAATCCTGTATATTCTTCCAACTGACAAAATAAAAAGGGAAGGAAGACCCTCACATCTACGCAGGGTCAGATGGGACAGGTAGGGCCTTTGTAGTCCATTTCCACAGCCCTAACTGACAACATCCAGAAAATGGGTTCCAAACAGGCTTCCTGCAAGGGTAGAGAGTCAGAGAGAGGAAACATCACCTTTTAGGAAGGGTATGAAGGTGAGAAGGTTGTTCTTAAAGATCGGAAAATCTGTTTCTACAAAGAATAACCTACAATAAACCAGAGCTTTATTCAACAAAACAAACAAGAACTATTGGAGCCCTCACCCAAAAGAGAAGAGCTTCATCATTGTATTAGTCAAGGTCCCAGCAGGAAACAGATGGCATGCTCAAGTCGGAGAATTTGAAGAGTTTAATAATGGAACTGTTGACAAAGGTGTGGGCAGGCTCTAGGGAAACCACAAAAGAGAATGCAAAAGCCTGGGCTAGCGCCATCCCTAGACCAGAAGAGGTGAGAAGAGGGGAGAGGTTTCCAGAACCGGGACACAGAGGGCTGAGTGGAAAAGGCCCCCACTCAGGTTGGGATACAGCCCATCCTCAGTGCCATCACAGAGAGGGTGCCAGGGGAGTTAATATCCCCACCTTGCTCTCTTTTTCTGATCTGCTGGCACCTTGCATTGGCCAAACCCAACTGGGAACCAGAGGGCAAGGGAGCTGGGATGCGGAATATATGGGTCAGGCCCTGGGGCACAGAATGGAGAGGGATGGACAGAGGTTCCCTGGGACCAAGTGAAGAAATCAAGCACGGTCTTCATAACTGGGTGGTAGTCTAGAAATGTGATAGGTTAATTTCAGTGGAACTCAATCTAAAAATGTATAATGTCACAGATTCACCATTTCTGACTGCCTTTTTCTTTTTCTTAAGAACAAAAAGACGGAAAGGGGAAGGAGCAACTGTGTTTCAGGACCAATGCCTGCACCACTGTGGAAGGGGTATTTCTGAGCCCAGGAAGTAGGCACAAGTCCACCCTCTCATCATGGCTGTAAGAAGAAGCTTAAAAGAAAGCCCCAAGTCTCCAGAGGAGCCAAGTAATTATATGCAAAATAACTTCACCGGAGGATGACACTTCTAAAGGGAGCAGCAAGGCAGGTGAGGGTTGCTATGGTAGCCAAAGTAAGATGTCATCTTTCCCCTTCTGCTGTCAGGGGGGACTTAGGGGGCTGGAGCGAAGGGGCAGAGAGTAAGAGAGGCTGCACCTTTGAGGGAAATCCAGCCAAGAAGCGTCTGGGTTATTCAGATATTCTATTAAGAAAGGAAAGCCAGACTGGAAAGCTGCCAGAGGACAGGTGGTTTGCGGAGAGCTGCTCAGAACTCATTAGGAGGCCAGGAAGGCTGGTGACACTCTCTCCAATAAGATTAGCAGATAATGATCAGCTCAACTGTAAGGTCTTTTTAATGCAAATATAAAGGAACCAGGAAGAGAAAGATAAATATCCCTATCTCAGTACCCAGCATAGCCTGTGCGACTTTTTTTCTCAAATACAGCTAAATGTTCAGGTTACTTCCACATTAAAAATCTTCCGTAACTCCCTAAGATCTAGTAAGTTCAACAAAAAGAGTTCTTCCACCCAGCAAACCTGGACACCCACAGGAAGATGACGGTCTTCCTGTCCAGATGTATCTCACTCTCTTGTCGGTGTGAGAAAAGAGTTCTAAGTCTCAGGATCAGCCTCCGCATCTGTCAATAAGGACAATAATAATAACAACAGCAGCAACAGCAATTATGAAGGGCTTCCTTTGTTCTGAGGGCTTTATCTATATCAAACGTATGGACAGCTGTGTGGTCCTGACCCACTGACTCAAGCTTTCCTCGCTTCTAAGCCTTTGTGTTGGTCCCCAGCCCCTCCTATCGACATCTTGCTCATCCTGAAAGCCACACCTGGGGCCACCACCTTCACACCCCACTCTGAGCCCCACCTGCACATGAAGACATCACCCCTCACTAACCCCAATCACCCTGTGTCTGACCTCTCACAACACTTACTTTGCTGTGCCTCTTGTGAAATAGAATTCGTATTTCATGGCAATACAAGAAACATTGAAACATAAAAAATTCTTCTCTGCCCTTTGGTCTCCCCTCTCCCCCTACTGTGCATTGTGTATGTGCACTTGGCATCGACCAAACCTCCCCATTGGCAGGAATACCTGCTCAGCCATAAAGAGCAACATTCTCCTAGCATCAGCAAGACAACTCCTTAAAAGATAACATTCCTTCTTGATCTTATAAGGGGTCACATGACCCACCACCATGACGCTTAGACCTGGATGATGTAAACGGTCAATAAAGCATCATTTGATGTACAGCCCTCTGTCTCAAAAACTTATAGAACTGTTCCTTGACTTCGAATGGGCGGAACGGTTCTCAGGGCTTTCTGCGATGCTCTTCCCGGGTTATAATCCTCAAATTCAGCTCGAATAAAATTTTCCACTTCTTTCTTAGAGCAACTGATTAATTTTTCATCAATACTCTCCTTGTACTTTTCTTATTCTTATCCTCCACTTCCTCTTGAGGGCAGGGGCCCTGTGTCCTCCACCTGGATAACCCCTGTCACTGCTAAATAAGATCTTACCCCTAGAAGGTAACCTCTGGCATTTCTTGAATTGAATGGATTTCAGGAGTCCTGCCTTCGACTCTCAGCTCCCCAGTATACTTGCTGTCTTTGGGCAAGTTACTGAATCTCTCTGTGTTCAGGGTCATCACCTCTGCAGTAGGGATAACAGGAGTGTTTACGCTTTAGAGTACTGTTTTGAGGATTTAACAGCTAACACAATAGGGCATTTAGGACAATGGGACACACAGGCAGTGCTCAATAGATGTAACTACTATTAGTATTGGCCATCTTAGTTCTTTCACGTGACATAGGATCTCGTTCCCTCTTTCCTAGGGTCATCAGTCTTTTCACACCTAGAGAGGCAGCGAGCAAAGTGCAGACTTTGGAGCTGGTCTGTTGGGTCTGGCACCAGCAATTCCTAGCTGTGTGACCTTGGACATGCTACTGAACATCTCTGGGCAGTGTATGCAACACGGGGGCCATCCTGGTACTGACTTCATAGGGTTGTTATATGGATTGAAGGAACTCTAAAGACAGACAAACCCAGATTCTAATGTCAGCAATCCAGTCCCAGTGCTGGGTGACCATGGCGGGAAGACTGGGCTGGCAGCGGAGGCCTGGAGCCTAGGTCTGAATCCTCCTTCCACCATCATTTTCCATTTTCCTTGGTGATTTTAGGCAAGTTAGTTTCACTCACAGAGCTTCAGTTTCCAAAGCTACAAATCAGGATGATGGAGAGGCTCAAATGAGATTATCATGGGCCCCGATTGGTCCAGAGTCCTGCAGCTCAGGAGATGTTAGCATTTGCTGACGCTGACGCTGACTGGCACTTGTTAATCTCACGGTCATCCCACCTTTATCTCTTCGTCTATTCTCAGATAACTGTTTACATTCCAAGAAAGGCATATTTTGGGGTAGGCGCGGGGTTTGACATAACTTCGGGACCAAGACTAAGAACCTTCCTTCAGTTTCTCGGCCCATGGACTTGGCTTCCTAACCCATGTTCCCTGCTTGAGACTTAAGTTTTACTTGCCATTCTCTTTCCTTTGAGTACCGTTTTCCAACTTGGATAAAAATGCCATCAAGTGCTTAATCAGAGGCTCCGGGGTCCTTCCCAGGAAGGCCCCTCCCCCCACTGACCCCCCACCACCGGTAAAGCACCCTCCACCCAGGGAGGGCCACTTAGCGTCTCCTTTCTGCTTCCGGTCTACACATGTGTTGTTATTGACAACATTTGGCAAAGCGAACCCATTTACTGATGTTTTTACATCTCCTCCCATATGGCGAGCATCCTTGCTTCCGCCTGTAATAGCCTGCACCCAGCACGGCTCCTGGTCCATGGCACTGGCAAGACGAAAGCAATGTAACATCACTACCTCTACCCAGAGCCACTGCTATTCTCTCGCATTCTCATTCTCATTCTCTCTCTCTCTCTGTCTCTCTCTCTCCCCATCTCTCTGTCCCTCTCTCTCTCTCTCCTAATAGATGTTGCAGAGCCCCGTTCATCCTTCATTACCACTTTCTCAACTGAGTAACTTCCTGAGTCCCAGACTTTCATTGGGTCTCACCCTCCCTTTTCATTGCTGGTGCAATTCACCAGTTCACTCTTGATCTGAAAGTAAGTCACTGCCCTGAGGGCTTCAAGTCACTTTTTAAATCCTTCCCTTCTTTTTATATGCTTTGGTTGAAGATGTTTTCTTTCTCTCCCTCCCTTCCTTCCTTTCTCGCTGCATCCCTCTCTCTCTTCCTCCCTCTCTCTCCGTCTCTCCCTCCTTCAAGCTTACAATCACAGTATCTGTTAGGTCCCTAAAGGAGCAAATGCGGATTGGACGTGTGCCTTGGAAACTAGAGCACACCTCTTTCTCTCTAGACGGAGCTGCCTGCCCGCAGCCTGCTCAACCAAGGCCCCTGACTGAGAAGCTGACCCAGGCGGAGCAGTTTTGCTCCACATTGTCAGAAAGTCACAATTCCGGATGATCCATAATTAGTTCCTCACTTCTGGTGCCATGTGTTGTTTACCAGAAAGAGCTGACCCAGATTCTAGCTTCAAAAAAAACAAGCTGAAACCTTTATTAAAGTCCTTCCTGGGGCTTCCCTGGTGGCGCAGTGGTTGAGAATCCGCCTGCCAATGCAGGGGACACGGGTTCGAGCCCTGGGCTGGGAAGATCCCACATGCCGCGGAGCAACTAGGCCCGTGAGCCACAACTACTGAGCCTGCGTGTCTGGAGCCTGTGCTCTGCAACGAGAGGCCGCGACAGTGAGAGGCCCGCGCACCGCGATGAAGAGTGGCCCCCGCTTGCCACAACTAGAGAAAGCCCTGGCACAGAAACGAAGACCCAACACAGCCAAAAATAAATAAATAAAATAAATTAAAAAAAAATTAAAAAAATAAAAAAAATAAAAAAAAAAAAAAGTCCTTCCTGGCTGGCTGCAATTGGGATCAGTTGCTTGGAAGGGCCAATTCACCTCATCTCTCCGTCTTCCAACAACTGATCAGGGGCCAGGCCCACGAGGATAGAACCTGGTTGGTAGGAAGATTTCTGGGGAAGACCTCCAGAGGGTTGAGGGAGAGAGACTTGGGGAACACCTCCAGAGGGCTGAGGGAGAGAGACTTGGGGAACACCTCCAGAGGGCTGAGGGAGAGAGACTTGGGGAACACCTCCAGAGGGCTGAGGGAGGGAAACCAAGCCAGTGGAGGAGTCAAGTAGTAGCAGCCAAGTGAGATTAATCACTAACTGACCTTTTAAGAACTGGTGACAACCTTTCCTGGTCTCGATACTGCCTTACTCCAAAGAGCGTGCTTGAAATGAAGTGGGAGGAAGATGTATGTATATCATTCCTCTACTTGACCAAAAGAGTAGATGGAAACACTTGTAACTTTAATGAACTGAACCATCATGGCGGACACCATGATAATCAAGATGGCAGCTTCACCACTGCAGGCGGCAGGCTCCTGACAAGCACAACGGGAACAGTGTGAGAGGCCTGCCCAATGTCCATCCAACGTGACACTGGAAGCTCTTTACGTCAGAGGAGAAAACTAGGGCCCCTTCCCCTTCCTGCTTGCCTAACCAATCCCAGCACCACTCCATATGTTTAACTGGAAAAAACAGCCAACGAAATAGAAGCTTCTTATTAAGATGTCAAAGACCAGTGTTTACGACTGGATTCCTAAAGCTTGATTCAGTACCAGGAATGCGGCAGTGTGAAAGATGAAAAACAGTATTTTAGGTTAGCTTGTCTTTTTGAGAGACTGTTGCTATTTGTCTCTTTATATAGCTACCTCGTTCTACCTTTCAGATGACAGTGTGTGTCACATAGCAGATGCTCAAAAATATTTGTTACATAAATCTTAGACAATTCTCTTTTTTCCTTCTCTCCACCAGTTCACTTCCTTTTTCATCTTCTCTATTTTCTACATTTCTTAAAATTTTTTTTTCCTTCTTCCGAACAGAATCTCAATAGCCTTTTCACTTAGAATGTAAAATGACTTCAAATCCCAAATATGAAACATTAAAAACTGTAATAGGTGTATGGATATGAAAAAAGGACCTGGGAAGTGCATAACAGGAGGGGAAAGGAAAGCAGGTGTAATTGACCACATCAGCATGGTCTGCCCTTGGCTTTGATGCGGGGAGGGTGAGGTCTGGTGCAGCACACACAGTTCAGTCTTTGTGCCCCGCCTGATGGAGCTGTCATCCCTGTGCACCAGCCGGCACAGCCATCCTGCAGAGTATCTGCCAGTCTATTAAAATCTGTGGGGCTTCCCTGGTGGCGCAGTGGTTGAGAGTCTGCCTGCCAATGCAGGGCACACGGGTTCGAGCCCTGGTCTGGGAAGATCCCACATGCCGCGGAGCAACTGGGCCCGTGAGCCACAACTGCTGAGCCTGCGCGTCTGGAGCCTGTGCTCCGCAGCAAGAGAGGCCGCGACAGAGAGAGGCCCGCGCACCGCGATGAAGAGTGGGCCCCGCTCGCCGCAACTAGAGAAAGCCCTCGCACAGAAACGAAGACCCAACACAGCCAAAAATAAATAAATAAATAAATAATAATTTTAAAAAAAATCTGTGTAGTGGGACTGCAGGACAGGGCATTTGTTATTCTGTATATTTCAGGTAGGAATGTCAGAAATATGTCTGTGATTAAAAAAAAAAAAAAAAGGAGGGGGTGAGTCACGTAGCTATCGGGGGAAGCACTTACCAGGTAAAGAGACTGGCAGGAAAAAAAGCCCGACAGCGGCTGAAGTATGATGGGAAGGGAGGGTGGGAAGAAATGAGCTCCGAGGGAAAGCAGGAGGCCAGGACGTAGAGCGCCTTACAGGCTACGGAGAAGACTCCGCTTTTTACTCTGAGATGGTAAGCCGCTGGAGGATTTTGAATAGAGTTTCATAAACTGACTTTTCCCTGGCTGCTATTTGGGGAATAGACCAAAAGTGCAAGGAGAGAAGGAGGGGACCAATTAGGAAACTACTGGCAGCAATTCAGGCAGGAGGTGATAGTGATGGAGACCAGAGAGGTGGCAGGTGGAATAGTGAAAAGCAATAGGATTCTGGATATTTTTAATGTACTAGCAGCATCTTGTTGAAGGACTGGATATGGAGTAGGGGAGGATTCAAGGATAATGCTGAGGTTTTGGTCTGAGCACCTAGAAGCGGGAAGTTGCCATTGACAAAGATGGAGAATGCTATGGGAAGGGCAGGTTTGAAGAGAGAAAATCAAAAGTGCAGTTTAGGACAGGTTAAGTTGAAGATTCCTACTATTTGTCTAAGCGATGAACAGTTGGTGCTGAGTCCACAGTTCAGGGAGGAGGGCGATATCATAAGTGATACTTGAAATCATGGGACTGGATGAGGGGGTTTAGTGAGAGAAGAGGTCCAAGGTCTGAGCCCTGGCCCACACCAGCATTTCAGAGCAAAGGTAGCATCTCATGGGTGTGTTGTAAGGATTCAATGAAACGATACACGTAAAGCACTTAAAATGTACTGTGAATCTTCATCAACCATCAACAACCTTGCACACACCCCTCTGACCCCCTGCTAGCCCCTACCTCCACTGGAGCCCCCATCCTACATCCCAGGGACCTGGACCTGGGGGAATTCTTCATTGTTCAGGAAGGAGGCAGATAGGGAAAAGAAAATCTTGTTCTCCCCATCAAGGCTACAGAGGGAAAGCTTCCTTGCTTATTTTCCAACTTGGAATACTGAACATTTTCCCACGGTAACATAAACAGTTTCTAAGATCTCTCAAAGCAGAAACCCAGTACTTTATCTCAAGTACATCATGCATATAATAACCTTTTGGGTTAGCCTAGGGACCTGGTCATAATTTATGAGGTTTCTCTGAGAAAATACCTTCCAAATTCCAAACGACTCAACAGAAACCTAGATTTAAAAGGTGGCAGATTGCCCCCTTACATAAAAGCACACATATAAATGCTAAAGATGGACATATCAGGACTTCCTTTAAAAGCAGGGTTCTGTAACATATAGCTAGCTATATTTTAGGTGCCCAACCAAGACCAAGCAAGTCCAGCGATAGTCCCTTTGTAGCTCCTGTGTCAGTTTAATCCTTGTCATATCTCTCTGCGACCCTTCCCCACATCACTTTCTAGTGCTCAGCCAGGCAACAAATAGGTTATTGAAAAATTTTAACTCTAAGATAAATTCCCCATCAAGCTGTATTTCTCCATCATAGTCCTTATCTTGCTATACTGTAGTTGTTTAATTGCCTCTTCCCAATTAACTCTGTAAATGCTGGGGGGGATCTATCTTGTTCACACTGTATCTCTAGAGCCCAGCATAGTACCTGATACCTAGCAGAGACTCACTAGAACTTCCTGAAGGAAAGAGGAAATCAAAAATCTGCCTTGGTCCTAGCCTACTCCATGACACATAAGTCTCCTTGAAATAAGAAGGAATACAGAGTGTTGTTCCAAATGAGGTAAACCAATCAATCTGAGAAGAGAGTTCAGGAGCGCTGGGCTTCTTCTGAAGTAATAAGATAGGAGGATTTACCCCCCAGAATAGAGCTACTCAGCGCGGAGTGGAAACCCATAGAGAGGGAAAGCCTCCATAGGACTAGCCTTAGGGCTGCCTAAGAGAGCTGAGCTGAACCTTCAAGTCTCCCATTTTCTGAATGGTCATGCTCTTTTGCTTAAATGATAATGTTGTTTCCCAGGCTCCACAGCCCTGAATTCTTAGGAGTCATGTTTGAGGACAGTTGGATTAGTTATTTGCATGAACACTTATCTGTTTCTATAAATCATCTTTAGAATGTACATATATATTTGTGTTCTGTTAATCTGTAAACTCTTAAAGCATACTCATGCTTTCCTCTCTTTTCTTTTGCTCTATACAATGTCTTATGGTACACTGTTTGATTGTCCATGATGATCGATTATGACCCTCCTCTATAGCTTCTCAATAGCAAGGATTTTTTTAAGATTTTTTTTAATTGAAGCATAGTTGATTTACAATATTGTGTTAGTTTCAGGTGTAGAGCAACAAGATTCAGTTATATACACATATTCTTTTTCAGATTCTTTTCTATTATAGGTTATTATAAGATACTGAATATAGTTCCTTGTGTTATACAGTAGGTCCTTGTTGTTTATCTATTTTATATAAAGTAGTGTGTATCTGTTAATCCCAAACTCCTAATTTATCTCCCCTCCTTTCCCCTTTGGTAACCATAAGTTTGGTTTTTATGTCTGTGAGAGTAACAAAGATTATATTATGCATACCCCCCCCCAACACACACACACCTCTATCTCAATACCCAGCATACAACAGGCACTCAATAAATGTCTAGGGAACTGAATTGTTTGGCTGCCTGGGCTATTTTCTTCCTTTTCTTTATTCTTTTTAATAATAAACGGTAATTTATAAATCATCAATCAAACCTCAGGATTCTAATGGGCTGAACTCTGCCACATCACCACCAGGAGCCAAACGTTAATAACAACAGAACATAAAGCCCGGCGATGGCAGTGGGGCACAGTGGAAGCCCAGCCAATCTATGGCCTCAGAAGTACCTTTACAGAGGAAACCACATGCTGTTATCCAAAACTAACTTGGAAATTTTTTTTAACCTGAGCATTGTCAGATCAATCACTGAAATATTTTTATAGTGGATAATGAAAGACTGCTGGTTACCATTTCAGGTGTGAATTATTTATTTAAAAGATCTATGAGGATTAAACCATTTCCTTCTGTAATTTCATCCTTTAAGGGCACTCTTGACCTAACTCACCATGAAAAGATTGGGGATGAATTTACAAGACAGAGATAATATTTTAATTTTTGAGCATTACATAGAAGTTTGTAGATTTCTCCTTTAAAGTTATGTATTGAGAATCTGCTCTGTGCAAACTACCGTGATGCCGCTTAGATGACTGATTCTGAGTTGGACAGAAAGACCCGCTTCTGAGCAGGTGGCAGAGGAGGGGCACCAGGATTATGATGACACAGGGACACACAGGTCCCGTATGGAGGGAGAGGGAAGTGGGTGGCAGAAAAGGTGAGCAGGCAGTGTTGGGGACTCAGAGGAGACAGGGCTCCAGCTGGAGTGAGGAGTCAGGCAGGGATTCCGGAGCAGGCAGTACTGGAGAATAGATGGTGAGGAAGCAGCCTGCGTTTAGAGGAGGGGCAGGGGGGGGCAGGGGGGGTGCATTCCAGGCTGAGGGAAAATCCTGAGCAAAGGCATGGAGGAACGACAGCTGGGGGAACAGTGTTTAGAAAACTACAGGAGCCGAGAGTGACACATGGGGTGGGGGAGAGGCCATATTGTCATGCACCTTTCCAAGATGTCAATCTGCTGCCAGTGAGGAGGAAAAGCCAGGGGTGAGGTATGCTGTTGAAGCAGCAGAGTGTGATCAACAGATATGCACTTTAACAAAATTTCCAAGCAGCTCAGCTAAGAGTGAGAGGGTTATACAGCTGGAACACCACCTAAGTAGCCACCAACAGGGTTCTGCAAGAAGTGAGTGCTATGGACTGAATTGTGTCTCTCCCCCACACCACCAATTCATATATTGAAGCCTCAAGCCCTACTTTGTACTTGGACATGGAGCCTTTAGGGCACGGGTCCCCAACCTCTGGGCCGCAGACCGGTACCGGTCCGTGGCCTGTTAGGAACCGGGCCTCACAGCAGGAGGTGAGCGGCAGGCGAGCCAATGAAGATTCATCTGCCGCTCCCCATCGCTCCCATTACCGCCTGAACCATCCTCCCCAACCCCATCCGTGGAAAATCTGTCTTCCGCAAAACCGGTCCCTGGTACCAAAAAGGTTGGGGACCACTGCTTTAGGGAGTAATTAAGGGAAACTGAGGTTATAAGGGTGAGCCCTAGTCCTATAGGATTGTTGGTCTCAGGAGAAAAGGAAAAGATCTCAGTATCTCTGTCTGTCTCCCTCCCTCTCTCTCCCCACACAGGTACAAAGAGGTCATGCAACAACACAGCAAGAAGACAGTTGTCTACAGGCAGGAGGAGAGTCCTCACCAGGAAATGAATCAACTGGCACCTTGACCTTGGACTTCTCAGCCTCTAGCACTTTGAGAAATAAACTTTTGTTGTTTAAGCCACTGGCTCTGGTACTTGGTTACCTGAGCTGACTGAGTTGACTCATACAGTAAGTGATGGCAGGCTTGAAAAGTGAGAAAGGGGTGGGGATAGATAAGGAGAAGAATCAGGAGAAAAACCTCCCACAGAGGCAAGGGGAGGGGGTTTCAGGCAAGGAAGAGTGGTCGCTGGCATCCATGCCATGTAAAAGTTTGGGGAAGCTGAAGACGAAGCAATCACTTTGGTTTCCAGATTGCAGGTTCCATGACCTTCAAAAGAGCAGTTACAAAAAGGAGGAGCAAAGAGAAGTTGAACAGGATTAAGAAGTGAGTCGCTGGGAAAGAACACATACAGCAGAAGGTGTAGATCTTCTTTTAAGAAGGGATATGCAAAGCCTAGCCTCATCCTTAGGAGAAAGGCAAAGCTTATATTTCTCTAGGTGACCATATCTGTCTTATCGTTTTAATACATTTCTTTGTAAATCAGGAAATCCTTTTAGGCACTGTTAGGGACTTCCAAGGTTGTGTTGAGGTGTTTTGCGACATTGTTCCATTTCTGACAAATACTAGATTAAAATGACATTACGGGTTTTCCACCTGAGAATCTCCCAGAAGCTTTGAAAATGTTTCCCCTTAGTCCAGGTAAATATCTGAAAACCTTTTACTTTATTGAGGTTGATGTTACAGCAATTTTCAGAAAATCCTCAGAAAGCCCTGCGAAGTATCCATCTCATTCGGAGATGAGTAACCTCAAAAGCTGCCTGGGGACACAGTGCTGCTCTGACCTTAGCCCCTGGCCCCTCACACTGAGCATCATTAACTTCCAAGCAGGTTCCAAGCAGGTTCATTCTAAATATTTCTTTTACCTCTGCTTCAGTCCATCTTCCAACAGCGAGTGGCCCCATCTGACCACAGAGGGAACGCGGTTCGGGTCCACATTTCATCTCTAGCGCCTGGCACACATCTTAGAGGGGACTCAGGAACCACCTGTTCATACCTGGTCACCCAGAAACCAGGCCAGAGGAGAGGGCATTCTGCACGTGACAGAGGATGCTTTCTCAGGACTCTATTCGTTAAGTAAGGGAGAAACCCTGTAACCACTGCGTGTTACCTCCCACAGCTTGTATGGCAGAAGTCAAGGGTAAGCATGGACAGAACACCATAGATGTGTCTCTGTGCCCGTTTCCAAAAATACTCATTTGAGCATGCTTCTGTCCTTGAAAAGCCATGTTCTGCCCAGGCTGATTAATTTCTTAACAATAAAGATGAGTGGCTTATTTTTAACTTGAGGCAGGCAGTGAATGGTTGAGTCCACTGGGGTGGGGTCAGGTGGGGTGTGAGTGCTTTTTTTTGAAAGGAGATGAGAGCAGGTCGCTGATTAGCTGGTCCTCCCCTCACTTCCCTGGTGTCATCCACCAGATGACATTTCTTCAAACAGGCAGAACAGCTGTAATTCAGACATGCTTTAGCTATTGCAACTTCAAATTTATTTTGCCTTAATCACTTCCCTGCCTCCACTCTGGCTTCTGTAATGACATGAAAAGAGAGTAGTTGAAATGCTAGACCCTCCGGCATCTGACTGTTGCCTCTGCTCCTGCGCACAGCAGAAT
This sequence comes from Eubalaena glacialis, assembly GCF_028564815.1. Taxonomy (NCBI): domain Eukaryota; kingdom Metazoa; phylum Chordata; class Mammalia; order Artiodactyla; family Balaenidae; genus Eubalaena; species Eubalaena glacialis. Next base: position 29,986,770 of record NC_083722.1, on the reverse strand, counting down.
AGCTCCTTGATTCCATGAGCTAATACTGGACATCAGGAGTTGTGCTTATTCATTCAGCAAAGAAATATAGAGGGTCTACCATGTGCTGAACAAAACAAAGCAAAATGAACAACCACAGTGTCTGCTGTCATGGCTTTCAGAGTCAAACGGGGATGTCATGAGTCACCAAAAAGAGTCTTCTTTCTCTTTGCAGTGTTTGTCTAACAGATGTTCTCATGAGCTCCTTTTCAAAGTTTGAAAAAGAAGCAACATGAAGATGGGCTAAGTGAACAGAGAGTATATAATGGGAAAGCGCTGGTGGGTGAAGCTGAGAAGAATAATGCTTTTCATCTATTGTCACCAAAGCTATTATGCCGTTTGACCCTCCACACAACCTTATGAGATCACAGGGCAGTTATTCTAATTCCCATTTTGCAGAGTAGAAAACTGAGGCTCAGAGAGGTTCAATAACTTGCCCAAGGTCTCATAGTTAGAATAGCATAATCAGGACCAAAATGAAGATCTCCTGAAACTTGATCTATTATTCCCTCTATCTCACCAGGGCAAAATAATGAGAAGAAAACCAACCAAACAATATTTTTTTGTACATTGGCATCCATAAAGTAAAACAAATGATCCATAAAGCTAATGAAACACTGTTTTGATAAGTAGAAAACAACCCAGTGAATATTAGTAATAACGTAATCAGAATGCTATCAACAGTCACCTAATCAACCCCCAAATTCCAATAATACTTCTTGAGGGCTTGTCACACGCGAGGTACTCAGGCATGGTGGACACAATGGGTGGATCACAAAGCATGGTGCCAGCCCCCACAGACTGTAAGACTCCTGAGGGTAGAAGGTTCTCTGGCTCATGCTCCTTGCCGGGCCCAAATTACGCACTCAGTAATTATTTACTGATTAAGTGGTCACTGCCGGCCTTTGTGTGCCACCGAAGGCAAGAAAGCAAGAAGGCAAAAGAAGGCGGTGGCTGCAGGAAGTGCTCAGAAGCATCCCCATGCTCGTAGAATCCTCTCCTTCCCCTCCCCAACCCTGGAACTTAATGATACGAGGCCTCTATGGGCTCTTAATAGTCTATTTACCAGACATAAAAAGTCAAAAATGGGAAAGCAGGGGCAAAAAGTCTGAGCATTAGTTGATCCTCTTTAGGATAAAATTATTGGTGAGCGCTTTAAGGCTCAACTCATAAAAATGATACGATTGAGTCCATAACATTTGTGTGTAATACATACAAAAGCTAGTATCAAATAGTGTTAAAACCACTAGAGCATTACTGCCTGGCTTCAAATCCCAGCCGTGCCATTTATCAGTTGTGTGACCTTGGCAAAGTCATCTAACCACTTTGTGCCTCAGTTTTCCCATCTGTCAACTGTGAATGAAGGTACTGTGACCATCAAATGGTATGCTACGGGTAAAAGTCTTAAAAGGACACCTTGCAAATAATAAGAGCTTATGAATACAATATTATCTATTGAAAAGAGATTTGCCAGATAACACACCCAGAGCCATGACAAAATATAAAAATAAGGTAAAGTTAATGATTCCTACAAAACCAATGCTCTCCTTTTCTCCCCACAGTCAGTTGAAGACTTGGCTGGGATTCAGGATCCATCTGTCTCGCCATCCTGAAGATGGAAGGACCCTTGCAGAAAGTAGTACAGTTAAAAATAACCTTGGAGAAAGGAATGGCCACAGCTCCTACCATAAAACCCTAGTCATATGGAAATGTTTGATGAGCTTTTGGTTCAAGCTCTTCCTAATGATGTCCCAAAGCTACTGAATACCTCTATCATTAGAGATGCCAAAAGAAAGAATTACCATAGACCCTGCCTAAGAATAGCCCTGCATTTAAAGATGAACATTAAAAAATAATAATAATAATCAGTGGTCATTCTCATTAATGAAACACATTAATGAGGCTCTAAGGATGCTATGGATGCTATGATGGATGCTATCATGATCTGTAGCAAAGACTAGAATAGACAAAGGATGAAAGAGCTGGCAGGAACCTTGGGGACCATTCTGTCCAACCCCTTAATGATTTAAACTAGGAAGCTGAGGTCAAAGGGACTCAGGAAAAGTCTTGTCTCTCATGGGGAAATGACAGCCAACCCAGGACGCAAGCTCAGCTCCTCTGATTCCAATCTGCACACAGCAGTGTTCTCTCTGCACCATTAGGGATGTCAGAGAACGCCAATAATGATAGTGTTAGATTGGGATTGACATATATACACTAATATGTATAAAATAGATAACTAATAAGAACCTGCTGTATAAAAAGTAAATAAAATAAAATTCAAAAAAAAAAACAAACACTAATTGGGCACTTTGATGTGTTACACACTTTTCTACACATTTTATTAAAATAGGGAAACTTTATTAAAATTTTAAATAAGAGGAAGATGGTGACTTGTACACAGAAAAAACATTCCCTCTTTTAGAGGCTACCCAAGGCTACTCAAAGTTGGCACTGCTCATATGCAGCCTTGATCTCCAGGCTTCCTAGACATTAGTCCATAAGCTGCACTGCATGCCCACATGCTATAAATTTATCCTCTCCTCTCTTTGCATCAAAACTCACTGTCCTCTGTTCCAGTGCTCCAAAATTTTACTAGGAATTCATCAGAAACAATACTAAAGCACTAAGGATAAATATACTGTCATATATTACCTTCTCTCTGAGTGTCTGCATTTAACAGGGCTTTCCTTTTCTTCACCCAAAACAGTAACTGATGTAGTCATTTTAGACAGACTCAGAGATCTTTCAAACCAGAAGCCTTTTAAATCCCATTACACTGTCATTATCTTCTCTACCTATGTGGGGCTGGTATCACTCCCTAGCCCGATTCACAAATCTTTAAGGTGGTGATGAGAAAATGCTTACAAACCATGGGTGATGTGCATACACAACTGTCAGTCATCAGAGTCAGGACCAAGAATGACAAAGAGTCCAAAGGCACCTTGATTGACAGGGCCAGTCCCAGGAGAACCACAGCAATGGAGAGTTTCTCCCAAGGTCAGACCTTAACCTTCCCAGACACTATTTTCAGGTTGAAAGGAAATGTCAATGCCTTATCCCAAAAGAAAGACTCGGGCAGGCTAGATCCCCAGTGAGTGGAGGAGCATATTTTTGCGGGGCAAGTTTTCATCATGCAGTGCAGAGGCATTTAGTTTGCTCAGATTTGAAAAATGTACAACCACTTTTTTTAGGAAAAAAAAATCACCCTGCCTTCCCTCCCAATTTTGACTTAAATGGTTTTCTCTATAATGATACTTAAATATGTACAGACATAAAGCTGAGTCTTACAGTTTCAACTCCTCTAAAACCATCAAACTGCAACTAAATGCTCTAACAAAATACAAATGAAATTTTAAAACCAATCCAATTCAAACTAACAACACTGACTTACTATTCAGAGGATGATGATTTGCTAAATGTAATCCTCCATCCTCATTATGATTTGGTATCAAAAACTGTAAGGCAGGTGTTCAGAGTTCAGAATGCTCCCACCACCCACTTTGCAGTAGGACCCTCCTCCCCCATTTCTTCATTCACAGCAAAATTAAACATTACTGGACTACCACATGGCCTTCGCTGAAGGCAAGTTACATCGTAAGTCCACCAGTTCATTTCCATAAGCCCACAGCAACTGAAGTAGTATTGGCACCAACTGGATTGTAAATAAAAAGCACAAATTCAGGCACCAAAATCACGTGGCAGTATTATTCATTATAAGCTGGTCATCTGGATGATCCAGAATGTGCTAATATTATTTCAGATTACCACTGGAGAAATCCCACAAAATTTAAATGTTATCATTCAGAAGTCCTATGCCCCTCCCCCATGAATGCCCCTACGAATCCCACTCTGACGAGCAGTGGTGGGCAAGAGAAGCAAAGAGACCATTGGTGAGTCCTGGCTCCGTCACTTCTTGCCTGTAAGACCTTAGACAAGTTACTCAACTTCCCTGAGCCTCAGTCTCCTTGCCTAGATAAACCGGGATAAAAATGGAACCTACCTCACTGGGATGTTGAGAAGACTGTGTGATAACATGTGGAAGGTGCTTGGCCCAATGCCTGGTGCTTCATAGGTGCTCAATCAACAGCCAAGTCATTCCTGCTCAGTTACTTGACATCCAAGCTCCACAAAAAGAGGGAAGGATGCACTAGCATACCAAAACAGAAGCATTTCAAAAGAATTTGAGTCGGAGGTGGAAGCCTTTCCTATGACTGCCCGGGGAGGTGGGGGGGGGGGCCCGTTCAGACAAGGCTACCAATCACACTTGTGAACAAGGGGCCCTTGGACAAAGTGAAAGGCGTCAAACTTACTGGGTTGGCCAAAAAGTTCATTCGGGTTTCTCACCTCTTACGAAAAACCCGAACAAACTTTTTGGCCAACCCCGATTCTTGTGGAATTACTTATTTTTACAGTTAAACAATTGGGGGAGGAGAAGAAAGGCTTTAAAAACATTTGAAAGTGTTCAACCGTCAATCTTGTGCTTCCGAATTCTTTAGCATGGATCCAGTGATCAGTTCATCTTACCACTGACTGGGTGCCCACCATATGCAAGCCCTTGTGATGAGTACAGGGGGGCTCACAAGATGGTCTTCACCCTCAGGGCACTTACCATCCAGAGGAGAGGTAGGTAAACAAGAGGAAAGCTGAAAGCTTAGACTCCAAGCTTCACTAAAGACAGGGACTATGTTCTACTGGTTTCTATACCCCAGAGGCTAGCACCACACCTGGTACATAGTAGGGGTGAACAAATGAACGAATGAATGAATGAGTACATGAGTGAATGAGCTATACAGGTTAGACTATGTTTGTCTACAGATACAAAAAAAAGACTAAAAAAAAAAAAAAAGACTGATGGCTCTGCTGAGGGTTCAGGGATTGAGGAAACCTGGAAAAGATAGAACCTGAAGTGCAGGGCAACAAAACTTGCCACTCCATGACTCTTTGGCATGGAGATTATTTCCAGCTAGAAACAATCAAGGCCCAAAAGACTCAGGAAGAAACTTTGACCTTCTCCCTAACTGCCTGAAGAATTTAGACAGAGGGCCTCTTACAGGAATAGACTGTCACCAGAAATATCTGCAAAGAATACGGACTAAGTGTAGGGGCGGAGACCCTTAAAGATCAGAGTCCATTCTGTGTCCCAGTGAGTCCGCATGACCCAGCAAACGTTTGCTTTTCCATCTTCATGTGAATTGCCATCCTCCCTTTTGAGGTCCCAAACCATCACCCCCAACATCCTCTTTTGTCTTTAGCTGAAGGTGAGGGTTTAGGCCATTTTGGCGAGTTATTCAGTTTTCCTGGGTCTCTCACAGTTGCACATGTTATTAAACTTTTGTTTCATTTTCTCCTGTTAGTCTGTGTCATGTCCATCTAATTCTTAGACCTGCCAGAAGAAACTAGAAAGGCAGAGGAAAATGTCTTCCTCCCTGGCAGGAAAAAGACTAGAACTTCAAGAAGCAAAGATAGGAGATGGTCCAATTATAATTTTATACAGTTGCCATGTGCTGTAAATTAGTTCTCATAAGTAAAAATGTCCTCATTCTGATGATTATTATGTCTAGAATTTCTACAGCATCCTATATCTGTAAATTGTATGCAACTGCTTTTTAGTTTGGTATTTATTACAGGGATGTTTGATTTATTTATAAACAACCCGACGGTTCATTATTTATTTGAAAAGGAAGCTGAAGAAATAATATCTGGGGTCTAGCAGTCATGGCTTAATTATTACTATTGGTCTCCTGGGGTTCTCTAATAAGTAGCCATAAAAAAGTCAATTTGCAATTAGGAAAAGAAATGTGTATATTTGGCAGCCTTTACATTGACATGATTGACAACAGGACTGACAGAAACTCTACAATGTAAGAAGAATAAATTCTTCATGCTATTAGCATATTGTCTTAAAAATAAACCATTGTCAATCCTAGGATGAGAAAAGAGTATAAGAATGGTTTGTTTCAGCAATGACTAGGATACCATAAAGGCTGCGTACAAATATCTCAAGAGTAGAAGCCCAAAAGCAACAAGAGACATCATTTCACTGATAGTTTGGAAAATCACTAAAAGGGCTGGCCTGATCAAAGAAGGAATAATTAAAACTGAATAAAAATCATCTGGCAAAGAAAACCATTATCTCAGAGATGATCTCTCACCAAACCAGATAATGAACCATTTCTACTAGATGTTCTTGCGTCTATCTGGATGACCTCAAATAACTACTAGGTTCTTTTTTTTTCATATTAAAAATATTATCCTTTAGCTAAGTGTTTATGTTCTCCTGTCTGAACATCACTCCTCTTCTTTTGCAGGAGGAAGAATATCTCTATCTTTGTCTGTTTTTCCATTCTTTTGGAAGGAAGAAGTATTATTTTAGTTTTTCAAAGCCTTCGGGTCAATGAAATGAGGGTGTCTGAGAAGAACTTAGGGACAGATTCTAAAGGGAAAGTTCCCAAACTGAGTCAGAGCGAGGATTCTGCCACGATCTGGAGTCACTCCTCTGGAAATGGAGTAATTCAAAGAGAGCTCCTGGTGGATGGGGGGCAAAGCAGGAAGGCTGCTGTCATGATCTTTTGGGAAATCCACCACGTCAGGCCTCCAGATACACTGAAAACAGCCCCAAACACCAGTTAGGTAAACATCTCTAACCTTTGTCATTCTTGGATTTTCTTTCCTGTAAAGACATGCCCTCGAAATTTATACTGCCACAAAAAGCCCTAGGACTGGATATCCACTAAGGTACTTCTGATTTCGTTCAGATAAAATAACCTTCACAGAGTATCACACATTGGCTTGAATTGTAAGACAATAGCCAGGTATGGTCGTGAGGACCTCGTCATGGTTGATCTGGGAGGAAGAGGTTAAATTAAAGGTGAGAAGAAGTACTGAAAACATGGTATATGTTTGGTCTTTCTCACTCCAGACAAAGCCCTTGTGATAAGTATCGTTAAATATGAGATTTTAAAAGCAATTTTTAAAGAATAAAACTAGAAGACTCACGAGGAACCACTCCACGTGGAGATTCCCACAGGTGGAGAGCGTGAAGGCCATGTCATGAATAATACAGGGTCATTTCCTCCAGGGCTTGTCCCTGAGGCCTCCAGGGAGCTGCTTAGGTTAATAAAAATGAGCTTGACGGAGCAGAGCCTCACAGGCAAAACCATGCAGCTGGGTCCTCCCACAGGGCCGCTGTGGCCTGTCCCCCTTGTAAGCTGTTAATGACTTTGCTAGCACGTAACTGAGCCCACCTAGAGCCATCCTAAATGTCTTAATGTCCTAAGTTTCCAGCTTCATGGCAAGCCTCAAAAAGTGGTTGTGGGCTGGAGTCAAAGTAATTTGGATCTAGGGGCTGTTTGGGTTTAACATTTATCTCACCTCCACCCGGCACAACCTTTCCAAATCAGTCTGCACATCTTTGGGGGTTGCAAAAACCTTCTGGACCTTGCAGAATGATACCGGACCTCTCAGTGTGATTGTGAACCAGAACGAGAAGGAGATCCCCTCTCCCCATCCGTGATATCTCAAGAGGCAGAACCAAACCAAGGTCCAGCTTGTAAGCCAAGAATCTCCACAGATATACACTATTATAGATAAAATAGATAAACAACAAGGACCTACTGCATAGCACAGGGAACTATATTCAATATCTTGTAATAACCTATAATGAAAAAGAATCTGAAAAAGAATACATATACATATATATGTGTACGTATAACTGAATCACTTTGCTGTACACCTGAAACTAACACAGCATTGTAAATCAACTATACTTCAATTAAAAAAAAAGAATCCCCACGTGAGCTGTGGCACTTGGACACAAGGTCAGAAGGTATGCCTTGAAAATCTGACCAAGCAAATATTTCAATTCAGAGCTTCACCTAAATGTCACCTTGTCAAATTCTGAAGTTTAATACTAAACAACAGCTGTGTGTGGAACAGAAATCACCAAGAGACAGAAAAATAAGAAAATAAAGGATACCGACTAAACACATTTATGATATGTCAGTTGCTGAATATCCTCCCTGACCAAAATTTAACCTTTTTATAAATGGTTGTTTGTACATCAGAAAAGATCAAATGAATATCATTAATGCCCACAGCAGGAAAAAATTAACATATTCATGAATTAGTACTTTGCTTTCTCTTGCCTTGTCAAGGCTGAGACTTTGCTTTTAGACAAATAAAATTTTGTTTGAACTACCATTAATTTAGCTGTATTTACCATCCTTCATTTCAAAATTCATATGATGATACCTGTAACCAAATAAATAATTTATTTCTGTACAAAGGATTAAACCTCAAAAGAGAAGTATAAATTGTATTTTGTTTATACAAAACACTTGGCCAGACCCCATCACTTGGCTTTTATCTTTAATTAGCTACAGAAGTCAAAATAAAAATAAATTATATTAATTTAGCCTGTATTTCAGATAATTTTATGGGGGAAAATAATTCACATTGGCTGTTTACCTCAATAAATTGGTCAATATAATCGACATAGTTGATGGTAGCCTAAGAATGAATGCAGAGGCTTTCTGGGGAAAGACGAATTTGATTAGTCATTAAATTAAAATCCTAGAATAATGACCAGTTAAGTGACTTTTAAGAAGATTCCAATTGATTATTCTAGTTATTTCTTCAAAATGATTTACTCTGCGTTGTATCTCATTTCATGGAAGGTGAAAAAAGAGACATACCTGTCTGCAGCTTGCCCCAAAGGCTCTGCCATCAGTGGAAGGGGAACCAGTCAAAACCAAGGAAAGCAACAATAGAACTAATGCAAATAAGCATGCATATTTGCTGTTAATTTTTCAGGATTTGAAAGGCAGGCGGCACTATTTCTCACTTAAGCAGAGGTTGTTTCATTCTATTTAGTTTAAGTCAGCTTTACTAGCTCGAGTTACACACATCCATATGCCAGGTCTCTGATAACAGAACCACCAGGAAAGAAGCTAATCCACCCAAGTCAACTCTCCTACAAACACTCAAGCATGTGGAATCTACCAGATGCTGACCCACCCATCCTCAACTGCCACAGAGAAAGCCCAGCTTCCTTGAAGTGCTGGGTAAGCAGTCGGGGTCATCTTTGAAAAGCGTGAATACCAGCCACCCCTTACATAAAGAGTGCTTACAAGCGGGGCAGAGGTGAGAACTAAATTCTCATGCACTGCCTGTGGGACCGTCAATTAGTACAACCTCTGGAAAAACAATTAAAAGCAACGTCAAAATACAGAGAAAGCCTTAAGAAGGTCCATCTATTTGAGCCAATAATTCCACTTCTAACCATCTAGCCTGAGCAAATGATCCAAAATATAGAGAAAATGACAATCAAAGATGTTCATCAAAGTATTATTTTTGATATTCTGGATAATTGGTAACCATCTAAGTGTTACAGGGGAGAAGGTAAATGAATTTGGCAATATCATCCATGGGAATTCTGTGTGGCTACTGAAAACGATGCTCATAAAGACTGTTGACGTGAAAAGTTATTTAAAATGTTTGATGAAATGCACAGGATGCAAAACTCTATACTCGGTATGATCCTGATTTCACAAAAATATGCATATCAAAAAGACTGAAAGGAAATACACCAAAATATGAGTAGTAATTATCATTTGCTCATGGTAATATGTGTGATTTTAATTTTCTTTTGTTATACTATTCTATGTTTTCCAAAAATTTTACAGAAAGCACATATGTCTGAGAAAAAGAAAATATTTTTAAAGATCAGGGCAGAGGGTCCCTGGTTTTCCTGCTGAGTGGACAGACCGCAGCAGACACTAGGAAATACCTCTAGCCTTCTTGAGCAGATGCCATTTCCCACCTGTCACTCACACTTTATGTAAAACCTGGTGATGATTTCCTGCCCTCCACATCATGCCTATGCCTCCCTTGACCCTGTCTTTGACTTTCTGCCTTCCTTGTTTATACTGAAATACCCCTCTGGCAGCTATCTCTTCTCTGTAAGCCATGCTCTCTACACCCCTTCATCAGCAGGACCCAGTTCCACGGCCTGGTCAGCTTCTTCCTGGCCCAGCCTGGTTAGGTCTTGGCACTGAACAAGCAAGTTACCCTTGAAAGAAGCAGGCATCATAACACAAACTACCAAAGAACAGGGCAAGGAAATACAGTTTTCTTAATGCATTCTAAGACAAATATCATATGATATCACTTATATGTGGAATCTAAAAAAAAGATACAAATGAACTTATGTACAAAACAGAAATAGACTTACAGGCATAGAAAACAAACTTACAGTTTCCAAAGGGGAAAGGGGTGAGGGATAAATAAGAAGTTTGGGAGTAACATATACACACTACTATATATAAAATAGATAAACAAGAAGGACCTACTGCATAGCACAGGGAACTATACTCAATATTTTGTAATAATCTATATGGGAAAATAATCTGATAAAGAATATAGATGGATAGACACATATATATGTATAACTGAATCACTTTAGTATACCTGAAACTAACACCACATTGTAAATCAACTATGCTTCAATTCAGAAATAAATATAATTAAAAACTAAGAAAAAAATGCATTCTATAAAAGCATTTTATATATTGCGGACTTCCTTCCCCTCACAGACCTGGTGCTATACCAGACCCACCTGTATCTGATCTCTTGGGAGCTCCCTACTATGACAATCATCCTTAACACATTCCGTGTTTCAGTGCATCTTCAAAGACCCATAGCATTTCACCCTCACGACTCTGTAAGGTGGGGAGATCAAGGATTATTTTCCTAATTGTACCGATAGGAAAACTGCAACTCAAGAGTCTGGGCTCTGAGTGGCTCAGACCCCCCATCCTCGAGGCGTGCTCCTCTGTAAATAGTGATGATAATACCCATGTGGGGGAGTTGTTGTAAGGATTAAATGAGATATCGTATGCAGCCTGCTCAGCATCGTGTTTGGAACAGGGGCAGCATTCAACAAATGCCAGCTCCTATGACTGTTAGGTCAATGGGAAGCTCAAGGTTACATAGCTGGGAAGTGACAGCGCCAGGCTGTGAAGCCAGGCTGTGAAGCCAGGCTGTTTCACACCAAGTCCACACTTTTTATACTTTATTCCCAACACTGTAAGAGGAGTATTAAGGCATGGCTCAAGCCCTTACAGAACTTATAATACTTTGTAGCAGGCATATCTCAACCGCATGAGACAATAAAGCAGTGATTCCCACAAAGAACTAAGGCAACAGTAATAAAGACTAGGATATAGCTCTCAAACTACACAATTCTTTTGTCCAACAGCTACCATTCCAGCATCTTCTTATGTGTACATTCCAAAGCTCAGGAACCCCATGTTTCATCCCTGTTTCAAAGTGAGTAGATATGGGGAAAACAGATATGAAAGTAAGTCCCTTCCCATCCCGACTATAGAAAACATTTTCTGTGGGCATTCTGAACTGCAGGAAGTTTGAGCTATTTTTGGAAATTTGTCTTTAACTTCTAGAAAGTACCATTCACAATCACACATATGTTTTAAGGGACTTCAAAACAGCTTCAACTGAGTTTAAGTCTGTTTCCACCTTATGAAAAACTCCTCAACTCGATTAATTAATTTTACCTACAACATGACACCTGGCAGTTGGTAATATAAAAGAAAAGACACAGGACAGTGAACATTTTATAGGCAAAGGCAGAAAGTTCTCCAAGTTAGAAGCACAGCATGGGCAGACACACACAGCGTAGGAAGTCACTCGGTCTCCTTTACATTTGGTGCCATAATCGGGGAATCCAGAACCACCAACCCTAAGCAATACTATTTCTTTACAGCAATCTTGGCCTATTTATCTGACAAAAGAAGAGTGTAAAACTTTGTGTTGTGGAATGTTGACACTTTTTCATATCTAAGAGGGTACTTTATCAATGAACACTTGAGATGCACGTTTTGAAAGGTATTTAATGGGCTGTGTGTTTTCATATTCCCAATATATACTACTTTCTAAGAGAGAGAGAGAGAAATGATGATCACTAAAGGGTGGTCCTTAGCATAACTGTGAAGTAGGAGGAGTTTATCTTTGGAAATACTCTACCTCCCTTTTCTGCATGTCTGTTATCCTGGGTGGCAAGGGGTGAGGACCCCCCCACACTCACTGAGCATCTTCAATGGGGCAGACTCGTGTGCAGTGCTTGCTCTATGTAATCTGTTTTGATCCTTACAACAAACAACCTTACAACACATGTATTCATCACCCCCATTATTCAGAGATAAGGAAACTAAGTCTCATAGAATTTAAGTGACACTTAATTTAAGTGTCTAAAATACAGATACTAGACAGTGATTACGGAGATTCCTCCACTGCGGTGCCCTCTGGGTTTCCCCTGCATGAACTGGGCTCCCCCAACCTTAGGCACCCCCATCAGCTCTGGCACTATGGACCAGTTACCAACAAGCTGTTAAGGACAGGCCACCACTTGAGTTCATCCTCTTAGAATAGGAACAGGTCCCATTCCTATTCTGAAAGGGACCAGGCAGGCATGATTTTAACCCAAATCTATGGCTCGAGTAGTAAAATTTGAGACAGGATGGCAGGACTTCAGAATGCCCAGACTCTTTAGAGATCATCTAGTCAACCTCTTCCCCCATGAATATGCAGATTTAAAATAACTAAAGCCTGAGAGGGGATGGGACTTTGCAGAGGTCACCCAACAAATCAAGTGCAGGGCCCGGATGAGAGCCAGAACTTCTCACTCACTCCCATTCTCTTTTATGGCATCAGCTACAAACATTCAAACACATGGTAAAAATACACATTCTAGGCTAAATAGGAATGATTTCAAGGTTATTAATTCACACTGCCTATTCAGGGTGCTGGCCAGACTGCCTGAGCTTGAACCCTGGGTGCCCTTCTTACTAACTGTGTGACCTAGATAAGGTACCCTCTCTTTGCCTTGGGTTCCTTATCCATCATATGAGAATAACAATAGTGTCCGCCTCATAAGGTTATCATGAGGATCAAACATGATAATCTGTGTAGAGCTCCACCTTCTTTATGCTTGGCATAAAGTAAGCACTGAATAAATGTTACATATTGTTGTTATCGTTTGAATTATTACCATTATTACTACTACTAGTTCAGATAATTGAGAGTTAATACTTTCACTCTGGGGGAAGAAGGCAGCAACAACTTCCTGCTATCAAATCATCTCCTTCTTCTCCAAAGGCAGCACTAGACAGTCTCAGGAATGAAGGTGAGTCAGATGAATGGAAGTTAGCACCAGGAATGAAGAAATTACCTTTGAAAATAAAAGTGCCTACAAAGTATTTTTATTTGGATGTTCAAAGTCAAAATTCCCCATCTTTCTCAAAACAACTCTTTCTCATTTTATAGTTGACCCTTGTACAACTCGGGGGTTAAGGGCACTACACATACCCCCTTCCAAGAGGAAAATCTGAGTCTTGCTATCTCTGCCTTGAAAACAAAAGAATTGGTAAATGACTTGCCCAAGGGCAGGAAGCTGAAACAGTTTGGAGAGAATCAGGACTCAAACCCCAGGTCTTTTGATTCCATACATTGTGATCTCTGATCACAGTTCAAACCCATGTTGTTCAAGCATCAACCGTACTTCCTTTCTCCACCCCCCCCCGACCCCCCGCCCAGTTTTACTGAGATATAATTAACATAAAACACTGTATTAGTTTTAGGTATATAATAATTTGGTATATGTAAATATTGTGAAATGATCACCATAATAAGTTTAGTTGACATCTACCATCTTACATAGTTACAAGTTTTTTTCCTTATAATGAGAACTTTTAAGATCTACTCTCTTAGCAACTTTCAAATATACAATACAGTATTGTTAACTATAGTCACCATGCTGTACATTATACCCCCAGAACATATGTATCTTATAACTGGAAGTTTGTACCTTTTGACCACCTTCACCCATTTTGCCCATCCTCCACCCCTCGCCTCTGGCAACAACAATCTATTCTCTGTATTTATGAGTTTGGTTTTTTTAGACTCTACATATAAGTGAGATCACACAGTACTTATCTTTCTCTGACTTATTCACTTAGCACAATGCCATCAAGGTCCACCCATGTTGTTGCAAATGGCAGGGTCTCTTTTTATGGCTGAATAATATTCCATTGTATATACATATATACCAGATTTTCCTTATCCACTCATCCATCAATGGCCATTTAAGCTGTTTCCATAACGTGGCTCGTATAAAAAATGCTGTAATGAACATGGAGGTGCACATATCTTTTCAAGTTAGTATTTTCATTTTCTTTGGACGAATACCCAAAAGTGGGATTGCTAGATCATGTGGTAGTCCTGTTTTTAGTTTTTTGAGGAACCTCCATACCGTTTTCCATAGTGGCTGCACCAGTTTACATTCCCACCAACAGTGTAGGAGGGTTCCCTTTTCTCCACATCCTCACCAACACTTATTTGTGTCTTCTTCAGTTTCTTTCATTATTGTCATAGTTTTCAGGGAACAAGTCTTTCACCCCCTTGATTAAATTTATTCCTAGGTATTTTATTCTTTAGGATGCAGTTACAAATGGGATTGCTTTCTTAATTTCTTTCTGATAGTTTGCTATTTTAGTGTATAGAAATGCAAATGATATTTGTGCATTGATTTTATATCCTGCAATTTTACTGAATTTGTTTATTGGTCCTAACAGTCATTTAGTAGAGTCTTTACGGTTTTCTATGTATAATACCATGTCATTTGCAAATAGAGACAGTTTTACTTCTTCCTTTCTGGTTTGAATGCCTTTTTTTTTCTTGCCTAAATGCTCTGGCTAGGACTTCCAGTACTATACTAAGGAAAAGTGGCAAGAGTGGGCATCCTTGTCTTGTTCCTGATCTTAGAGGAAAAGTTTCAGTTAAAAGTCCCCATCTTTCTTAAACCTAATCGTTCTCCTTGCCTTCCTATCTCAGTACAAAGCCTGACCATCCGTCTAACATCTTAAGCTTCTCCTTCCACACTACCAGCCACTTGGTGACCTAGAGCCACTGATTCTCCCTCTGAAATGGTTTTCTGTAGATATCTCTTCTCTTTCCCCATTCTACCTGGTTCAGGCACAATTAATTGTACTTAACTTTTTTTGGGTCTGGACCGCCTTAGTGGTCTAAAATCTGAGCTCATTCCTCTTTGCAACCCCACCTACTCACCGCCTCCAAAGTCACTTTTGCAAGACGAATTAGATCAGATCATTTCTCCCATACAGGCTGCACGGCTTCTCCTCCTCTGCAAGGTATATTCATAGCCCAGGCTCACTGAAACACCCCCTCCCAAACTCTCCTGCCACCTCCTCACTGCAGAACACCTACAAGTTCTTTGAATGTGACTTTTCCTTCAACGTGGAACACCTAGCTGCTTTTCTATAGAGATCCAGTCTGAACATGAACTTCTCTGCAAGCTCTTCCAGATTCCCTGCACCCTTCCTTCCCTGGGCTCCCACTGAGCTTGTTCCTATCTCCACTAAACACTCACCATGCTGATCATTACCACTTAATTTTCTTATCCTTTTCTGCTAGATTGATTTCTGAACAACATGGGCCTCATTCTTGTAGCCTCTGGCACAGGGACTACATAGCACACAGTAGGAACTTAACAAATTAACTGCTGAGTAAACTGAGTGGATGGTACAGAAGATAAAAGGAAGGGGAAAATGAGACCTCAGCGACTAGCAAAGTTGATCTCAATAAAGCTAATTTCTATAACATACATGACTAACTGCAAACGATTATGCAAGTAGTTTTTAAAAGAGTGTGATGCGTACTTGCAAATGACAAAGCTCTCAAGTTCCCACTTATGCCTGTTAACTGTTCATCACTGGAGAGAGAGAGCCACATCCTCCCTAATTTCGTTGGGTTCTGCAGGAGCTGCAAACAAGGCATTTGGAAAGCTCTTGGAATCCTGCAGCTTTAGTTGAGGACACATTCCCTCATAAAATTCTACAGACTGGACTCAAGTAGTAGGTGACCAGTAAACGCTGATTCGATTTGCAGTGGATTTGAAAGCAAAGCGCGACTCACATTTTAGACTAACTCAACGCAGTGACTGATTGTACTTAAGACAATAGCTCTAAGGCTAAAGAAGATCAATGGGAGACTGAAAAGCAGCCAAATGTTCACGCCCCTGCCTTGTTCCACAGTCGATGCTTATCTGCTTCTTGATCCTTTCTAGCTTCTAGGCTTTTCTTACTTCATTGTGTTCCTGGAATGGAGGGGGCCAGTTAGCAAGTGTTGCCCTGTGCCTGTGATACACTTGCCCTGTGTTTTGTGTGGATGTAACATGTGTGAAAGTTGAGCTGCGTTATTTAAAATGTCCTGCTTTTCCTAAAGCCTCCCCTCCGTATGACAAGTGGGATTCTGGCTCAGGGAAGAGAGAAGGATGGACTGGATTGCTCTAGCATCTTTCATCTCCAGTTGTGGGACACAGGTTCAAGGGAGCTCAGAAACTTTTGTTTGTACTGAAAGGATACTTCAAAAACAAAAAACAAAAAAAAAAAACAGCGTAGGCAGCAGACTCATTAGATGTCCACTGAACACTTCTATCCTAATGTACTAAACAGGAAAGATTCAAAGCATGCACTCTGCTATAATTCATTTTGGGATAAGAGAAAGACAGCAGTGCCTTGGAGAATAAATCATTAACTAAAAGTCAAACGGAGACACCCTGGAAACCAGTGAAACCAGGAGGCAGCCCAGGATCAGGCGGCTGGGATTTGCCTGTTCCCTCTAGTGACTTCTAGAGAGAAGCATCCCACAGGCAGGAGGAACTCGGCACACTGCGCTTCCTTCTATTTCACTTTTCAAACTTGAAGTTATTTTTAGATGACCCAAGCCCGCTAATCCCAGGCAGGACAATTCCCAGCCCGCTGCGTCTCAAAGCACCTTCCCCTCCCCAGCACTTTCCTTAAAGCACTGGGAAAAGAGGCTCCGATTTCCCGTCTGCTCTCTGCGTTCAGACCACCTCCCCTAATCCCCTCTCCAAATCTCAAGTCCCGGGGACCACAGGCGTCATTCCCGCTCCTCCACTTATGCACCTGCTGCTGCTGCTACTAGAAAGACGAACCGGTGGGCCACTAGGACTGGGGAAGGGGCTCCTTGAGACCCGCGCCCTCTAGAGGGGGTCAAGGGACCTCGGTCCCCACGGCCGCCGCGGGAGCTGAGAACTGGATCTGAAGACCACCCGCCGCCACGGCCACCGCCCCCGGCCCAGCCCCTTACCCCGCCCGCTCTCGGCCGCCCCCCGCCGCGGTCCCCCGGCCCGGCCCGGGCGCCGCGCGCAGCCGCGGCAGGACAGGACAGGACAGGACAGGGTGCCGGGGCGAGTGGGCCGGCGCCGTTACATAACCGACCTGCTGGTCGTCCGCGATGCGTCGGTGGAGGCGGAGGCGACGGCTGGGCGGTCGGCCGGTCGGCGGAGCCGGCGACTGCTGGCGTGGCGCGGCTGCTCACCTGGCGGCCGGGCCGAGAGCGCGCGGGGACGGGCGCGGTGCCCGCGGGCCTGGGCGTGGGGCCGTGCGCGGCGCGCCCCGCCTCCCGGGCTCCGGCTCCGGCTCCGTGGGTCCGTGGGTCTCTGCCTCCCACCCGCTCCTCGCCGCAACCTCAGCGGCCGTCACCCGGGACAAAGCGGCTCCGGGGAGGGGCCGAGCCGGCGGCTCTGGCAGGAGCCAGCGGAGATGGGCGCGCCCCCAGCTCCGACTCATCGCGCCAACCTCCAATCAGACCCCGGGAAACCGAGAGCCCGTGTCTGGCCTCCTCCCCTCCCCTCCCGCCTGACCCCGCGCCCTTCCCCGTCCCCCACGCACTCCCCTTCCCGGGCACTCCCCCTGCCCTCCGCCCCGGTGCCCAGGAGGGAGTGAAGACCCTCTGGGGACCGAGCGCAGGAGACGGTCCGTAGGAGTCCCGGGGGGAGGGGCTCCTCGGGGTCACGGCCGGGGTGGTGGCCTCCTTGGGGGTCGGAGTGGGCAGGGGGCTGATGCTGAAGCTAAGGGTGGCTGGGCAGCGACAGCCGGGAAGAAACTGATAGAGAAGCAAACTGTGGGTGGGGAATACTGAGCTGATGGAGCCCCCCTACTCCGGCTAACTGAGGAAAGGTCGAGAAGCCCCTCGAGGGAGGGTCCTGGGGCGCTGCGCCGGGTGGGCGCAGGCACCCGATGGCTGGCTCCCCGGCCCCGGCCCGCCCTCGCGGGGGAAAGTGCCCTGCGCGGGCCGTGGCTTTGCCAGGTTTCCCAGCCACCAGACCTGGGGACTGAGGGCTTCAAGGACTCCTATTGTGTGAGAGCCTGTGACACAGGAGTGGGTGGCATCCTACAGTATCGTACAGTAAAAGGTTGAATGTGAAACAGAATCTTGGGTAGATCTGTTGCTCAACAAACTTAACCCCGGTAGAGGTCTCTGCATTACAAAATAAAGCAGTTCAGAGCCGTGGCTTATGGGTGCCACCCGTACGGATAGAGTTGAGTCTCATGGCAAGAGAATGCCAATAATGTAAAAAAAATTATAATAAGGGAAGTGGGAAAAACTGAAGGAAGAAGGGCGGCGGGGTGAGGGTGGGGGAGGGGCTGGGGTGTGTGCACCAACCTGAGGGAGGGAATGAATAAGATATAAATCAGTTTTGCGTTCTGTCATCTTTCTAAATGCTACATAAATAGGCCTTTTTCCTTGTGCTTTTTGTGCCCTTTTGTTTCCTGATAACAATGTTAAAATTGCATCGAAGCAACTTGTAAGTTTCACAATTATTGTTTGCTCACCCAGATACCACATTGTTTTTTCCAAGGCTGACACAGAATTGCATCCTCTTTGAAAAACAAAACAAAACAGAAAAGGTAGACCTTGGCTCTTCTCTCTGATTAATATGCATTAAATATAAATAAAGACAGAATTTCAGAGTTGAAAATGACCTCGGACTCCTACTCTTCCAAACTTCTAGATGCACAAATCCATATATATTCACTGATTAGATGAATTACTTTTTTGGATAGAATTGTTTGGAAGAGCATCCCTACGTTAAGGCCAAAATTACTTTCCTAGGATTTTCACTCTAGTTCACTTTTTGAAGCGATGAAGACAGTGTCCAATTCCTTTTCCAACTGACTGTCTTTCAAATATGTGAAGATAGCCATCATCACTCACTCTAAGCCCCCATTTCCAAGTAAAATATCCTCAATCCTTTGAACAAAATTTCACAGTAAGTAGTTCCTAGAATCTTCACCAACCTGAAGACCTTCACCTTAATAGGATCTATTATGTACATATATATTTACAAATAAAATTTTCTGGGTAGAGAAGTAATGTATTTATTGTAGAAATTTTGCAAAGTTGGAAAAACGCAAGATTTAACGTGAGAATTCAATGAAGTAATACATGTAAAGCACTTAGCCCAATGCCTGGCACACAGTAGCACTCAATATATGTTAGCTGTCACAAAAATGAACATGGTCATTTTCTTACCACTCAGATACAGGTGTTCATTTTCTTACCACTCAGATACAGGTGTTCTTATTTTCTTAATAGACTTTTTTTTTTTTTTAAGTTTAAGGTTCACAGCAACATTGAGTGGAAGGTACAGAGATTTCGCATATACCCCCTGCCCCACACATGCACAGCCTCCCCCATCATCAACATCCCCCACCAGAGTGGTGCATTTGTTACAAAAGAAGAACTGACATTGACACATAATTATCAACCAAAGTCCAGAGTTTACACTAGGGGTCACTTTTAGGTGTTGTACATTCTTTGAGTTTTGACAAATATATAATGACACAGACACCATTATAGTCTCTTACATGACAGTTTCACTGCCTTAAATATCCTCCCTGCTCCTCCTATTCATCCTTACCTCCCCACTAACCCTTGGCAACCGCTGACATTTTTAACCCTCTCCATAGTTTTGCCTTTTTCAGAATGTCATATAGTAGGAATCATACAGCGTACTGTATAGAATTTTCAGGTTGGCTTCTTTCATTTAGCAATATGCAACTAAGTTTCCTCCATGTGTTCTGCGTGAACATAAGTTTCAACTCACTTGGGTAAATACTGAGGAGCGTGATTGCTGGATCATATTATAAGAATACGTTTTGTAAGAAACCACCAAATACTGTCTTCCAAAGTGGCTATACCAGTTTGCATCCCTGCCAGCAATGAATGAGATTTCCTGTTGCTCCACATCCTCACCAGCGTTTGGTATTGTAAGTATTTTGGAATTTTGCCATTCTAATAGGCATGTGGTGGTATCTCATTATTGCTTTTATTTACAGTTTCCTAATGACATAAGATGTGGAACATTTTTTCATATGCTTATTTGCCATCCATAGATCTTCTTTGGTGAGGTGTCTGTTCAGATTTTTCACCCGTTTCCTTACTGGGTTGTTTGTTTTCTTATTGTTCTTATTGTTCCTTTTTGTTTTAAGAGTTCTTTTATATTTTGAACAACAGTCCTATATCAGATATGTATTTTGTAAATAATTTCTCCAACTCTGTGGCTTGCCTTCTCATCCCCTTGACAGTGTCTTTTGCTCAGCAAAAGTTTTTAATTTTAATGAAGCCCAGCTTATGGATTTATTTCATGGATCGTGCCTTTGGTGTTTTATCTAAAGAGCCTTCATCATACCAAAAGTCATCTAGGTTTTCTTCTATATTATCTTCTAGGAATTTTATAGTTTTGCCTTTTATGTTTAGGTCTATGATATACTTTGAGTTAATTTTCGTAAAGTGTATAAGTTCAGTATCTAGATTATTCTATTTATTTTTTATTTTTTGCATGTGGATATCCAGTTGTTCCAGCACCATTCGTTGAAAAGACAACCTTTTCTCCATTGTTTTGCCTTTGCTCCTTTGTCAAAGATCAGTTGACTATACATATTTATCTGGGTCTATTTCTGGACTATCTATTCTATTCCACTGATCTATTTATCTATTCGTTCACCAATATCACACTGCCTTGATTACTGTAGCTTTACAGTAAGTCTTCAAATCAGGTAGAGTCAGTCCTCTGATTTTGT
The DNA here is from genome assembly GCF_028564815.1 of Eubalaena glacialis. NCBI lineage: Eukaryota > Metazoa > Chordata > Mammalia > Artiodactyla > Balaenidae > Eubalaena > Eubalaena glacialis. The sequence goes on along the minus strand of NC_083722.1, from coordinate 29,965,765 downwards.
TCTTCTCCTTTAAAATTGTGTTGGCTATTCTGGTCTTTTTGCCGTTTCATATAAACTTTAGAATCAGTTTGTCAATATCCACAAAATAACTTGCTGGGATTTTGATTGGGATTGCATTGAATCTAAAGATCAAGTTGGGAAGAACTGACATCTTTCCATACTTAGTCTTATTATCCATAGACATGGCATATCTCTCCATTTATCTAGTTTTTCTGATTTCTTTCACCAGAGCTTTATATTTTTCCTCACATAGATTATGTACATATTTTATTAAATTTATGCCAAAGTATTTCTCTGTTTTTTTGACCTTTGCCCATGTTTTAATTGGGTTGTTTTTCTTTGTTTGTGTGTGTGTGTGTGTGTGAGTGTGGAGTGTAAGAGTCCTTCATATATTCTGGATATGAATCCATTGTCAGATACATGATTTGCGAATATCTTCTCCCATTCTGTGAGCTGTCTTTTTCTTGATAGTGTCCTCACTATGAAGTATAAAAGTTTTGAATTTTGACGAAGTCCAATTTATCTATTTTTGTTATGGTTGTTGCTTATGCTTTCAGTGTCAACAACATTATTTTTTATAGCTACATAGTATTCCTGATAGCTGTACTTCTTTCTTTTTTTTTTGAAACAATTTCAAACTTACAGAAAATTTGCAAGGATAATACAAAGAACTCTTATACACCCTTTGTCAGACCCGTTTTATAAAAGGATCCAGGAGAGGATACTGCTTTTCACCCAGTTGTCATGTTTCTTTAATCTCCTTCAATCTGAAACAATGACCTTGACAGCTTTGAGTTTATTTGCTAGTCATTGTATAGAATGTACCTGTACTTGGGTTTGATGTTTCCTTACACTGAGGTTATAAGATGTACTCCAGAACATCACCAGAGTGGTGCTGTGTTCTTATTGCAGCCTATGTATTGCACGTGATATTGACTTGTCACATTCATGTTTTTCTACTTCTATCATTTCTTTTGCGTTAGTTAGCATTCTACTGCAAGGAAAAGTTTTTCTTATCCTCATTTAACTATTTAGTAATATAAATGTGCACTCACAGACTCCTAGTTTATGTAATGGGTCATAATCTGTTACTATCATTATTTATTTTGATGCCCATCCCCCCAGATTTGGCCAATGGGAGCCCCTTCAAGCTGACGTCTGTGTCCATTGGCACATCGCCATAACTGAGTGTTTTCTTACTCTCTGGTACAAGATAGTCCAGACTCAACTTATTCTTTGTCACTTGTGACCCTGGAAGGATTTCATGTTTTCCAAAGAAACATGCTTATATTTTTTTCAAAGAGAGGACTTCAGACTCTTTGCTTCTGCGCTAGGAGAGATTACAGGGGTTTGGATTTATGAGGAAATTTGAAGATTACATATCACTACTAATAACCAAAACAATAACATTAAATATGTTTTTAAGTGGTTACTGAGTACCAATCACTCTGCAGTTCGTATTTATACATTAATGTAATCTTCATAGTACCCTATGAGATAAGTACAACTATTATTTCCATTTTATAGGTGAGGAAACCAAAGCACAGATAGATTGCCTAACCCTGGTAAGTTGAGCTATTGTGAAACCCAAGTAGCCTGGTTCAAGACCTCGGGGTCTTTTGTGTGTAGGAAAATGCTGCCACTTTCAGTGACCATGGAGGGTGAGTCAGGCTTTCCTCCTCAGGGCTCCTGGAGTTCTTTTTCACATGTCCCTTTATTATGCCTGTCACATTGCATTGTTTTCAAATGACCTCACGGATGGCCCAAGCAACTTATCCTACTACCTGGCATGGAGTATGCTTTCAATAAATGTTTAACCGTTGACAAGGAATTTAGGCTAACAGACTATGGCTTTCCTGAGGTCAAAGTGATGGTGTGTTTAACACTCCAACTAAAATTCCAGTCTTCTCAGTCTCAGTCAAGTAACCGTTCTTTCTCCTGCATCAAGCTCGCTCATCTGGTGCCACATTTATTACTAGAAAAGTACTTTGTAGCCCATCTCAATGTCAGGCTATTCCTTATAGATTTAGATTAGTTGTAATGCCATGTAAGCAAGATGCATGTTCCTTTATATAGTAGTCCATGCTTTACAGTAGCAAAAATAAAAATGGGCTGGATTTTAAATTAAACTGGAGCAGGACAGATCTGGTCTGAAAGTGGAGGCCACCATATATATCATTCTGGGTTTACAGTTTCTCATGTCATGGAAATGGAAGTGGAAAGAAGGGAAGAAAGACTTTTCCAAGCATTCTAAGTTAATCTGTTTTATTCTTTTCTCGGCAGCCTTTAGAGTAGGGTGGAGAGGTGGAAAGGGCTCATCAAAGCAGGGAACAGAGAAAGTGATCCTATAGCAAAGTATTTGGTTGCTCTCAATGACTTGAGAGATATTCTTGGGTGGGGGAGAACACACACACTCCCTGGAAAAAATAAAGTCAAGATGACTGAGTGTGTTTCTTATAGCTCAAGGAATCTCTGGTGTCAGCGACCTCCAGCCAAAGACCATTAAGAACACACCTGTAATTAAACAAGTTGGGTCTATTGCTCTTTGCAATGAGGGAGGACACACACCATGGAGATGGTGGGGCATGGCAGTAAGACATTAGGAAGGACTTACAGGGTTTGGACTTGTCTTAAGTGATCTGGGGGAGGGTTTAAGGAAGCCGTACTTTGCTCTAGATTGGATGCTATTAAAAAGCAGGGGTACTGTTTTCCTTGGGTATATTAATAAATCTTATCTATAAGGTGGGAAGAATGAAGTAAGGCTATCACTGGTATCATTGGTCAAGAAGCAGCCGTCACTCATATTAGTCAGAATAGGGGAACGTGATCATTTTTGGAGTTTGGACAATGTTCACATTTTTGTCTCTGTTTAGCTGTGAGTGCAGAAGATCTTGCTTTTATCTTGATCCCTCGTGGTCCTAGGATATTTTGTGAAACTGTGTATATTCAACAGGAGAACATCAAGGCCAAACTGATTACACCTGGCAGATCATAGCTGTCGGGGCTGCTCCTTCCTTTCTCCCTAGTGAGATAAGGTACCTGTGATAGATGATTCCTCCCTCATCTTGGCAACCTCACACAATAACCAGCCCATCGACAATCCCCAATAATAATCAATAATACCCAGTACCTAAGAATGTCTACCACATTTTCCACAAGTGGAAAATAAGCAAAAGTAATATGAGTTCTCTCAAAGGGCTTTTGAAAGAAAAATTAAATAAGTGTCAAACTCCCAAAACAACTAGAGAAAAACAAAAGATGGGACTAGATGATGGTCATTGAAAGAAAGGAACTTTGTATGAGTACTGGAGTGGTGTGGGAAGATATAGAGATGGGGAGACTTGGGCTGGGCTTCAAAAATGAATTGAATTTGGAGAGGAAAATAAGAAGGTGGTGGACCTTTTAAGTGGGGAGAACCACACTACCTCTGGAGAGGTCAGCTTTGGCCCTGTTGACACAAGGCAGACAGAGAGGCAAAGGTTGACCGAGCACGGAGATGGGAGAATAAATGAGGGCAGAGGAGGAAAGAGATTGGCTCTAGCACTGGTCAAGTCCAGTCCAAAAGGCCCTTGTGGTCTCAAAATAACACCACAGCAGACAAAAAAAAACTGTCCAAGCACATTGTTGTCATCAAGAAATCTCACATAGAGAACCTGGCTTATCTTAAACAAAAAAAGCTTGAAGAAATGGAATCCAGGACAAGACAGAGACCCCATCATCAGGATCCTAAGGTGGGGACTGGTCCTTGGAAACCAAGAGGCTCGGGAGACTGTAAGGACAGCTTGATAGTGGGTTGTATCAACGAGGCTGAAGCTCCTAACAACATCCTTCTCACTTAAAGTGTTGATCAGTTCTAGAGACCAGGATGGGGCTAAATTTCAGGCAAGAGTCAAGTGCCCCAGGTATGAGAAGTGAAGGGCTGGGAAGCCTGGGGCTTAGCACAGGTCTCAAGTTTGAATCTCACCTCCTCTTTTTACTAGCTGGATATCCTTGAATAAATCAATCACTTTACTCCTCTCAATGCCAGTTTTCTCATCTGTCAAGTCGAGATCATGGTAATCATACCCTATATTGTTGTGAAAATTAAATACCATGAGGCTTATAAAGCATTTGACCCAGCGTCTGGCCTCAATCCATTTTAGCCGTCATCATCGTTATCATCATCATCATCTGCTTCAACATCGTCATCATCAAAAGAAAAGAATGCTCTAAGGTAGAGGTCATGAGATTATGGCCCCCAGGCCAAATCCAGCCCCCACATGGTTTTGCCAATCAAGTTTTACTGGAACACGGTCACACTCCTTTATTTATGTATTTTCTATGACTGCTTTAGCAGTTGTAGTTGCAATAGAGACCTCAAGACCCATAAAGCTGAAAATACTTGCTATCTGGTTCCTTCCAGAAAAAGTTTGCTGAGTTCTGCTCTAAGGCAAGAGAAGTCCAATGACCATGCCTATGTTGGAAGCTATGAGGACTTCATGTGAACAAAGCACAGGGGTAGCATAGGAAGTAGGAAGAAAAGTTTCACCAGGTAAGTTGAGGCACACTTTTGCAGGAGAATAGTCTTTTGCAATTAAGAATATGAAAAAAAAAGTATGCCCTTTTTCAACCATCTTAACTCAGTAGAGCTAACTTTCTCTCTGGAACCCGCTACATAATTTGGGGGACCCAGGGTCCCTGGATCAAAAAATATTAAGCATTTCAGGAAAATGACAGCAGAGCATTAAATCAAGTACAGGGCCCTTCTGCACAGGTTGTATGGCTCTGTCTCTTTTTCTGTCTCATACACACACACACACACACACACACACACACTCTACACCTACAAGAGTATTCTACAGTTGAAGAGCAATCGAAAGGCCATCAGTTGCAAACTGAGACTTGGGTTTTCTGTCTCTTTCCCTACCAGAGCATTTTCTCCTATAAATGATTCTTCTACACTCACAACTTCCTCCTCTTTTCATTTTCTTGCAACAGTAAAAGCAGTTTCCCTCCATCTAACTCTCCCTCTTCGTTTTAGCATGACACATCCGTGTTATTGTTCAGATGGCAGAGGAAAACTGCTGGTCTCTGATTTCTCTTTTTCCATTCGTTACAGCATGCCATGCCCAAAATAGTTGAGTCTGCTTTCACCGTGGCCCCATGCTCACCACGCCAGGATGAAAGCCACCGTTGCCCGTGTTGGCTCTTACTGGGCTTTGGAGTGTCTGGAGTGTGTAAAGTTGTACAGATAAAAGTGTTAGGTAGAATGACATGCACGGGAAGAGCCACAGGGCAGCTAAGCTGATCTGTGTTTCCTTCATAGAAACAAGAATGTGCAAGGGGCTGCAGTGTGGGAATGGTCTGTGAAACTAAAACTCATGAAGAACTTGGTTTGCCCAAGAGGGAAAAAAAAAATCCCACACCCACAAAGATGGATGGGTTGTGTTTTGTTTTTAGCTCTTTTGATAGTCCATGGAGTGGAAAATGTGTCTATAAATGAGTTTTTTGTTGTTCATTGTGTGGAAAACATTCACAGATAGGTAGACAGATAAATATGATATTATAAGCCTTCCAAGGTTATTGTATTTTTTTTAAGTCTGCAAGTAAAAGCAAGATGGTTTGGGATATCAGGAGTATGAGTGTACAGATGCCAATAGGTTGATACTAGGTATGATCACAGATCCACAAGTCCCCTGGTGAGGCAGGTTCCCCCACAGGGACCTGGACAAGTGAGCGCCCTCAAAGATGCCTGGTGTGTGTTGATTTTCCAAAGGAGGACCAATCTATCAGGGTCATCCTAATTTGCCAGGCATGAGTCAGATTCCTCCAGGGTTTGACAAAGTGACAGACTACTCTGATAAATTAATTTGTGCTAAGGTGCTAATGGCTGATAATAGACTCTCTGGTTACTCTCGGATAATATCTATACTTACATGGGGCCAGGTTCTTCAGAGTCTGGAGGCCATAGTGCGGTCCATCTCTCTGCCAACCTGTTTCTCTCTGCTCCTAGCGCATGCCCTCTGCTTTTAACCTTCCGGGCTATGCACTGGCAGTTCCCTCTGCCTGGGTGCCTTTACGTGACACTCTCAAATTCTTCCACCAAAGGTCAACTGAAAATAATAGTAACAAGTGCTGCTTACTGTAATTCTAAGTATTCTAAGAGTTGTCCCAGGGCCAACATTGGCATCCCCCCCGGGGGGAAATTATTAGAAATGCACATTCTTGGGCCCGCCCCCAATCTATCGACTTGGAAACTTGGAGTGGGACCCAGAAACTCGTGTTTTAGCAAAACCTCCACGGGGTTCTGATGCTTGCTAAAGCTTGAGACCACTGTGCTAAGCACTTTACCTACATCAGCTCATTGAATTTTCACAACTCTCTGAGGTAAGTCCTAAGATTCTCTCCATTTGACAGATGAGAAAATTGAGGCACAGAAAGTTTAAGTAACTTGACAGAGATCCTAAGTTGGTGAATGGTAGAGCTGGGCTTTGAGTCCAGGCAGTCTGGCTCTAGAATGTGGATGACCTACCGCTCAGCTTTGTTACCTTTTCAATCACTGCTTCTGCAAAGCCTTTTGTAATTGCAATCTCCCAAATCCCACCAGACAATATCAGCAGCTCCCATATCACTTTCTTCCTTTATAATGCTTGTGTTTTTCTTGTCCTTCTGTCCCCAGTACCCAATACCTATATTGCATGAGCAAACTTTGCTATATGATGAAAGAATGAACAACTAAGGGGACTGATCAGTGAATCAATAAATGTCTTGACTCAAAAGTAACTTGATTAGAATTTTCCAGGGAACTTTAAAAAAAATTTCCAGATGGATAAACAACAAGATCCTATTGTATAGCACAGGGAACTATATTCAATATCCTATAATAAAACATAATGGAAAAGAATATGAAAAAGAATATATCTATGTATAACTGAATCAATTTGCTGTACACCAGAAACTAACGCAACCTCATAAATCAACTATACTTCAGTTTAAAAAAAAGTTTCCAGAATCCTATCCCTCACCTACTGAATCAGAGTCTCCAGGAGGGGGCTTGGGAATCTGTATTTTAAAAAGTAAAACCAAAAACAAGAACCCTGATTTAAGAAAGAGTTGTGCCAACAAATTGATTCTGCCCACGTTGAACCCCTGCCTTAATTGGCACTGATGACTGTGGATAGTTTTCTAAGACTAAGGGGAGGGCATGAATGGGGAAAGAGGGGGGCTCTTTGGCGCTTAAATCCTACCTCATGGGGAGTTGCTAACCCTTTCTGGAAGAAATCTGGTACATGCTTCAGATTTTAGGCACATTATATGATAATCCTTGAATAAGAACGATATAAGAAACACCTGCCTTTGGTACCACCAAGCTGTACATGGGCAGTATTTTTACCCCAGAACAGGCAGTCCTTAGCGTATATATATATATATATATATATGTGTGTGTGTGTGTGTGTACACACACACACACACACACACACACACACACACATATATATATATATATATATATATATATATATATATATATATATATATATATATATGGGTCATCTTCCAAAAATGTATTTGTAAGTTGAGTTGTTTGGAACTCAGAAAACACTTTCCCACAGAAGTAATATTAGAAAAGAGGGTTCCATTCCTCTGCCAAAACACAAGACCTGATTTGGAACATTCTGTCTCTGAAATAGCAGTTCAGATGCTCTGCACGGACGTCCGTGGGAAATGGAATTAGGACCCACCCAGCCTGGAACTGGGGACTATGGGAGCATAGTGACTGCTGGGGGAGCATCAGAGACAAGCCTTGGTTCTCCTCCATCCCTACACACACACACACACACACACACACACACACTCATACACACACACTCATACACACACATAGACACATGGGACACACACACATAAATACACACACACACACAAACACACGCACATACAATCTGGTGGCTATTGGTCGCATGGTAGAAAGACACAGTTATCACTGAAGGAAAACTACTCGCCATCCAATGAAATCTTTACTCCCTTCACCAGTGCAGTCAAGAGCTGCCCCAGACCTTAGCTCAGAGTTTCCCGGATCAGGTATAGACAATCAGCAGTGCTTGTACCCTTCCCTCTGATATCCTTTTACCCGGATTTTGGGAATACTATTACACAACCTCTCCTTTGAACTTTAAGGCAACTGCAACTACCTTCCCTAATATACCTACAATAATAGTTGGAGGATGAATATGAAATGAGGGCCATAAAAAAATTGCTGCTAAAAGGTAGAAAAGAGAAATTTTTTTGTTTCTCCTTGGCCATTAATTAATTAGCCATGTGACGTAAGGCTAGGTTCTCTGAGCCTCAGTTTCTTCATGTGTAAAACGTTGGGGAAGGGGAGTTGCTCATAAAATCTTTAACTTTTTTCTAGATTTAATATTCTAGATTTCAATAAAAATAGTTCCCTCTACTTCCTTGTGAAAAGATTTTCCAGGTTGCCAACTGTTCTACCTTTTCCATACTTGGTAGTAAAATACTGAAAACTCATCTCATCCCTGGCCCAAAGATGCACCAAGAAGAACCAAGGCTGATAAATTACAGTTTCATTTCATTCTTATTAAATTAAATGTATTTCATTTAATTTTTACTTGCTCACCAGCAAACTTCATTTGGGAAATAGCTCATTGAGTTAAGCTGATAAATATCAATGAGATATTTATCAGCACATAGCATATTAAGGATCAAAGTGCTAAAATAATAATAATAGTAACATTATTAATAACATTATTATTAATCAGAATTTTGACATGGAAAGCAAAAAGAGGAAAAGAATAAGATAATTTAATAGGATTTGAAGTTATTTCAAGAAAAACACCTTTAAAAGGAATCAATACACAATCTTTTTTTAAACTGAAGTATAGTTGATTTACAATATTGTGTTAGTTTCAGGTGTACAGTATAGTGATTCAGTTATTTTTTTCAGATTATATTCCATTATAGGTTATTACAGGATATTGACTATAACTCCCTGTGCTATACAGTAAATCCTTGTTGCTTATCTATTACGTATAGTAGTGTGTATCTGTTAAACCCATACTCCTAATTTGTCTCTCCCCCCGCCACTTCACTTTGGTAACCATAAGTTTGTTTTCTGTGTCTGTGTGTCTGTTTCGGTTTTGTATGTAGGTTCATTTGTCAGTACACTTAATCTTAACAAGCACAATCATAGGCTTGAATTTAACTCAGAGCAAAATATATTGTTTCTTTGATAGAACCCCCTTCTCCCCAAGGTAATACTATGTAGAAGAAAAGAAGTAAGGAAATGTGGTTACTAACAGCTAGTTTTGGTTTGGGATTGGTGATACCTGATAGAATTTGATACAGGTCCTCTCTTCTGTCTGTTAGGATAGTGTGTCCCTGTGATGTGCTGGGGGTGCATCTGGACTTGGCTTTAAGAACCTCGAGAAGATCTAATTAGCTTCCACTGCCATATAACTTTAATGAGATTCAGTTCTCTGACCAGGATACGAATAGAAACTTTTGCTTCCACTGACTCAGAAAAAAGAAAGTCAAACCGAAAAAAAGAAAACAAAAGCAAAAATTATCCCAGATAATACACAACAAAAATTCCCCGAGCCCCAGCATCTTCCTAGACAGCTGTATAAGAATACTGGGGAATTGTTTGGGGTAGGGAGAAAAAGGAAGTCTGGTTCTAGAACCTCTGGTTTTTGGGGTCTCAGAAACAACCATTTAAAAAATAATAGTTTTCTAGACCTCCTGCTGTGTCAGACAGTATGCTGAATGTTTTATATGCATTATTTAATTCAACCCTCAAAAAAAAAAAGCACATAGTGAAGTATATATGTTATTTCCACTTTGTTTAGTAAACCCTTATATTCCCATTCATAGAAGAAAAAAATCAAGAGAAGATGGGAAAATAACTCAGTAAAGAGACAGGACTGCATGTATATTCCATCCCAGTTGTTCAGACAGCACAGTGGACAGGTAACAGCCTGAGATTTCAGTCCTTGCTCTACGACATCCTGCGACTTTACGGAAGTTACTCAGTTTTCTTACATATAACACGGAACTAATAACAGTGCTTACCTTTCAGACTTGTTATAGGTTTCCAACTAGAGCCTACACATAACAGACTTAGAACAGCTCCTGCCAGATGGTAGGTAATATTCAATGACTTGGTATTTTTATCTGGTCCAGCAACTCCCTGTGTCCTTACCCCCTGGAAGCCTGCCTATGTCTGGGCAGGCTCCTATACAGCCCAAGGACAAAAACAGAACACTGACAACAACTCATTCTTACTCTCTAAGAGTAGATCTTGATTCTCCAAGTGCTGTCCCTGGCACAGCTGCATCAGGATCACCTGGAAACTGGCTAGAAATGCAGAGTGTCAAGACCCACCCCAGACCTCCTGAGTCAGATTGTGCATTTTACCACCATCCCCAGGTGATTTGTGTGCACACTGAATTTGAGAAGCTCTGCTCTCAGCCACACGCAGTAGCCGTTCTCACTGGTCCTCTGACAGTACATGCCTGGAGGTTCCTAGCCCTCAAATTTCAGTAGAAAGGCAGAACCTCGTAGTGTATGCAATATGCCAGGCTGCCGGGCCTCTCTCTGCCTTTTCCATTCTGCTCTGGTTAGTTCAGAGTATCTTTCATCTTACAATCCACCTGGTGAACCATTATTTAAGACTTAACTCAGGCATCATGGAGACTCTTCCTATCTGCCCTCCTCCTATTCCAAGAGGGACTTCGTCACTTCCACCTTGGTTTCCCCATTGAAAACCAGACCATCTTCCATCTCTTCCATCTTCTTTGACTGTAATCCATGGTAAGAAACATTTTATAGACACACTGGAACATACACACACACACCTGTATGTTGCTGAAATGAAAGTTTCACGAAAGAATATTTCACGTACTCTGTGCAGTGGACTCAGATATTTTCAACATTACTCTATTCTATTTCACGCTATATGGGTCATAACGGACAATTTGTAAAACCCCATATATAACTATTTCTTTCAGAGAAACTACAACACTAGATTGATGACTTAGTTTCATGTCTATCACTTCTTCTAGACAGAGAGGACGTGGCACCATATCTGACATATATAAGGATTCAGTATTGTTTGTTGAATGAATAATGAATGGGTGGGTGGATCTTGTTATGATCTGTTTTCACAGCCTGTCACTACTCCATCCCTTACCTCCTTGGTTCCACTGCCATCATTAAAAGAAAAGAATACAAGGACCTACTTATGCAATAACTCATCAACCACTAACCATCACTGTAATTCTATACAATGAATTATGCTCTATGCTCCCAACGGGAATTTTCAAATGAAAAGCAGTACTACAGATTACTGTGTTGAATAATAAGAGGGAAGAAAAAAATTTTGAGTTTAAAGAAGAGTAGTTTTGTTTTGCATACTTTTGGATTTGGGGGGCTGTTCATGGCTGATATTTTATTAGTCTCCCTATTGTAAATTACATGGAGCTCGTGTTGCTGTAGCTAAGACATATTTAGAACATCCCGTGTCAGGAGGTACCAGCCTGCCACTTGAGCTTCTCCATGAACTCTGCCAGCTCACCTCCATTCTCTCTTTTAACACCTCAGTTCTTCCAGGGTGAGAGCCCTTGGGCAGAGGTTTATGATGGGAAAAGATGATGACGAACCACATTCATTTATCATTTGTATCCCCGGCTTGGACCTGACACTCTAGTTCATTCGACAGGAAGGGAATTTGAGGCTAGGTGTCAGAACCTTCAGTTCTGTTTTCCTGAGTCATACGGCCCTGCCTGGCAGGATGCCCTTCTTTCATTCATAAGAGGACAATGGAAAAATTGAAGACCCAGAAACTAAGTCTGGAAGGAATAGCAACTTTTTCAGTCTTACCTTTCACTACAACACAATAATAAAACAAGCTACCTAATAATCGTTTCACCTCTTTACAGCTTATTCTCAAATATTACATTTGTGTATGACATTTGAGAGTCTGACTGTCTGGGTTTTAATCATGGTTCTTAGTAGCTAACTGACATGCATGACCCTTGGTTTCCCACCCATAAAATGGAGATAAAGACCTACCTCATAGAGTCTTTGTGAGGAAAAAAATGACAGTCCCTATAAATCACTTAGAATTGTGCCTGTCACAGAGTAAGAACTTAAATTCCAGCTATTTTTAAGATTATTATCACACATAGAAACTGTATATACATATATGATTCCTTTCCCACATTTAGACATTTAAAGTAATAAAAGCTCTTCAAAATAAAATGCTACCCGTACTAAGTGCCATGTGATATCCTGAATTGGATCCTGGAACGGAAAGGGGCATTAGTGGAAAAACTAGTGACATCTGAATAAAGTCTGAAGTTTAGTTAATTTAGTACTAGAGTTAATGTCTTACTTTTGACAAATGTACAAAGATTATGCAAAATGTTAACACGAAGAAAACTCAGTGAAGAGTGTGAAGAACACTCTGCACCATCTTTGCAACTTTTCAGTAACTCGAAAATTATTCCAAAATGAAAAGGTTTTTTTTAAAAAGGCCACACATAGTTCTCAAGTATGCAGTAACTACGAAGTTGAGTTAAGCACCGCGGAAAATCGGGAGATCAGGAAAGGAGGACTTTGGCTTCAAAGAGCTTACAGTTTCGTTCTGAGAACAGGACAGCAATGAACTTACTATAAACTGGCCAGAAGGTAATACACGTCTTAAAAGAAGTGGAAACAAACTCTTATCAGCCTAATATGAAGGGTCAGCCTCACAAAGACCTTGTTCTCTATGGTCCAACGCACTGGTTAATTAATTAACACAGCTCCATCATTCCTGCCCCCTCCAGTGGTTACTCTGCTTGGCTGGTATTTCAGTGGGGGAACTCCCTCCATGTTGGAGGTGCTATCTGATGCCTGACTAATGCAAATGTAAACTTCTGATTTATTAAATTTTTAAGTAGGCTGTGGAATGCAGGAGAAAGAGCATGGATCATGTAATCGAGCAAAACTGAGATCAAACCTAGTTTCTCCCCAACTTGTTAATTGAGCCTCATGTTCCTCTAAACTGGGGGAAAGAATACTGAACTTGCTGACTGTTATCTCAATCAGATGATCAAGTGAGATGATATCACAAGGATCTCTGGCGTACAATAGGCTGGGTTTATTATCACTGTTACCATCAGTAATTATGCTCTAGGGTTGTGCCCCGGCAACAACACTCAAGGACTTATCCATTTGTCAGGCCCCCAGTTCACTTGCTCAAAGCCCTTACCTTGGAGAGTCCAGGACTCTTTGCCAAATGGAGAGGGTAGCAGACCCCGGTGGGGGAAACCGGCATGGATGAGGGGTTAATTGCATAGGCTTTAGAGCCAGTCAGCCTGGATTTAAATCCTGGCTTGTCTACTTACCAGCCTGCTACCTGCGGACCATTGGAAAAGCAACTTAACCTCTCAGGGCTTCTGTTTCCCTATGTGTGAACTGTGGGTAATAGTACCTACCCCATAGAGGTATGTTATGAGGGATTCATGCACGCAAAGTCTCCAGAACAGTGCTTGGCACACAGGAGCCCTCAGTAAATAATAGCTATACCTGTTAGCTCTTATTTTCCAACGACCAGCTCCTCTGTTCCCTAGATGTCCAACACCCCATTTTGTTCAGATATGGGGGTGCAAGGTGCTCAGGGAAGGGGGGGCTCTTTTCTCCAGCCCCAGGGGATGAACTATGATTGTTACAAGTGATCTCTTCTCTTATTCCAGTTTAGGTATGGGTAAGTGGCTGAAGTCTGGCCATTGGCACCTAAGGGGAAATCTGCTGGTAGCTTCTAGGGAATTCTGTTTGCCTCCTGTATTGAATGCTGCACGAGGGGATGTGCAGCCATCGTATGGCCGTGAAAGGAGCCAGGAGAACCACAGAGAGGCTACCTCAGAGCCCAGACATCACTGAGCTGCAGAGCCATCAACAACAACCTTTGTTGTTGTTTTTTTAGCATTTCTTTCTTTTCATTAAAAATTTTTTTATGGAAGTATAGTTGATGTACAATAATATTACACATTACAGGCGATTCACAATTTGTAAAGGTTATACTCCATTTATAGTTATTATAAAATATTGGCTATATTCCCCGTGTTGTACAATATATCCTTGTAGCTTATTTTATACCTAATAATTTGTACCTGTTAATCCCCTACCCCCATATTGCCCCTCCCCCTTCCTTCTCCCCACTGGTAACCACTAGTTTTTGTTTTTTTTTTTTTAAGGATAAAGACTATCTTTTACATTGTTTTTTTAAATTTTTATTTATTTATTTATGGCTGTGTTGGGTCTTCGTTTCTGTGCTAGGGCTTTCTCTAGTTGTGGCAAGCGGGGGCCACTCTTCATCACGGTGCGCGGGCCTCTCACTATCACGGCCTCTCTTGTTGCGGAGCACAGGCTCCAGATGCGCAGGCTCAGTAATTGTGACTCACGGGCCCAGCTGCTCTGCGGCACTTGGGATCTTCCCAGACCAGGGCTCGAACCCGTGTCCCCTGCATTGGCAGGCAGATTCCCAACCACTGCGCCACCAGGGAAGACCCAACCACTAGTTTTGAACCATCTACCTTTGGACATCTTGTTATGTGAGATAATACATGTCCTGACTCTTTAAGTCACTTTCAGTCAGGGTTTCTTTTACCTGCAGCCAAAAGCAACTTGACAAATATTGAAGGTCACAGAGTGGGAGCAGTTATCATTATTCCCAGTGTTATGGATAAGGAACTAAGTGTCAGAGAGATTAAAATCACTTTCCACAGGGTTATACAGCTAGTAAAGAGCAGAGAATGAGAAGGGAGTAAATAAAATATATTTTCATCTTTGCCATTGAACTTGTTCTCGGTCTATTAATTTATTTCAAAAATATTCATGGAGTCCAGAAGACACCTTTATAGACCCTGTGGAATTTTCTGTCTTGAGGGCTTGGGCGGAGCTTCCAGTGGACAGAGAAGAGTGAGCACGAGTCCCAAACTGTAACGTATGTATTTCTAGTCCTTGATGACTTGTTCAGGGAAAGGCGTGCCACTGCATAACTGAGGGAACAGTCTCTAGTAGGATGAAATATTTCCAAGAGGTCTGAGTTGAGAATTTTGTTTCCCACGTATTTGAAAAATCAGAGCCCACAAGCTGTTTAGTAATTAATTATTAAAGCTAATGCTAGTCTGACAAGATACTTGATTTGACGCCAGTATTTCTTAGGCACGTAAAAAGGCAGGATCAGAGAGAAAGGAACCAGAGTTACCCGGTGTAAGCCCTTGTCTTCCTTCCCCTTTCCGGTATCTCTATCTTTAAAAATAACTTGGATCCACCAGCAGGCTTATAGCTTTTCGTCTTATTCATTTACTCATTCTTTTACTTATTCATTTATTCAAGGAATATTCTAAAGCAGCCACTCTTTCCTCATCAAGTTGGGGAAAACAGTTAATATAAGCAAACCAAGTAAATTAATATCACAACAGCTATGCTTTCCTCAGGTGCTTTACAGATGTTATGATTAACCCTCTAAACTATTTTTTCAGGGGACACATCATTTTTTCCCAAATTATGAGGAAACCAAGTTTTAGAGAGGTCAAAGCCATTTTCCACAGGGTCATACAGCTAGACAAGGGCGGACTGGGGTTTGAATCTGGGTCACTTACACTCCAAAGGCAGAACTTGTCCACAGCATGAAAGTGGCATGAATACGGTGAAGAGAAGGGTTTTGGGGACCAAATCTTGTTGGCAATGCTGGGACCAGAGTGAGAGCTATAAAATGGGAAAGATGTGTGGAGGACAGGAGAGAAATGAGTATGAGAGGAGAAAGGGTGTGTGACAGGGCAGTTCACCAGGAGAGCTTCGCTAAGGCAAAGATATCTAGAGTTAACTTAGGCCATCATCTGTCATAGTTGGTTGTTATATGGAGAGGATAAGCCCCCCTTTTCTTTTTCTGAGACATCAAGAGAATAAAGAAGGCAGGGTGGCAGGATATACACCAGAGAGGCCAACCTACTAGCAGCTCCAAGACCCAAGAGGGTCCAAAGACGTGAAGTCTTTGCCCAATATAAATTTTTTTTAAATTTAATTTTATTTATTTTTTTATACAGCAGGTTCGTATTAGTTATCCATTTTATACATATTACTGTATATATGTCAATCCCAATCTCCCAATTGCCCAATATAAATTAATTGCCAGTACTTAATAAGGTTTCTTTTTTTAAAAAATGTTTATTTATTTATTTTCCCTACCCACCCCCACCCCCACCCCGGCTGCAGCGGGTCTTAGTTGCGGCACGCGGGATCTTTCATTACGGTGCATGGTCACTTCGTTGTGGCTCTAGAGTTTCTCTCTAGTTGCGGTGCTTGGGCTTCTCTCTAGTTGTGACGCACAGGCTCCAGGGCACGTGGGCTCTGTAGTTGTGGCCTGTGGGTTTCAGAGCACGTGGGCTTTGTAGTTTGCAGCATGCGGGCTCTCTAGTTGAGGCACACGGGCTCAAAGTTGTGGCTTGCGGGCTTAGTTGCCCCATGGCATGCAGGATCTTAGCTCCTTGACCAGGGATCGAACCCACGTCCCCGGCATTGGAAGTCGGATTCTTTACCACTGGACCACCAGGGAAGTCACAATAAGAAGATTTCTCATAAATTCTGCATATACAGTATCTCTTGAAAAAAAAATCAGAATATCTGGTTCTGGTTTTTTGGAGCCCTCATTTTCAGAGAAAAATAGGTCGCCCTAGCTGAGTAATGTCTGCCATCTTTCAATGGCAATAGGCCCACCCACGCCCTACTGTTTCACTCTCAGTCTGCTTCGCAAATTTACAACCCCTGCATGGATCCTGTTGGCATTGTAGTTTGCCACCCTTAATAATCATAAAAGTATTAGTTGCAGGTATCTCTGGGTAGTGAGATTGCTGCGGATTTTTTTTTTTTAATCAGCAAATTACCTGACTGCATCTTTAAAATTTCCCCCAATTATTGTGTATGGCTTTTATAATAAAAGAAAATGTGAATGTTATTTTTATAGCTATCAATTCCACAAATATTGAGGGGGAGGAGCTGTGGCTTGGCAGGCGTCCCTGTGAAAAGATCCAGGGGTTTTATTGAAGTCAGGCCCCATGTGAGCCAAGATCATGACACAGCAGCTAGAAAACAAAACAAAACAAAATCCTAACCCATCATTGGACACCATGGCCTCATGGTGCTTGGCATGGGTCAGGCCTCATGGAGCATAAGCCACATTCTGTTGGAGAAAATAATAAACCAGAGAGCGTTTGCTGCTGGGAAATCAAGTTAGAAGGAGTCTAGAAGTCAAGTCACGTGAGAAACAGTTACGAGAAAACGGACATTCTTAGATTGGGCTTCTTTAGAAAAACCAAAGAGACATATGATAGCTATGGTCAGGATTTGGAAAAATGACATGTGGTCAAGACAGTGCCTATATTTATCCAACATTGATGCGATAGACAGGGAAAGCACTAGTGAGAGATGGAAAAGGGATTCCACTTTGACCAAAAAAGAGGAATTTTAAAATATGAATTTATGCAACAGTGCACCCACCACCTTGTGAATTGGAAAGCTCTACCTCATGAGAAATCTTCAGGCAGAGATCATATGGCAGCCGATTTTAGGTCGAAGTTTGGACCAGGCGACCTCAATGTGCCCTCCAGATCCAGGGGTCCTTGCTTCCTCTCAGTTCAGGACTGTTTACAAACATCCAAGTGCAGACCACTGGGATGATGACAAGAAAAGCTGATATCAGTCAACCTTCAGGAAGACATGAAGCAAGACTGCTAATGGCTAATCTGCCTGAGTTTCTCCAAAACAATCTTCCTTTGTGAAGCAGAACACAAAGCATTTTCTAGGCATCAAAATAAGCACAAGGCTCTCCCACCATATCTGTGTCGAAACATGAAAATACCCTCAATATATCTATGGGGGGAAAGCTCAGAGAGCTCACACTTTGTTAAATTAGAGGTTATAGTGTCCATACTGCCAGGAAAAACAATGGTCCCAGGTTTAGACAGCACTGGGCATTTGCTTCAATGGTCAGAATTCTGATTTCATTTCCTTAAACCCTAGAGCCTTGTATTTTTAAGATACAGCCAAGTAGTCTGTCCTCGCTGGAGCACAGATCTCAAAGGTTCCTCAAAGGATAATCAATGCATCTCCTTCAGATGGAAGGAAGTGGACCATACCCGAGAGGTCCCTGCTAACACTCCTTCCAGTCTAAGCAATTCTTTTGGTGAAGCGCTGAATGAATAAAATCAGTGCTAAGTGATGAGACCAGCGGGTACTGTGGGGAGGTTTTGCCACAGGGACAAACAGCTGAAGCTACAGATTCAAGGTACCTGGGCGCCAGCTGCAAAGGGAGAGTTGCCAGTCAAGTTTGTAGGGTAGCAGCGTCTTATCTAGAGTTTCTTACCTGGAGATCTCTGACCTCGCAGACTCCTCGTAAATATGAAAGGTGGGTAGAGGAGTCGATATAACCTTTCGGATCATGTAGAGCTGGATTCAGAACCTGACAGAGCTGTGGAGCTTAATCAGTCTCCCTTTTTTCTTCTCCATCCATTCCTGCCCTTCTCTTTCTGGCTCTGTGCCCTGGCTGCATCCCGTCCTGGCTGGTGGCTGGTTCCCAGTGGGAGGTACTGGAAGAAGATCAGAGTGGAGCAGAGATAAGTCAAGGGATCTCATTTCCATTCCATGCTCCCTCTGCACTTTGCACTTTTGGCAGAGGTGGTGTCCCTCCATCACCACTGCTATGGTCAGTTGGCCTCTCTGCTTGGGATCCAGCTCTTCCCCGTCAGACCTCAAAGTGGTCCTGCTGTGCCTGGGTTCCCAGCACCTCAACAGCTTTTGCTAGTTCCCTTAATACTGTCTGAACGTCTACAAATAGTCTCATCATTAGTCTCTAACTGCCTGAGCTGAATTCTGTTTCCTGCCACATTCTGGCTGGTACAACTGCTTCCCGGCTGTGTGACCTTAATTATTTTGAGTCTCAGCTATCTTATTAGTGAAACTGAGATCAAACTTGTTAGGATCGTTTGATGCCTAAGTCTCTGTCCTGTCTCTTATTGTAAAAGCACCCTAAATCTCTGGGGGAGAATAGCTCTTTCCAGAATGAACTTCGAGTATGTAACTGAGAATGTATCCATGATCTGGCCAACAAGAGCATCAAATTCCCCTGGCAGCAATGATTGGATCTGGGATGACCACATGACCCATTCAGGGCCAATGAGATACTGTCTAAAATTTGGGCAGAGGGTTTCTTAACCCACTAGACTGGGAGCTGTAAAGTTGTAAGAATGGAGCTGCTGTAGGTCACAATGTAGAGAGAACTGCCTGAGAGTAGCTAACAAAGAAAGAAAGCAGGACCAAGAAATTAAGAGACACAGGATGCCAAAGAGCTTGTTTGGACCCCTGGATACAGCCATACCTGCACTCCACAAACTCTGGGCTTTTCACTGATTAAACCAATGAATTACCTCTTTTTGCTTAAAGCAGTTGGAGTTGAATATTGTATCAATTGCCACAAAGGGTCCTAACTGATATAACCATACATATTTTGTAGATTTGTAGTGAGGATTAGAAAGAAGATATATAAAATATCCACTTCAATACTTACAGAGTTCATTATCATTCTTTCCAATGCACAGAGACCTTATCTTCTATAATAAACAACTGTATATTAGACATTTTGAGTAAAAAAATAGATCTTAGAAATTATCTGGATTTGTAGGGCAAGGGTTGAATAGTGTTCCCTAAGGTAGCAAGAAAAATCATTATCTCCTGGGTGGGCTCGATTTGGAGGCTCAGATCTGAAATTGTGACCTGTCACCAGACCAAGATTAATATGCTCAGTGGAGGAAGAGGCCCAAGGACTCTTCAGTTTCTAAACTGTCTGGGTAAGAGTGCTGAGGAGAACACAGTATCTGCAGCAGCACCTCAGTGGCATCATTGACAGTCGTGGACAATTTGAGAAAGGTCCCGCCAGTGCTTCAAAACTTGTTTAAATCTCTCCTCTTTTCCAATTCACCAGATCATTCCATCCAGCTTCTTCTCTCTCCTGCTCTCCTAGTTCACTTCCTAGGAGCTTCGATTACAGCATTGTTGCAGCCTGTTTTTTTGTTGTTTTTTTTTTTTAACATCTTCATTGGAGTATAATTGCTTTACAATGGTGTGTTAGTTTCTGCTTTATAATAAAGTGAATCAGCTATACATATACATATATCCCCACATCTCTTCCCTCTTGCGTCTCCCTCCCACCCCCCCGTCCCACTCCTCTAGGTGGTCACAAAGCACCGAGCTGATCTCCCTGATCTCCCTGTGCTATGCGGCCGCTTCCCACTAGCTATCGATTTTACATTTGGTAGTGTATATGTGTCCATGCCACTCTCTCACTTCGTCCCAGCTTACCCTTCCCCCTCCCCGTGTCCTCAGGTCCATTCTCTAGTAGGTCTGTCTTACGTTCCCAATAGGAATGGGAGCCTGAGGAGGGCAGGGCAGCACGGTGTTCTTCTTCATATCATTTTCTTTGTTCATTCACTCATTCATTCAACCATTCATTCAAAACACATTTGTTTATAACCCATCACCTCCCAAGCACTACAACAGACAATGGAGCTACAAAGGGAAAAAGAATCAGAGGTCCTGAGTCCATTACCCAGTGGGGACAGCCAAGGTAAGGGAGTGAACTAAGAGTTTCGGTTGCATGACATGGGCTTTGCCTCCAGAAACCATTTTGAGAATGGGATCGATTTGAATTGGAGCTCAGATTCTGTTTCTAAAAGACTAAACTCCTGGTTTTATCCAGATACTCCTGTGGTGGTGTTCCCAAGGCAGCCAGACACTTGAGACCAGAAGAAAGACTCTCATTATCAAAGCGGATTCTGGAGCCACACTTGGAGGCAGGACATTTGGAAGCCGAGAGTGAGAAGGGGATTGATCTCTGAGGTCAAGTGTTCAGAAGAGAAGGGAAAGAAAACAATCATCCAGGGTCAAGGGCACGGATTGTAGCATCATTAAAGTATGGGAGAGGGGGACTTATGTCTTGGAAATTGTCTTCACCCAAAATACGCAGTTTTCTGGGCATCCCTGGTGGTGCAGTGGTTAAGAATCCACCTGCCAATGCAGGGGGCACGGGTTCGAGCCCTGGTCCGGGAAGATCCTACATGCTGCAGAGCAACTAAGCCCGTGCGCCACAACTACTGAGCCTGCGCTCTAGAGCCGGCGAGCCACAACTACTGAGCCCACGTGCCGCAACTACTGAAGCCTGCACGCCTAGAGCCTGTGCTCCGCAAGAGACGCCACCGCAACGAGAAGCCCGCGCACCGCAACGAAGAGTAGACCCCACTCGCGGCAACTAGAGAGAGCCCGCACGCAGCAACGAAGACCCAACGCAGCCAAAAATAAATAAATAAATATGCAGTTTTTACATGGCCAAAATATAAATTCATTCAATTTACAGATCAGAATTTAGGTAGCTGATTTCATCAACTTCTGACATTTCTATCATACTTTTGATTTTTTTTTCAGTTGGAAATTACAGTGTTGGATCTCTTGCCCTTTACCTGCTCCCAGCCTCCCACCTCAGCTGAAAATTCCTCTTCCTCTGTACCCCGGGGTACAGAAAATGGGGGGAATTTCCACAGCTTCAGACTGCTGGGCAGTGGCTCGGGGGGACACTGGTGAGAAAAGTCTCAAGCATTTGGCACGAATATTAACCTGGGCTTCCCCTGCATAGCTGGGCAGTCTACCCACAGTCCTTCATGTGTTCCAACAAAGTGTGTCAGACCCAGTAAGTTTATGCGCTGAGAATTGCTGACATCTGTGCTCTTCTTTGGCCATTTAGAGTGTTCTTTATTTTATTTTCCATGTGATTTCACTAAGTGATTGGGCAGAGGGCATGGGGGGAGGCATGGAACGGGCCTGTGCAAGCTCTTTGCCTCACGTCTCTCTCTGACATGCAGAGATAGTCCAGGACCTCCCTACCTGCTGACTTCTCTTTCCATACGGGGATGTCCACAGCAAGCATGGAGGTCTGAGCCTTGGAAGATCATAAAAACAATAATAATAATTGATAATGATGATCATGGCGCTAACCCTTATTGAGCACGTAGTCTGTGTTATGCCAGACCCTGTTCTGAGCGCTTTCCGTGTGGTCTTCTCTAGAGCTCTATGAGGGGGGGTACAATCAGGGGGAAACTGAGGCACCCAGAGGTTCATGACTTGTCTGGAGAATTGGTGAGGTGGCAGGATCAGACCCCATCCACTCTGTTAGCACCCCAGCTACCACCCCCTCCTCCCCACCCGCCATACATCATCTGCACCTTGGTCTCCTCCCCCAGCAAACACCACTTCAGAGCACTTCCTCCGTGGGTGGGTGGCCATCCTCTCTCCCACCCAGACATGACGTGCTTACACTGGGGCTGGGGTTAGACTCCCAAAGAGCTGGAAGAACGTACTTGCTTTTGTCAGATCATGGCTAAATTTGTAAAAGTGTTCAAAGCCCTAGTTCAAAATCTCCTTGTTCTTGGAATAAAGTCTATTTCTTTTTCTATAAATAACCATGAAACAAAAAATGAGGGAAAATAATTTAATGCTTTATTTTATAAAGTTGAGTAATCAAATTCCTCCTAAGAGGAGACCATGGCTAGATTTCTAAATGTCCTCAATGCTATTTTTAGCACTTTAAAAGCTCTGTGCACAATCTCTTGTCATTTCCTAATTTTACTGTCTGAATATTTACAGTAGAAAATTACATCTTTCTCTGGTTTTCATTCTCCTTATTGACTCATATGAAAGACGTTTGATACTTGAAACTGCCAAATCTGCCCTGATTGGTTTAGTTGTTTTTCAAATAAGACTAGAACATCTTAAAATGTTCATCTACATATTTAATTGCATAAAACAATGTTCACCATACTGTAAGTACAAAAAGCAAGTTTATAAAGTTCTCTTTAGTATGATACCCTTTTTTTGTAAAAAGTTAAAGTATGTATAAATACGTAGATACAAAGATACAGAGAGAAGCACATTTTTTTAAAATGTATTCAGAATATTAACAGTGATTACATCTGAGAGCTTTATATCTGAGCATTGAGAATGTGGAAGGTTTTTAATTCCTTATGTTTCCTTATAGCTGTTTGGTAAAGTTTCTGTATTAACTTTTACAATGAGAAAAAATACCCATACTATTCCTTTTAATAAGAACTAACATTTGAGTGCCAGGCACTATTCTAGGTGCTTTACATGTATTAATTTGTTTAAAGTCGCACATCAACTTTTTGAAGTGGACATTACTTGTGAGGAAACTGAGGCAGAGAGTGGCTCCATAGGGCCAAGCAGCTGGGTTTCGGACCTGTGCTCTGAACCACTTCAGTGTCTGGACTTACTGAAGCACTAAGTCTTCTACTGAACAGGGACTACTTTCTTGGCCCTACCTTAGGAATATGGCAACCCCTGTGCTCTCTGTTTCAGTTTTTCATTTAAAGTCCTTTGACCTGGAGCCAGCCTTGACCCAGTGTTGGTCAGGCAGTCCACTCCGATCTCTTGAATATTTAGCTTGCGATATCTCTGAGAAGCTGAACACTCAGATTCAAAAAGACGACTAATATCACAGAGCAGCAGATGTCAAGTTTCAAATGTGAGTGCTTCAGGGGTCAGAGGAGGGGGAGAGAGTTCAAAGAAAATAAAGATCACCACAACCTTACCGTTCAAAGATATCCACTGCCGATAGTTTTAGTATGTTTATTTTCAATTCTCTCTCTCTTAACCGGCCTTAACTTAATGTTGATCAGGCAGCCCACTCATATATTTCAAATATTTAGCTTACAATTTCCTTGAGAAGGCAGAATTCATTAATCTCTCTCTCTCTAACACTTTCTCTCTCTTCTATCTTTCTTTCCATCTGTCCATTATCTGTTTCATATCTATCTACCTACCAAACACATTTCTTTTTAATTTTGTTTGGAAATAATTTCAAACTTACAGAAAAGTCGTAAGAACATGACACTCTCATAATGAGATCCTATATGTTAGGTTTTGTAATCTACTTATTTCATTTAATAATCTACAGACATTTTTACATATTCATGATTCTTGCTTTTTTTTACGACTTAATCTGAATGTTAATGGCACGATGGTGTTTTATTATTTGGCTCTTAAGCTAATTTATTTTTCCAACCCCTTTCTCTTGGATTTTTAGTTGCTTCTGATTTTTTCTTTTTTTTTTTTTTTGCTATTACAAACAATATTATAAAGAACTATTTTGAGGATATTTCTTTTTATACTTCCATGATTTTGTTAAAATAATTCCTGGAAATGAAATTCTAGGATGTTGGATCATGAAGTAGAAGCCATGTGCTGATAATGGTGGAGCATCTGTGGGGGGATCCTCGCCCTGGCACCCCAGAGTCACTGTGACTGCATATTCCTGGACTACTCTTATGGGAGAGACAAATGTATTTGTATCCTACTTAAGAAATTGTTTTGTAAAGTTAAAAATGATGCGTGGCCAAATCTCATTGTAACTAATATAGACATCTACCCGACCACCCCCATCAAATTCCCTTCTCTCTTAAAATTAGTCTGAGTGTGTTAATGTCACTTGCAACAAAAATGTCCTCACTGAGTTAGATATATGCTGTATAATGTAGTGTATAATTACGCAAACTTATCTGTATGTGCACATGTAACATGTATCCATTCATTCACACTGTTCAGAATATAAGAGCATTTACACATATATGCAAATATGTGTGTGTGTGCATGTAAATTTGACTTGGGGAAAGAAGTAAGAATATTCAAAGCAACATATTTATTTCCAGTCTTGGGAGCAGGCTATGGGGTATTATAACCAAAGATATGTATAACAAAGTATATAGTTTTGAGAATGCTGGAAAGTTTTTGTAAGGGTTAGAATTTATAATCATTTTAGAATCTGGGTCACATTTTAGTTTTGGCCTTTAATGAAGGTCAAAGGAGCAGGTCCACTAGTCCATTCTGATGGTGGCTGTCATTTGTTGGGGCAATTTGTACCCATGTTCTTCACATTAAATCTCTTTCTCTTAATAACAACCTTACAGGGTTGGTGTTTTCACTACATTCTCAGAAGTGGAAACTGGAGCTCAGAGAGGTTAAAGAACTTTTCTAAGGTCTAAAAACTAAGAAGAACAGACAGGAATAGGATTTCACTCTCTTCCCTAAGCACTCATTAATCAACAAACATTTCCTGAGTTGACATCTTCTTTGACTTACAATGGGGTTACATCCTGAGAAACCCATCCTTAGTTGAAAACATCATAAGTAGAAAATGCATTTAATACACCTAACCTACACAACATCATAGCTTAGACTAGACCACCTTAAACATGCCCAGAACACTACAGTTGGGCAAAATCATCTAACACAAAACGTATTTTATAATAAAGTTGAATATCTCAGGTAATTTATGGAATACTGTACTGAAAGTGAAAAACAGAATGGTTGTCTGGACACAGAATGGTTGTAAGTGTATCAGTTGTTTACCCTCATTATCACGTGGCTGACGGGCAGCTGCCACTACCCAGCATCGCAAGAGAGGATCGTACCACATATCGCTAGCCTGGGGAAAGATCACAATTCAAAATTTGAAGTACACGGCTTCCCTGGTGGCGCAGTGGTTGAGAGTCCACCTGCCAATGCAGGGGACATGGGTTCAATCCCTGGTCTGGGAGGATCCCACATGCCTCAGAGCAACTAGGCCCGTGCACCACAACTACTGAGCCTGCGCTCTAAAGCCCGCGAGCCACAACTACTGAGCCCGCATGCTACAACTACTGAAGCCCACAGGCCTAGAGCCCATGCTCCGCAACAAGAGAAGCCACCACAGTGAGAAGCCCGTGCACCGCAACGAAGAGTAGCCCCTGCTCACTGCAAGTATAGAAAGCCCACGTGCAGCAACGAAGACCCAACGCAGCCAAAAATAAATAAATTAAAATAAATAAATTAAAAAAAAAACAAAACAGAATTCGAAGTACAATTTCTATTGAATGCGTATTGCTTTGGCACCATCGTAAATTTGGAAAGTCATAAGCCAAACCATCGTAAGTCAGTCTGTACTTAATCTGTAATATGTGCACGTTGTTGTGAAAAATACAAATGAAAGCTAAAACACAGCCTCTATCAACAAGGAGGCAGTAGGCTTAATGGAGATACAAAGTAAAGAACAGAAAAGGTGGCCTTGCTATACCCATCTGGCTTACTCTCAGAGCCAGTGAGTTCCCGGTGGAGGCGAGAGGTGCAGGATGAATCACCAGGAGGGCTTCCCTGAGGAAGCTGGTCCTGGAAGGAAGAATAGGGTTGGAATAAGAGGGGATGGATATTCCAGGGGAAGCCTTATTGGTATAAATATATGGAGGTGGGAACAAGATCAGTATGGGTGTGGGACAGTGAAGAAACACACGACAGAACCAAACGAGCAGGTCCACCAATACAAGGAAGTCAGGTAGGGCTGCAGGGTAAGGTCAGGTTTGCAGGGCTCTGAGAATCCAGCAGAGCCACATGGGTTTGAGGCAAAGAGCATAAGGTATCCAAAGATGCCTCCTTCATGTATGGTCAGGCAACCAAGTCATTATCATTTCATACTGTAAATAAAATGGACATTCCATGTTGACTCAGGTTGATGATAAATAAAAAAAGAAATTGACTGGCTTAGAGGTTTTAAAACATTCCAGAACTTGTTTATACAGGGAAGGATTTTTCAAAGGTCAGACTTCCACTGCTGTAATCACCTTTATATATCTATGTTCAGTATTACTCTAGTTCCATAAACAAGCTTAAAATAGAAGTTGCTAATACCATCTGATTTTAAAAGGGGAAGAGCTTCACATTTCTGCATATCTACAGCCAAATACATTTTTTGCAAGCAAGGTCAGTAGTTTTGAAGAAACTTTGCATTTTATGGAATGGGTTTAAGCAATTCACCAGGAATAGCTTCAATTTCCTTTTTGTGTAGCATCAAGAATGAGGCTTAAGAGTACATGTAGTTGCATGAAAACTTGCTTACAAACATTAATGAAAAAATAGCATACCATTAAAAGAGCAAATTCCCACTTTTAGATTAAAACTATGTACATAATGCATAGGAAGTATGTATAGAATATATAGCTATGGTTTTGTCTAGGGACAGAATTGCAGATGGTTTTAATTTTACTTTTTATTATCTGTAGTTTTTCATTTTCCACAATAAGTATTCCTTGTGAAATTTTTCTTCAAGTTAGTGTCCAAGGACATAAAAATTTGGGTACACATGAGATGTTAACAAATGGTTATATTTGGGACAGGATCATAAAGGGACTTTATAGTTTTGGGAGAGGGATGGGAAAACTAATATCAACATTTTTCATTTAAAAAAGAACATTATAGTAAAATTATAGCCTAACTGCTCTTATATATAAATGGTTGTGATGACCTTGGGTAAGTCACCTAAACTTCTGAGCCTTATTCTCCTGTATGTGAAATGAAGAGCTGGATCATCTTAAGTGTCCTTGAAAAAAATTACCATGACTGGCACCTTCTTCAACAACCTTGGGACATGACGAACTCACTCCTGCCACCTTTCCATCCTAATGCCAAAAGAATGTTCTGATCCTGACCTACATGCCCAGAAAAAAGCCACATTATCTAAGAGAGTTAACCTTAGTGAATCAAGGGCAGCCAATAGAATCTCTTGTAATCTGGATGTTCCTTAGGCCCTAGGATAAACTCTACTATTGAAATTTCTAGTGAAAGATCAAGTTAATTACTGGATTTTCTAATTTCAGAGAGCATTGTACATTCTTGTGTGAATTCCCTTTCCCTTTTGTTTCAGGAAAGTTCCTCATCCTTGGATGTTTGCCAGTGGGCTGTGCTTTGTCCTTGGAGCCACCGTTTGGCAAGGTTTGGTTCATAAGATGAGAAGATAACGGGAAAACAGTGCCCCTACCCATCACCTTCCCATATATTTTTTCCTCATGACTTTCCTCAATTGTTGTTGTATCAGCCATTTCCATCCTAATTCTTCCTATTCCCCAAGGTTCTGCATTCATTTTTCCCATGAAGCATTGACCAAGTTATTTTGCCCACAAAACCCACTCCCATGTAGGAGTTTCTATGTGCCTATTTCCAATACCACACAAAGTAACACATGCTATATTTTTGTCTGAGTTTTCATCCACTTCTTTACACAAGCCTTTTCACTCTACCTTGATTAGAAAGACCTCAGTAATAGAGACAAAGTCCTTAAGGGTTCTTACTATTCCAGTAATTCCTGACATATCCTTCAGGTCACAGAAGGTGGTAAGACATACTTTTTGATTGATGAAAAAGTCACCAATAAACGATTTATTTTTGAATATTATTTGGAATCTAATATGGTACCTGCAACAGGTATAGAAAAAGACCAACACTTAGAACTACAGGTTCAACCGCATGATTTTTGTGATTCAGGAAAGGGGGTTCTATTCCACCATCACAGTCAGTACCTAACCTCTCTCCTGATAATCCAGTAGGAGCCCTGTGGAGCCTGGGCCAACTTGGGCTTCTAGGTGAAGATTTAACAGAAAGCAAACTGGTAAAGAAGTAGCATAACAGTAAGATACCCGAATGCCTTGAAAAATCAGGAAAGAGAGAAAAGGTTATGAATTTGGGGCCATGAAGGAATCAGAAAACTGGAAGACATATTAGAAATAATCTATGAAATTATCATTTTACAGAAGAGGAAAGTAAAACTCAGAGAGTAAATTGCCTAAGGTAGTAAAGTAGTAGAATCAATACTGGACCCCAAGTCTCTGGCCTCTTACATTCAGGATTCTTTCTACTCTGATCATGATTTATTTTTCCTATAGTATTCTGATGCAACAGGACGCACTCAATAATTGTACCCATTTTCTATCAGGAGGCAATGCATCCTAGAAGAAGGAAGGATACGCAGTGGAATGTTTCTACTCCCCTACTTTCCATGATACGCTGCTCCCTTTCTTCATGCCAGTAGTATGATTCCACTTTTTATATTACACAGCTCTGAAATCAACATTAAGATTAAAACTAAACAATCAAACCAAAAGAGCATACCACTAGTTCAGCTTTGGGTTAATATTAGGTATGACACAAGAGGAAATTCCTGAGAACTGAAAACATTGATACAGGGTAGTGCTCTGTATTAGTGGGCTTTAAAAAAGTCCTTCATGGATGTTTCTTAAGCCCGAAAAATATGTTTCGTTAAGCCGTCTTCTAAAATAGTGTTCGTAATCAGTTATTATCAAAGTTAAATTGTTGTTGCATTTGGTTGTGTGTGGCCCACTGGAAATAGTGCAGTCATGTAAGACTGAGGGTAGCTGACTCTTCTCCAGGATGCTGTGGGGGGAAAACCAGTTGGAGACTATAGTCCATGGTTATTATTATACAGCTGACATAATGAATTCAACAATGGCTTGTTGAGATTTTCTCCATCTTTAGAACATTTTAGGGAGCTAAGGAGAGAGTATTTCATTAGCCAGAGACTCCTGTTAGCTTGGTTTGGGTGTGTTGACCAAAAAAATGTACAACCTAAAAGTTGAGAATTATGTTTTATTCAATGGACAAACTGAGGACTTAAGCCTGGGATACAGCCTCTCAGAGAGCTCTGGGGGAGGGGGGAACCAGGATATATAGGAGTTTTTGCAACAAAGACCAAGTAGTCAGAACATCAAAAGATTTCTGTTGATTAAAGAAAACCAGGCATCTCAAGTCAAGGAATTGACTTTTCTATGTATGGGAAGATGCAAGAGTCTGGGCTCACTGAAATCATTCCTTTGATATGCACCTCAGCTATCTGGGGCCAGTATCCTGTGTTTTCTCATCCTGAGTCTCTGGATGCACCATCGGGGTGGCTGCAGCTGCTGACTGCTTGACGGCAGGTACCCTGTTTCTATCCCGAGCTCCCTCAGGGCTCATCATCAGGGAGGCTGTAATGTGATGGCTCAATGGCTGCAACATCGTTTGTTTACTGATACGGGAGGCAACATTTTTTTATTGATTAGTGAAATACGATGGAAAGTGTCTAGGTAAGCTCTGGCTCAGAATGTTGCCTGTCATACACGATACTTGCTGAATAGTTCATTTCACACCCATAAAAGAGAACACTAATTTTACTTCTTCGCTAACTGAGTCAATAAATCAGCACTCTGTGAGTCATCATTGTGGAAACAAACACAAACATTGTTTTCCCCATTGAATCTCCAGGGGGAATTGAAAAGACTTTTAGGGGGAGAATACATCGTTCTCAAGCAAATATTTCAGAAAGAAGCTAGCATGACACGGTCCTCCAGGCCCTTTACATCAGCTTGGCTCCTCCTCCAAACAGTGGGATATAGCGATTACTATCCCTATTTTCAGATGAGAAAAGTGAAGCTTTGAGAGTTTGAGTAAGTTGCCTAAAATCATCTCTAGTAAGCGATGGAGTGATGGAAATGGGCGTGGTGTCCACATGTAAAACTTCATGAAGTTTCTGGCATATTCTACTGCTTGCCTTATAACTGAACCAAGCCAAACCAAAGGCAGATCTGCTGGAATGTGGTTAACTCTCATGAAACAAAAATAGAGGGAACCCCAACAGATCCCCCTTTCACATCAGAACTTAAAAAAAAAAACCTCCAGTAGCCAAAAAACTAAACCTAAGTAACTCTCTAATCAGTTCAATAGGTTTCGTCAAAGTGGGTAATGTATGTAAATATGATATCTAGAGTTTATTTTAAGTTTCTGTTAAGTCTGTGTAAATATCTCATTTTAGAATTACAAGACTTATGGGCAAAGGATTATCTTCCTCCTTTTCCCTCTGTGCCAAACCTTCATCTTTATATTTTTTTATTTTTTAAAATAAAAAAGTTTTTTACAAAATATATTTATATATTTCCCAAACTGTATTTTAATGTTAATAAGTGTACAGAAAGAGGGAAAAAATAAATTTAAACTACAATTTAAAAATAAGTTGAGAAAAGAAAACATCAGGATACATTTAACACATGTTAGTTACTCTGCTTTCCGATGTCTCTGAGACTTTAATACACCACTGTTCATGAGCTGGTTCACAAACATATTTGACCACAGGACCTCTTTCTTGGAAGGTGCATCAATGACTGTCTTATGTCTGCTAGGACCTACTTTAGAAAACATTGCTCAATACAACAATTTCAAAGTTAGTTCCCTGGAGAGCCCAAAGCCTGAGGATTTCCAAGTTTTGCAAGATCTAGGAAGAAAGCTGCATCTGTGACTATAAACCTTGTTGACTAATAACTGAAGAAAATGCTTCCAGAATGAACTAAATAGAGCTCTATGAATTTAAGTCAAATAAATGTAAAACAGTGCTTGTTGAAGAAATCTTCAACATCAAATCTAGATCGTCCCATCACTGGTTCTTCCCTATCACTCAGGACTTTTCTGATTATCTGATTGAAAGTTCTTTTTGCCTCCTTCACATTTACTGAGTCAATTTCTATCACATAATTCTGTTTAATTTTTCTCATAGTACTTAATCATTATCTGAAATCATCTTGTTGGTTGGTCCAAACTTATAATCTGAGATTCGTGAAAGTTGGGTCTTGTTTATACATCCAGCAACCACTTCAGTGCCAAATATATATAGAATAAATGAAAGTTGTTTCATTCTTTCATGTATTTATTCATTCAACAAATATTTACTGCATACATACCACGTGACCCAAACTATTCTGGTTCTGGATGTAAAAGTATGTAAAACAGACATCAGTTCACTCCTTGAATTGTTTGGACATTAAATTTTTCTGAAAATTGAATAAGACATTGCATTTCCTTTGGGGATGGAATATTTTAAACCATTGTAATTATTGGGTTGGCCAAAACATTTGGGTTTTTTCCATAACATCTTACAGAAGCCCGAACGAACTTTATGGCCACCTCAATATTATTAAAAATGCAAATTATCAGTAACTAACTTACCTACTTCGGTAAACATGAATTTCCATGACTGTTTTTGTTCCAGTTTGTTGTTCTTTGTTTAAGGTAAAAGGGCCAAAACATTTATGTATGTTACCTCATTTAATTCTGACAACCACCTTCTGGAATGGAGACTATTACCTCTATTTAACACATGAGGAAACTGAGGTTATAGAAATAGTTTACCCAAGACACTTAATTGATAAATAAGTAGTATCTGAATATAAGCTCAGAAATCTGAAATCAAAGCCCACATCCTTTTCTACCACACCCACTGCCTTCTTGTTACATCAGTATAGTCCAACTGTTATTAATAGAGGAAAAAGCCAAAAGCACCAAAAATGACTAAGTCAATGGGACCCTTGTGTCCCATTTCATACTCACGTAAATTCTCTCTGATTCCTTTGTACCTGGGCTCCCTTTCTGACCTCTGGGTGTTGCATCTTTTTTCCTCCCAAAGACCCTGTCCGGGCCATAATTAGGTGCCTCACTACCTCAGAGTCAGTGCCTTCTGTATTTCTGACACTTACTGTCTTCCTGATGAATAAGACCAAGTGGTGTATTTCATCACATGGATAGTGCAAAGGGAAGATAAAACCAGCTAAAGTAAATCAGAGAGAAGAAGAAGATAAGGAGGAAAAAAAGGCAAGTTCACAGTGAACCGAATTTAGAAATGATTTAGAGTTCCACTGTTCAAGTTAAAAATTTGTCTTGTTTTCCAGCTGTCCAAGTTCTGCCAGTAATTTGATGTGTGACCTTATCGGGTCTCTTTGCCCTTCTACGTGTCGGGTTGATGACACTATGGGGTGTCAAGCCAGTCCTGGACTGCTGACCTCAGGCATCCTTAATGTGAGATCAAGAGCCCTTGTGTGTTTACATTGCTGTTGTCCTGGAATTTTTCCATTATATGCAGCCAAACAGAAGCCTAATTGAGACAATTGGTGTACAGTTTTAGTATTAAAAAAGTACATTTTGAAAGAACCTCTTGAGACTTGATTGAACACTCAAGGAATTGGAAAAGGTGTGATGTAAATAATGATGAGGAAAAGAATAATAAGAAAGAAGAAGAAAGAGGAAGAGGAAGAAAGAAGAGGAGGCAAAGAGAAGCGTGAGGATGAGGAAAGAAAAGGAGGAGAAGTAGAAAAGAAGAAGAGGAGGAGGGGGAGGGGGAGGGGAGGGGAGAGGGAGGGGGAGGGGAGGGGGAGGAGGAGGAGGAGGAGGAGGAGAAAGGAAGAAAGGAAGAAACAACAACAGGAACAGCAACAGCAAAACCACAAGCAACAAAACAAAAGGAAGAAGATTCAAATACAGACTGAAACTCTTCCACTGACATTCGGATAATATTTGCCAAACTCTGAGTAACTTTGGGGGTCCCCTTATTCACTAAATACAACTTTCCCCAACAATTTTGTTATTAAATTCTCCTGTCATTCCCACCAAACCCCATAAAACCAAGGTTCAGAGTTCCTATTGTGTATTACAGACCAGTAACGCTTTATCTTTTAAGTTAACTTGATCAAACACAAAACTCATTCATTAACTACATTTTATCAATTACACCTTACTAATCTCAGTATTCTGCCAAGGTTTATACTTTACTCAATGAAGCCAAAATCTTCCTGAGATTTGTGTCTGGCTTCAATATTTCTCTCAAGCTTCAAACCAAAATCCCCTCCCTCTGGCTCTTTGACACTCCAGTCTGGAGTTGGTCCTCTCACTAGTCTACAGGCCCAATCCTGGCTACAGCAGATTAGTTAGAAGGAGGTCATGGCAGGATAATGGCCGTTCCCTAAGAGGGAACTGCAATGCTCACCGCACTGATATTCAGCTGGGGTCTGTGATTTGCTCTGATCAATAAAATGGGAGAAAAATAAAACTTGAGAAATAGAAAGGCTCTGTTCACCCCAACCCCCAGTTAGAAAAAGATTCTCTGGCAGTGGGAAGAAAAGAGGAAGGGGAAATAAAAGAGAGGTCAGAGGGGAAAGGGGAAATGGTGGCAGTATGACCTGAAGGGGGCTGAAAGAGGAGAGAGATCAGCATTTGAAGACGCCCAGCCTCTACTCCATCAACACCTTGCATTAGCCTCAGCCAGGGACCAAAGAGGAGCCAGCCTGGTGCCCTGGCTGTACATCTCCTATACTCAGGGGCCGCGCTAGCTGTCCCTACGGCTGGCATAGAATGAAGACGTTCCTTAGCAGCAGTCAGCACGATGACTGTTTATCAGTTAGCAGGTGAGATCTCATTTGAGCTCCGTGTCTTTTTTGCAGCTAAGTTTGACTTGCCTTGTGTGGAGAATCCCCTGCCCTGTTCTCTACCACCAGCATGTCTATGCTCACAGCACTCTTGAGCCCCAGGGGGCCCATCAAGCTTGCAGGATGGAGCTAACTGGTAAGGGAAAGCTTCAGACTTGGGACTTGGGTGGGCTCAATACACCCAGCCTGAGATTTTCCCTAAACTGGTGCCATGATCATACATACCTTTGTTAACCTTGAACTTACTTCATTGCTCAGTCTTTTGGTTTGGCAGCTGTCTTTGGGCTCGTGTGCCTACAAGTGTCTCTCCTGCAGTAACTGATCCTTGGCTTTGTTTGCAGGTTCCGCTGACCGGAATGACTACACAGAGTCATTTCTTTTCCTTCCATGCCCGTGGTCAGCCCAGTCCCGACTCTATCAGCCTTCTTCGCCTGCCAGGTGTTTCCCTTCTGCAAATGAGCTTTTTTTTTTTTTTCTAGAATAAGAATTGGAGAGGAGTTAATGAACCTCTGAGCACTTAACAATCACAACTTTGCACTTGTACTCTCTTCTTTACTAGACCAGAATCTCTTAGTAAAGAAGAAAAAAAAATAGAAAAAAAATAGTTCTGGGGGTTCACAGGCAAAGCCTCTGGTTTTTTCCAAATCAGAGGGAAATAATTCTAGTGCCCCCACTCCGACCCATCCTGTTTTCAGCTTTTGAAGTTAGTGCTTGTGTTATTATTAATTTGGACTAAGTGGATGCTTAGCAACAATCAAAAATACTGAATTAAATATAAAACTACTTTCTGAAGTAGGAGCTCGGAATTAAAAAAACAAGCTCATTGTGACCCATATAAACAAGTTCTGGAAGACCCATGTAAAAAGAACATAAACATTTGAAAAGTATATAGAGATATCTTGCCATCCCATTTGTTGATGGATGAAATACAGAAAATCAAATCGAATTAAATTTTAATCTGCTTTAAATTAATTTTGTTTCATTTCATTTTATGGTATTTGCACTCCAAACTAAGAAAACTCAGTTTAGTTTTCTTCATGGCATGGTAACAGAAATAATTTTCAAGTGATGTTGAAGCTTATTTAAATCTGATTCAAAGGACAGCACAGCATTTAAATTATGTTACACAATTCTTATGTAAACATAAAGTGTTGGTTATCTGGCAGAACTAACAATCCCAAAATTTTAGTGGTTTAACACTGTAAAAGTTTATTATGTACTGTCTTTACATTTCAATGCGCATTGGGCTGGGAGGAGGTCACCCCTCTCCGCACAGTCATTCAGCGACCCAGACATCTTCCATCCATGGCTCCACCATCCCTGAGGGACTCACAGCCATTCACTGACACCCTGATGGAGGAAGAGAACAAAGTGGTGCATAGATGGTTTTTGATAGGCCTAGAAGTGATGTATCAATTTTGTCCACATTTCATTGGCCAGGACTTAGTCACATGGCCACACCCAACTGCAAGGAAGGCTGGGAAATGCAATGCTGCTCTGTTCCCAAGAGGAAGGGAACACAGTTTGGGGAAAAGTTTCTGAAGGTGTCAGTGGAGATTGGAAATGGCTCAGCAAAGGAAAACCAGAGATAACAGAAAGAGGCACTTGTATGAAGGGAAAAGACACAAAGCAAGGGCTCTGCAGTTTCTACTTTTGCCTTTCCAGCATGAAAGAAGATGTGAATCACAACATTAAAAAAGGCTGAGGGCAGCTTCAGATGATAGAACTTCCTTTGTGTTCTAGAAGACGTGGATTTGATGCCCACCACTGAGGGGTGACAAGACTCTTCGGCCACTCTTGGATTTTGATAGCAGCAGTTATTTCAGCATCCACTGAGGTTAGTGATGGTCTATTATTTTCTATCATTTTCTACTTTTAAATGTATTCATTTAATCTCATAATAAGGATGCATGCCCTGTATTTCAGAAAGTCCCAGGAAGATGTGTTGTATATCTGTGTGTGTGTGTGTGTGTGTGTGTGTGTGTGTGTGTGTTGGTGGGGGTAATGGATGACTGTTTTTTTTTTTAATTTTAAAAATATATTTTATTTAACCCAAGGTACCCAAAATATTATCATTTCAGCATGTAATCAGTATAAAAATTATCAATGAGATATTTTACATTCTTTTCTTAATTTAAAATAATTTATTTAAATCAATAATGGTAACAATAGTATTGAATGCCTTTTCAATATCCATTGAGATGGTTCATTTTTTCCTCATATTTGATCTATCAAAGTGATGTTTTATTTCATTAGCTTGCCTAATATTAATCCATTCTTTTCTTCCTAGATAAAAATCTTCTCAATTATGGCAATGGATGACTGTTGAAAAGGGAAGCAGACAGTGAGCTGAGATATACTGGTAGGAAAAATATCTAATAGAAACTAGTTGCCTGGGAGAATAAGGTCGAATGTACTTCCCCCCCACCCCCCAGCTACACTCTCAAGCCTTATAAATGCTAGTCATTGCCGACCGGTAGCTGTTTTGTTGGAAATGTATCCAGATTTTGCAGCATTTACGGCACTTGCCATCTATCACACATTGAGTCGGGAGATTGATCCTGTGGGTCCATGGAATGTTGATGGAGTTCGGTAGATATTTTCAGCGTGAAATCACAGAAGCATCTTGATAACAGGGCTAACAAGCTAGACAATGTGAATGCTTTTTATTACTGTTTAATTCTCCTTCCTCTGATTATGTTATTCCTCCCAATGATGGCAGTGATAGGAAGTGTGAAAAGATTTAGGGAAAACAGATTTTTCAAGTAAGAACTAAAAAGGCACAAAATCATCCTCCTAGTAAACACTGCTTCATGAGATTTAAAAGGTCTCAGATATGTTTGGGCTTATAAAGCACTGGAAGAGATGACTGTCTACTTGATGTCTAGATAGAGGTGGGGGGATTTGAAAGCCTTCAACATAATATCTGAAAACTCTGCGTGACTCACTCCTTTGAGGGAAAGCACTGACAGTGACCATGGAAGAGGAAGCTAAGACAGTTAATAGCACAGGTCCTGGAGCCAAAACGCCTGGGCCGAATCCTGGCTCCCCACCTCCTCCCTGTCTGACTTAGGAAATTACTCAACCCTTCTGTGCCTCAGTTTCCTCTTTTGAAAAATGAAGATACTGTTAGTATCTACATCATAGGATTGTAATAGATACATCATATTAGAAGGGCTCTTGGGAGGGAGACAGTCTA
This sequence comes from Eubalaena glacialis, assembly GCF_028564815.1. Lineage (NCBI taxonomy): Eukaryota > Metazoa > Chordata > Mammalia > Artiodactyla > Balaenidae > Eubalaena > Eubalaena glacialis. Next base: position 29,928,364 of record NC_083722.1, on the reverse strand, counting down.
ACTCCTAATAAGGACATTCTTGAAGGCAGGGTGTGACTCTCCCTCTTTTTTTTTGCCCAGTGCCTGGCACTCTCTTGGTTCATTTTTGGTGATGAATAAATGAGTGAACAGATGAATGAATGAATGGATGAATATCCTCAAAAGTAGTTTCTGGCTTTCCATGAAGTCATCTTGAATGCCATATTATGATATAGAAAAAGCTCAGCAAAATCTCAACATGTAGAGTCTCTCAAATTGGATTGTGGTTTGGGGGCTCATCTAGAAACATTTTTATGAAGTTTAGTCCATTTATGTTTCAAACCCTGACCTATGGAGGATAATGCCTTACTTTTTTATTTTGGACTTGTTTCTCCTTTTGGACAGATGACAAATTAACACTACATGGGAAAAGAATGCTGGAAATGCAACTCAGAGGCTAGACAAGCTTTTTTGTCTTGTATGTTGGGTTTTGGTCTTTACCTCCCCACAAAGAGCATTTTCATGGAAAAGAAGGTTCCAGGATTCGCTGTGGCCTCTTCCACAAGAGAAAGAAGGGGAGATAGAAACCTTGAAAATTTAAGTTAGAAAAGAACTGAAGTTGTTCACAGCAAGCTGGCCGAGGAGAATATGAAGTACGTGGGGCTCAGATATGAGCCTTGTTGGCCTGAAACTGCAAGGAAGGGTCAGGACAACTGTGACAGGAAAAGCAGAGGGCGGTGCTTACAGCTACTGGAGAAAAACACAATTGAGTTTCCCCAGAATGACAGCTAGACATTTCCTAGGTCTAACAGTGCTGAGAGCTACAGTGAAAATTGAAGTGTAGGGGTGGGGAAGTTGATCCAGACATGTCTTTATCATGGTTGTATCTTGTAAGTGTAGGATACTTGGTGGGCAACAGAGTTCACAAAGTGAATCGTCCTAAACACTAGGGTAAGGCAGCTATTATCATTATCCCCGTTTTATAGGCTAGGAAACTGTGGCCAAGAGAGGTCAAGTAGTAAGAGAGCTCATAAATGCATGAGCCAGAACTGGGATGGAGAGGTTTGAGCCTAGAGTCAGGATTCTTTCCACTGCTCCAAGCTACTTTGCCCTTCATCCCCTTTATGACAAAAGATTCAGAAAGGCCTATAGCTGGGGCTTGTTTACTCCACAGAGTCTGCCTTTAATAGGCACCTACTAATGCAATATTTATTGCACAACCGTGTGTGCAGAGCAAAAAGAGGACGTGAGGCATGTGGAGGGTCTTGTGGCTTCTCTAGTCTAGGCCAGCCTTCTCATGCTGCAGAGGAGAACAAAAGGCCCAGAAGGTATGACTCAGCTGTGCAACTTGGACTCAGTTTAGAGCTGTATCTTCTAAGCCCCACTATCCAGTCCAGGAAGGCCCTCCCTTCTTTACCCTGGGCTCTCTCCATGAGACAGTGGATGATCTCTGTCGAGTGTTGCAAAGAAAAACATTGCCTTGCAAGCTCTTTTTCTTAAGTGAAAACTCTGCTTCCGTTTCTTTTGATGGGTAAATGAATTGAAAAATAAAATGCTCTTGCCTATTTTCACCAGTGTAAGCAACTATACAGCAAGCATCCCTGGTGTCTTAGCCAACATCCTCAATAAAGTATTGTAAACAATTTCAGGATGCTTATTTTATGAATTAGTTTGTCACATTTCTTGGAACTGAGGACCAAAATCAATATTTCCTTACTGAGTGTCGGTGTTATTTGTTCTCCTTGACAGAAGAAAGGTAAAGCATGGAAAGTGCTTACACCATGCCAAACACAAAGACTCAATTAATGTTTATTTTTATTATTATTAGCATTAACTTATTATTATCTGTAACTCATGGTATCATTATATCAAGGTATATATATATAAACCTCCAGAATGCTCTAATATAGCAATTTAACTATTCCGTTTGTTCTTTTCTTTGCTGTACCAGAAAAATGGAATGTAACTCTTTCTCATCACTTCCTGGAAATTTTTTAAGTTTAAGCCATTTCTGTCCTTAAAATTTAGCTAGGTTGTGAGTTTCATGAGCCATCAAGGCCAGCTCTTTAAGAACAAGTAGAATTGAGTTTCGGGGACACCACAGTGAAGCTTGGTCCCTAGGCTGGCGAGGGGTGAGATGGCCGAGCCCTGGAGGCCGGAGTCTGATGGAGATCTGAGACCCAGGAAGTCCAGGCAGAAGGAAACACAGGCTCCAAAGTCCTAGCCATGCTGAGCGAGGCACAGAAAACACAGGAAGTTATGGGATTTCAGTGGACAACAACATTGCTGACGAGGGGCACTTGCCCATTTTTCTACGCACCAGATATCATCCCTAATTCTACTCTGAAGCTTGGGAGGATAGAGGGCCTCAGAATTAATTATTCGTAGACAATTTACAGCTGGCTCAAAAGAACAGGGCCTCAGAATCAAGAATTGTGATGCTTCATAGAGTATTTAAAAAGTTGCATGTTTGGCCTTGAGTTCTAAGAGTTAAACTTATCCTACTGATTATTTTTCACAACAGCCTTTTTCCTTTTTTTGGCCGTACCACACATCTTGCGGAATCTTAGTTCCCTGACCAGGGATTGAACCCAGGCACTCAGCAGTGAAAGCGTGGAGTCCTAACCACTGGACCACCAAGGAATTCCCCGTAATAGCCTTTTAAAAATAGTCTTTGCTGAGCTATAATTGGCATAACACATAGTCACCCATGTAAAGTGTAATGGCTTTTAGTATATTCACAGAGTTGTGCAACTATCCCACAGTGCATTTAAAACATTTTCATCACTCCCCCAAAGAAACCCTATGCAAGTTAGCTATCACTTGCTCAATCATCCCATAGCCCAGAGCCCTAGGCAAACACTACTCTACTCTCTTTGTGGATTTGCCTTTTCTGGAAATTTCGTATAAATGGAATCATACAATATGTAGTCCTTTGTGTCTGGCATCTTTCACTTAGTGTAAATGTTTTCAAGGTTCATCCATGTTGTAGCATTTATCAGCACTTCATTTCTTTTTATTGCCAAATAATATTCCATTGTATGGAAATACTACATTTTATCTATCCATTCGTCTGTTGATGGACATCTGGGTTGTTTCTACTTTTTGGCTGTTATGAATAGTGCTGCTGTAAACATTTGTGTAAAATTTTGGTTTGAACATCTGTTTTCAGTTCTCTTCGGTATATACCTAAGACTGGACTTTCTGGATCATATGGTAACTCTGTGCTTAACCACTTGAGGAACTGCCAGACTGTTTCCCAAAGCAACTGTACCTTTTACGTTCCTGTCAGCATTATGAGGATTCTAATTTCTCCATATCCTCAGTAACACTTGTCATTCTGATGATAACCATCCAGGTGGCTGTGAAGTAGTATCTCATTTTTATTTTGATTTACATTCTTCTGACAGATAGTTATGTTGAGTATCTTTTTATGTAATTATTGGCTATTTTTATGTCTTCATCAGAGAACTGTCTATTCAGATAATTTGCTCATTTTTAAAATGGGTCATCTTTTTATTATTGAGTTGGAATAGTTCTTATGTATTCTAGGTACAAGTCCCCATTCAGATGTACGATTTGCAAAATTTTCTCTGATCTTGTATTAGTCCATTTGGTTGCTAGAACAAAATACTATAAGTTTATAAACAACAGAAATTTATTTCTCACAGTTCTGGAGGCTGGAAGTCTGAGATCAGAGTGCCAGTATGGCTGTCCTCTGGATGGCAGATGGCTGACTTCTCCCTGTGTCCTCACATGGTGGAAGGTGGTGAGGGAGGTCTCTGGAGCCTCTTTTATAAGAGGCACTTTATAAAGGGCACTAATCTCATTCACAAGGGCTCTGCCCTCGTGAAGCTAATTACCTCCCCAAAGCCCCACCTCCTAATATCATCACCTTGGGCATTAGGTTTTTAACGTATGAATTTGGGTGGGGGTGATGGACACACATATTCACACCATAGCACAGCACACATAGCACACTTTTCACTTTCTTGATGGTGTCCTTTGAGGCAAAGATGTTTTTAATTTTGATGATGTCCAGTTTATCTTGTATGTGCCTCTAGTGTCATATCTAAGAAAACGTTGCCTACTCCAAGGTAATGAAGATTTATACCTATGTTTTCTAGGAATTTTATAGATCTTATAATTAGTTCTTTGCTCCATTTTGAGCTTCTTTTTGTATATGGTGTGAGATAGGGGTCCACCTTTATTCTTTTGCATGTGAAAATCCAGCTGTCCCACACACAGTCTTCTGAATTAAGAGTATAGTATGATATTGAACTTGTGAAGAAACTGAAGCTCAAAGATCTGAACTGATTTGCCCACTATTATATGAAACTGAAGGACAAAGCTAGAATTTGAACTTGTATCTTCCCACAGTACAACCATTATTCTTTCTTTTATACAATAGTTTCCTACCTATTTCCTACTTCAGAGAGCTTTGGACATCAACTGGATTTTTTCCAGTTTTGAATTGCTATTTTCTTTACTTTTAAAAGTGGAAGAAAATAATCTCTGTTAAACTAGTTAGTTCTGCTACGGTTAGACTCATGTGTTAATGAACAGATAAGGAATATTACATTAGATGTGATGGAAAATATTTAATGCAATCCATGAATCTAATTAATTAAATATACAACGGCTGGTTAACAGATTGAAGGGGAAAGAATAAATCCCTGGTTGCTTTTAGACAAGCATTTCATATTGAGGTGATTAAATGAAGGGAGAGAGCAATTTAAAATAATATTCCTGATTACCATTCAATCGAGCAACATATTCTAACAGAACTAAATATTTTTCCTGTTCTTATACTTTTGCATAAGAAATTATTAGTGATCTAATAAGACATTTTTTTATGAAACAGAAAGAAAATTTCAGTCTTGATGATAGAGTTGGTTAAAGTCACCCAATCAATAATATTATGATACTTGGTTTGTACCTACCATGGCTCGACTTTGTATTGGAGTACTAATTCAAGCCATAGCAACCTTAAAGAGTGGGCCTTATTTGCTTCACTGTAGTCCCGAGGCTTAGGGAGAGGAGTAATTTGCAAAAAGCCTCACAAGCAGAAAATAGTGGAGTTGGATTTTGAATGCAAGTTATTGGATGTCAAATTTTCTATACTGAACCTGTACGCTCTATTCCCTATAATTACCTCATACACAGTAGGTGCTCAGCATATACTGGTTGTTATTGTTTAACGTCTCTTACATGAGTTAATAACCTATGTGACTCACTTAGAAATTATTTTGCATGAGAACCCTTTTCTATTTAATAAGCCAATTGATTGCTCAGAAAATAAAGGACAGCAGCCAAAATATAATTTTGACTGCAATGTTACAGCCATAAAAAAATGTTACTGCATAGCATATCCGTGAAGTCAGTTTAGTATAATCCACTGCCACTCTTGAGCTGGAATGCAGCACGCTGGAACTGTGTATTCCTCTGAAAGATATGATATTAGAGAAAAGAAGACTAAAGGCAAAAAAAAAGAACAGGAACTAGAGAATTCCATTTCTGAGATTGTTCGGATAGGCTAATTTATGCTGTGGCAGCAAACATCATTGTCTCTTGCTCACGTTGTACAGCCAGTGCAGACAATGGGAAGGGCTCTTTCCTCCTCACTGACACTCAGGGTCTTAGGCTGATGGAGGCTCTGCCTTCGTGTTGCCGCCTGTCTCCTCCATCACAACATCAGGGGAAGAGGGAAGTAAAGACAATATATAGCCTTATGTCCTTCTTCAGCTTGGAATCACCACTCATCATTCTACTTATATCCCATTGGCCCAAATTGGTCACATGACCTTGTGAAACTGTCAAGGCACTGCGAAATTTGGGGAAGCACCTAACATTCAAGGTTTATCTAGTTCAGTGTTTTTCAAAATGTGCTTTTTGACCCCTAGGGCTCTGCGGAGGTGTGTAATGCATTCTGCAAACAATGAAGTATACTCAACTAAATGCTGAGTTGGATTTATCAGCTTTAATCTGCTTTTGTCCTGGAGATCTACAAACTAATGTGTTGTAGGAAGAAAAGTTTTGCTGCCAAAAGAAGTTGGAAATTTACACATTTGTTCCATTTTTTCTGTCTTCAGAGAATCATTCATTTAAACCATCTCACCCAGAGGGTTGTCTTCACTAGTCATGGAACATCGAACAAGTGCACATAACATGACATTTCTCCCGCTTGGATTTCAGCTTCTTAAGCAGCAAAGCCAGGATGTTAGGCTGATATCTCTACTTCTGTATTATGATTCTAACATGTTCCTCTCCAGCAACGACAGCAGTAAAAATCAAAGGAGAGTTTACAGGCATCTGAAGTAAACATCACTCCCCTTCCCTTAAGTGCTTTTCAAAATAATTGTTTAACGTCTCTTACATGAGTTAATAACCTTCCCCAAAGGTTATTTCTTCTGCAAATTCCAAGTGACCGAGGGAGGGGCAAGATGGCGGAAGAGTAAGACGCGGAGATCACCTTCCTCCCCACAGATACATGAGAAATACATCTACACGTGGAACTGCTCCTACAGAACACCCACTGAACGCTGGCAGAAGACGTCAGACCTCCCAAAAGGCAAGAAAATCCCCACGTACTTGGGTAGGGCAAAAGAAAAAAGAAATAACAGAGACAAAAGAATAGGGACGGGACCTGCACCAGTGGGAGGGAGCTGTGAAGGAGGAAAGGTTTCCACACACTAGGAAGCCCCTTCGTGGGCAGAGACTGCGGGTAGCAGAGGGGGGAAGCTTCGGAGCCACGGAGGAGAGCGCAGCCACATTGGTGCGGAGGGCAAAGCGGAGATTCCCGCACAGAGGAGCGGTGCCGACCAGCACTCACCAGCCCGAGAGGCTTGTCTGCTCAGCCGCCGGGGCGGGCGGGGCCTGGGAGCTGGGGCTCAGGCTTCGGTGCTAGCCGGGAGGGAGTCCGGGAAAAAGACTGCAGCTGCCAAAGAGGCAAGAGAATTTTTCTTGCCTCTTTGTTTCGCGGCGCGCAAGGAGAGGGGATTCAGAGCGCCGCCTAAACGAGCTCCAGAGACGGGCGCGAGCCGCGGCTATCAGCGCGGATCCCACAGCAACAGGGACGCAGAGGGAAAAACGGAGAGATTCCCGCACAGAGGCTCGGCGCCGAGCAGCACTCACCAGCCCGAGAGGCTTGTCTGCTCACCCGCCGGGGCGGGCGGGGGCTGGGAGCTGAGGCGCGGGCTTCGGTCGGATCCCAGGGAGAGGACTGGGGTTGGCTGCGTGAACACAGCCTGAAGGGTCTAGCGCACCACAACTAGCCGGGAGGGTGCACGAGAAAAAGTCTGCAGCTGCCGAAGAGGCAGGAGACTTTTTCTTGCCTCTTTGTTTCGCGGCGTGCAAGGAGAGGGGATTCAGAGCGCCACTTAAACGAACTCCAGAGACGGGCGCGAGCCGCGGCTATCAGCGCGGACCCCAGAGACGGGCATGAGACGCTAAGGCTGCTGCTGCCGCCACCAAACAGCCTGTGGGCGAGCACAGGTCATTCTCCACACCGCCCCTCCCGGGAGCCTGTGCAGCCCGCCACGGCCAGGCTCCCGTAATCCGGGGACAACTTCCCCGGGAGAGCGCACGGCGCGCCTCAGGCTGCTGCAACGTCACGCCGGCTTCTGCCGCCGCAGGCTCGCCCCGCCTCCTCCGTACCGCTCCCTCCCCCCGGCCTGACTGAGCCAGAGCCCCCGAATCAGCTGCTCCTTTAACCCCGTTCTGTCTGGGCGGGGAACAGACGCCCTCAGGGGACCTACATGCAGAGGCGGGTCCAAATCCAAAGCTGAACCCGGGGAGCTGTACGAACAAAGAAGAGAAAGGGAAATCTCTCCCAGCAGCCTCAGAAGCAGCGGATTAAAGCTCCACAAACAACTTGATGTGCCTGCATCTGTTGAATACCTGAATAGACAACGAATCATCCCAAATTTAGGAGATGGACTTTGGGAGCAGGATATATTAACTTTTCCCCTTTTCCTTTTTTTTGTGAGTGTAGATGTGTATGCTTCTGGGTGAGATTTTGTCTGTATAGCTTTGCTCTCACCGTTAGTCCTAGGGTTAGGTCCGTCCGTTTTTTTTTTTTTTTTTTGGCTTAAAAATTTTTTTTTTCCCTAATAAATGTTTTCTTAATAATTTTTTCCTTATTTTCTATTTTTTAAAAAATTTTTAATAAGTTTTTTCATATTTTTTATTTTAAAAAATTAAAAAATTTTTTTTCTTAATAAATTTTTTCTAAATAAGTTTTTTCTTATTTTTAGTATAAAAAATTAATAAATCTATTTTTAAAAATTAAAAAAAATTTTTTTCTTAATAAATTTACTCTTAATAATTTTTTTTCTTATTTTTTATTATAATTGCTTTATTTTATTTTATTTTATCCTCTTTTTTTCTTTCTTTCCATTTTTTCTCCCTTTTATTCTGAGCCGTGTGGATGAAAGGCTCTTGGTGCTCCAGCCAGGCATCAGGGCTGTGCCTCTGAGGTGGGAGAGCCAACTTCAGGACACTGGTCCACAAGAGACCTCCCAGCTCCACGTAATACCAAACGGCGAAAATCTCTCACAGATCTCCATCTCAACATCAAGACCCAGCTTCACTCAACGACCAGCAAGCTACAGTGCTGGACACCCTATGCCAAACAACTAGCAAGAGAGGAACACAGCCCCATCCATTAACAGAGAGGCTGCCTAAAATCATAATAAGGCCACAGACACCCCAAAACACACCACCAGACGTGGACGAACCCACCAGAAAGACAACATCCAGCCTCATCCACCAGAACACAGGCACTAGTTCCCTCCACCAGGAAACCTACACAACCCACTGAACCAACCTTAGCCACTGGGGACAGATACCAAAAACAACGGGAACTACGAACCTGCAGCCTGTGAAAAGGAGACCCCAAACACAGTAAGATAAGCAAAATGAGAAGACAGAAAAACACACAGCAGATGAAGGAGCAGGGTCAAAACACACCAGACCTAACAAATGAAGAGGAAATAGGTAGTCTACCTGAAAAAGAATTCAGAATAATGATAGTAAGGATGATCCAAAGTCTTGGAAATAGAATAGACAAAATGCAAGAAACATTTAACAAGGACGTAGAAGAACTAAAGAGGAATCAAGAAACGATGACAAGCACAATAAATGAAATTAAAAATACTCTAGATGGGATCAATAGCAAAATAACTGAGGCAGAAGAACGGATAAGTGACCTGGAAGATAAAATGGTGGAAATAACTACTGCAGACCAGAATAAAGAAAAAAGAATGAAAAGAACTGAGGACAGTCTCAGAGACCTCTGGGACAACATTAAACGCACCAACATTCGAATTATAGGGGTCCCAGAAGAAGAAGAGAAAAAGAAAGGGACTGAGAAAATATTTGAAGAGATTATAGTTGAAAACTTCCCTAATATGGGAAAGGAAATAGTTAATCAAGTCCTGGAAGCACAGAGAGTCCCATACAGGATAAATCCAAGGAGAAACACACCAAGACACATATTAATCAAACTATCAAAAATTAAATATAAAGAAAACATATTAAAAGCAGCAAGGGAAAAACAACAGATAACACACAAGGGCATCCCCATAAGGTTAACAGCTGATCTTTCAGCAGAAACGCTGCAAGCCAGAAGGGAGTGGCAGGATATACTTAAAGTGATGAAGGAGGAAAACCTACAACCAAGATTACTCTACCCAGCAAGGATCTCATTCAGATTTGATGGAGAAATTAAAACCTTTACAGACAAGCAAAAGCTGAGAGAGTTCAGCACCACCAAACCAGCTTTACAACAAATGCTAAAGGAACTTCTCTAGGCAAGAAACACAAGAGAAGGAAAACACCTACAATAACAAACCCAAAACATTTAAGAAAATGGGAATAGGAACATACATATCGATAATTACCTTAAATGTAAATGGATTAAATGCTCCCACCAAAAGACACAGACTGGCTGAATGGATACAAAAACAAGACCCATATATATGCTGTCTACAAGAGACCCACTTCAGACCTAGAGACACATACAGACTGAAAGTGAGGGGATGGAAAAAGATATTCCATGCAAATGGAAATCAAAAGAAAGCTGGAGTAGCAATTCTCATATCAGACAAAATAGACTTTAAAATAAAGACAATTACAAGAGACAAAGACGGACACTATATAATGATCAAGGGATCGATCCAAGAGGAAGGTATAACAATTGTAAATATTTATGCACCCAACATAGGAGCACCTCAATACATAAGGCAAATACTAACAGCCATAAAAGGGGAAATCGACAGTAACACAATCATAGTAGGGGACTTTAACACCCCACTTTCACCAATGGACAGATCATCCAAAATGAAAATAAATAAGGAAACACAAGCTTTAAATGATACATTAAACAAGATGGACTTAATTGATATTTATAGGACATTCCACCCAAAAACAACAGAATACACATTTTTCTCAAGTGCTCATGGAACATTCTCCAGGATAGATCATATCTTGGGTCACAAATCAAGCCTTGGTAAATTTAAAAAAATTGAAATCGTATCAAGTATCTTTTCCGACCACAACGCTATGAGACTAGATATCAATTACAGGAAAAGATCTGTAAAAAATACAAACACATGGAGGCTACACAATACACTACTTAATAACGAAGTGATCACTGAAGAAATCAAAGGGGAAATCAAAAAATACCTAGAAACAAATGACAATGGAGACACGACGATCCAAAACCTATGGGATGCAGCAAAAGCAGTTCTAAGAGGGAAGTTTATAGCAATACAAGCCTACATCAAGAAACAGGAAACATCTCGAATAAACAACCTAACCTTGCACCTAAAGCAATTAGAGAAAGAAGAACAAAAAAACCCCAAAGCTAGCAGAAGGAAAGAAATCATAAAGATCAGATCAGAAATAAATGAAAAAGAAATGAAGGAAACAATAGCAAAAATCAATGAAACTAAAAGCTGGTTCTTTGAGAAGATAAACAAAATTGATAAACCATTAGCCAGACTCATCAAGAGAAAAAAGGAGAAGACTCAAATTAATAGAATTAGAAATGAAAAAGGAGAAGTAACCACTGACACTGCAGAAATACAAACGATCATAAGAGATTACTACAAGCAACTCTATGCTAATAAAATGGACAACCTGGAAGAAATGGACAGATTCTTAGAAATGCACAACCTGCCGAGACTGAACCAGGAAGAAATAGAAAATATGAACAGACCAATCACAAGCACTGAAATTGAAACTGTGATTAAAAATCTTCCAACACACAAAAGCCCAGGACCAGATGGCTTCACAGGCGAATTCTATCAAACATTTAGAGAAGAGCTAACACCTATCCTTCTCAAACTCTTCCAAAATATTGCAGAGGGAGGAACACTCCCCAACTCATTCTACGAGGCCACCATCACCCTGATACCAAAACCAGGCAAAGATGTCACAAAGAAAGAAAACTACAGGCCAATATCACTGATGAACATAGATGTAAAAATCCTCAACAAAATACTAGCAAACAGAATCCAACAGCACATTAAAAGGATCATACACCATGATCAAGTGGGGTTTATTCCAGGAATGCAAGGATTCTTCAATATACGCAAATCAATCAACGTGATACATCATATTAACAAATTGAAGGAGAAAAACCATATGATCATCTCAATAGATGCAGAGAAAGCTTTCGACAAAATTCAACACCCATTTATGATAAAAGTCCTGCAGAAAGTAGGCATAGAGGGAACTTTCCTCAACATAATAAAGGCCGTATATGACAAACCCACAGCCAACATTGTCCTCAATGGTGAAAAACTGAAACCATTTCCACTAAGATCAGGAACAAGACAAGGTTGCCCACTCTCACCACTATTATTCAACATAGTTTTGGAAGTGTTAGCCACAGCAATCAGAGAAGAAAAAGAAATAAAAGGAATCCAAATCGGAAAAGAAGAAGTAAAGCTGTCACTGTTTGCAGATGACATGATACTATACATAGAGAATCCAAAAGATGCTACCAGAAAACTACTAGAGCTAATCAATGAATTTGGTAAAGTAGCAGGATACAAAATTAATGCACAGAAATCTCTTGCATTCCTGTATACTAATGATGAAAAATCTGAAAGTGAAATTAAGAAAACACTCCCGTTTACCATTGCAACAAAAAGAATAAAATACCTAGGAATAAACCTACCTAAGGAGACAAAAGACCTGTATGCAGAAAATTATAGGACACTGATGAAAGAAATTAAAGATGATACAAACAGATGGAGAGATATACCATGTTCTTGGATTGGAAGAATAAACATTGTGAAAATGACTCTGCTACCCAAAGCAATCTACAGATTCAATGCAATCCCTATCAAACTACCACTGGCATTTTTCACAGAACTAGAACAAAAAATTTCACAATTTGTATGGAAACACAAAAGACCCCGAATAGCCAAAGCAATCTTGAGAACGAAAAATGGAGCTGGAGGAATCAGGCTCCCTGACTTCAGACTATATTACAAAGCTACAGTAATCAAGACAGTTTGGTACTGGCACAAAAACAGAAATATAGATCAATGGAACAGGATAGAAAGCCCAGAGATAAGCCCACGCACATATGGTCACCTTATCTTTGATAAAGGAGGCAAGCATATACAGTGGAGAAAAGACAGCCTCTTCAATAAGTGGTGCTGGGAAAATTGGACAGGTACATGTAAAAGTATGAAATTAGAACACTCCCTAACACCATACACAAAAATAAACTCAAAATGGATTAAAGACCTAAGTGTAAGGCCAGACACTATCAAACTCTTAGAGGAAAACATAGGCAGAACACTGTATGACATAAGTCACAGCAAGATCCTTTTTGACCCAGGTCCTAGAGAAATGGAAATAAAAACACAAATAAACAAATGGGACCTAATGAAACTTAAAAGCTTTTGCACAGCAAAGGAAACCATAAACAAGACCAAAAGACAACCCTCAGAATGGGAGAAAATATTTGCAAATGAAGCAACGGACAAAGGATTAATCTCCAAGATTTACAAGCAGCTCATGCAGCTCAATAACAAAAAAACAAACAACCCAATCCAAAAATGGGCAGAAGACCTAAATAGACATTTCTCCAAAGAAGAGATACAGATTGCCAACAGACACATGAAAGAATGCTCAACATCATTAATCATTAGAGAAATGCAAATCAAAACTACAATGAGGTATCATCTCACACCGGTCAGAATGGCCATCATCAAAAAATCTAGAAAGAATAAATGCTGGAGAGGGTGTGGAGAAAAGGGAACACTCTTTCACTGTTGGTGGGAATGTAAATTGATACAGCCACTATGGAGAACAGTATGGAGGTTCCTTAAAAAACTAAAAATAGAACTACCATATGACCCAGCAATCCCACTACTGGGCATATACCCTGAGAAAACCATAATTCAGAAAGAGTCATGTACCAAAATATTCATTGCAGCTCTGTTTACAATAGCCAGGACATGGAAGCAACCTAGGTGTCCATCATCGGATGAATGGATAAAGAAGATGTGGCACATATATACAATGGAATATTACTCAGCCATAAAAAGAAATGAAATGGAGGTGTTTGTAATGAGGTGGATGGAGTTAGAGTCTGTCATACAGAGTGAAGTAAGTCAGAAAGAGAAAAACAAATACAGTATGCTAACACATATATATGGAATCTAAGGGAAAAAAAAAAAAAAAAAGAGGTCATGAAGAACCTAGTGGCAAGATGGGAATAAAGACACAGACCTACTAGAGAATGGACTTGAGGATATGGGGAGGGGGAGGGGTGAGATGTGACAGGGTGAGAGAGTGTCATGGACATATATACACTACCAAATGTAAAATAGATAACTAGTGGGAAGCAGCCGCATAGCACAGGGAGATCAGCTCGGTGCTTTGTGACCACCTAGAGGGGTGGGATAGGGAGGGTGGGAGGGAGGGAGATGCAAGAGGGAAGAGATATGGCAACATATGTATATGTGTAACTGATTCACTTTGTTGTAAAGCAGAAGCTAGCACACCATTGTAAAGCAATTATACTTCAATAAAGATGTTTAAAAAAAAAAAAAAAAAAAAAAAAAAATTCCAAGTGACCTGAAGACAAAGCTTGAACTAAGACTGTTCAGATTTCATCTAGTTCCTGTCTCTGCCAGAAGAGAAAAATCCATATATATTCCTTACTCTATGGCCTACTGGGTCTCTAATGACCAGGGCTATTTTTGTGAAGGAACAAGGTAAAACACTGCTCAAAAAAAAAAAAAAAAGCTAATTGCTGTGAATAGACAGTGCATGCTAGAATATAGTGTTAGAATTTATAACATTTGTTCAACATTTACATTTATATGCCCTCGCTAAAAAGATGCATTTTTATCAGATATTTTTCTTCAAAGAGTGAATGGCCCCCTCTCACATCTGCTAGGTCTTATCCTAGGCTGGTCTACTGCATAATTCTCACAAGGAGGGGTGGTATTTGGGGGCTTCCAGAGAAGGAAGCTGAGGAGGAAGGAAACTGGCATACAACAGGAGTCCTTTTCCTCTTCCATTTGTAATGTAGGTTATACAACAAATTAGCCACTTTTCCCCTAAGACTTAAGAGAGAACCCAGAGTGTGGATTATGATGACAACAAAGTCAATGGTGCTGTCTCTTGTGGGTAACAATTTTCTCTTTAAGAAGGATGTAGCGCTATTTAGTGTTATGAGGACGTGCTTTGGGGCCAGGCTCCCTGGGTTCAAATCCTGCCTCTGCCACTTCCTAGCTGGGTGACCTGAAGTATGTCACCCAGTCTCTCCAAGCTTGATTTCTGTCATTTGTAATACAGGGATGATAATAATAGAAACCATCCTGACACACTGGATTATTGTGAGAATAAAAGTGGGTGAGTGAAATGGGCTTAGCAAAGTGCCTGACTCACAGTAATTGCTCAAGTGATAAAAGTTCATATTATTGGTTTCTAGAATGTAATAGGCATCTTATCAGGAAAATAAATAGTTTATAGAAGTTGTACCCTTGTCAGTAACCACCCATAGCCATTAATTAAAATACCAAAAAATAAGATTAAAAACTAACAACAAAACTCTAATAAGTTCATTTTAATTACCCAAACCCAACATTAATGGAGAAATATGGAGACATTTATTCTAAAAACTTTTTGAAAACAAAAGATGCTATGCTGATGAAAGCCAGGTGTCATGGTCCACTCCTGTGTAGATGCTCACAGAGACAATCCCAGGCTCCTGGCTGCTTCATCAAGAGATGGGGGGCCCCCAAGAGCAGGATTCATCTGCATTTCCAAGTGCTGTCCAGGGTCCTCCTTCAGAGCAAAATATATAGCTAGACCTCTACTACTCTACTTAGAAAGTTAAGCAACTGTGGAGGATTACTTCCTGCTGTGGTCTGAATGTTTGTACCTTCCCCAAGTTCACATGTTGAATCCTCCCAAAGTTGATAATTTAGGAGGTGGGGCCTTTTGGAGTCGATTAGGTCATGAGGGTGGAGCCCTCATAAATGGGATGGTTATTCTTATAAGAGACCCCTCACCCCTTCCACCGCGTGAGGACAAAGAGAAATTACTGACTATACCAGGAAGAGGGTCTTAGTAGAACTCAACCATACTGGCACCTTGGTCTTGATCTTCCCCACCTTCAGAACTGTGCGAAATAAATTTCTCTGGTTTATAAGCCACCCAGTCTATGGTATTTTGTTACAGTAGCCTGAATAGACTAAGACACTTCCTTTTTTTGCCACATTAAAATCTTGAAAAGACATGCCTTTTAATGAGTACGAAACTCTAACTAAATGCTTACACTTAAGTTTCAGCAGGTGACTTCCTAATTTAAGTTTTAATGGCCCCTCCTTCCCCATTTCCTGCTTTAATTACAAGTTTCCAACGGCACCACCATTTAGTTCTGCAATTCTGTCAGTAAATATGTGAACTCTTCCTTGTTTCAGGCTGCCAAGTAAAAATGAAGTTATAATCTGTGCCCCTGCCTGTTGCAGGACAAGAAAAAAAGAGGGTTACTATTAATTATTACACATGCCGTGATGGCTACCTGTACAAGGATGGTCTGCATATAGGTGATCTCACATTTGTATTAAAACAAGATCAAAACTACATTGAGAATTCCATGCTCGTCACCTAACCAGCACTCCAGCCACCCTTCACGTGCCCACACTTGAACGTGGTCCCCCCACCCCTCATTGTTTGTCCTCTGAAATAGGGGCTAGGACATCTACCTTGATAACATAACTCAGTTACGGTGTATTCTTTCCGATTCCTTATTTCTGCTGCCTGGGAGCACGTCTCAACTAAACTATCTGCACTGCACACAAGTCTGTCTCAGACTCTGCTTTCTGGAAAACTCAAGTTAACACATATAAATATATACCAATGTATGTATTTTTACATATATATATAAATATACATTATATTAATATACATAATATAGAATCCCAGGCTAGGGAAATAAAAAGAAATAGGGACCTCCAAGTATATTCCTCTCATCATGTATCATTTCAAAGGTCAGTAGACCTCCTGCATCTGCACTGTTTTTTTAAAGTGCATGAACTTGTCAGCTAAGGTTCATCCTTACCAAGCAATAATAAGGAGATAAACACTGCCCTGAGTGTCTGCAAATTCAGCTCAAGTATCTATTATTTGCAAATACAGTGTATGGCTGTGGACCTCAGCTGCTTGGCGGAAGACAAGCCTTCCCTGGGAACACACCTGCCATATTTAGAAGAACCCGCCAGGTAGTGGTCTGCCGTTCTCAGATCTCCTGTGGATTCTAAACTGCTTTCCTTAGTCCCTTCAGTCTCCAGACCTCCGAGCCTGCTAAGCTACGCTGTAAACTGCTAGCTAAGCTTCAAAATCACTGTATCAGTCCTGAAGAGTTAATGCATTCCAAAGTACTTAATTTTCTCCTAGGGAGTCATCTGCTCGTTGGTAGGAAATAGATGACTAAGCAATCGTTATCAACCCCACCAGATAATTCTCGCACAGGGGAGCAAATAATCCAGAGGACAACATGCACTCCAAAACTTACTTATTGTGAAATCAAGGAGGCAGGCGGCATTTCATTGACTGTTAGAGGACAAATCATGACATCACCACTCATGCTGTTATTAGTATCATATATTTTCCCTGAACATGATAGGATTTCTTTTCTGGATTTCATAGTAAGTATTTCAGGCAAAAGTCTTAAGTAATAGATTGAAATGTTGTTATTTGCCTTGACACATCATTTAATTTGAGTTTCTATAAATTAGGAAAAATAGTATCTCAGACTACAATTACAAACACCTGGAGTCAAAGGACTGCGTTTATCTTAACTAACATACAAATCAGTACACCAATCAACATACATGTATTGAATATGTCCTACAGAGAAGGTGCTGTCCTAGGCATAGTTGAGTGTAGAAATGAGTGTCAGACATGATCCCTGACTTCACAGGTGTTAGAAAGCTATCATATTATTCATACTTTTAGCGTTAGACATGTTTAATAAAGAATTATATTAATAGCGGTTTAAGAATTTCAATTGCTAGAGTTAAGAATCATATGAAGAAAAATAGCAATTTTCCAGAAATCATTATTTAATACTTTTTAGAGTCTAAGACTTTTAACCTTTTTCAAAATAGAAGTTTAAGTATGTTGTCTTCACAGTAAATTTAATATAGTAAAATTTTCATTCAAGTGACATTATTTCTATTTAAAGTTTTGATACAGTGATTCATGAAACCAAATTCCAACTTCTTAAGAAATGCCTCTTTTTGGATCATGGAAACATTTTCTATAAACCCTGTATTGGAGTCTCTATATCAATAGATATAGAGTGATGTCAGATTCTTGGTCTACTCTTGAGATACCAAACACACATCCCATCTGGACATTGTCTTGAACTAAATCCTTAAACAAAATTAAGTGATACATTTTAGTCAAACTCAGGTCTAGGTGCTGCCAGGCTAGAGGATGGGGGGCAGTCACTCCTCCAGAAGGCCCTGGCCCTCCTTAGGCCCAGCAGACGTCATTTTCTTTGTTTAAATTGAATTCGGCATTGTCCTTCCGGCTGCTGGACACCCACCAAATGGAGAGAACTCTAAAAGCAGAAATGCAGAAAATATAGAAGTTAAGGGACATAAGCCAACAGTTTGGACCTAAGGTTTATTCAATGTGATTGTTCCTGAAACGTACAGAGTTTAGGTTTGGAAGACTGGAAGGTTTTGCTTGATGAGTTCTCCATGGCAAGCATCAATTTTAGCCTTCCGTTCAAGGGACAGCAAAGGAGGCAATTCCCTTATTCTAATAACAGCCTCTTCACAGTTTCACATACCCCAGTGCTATGGGCCTGCCACCCACCTTTCACTTTATATCTGGATAAAGAGGATACCCTTTAATAAAAGCTCTTTCTACATTCCTGGCCCCCAATCTGTGACACTTCATGTATAATCGCTGGGTGAGACCTCTATGCCACATGTCATAGATGTTCATAAGACAACATGGTGTTGGTGGTGCGAACCACTATTACAGGGGACCTAAGATCACAATTTTCCATAAGGATCTTTTGTGGTTCCAGATGTTCTGATACGTTATGTTATGTCTTAGTTATGAACAAGGGGTGAATGTGTTGGGGGGGTGAGGGGAGGTCGGTTCATTGCAAAGAATATAGGGTTGACCAAAAAGTTTACTCGGGTTTTTCCGTAAGATGTTACGGAAAAACCCGAACAATCTATTTGGCCAATCCAATACAAAGAGGTTGTTGAAGCTTAGGAGCTTGAATAAGAAAAGGAACCTGTTCTGTCAGCCCTGAGGGTTGGGGGAAGACAAGGAGTGAGGAAGGAGGAGGGCGATCCAATTTAGATCATCCTTTTTTTTGTCATCAGTTTGAAAGAAAGGGCTCCTCCCCAAGGGGATTCTTAGGGCAGTTGAAAGAATGAGTTGCAGAACTTCCACGGACTCTCTGAAATTGCAGTCACAATTCTGTGTGTATGAAGAGGTGTGTACTTTTCTAGAAAGGGGATCCATAGGTTTTGTGAGATTTTGTAAGAATCCATGCCCCTACCCCCAAAGGTAAAGCAAAGCAAAACCAATCAACCAAATAAAACCCCACTGTGTTGGCACAAAATGTGCTTGTTTTTGGGAGAGAATTGAAGTGGGTCTTCTTATGAATGCTCAAAACGGAATAGTAGTCCCCATTGCCAGCAACTGGACATGGCTGACCAATCACGGATCCTGGAAAGTTTTGTAATGTTTCCTTATTGTTTGGTTCTTATTGGGAGAGAACTAAGATTAAATTACTTTCTTCACACCGTTTGAGGTAAGATAAAACACTGTTACAAAAGTAAATTCACGGGGATGCTAGCCTTTGATTTTTGCTCTTGTGGCAAGTATATTCCTTTGGGGGAGCTGGTTTCCAAGTCCTGTGATTTCCCTGGACTTGACAACAGGGTGTCTGGAACATGCCCTGGCAACCCATCCCCCTCCTACAAGAGCTTGGTAATTGGAAGGTCATTTCCTGTATTTTTTGATCACCTCCTTTCACAACTTGGTAACATAAGTCCAATAATTAAATAATTTTAATTGATCTTTCTAAAATAAAAACTGTGAAATGAAATGCCCTTTGAGATGAGAATTCTCTCAGACTTGTATTTTTTACAAATCGGGGTAACATTTCTTTGAAAAACGTTCTTAGTAGGGTCAAAAGAGAAATAGGATGTATGTTTTTTTAAAAAAAGTATAATAAATACAACTAATAGAATTCCTAGCTAGGAAGAAAGTGCTGGGAAAAATCCTGCCTAAGGATCTGGTCAAAATGACCGATCTCCAGAGTTAGGTGTCCTATGGTTTTGACAAATGACATCCTTCTAATGTGAAAAGGCATTCCTGTGTCTTCTTGCTGGTGGGAAAATAGTTAGATGCTGAGTCAGTCGTGGGCAAAATTGTGACATCTAACTCGGAGGATCAGAAACTAGTATTTGGTGCCTGTAAATCCTGGCCCCAATCTCCATTTTGCCAACAAAACTGTACTCAGCGGAAAACCTTTGTGAAGGGTGTTTTGATTTCCCTTTCATCGTCAGATTTTGAGAGCTCTTTATCACTGTTGCTTGTACTCAAAATAGAAGTGCAAGAGAAATCAAGGCAAAGTGCTGAAATGTGCATATTTGTGAGTAATATAATATTTTCTGTGTCATTTATACACTTACAGAATTTCTACTGAAATGTCACCCAAGAGTTTTATGTATCCCTCCATATATTAGCCCTTATTATATCAAGAGTAAATCATAGCACAAAATGCTATGTGAACAGCCCTGAGATTGCAATGCTTAATTTCTCAGCTTCATCCTCAGTTTAAATAACACCTTTTTATCCAGAGTTTTCAAAGGGACTTCCAAACATTTGGAATTAAATGGAACTTTCCCTTGTTTCCTAGGACAGTGGTCCTCAAAGTGAGGCATCAGCAGAACCCAGAACTTGTCAGAAATAGAAATTCTCAAGCCCCTCCCTAGATATACTCATCAAGAACTCTAGGGCTAGGGCCCAGGATTCCATGTTCTAACAAGCCCCCCATCCCAGGTAATTCTGATGCTCACCCCAGTTTGAGGGCCACTGGTCTAAGAGAACAGAACTATAGCAACACAGAGGAGTTAAATGATTGAGATATCCAATGGTCAGAGGTCAGAAACGGTCATGGCCTTTTCATTTATGTTCACTGCTTCTACTGTGGGTTAATTTCCTTTGTGCCATTGCTTTCCAAATGGACCAAGGGCTCTGACTTGCCTCCAAAACTCATGGTTCACTTTTGGACCCACAGACATGCCTTTCTAGGGAAACAAGCCCAACATCAAGGCCATGTCTATTTTACCCTGGGAAAAGGGTTAGAATTGGTAAATTCGTTGAGGAGCTCCTAACGCTAAGTGGAAATGCTACTATTAGGTCCTGGTCTTGTGATAATGGGGCACATAGAATTGACCTGGAATTAAGGGAGTATCTTCTCAGTCTGCAGAGATCATCTGTTAAGATGAGTCTAAGTGAGGAAATCAGTCAGCTCATCCCCAGTAATGAAAACCAAAGAGTTAGAGTTTATATCACATTTGAAAGTCATGCTATTCAAAATTCTGAAAACACTTACCTGTCTTGGCAATGGGTCTAGAAGACTACAGTCATAATAATACAATATTAAAATAATAAATATTTGAATCTCCAACAGAGCCAGCCACCTGAAAGAAAAAGAAAATAAAATTGGTGCTTGGTTGTAAAAGATGCATAACTATCTACCAATAAAGAATATCTATAAATTACACATATTTCAGAGCAAATGTGCTCTTCTTTGCAATATAAACTTTTCCTATTAAAAGGATAGAGTAAAGAAGGGTAGCTGGGATGATTACATTGCTTTAAAATGTATGTAAAATGCTTAGCCAGTGGAAGCACTTAATGAATGAGATCCCAGGTCTCTCTCCTAAGTTTTAGATCTGTCCTTTCTAATATGGTGACCGGTAGCTACATGTGGCTGTTATTTAAATAAATTTAAATTTATCAAAATAAAAAATTTCAGTTCCTCAGTTGCACTAACCACATTTTAAGCGCTCAATGGCCATAAGTGGTTACCGGCCACCATATTGAACAGTACATATTTAGAACTTTTCTATGATCACAGAAAGCTCCATTGGACAGTCCTGTCTGATCTAGACCCTTATTGCCCACTGGAAATTACTGCCTAAATGTTCTGTAGGCACCTAAAATTCCCCATAACTACCAAATTTTTTCCTTTTGTAATCCTGCACTCAGTCTCCCAAGTTGTTTGATCATACACCTCTCATAATAAAATGTTTGAGCATACTCTACAATATATTGATAATCATTTATTTATAGATTGTATAGCATACAACTGTATTAGTTTATTATCGACTTTGTAGACACATATACATAGAAATTTAAAAACCGAGAAAAGTGTAAATGGAATTCTGCTACATCTCCTGGCATCCCAGTGGGTTGTTCTGAGCTCTCCTTAGGGAAGGCAAACCATTTTAGGGGGAATGGCCCCTAATAAGTACGATTAGCCCAACATCAGAAAACTGTTCATCATCACAGACCCAATCGTCTCCATTCCCTTTCCTGTCCAGTTAGGCGCCGAGGTGTTTTATCTTCCAAATGTTTCCCTAGTCGCTCTCCTTATCCCCTATCTCCAGTCCCTCCACTGCTCCCCAGTGTAGGTCTTCATCATCTATTTATGTCCTGGATTCCTGAATCACCTGGGTTTCCAGATGGGTTGCTTTGTTTCCAGTGTCACTTCTCTCCACTCTATCCTTCACTCTCCCACTAGAGTAAACTCTCTAAAACAGAAATCTATCACTGTTTCCTCATTTTACACACATGCATACATACACACACATACCACCTGTCAATGCTTCTCATTTCCTTCCAGATGCCACAGGGAACACAGCCAGCCCTCGAAGATCTGCTCCCTCCCTATTTCTCCAGACTCCTCTCCCCCATAGCTCCTCCTTGAAACCCGTGCTCTTGCCACACCGCATACTTGAGTTCCCTGAATGGCGATGTTCTCTGTTGCAAGCCCTCCCCCTGCCTGAGGCTCAGTTTCCCCTGGAGGCATTCCCTGGTCTCTTGCTTCTGGGCTGAGGTGTCCTTCCTCTCCATTCCATGGCTCCCAGTGCACATTTCAGCCTTTGTATCTATTGCACTGAACTGTGATTGCTTATTGGCCATCCCTCTCCTGGGGTTATATTGTTGGGCCTTTAACACAGTGCAGAGGGCTCTGGTGGTGCCGAATAATGTTGACTGAATAGATGAATAGATGATGGAAGGTGATGCCTCCATAAAGCAGATTCAATTTCCTTACTTTTCCATCCTTTTCTATGTTTCTGTGGCACTTTTAACATCCCTCAACTAACACCCTTATCCTACAATCCCACTCTATTACAGTTAATTGTTTTCATGTCTGTCCCCCCTTATAGACTACCATCTTCACAAAAGCAGGAACCATGTCTTATTTATCATTGAATCCTCAATGTTTGTTGATTGCATGAGTGAATGAATGAACATGAATGATCTGCTATTCATATCAGATAATTAGATTTGTTTCCCGCTGGTATTCTTGAAACATCTTGCCTATATTTTATTTCAGATGAAATCTGGACCACTCCAGGTGTTGTTAGGACCTACTTGGATACCAGATCAATTCTTCACGAATATTTGGGATGTAAATTTAATCCTACCTACTTAGAAATGCTAAAGATAATTCATTCCAACTGAGTGTCAATGTCTATGAAATAGAATGTCCCAATCTTTATTGATTCAGATCAAAGTTAGCAGCGATTCCAATAAAAAGCGATTTTGCTAATTTGCAGGTTCAGAATCTCTCACAACTAAGTTTCTGTCAAACTTCTAACAAATTAGGATGTCCACTTCTGGCCATGATGGTTGTCCTCGGGACTTGAGATTTTCAAAGCAGCCCGTGATGGGCACACAATGTCCAATTTCCTTATGATATATCCAAATGTTTATTCTTCAGATTCTCTACAGAATGACTGACTATCACCTTAACGTTATGGGCACATTAAAGACTTCATTTTGTTCCGTGAGACAAGCCATTGGACAGTTTTAAACAAATTTGCATTAAGTTTTAAAAGGATCATTTGGCTGCTACATTGAGAATAAAATATAATGTGATGCTAGAAGACTGATTAGGAAGCCATTATAATCTTCCAGGTGATGGAAAGTGGTGACTTGGACCAGGATGATGGAATAGTCATGGTTAGCATCTGTATGTACTTTGTAGGATAGGCTGATGGTTTGCATGGCAGATGTGGAAAACGTAAAGAGTCAAGGACGACTCGAAGTTTTTGGCCTGAGGAAATGCAAGGATATAGCGGTGGGGAAGGCTGAAGTAGGAACACGTTGAAGAGCTCACTTCTGGACCTGTTCAGTGCAGCTTGCTATAGACCAGTGCCTCGGAGACATCCAGTGGAGATGTTGAGTGGAGGCTGGGGATGAGCCTGGTGTTTGGGTGGGGATTCAATCAGGGCTGGAGGTACAACAGATAAATAAATACAGAGTCATCACTATTCAGACAATTATTTAAAGCCAAGGGACAGGATGAAGTCACTTAAATAGAAAAAAATAAGAAATCTGAAGAGAGAGCCCTGGGGCAGTCCAAAATTTGGAGGTTAGAAATGTGAGGAAGATGAGCAAAGGAGCCTGAGAAGAAGTAGCCAAAGGGGTAGGATAATGAAAAGAGAGTGATTATCTCCAAAGCCCCGTGAAGAAGGCGTTTCACGGAGGCTGCGAATTCCGTATCTAACGGGAAAGGTGGCAACGAGTACCCACGTGTAAAATGAAACATTAACATTCCCGCTTACATAAAACAGCCAATCCTTCTCAGTCCTCAGCACCCTTCCTAGAAGTAAATTAGATGAGCTCACTAAACGGACATTTTGTGTTTGGTAGAATAAGCAGCGACTTGCCGATATTCAGCGGTTACCTGGCAGCACGAGAAAAATGCTTGCTAATTTTGCATTTGTGAATTATAAAACCGTTTTTGGATAAAGGTTCTCCTTTATCCAAACAAATCCTATTTTCTTAGAACTCTGTTTTCAGCCCTTCTCTAACTTTAGCTTGCCATGACCGGAGGGCTTCTCTGAACTCAGCCCCCTGGGGAAAAGGTGCCTGGCATCCTTCCTCTCCAGTCCCTGGAGGAGAGGCACCGCGGCAATAAGGACAATGGACCATTTGGCGGGGTACGTGGGGCCGTTCCAGGGAAGAAGTCCCTCCAGTCAGAGGGTAACCAAGGCACAGACTTAGAAGGGGCCCTGGAACGCCTAGGGGCCTGCAAGTTGTCTACTCCCTGTAGAAGGTGAGGTGATGAGAAATGGAGTGGACCGAGCAGGAGGGACCGAGGGGCTTGAATGTGTCATGTGACAGTGTTGGGACTTTGACCCTGAACATACAACAGACCTTGTGAATAAATTGTACTGAAAAATTATACTTATATGTGAAAATGAAGGTTCTTTAAACATTATTATACATAAGAGGCCCTCAATGAATATTTCCTCTATCATGAAAATAAGTCATGTAAACAAGAAATAGTTCCTAAGCTATTTAAGAGCACACATTGAACTATTTTAGAAACATTATGCATGTTTTGATTCGAAATAGAGCTAATGTTTATCAGTTCATTAAAATAGTTTTCCACTAGAACCTGTAAGCATTTCCTTAACTAACTTTAGTCCCTGTGATGGTCTTAAAAATCATAAAACTGAATTTCCTTTAAGGTAAAACTATAGTTCAGGCTTTTGACCAACTAATTCTGTGTGCATGGTAAGGCTTTAGTATTTTTCTTCTTTTATTTTTGAGGGTTAAGTTAGTTCAGTTATTAAATTAGTATTAGTTATTGAAATAGTATAAATATTAATATTACATTTACATTTACTATCATTTCTAAACATTTTGATATTCTGATTAAAAAAAAAAGTAAGATGAGTTAATAACAGATAATAAAGTAATATGTGCTAAAACTCTTATTTTCTCCAAATCCAAATATTTGGATATTCTAGCAGAATTACCTAAATTATCCACTAAATAAAGTTAATTTTTTTGCAACGGCAAAAAATAAATTGTGCTTTCAAGCCTTTACCATGTTACTGAATTTTGTTCGATGTCTAAAACATCAGGGACTAACCCATACATACCTGTAACATTAAAAGCTCCGTTACTCCAAAGAAAATGAGCCTCATAAATCCATATTTTTACAAAAGCTCCTCAGAAGCAAGCTGAGCTATGTTCATGCTAGGAATGTTTTCTTAATACTTCTAATGTCAAAACAGTAAAAATAATGAGGCATATTATTTATAATATGTATTTTTTACACTTACAAGAACAACATTACACATCTACAAGTAAAGCTCATTAAAATAGAAACATGTTGAAAACTCCTTAAATACTGAGTACTTGTGTGTTTTCCCCATTTGTAAATAAATGTTCAAGCTACACAGAACACAAAGTCCTACAAAACCTGGACTCCACCCTCACATTGCTAGTAATGCACATGGAGAGATGGGAAAGGTAACAATGTAAGATAAATGTGGAAACAGAAGGGCTACGGAGATTTGGGGTCTGGAGCAAGCACCGTAACCCAGAGTTGACCAACTCTATGTGGAGGTGACACCTGAGCTCGACCTGGATGGAAGGACAGGCTTCAATAAGTAGACATGTTGAGTGGGGGCATTCCAGACCCAGTATAGAGTGAGAGTGAGGGGAGGAATGGGCACAGTAGTCAGGGGACAACTGGTAGACCCTCTGGGGCGGGCGTTCCCAGATGTTCAGAAAGATGTATTTGTGTCAGATTTTTGGAGAGTCTGGAGTTCTAGGCTGATGAGTTTGGCTGGCAGGCAGTGGTGCCAGAGTCTTAACAAGAAAGTGACAATTAGAGCTAATTATTTAAGGAAAATTCATCTGTATGTAGTGAGTAAGATGGATTGAAAGAAGAGATAATACAGCTGGGGGAAGGGTAAGAAAATGATGACATCACCTGGGGCATGACGACCTGGTTTAGGAGGTGGGAGTAGACACGGCGGGCCGAGAAGAGGGAGGAGCAAAGGGGGCTCCAGAAGCCCAGACCTAGGAGATCAGTGAGACATGGAAGAGAAACTGAGAGTACAGGAAGAATGCTAGGGTTAGCGGTAAGTAAGGATTTTAGTTTTAGATGTCTTGATTTTGAGACTGAATCCCTCTTTCCCTTTTTAAAAGAAAATCTCTCTCTTTTTTTCCTACTAGACGTCATTGCGGGCAGTGCCAGCATGGGCTGGAAAACTGCCACTGTTGCCAGGAGCAGGGGCTCTGAAGTATATTCCTAGTTGCTACCAGCTGCAGCTTATGAAAATAGAATGATCTTGCCCTGGAATTCAGAGAAGGCAGCATACAGACATACTTTCACAGGCATCCTTCAATGAAGCATGGCTATTCAAGTTAAAGGGGAAGTACTTTTCCCACAACCTCATCCCCTTTAAGAAATCTTATAGGAAAATAAAAACCTATAAGACAGGAGGCAAAATAATCTAGACCAGTGTTTCTCACACTTTAGCATGCATCAGAATCACATGGAAAAGCTTGTTCAAACACAAGTTGCTTGGCCGACCCCCAGAGTTTCTGACTTAGTAGTTCTGGGGGAGGGCAGCCCAATTTGCATTTTTTACAAGTTTCCATGTAATGTTATTACTGGTGGTCTGGGGATCATACTTTAGAATCACTGATCTAGAGGCACTTGACAAGCAGAAAGGGAAAAAAATATGTTAAAAGATGTAGTTTATCAAACCTTTTAGTTTTAGCACACAAAATTAAAATTACCAAGAATACCTCAGCTACACAGGAAACATTATGGCTGGGGCACCAAACGCTTGATTGGGAATGATGGTGTGGGCAAAATCTGGAAAAGTGAGCAGAGAGATGATGGTCCTAAATACGGGGAAGCAAATCCAGAATAAAATAAGAACAGGATTAGGGTAAACTGGAAGAGCAGGAAAAGAAGATAAGATGTGAGAAAGAGAAGAGAAGGGAATGGGACATATTTAGAAGGGGGAAAAGTTGGAGAGAAAGCAGTTGAGGAAGCAAGAGGAAAAGGTCTGGAGGACCTCAGGGCTTCTTGACTTGAGATACCATTTTCTGTTTCACTGGGGAGATGAGAATCACGTCCTAGTGGGAGTACTGTCTCTGAGGTCACTGCTTTTCAGAGCTGCAGGCAGGATTATTTTAACGGTGATCCTCCTAGAAGAAAAACTCCCCTATGTATGAACTATGAGCTAGACACTGGATACCTCTTTCCAAAGCTTCTTATTCAAGAAAAGGGCAAAGGAACATTACTGCCTTCATTAAGATGAATTACCCACCAAATAGAATTGATCTTGTGCTATATCTTAAATTCCAGACCCTCCAGGAGGAAAAATTTAAGAAATGACATTTGTTTTTGTTTACTTTGGTGATATACCCAGAGTAAATGAAACTCCACCCCCTTACAAAGCCCAAGCTATTTAGAAAGCTATTAACTGATGTGGTTAGTATATGTTAATACAATCTTTCATGGAGTTCAACAGATCTTGAAAGAAAGCTTTTGCTTTTAAGGAAATTATATATTACTTAGGACGCTTTTGGTTGCAAGTGACAGAAAACCCCATTAGACTGGTTTCTGTATTGAAGGGACTGTATCGATTTATGTACCTGAAAAACCTAGAGCTGGTGCTGGCCTCAGGCAGAGATCACTCCAACGGCTCAATGATGTTA
This sequence comes from Eubalaena glacialis, assembly GCF_028564815.1. Taxonomy (NCBI): domain Eukaryota; kingdom Metazoa; phylum Chordata; class Mammalia; order Artiodactyla; family Balaenidae; genus Eubalaena; species Eubalaena glacialis. The sequence continues at coordinate 29,900,110 of NC_083722.1, read as the reverse complement.
CCATGAAGCCAGTTCGCCTCTGCTGCTCTGCTCTATGGTACCAACTTCATCCTGCTTTTATAGTCTCAAAATAGCTGCCGACAGTTTCTGGGGCCAAGTGCTTCATTATTCACACCCTACAGGGAATGATTATTTCTGACCCAGAAGTCTCAACAGAAACTTTCACTTGGTAGTTAATTGTACTGCTTAAAACACAAGGCAAGACTAAAATCAATCACTATGGGAAGGGAGGGAGGGCACAGGGATGGGATGTGAGAATTGGCTTAGGGGACAGTTCTTCACTCCTATAGAGCTGGGGGCGGAATCAGCACCTCAGCATCCCACGAATCTCCAAATGAAAATTAGGGCAATTAGCAAGGAAGAAGAAGACATTAATGATGGAGAGATAATAACCCATGGGCAATTGTGATATAGCACAGTTTTAATGCCAGTCCTCTTTTCCTAGGAGCTGAAACTTCTTTCTGAAAAACAGAGAGACCAAACTTATCAAAGAGCAGTAACTCAGTTTGATGAGGGGAGAAAGCCCATGAAAAAAAAAAAGGGGGGGTGGGGAGATACCCAGCCCAAAGTGCCCTTTCTTTCTCTCCAACAGCTACAAATCCTGTGCAGATGTCCTGTGCACGACTGAGAGGCTAGCGATCTCTTTGGTAAATAAAGGAAAAGAGGGTCCTTTCTGGCATTTTTGGAGCAGAAATGAACATGTTTTATTTTAGAAGCACTTTGGCCTAAGTATCAAAAATCACTCTGGTTTGCAAGGCAGATGTAGAGAACAAACGTATGGACACCAAAGGGGGAAAGCGGGGGTCGGGGGGGGGTGATGGTGGTCGGATGAATTGGGAGACTGGGATTGACATATATACACTAATATGTATAAAACAGATAACTAATAAGAACCTGCTGTATAAAAAATAAATTTAAAAAAATCACTCTGGAATTTGCTGCTTCTGTTCTTGACAGACTTAAATCTTAGCCTCCTAATGAAGTGTCAGAATGAAATGGCTGGGAAAGTAATGACTGCGATTTCACCAATGGTTTCTGTGCTCCTTTGAGTGAGTCATTGCCCCTCAGTAAAGCAGAAAGGAGAGAGAAGCATGGCTAGAAGTTAATAAAGGATCCGGCAGCCTCGCTCAGTCTTGGAGTTAACTACATCCGCTCTTCCCACTCTCGACCCTTTTCACACCCCCTCCAGGACATGTGCATGGCCATAGTGAAAATGTTAGGGCAATATTATATGAGTAAGTCCAGTTCATTCCGTTCCATTTACCAACTGGAGTTGAGGGGATGCATTTGTTTATGTAACAAATTCCTCAGAATGAATTGAATTCGCAACTTCTCATGAAATCCAGAGGAACTGGTGCTCACTCCTCAAGAGCGATCAGCTATCTCTCAGTATAGCGCTTCTCAAACACAAGATTGCGCAAAGATATTTTACTGAATAAGGCACAATTATTAAAATTACATTATCATTAATATAATAAACATATAGAAACTACTGTACTCAGAGCTTCACAAACCCCCAATATAGAGTTGCCTTGCTACCACTAACATAGGTACATTACATTCCTGCGAGCACTTAATTTTTTTTCTACCCTCAACATTTGATACCACTGCCTTTCAGGAAGGTATGCTTTCTTTTGTGCTGTTTACTAATTATTTTCATCTAGTCCATAAAGCCTTTTCCAGTGCCCTTTCCTCTGAGTTCCTATGGCAATTATGATATAGATCAGTCCTCTGGCATTTCTCAAGTGCCATCTTATGCTATTAAGTAGAGCTTGTTTTTCATGTTGCTATGTCTCATCTCTCCAACTGCATTATAAGCAATTCAGGAATGTTATGTGTCTTTGAATCTCCCTAGTGTTTAATAAGGTGTCTTGAGTTAGATTATAATCTCCTTGAGGGAAGGGACTTCATCCATTATTTTGTTTTCCAAGGTAACTCCTAGAACTCTACCCTGACATATAGCATACAATTGATAAATATTTATTGAACGAAGGAAATCATATTAATACTAGGTGCTCAAGAGATATTTGGTGGGTTGAATAATAGTACTACTAACCTACTATCAGCTGGACCTATGTTTGAATTAATTTTCCAACAGCGATATGATTTTCATTAGTAATTCAAGATAAGTCCATGACTTTATGACCTAGTACTGCCCTAGGATACATGAAGAACCCAAACACACAAAAAAGTAGAAATCACAGTTTTTATCCCTGAGGAATCCATGCTTCATTTCCATGTCTCAAGTACTGCAGCCTTCCTCTTATTACACCCTTTTCTTATCCAAGCATGCCTTTGTAAGGGGGTTATCTTGCCAAAGATTAGGGCTATTGTTTTACACTGGAATTTAACCCATATCAGTTAGCACAATGATACAGCCAACTGGGATCCTCTTGCAGGGGTGGGAACCAAGGAAAATCAGGGCTGTTGGCTTTGGTGTGCATTCCAGGGGGTGGGGATGGCAAGCACATCCCTTTCTGCTAAGATCATCAACTCTCAGAGACACCCACTGGAAATCCCCTGTCCTATTCCTCCATCTAAATTCACAGTTAAGAGGAAAATGTCCACTCTTCATTTCGCATACTCCCATGGCTGGTAAAGTCTAGTAGTTCGTGTGCTTTCTCCTGTTTGTTTTTCTGCAAAATCACTAGACTTCTCCAGCAGTAGATTTACTGGGAAGGGGTCCCTTCCACTACAGGGAAGTGCCTAGCAAGGGGTTCACCCTCCACATATATTTTCTGAACTCCCATCATTCAGAGGAGGAACTCTAGTTCTTCCATTCTGCTTTTTGGTTGGCAGATGATGGAAGCACTGAGCTCTTATTCAGTGTTCACTTGGGAGAGGGGCTCTCAGACTGCCTCAGTGGCCTGAACACCAAGGGGCGACAGCTGCAAGGCCACAAGACTGTTTTCTTGACGAACTTTGATCGTCATCTACTTCCCAGGCAACTTTCTCTGACTCACTGAGTATTTGGTACATGAGAAAATAAATTGGCTTGAGGTACACAAACTAAGAATGGGTGCAATTTTCTAGGGATTATACTAAGGGTTTGTGGGATTAACTTTCTAGTGCAAAGATCTATCTTGGCATATGTTGTCCAAATGAAATCATTCACCTTCTTGAACAATTTTCTGTTTTGTCTGTTTTTTTTAAAAAATGTTTCATGAGTTGGCTGTTTAAAATAAGTAACAGGAAAATTATGGACTATTAAAAATAGAAGCTTAATAGAAAACTAGATTAAGTAGGTTTTTAAAAATTAAGTCATATTTATTCAACATTCGTATTTAACCTGTAGATTTTGGTTATATGATTTTGGTTACATGATATATGTTTTGCTGCACTTCACACTCAAAAGTTTTCAAAGGAAAACTTAATATCTTGTCCCCAAAATTGTTCCTGTTCCTAATTTCTCTATTTCTACCATCTCTTCCAGCCACCTAGATTCAAAGCTACAGCATTCCTCAAATCCTCCCTCTCATCTGGTCACTGTTTCTAATCATCTTCCAAATCTGCTAGATTGCACCACTCCATGTCTCTCACATGGAATGTCAGCATGCCCCACTCTAGTCTGCTCTACCCAAAACTTTTTAATACTTCATTAGTGTCTTGTGAGCTGTGTACCTAGGTATTAAAGGGCCTTCCCAGTTGGGCCAAGGTACCTTTTCAGTCTGTCTTCTTGCCACCACTTGTAATCTGGTCTCAGTAACGGTAAAACCATAACCCCTAACCTACATACCCCTGTACTAAATGACCCCTCGATCACTATTCCCTCAGTCTGGAAGTTCATCCAACCCTTCAAAGGCCACTCTCCCAAGAAAATCACCTAAGATCACCCTGACCAGATACACCCTCTCTCTTGAATCCCCACAGCGTGATGCTTGGCCATCTCTCACCCTGCGTTCCTTGCAGTTATTTATGAACTCGATATGGTATCCTCCTCGCCTTCTCCAAGACATCATCTCCTGAGGGCTGAGAACATGTCTTACTCTTGCCCAAAGCTTCTGCAGTACCCAGAACACTGCCTTACATATAGTACAAGCTCGGTACATTGAAAAATGTATAGTTTCTGTATAAATAATATACTATTGATTGAGGTGAAATGTCATGGTCCCCTCTTTTGTACCCATTACTGTCAAACTCAAGCAAATGTCTGTCAGTCTCAAAAGATATCACAGTAATGTCCTAACAGCCCCTCTTAGAAACCATAGTCATCAGTTAATCCTTGATCATTGGCCCATACTACATGCTTCATTGCAAAGCATTTCAGTGCTTGGTCTAAAATACTTCTAGCTCAATTTCAAAGATGCTGATAGTAAACTCTTTAGTTACAACTGGGAATATATTTAAAGGGACCTGAAAAAAAGTAATATCTAACATTTTTAGAAGACCTACTCTTACAACATTGATATTGGTGACAAAAATAATAAATGTACTATTGGTTTAAGAACTGCTTTTCTGGGCTTCCCTGGTGGCGCAGTGGTTAGGAATCCGCCTGCCAATGAGGGACACGTGTTCGATCCCTGCCCGGGAAGATCCCACATGCTGCGGAGCAACTAAGCCCGTGTGCCACAACTACTGAGCCTGCACTCTGGAGCCCGGGAGCCACAACTACTGAAGCCCGTGCGCCTAGAGCCCGTGCTCCGCAACAAGAGAAGCCACCGCAATGAGAGGCCCATGCACCGCAAGGAGGAGTGGCCTCCGCTCGCCGCAGCTAGAGAAAGCCCGCGCGCAGCAACGAAGACCCAATGCAGCCAAAAACAAAAACAAATACATTAATTAATTAAAAAAAAAACAGAACTGCTTTTCTAAAGTAAAAATAATATGAGAAAGGGTGAGCATGATGGGTTTTTGTAGTTATTGTTTGTTTTTGTTGGTTATACTATTCCCTTAAAGTATCTGACACTCAATTATAATGTTAACTTTGGAGTTTTTTGGTGGGTATGTCAGCATGCTTTCAGATCTAACCAAGGAAACCTCCAACTCAAACTGCCTTAAAAATAAGTGAACATTTATTACATATATATGTAATATATATTATTAATAAAAAACATTTATTATCTAACATAACAGGAAGTAGAGAAGCTCCTCAAAACTGATGATTCAGTCGCACATGACATCTCATGGACCAGGCTCTTCCCATATCTCTACTCTGTGTCCACAGACTCCAAACCATCCTAAAGCTTATTCCTCTTGAACTGGCTCTTAGCAACAACTGGAGCTAGCTACCTGCTTGCTTGTTCACTTCCAATGGGGGAGGACAGAGGGGGCCTCTCTCCTAACCGTGAAAGAAAAAAGTCTCTCCTTTCAGTCTGATTGGCCAGTTTAAGTCAAGGACCTACCCCAGGATGAATAGTTGTCTCCAGGGAAACACCAGGCACAGATCTGCTTACCCCTCAGCTTCTAGAATAACTTCTAAGAAGGAAGATAGAATTTCCATGGTTGGCTAAGGCTAATTAAAACCATTTTGGGGGAGGTGTCAATTATGAAAAGCAAGTTGATATTATAAAACAAAGGAGGAGTTGAACGGATGCTGTTGAGTAAGTCACAATTGCAAACATGGATTGGTAATTATGTTCAAACAACAAAGACAATTGCCTTAAGAAACTACAATATTTCGAATATAGAATTTTTAAAGGATTTGTGTGTTCACTGAGTGAGATTTTGTTACAAATAGGTACCAACATTTCTCCAACAGAACCATCACCAACAAGGAAATGGGATTTATTTAATGTAGGCTGTAAGTTTTATGAGGTCAGGGACCATGTCCATCTTCCTCAGTGCTCTATCCCTAATGCCTAGCAGAGGGCCTGGTACAGGTGAGATGTTCAGAAAGGTTTCTTCTTGAATAAATAAACAGTAAATAATTTGCACTAGAACAGGGCATCACATTGAAGAGGAGGCCTGGGTGCCACATTAATTTAACTCGAAAAGATATCAAAGGCAACTTTTTACAGAACCAAACTAATTCAATAAAGAAAAACCACCCAGTAAGCTGCTTTCATGCTCAAAGTTAAAGATATTCTGTAATCCCAGCAAATGTCCGTGCTAATGTTGTTGTTCAAGAAATATTATTCTTCTATCTATATCTTTAAAAAAGGTAGAACTCAAACCACTTCAAATTATCCTTACAGAAAAGCTGAGCATTTGAAACACAAACCCAGCTTTCATCTGGCAGCTGCAACTATAATATTTTATTCTCACAAGGTCTCCTATCAGAAGCCACTGCAGACATTCCCACAAAGACATCGCACAGTATGAGGGCCAATCAAACAGAATGTGGTCTCCTAGATTTCCCTGTAGTTTTGATAATAGAGAAAAGAGGGATTAAACCAAAGCTTTCCCCCTCCAAGCCCTCGTCTTTCTGCAGACTTTCTGGATAAATGTGCCCCAGCTGTCGCACTGACCTTCCAGGACACTGGTACTTCCCACTCCCAAATGCCATGAAGCAGTCCAAGAAAGCATGCTTCTCTAAATTTGCCTTTTTCCAACGTTCCTGTGGGAAGAAAACATTTTTTTTCTAAATCAGTCTTATATAAATAAGCTTAACTTTATTTCTCTAGGCTAAAAATGATCTTGTACAGCTAATCCTTGCATATAAAGTTGCAGGGTTGTTGGTAATTTTTTCCAACCTGTTATTAATATCAGCCACAATTATGTTTTTGGAATGGGAACTAATAAATAAAAAGGTTTAAAAAGAACTTTGTTAAGTGGTAAATGTAAATGATAATGTAAATCAACCACAGAATTGACCTCAGAAGAGGAAGAATATTTACAATAAGGCCTCAGACTCCATCATAAAATTGCCCTTGGTAATAAATTTAGTAATGAGACACTGACAGCCCTCCCTGTTGGAGAAAGCTTGGTCTGCAGAATTAATACATCTGGATGCCATTTTTGACAGTTTTACCTAAAGGCAGAGAATGGACTAAATGACCTCTTAAGATTTTGTTTAGCCCTGTAACTCCCCAGTTCTAAGAAATAGCAGAACACAGTTTTAATTTGCTTCATTTTTATTTTTGTACTCCTTGGAAACCAATAACATAAGCAATTGCCTGAAGAACATGAAATATGGCTTCTATCAGAACCAAGCATATTTACTTTTAACATGTCCTGCTGGTTTCAGACAAAAATTTATTTTAAAGTTGGTGAAGCTTATTGCAAAAACTTTTCTATCTGATTTGTAAATGTTATGACATCTATATTACAAATCTTGTCTGTGCTTTGTAGCCTTAGTTACCAGAGAAATATGGATGCTTAATGATATAGCCCTAGTTAATTTATGAATTCATACTCCTGGCATAAAGAGGAAATCCAAGGACAATGTATACTGAAAGAGACAACTTACAGGCTTGAACAGGTCAGGTTCAGGAAAATACTTTGGATTTCTATGTAGCCAAAATGGAGACAACATCAACAAGTCACCAGAAGGAACGGTATAATTCTATAACAGAAAAATGGTTCCAAGTCATGTTTTGAGATCTGCTTTAATGAGAGCTAGGGTCACTAAAAATAATCCTACAACCATATTACCATATTAGAGAGAAGACATATACATCGTATAATCAATGGTGAGAAAATCTCTTTCCTAGATGGCTCATTTCTATTTTCCAATGTAGGCAATTACTGATTTCTAATTCTGATGATCAGTTATACATACATATATCTTTGGTTACATGGGGGAAGATAGAGATACATGTGAAAATTTTAGAAACAGGTCTAAGTCCACTGTAATGCAGCTTTTGATGTTTGATATTGGAGTTTGCAGCAAGTGGTCTTGATGATGGAAACCACAGTGGATTCCCAGGTTCTAGAACAGAAAAAACTAACTCTGAGACAGGACACTGGCCATACTGGCACTGAGAACAGGGGCAGTGGGTGTTCTGTCCTTGGGGATGCTGATGACAGTGTCAGGGCAGGGGCAGTGGATTCTGTTTGTTTGTTTCACTCTAGCAGCAGCTGTTAGGGCAGAAGGAAGTTGAAGACAACTGCTTAGGAAGACATGGGACAAAGCAAGTGTTGTGGGCTTATTGGGTTGGTTTCACATTTGAGGTCTCAGTGGTTGTGAAACTGATGATAAACAGTATGTTTCCTCAAGCAGCAGAGTCTGCAAGATCCTTCTCCATTCACATTATAATAGATTTTCATGATATATAAACTATACCAAGAGCTAAAATCTATTTCACAAAATCATCTTTACATCACCTTGTTCAGGGACCAGAGGACAAAGAGCACCCCCAAGGTGTGAGATCGCTAGGGAGCTACCATCTCTACGGAGGTGAAGATGTTTTATTAGTAACTCCCTTTGCCAAGCATCAGAATCCACATCTGTTTAATCCTGCGTAATTCTGAAGTGTCCTCAAGATATTTGCAAAACACTTACTTTAAGTTTATGTATCTAGAACAGTAGCATGTTACAATTGAAAACATGCCTTTTTATGCGAGCAGGGAGTGGAGTATGGGGAGGGGCCATCGTTTTTTAACCCAAGAGAACCCCTGTTGACTCCGATGGTTGCTGAGTATTACTTGAGTTTGGTAATTTCAGTGCCAGGATTGCTGGAGTGAGTCAGGTCAAGATAGGAAGAGATGGAGACTTTTGCTCATGCCCTCTTACCATTTTTAAAGTGGAAAAGACCTGGGAGATCCCAGTCTTGTGTGTTTGTTCTACCTCTGCTGGAACTGAGGCTAGAGGGGTCATGATTGGCTCTGAAATCAGCTGGGGAGGGCCCTGATATGTGTGGGGGCAGCCCTGGGCCAGGCATCCAGTCAGGGCAGCTGCTGCCCTTCCCCTCCCCCCACCCTCCCCGTAACCCTCTTCAGTGGCTGCTGACCTAGGATCGTGATGTGGAGATGCTGACTGCTATAGCCTACAAAGCAGGGTAGTAGAGGAAGACTTCAAAGGCGGCCTCGGGAACAGCATTCACACTAGCAATAGGGAGGAGACCAGACAGAAGTTCCTGTTGCAGCAGCAAATGCCAGGCGGATGAGTGGCAGAAAAGGGTGTGAGAGCTGGTTGTATCAAAGGAATCCTCTGAGCAAACGGACATCGTTATGTCCGGGCCAAACAGTCCTGTCATTGTTAACATGGCACATGAAGAGAAAGATCAAGAGGGAGACAAAACAGTCAGAGGACCAGGGCATAGATCACTAGGAAGTGGAAGTCACAGCTTCTCTGTGTTGGCAATAACGACACCTGTCAGGTAGACAGAAGTGAACTTGGCTAGCCCACCCCACAGGGATGCTGTGAGGCCAGATGAACTTCATCTGCTAGTCCGGAGATTGGCTTTTCTTGAAGAGGGAAGAGAAGAAGGATTCTCTGTTGTAACTCAAGAAGGATGCTAAGACCAAAGTGGATGCAAGGAATGCAGACTCTTACTTCAAGAAAAGAGGAGTCCTGTAAAGGCAAAGCATCCATCAGAGGAGCCCCAAAGCACATTCTTTCTCTCTAGCTCTTGGCCAGGAGCTTGGTTGGTGTTAGTTGTTTAAAAAACAAAAAAAAAAATACTTTAAAAATTAAAAGTATATTCTTTTGTGTAATAAAAACTGCTTTCTAGAAATTTTGGAAAATTCAGAAAAATAGAAAAAACTAGAAAAGAAAACAACAAGAGTGCTGGCAACAAAAGACAGTTATCAATTGGCTAGACTTCCCTCCAGTACTTTTACCTAATAACAGTAGTTCAGCTTTTTGGTTTTTTTTTATTGTTGTTTTTAAATATAGTTTGTTGTTTATATATACTGATAAATATTGTTTACATATATAAATACCTAGTATATACATATTGTTTTTATCCTACTGAATAAATAATTTTTGACTCTTACATTGTTCACTTGATATTATAGCATAAGTATTATTTTTATATTGTATACTCATTTAAAATAATTTTCTCTCCAGTGGCTTCTTAATCAATCATTCTCTACTATTTTTGCTCTAATAAATAATGCCATCACAAACATCTTCTTCCACAAAGCATTGTTCATATAAAATCTTTTAACATATATATTCAGAAGACATAGGAATATACACGTCCTATGTCTTCTGAACATCTAAGGCTATTAATACATGTTGCTCAACTGTTTCCTCAAGTTTTGTAGCAAGATATGTTTCTAACTAAATATATGAGAGTATCAATTTCACTGCCCTCTCATCTGCTAATCTGACATTTTAAATAGGTTTTTTTTGATTGCTGTTTAAAAGTTTATATCTTTGCTGAGTATTTTCCATGTTCTTATTTTCTTCTATAAAACTTTTGTGCTCATGTCCTATCCTCATTTATCTATATATATTAGTTTTTTACTTATTGATCTGTGAATTCATTAAATATTAAAATTATTAACCTTTGAATTGTACTTATACTGACATTTATTCTTAATTTTTGGCTGACATTTAATTTAGGTTATACTTTAAAAAATAGGACATGTTAAATTTTGATATGGTACAGTCTGTTCATCTGCTTTGTGGTTTCATTGATTAATCCTAAACATAAGAAGCCCTCTTCTCTCCACAACAGTGGCTTTCAAAGGTGGCTTAGGGTCTTCTGGGAGTCCCAAGACATTTTCAGAGAATCTGCCAGATCAAAAACCATTCCTGGGTAAAAGACTCATTCAAAGTATAGGATAGACCAATGGATTTTAATGTAACTGAGTACAAAAAATTCATTAATATATTTTCAGATTGCAGCAAACTTTTAAGAAAGTACCTCTGTTGAGTTTTAGTGTAGTATCAAAGAATAGCCACAGAAATATCCGAAAAGGCTAATAAAATACTCCTTCCGTTTTTGGTTACATGTCTGTGTGAGGCTGAATCTTCTTCATTTCCATCAATAGGAAACAATATATCACAACAACTGATCGCAGACACATATATGGGAATTCAGATTTCTTCTATTAGCAAAAGGCATCAGAGAGATTTGCAAACACTTAAAATGATGCTGTTCTTCTGTATTTTTTGTGTTTTGAAAAATATAGTTATGTTTCATAAAACCACACTATCTGGGGACTTCCCTGGCGGTCCAGTGGTTAAGACTTTGCCTTCCAATGCAGGGTGTGTCGGTTCAATCCCTGGTCGGGGAGCTAAGATCCCACATGCCTCGCTCCAAAAAACCAAAACATAAAACAGAAGCAATATTGTAACAAATTCAATAAAGACTTTAAAAATGGTCCACATCAAAAAAAATCTTAAAAAAAACCCCACACAATTATTTTAATATGTATTAGGTTTCTTATTATTTTTAAAATGAATTATTAAATAAATATTTTAATAATTTCTCAGCTTTAGTTTCTAATACAGTAAATATTGATAGATATAACTTACATAGGCAAAAGTTCTTTGGGGTTCTTAATAATTCTGTAGGGAATAAAGGGGCCCTGAAGCCAAAAAGTTTGAGAACTACTACTCTAGAAGTTAAAAAAATACCCACTTTTAGACAGTCATCTGAAACCATATATTAATCTCATTGCTCTTCATGGACTTACAATGATTCATTTACCCAATATTAAATTCTTCTGCACAAGGGGGTTTGTTTCTTTGTTATCTATCTAGTCAGTTACATTGATCCGAATATCTGGTCTGACACCAGTATCATGCCATTTTAATTACTGTAGTTTTGCTACATGTTTTAATATCTTAAGAAGATAATTAACATTCCTTAATTATTCATATTTTCCAACACTCTTTTCGGTTAATTCTTTCCTGGGTATTCTTGCAGATTAACTTGGTACTAAATATGAAACCTTGTAAAGAGAGCACAAGTAGAAGTTTAAGAGTTTTGGAAAGGTGGCATAATAAAGAGAAGGAAGGAATACAGTAAACCAAAGAAACCAGTGTTTGTCCATTCTCACTTATTCCAAAAAAATATAGAAAGGAATGATTACAGGAGCAAAAATAAATATTCTGTTCAGACTGTAATAAATATCCTGTTCAGATTCCATTAGGAAAGAGCAGTGGAGAATACTTCTAGCATTCATAGCAAGGAACCTTGACCTGTTGTCCAACTGGTCAAAACATAGATGATCCCATCTGAAATGATTTTTATGATCCAATTTCCTGGGAACATATTAATATATTCAGCAAAGACATTCCACCTGTTTTAGAAAATATTTGAAGCTTAAAAGAACCAAGTCATATGAATTTATACTAAGGAAATAATCAGTAATGTGCACAAATATTTAGCTATAGGAATGTTAATCTTTGCACTGTTTATAATAGTGAAAGAATGGAAGCCACATACATATTCAAGAACACTGAACTGATTTTAAATTTTATTTGATGTCCATATATTAGATTATGCTGTAATTCAAAATGATGTGGATATCTTTTATTGATACAGAAAACTATTTGGGATCTATTATTAAGTAAAATAAAAGCAGGTTGTGAGAAAATTAGCTTTGTGTGACCCCAATTTATTTTTTTAATGCACATACTACAGGAAAAAATTCTGAAATTATAATAATACCAAATGTTCATCGTGGTTATCTATAACTTGCAAGATTCTAAGCAATTTTTAATTTCTTCCTTGAGCTCCTTTTTATGGTCTTTTTTTCCCCCTAATTACCATACTTTGCTTGTGTAATAAGAAAAAAAACTGTTCCATTTATTATTTTTAAAGTCTCAACTCTGTAGGGTGAACATCACAGTGATTAGTTTGGGCCTCCTAAGAGGAAAGGCAGTGTTTATTTTGTGTACAGAAGAAATAGCAGGTACAGGAAACACTGCACCTTTTACAAATATTAAAAAGAGATGTGAAAAATAATGAAAGGAAATGCTGGAACATTCTGGGATGATAGCAGCCTGAGTACATGTTTGTGGGGTTGCTCTACCACTAAGAGAGGCATAACTGCAGCTGCAAGGGCTTGGAAGGCGCCTTGGATGCTTCTGAGCCTCATGTCCTCTAGGAAGAACGTGTGGGTGTGAGGAAGGAGAAGTAAGAGACTATGAATTTTTAAAACAATTTATCAAATTGTTTTGGATATCTATTATTTTTAATTAAAATTTTTTATTGGGAATCCATAGGTGTTGGACCTATAAAATAGTCCAGTTTTGTAAAAGGATTTTAGGCAGTGAATCATAAATGTGTTCATACCCTTGGACCAGTAATCCACTACGAAAACATAATTCAATGATAATCCTTAGAAAAGAAAATGTACTAGGCACAAAGATACAAATAATTACCATATTAAAAACAAAGAAAACTACCTAAACTCTCAAGAGTCAGGAAATAATTAAATATTTAAGCTATCAACTCAATGTACTATTAATGTGGCCTTGAAATAAATATGAAAACTCCGTAGATGCATGAAATGTGAAGAATAATGTATAAAAATTTTTTTTAATGACAGATTTACACTGTAATGAAACTTAGGTTTCTATATTGATGTCACAACATTGCAGATACAAGGTCAACACACAAAAATCAACTATATTCCTACAGACAAGTAATGTACAATGGAGAATCAAAGTTTTAAAAAATACCATTTACAGGGCTTCCCTGGTGGGGCAGTGGTTGGGAATCCGCCTGTCAATGCAGGGGACACGGGTTCAAACCCTGGTCCAGGAGGATCCCACATGCCGCAGAGCAACCAAGCCTGTATGCCACAACTACTAAGCCTGCGCTCTAGAGCCCGCGAGCCACAACTACTGAGCCCGTGTGCCGCAACTACTGAAGCCCGTGCACCTAGAGCCCGTGCTCTGCAACAAGAGAAGCCACCGCAATGAGAAGCCCAGGCACCGCAACGGAGAGTAGCCCCCGCTCGCCACAGCTAGAGAAAGCCCATGCACAGCAACAAAGACCCAAACGTAGCCAAATAGAAAATAAATAAATAAATAAATGAAAAGAAAAGAAAACCCCACTTTATTAAAATAAATAAATAAATGAATAAAAATAAAAAATACCATTTCCAAAAGCTCCAAAATAACAGAAATACTTAGGTATTAATCTAACAAAACTTGTATAGGATCTATATGCTTAAAATAACAATCAAAATACCCACTTATTTGTCAAATAACTATTCTGCATTTCAGCTAATTTACTACTACCCAGAATATAAATAAGGCTTACTAAAAGTTCAATAACAATTATAGTAATATTCAAAGTAATAAAGTAATAAAGTAAGGTAATAAACACATTGCTCTACTTAATTGCACCAAGTTGTTTGACTATTTCCTCTCAATACAGAATATATATATTCTTTTATTACATATATAAATTTATATATATTTAAATTTATAAATATTTAAATATATATATTCTCTTATAGTCATAGTTTAAAGTAATTGATAATTTGATTATTTAAAAGCAAAAACTTAAAATCCTGCTGAAACTGAATGCTACAATCTACATAAGATCAGTTAAATAAACTATGTTTTTTTTTGGATTTAGCAAGTTGCAACTTGTATCAAATTTGGATTTTTTTGTCTCTTTTGAATTCTATTACTACAAAATTTTCTTGATTTTAATCCAAGCCCTCTTAAGCCGTGGGGGAAAAAAGCTAACAAGAGCGGAGGGCTGACTAATTATAATCTATCTGGATAATTTAGGTCCCAAATCATTCCTTTAAAAAAAATTTTTTTTTGTTCTGCCTGAATGATTCACCAAATATTGAACTGAACGTTTGCCACATGCACATACCTTTCATGGTGCACTTGAGAATATTCTCCTACTTTGCCCATAGAGAGGACCTCACTCAGTTACTAATTCCTAATATCAGTTTCCATTACCCATGGCATTCCTGCTATCTGTTCCTGTATCTGTGATCTGTGGTCTGAACTGTCTTCCAGTTATCCTAAAGGACTTCCCTCACACACTCAATTCCTCAACCTATTCCAACTTAGGAATACTCACTGGTTGGTTCAGCAGAGGAAACACTATCCGACCCTCCTGCCTGATTGAAATAGGATTATACTAATTCTGATATAGAATCACATAGCCAAAATGATTATGAAAGGCTTATGTTTTAGCTAAAATAGTTGCCAATAGATAGATATCTATATTAACAAATTGGTGCTGCACAACTCTTATTAGTAACCTATTCTAGGGTCACATAGTACTTCATGGAACTTAAGAAATTATCTAATAATAAATGGGCAAAATATCTACTTTTTTTCCCCCCAGAAGGTTCATTATTTTAAAACAAAACCAATGCTCACCAAAATTTTAACTGGCTTCAGCACTTTTCTAGTAATGACACCAGGGGCTCTTAAACGAATGGTTTCCAAAATACACCATTTAATTAGAGGGAGTTTCTTCAAGTCATCCTCAGACACTTTAATCTTATCTTTACCTGGAAAGAGAATTAAAAAAAAAAAGATGGACTTAAAGAGGCCAGAAAATGATTTTATGTAAGCTATATAAGTTAAATATTGTCTCTGATAACAGGTGTTAATATTATTATTACTTTTGCATACCAAGTTTAGTAAGTTATTGACTCTTTTTATCATTTTCTTCTTACCAAGATAAAATGTATGGCATATAAAACTAAACCAGTGTTGATTACTGTAATGTAATGGATTGGTATCCAACCTTGGTTCTCACAGTCCTATGGCTATCAGATGACTAAGATAGTCCCTGTCAGAAAGATGTTCAATTTTTACTTATTTCATTGTTTCTTGTCCAAATTCTCATTCCACTTAAGGAAAGAGCAATAAAAGGTTGGCATCAAAAGTACGAAGTAAGAGATCTGAGAAGCCACCTGACTTACTACTTCTATCTCTTCCCTGCTGATTTGTTTTTGTTGTAGCTTTTGTTTTTTAATCATACATTTCAGAAAGCCCAAAAAGAATATTAGGAAAGGGGTGATAGGACACATGTATTTCATCTGGAATGATGAGCTCTCTAAACACAGGTACATCAAACATTCCTACTGTAAGTTGCATACCTTAGCTAATATTTAGATTGAAGTCACCTGGAAAAGGATTGCGGTTGCTCTTTCTATGGACCAACATATGGTCAGGGCCTTCAGTCAAATGAGACAGTTTAATTAATGATATTTCAAGTAAAATATTTACATTTTGAAAATTACGTTAAACAACGCAGCTTTCAATTTTGACAGTATTTGCTTAATAAAAGTCAACAACATGGTCAGTTTAAGTCAACTTTCACATTTTCCTCCCAACTGTACTGGGCATGAGTGGATGAGAGTGGAATGTGGGTCTCCAGCCACATTTCTCTTTGACTCTGGATGAGGCTTGTCCTAAAGCCAGCCCATCCTGCAGAAGAGGGCTGGGTGGGTGCTGCCTGGGAAACCTTCTCTGTCAGTACAGGTGGAATTCCTGAGGAGTCAGAAGCAAATGTGTCTGGTTAGTGGAGTCTGGGAACTAGGGTTTTTGAGCTTTGGTTCTATTAATTCCCATAGGGGCGTCTATACACTCCGTTAAACTTGACAGATTTTTGAGCACTGAGCAAGAGCCAGGAGTTGCGTCAGGCTCCACCAGGGTTACAACAATGAAGGCATTCTCGCAATACACTCAGCCTAGGAGGTAAGAAACGAACACACAGTTAACAGGTTCACCATGCAGGCAAGGAAACCGTTCTATGAGATAGAAAATATTTGAAGATAGTTAAAAGCAGGGAAGGTATTGAAATGCAGGATAACAAATTTTAGAACATCAACTTTAAAATGTATGAGGGGATCTGAGTTTCTTTTAGAGTGTACTTGAGTGAAAAAAAAAAAGAAAAAGAAGACCATTGTCTACATGGCAGGTGAACGACAACCTACTAGAAAACTAAGGAAAACTCTCCAAGGGAGAAATGGCAGATGGGACTTTTAAGAACAGAAAATTCAACTTTATGTCATATACTCAATTTTAAGTTGTTTCTGGCTACTGTGTAATTTTCCCTTTCCTTGTCCTATATTTTTAATATTTTAATAAAGTCAGCTAACACATACCTTAAGTTAACACTTGGGGAAATAAAGATCTGGGTATGTCCAGGAAGCAACGCAATATGGAAAAGAGGCAGAACTGCAGAAGGGAAAAGAGCGGAAGTGGAGAAATCAGGAAATGCGAGACTGGAAGTCAGGAGAAACTCTGAGAGGCACAGGCCTCCACTTCTGGCCGCCTCCATCACTTCTCCCTCCAAAGATCCCTAGAACTCTGGGAGGGAGTTCAGACCAATTTCACCTTTATCTTGGAAACCAAGGTGACCCCAGCAAATGAGGGCCCTTGCCGAATGGACATTACAAATAAATTAGCAGTAACCTACAATTCAGATTCTAAATCTTACTTTAAAAAAGGTTTTTCTCTTTAAAAATCTATTTAGAGCATCTACATTAGACAAATTCACCAAACAATCCCTCTACTTATTTTTTGTATTTTACTTTACTGAAGCTAGAGGATACAGAAAATAAATATTTCTCTAATTGATCAAGGATAAATGACTACCACGGGTCAGATTTTGTGTTTGAAATCAGATCTGTGTGACTCCAAAGTGACCAACCTATTATGAGACAGGCATAATTCTGGCCTTGAAAAAGTTTGGACTCTGGTAATAGTGAAGTTTCTGACCTTCTTTTGGCGAAAAAGTTTTTTATGAATTATTCTTAGGAGACTAATTGAATTATAAAGTGCAAAAAAAAGTTTTGTATTATACAATAAAGAAACAAAAGCTTGTTCTGAGTTGAAAACAAAATCTATTATGACCTACAAATGTAGAAGAGATGTAGACTACACTTGGAAAATAAATGTTTTGAAAAAATATTTTTAGTTTCTCAAGTCCCAGTGTGATGTAGGAAAAATAAGGTAGTATTCTCAGACTAGACAAAGAAAAAGATGCTGTTTTCAAACAACATCTTTAGGTTAAAGACCTTTCTTATTATAACTCTTAGAAATGGCTCTGTACCCATACTGTACATATTTCAATGCACATCTGTGGTTTGTTCTTCCAGTGTTTTGACTCTAAAATTAGAAGGCTCCACTTGGAAGAATGCCAAGGTAATCATCAAAAGGGCTAGGGCCTAATGGAGATGGGGACCAGTACAAAAGGCAGGCAGGGAAGAAACTATGGGTGATTTGGGGAAAAATTCAGAAGCCATCTGTTTAATTCTTGGCACAAATGCAATAAAAGTCAAACCAAATCATAGGATATTTGAAACCAAATAAAAGGATGAGTCTTGAGTTCAGAAATAGCAAAGAATGTTTCGAAAATATTCTGTATAGTTTTGGGTTTCCGCAGGCATGATGACAAGCATGTTAGAACACAGTAACTGTAATTTATATTTGTTAAGGATATATAATAGATTAAAATTCTACTACTTCAACCATTTATTCACTCAATATATATTTGCTTCATATCTGTTACATGTTAGCCCAAGCATAGGTGCTGTAAGAGATAGGAAGAGAATAATACTAATTTATTGACCATCTAATGTCACCAATATGTTGGACCACTTCATTTATTCCTCATCACAATCTGCCAGCCATCAAGTTATCATGTGTCCAAGGAGAAGCTTGAAAGTGTCAGAGCAGCCTTCAAACCTATGTCTGTCTACACTAAAAGCCCTTACCCTTGCTCCCTGGGTCCCAGTGCCTCCCCTGAGAGGAGAAACGAATAAGAAAGACACAGTCACTGTTTTAAAGGAGCTTGGACATAAGGACACAAAATAATATCTGGATACAAATAACTATAATATAAGTTTCATAAGAGAGGATTTGAGTCTCAATGGCATTCATCGCTTCTTGCCTAGGGCTGGAGTTTCAGCTAAGCCTGGAAGGATGAGTAGCACTCACCCAGGCAGAGAGAAAAGTAACTTAAATTCCAAAATTAATTATAAAAATATGATTTCTTGGACCTAAAAATAAAAGGAACATGAATCAAACAGGATCACTAAAGAAGGTCCTTTGTTGAGAGATGACTCCTCTGTCTCCTTCATATTTCAAGCTCCCTCCCCTTCACACACACACACACACACACACACATTTATTCAATAAATAAATACATAAAATACAAAAATTCTGTTCCTATAGTCCTGAAGTAACATTATATCAAGATTTAACTAATCATTTTGGGAAAATAACCCATATTTTGAGGAAAAAAGGAGAATGACAGGCATTTGCCGAGTCATTCATACCTTTTGAGACATAATTCTGAGGAGATTGAATCAGAAGGTGGGGATGAATACTGAGGAGGCCCTGTGCTTCCCCACAAATGAAAGACAGGTGTATATCTACCAAGGGACACACAGAGAAGTGAAGCAAAGAATATACTCCACGGAAATTTAATGAGTGCATCCCTACACATTCTACCACCTCTTTCTTTACTTTTGAAAGCAGGGATTCTCAGTTCTGTTTGCTGTTCTATACTGTGAGGTTGTCTTCCTTCACAGACGTTGTCTTTCATATTCACAGAACAGCTTATTTAAAATGTTTAAAATTAAGGTGTGTGCAAAAGGTCATAGTACACATGAAGGACAGTGAACTGGGATAAAAAATGCATGAGATAAAGGTTGAAAAATAAAGAATCTGATGTAATAACCCTAAGCAATGATTCCTACCAAAATTTGGTCATGAAATTTGCTTCCCAAATTTTATAATAATTTTGCTAAAATGCAATATCAAATAACAAAAGTTGGTGTTTATACTGTTATTTGGGGAAATGATGTAACAGCTTTGAAAAAATCCAGCATTTCTATGATTTCTCTTAAAAAGCAATGAAGCAGACATCAATTGCTGACAGAGAATAACAGTAGGAAACTAGTTTTCTGGCATATTTTCTCAAGCAGAGACCTCAAGATAAGCTCCTGAAAAAAAAAAAGTCAGTTTTTAAAGAACAGAGACAAAGCTAAAGAGAAATAGTAAATAAAGAATTTACAATATTCCAGAGGAATATAAAAGAAGTATCTTACATCCTTTCCTTCATTTCAGGAATTAAAAAAATTTTGAATATGATAAGTAATGTTCAAATATTCAATTAAAAAAATTATATCTCTATTCCAGGGATATTTTCATATATTTACAAAACTGCTGTTTTCTTCTAAGAAGAAACCTACATTCACTGGAAAAGGTTAGCATATCTCAGAAAGAGTAAGAAAGGATAAAATGTCCTGAAGTAGATAATATCATTTACAATACATTTTATATGTCCAATGATCCTACAACAGTTATTTATAGGCAATTAGAATGTACTGGTTACAAATTTCTGGAAATTTTTAGTGAGATGAAAATTAGTTTGGTGACTTGTCTCCCAAAAGGAGACAGCAATAAACCCCTTTCTGCAATGTGAAATATGAAAATGTGAAAAGAAATATTGTGAAACTTAAATGTGAAAAGAAATATTGTGAAACTTTTAAGATTCTCTCTAAATGTGAAAGAAATGTGAAAAGAAATATTGTGAAACTTTTAAATGTGAAAAAGAAATATTGTGAAACTTTTAAGATTCTCTCTTTGTCTTTAACTTTTGACATTTTAATTATAATGTGTCTTGGCGTGGGTGTCTTTGGTTCATCTTGTTTGGAACTCTCTGTGCTTCCTGGACTTGTCTGTCTGTTCCCTTCACCAGGTTAGGGAAGTTTTCAGCCATTATTTCTTCAAATAGGTTTTCTGTCCCTTTCTCTCTCTCTTCTCCTCTGTGACCCCTATAATGTAAATGTTAGTATGCTTGTAGTTGTCCCAGAGATCTCTTAAACTATCCTCATTGGTTTTCATTCCTTTTTTCTTTTTGCTGTTCTGATTGGGTGATTTCCACTACCCTGTCTTCCAGATTGCTGATCCGTTCTTCTGCATCCTCTAATCTGCTGCTGATTCCCTCTAGTGTATGTTCTATTTCAGTTATTGTATTCTTCAGTTCTGACTGGGTCTTTTTTCATATCTTCTATTTGCCTTTTCAAGTTTTCACTGAGTTCATCCATTCTTCTCCCAACTTCGGTGAACATTTTTATGACTATAATTTTGAACTCTTTATCTGGTAAGTTGCTATCTTTGTTTCATTTAGTTCTTTTTCTGAGGTTTTTATCTTTTTCTTTTGTTTGGAAGATATTCCTTTATCTTTTCATTTGCCTAACCCTCTGTGTCTGTTTCTATGCATTAAGTAGATCAGCTATATCTCCTGTTCTTGAAACAGCAGGCTTATGTATAAGGTGTCCTGTGGGGCACAGGGGTGTAATCCCTCTTGGCCACTAGAGCCAGGTGCTCCTGGGATGTCCCACATGTGTGCTGTGTGCATCCTCCTGTGTGGTTGGATTGCAATTGTGCCCTGGCTGGCTGTGTGGCTCTGCTGTGACTGCTGTGGGTTCATGGCACGCAGGGTGCCCCCCGCCCCCCAGAGGTGGAGCCACTTTGTACAGTTGCCGGGGCCAGCTGAGGCCACCTGCCAGGTGGGGCAGGGGCCGCTTTGAAGGGGCTGACTGGGGAGGGTGGGATGGGCAGGGTGGGTCCTCAGGAGAACGCTGGTGTGGGGCACATGGTGTTAGCTAGTTGATGGAGAGTGACAGAAATGTTGCCTGCCAGTACTGGGCCAGATGGTGGAAGGAGAGGTAAAAAAAAAAAAAAAAAAAAATGGCATTGGCCAGTGCCTTCAACCCTGGAGAAAATTCCACCAGATCCCTACACCCCCAGCACTCACCCCCAAATTGTTCAGGGAACCTCCTGCAGCATATGACCCAGGTACCCCTCACATTCTCCTGTCTCTGTGCTGGTACTCAGAGTAAGTGAGTTTGTGTGTGCACCCTCTAAGAGCAGAGTCTCGGTTTCCCATAGTCCTCCAGCTCTCCCAAATGTAAACCCCACTGGTCTTCAAAGCCAGATGTTATGGGAGCTCATCTTCCCTTGCAGGTCCCCAAGCTGAGGATCCCCATATGGGCTTGGACCCCCTCACCGTGTAGCGGGCACCTCCGCAGTTGTGATATCCCTCCCACATGTGGGTCACACACTGGGGGTATGGGTTCTGTCTAGACTGCATCTTTGACCCTCCTACCCACCTTGACATGGCATTCTGTTTACGTTCTTAGTTGTAGAAAATCTGTTCTGCTAGTCTTCAGGTCATTCTCAGAGATAATCATTCTACTTGTAGTTGTGGTTTTGGTATGTCCATGGGAGGAGGTGAGCTCAGGATCTTCCTACTCTGCCATATTAATCTGGAACCCCTAAATATTTCTTTGATAGAGAAAAAAGGTGTACTCTTTGGGTTTTATTCCTTATAAAATACTAACTTCCTTTATTACTATGCATGTCCATTACTGTACACATCCACTACTGAACATGTTCTGTGAGACAAAATTCTGTAAGAAAGATATTAAGTTAAATTTATTTTTAAAAAAATCAAGAGAAAGAAGATGAGGATAGATGAAAGATTATGAAGTATATGCTAGGCTGTGGAGTTACATGCTTTTTAGTTCACTGCTGTTCCCTATAAACTGACTATAAATATAGTCTCCCAAATGACTGCAGGCTTCTAGAATATTAACTCATTGCAAATGATGACAGTTTAGAAACTTTTGCCTCAAGAATATGAAACAAAATAGAAAAGCGACATTTTTCCTGTCATTTTTTTTTTGCCTTTGAAAGAAAAGATTCTGAATTTGCTTTTTTTGGCAAAAGGTAAGCAAATAAGGGCCATGATGATCAATTATTTGTCCTGTGCCAGTCGTGTACTCTTTTGTTATAGCAACTTATATAATAAGTTTTAATATCTGGTAGGGCAAATATGGCCTTACCAATTTACACTTCGATTAATCTTGATTTCTAATCACACTTATTCTTCAAAAAAATATTTAAGTCATTTTGTTAATTTCCTCCCCACCAAAACCATTGGAATTCTCCTTATAATTAATTAAATATATATTAATTTGAAAGTGGTTGGCATTTTCATGATATTAAGCCTTCCCGTGTAGGAACATGATATGCGTTTTTCTTTATTTAGATTGTTTTTTTTAAAAAATATGTATATTTTTAAATGCTATATTTTCCTCCCTCTAGGTCCTGCTCTCAACCAATGTCCTTATGTAAGAGAAATACCAGTTAAATAAACAGGAAGGACAGATGGAAAGTGGAAAGGAAGACTTAAAAACAGCTTAAGGTATTTGTGGTGGATACAGACTGGGAAAAGCAGAGAATAAGCCTAGAGACTGTCCATGGACAGTGAATATGGGCATTAGGGCTTTAGGGGCTGTAGCTGGAGCCTGGCAGGTCGCAGCTCCTTCAAATCTCCCTCTCTAGTCACCAGCTTCTTCCAAACACCTCAGTCATTTCTGAGCTTCTAGCTCTGGTTCTTCGGACTCTTTTCCAGGGGTGGCTATGACTTTTTGGCATCTGAAGGATTTAGGATGGATTTTGATTATCAAAGACATATATTCCTATTGTTGGGAAAAGCAGGTCTCATGCTCAGTCTTTCAGCCCCAACTCAGCTGCGGAAGGGTGGGCCTTGGGCCTGGAACACTTCCTCACCAAGAGACAAAGGGCCCACACAGCCTCTACACAGCCTGTGCCAGGTGCATCACCTTGTGTGGGAATATCTCTCCTTGTTTCAGGGGCAGAGAGTACTCTTCTGTCTCTGCTTAAAGTATGTGCAGAATACGGCACCTGTCCAGCCCCACTGTTACATCTGCCCTCCGAGGGAATGGGACAGGGTTCCTTCCACTGCGGTGTGAGAGGGGTGCGCGGTGGCCAATTTCCCTGCGTCGCCCACAGGGAGAGAGACATCCTGGTGATGGGGGACTGACACCCACTCCTGAAGCTGATCTTGCTCTCTTTCTTCTCTGTGTGAGTTTAGCACTGTTGCATCCAGTGCCTGACAGCATTGTGTTTTCCTTGGCAACTTTGATAGCAAGATGCAGTGAGCAGAAGTGTTTAGAGTCCTCCCCTGGGATCGATAACCAGTGCACGGCACTCTGCTTGACACCTATTGAAAATTATAAGCAGTAACCTTTCGGAGGTAGACTCTGATCAGCAGCTTCAGTCTGATGTTCATAACTACAGACCAAGAATGAAAGAGGCGGCTATAACAATGCATTGAGAACGATACTAAGGACTACAATAGTGCTCAGAACAGGTTATTAAGATGGATGGAAGACAGAGTCAAGAATCAAAAGACTGACCCTCCCCACCCTTTCTTCCATCTGTCAACGCACATACAAAAATATACCAAATCCCATTCAACCATTTAGAGAAAAGATTAATGCCACTATACCAACACAACCAAATAAGATACTCCTCTAAAAAAATAGTACCCTATGTTATTTGCAGAAATATTTCTTTCATATATTAAAAAGAGATTATCAGTTTCTCTACTACTAGAATATAAAATGAAGCCTGCTTCATAATTATGATGGTTTTTTCAAGGAATAAAGGACATAGTCCAATTTATGATAAATAAAAGGTAGAGATATTGATGAAAAAAGACAACAATGGGTAAACAATAACAGGTAAAATCAATTTTGATCTAGAAATACCCTATCTTTATAAACTCTGCATAATAATTCCAAATTTTTGGATTGTGTTCTCTGGAGAGATGTCGACCTGGTTTGAATACTTTTATCTCATTATTTTCTGAAGAGGGAAAAAGATTATCCAAATGCCTGAAAAATTCTCCAACAGAACACTCAAGAGAAAAGAACTGTGTCTGAATGAAAAATGTAGAGAACAAACAAAGCAGATTAACTGTGCTACACTGGGGTGAGATAGTGAAAGACTTAATAAAATGAGAACTGCCAGAGTAGGACCGATCTCTAAGCTTGTAAATAATCTATAGCTATCGGAGGTATCTCTTTCCACCTACTGAAGCTAGGCAATAAATGAAGACAGAATGACTTCACATAAAATCTCCTGGGTTACGGTGTCACAAGACACACTTCAAGTATTATAGGCAGAAAATAATGGAAGGAATGTAGCGTCCTGGGAAACCTCTCATGGGCCAGATATCAACCATGCAAGTTTCACCCATGTCTTTGTGCCCGATTAGTGGATTGGAAAGTAACCAGTTGTGAGCTCCAAAATGACACCATTTTGGTCATTAAGGCCAAGGGGAAAAGAAGACAAGAAAGTTATATATTTGGAGTGGGTTTCTGATGAAATCTCCTGCATTTATAAACACTTTCTTAGGTAATCTACATATATTCTCCAAGGTCAATGGATGAGAAGAAAAGCTCTGGCATAATTTAATGTTTTCTGAGTTTATTCCAGGATTTTTAAAAGCTGGGCTAGCAGAGGAAAATGAGGCTATGTAAGAAATTTCCTGTATCATATGCCAGAGCCTCCAAAATCTCCAAATTAGGTTCATATTGTCCAGCTAGCAGTGGGAATGGAGAGAATTTTTTTAAATAAAATAACTTTTCTCCATTCATAACTCCATTGTAGTGGCCTTGGCTCTGCTACTGATCTCTTTCTTCAATATTTTGGTCGATATGTGGCATAAGGGCCAAGACTCTATCACAGACACAACTTTGGCTATCAGCCATTGAGCCCTGGCAGGCTGCAGAGGGGTAACAAGAGTGAGCTTCTTCAGTTAGCTGGAGGGACTCAGGTCTTTAATATGCCATGATGGAACCTCCAAGGATGTTGCTGTGGGTTATCTAGATGGTATTGGGACACATCCAAGTGGATAAAAGTTGAATACGTTATAACATGGGTAAGAGGTGACTACAGAGAAGATTTCAAGAATAAATGAGAATGTTTAAATGCAACGAAGTAAAACTGATGAACTAATTTAAATAATGCAAACAACATGGAATTTGCCTAGAATATCATCATAGGATCTGAGCCTCATTTATCACTCTGATAGTTTTTATGCTTGTTTATAATTATGAGCAGAGACAGAATCTTTTCTCACCAGTGCATGGTGAGTGTAGCCATTAAGTTAGTGTCCAGGTAATAGCATCTGGTCACTTGACAGTGTTGGTCTGTCCCCAGGCGGGAGTGCTGCTAAATCAGAACACAGTGGTGTCAAGAAAAGTTATTGGTTGGCTCTGAGTAAATTTTCTCTTTTATCCAAAATCACACAATTAGTGAGTGACAGGATTGAAAGTCATGAATCAAATTTCTGACTTTTATCCAATGAAAATTTTGTAGTGTGTCTTTTATGATCCACAAATCATGATTTGATGTAAGATAGGAATCGTTTCTATGCAGGTGCATTTCTGTTAACTAACCAGATTCCTTGTAAATTAACAGAAAAAAATTTACTAATTTTCCCCTTAAATAAATGTGCAATAAAACTGAATGGCCACTAAAAAACAAAAACAATACACACATGCAAAAAAAACAACACAAAAACAAACAAGTGTGCTGTATATGCTACCCTAAATTAACACAAGAAGGTGAAAAGGGCCAAATGCAACCAGTTAAAACATTTTAATGCATTTTTATTTGTTTTTGTTTGTTTTGAAGTTCGAATGACCTTCTGCTGGTGGGCAGATACTCACAGTGGGAATCCTAAATTAGAAAAGAAAATTGCTTGAAAACACAGTCTAAATAGGACCCAAATGTTAATGCCTGCGAGAATTCTGTGAGAACACAGTGAGGCCACACCTGCAGTCTCTAACTCAAACCAGCTCCTCCTCTAGATATGTGCTTTCTAACGCCTAACCATCTTCAAGTCCTTGCTCAATATCACCTTTCCAGGAAGGCCAACTCTGATCCAATGATTTAAAGCTACCACTTTCCCCCCATTTCTGGCACCCTTGATCCTCCCTAACCTGCTCTGTTTTCTTTTTCACATAGCATTTATCAACATCAAATATTTTTGGAGTTTATTTATGTAAACAAACAAACAAGCAAGAACAACAAGCAGCAATAATAAGAAACCCTGAGCAGAGAGGAGAATCTGATTTCCAGAATTACCACATTACATTATTTTAAATGTCCAGTTTTAAATTGGACAAAATTTAAAAATTGTAAGACACATGACAAAAAATATGACATACAACAAGAACATATAGACCACACAGGGAAAAAAGCCCTCAATAGAAATTATCCCTGAAGAAACTCAGATATTGGATTTACTAAAGAAACACTTATAAATCAGATATTTTAAATATATTCACAGAATTAATCATGTCTAAAGAACTAAATAGAGACTATTGATAAGGAGATAGAAATTATAAATAATAAAGATTGGAACAGAAATAAATGAAATAGAGAATAGAAAATCAATAGTGAAAATAAGATCAAACAAATCAATAAAATCAACAGTTAGTTCTTTGAAAACAAAATTGACAACCCGTTAGCTACACTGACCAAGAGAAAAAGAAAGAGGAAATAAATTACTAAACTTAAGAATGAGGGAGATGTTTTCCTAGTGAGCTTACAGAAATAAAGAAGATTATGGGGAAAGCTATGAACAGTTGTATGCCAACAAGTTAAATAACCTACATGAAATGGATAAACTCCTAAAAAGACACAAACTCCAAAACTGACTCAAGAAGAAATATATAGTTCTCACTTTGGCAGCACACATACTAAAATTGCAAAGATACAGGGAAGATTAACATGGCCCCTGTGCAAGGATGACACTATAATTTGTGAAGCATTCCATATTTTTCTGGTGATGTAATGTACAGCATTGTGACTATAGTTAATAATACTGTATTATATATTTGAAAGTTGGTAAGATAGTAGATCTTAAAAGTTCTCATCACAAGAAAAAAATTGTAACTATGTGTGGTGATGGATGTTAACTAAATTTATTGTGGTAACCATTTCACAAATATATACACATATCAAATCATTATGTTGTACATCCAACATAGAATAGGATATTATATGTCAATTATATCTCAATTTAAAAAAAGAAGAAATAGATAATCTGGACAGACCTGTAACAAGTGGAGAGATTGAATTAATCAAAAACTTCTCAAAAAAGAAAATTTCCGGACCAGATCACTTCACTGGTGAATTCTACCATATGGTTACAGAAGAACTAACATCAATCCTTCACAAACTCTTCCAAAAAATAAAAGAGGAGGGAAATACTTCTGAAGTCATTTTATAAAGTCAAAATTATTCTGATACCAAAACCAGACAAAGATATCACAAGAAAGAAAACTATAAATCAATATGTCTTATTAATATAGATGCAAAATTCCTCAACAAAGTACTAACAAACTGAATCTAGCAACATATATAAAGTCATGTTTTATATGAATTATACACCATAACTAAAAATTTATCTCAGGAATGCAAGGGGGTTCAACATCTGAAAATCAACTAACCTAAAACACCAACATACAAAATATAACATTATACTAAGTGAAAGAAGCCAGATACAAAAGACCAAGTATTCAACAGCAGCTTTTATCCTCAGACTTATTTTATAAGGACGTTGGGCAAAGTGTCCGGGATGGGCTCTAGCGGTGAGTATTGAGGCTAGAGAGTTGCTGAGTTAGAAATTCACTAAAAACATCTTCAAAGAAGGAAAAGGTAATCTTGTAATAGAAAAGAGCATAAGAGGGACTTCCCTGGTGGTCCAGTTATTAAGACTCTGCGCTCCCAATGCAGAGGCGCGCTCCCAATGCAGAGGGCCCAGGTTCAATTCCTGGTCAGGGAACTAGATCCTGCATGCTGGAACTAAGACCTGGTGCAGCCAAATAAATTAACTTTTTTAAAAAAAAGAAAAGAAAAGAGCAAAAGAAAGAAAAGAAAAGAGCAAAAGAATGGGAGAAATGCCATACTCAGTCCGATTCTTATTTCATGCACTTTAATGTCCTTCCTTTGACAGGATCCTTTGTATGGGCACATGGATATCTCCCTTGATATCAACCTCCAAAGATCTGTGGCATTCACTCACAATATCTAAATTCTTGAGCTGCTACATCTTATGCTTGAATTGATCTGAACTGCTTCTGTATAAGCATGGCAAAAATGTTTGATCTTTTATAAACTGAAAGCACTGATATAGTATAGCTAGTACACCAGTACTACTACTTGAAGGAGAATTTTTCTGTCAGAGGAGAACAATAGGTTCTAAAAATAAACAAGAATATAGAAAAAGGGGAAAGGTTTTGTCTTTCTCCACTAGAACTGTGTTCAAGAGTTCAACATTCAAGCACACTAGAAATTTCAATTAATGTAAGCCTTCTGTTGTGGCCTTTGGGTCAGATAGGCTCCCCATATTATCCCAACCATCCCCATCACTACCTTTTTATTTCTTAAAGACCAGGAATTTGGAGAACCCTATGTCAGGAGCAGACTCTGGTAAGATAGAGCATGTGATGATCAAGAACACATTCCCTTTGTCATTTGTAGACACGCAGGCAGGCAGATTTCCATTAGCTTTGTAGATGTAAGCTCCATAAAGGCAAGTCATCTTCTATTACATCCACCAGTGTATCTCCAGAATCTAACTTGTTAGCACTGTTGGTACTCAATGATTCTAATACTCACCATTTCTGTGAAATACGACCTAGCATCTGGTGATTCACACTCAACGCTCAGAGACAGTATGGCTTCAATATCCATGTTGGCCAAGCCAATTTGATTTTTGGTTTAATTCAATAAGAAGCAGTCAAAATAAATTTAAAAATCCAATAAAATACGTTCAGCAATCACGACGGAAAGGAGGGCTAATTGTTGATTGGCATCACAGTCTTTTGTCTTACTATTATATTGTGTTCTTCCAAGAAAACCAAGTCATTTATTATTTTTTTACATCAGAATACATAATTTGACATATTAAAGGGTTTTTTAAAAAAAATCTACTCCCAAACAGGTCAATTTATGCTGAATAAACTAGTGGAAACTTCTCCATTCAAGCTTATTTCTGCTTTTTAAAACTGACGATAATTGATGAGCCCAAATCTGAACCAAAAAGGGCAAGGTAGCAATCTCTACCTGCAGTTCTAACCCACTAAACCTCTAAAAACTGTAACTTGGAAAATAATTCCTTTGGTGGTGTAGCCTTACCTGACAACCATATCCCATTAATACTGTTAAGCAATACATGGAATATGCACTATATTACTTTTATAAAATCTGGAAAACCCTGAATTCCAAAACTATGGACTTGTAGTTCAATTGAGGCAAGGGGCTAAGAGATTAGAAGAAAAACCCTGTGCATTATACACTTATGTTTAAATAGGGAATTTAGGCAAGTCACGATCTCTGTTTCATCATTTGGAAAATAAGGGAGTTGGTCCAGGTGACTTCTAAAATCCTTGACAGTAATTAAATTCTAGGATTCTACCTGATCGATTTATATCCTGAAGCACATAACAAATTACGTTCAATTTGGACTATTTTGAAATTCTATTAAATTATGGGCATTTAACTTTGCCCATAATGTG
This sequence comes from Eubalaena glacialis, assembly GCF_028564815.1. NCBI lineage: Eukaryota > Metazoa > Chordata > Mammalia > Artiodactyla > Balaenidae > Eubalaena > Eubalaena glacialis. The sequence continues at coordinate 29,869,915 of NC_083722.1, read as the reverse complement.
TGACAAGTACACATTATTAGATATCTCTTCAATTATGCAATTTAATTCAGTTTTAGTACCTGCTGTGCCAAACACAGATGATATGCCTTCCATAATGGTCCTGTGGATATTGGGATGAGAGAGGACAAATGCAAATGTCCAAAATGCAACCTTAAAAAGAAAAACATATGTCAAAACATACAACCTTCTTTGAACGTGAACAAAAGCATACATAGTATTAGCCACAAACATTTAAAAGAAACAAGGAGATATTTAAACTAAACTTAAAAGCATGTTAGTAAAGAGTATCTTTGAAAACAACTAGATTTTATGAACAAAAGAGATGTTAGATACCTCTAAGGGGTCAAATTTATGATTTTATTCTGCCACTACAGTTTCACAATATTGTTTATATAGGGTAAACTATTTTCACTACAAAAAAATGGGAAAAGCAGGGTGTTTTATTGTACTAATATACAACATAAAATATTATATAGGCACATATTAGAAATTTAGGAGCAACAAATTATGACACTTAAGAATGTTAGTCCAAAACAAAGGCATTTTTCAAGATTTAATTTCCTTGAAATACAAATAAATTAGCAAATCATATACTCTGCAAATGAAACATGGTAATTTTAAATAAGCCCCAGAAACTATACCTAAAATCTTGTCAACCAAATTATGAGAGTACTTATATCAAAACTAGGGTCCTTTCATACCCTATTGAAAAAGGGTGCTTGTAAGTTTATAGGGTATTACTGGATATAGTATGTTTGCAAGTTCTCACTCTAGACCAAACAAAATTATTTCACATCTTTCCTCATTGTGGTATTATAAGATAAAATTACACTGCTAAACATCAAAGACATACAGATGGCTAACAGGTACATGAAGAGATGCTCAATATCTCTAATTACTTGACAAATGCAAATCAAAACCACAATGAAGTATCACCTCACACCTGTCAGAATGGCTATCATCAAAAAGTCTACAGATTACAAATGTTGGTGAGGATGTGGAGAAAACGGAACTCTTGTACACTGTTGCTGGGAATGTAAATTGGTGCAGCCACTATGGAAAACATTACGGAGGTTCCTTAAAAAACTAAAAATAGAACTACCATGTGATCCAGCAATTTTATTCCTGGGTATATATCCAGAAAAAATGAAAATACTAATTCAAAAAAAAAAATACATGTACCCCAGTGTTCACAGCAGCACTATTTACAGTAGCCAAGACATGGAAGCAACCCAAGTGCCCATCAACAGATGATTGGATTAAGAAGATGTGGTACATATATACAATGGAATATTACTCAGCCATAAAAAAGAATGAAATACTGCCATTTGCAGCAATGTGGATGGACCCAGAGAATAGTGTGCTTAGTGAAATAAGTCAGACAGAAAAAGGCAAATATTGTATACCACTTAACATGTGGAATCTAAAAAATAATACAAATGAATGTACATGCAAAACAGAAACAGACTCACAGATATAGAAAACAAAATTGTGGTTAACAAAGGGAGAGAGAAGGGGGGAAGGACAAATTAGGGGTATGGGATTAACAGACACAAACTACTATGTATAAGATAGATAAGCAACAAGGATGTACTGTAAAGCACAGGAAGTTATACTCATTATCTTGTAATAACCTATAATGAAGTATAAGCTGAAAAAATACTGAATCACTATGCTGTACACCTGAAACTAACACAATAGAGTAAATAAACTATACTTCAATTTAGAAAAATTACCTTTCCATTAATTCAGGTAGATATTTTTGCTTCTATTTTTCGGTTACACATTAAAGGAAACTTATCAAATCATTAAAAGAAGTTTGGGTTTCCCTTTCTTCTGCTTTCTGTAAACACATATTGTGAAAGAAATTTCATCTTAGGAAAACCAATCCTGAAAAGACTCAGACAACACTTTGTGTTACTTAAGTCTTTCTGTCTCCTGTGAGGGACTGTTAAACACCTTTAAATGATCCCAATACTCCCCTCTGTGGTCAAAAGAGGAAGAGCAACGGTCTGAAAGGAAGTGCTTGGACAAAGCCAAATTCAATACTACTCATTGTTTTCCCCTTCGTGACAGTAAACTGATACTGTGGGCATAAACATGGTGCTGTTTACATAAACAAAGTGAATGGAAGAACCGAGGCCTCTATCCCAAGATCCGCTTTCTGTGGCATTTTCCAGATTAGGAAAGGCTTACCCTAGAGATCAACTAGTTCTTTTTTACAGAGGAAACGTGCTCAGAAAGCTCTCTTCAACATGTCTCCCCATGTGGGCCTCTTCTATACTCTCTATAGATGGAAGTGCTGAATTATTGGATTTAATTAATAACCACTCCATACTCAATCTATCGTTTTTTTTAACTTACTTTATTGAAGCTTAGTTGATTTATAATGTGTTAATTTCTGCTCTACAGCAAAATGATTTAGTTTTATATATATATATATATATATATTCTTTATCATATTCTTTTCCATTATGGTTTATTACAGGATATTGAATATAGTTCCCTGTGATATACAGTAGGACCCCGTTATTTAAAGACTCAGAGTTCATGTTGGGGAAAAATATATCTTAGTGATAGTACATAGATTTTTCAGTTACACGAAAGAGGGGTTTAGAGTTTTACGTGGTTAATTAGAGTTTTAGAGATTCACTAAAATTGGGTCATACCTTTTTTTAAAGCAAACTCAAGGAATTTAGTTAAACTATAAATGGCTGTGCAATGGTGTTAGTTACTATGTTTGATGCCTCTTAACAGATTTCTCTTCTAAAAATCTATATTATATTCTACTTAAAATTTTTTAATTAAAAAATTCCTCTTTTAAAAAGAAAAGAAAGGGGGTTTCCCTGGTGGCGCAGTGGTTAAGAATCCGCCTGCCAATGCGGGGGACACGGGTTCGAGCCCTGGTCCAGGAAGATCCCACATGCCGTGGAGCAACTAAGCCCGTGCGCCACGACTACTGAGCCTGCACTCTAGAGCCCGCGAGCCACAACTACTGAGCCCGTGTGCCACAACTACTGAAGCCTGCGTGCCTAGAGCCCGTGCTCTACACGCAACGAGAGAAGCTACTGCAATGAGAAGCCCACACGCCGCAATGAAGAGTAGCCCCCACTCGCAGCAACTAGAGAAAGCCCGCTCACAGCAACGAAGACCCAATGCAGCCAAAAATAAATAAATAAAATAAATTAAAAAAGAAAAGAAAAGAAAGGCATATAAAAGAGTAACCAATAAATGCTGTGGGAATTGAGGGTGAGGTGGGGAAGTCACTGCTGAAAGTGTTTGGAAAGAGCTTCAGAGAAGCAGATTAAAAAGGTAAAACATCAGCTTTGAGGTTCGTTTGGAAAAGTGTTCTTAAAAAGTACATTTGGCAGCCAGGAATTTCTTGGAACTTGGAAATGGTTTTCCCATAGAAATAATTTCATAAATCATGGTTAATATCTTGGGCCAGTCCACCAAAGTTCACCTAGACTTTGGTCTCATAACAGAGCCTCCTGGTGCCCTGTACCAAGCCTGTCTGAAGCCTGAGCTCTGAGTTCCGTGGTCCTAGAGACAGAGCACAGAGTAGAAGAGAAGAGAACGATCTAGGCACCAGGAAAGCACAGGCCCCTGGCAGGGCTTCTGGCAGCTCTCCTGGCCGCCTTGGGGGATCACAGAAGCCAGGACAGCAGTGGCCACTCCCACCCTTGGACATTTGAGAGGTCAAGTTTTGGAAGCCAAGGCAGTTCATTATTAGTGGGCCATTGAAAGAAATGACTGATTGAAACCATGGTGTTACTTTTTATATGAAAAGAAAGCTAACATTTATTGAGCCAGGGACTGTTTGCCACTTTCCACTTCTTAAAAAGATAAGGCTCACAGTACCCTATGAGGTAGATAACATTCATGCTATTTTATAGATAAGGACACTGAGGCTCACAGTTAAACACTTGGCCCATTGTCACCCAGCCCTGGGATCTGCCTTTGGACCTGACTCTAAAGTCAGTCCAGGGTCTCTGCCCGCACACCAGCTGCCTCTTAGAAGTGCCAACAAGAGCCAGCAAGATGGAACTTCTGCTGATCATCAGACACTTGCTTTCTGCAATTGATTTAAATTCTTTCACACCAGTGCCAGGAACAAATTCCAAAAAACTGACTCCCCCTGAGTCAGATCAATGGGGCTTTGTGTCCCTTTCTTCTGGGTAACCCTTTCTAATGAGACCTTGAAAATTAATCCTGTGACAGGAGTGGCTGTTTTGTTGCTGCTTTGGGAGTTGTTTTGATATTTGCCTTTTAATTTTGCTCTAGCTTAATCAGTTTCCAAGAAAATTGTATAAGGAAAAATCAGAGAATAATATTAGAGATACCTAAAGAAGAGGAAAGGGTTAGACTACTTTTATTTGCCCATGCCAGATGAAATACGTATTTTAGTGGCTGACATACATTTGAGCAGAGAAGCCAGAATTTCTATTTCTGCTCTGTACCCAGTTAATTTATTATGGGTTAAAGGCCACTAGAATATCAGTACTTAGAAAGCCCTCCACAACCTTTATAAGAGGAAGGAGAAACAAATAATACTTAACACATCTTATTTCTATTTGTTAGAAGAAAAAAGAAAAAATGAATACCTTTATCATTATAGATAGGTTGAAAGTTCTTATTTAGTAGAAAACAAATACATAAAAAGTTTACCCTTTAATCTCTCAAATAATTTAAGTGCAGCTTAAGCTGATATGAAATCCTCCTGATGCAGGAAACTGTTGTTCATCGAACATGAAGTGCCAGACAAATCTCATGGCTGTATTCTAGTTCATAACAGCTTAAAAAAAAAAACAGTTCAAAAATCTCTGCTCTCTTTAGAAGTATCGTGAATTCCAGCGTCACCAGCTCCATTCATGGGGAAACTTACAAGACCACGATGCCAAGCAATGCAAACAGGAATGGTGCATAGAAGGAGAATGGATTCTGGGGTCGACAAAGAACTCATGATCACTGGGTGGCAGCTGGGCTTATCTCGCTGAATCCTCACAACAATCTCGCAGAGAAATGAGCGTTACCGTTTATTAAGTACCCAAGTCTAGGACCATACTAGGAGTTTTATTATCCCTTTTTTACCAATAAGGAAATGGCGGCTCAGAGTGTTCATTACCTCCATGAGATTCTATGGCTATGGCTGGGATATCTGGATTCAAGTCTAATTCTAACTGAACTATCCATTTACCTACTCTCTCCCCAGTAAACGTCTGGGGTCAAGACTCACTCATCTTTGCAGCACCAATACTAAGCATGTTGCCTGACATGGAAAGTACAGAAAGTGCTGCATATACAGGTGTTGTCACAACTGACCCCAAAGTGCAAATGTTTCCCTGCACCTGTTACATGTTGCCTTTCAAAGGGCAGAATTCACTTCAGATCTCTGCTTTGCCTCCTTTGTGATCTTATCAGATTTCCTTAGGCATTGAGTTTTGTTTTTCTATCTCACAACCAAATCCATTACAGTCTTTTTCTTCCCCGTGATAAGAAGTGAAAAGAATTTTTTAAAAAAAGAAAGAAAAATAAAGGGAAAAATTAAAGTACAGTAGACAGAAATGCAACCCTTCCTTTACTAACATACTTACAGGGACAGCATTGGACAGAGAAGCCCAAAGTAGTAAGAGCCCATAATTGGGACTCTTTTGTTCATTTGTTTCCATCTCTAGGAGATCCAGCAGAGCCTGCATTACTGTCTGTTTAAAAGAAATAAATATTGTCAAACCAGAGCTATGTGACAAAGACTGATGTTAATAAACAAAGATCATGCATTTTTCTTTAATCTGAAAGATACTATTTTTGCCATTCTTAGGTTTGTGATTTCAGGCATGTTAGGGGATTTACATACTTACTGGTAGTATAGTAATTGGGAGTAGGGACTCTGGGGTTCAACGCTCTTACTGCATTGGTTCAAATCCTGGCTTAATTTTTTTAAGACTTTATTTTTTAGAGCGGTTTTAGGTTTACAAGAAAATTGAGAGGAAAGTACAGAGATTTCCCATATAACCCTTACCCCCACCCAAGCATAGCCTTCCTCATTATCAACATCACTCACCAGAATGGGACATTTTTGACCAAGGAAGAAACGACTTTGATACATCATAGTCATCTAAAGTGCATAGTTTACCTTAGGATTCACTCTTGGTGTTATAAACTCTATGGGTTTGGACAAATGCATAATGATATCTATTATTATTATAGTATCATACAGAGTACTTTCATAGCCCTAAAAAATCCTCTATGCTCTGCCTATTCATCTCTCCCCACCCCCTAACAACCACTGATCTTTTTACTTTCTTCATAGTTTTGCCTTTTCCAAAATTTCACATAGTTGGAATCATACAGTATATAGCCTTCTCATATTGGCTTCTTTCACTAAGTAATAGGCATTTATGGTTCCTCCATGTCTTTTCATGGCTTGATAGCTCATTTCTTTTTAGCGCTAATACTCTATTCTTTGGATGTACCATAGTTTATTTACCCATTTACCTACTGAAGGGCATCTTGGTTGCATCCAAGTTTTGGCAATTATGCATAAAGCTGTTATAAACATCCATATGTAGGTTTTTGTGTGGATGTAAGTTTTCAAACCATTTGGGCAAATACAAGGAGCACAATTGCTGGACTGTATGGTAAGAGTATGTTGCATTTTGTAAGAAACCTCCAAAAAGTCTATACCATTTTGCATTCCCACCAGCAATGAACAAGAGTTCCTGTTGTTCTACATCCTTGTCAGCATTTGGTAGTGTCTGTGTTCCAGATTCTGGCCATTCTAATAGGTGAGTAGTGGTATCTCATTGTTTTAATTTGCATTTCCCTGATGACATGTGATGTGGAGCATCTTCTCATATGCTTATTTGCCATTTATATATCTTCTTGGGTGAGGTGTCTCTTACGGTCTATTTTTGGTCTGTTTTTCCATTGGGTTGTTTGTTTTCCTATTGTTGAGTTTTAAGTGTTCTTTGTATATTTTGGATAATAGTCCTTTATTTTGCCAATACTTTCTCTCAGTTTGTGACTTGTCTTCTAATTCTCCTGATATTGTCTTTTCACAGAGCAGTTTAATTTTAATGAAATCCAGCTTAATAGTTTCTTTTATGAATTGTGTCTTTAGTGTTATATCTAAGTAGGCATCACCACACCCAAGATCAACTAAGTTTTTTGCATGTGAATGTCCAGTTGTTTCTGCACTATTTGTTGAAAAGTCTATCTTTGTTTCATTATATTGCCTTTGCTCCTTTGTCAAAGATCAGTTCACTATATTTAATAGGGTCTATTTCTGGGCTCTCTATTCTGTTCCATTAATTTATTTGTCTATTCTTCTGCCAGCACCACATTATCTTGATTACTGAAGCTTTACAGTAAATCTTGAAGTTGGATAGCATCACTTCTTTCAAGAACTTTGTTCTTTTCCTTCAACATTGTGTTGGTGATTCTGGGTCTTCTGCCTCTCCATATAAATTTTAGAATCCATAAAATGTTATAACTTGCTGGGATTTTTTATTGGGGATTGCATTGAATCTACACATCAGGTTGGGAAGAACTGACATCTTGACAATATTGTCTTCCTATCCATGAACATGGAATATATCCCCATTTATTTAGTTCTTTGACTTTGTTCCTCAGAGTTTTGTAGTTGTGCAGTTTTCCTCATATAGATCTTGATTTGTTTTATATATATGTAAGTATTTCATTTTGGGGAATGCTAATGTAAAGGGTATTGTGTTTTTAATTTCACATTCCACTTATTCATTGTTGGCATATAGGAAAGCAATTAACTTTTGTGTATTAACTTGGTATCCTACAACCTTGCTAAAATCACTCATTAATTCCAGTAGTTTTTTGGTTGATTCTTTTGGATTTTCTCTACATATGTTCACATCATCTGCAAGCAAAGACAGTTTTATGTCTTCCCTTTCAATCTGTATAATTTTCATTTCCTTTTCTTGCCTTGTTGCATTAGCAAGGACTTCCAGTACTATGTTGAAAAAGAGTGGTGAGAGGGGACATCCTTGCTAAAGGGGTTCTGGTACCAATTTCCAATGTGTGTGAGGGGGGGTTCTACACACCACAAACAATGCTTGGTTCATCATCTGGGTGTCTTATAATTCATCTCAATTATAACACTATTTACCCAAAGATAGCATCATGTTCCACAGGTTAAGGGTTTAGTCCCACAAGACTGTGCCCTGCTCTTCAGATGTCAGCTGCAAGCCCAGGTTATTGCCTGTGCTTCTGACTAACTGGCTAAGGATTGGAAGTTACACAGACCCCCTCCTTGGATTTCAGATGCCAGTTGCAAGTCCAAGTTGTTACCTGTACTTCTAACTGACTGGCTATATAAATCAGAGGTTCCCATGAACCCCCTCCTCAGATTTGATTAATTTGCTAGAGCTGCTCACAGAACTGAGAGAAACATTTTACTTATTAGATTACTGGTTTATTATAAAAGGATGAGATAAAGCCTACAGGTGAACATGCAGGTGGAAGAGATGTGTAGGGCAAGGTAGGGGTAAAGGCCAAGGAACTTTTGTGCTTGCTTGAAGCATGCCACTCTCCCCAAATCTCCAAGTGTTCATCAACATAGAAGCTCTCTGAACCCCGTCCTTTTGGGTTTTTATGAAAGCTTCATACATAGGCATGATTAATTAAATCATTGGCCATTTGTGATTGCTTCAACCTCCAGCTATAAATTTCCTTCTAAGCATTGCTTTCACTACTTCCCACAATTTTGATAAGTTGTTTTTTCATTTTAGTTTGTTTCAAAATATTTTAATTTCTCATGAGAGTTCTTCTTTAATCCATGTGTTATTTAGAAATGTGTTGTTTAATCTCCACATCTTTTGGGATTTTCCAGTTATCTTTCTGTTATTGATTTCTAGTTTAATTCCACTGTGGTCTGAGAACAGACATTATATGATTTCTATTCTTCTAAATTTGTTAAGGTGTGTTTAATGACCCAGAATGTGGTTTATTTTGGTGAATATTCCATATAAGCTTGAGAAAAAAATGTGTATCCTGCTGTTGTTGGATTAAGTAGTCTTAATTAATTATATCCAGTTGATTGATGGTGTTGCTGAGTTCAATTATGTCCTTTATTTCTATCAATTATTTCTGTCTGTTGGATGTGCCCATTTCTGAGAGAGGGGTGTTGAAGTCTCCAACTGTGACAGTAGATTCATCTGTTTCTGTTTGAAGTTCCATCAGTTTTTGTCTCATGTAGTTTGACACCCTGTTGCTAGGTACATACACATTAAGAACTGTTATGTCTTCTTGGAGGACTGATCTCATTGTCATTATGTAATGTCCTTCGTTATGCCTGATAACTTTCCTTCCTTTGAAGTCTGCTCTGTCTGAAAGTAATATAGCTCCTCCTGCTTTCTTTTGATTGGTGTTAGCACGGTATGTTTTTCTACATCTGTTGACTTTTAATCTATATTAAATATAAAGTGTCCTTATATTTAAAGTGGGTTTCTTGTAGACAACATATATTTGGGTCATGTTTTTAGATCCACTGTGACAATCTCTGTCTTTTAATTGGTGCATTTAGGCCACTGACATTAAAAGTGATTACTGATATAGTTGGATTACTATCTACCATATTTGTTACTGTATTCTATTTGCTGCCCTTATTCTTTGTTCTTATTTTCGTATTCCACCATTTTCCTGCCTTTTGTGATTTTAATTGAGCATTTTATATGATTCCATTTTCTCTCCTTTCTTAGCATATCAAGTTATACTTCAATTTTTATTTTTATTAGTGGTTGCCCTAGAGTCCGTAATATACATTTACAACTAATCCAAGTCCATTTTAAAATAATACTGTACCACTTCACAGGTAGTGTAAGTACCTTCTAGTAACAAAATAATCCTAATTCCTCCCTCCTGTCCCTGTATCATTTCCATCATTCATTTCACTTACACATAAGCACACATAAGTACACATATACACATGTATATACATATAATATACATACAAGCATACATAATTGAATATATTGTTGCTATTTTATTATCTGAACAAACTGTTATCAATTTGATATCAATTTGAAGCGTTAGATCAATTAAGAATAGAAAAAAATAAGTTTCTTTTTTCACCTCTACTTATTCCTTCTTTGGTGCTCTTTCTTTCTTTATAGAGATCTGAGTTTCTGACCTATATCATTTTCCTTCTCTCTGAAGAACTTCTTTCAGCATTTCTTATAAGGCAGGTCTACTGGCAACAAAGTTCCCTCAATTTTTGTTTGTCTGAAGAAGACTCTATTTCTCCTTCACTTCTGAAGGATAATTTCACAGAGTGCAGTGTCCTAGGTTGATGTTTTTTCCTCTCTCAACACTAAATATTTCACTCCACTCTCTTCTTGCTTGCATGGTTTCAGAGGAGAAGTCAGATGTAATTCATATCTTTGTTCTTCTATAGGTATAGTGGGATTTTTGCTTTGTTTTTCTGTTTGTTTTTCTCCCTCTGGCTTCTTTCAGTATTTTTAAAATCTTTGATTTTCTGTAATTTAAAAATGATATGCTGAGGTGTAGTTTTTTTGGTGTTTACTTGATTGGTGTTCTCTGAGCTTCCAAGATCTATGGTTTGGTGTCTGACATTAATTTGGGAGAAGTTCTCAGTCATTATTGTGTCAAGTATTTCTCCTGTTGCCATCTCTCTTTCTTCTTTTTCTGGTATACCCATTCCATGAATGTTACACCTTCAGTAGTTTTCCCACAGTCCTTGAATATTCTGTTCTATTTTTGTTTTTTATGCCTTCATTCTCTTTGCTTTTTGGTTTTCAAGGACTGAATCTCCTCTAGCTCAGAGATTCTTTCTTCAGCTTTGTTCAGTCTACTAATAAGTCCATGAAAAGCATTCTTCATTTCTGTCACTTGGGTTTTTTTTTAATCTCTATCTAGCATTTCATTTTGGTTCTTTCCTAGGATTTCCATCTCTCTGCTTACATTGTCCATCTGTTCTTGCATGCTGCCTACTTTATCATTTAGAGTCATTAGCATATTAATCATATATTTTTTTAAAGTCCCAATCTGTTAATTCTAACATCCCGGCCACGAATGGTTCTGATGCTTGCTTTGTCTCTTCAAACTGTGGAGGTTTCTTTTTGCCTTACAGTATGTCTTGTAATTTTTTCTTGACGGCTAGACATGTTGTGCTGGGTAAAAGGAATGGTTATAAATAGGTCTTTAGTAATGTGGTGGTTAGGTGTGAGGGGAGGGGAAGCATTCAAGTCTTATGATTAGATCTCTGTCTTTTCATGAGCCTGTGCCTCTGGACTGTGAACTTAACAAGTGTTTCTCAGTCTTATTCTCCCTCCTTAGGTGGGACAGGATGGCTAGAGGTGGCTGCAACTGGACACTCCTCTTCCCCGGGTCAGTTAGGTTCTGATAATCCTCCAGCAGGGTAAGTTCTGTTTAACTAGTTTCCCCTGAGGGCAGGGCTGGTTAAGAACGGAGTGCTCTGGCATATTTCAAACTTGTTCTTTTCCCCCTTCCCCTGTCAGAAGCCCTAGGGGATTTTTCACTGGTCCAGCTCCTGGAGGTAAGTTTCACAGTATTGTGGAGGCCCCTCTATGACCGGGTCCCGGGTCCCGTGGAGTTCTGAACTCTGAGAATTGTCCGCACTGAGCCTCTAGCAATTCATTAATTACAGCTCGGGTTTTCCTACCCTGGCGCAGGTTCCCACGGCAGTCTCCACTCTCAGGTCTGCGCTCTGGGAAACGTCATCTCCCTGTATTTGCCTGTTGGTCTCTAGTCTTGGGGGCAGCAGGTTGCCCTGTGTCCTCTCTTTCAAGAAGAACTGTTGATTTTTCAGTCTGTTAAGCTTTTTACTTGGTGTGAGGATGAAGTGGCAACTTCCAAGATCCTTACATGTGGAACGGGAACCTGGTTTAGTTATTCAATAGCTGGGTAACCTTGGGCAAGTACTTTAAGCTCTCTGTGTCTCCATTTCCTCATCTGTAAAATGGTCATAATATGGACCCTACCTCACAGGACTGTTGTGAGAATTAAATGAGTTACTTCCTATAAAGTACTTAAAACAAAACTTAGTACACATTACCATTTTGACGAATGTTAACTTTAAATTTTTTTTTTTTTAATAAACATTTGCTCTTAGGAAAATGCAAACAACACAGAAACACAGATCTCTGGAGCATTCAGGAGAAAACCCTACCCCCATGTGCCATGCAAATTCTCAGCCTACATATCATAGGTAAGGGAATTGCCAAACCAGTATATGATAAATATTGCAATACTCTAAAACCATGCAGAGAACTGACGTTTGACATGGACAGTGCCAGGTCAGATCGGGGCCTCTCCAAGGTCACCTAGTATGGCTGCTCTCAAGTCAACACACAAATTCCATGAAAGCATTTCCTTCATTGGAAGGCTTCCCAGATTTGCCTTTGCCAATGGTCATCCCCATCACGAGGAACAAGTTCAGACATTATAACATTTTCATTAAGTTACTTGTGCACATTGAATCTTAAATAATTCAAGTTAGGTAATAGAAATAATGGTAGCTAAAGTCTAGTCACTGCTCTGGAAGGTAAGTACTGTTTAAGGGCTTCACAAGTATTTAAGCATTCGTTCCTCACCCCAGCTCCAAGGAGTAGATCTGTTATTGTCACCATTTCACATTTGAGGAAATGGAAGCACGATTAGGTTAGGGAACTTTGCTAGTGACATACAGCTTGTCAATGGTTGAGCTGGGATTCGAATCCTGCGAGGCTGGCCCTGGCTCCTGTGCCCACAATCTTAGCTACTAGGCTATGCTGCCCCTTAGAGACACAGTCCTTAACTCTCATGGGTTAGGGACTCAGAGAACTGCGCTGCACCAGAACACAGTGGCTTTTCTTCAGATCCTACAACACGGAAAATACCTATTACATCACTCTCAAAGAAAATACATGACAGAGGCTGTTGCTGTTACTTACAGAGGCATGTAGTGTTTCAAAAGTGATTAACCACTCTAATCCCCGGCTTTCTGGTTTTAATAATCCCCAGTTTTCCAGGTATTAAAGTTGTTGCGAAAAAGAAATGAGCAGTGAATTTGTGAAATGTGTTAACACTACGCCTGGCACAGAGTAAGTACCCTATAAGCGTTAGTGATGTCTTATTGCTACTGTTTCTGTAATAATGGATTAGCAGATTTGAAAATAATTTAAGTATAAATTTCATTTACTCGTGGTTTCTATCAGACTTACAATGCAAGTTGTTATGGTACAAAGTTTATATTTCATGAAAAATCCTATAGATGTATTTCATTCTTTTGATATGCTATTCTGTGGTGCAGTCTTAATTGTAAATGAAAATACTAGTTTAATTAATATCTAGAATAACATGGGAGAAATCACTCGTGTTGAAACGTGATAAAGTTATGATGTGATAAAAATGTGTGTATAATATTTAAAAAACAAAAAACAAAAAACTTCTTCCAGTCCTTTGCTTAACTAGGCCATTGAAATCTACTTATGCAGTAAAAGACAACAGAATCTTTTATTTTCTTCTTAGCCTGCATCTTTTAAAAATTGTGGGTATAAAAACTTAAACTCTGTGTGAACACCTCTGCAGGAAAACAGAAACAAAACATTTTTAAAAAAATGAAGTTACGCAGCTCATGAGTGTTCAAACTGAATTCTATCCCGGTCATAAACGTTGAATTAGCGTCAGCAGAGGTCAAAATTTGTCTTTATTCAAAGCGGGAGTTCGAGTACCTATGATTAAAGTGCCTCATTTCTTCAGAGTAAGAAAAATAAATGCTATTCTAGAAGTATTGTCAGCGGGGAGTTTTAACTGGGGCATTAAAACCCCTGTTTTCTAGGCTCATAGATTACAGATCTATTTGGGTACAGCTTTTATACACACATGGCTTTACCTCTAAATCCTGGAAAATAATGCAAACAAAAATGTGTTTGTCTGGATCCATTTATAAAATAGATTCTTTAGCTGAAACATCGTTTGTCAGCGAAGGGCATTCCAGTCTAGCTTTCTATTCCCTTTATTCCGGAGGGAGATCCCCAAACATTCACACATTCCTATTTTTCTAAGGTGATCTTCCTCTCCAGTGTTAAGCAGAGTTGTTTGTGATAACACTTGCTATCATAACTAAACGCAAACAAACAAAAATGTTTGATATCATCTTTCAATGCTAAAAGATATGAAATGATTTCTTCCATGATGATAACAATGATAAACTCTTACATGGTCTTTACTATGTTTCAAGTGCTTTACAAATATTAACTCACTGAATGACAAAACTGAGGCCAAGAGGTTAGGTAACATGCCCAAGGTCACAAAACTGAGGCCAAGAGGTTAGGTACTACGCCCAAGGTCACACAATGGTGACTGGATTTGAACCCAGGTAGTCCAGGCCAAAAGGAATCTCCAGAGGGTGAGTCTGGGCAATCAGGTAGTTTTCAAAAGCTTTCAGAGATTCTAATGAGCGGCCACGGCTGAGAACCATTCATTAGCAAGCATCAGAACCATCTGGAAGGTGTATAAAACCCCAGACGGCTAGGCTCCCAGCATTTCTCCCTGAGTGGTTTCCCAGGCGACGTTGGTACCATTGGTCTAGGGACCACGTGTAGAGAACCACAGATCTAGGACACTTAGGATAGTGACTCCCAGTGCGTTTCTTTTAAATTATACCACATTACCTGGTTGCATTTGAAGAAAGAAACAATTAGCCGTGGTGGCCTCAAGAAAAAAGTCAACTTTGTCGAGCTTTCTTATCTTTGCCTAATTTGCCATAACTCCCACCTGTGACTGCTGACACAACCAACTGTATAATCGATAAATCATTAAAAAAAACTCAGACTGTTGTGTTATTTTGTTGTCTATAGCCTCAGTTTTTTCTTATGTAAAATAGGGTTAATATCTCCCTCACTGCTGTGAGGATGCAATAATAAAATAACATATGTAAACATCCAACACAGTGGTTGGCACAAAAATGGTACCTAACACATCTCATGATTTTTAGCAAAAACATTTTTTTAACAATCATAGTTTATGACTGTTTTCATCTCAGGTATTTTAGCAAAAAAAGCTAAGGAATACTTACCGGGGAATTATCTTTTGCAGACTTGCATGTTTTTATATCTGGAATGTTTTTCTCAAAAAGTGCTAGAAGCCAGTTTTTGGATTTTGACCAGTTCCTAGGTGAGAAAAAATATGTGGATAAATTAATTTGAAAGCACTCTAGGAGTAACAGGTCACAGCAGAAAAGGGACTATGTCTATGGAATTTTAATTATTTCTCCAAATGTCTTCTTCATTTTCAGCTGGAACTTCATGAGAAGTCTACCTTCAGACTTATTAGTCCACGAGGAAAATTGAGGGGGCAAGGCAGCCACATTTTAGTATCTTTTGCAAATAAACATTTGCATTCCTAAAGGGCTGGCATTGAATAAGAAAACACGGCTCGGGGACTTCCCTGGTGGCACAGCGGTTAAGGATCCGCCTGCCAATGCAGGGGACACGGGTTTGATCCCTGGTCCAGGAAGATCCCACATGCCTCGGAGCAACTAAGCCCATGTGCCTCAACTACTGAGACTGCGTTCTAGAGCCCACGAGCCACAACTACTGAGCCCGCGTGCCACAACTACTGAAGCCCGCGTGCCTACAGCCCATGCTCCGCAACAAGAGAATCCACTGCAGTGAGAAGCCCGCACACCCCAACAAAGAGTAGCCCCTGCTCACTGCAACTAGAGAAAGCCCATGCACAGCAACGATGACCCAACACAGCCAAAGACAAATAAATAAATTGATTAAAAAAAAAAGAGAGAGAGAAAACAGGGCTCGTGATTTGCTTGGTCTAAGTTTGCTCTGGCTGTTGTCAGTCACAGCAGGATCAAAATCTAGCACAGGGACCCGTTGCTGGGTTAAGTGAGGTAAAGCAAACTGACTAAAAGCTTTTTAATCTTTTCTGACCAGTCATCATTTCAGACCAACTGCCAAGAAACTAAAAAATCATGTGTTACTTTGCAATCAAACCGTTTTATAAACTTTTATCTGCGCCAACTGTGAGAAATACATTTGACCACACCTACTTCTGCCTCAGGGAGAATAAGGACGTCTGATTCTCACATGGGTCACACTTGACGATGTAGCAATGACTGTGATAATAATAAGCTGTAAATGGCATAAAAGGCCTCAAAATAGATTCTTCATTTCATTCTCAGTCTCCCCTCTCCTTCTTGTTTTTGTTCCTCAAAATGAGAATAAAAGGAAATAATCCATCTCTCTTCTTCAGTTCCTCCCTCAATTCACACACACACACACACACACACACACACCCCCAAACTCTGGTCATAAGAAATAGCTTCTGTCTCTTCCACTTAAACTGCTGTTACAGCTACTCAGAACAAAGAAAGGAGAGAAATGTATGAATAGCTGAGAAGAGCTTGATCAGGGAATTAACATAGGAAACAACTCTCTACCTGAGGAGACATTCTGGCAACTGGGACCCATATTCGAAACCTTCATCATAAGCTTGAAAGTGCTGATGGAACTCCCTGATTTTCCTCTCATTTGTGGGAAACAGACCTTTTTTAAACAGCACGTTCACTGTGACCGGGTAAAGGAGATGCCTACAAAGATAGAAACACATAGAACGTCAGAGCCAATGACCGCAGAAGAAAGGCATAGGATACAAAAGAAGGCATCATTGAATAGCTATATATTAGGGGTAGACAATCATATGTGATAGATTTTTGGGGGGTGAAAGTCATTCTTAAAAGGTTTTAATATTTGCTTTCTGTGCTCAAGATAACTTAGGGGTAACAGAAAATGTGGTCTTATTGATCTGAAGATTTTTGAATGCTTTCTAAGCAAGTATTGTTAGATCCTGACAAATGGGAGATGACACACAGAAAGAGATCGATTCAATATGATTTCAACAAGCATTTATTTAGCAAATAATAACAATAACTGAGATACAGTCCATACCTTTAGACAGCAGCCAAAAATAACCAAACAAAGAATCAAGGGCAATATTAGTCACCAAATTCCTAGTATCTCCCAGGATCCTATAACTTTGAACTATACCGAAAGACTGAAATATAGTATCTATCATCAGCAAGTTTTCCCTCAGGTGAATAAAATGATTTCTGCGGGGTCCTTAAATAAAGGAATATCAGAGATGGTTAATATGCCCCAGGTTAGTAACACTAAGTACTGTTTATTCCATTTTTATTCACCATCATTTCCTCACAAAAATTTCTCAAGATCTCCTTTCCCTCAAAGTTTCAAAGTCATTCAAGAATTTGCTTTGTTTTGTTGTAGATATTGGGCATGTTAAAAGTTTGGTTGGTTTCTTGCTTGTTTTTGTTTTTAGTTTTCCTCTCTCTCTTTCTGGAACCCTAACAAACTATTCCATGTTGCTGTGTTTTTGAGTCTGGATGGTTGGTCATGCCTCCAGCATCCCACTGAGATGGAAAAGTGCCTCCTGGGTAACTTCGATTTACCAAATCGCCCTGCGCGTGCGGGGAATTCTTCTCACAGCTCCCTGCTAAGCCCTTACGTTTGCCAGAAAGCTCCAGAACATGGCTGAGTGCTATGTGGTTCCCCCCACCGTCCTCTCCTGTCTCGCTTGCCTCTCAGTACCTCCCCTCTCAGAGGACCTGGGCTCAGTCCTGAGGCTCACGGTGGCTTTGCCTCAGCCACCTTGTCAAGTCTCACAGACATCTCCTGGACCCCTGTCATCTACTTTCTGATTCTGTCCTCTTCCCTCTCCTCTCAGTGTCCTCTTCTTCTAATGATCACAAATGCACTGAATGTTTTATCAAAATTCTGATGGATGCATGACAATTATATGAGGAAAATCCATGTAGCGCGTACAAAATTGTAAGGAATGACTAGGGAGAAATTATTATAAACGTGTTAAAATGATTCTATTGGCCTATTTGCTTACCTTCAAATTGAAGTGCTAACTGAAAACTGCCCATTAATCAGAATTTAAAAGACTAATAGCATCTTTTAATTGCCTAGCTAGATAGACTTCATTAATCTACCAGATAATTTGTGAATGTATAGGCTTCAAATTTTTTTTATTCCAAAAAAATAAAAAACAAAATTAAATAATAAGGCATCTATTTACCTCACTAAGTTGTTCAGGTCCATGGTCCCATGAGGGCCTAAATTCTCCAGCTGTTCGTGTAATTCTTCAGTCAATTGTCCAGTGAATCGATATAGGTTGAAAGTCCCCATTTTCCCTTTCACCATGATATAAAGTTTCTCATGCAGTTTTAAAAAGATATTCTTTGGGATTGATGCTATAAACAGAGAAAACGCTTTTCAAAAGAAGCAACCACTTTTTTTTTTTTTTAACATCTTTATTGGAGTATAATTGCTTTACAATGTTGTGTTAGTTTCTGCTGTATAACAAAGTGAATCAGCTATACGTATACATATATCCCCATACCCCATCCCTCTTGCGTCTCCCTCCCACCCTCCCTATCTCACCCCTCTAGGTGGTCACAAAGCACCGAGCTGATCTCCCTGTGTTATGTAGCTGCTTCCCACTAGCTATCTATTTTACATTTGGTAGTGTACATATGTCCATGCCACTCTCTCACTTCATCCCAGCTTACCCTTCCCCCTCCCCGCGTCCTCAAGTCCATTCTCTACATCTGCGTCTTTATTCCTATCCTGCCCCTAGGTTCTTCATAACCATTTTTTTTTTTTTTTTAGATTCCATATATATGTGTTAGCATACGGTATTTGTTTTTCTCTTTCTGACTTACTTCACTCTGTATGACAGACTCTAGGTCCATCCACCTCACTACAAATAACTCAATTTCGTTTCTTTTTATGGCTGAGTAATATTCCATTGTATAAATGTGCCACATCTTCTTTATCCATTCATCTGTCGATGGACACTTAGGTTGCTTCCATGTTCTGGCTATTGTAAATAGAGCTGCAATGAACATTGTGGTACATGACTCTTTGAATTATGCAACCACTTCTTGAAGCAAACAGTCAATACACCTCCCTCTCTATTCCTTGATCAGCAGAGACTAGAGCCAAAGTTCACCTAGTACATAGAATCACCTCCTGCAAATAAAAGTAGGTGAAGATCCAACATAGACTGTGAGATAGTGAAAGTCCGTAGGGTAATTCACTTTAAGGGATGATTTGTATGGGGGTGATTAAGGAAGCCTCTGGGAAACACAAATCTGGTGATTTTATTTCCATGTTTAAAACTTTTCATTGGCTTCCTATCCTTAACAAAGTTTACAAGGCGTTCTACCCTCTTTCCAGCTCTACAATGACATTGCTAGCCCTTTCTCCCTCCAAACATATATCCCAGGTATACTGAAAACACACACTCTTTTACACATCTCAGCATTTTCATGAGCTCTTCTATCTGCTCAGAACGTTCTCTACTTGACCGATCTCACCCTCCCCACCCCTATCCCCCCGCCACCTACAAGCCATACATTTCTTCTGCTAACTTCTTCTCTCCTTCAAGTGTCTTCTTGAATATCACCACCACCAGCAGGGCTTTCCTAACCCCAAGAATAGCTTTAGCCCCACCGTTTCCTTTATCTTAATGTTCATGCTCCTTTCATGATACTCACACCTGGTCTGGTTGGGTGCTAAGAGTATGAATTTTTAAACTCATTACACTATTCCTTTATATTTTTCTTTAATCCTCGTTTATTGTCTTCAAAGTAAGTTTTCCAAAAAATAATTTTTAATTTTATATTTCATCATCCTATTACATGTAGGATACATTTTGTATAAGTTAATGAAAAATAATTTGTGGATTTCCTGAGCATGCATTGTCTCTGTGGTAGGGGAATAATTGAAAGGAATGGGAAGCTGGCTCAAGAGTAAATATTAAGATATTTCATCTGTTAAATAGAAAGATTTAAGCATGCAAGTCCCCAGGGGAGGCAGAGGTGAAAAAATGTGGTCACTGCAATACACCTATGATAGGTGAGTAAGTTGGTATATTTTTCTCAAGGAATATGTGAATTTATAAATCAAGAGTCTTCAAAATATTTGTATTTCTTTGATCTGGAATTCCATAGTCTAAATATCAAGAAGTATTAAAGAGTCAAAAAAATTTAACCAACATGTTGTGATTTTTCATGCAAGCAACAAGAAACAATAATCATGCTATTGATCAACTGACAGCCTTGAAAACAAATTTTTTTGTCTTAATGGCAAGAAATGCATAAGAAGAAGCTATATGAAAATGAACCTAAGACAGATGCAAAAAGGGAAGCAAGGAGAAAAAAGATGGTAGAAGCAAGCACAGACATTGTGAAAGCAGAGAAAAGAACCAGGCACAAAATGAACAGCTCTGCATTCTTGGGAGGACAAATGGCCTCAACATGCATGTCTGCAGCCTGGGAAGAAATAAAGGCAGACATGGGCTTCCCTGGTGGCGCAGTGGTTGAGTTTGCTTGCCAATGCAGGGGACACGGGTTCGAGCCCTGGTCCAGGAAGATCCCACATGCCACAGAGCAGCTAAGCCCATGCGCCACAACTACTGGGCCTGCGCTCTAGAGCTCGCGAGCCACAACTACTGAGCCCGCGTGCCTAGAGCCCGTGCTCTGCAACAAGAGAAGCCACCACAATGAGAAGCCTGCGCACCGCAACGAAGAGTGGCCCCCACTCGCCGCACTAGAGAAAAGTCCATGCACAGCAACAAAGGCCCAACGCAGCCAAAAATAAAACAAATAAAATAAATAAATTTATTTTAAAAAAAAGAAAAAAAAGAAAGGCAGACAGTCACACTGGAAGCGTGCTGACAAATTCAGTCCAGCAGTCTCTGAGGATGGAGAAAGAAAGGGCACCAATTATATGAAGCTAAGCCCCACTTACCTTAATAACCCTGTGAACTACGTCAGGAAATGCCATAGTAAAGGGCTTACTAAGCAGTGCAGTTCTACTTTCAAGGAGCAGAGTAGCAACATGAGATCAAGCCAAGAGCTATAGCCTGTAGAACATTGTATACACAGCGGCAGAGCAGAGTTAGTGACATTTTGGGAGCTGCAACAGGCTGCAGATGCCAATATTTTCCCAAGTAAACATCAGTGAGGTGACCTCATCTCTTACGCATGTCTAATTGAGATCCAAATGTTTTAGGTTGCCAATAATTTGTTTTACAAGGGCCAAATTCATCACACACTCTTTTCTATCCCTACTCTAAAGAACAAAATAATGGGCCTGCCTCACTCTTGATAGAGGAGTGAAGACGTGATTGTTACCGAAAACTGCGCTTGGATTCCATGTTGTATTTCAAATGAACTATCTGAAAATACTGTTTACCTGTACGATAGACGGGAGTTTGCACTGCTAGTTCAAAATTTACTTCTTTGGATTTTAGAAACACATTAATTCCCTCTTCTTCAGTAACAAAGGTCATTCGGGTGCCCAGAGCAACGATTGTAAATATCGGTCCATACTGAAAGAAAACACATAAATACAGATCATATTAGTAAGCATTTCTAATAAATAAGTTACTGGACGATGGGTTATGCTTAAGACAGTGTTCCTCAAGAACCCCAATGCTGAATTCACAGTCAAGATAAAAACTATTATGATTATATATAATAATTATAAATTTTGACTGAGCAAAATCTCAATTATAAAAATCCTAATTTACTCTGTTGTAATATTTAACCTTCCTTTTGATAATGCTATTATTTGCTTGTACCTTCCTTTCTGGTAGTAGAAGTAATAATTAGAAATAATGATTGGAAATTATATCAAACACCGTGATATTTGAGCACTGTTTTCAAGATATCAGGAGGGTTATAAACAACCTATGGTTGAACTTTGTTCAAGAAAAAGATAAACTGCTGACTGATTTCACCTTCAGTCTGTAGTCACTCAACAATGTCCTGCAATCCCCAAAGTTCTGTAATGTGTTCACTTTCTCACTTTCTACAATGACTCACTTGTTCACCTAGCCCAACCCTTTCCACTCTGAGAGGGTGTTCCTGCTTTGTAACTCACTGGGAAAATGAGCACTCAGCTTCTCACCGCCAGAGCTTGCAGACAACTGTACCCATTTGTACCCATTCTCCATGCCTCCCCTTGAGTTAACACAGATGGAGGGTCCTGCCCCTGGGAAATGCCCACCCTCCTTCACTTGTGTTATGGGTTCCACACTCTCTCTTTGTTCCATGTGTATGCCTTCTCTCCCCTACACCATCAGTTTTGCCTTTTCTATCAGATCGCTCCTAGGAACCGACAGTCATCCTCCAGTGCAGAGTTTGGTTTGGTTTTAGGGAGTCCATGACTTTATTTGGAGAAAAATATATAATGATTTTCACTGGCCTCTGATTATAATGTAACATTTTCTTCAATTATGAATGGAGGCAATACACCACAATCTTCCCCACGACTCTATCCTCAAAAGAACCTACTGATCCAATTGTACTTTCTTAGATTTGGTGTCTATTTGGCATCCATCTATCATAGGGCCAATTATATTAGCTATATCTTCTTATTCTTGATGCTCAGTTTTGGTGGCCTCACTACTGGGTAGAGACGGCCCTCCCAGGGCTAGCCACTTTTTAGAGAGAGCAAAGGACTCTCAGCCAACCAGGAGCATGCCTTTCATATGGAAACCAACCCATCTTGAGTCTGTGTCCCCAACCACTTCCTTATCTAACTCTCACACGCCAAGCCAATATTATCCCTGCCCTAAATCATCCCAGGGCGAGGCACTAGGCACCTGGAGACCAACCTTATAGCCCAAAGCCCTCAGAAATTATTCAAACTAGTCAATCCTAAATTGTTTACCCTGCCTTGCCTTGCCTTTCCTGAGCAAACCCCAATAAAGGCTCTGGGCAGGGTTTTCTCTTGCTCCCATCTCCTGCCTCCTGACAGGGTGCTTTCCCCTGTGGCCCTGCATGGCGTGCAGTGACCCCCTTGGACCTGTGAGTATAATAACCTTCCTCCTTCCAAGTCTCATTCTCATTTCCTCCTATGGCTGTACTGACTTTCCCAGACCACATAGAACATGTACATTTTTGGAAAAACCACCCGTACTTTTATATCCCATTACAGTTATTATAAATATCTTGAAATATCATTTAGGTTCATCAGTACTTCAATATTACAGTCATTTCCAGATCTGCATGAAATGGCACGTGATAGTTCCTGTAACACAATATTGGATGCCATCAGGCAACTGTGGGCCCAATAATCATTGATCCCCCAAATAGTGAAGTCTCATTTTCTTCCATTAGTGATCCAGACATCTACATTGCTTCCTAATATTCCCTACTTGGTACTGTTTATTAATCAATACTTAGAAGAAGATGAGTCGTTTTCATCGTTGAAGGTTTGTTCAAATGAGAATTCTTAACTTTCCATTAGGAAAGTGGCCTTTGGTAATACATATAGGCACTCGGGCCACGTTGTAGGCAATCTTGATCATCTCACTTGATAGTGAGTCCATGTTCTAGTTTCTCAAGTCTAACTTCTTGGAGCCACCTTTGCCCCTGTTCATTCTTTCACACACCACATTCCATCCACCAGTAAATCCTGCTGCTTCCACCTTCAAAAGAGATCCAGCCACTTCTCAAACTTCCACTGCTATCACCATGGTACAAGCCACCAAGATCCCAAGCTTGAATTCTTGCCAAAACCTTCGACTTATCTTCTTTCTTTTAGTTTTATGTTCTTGTTTTTAACAGAGTGCCCAAAATGACCCTTTAAAATTTAAATCACATCACATCACTCCTCTGCTCAAAACACTCACAAAGTTTCCCATTTCCCTCTAAGTTACAAATGTATTCTCAATAATCTGTGATAACCTACATGGGAAAAGAATCTGAAAAAGAATGGATATATGCATATGTATAGCTGAATCACTTTGCTGTACACCTGAAACTAACACAACATTGTAAATCAACTATACTCTAATATAAAATAAAAATTAAATTAAAAAATACATTTACACTTTGAATCTGATCATTTACTCCACAGATATACTTGCACACATAGAAATGACATTTGTTGCTACATTATTTACAATAGTAAAATATGGAAAACAAACCATGTCAATCATTAGGTGACTGTTTAAGTGAAATATGATTCAGGGAATATTTTGCAGCTTTTAAAACATGCAGATGCTTCTGTTTCTGTGTAGGATGAGAGAAAAGAGGGATAGATTACAAAGATCATATTTTTAAAGGCATCAGAGAGTTGGGGAAACAATACAAACTAAATGGATTAAAACTCCGCAGAGAAGTGTGTAGAAGTGAACAGACAATAGGTCATGATTTATTTCCCTGGTGGCATCTGTGAATTCTGAGTATGGATCAAGGTCAGGACTGAAATAGGCACCTGTGAAAAAATCTACAGATAATAAGAAATTTAATGGTGAAACATTGAACACTTTTCCCCTAATATTAGGAAAAAGACAAGCTTGTCTACGCACACCACTTTATTCAACAATATATTAGAAGTCCCTCTTTATTTATGCAAGAAAAAAGAAATAAAAGGCATAAAGATCAGAAAACAGGAAGTAAATTTATCTGTTTGTAGGACATATTGTGTATGTATAAATCCTAAGAAATCTACAAAGTAACTACTGGAACTAATAAGTGAATTTGGCAAGATCACAGGATACAAAGTTAATATACAAAAACAGTTGTGTCTTTTATGTGCCAGAGGGATACCACTGGAAAACAAAAGTGGAAACAATTGTATCTACAATAGCCTCAAGAATATAAAATACTTCAGAAAATAATTAACAATCACAGGCAAGACCCCATCACTGAAAACTACAGAATATTTCTAAAAGAAATTATATAGCTAAATAAACGGGAGAGGTATACAGCATTCGTAGATTAGAAGACATAATATCATTAAAAAGTCAATTCTCCCTCAATTTTTCCATAGACTTAACAAACTTCCAAACATTCTTCCAACAATCTTTATTATAGATATTGGCAAGCCAACTCTAAAATTTATATTAAAATGCATATAATCTTGAATGCTACATCAATGACAAAAAAACATTAACTTTCACTACCTGATTTAAAGATTTACTATAAAGCTGTAGTATTTAAGACAGTGCAGTATTAACAAAAGAGTGGACATATAAATCAATGGAATAGGATAGAAAGGCTAGACATAGATCTACACATATATGGTCAGTTAATCTTTGAAAAGCTGCAAAGGCAACTCAATGAGGAAAGGAAAGTCCTTCAAGAAATTATACTAGAACAGTGGGACATCCAGAGGTCCAATTGAAACTCAGCCCTTATGTACACCTTACAAAAAAACTAACTCTAAGTGGATCATAGACCTAAATGTAAAATGCAAAACTATAAACCTTTTAGAAGAAAACAGAATAATCTTTGTGACCGTGCTTGACCTTCTGAGACAAGCTTTTAGAAACATTCCTTAAGACTTACCAAAATCATATACCTAAGGAAGGCTATGGGAGACAAAGAAGTATTTCTTTAAAAGATAATATTTTTCCCTAAGATCTTCAAAAATACAATCTTGAGTATAAACTGTGTGAGTATTGAAAAATAAAGAATGGTTAGAGACTTCTAAAAAAAAAAGATAGCATTTTTCATCTATCAAACTAGCAAGAATTATGGTACTTAGTGTGGTCCAGGATATGAAGAGCGAGGCAATCCCCTACACTCAAAGGAAAAGAAAAGGAAAAAGGATTCGTACATCCTTTTGCAAGAGTAACACAATAATATAAACAATTTAATGTCCTTTGGGCAATTTCACTTTTACGAAGTTATTGTGATGAAACAATCAGGTAAGTGCAAAAAGTACAAACACACACAGGAGCACACACACAAGAATGTCCATTGAAATAAAGAAAAAAAATAGCAGTAACCTATGTACTATTTTTGAAAGATATATTTAAAAGCTATTTTAAAGACAAAAATATGTACTGCAACAACAATTACTAATATCCTTAGTGGGCAGTGAAAATGGATCTCATCATCACCAAATAACAACACCAGCTGAAAATATAGTGCCCACTATATTTGTAAAGACAGAATTTGCAAGCAGTTTTTGATGTTAACTCTTGATTTGGATACGAATTTATTAAGCAAATGAAATTACTTGTATTACGCTTCTGTCTTCCCAACTATTGCAAGTATTTAGTTAATATGTATACACTTAGGATTTTTTAGCTACGATGAAGTAACTAGCACTTTTAAATTAATCTCTACTTCCAAAAAGGCTGCCTTGTACTTCATAACTGATGAAAATCTATTTCTTTCGAAAAACGTTGCATAAGACACAGTTGTTGATTGTTAGTAGAGGAATTCATAACTGGCTAGATCGTTTAATTGTGGGCAGCAGGTAGGTTCCCCATGTTCTAACATTGCACTTGAGATACAATGAAAGAAAATAAAAAAGAAAACATTACCTCTGCCGGAAACCCCACCTGCTAAGGTCACATACCTTGATTCTTGCTTTCTCTATAAATTCTAGAGGGGTTTTTCCAAACTCAAATCCAGCTCCAATCCAAGGAATCCAGCCCCCTATGCACGGGGGTCCACGCAAGTTCTTCCACTGAAGAAATAGTAAAAGAGCAACACAACCTAAGATTATAACCACTGTTGGGGAAATGAATTCCATGTTTTTGTCTAGCACTTTCCTGAATCAGAGAAGGGAAAAAGTCTTGCTGCTGTGGTACTTGCTCCTTCCCCCGGAACAGGGCACCCTCCCGACCTCCCAACTTTCCGCTGTTCCTTTTGCAGCTTGTTCGCCTTCCTAACTGTAGCCTCCTTTCCCCGCCCCAATTTTTGGGTAACTTTTGCATCATCACTCCCTCCTACGTCCACTTTTCTTTCAAGTTCTGGCCACGCGGGACGGAAGGAAGGGGCTGGATCCTGCTGGTGTGGGTGCAGGGGGTGGAGGAGGAGAGGTGGCGCTGTTGCCATGGAGACCGGGGCTGGTGGCGCGGCGGGCGGCTCGTTCGCGACCAATCAGAGAACTCGGTCCGAGAGGGGCGGAGCCAGGCGGACTACATTTCCCAGAAGCCTCGCGGGCTTCGCGTTTTTTCCGATCTCACCCCACTGGGCTGCTCAAGCCCGAGGCTGCTAGGGAGAGGGTGCAGGTTCGCTGGGCCCATCTGGCGGAGCCGAGCAAGGGAAATGGTCCCCGCCCCGCCGCTCGCCAGTTGAGGAGGAGCCGCCCTGGCCGGGTGGCAGGCCAGCCGCGGCGTGGGGCGCGGGCCAGAAGGGGCGTATCGTCCTCCCGTGCTGCTGCTGAATGTCGACTCCGGAGGATGAGGAGAGGCTCTCGCCGCTCGCCCAGAGATGGCCCCGCGCGAGCAAGTTCCTCCTGTCGGGCTGCGCGGCCACCGTGGCCGAGCTAGGTACCCGGCCGTCCAGCCTGGGCCTCCCCCGCGAGTTGTCGAGGGGTCGCGCGGGGGTGGGGGGCCGGGCGGGTGGCTTCGTTTCTGGGTGGATGCAGCCCTCTTGGTCTACACCTGTGCTGCAGATGTGGCAGGGTGGGGGCAAGGCCAACCTTGTAAGGAGGAGGGATTGGAGGTCACGAAGGTCTCTTCCTTCCAATTTCGTCTCCCTCGGGTGTGCTATTGCGCCTGAATGTGTCCTTTTAGAAGCTTCCTGAACTGGCATTCCTCTATAGGGATCATTTTCTCTTTCGTGAGGATGCCCTTTTTAAAACCCAGTCCACTTTTCATCTTTACTGAGGTCACCTCTGTTATTTATATTCTTACACAGCCTCACTATATCGTTGTGTTTTGGGTCCAAGTTGTGAACCCAACCTGTGGGACTTAAGTTCGTTACCCATCACTTACTGAGCATCCACTCAGCATCTGCCAGTTGACCTCTTTGAGCGGAACTCATCTATACTGTGTTTACCTTGCAGGACTCTGAGAAGTTAATAATATATAAACGTTAAACCCAAGGCAAGGCACCCGCTAATTGCAACATTATTATGACAGTGCTGGAGACTGTAGAGATATAGTTCGAAAGACCCAGCCCTGACCTTCTTACAGGCTGGTGGGGAGACATGGAGAGACAGACAATTATATTATGCTACTTAGTATAATGAAGATGTTACTAAGTATCATAAGAGCAGAGAAGATGAACAGTTACATCTGCATAAGCAAGTCAGAGAAAACTTAAGGGGCTACCTAGAGCAGAACTATGATGCCCTTGCAAGAACAGGTGGTGTTTCTTCCAAGAATTTTGTGACTAGAGTGCCTGTGTTTTCCCTGCCTTCACTGTGCATTTTAAGATTACCCTTTCATTTTCTTGCCCATTAAAAAAAAAAAGGAATAGCTTGGATGTGTAAATGTTAGTTTGTCCTGTTCTAAAATGAGTTTACTTTGTATTTCCAGCAGAGCCAGAACATGATTTGTTGTTTGCCCTTTGTGCTCCTCCACTCTTGCCCTTTGGACCCTCTGTTTTTTTCTTTCTCTTCTCCCAAAGCTGATGGTGAATTTTTATTATTCATTGTTTTTACTGAAATACAATTCATTAACTTAAAAAAAATTTAAAAGCAGATTGCTAAATGATTAAGTATGTTTCCGGTTTTGTTTTGTTTTGTTTTGTTTTGTTTTAACCTGATGTTCCCCCTGTGACCAATGGCTTTTGTAAAGGAACATTCCTCCTGTTAAAATTTCATGGAGAATTGTATGGGGGAAGGGGAATCAAAATATGAGATGGCTTTGAGTACAAACTGATTTAGGATCAGAACCTGAAGCATTATTTAAGTAACCAGCAAGAAAACCAAAATTATTTTAAGAGGCATAACCTATGCTAATATAGAGGTGCCTATATCTCAAGACTTTTCAGGTTTCATATGTCAACAGAGGATTGCTTAAATTCTCTATATGCACACAACTTGTTTTAGAAAAACTAACAGCAAGATAATTAACTTTTCCAAAGACCAGTGGTTAAGACTGAATATTCTCTTTTCCCGTCTCTGTGTTCTCTTGGAAAAGACATAGCTATGGTTTTGTATCAGGTGGTGGTCACTGAAAAGGCTTATGTAATGTCACTAATGTTAATGAACTTATCTGAATCATTGTGTGTGTAAAGTTACGAGCTTGATCTTCCTTATGTGAGCCAGTTAGCTTCACTCTGTTTCCAGGTAAAAGGTCTATCTCTAATTCAAGATGTAATCATTAGGAAAAAAATTTTCAAGTACAGGTGGTATTTGTAAGGAAGCCATGCATAAAACTCATCAGTGCTGGAAAACCAACTCAACATATTCCTTAATTGAAAGAATATTGAGCCTGCCACCCTTTGATATAAAAGACACGATAAACCCTATGTTGCATCTTCTCTTTCTCAGACATCAGGTCAGTGATTCATCTACGTGCAAACATCACCCACGAAATGATAGAATTCAGCTTCATCTGGCATTTGTTAAGAACCTGTCATAAGTAGTACAGTACTGGAAATTATTCACATTGGAAGGCAAACATTAAGGACTAACGTAGGTTTTGGACTGAAATTTCTGACCCAAAAAGAACCCAAGGGCTTGTCACTTTTTGTTTTCTTTCTGGTGCTCTGGGGCTGCTCTGGGACAGTGATTCTCAAATTTGGGAATGTATAAGAATCAATCGATGTCTAAACCCCATCAACCTACTGAGACTCCATAGGCGTGGGGCTAGGAAATGTGTAATTTTTAACCATCTCCCTGGCTGATTCTGATGTATTCTGAAATTTGAGAATCACCCATCTTGTGCTGACTAAAATAGGGGTCCTGTGATTTTTTAAAAAATTTCATTTGTTTCTCTGAATGTTACGGGTTTCCCCCTCGTTTTGTTTTTGTTGTTGTTGTTAGCAACCTTTCCCCTCGATCTCACAAAAACTCGACTCCAAATACAAGGAGAAGCTGCCCTTGCTCGGTTGGGAGACGGTGCAAGAGAGTCTGCTCCCTATAGGGGCATGGTGCGCACGGCCCTGGGGATTGTCCAAGAGGAAGGCTTTCTAAAGCTCTGGCAAGGAGTGACGCCTGCCATTTACAGACACATAGGTATTTATCTTGATTCTAGCTGGTGAGTTTGTCACGAGTTCTGTGTTTGTCTCCTCTGCTTTCCTGTTGAGCTGTGTTCAAAAGCCAGCTAGTTTTCTTCTGCTAATATGATAAATGAATATAAGGTTATTAAGGAATTATAGCCTTAGGGTTTTAGAAATGCATACAGAAGTATTTAGGGATGAACTGTCATGATGTCATGATGTCTCTAATGTAATTTAAAATAATTAAGCAAAAAAAAAAGAAAAAGAAGCAAATATGGTGAAAATGTTAGCAATTGATAAATCTCCATGATAGATATATAGGGAATTGTATTATTTTTCTCTACTCTTCTGTATGCTTGAAAATTTTCCTAATAAAAATGTTTTTTATTTAAGTTTAAGAAAGAAAAAGATGAATAGTTGATTTTTTTTCCACTTGAGGAACTTTAAACACAAGATTTATAATTTTTTTTTACATTCTTTGAAAATTAAAATATATTTGAGTGCAGTGCCTCACCAGTCTCTGTCCCATGTGTCAGAGGCCAGGTTGATCTGAAAGAGAACAGGGATGACTGTCTAATCCAACCTTGGCAATAGAGTAAATGCAACACAGGTGATTTTTTCCTCAGTTCCCAGGCTACCTATGTGGGTCCTTAGTCACTCTGAAAGGAAAGTAGTTGAAATGACACTGCTGCCAGTGAGAACACTTTTCTGCTCTGCTTCCAAAGGGGCACTCACATAGATAGGAGTTGCTGAGTTTGCAGCTTGTGGACAGGAGAATAAACTTGCCTTCAAAAGGAGATAGGACGGGTATGGCGTTTTTCTTCTCTAGTCATAATCATTCCTCAAATATGTAGGGACCCTTGATCAGAAAAGTGCCCAGTACTAATGTTTACCAGCTTTGTGTTTTTAAAGCTTCAGTTCTCCAGATGAGCAGGTTAGAGTGTATTCACCAAGAGCTGTCCAGAAGTGTGATTAGACTGTTATTGTTTTGGTGCTTTGTATGTTTTTGAATATCTTAAAATACTGCATTAAACTTCTTGAAATATCAAGAAGAGCTCTCTATATGAGTACCATGTACTGATTTTCACAATTTTTCTTTTTTACTCCTTTTTTTTTTTTGATAGTTTCTCCTTGCTTCCCATTATCGTTTTGAGTTTTACTTCTTTTCATTTGTATTTTGTTGACCACCATATGTGGTTTTAGAGTTAAGATTCATTTCATATGCTTGACACTTGACTGAAAAATTACCTTAACATAATAAATTATCCAGTGAAGTTGTGCATGTTCATTGAATGAAAATGCCTGCTGTGTACCAAGCTCTGTACTAGGGCATATAGTGTAATGAAAACACACAAAACCCGCCTTGAAAGGCTCATGGTTTGATGGAAAGGTGAACAAGAAAATCAAGTTAATTTCTAATCAAGATGATAAATGCCATATTAGACACATGCCTGGATAGTTCTGGGGGATCAGAGAAGCGTGGCAGGTGCAATGACAGCCTAGAACACTGGAGGCCAGGTCAGAGGGCACTTTTTGGAAAACATGTTCTTTGAGTTGAGTATTGAAAGAGTAGGAGGAGTTAGCAAGTCAGGAAAGGGAGAATCCATTCAAGAAAGATCAGATAACACAGGAGAAGGCCTGAGGTTTTAAAAGGCATGCCCATTTGGAGAACCATCAAGACCAGGTGTCCGAAGCCTAGGGTGTGTGAGAGAAAGACACAGCTAGAGAGGTTGACTAGGCCATGTCAAAGCATCCTCTTACTTTATTAAACACAGGGCCAGATTCACCCTTTCAATGCTCTGTCTTGTACAGTGTACTCTGGAGGTCGAATGGTCACTTACGAACATCTCCGTGAAGTTGTGTTTGGCAAAAGTGAAGATAAGCATTATCCCCTTTGGTAAGTTTTGTTTTGAAAATAATATACTGTGTTGTACAACAGAGGGAATATAGGCAATATTTTATTATAATTATAAATGGAGCCTAACCTTTACAAATTATGAATCACTATATTGTACACCTGTAAATTATTTAATGTTGTACATCAACTATACTTCAATTAAAAAAGAAAAAGAAAATATACTAGAGCCCGGAAGGTTTTACTGTTTATCCATTAGATTTGTATAAAATTGTGCATTTGTACCAAAATTGCCTCAAGGTATAGGCTTAAAATAATAAATAATTACAATATAAATCCAAATAATTGAACATTTACTGCATATTGTATACAAACACACATGTATATACCTATATAAAAATTATGTATATATTATTTAATATTTTAATATTAAAATAATTCTTATGGAGCACCTTCTTTATTCCTCTTTCTACTGAGAAATCCTAAGCTTTAGAGTCAAACAGACATGGGCTCATATTCCTGCTCTGTTTCCATGTAGCCTGGGCAAACTACTTCACCTTTTTTATCTTCAATTTTCTCTGCTGTGGAAGTTAATACCTACCACCAGGATTTTGTTTTTGTAAGATTAGATGAGATGATGAATGTAAGTGCATATCACTTATAACATTTATAATAGAAACAGAGAAAAATAGGTTAATACAAGTAAAATACACAACTCCAGTAGATCAATAAAAAATACATAAAGAACATAAAAGGAAAAATCAAGAAAGGATATCAACAGGCAACTCACAAAAGAAGGAATGTAAGTGTTCATTAAACATGTAAAAATGTTCAACCTCACCAGTAATCAGGGAAATTAATTACAAGTACTTTTAGCCATTAAACTGTTAATGGGAATGTAAGTTACTATAACCTTTTTAGAGCATAAAGTTTACCTGTTAAAATTTTTAAATGTGTAATCCTTTGACCTAGCAACTCCTTCTTTATGATTAGAATCATTCAGAAATATTTGTACCTATGCATAGAGTCTCTCACACACACACATGCACACTAAGATATGGACTGTAGCAGTGTTGATAATAGCAAAATTTTTTAATTTAAATAACTAGCAATTTGGAAGTAGTCAGATAAGTTATGAGACATTTATACAGGGAGACATAACACAGCTATTTGAAAAATGGGTTTTATATGAAGAACATATAAAGATGCCTACAATATCTTTTTTTGGGCTGCAAAAAAAATTCAAGTCACAACTATAAGAAAAGGGCAATAAGTAGAATTTCATCTTCCAGGCAAAATCTCTTGGTGCTGTTTTTGAAAAATTGTAATGTTCTAAGCTATACTCGTTGCTTTCCCAGAGTTGGAGAAGAAATAGATTAATAGTTCTTGCATTCTGTAATTTCTTCCAGATGTGAAAGGGTTAGGTAAGGAGTTCAAAGGAAACATGTCACTGAAACCAGCTCTCAGGGTGGATTGCCTCCGTGTCCTCTGACCCAGTCAGAACAATTCACTCAGTCACTGGGTCTTTACTGAGTGATTATGCTGTGTCAGTCCTATACTTAGTAACGAGGATATAGTGATGAAAAAGGCATGGTCCCTCGACATAGTCCCTGACTAGACTCACGGTAATAGACACAGATGCCTAAACAAGTAGAATCATGTAACAGTCACACAGGAGGTGTGGTTATGGGATTCGAAAAGAGAAAAACCAGTGGTAACATACTGTACCCATCACTGTGAGGAGAAACAGTCATGCTCATAGGTTATTGGTGGGAGCGTGAATTGATACAAGTACTGTGAAAAGGAACTTGGCAGGATCTATCAAATGTCATATAAATGTTCAAATTTCTTAGTGAAGAGTTAGCTGCTTATATAAATTATGGAGTAGTCATAAAATGGAATGCTATGAAATGGTTTTTTAAATGAGGCAGCTCTATATGAATTGACAGAGATAACCTTTAAGAGCAGAACAGTGTACAACCTGGCATTCTGCATTTGTACTTTTAAAAAAGATACTTTATACATACGCGCACATGTGCACAGACCGTCAATTGTAACTTAGTGGTTAAGGCTGTGGACGCTGCACTCAGGCTGCCTGGGGTTACATCTTGGCTGTACTACTTACTCACTGTCTGTGTGAGCTGTCATTTAACTGCGTTGTGCCTCAGTCTCCTCATCCGTAAAGAGGAAGTAACAGTGGTACTAATGTCATAGAGTCTATATGAGAATTAAATGATATTTTTAAAAGTGCTTAAAACAGTGCCTGATGTCATGCATTCAGTGAACGCATTGTTATTATCTCTAGAAAAGTATAAGAGAAACTAGTCATTGCGATCACTTCAGAAGAGGGGAACTGGGGGGATAGGGACCCTTTTCTACTCTGTACTCATTTGTACCTCTTCAAATATTGTTTTAGAGTAAAAAGAAAGAAACTACCCCTTTCCCCCCAAGAGGCCACTGCCATCATCTCAGTAGAAGATGACTGGGGCTTGTCCCGAGACAGGACCAGCTGGAGTGGGGAGGAGACGAAGGATTCAGGGCATGTTTAAGTACAATAGCCTAGACTTGTTCACTGTTGGCTCCAGGAGGTGAGGAGGAGGAAGAGTCCAGGGACAGAAAGAGTTTCTTCAAAGAGAGGAACGTTGTCAAAACCCCTTCGCCTTGGAAAACTACTAAAATAGTAATCCATAAAATTTGACTTACCGGCCTTTGTCTGTTAAACTGATTACATCAATGCTGTTTTTATTCTCCTGTGGTCAGAATTACACTGTAGTTAAATTATGTCTTTGAAGCAACTGCCCTTCCTTTGAATTTCAGGCCATGAAAGGCCCCTGGCACTTCAGATTTGAATTCAGACTCCTCCTGGTCCTTGAACCCTCCCATCAGTAAACAGACAAACCTCTGTGATTTGTCTGGGTCTATTCTTTGCTTCACTGTGTCTTAAATCTCTTATGCAGGGGCTGAACCAGCATGTTATTGTTCCCTACAGAATCTGTGAAATTGATAGCAACCTTTAAAAAAAATGTATCTCCTTTTAAAATTAGGAAATCAGTGATTGGAGGGATGATGGCTGGTGTTGTTGGCCAATTTTTAGCCAACCCAACTGACCTAGTGAAGGTTCAGATGCAAATGGAAGGAAAAAGGAAACTTGAAGGAAAACCATTGCGGTAAGTTCTCCAACCAATGGGTAACTTTCCTTTCCCCTTTGAACATTCCCCAATGACTTATGCATTTTTGTAACCCAACATTCAGTAAAGACATTAATTCTGACTCTTAATTTGGAAGTGATATTCACTAAGGGGAGAGCTGAGATGGACCTTTTCTTTGCCTGATAAGGTGTACATGTTCTCTCCCAGACAAATTGTACATACGCATCGCTCTTTGCTGCTCCCCCAGACAAGGCAGCTAGATTTGTCCCCTACTGCAGCTTGATATAAAGAGTCTGATCATTTAACAGTTGCCCTGGTGTGAATTCTGATTCTGCCACTGTGGCTTGGCATTGTGGAAGTCACTTAACATTTCTGGTCTGTTTCTTCATCTTTAAAAGGGACTGTCTCAGATGGTTTCCATGACAGAGAGCCTGGCTCATCAGGTGCCAGAAAGCTTGCTTTCTTTCCCTTCCTCTCTGAAGGAAGGGAAATAGCAAGGTGAACCTTGCAAATTGTTCCTACTTCCCTAATTTCGCTCCTCCTCTTTTCCCAAGTTTAAGGAAGTTTTTATTATTATTATTATGCTGTTGTGATATAAAATCCTCCTATTGCACTACCCTATATTGTCGAAGTCTGCCTTTCTTCAAAGGGCCTCTTGTTCAACAATTTATTAAAATACCACTTAGGCAGTTTCCCCTGGGAAAGGGGCAAATCCTGCAGATAGATAGACAGACCTCTCCCAGGAAAGAGGAAGAGTGCAGGATGCCCCGAGCTGAGTAGGAAGGGGTCTGATCCTCTGAACACTGCGGGTGTGCCGCTGAGCCAGAGGTCAAGGGGGATTTGGGGGCCTCCTTTGGAGGTTCACCGCGATCACTGCCCTCCGCTCTGCTGCTCCTCTAGCTGACTCAGTGGAAAGTGGGGTTGGGCTGTGGCAGTCCAGGGCCCCTTCCCAACAGGGAGATAAGTAACATGTACAGCAGAGGAGAAAAGGGTACCACACTGACTGAACCAAGTAGTTTACAGAATCCCAGGACCCGTTTTGTCATCCTGTAACAACTTCTGATTACTATGTAGCAGGGTGAAGTGATGTTGCCTTGGTTTGATACATGGAGAGAAGGAACCATTGGGGTCCAGCAATGTCTGAGTTTTAACTGATCACCTCAATATTTTTCCTTCTCTGTCTCTAATGTTGGACATTTTGGGTTTGATATAGTAGGAAAAAATATTTAATGTTGTAAAGAGCATGAACCGTGGGATCAGACTATCTGGAATTCAGATCCAGCCTTTGCCACATTTTAGCTCTGTTACCCTAGTCAGGTTCCTTAACCTCCCTAAGCCTCAGTTTCTTCAGATGAAAATTTGAATAATAATACATACTTCATAGAGTTTTCAGGAATAAAATGTATCTTATGTATATAAAAAGTCTGGTGCTTAATAAGTGCACAATAAATGTGCACTTGTTAATGTGACCTCATTCGTGAGCATATTTCTTATATAGCATAATAGCAATTATGAATGTCCTTCTTTTTGGTAAGACTCAGAGAGTTTAATGCCTGAGTAAAAGCCACACAGCTAGTAAGTAGTAAGATGGCATTTGACACCAAGTATGTCTGACTATATAAAATGCAGGCTTTTATTTTATATCATAGGTTTCCAGATTCGGTTCATGGTTCAGCACCATTTTTCATCTGTGTATAGAAAAATGTGCAACATAAAGGCAAGATAATAAATTTTCATAAAGCCCCAAGTATTCAGTTTTAAGAACTCTTATGAAATTGTCCTTCCTACTTTTTGGTCTAAAAATACCACTTCTTTTATGGGATGATATGAGAATTGGTTTTTTTGATGTTATTTGGTAAAATTACAAAATTTGAAGATCTCCCACAATACTAGTAAAATGAACTCAGAGGTCTGATAACCACTATTCCTGCCTATAGTTAATATGGGCACAGATGATGTAAAATATCAAGAAAGGAATTTTAATCTGTTTAGTAATCTGAGAAGAGGATGTCACAGTTTATAAAGATCTCCATAAAAAAGTGTTTAAATCAAAAGTTGGCCTTTTTTTCTAAAGAATTAATACGTTTATCTGGAAATTAGACTTACGTGGATTGCTTTAATTTCTAACAATTCTAGATAGTTAAGATGTTACTCTACTCTAAATCATAACAGCTATAGGCAAAGCTTATACAATTGCATTCCAAACACAGGAACGCATAGAGTTTTCACATTTATTATTATTTTCCTTTAGATTTCGTGGTGTGCATCATGCATTTGCAAAAATCTTAGCTGAAGGAGGAATACGTGGGCTTTGGGCAGGCTGGGTACCCAATATACAAAGAGCAGCGCTGGTGAATATGGGAGGTAATGGAAACTTCGTTGAATTCCGCGAAGTCCTAATCGCCTTCATCATTTTAATTATAAGCACTCCATTGGGGAAAATGAGAATATTTATTTTATTATTTTTAATAATATGTACTGGCAACAGTCTTCCCTTATGTTGTAATGTCATAATTGAATATTTTCCCTAGAACATTTTCACTTTATTCTATGACGATGTATGAAAAGGATTTCCTAAAACTAGCAAATTGTGACGATAAGGAGATAATACCAAACCATTTCTAAGGGCTACTCTCCACACCATACCTTCCTCTCAGATTCAAACTGGTATATGTACCATATGTGATGGTCATTATATGCAGACTACAAATCCCCCCCCAGTAATCCTGCTCCTCTTGCTGTATAATCCATTCTGAACAGCTCGGCACCTCAGGCTGGAAATCTGAATGTTTCCTTAACTCATCCCCATCTCTCACTTCCCATATTCAGTCATTAATTTCTCCTATCTTCTAAATATTTCTTAAATGCCCCCCCCAGTATTATGCTAAGTGAAATAAGTCAGACAGAGAAAGACAAATACCATATGATCTCAGTGTGGAATCTAAAAAACAAAACAAAACAAGATGAAAACAGACTCACAGATGCAGAGAACAGGAGGTTGCCAGAGGAGAGGAGGGTAGGAGGCCAAAATAGGTGAAGGGGATTAAGAGGTACAAACCTCCAGTTATAAAATAACTACGCCACAGGGATGTAATATACAGTATAAGGAACTATTACAATAATATTGTAATAACTTTGTATGGGGACCGATGGTTACTAGACTTATTGTGGTGACCTTTTTATAATGTATGCACATGTCAGATCACTATGTAGTACACCTGGAATAACCATAATATTATATATTAACTATATTTCAATTAAAAGAAAGTTTCCCCCCCTCAATGTCTACTACCTTAGTATCCTTAAAATGACTGTTTTTACAATGATAACCATCAAAACACAACTAGACCACTGCCACAGCCATCTTAACTGGTCTCTTCCTCTGCCCTCACATTTGTACCCAGTATCCATCGAGCTTTATCTAAAATTCAGATCTGAACATGTTATTGGTATCCTTAAAACCCTTCACTGGCTTCTTATCACTCAGAGAATAAAGTGGAAATTTCATAACATAACACAGAAGGCCTGTATAATCCAACCTGTGTCTTCTGGGATTGAGCAATTCATTGACTCTGGAGCAGAGAGGGAAGCAGAGTCAAGAGATAAAATGTTCCACTGCCCGCACACACCAGACTCTTCCTCACCTCTGTACTCTCTGTCCTCATCCCTCTTCTTCTATTTAGTTTTCTTCTGCAGGTCTTTTAATACGTAGCTGAGGTGTCTTCTCCACCCATGTACTTTACCCAGACCTCCTGCAGCCACCCCTCCCAGGTCATGGTGTGTTAGACGCACCTTTATGTGTTTCCATAGTTCCCTGTGCTTATCTCTGTTATTGGTTTTACCTCATTTCATTGCTTTCTACTATGTGTCTATCTCCTCCTCTAGATTTTGAGCCCGCTGAAGGCAAGGACTATGTTTTATTTTTCTTTATTTCCCCAGTCCCTCGTACATAATCAACAAACATTTAATGAATGAATCAATGGATGAAAGACTCCTAAGACCAAAATTTTATGATTCTAAGAAACTGATAAACAGCATTTTTGAGAGGTATAGTAACATATCACTCAAACATCAAAGGTAGTATATCTATTTTATATACTGCTGTTTCAGTCCATTGATGTCTACTGCATCATATTGGTGGATATTTTGGTTTTCAGAAAACCTTTCAGATTGTCGCTCTCAATTCGTTGCTTCAAAATCTACTGCAGCCCAGATTTCTCTTCCAAGTTCCAGCTATCTACTCAGCATCTTCATTTGGTTATCTTAAATATATCACTTTGAATGTGTCCAAACCAAGCTCATTTACTAAATCACTTCCTTCTCTGTTCTTCCCAATCTCAAAATATGATATCATCATCTTTTTAGTTGAACAACCCAGAAACCTGGGCATGATTTTGATCTCTTTGCTTTCACTTGCTCCTTACAGCCAACCAGTCACCAAATCCAGCCATTTCTGTCTTGCATATATATCTCAAGTTCATCCACTTCCCTTCATCCCTGGAGCCACTCCTTTGTCCAAGTATTATTGATCTCCTCCTACTGGACCACTACAAATGTCTCCTAACTAGTCTCCCCACATACACCCCACAGCCATTTTGTCCCACTGTGCATCTGAAATTTTTCTAATCAGGATCACTGGTGCCTATCATCTTACTTTAAAACATTTAAATTAGTCCATTCTCATTTTCGCATCTCCATAAGTGGCAGCTGTGTCCTTCAAATTGTTCAAGCTCAAAACCTTGCCGTCATTTTTGCTTCCTTTCCTTCCCTCCATATTCAATCTGCTGGCCGATCCCTGTTGATCCTGTTGATTCTGTCTTCAAAACACCTGAAATCTGACCAGCACTCCACAACCCCTTTATCCAAGGCGCCATCATTTCTTATCCAAGCCACCATCATTTACCAGAAGAACCGCAGCAGTCTCATATCTAATCTGCCTTGTCTCCCGATAGTCTACTCTTAACAGAACAGCCAGAGTGATCTTATAAATAGTGGCCCAGGTCGGTCACTGCTTTGCTCAAAACCATCCCCTTTTCCAACTCTTGCTGCCTCTGCTCCTGTTAAACTAGTGTTCTTGCTGTTCTTCTAACATACAAAGCTGACTTTGCCTCAGGGCTATAACACATACTGTGGCTCTGCCCGGGACGCTTTGTCATAGATATCTACAAAGTGTACTTTCTCAAGCTTCCTTAAGGTATCTGCTCAAATATTATTGCGAGGTCTTCCCTGATCACCCTATTTAAATTCATATACACCAACCTTCCCCACCCTCCCACACTCGCTGTCCCCTTTCCTTGCGTTGTCTTCAGAGCAGTCACTACCATCCGAAATGCCATGTGTTTACTTACTTGTTTATTGTCTCAGCCTTCAACAAAGAATGGGGATTTTGTTCATTTTGTCCACAGCTCTTTCCCCAGAGCCTAGAATAATGCCTGCCACATAGCGGGCGCTCAGATATCTGGTGAATGATCTAAATGCATCTACCCATTCTTACCTCTTTCCAATTCCCTTCTCTGTACTTTGGTGTATGTAATCTTTACAAAACTCCAGTATTGTGACCTATCCCTCCCCTGTTTAAAACCCTTCAACAGCTCTTCTTTGTCATTAGGAAAAAAGTATAAAAAGCTTAATGTAGAATAATGACCAGGACCTTTTGTTTAAAGTGACAGAAATCTCAACTCAACCTAACTTAGGCTAAAAAAAGGAATTCGTCAGCTCCAACGCTGAAAAGTGCAGGGGTTGAACTGACTTTAAGCAGAGCTGGATTCAGATGTTCAAATGATATAATTGGGTGCCTGTCTCTTCCTCTTTTCCTCCCCCTCCATCTGCTTTCCTCTGCTTGAGAGCAAGAATGGGATCTTTCATCCTTCTACACATTCCTGCCCCATTCTTAGCACATTCTTGACACAAAAGACATTCATTGTTGAATGAATGATATTTAAGCTTTCTTTTTCTATGTATTGCCAGATTTAACCACTTACGATACAGTGAAACACTACTTGGTTTTGAATACACCACTGGAGGACAATATCATGACTCATGGCTTATCAAGGTAAGACTGTTTTAGTTTGTCTCTTTCTATTTTTTCCTATCTCACCCTTTCTTCCATATTTGGCATAAATTCTAACTTTTGTCTCTTTCGATTGAGAACCTACTGATATCACCCTTAAAGAAAGGCAGTAGTACATTTATAAAGAGCAATTTTCTTAAAGTTTGTTGCAGTTAAAATGGGGAAGGGAGGGGCAGAGTTGCAGAATGTTTCAGGTTAAACCTCCCCAAATATTTGCACCTTGATGGGGCCATCCCAGGGTCAGATTCTGATAACTGATTCTCCAACTCAATTCAACGGGTGTGTCTGAGTATCTTTTAGGTTAAAGGCACTGTGCAAGGCCCTGCAGTGCATACAAAAGGTAAACCACACTCCTTCCCAGGGAGTGTACCAAGGGGAAAAACAAGACTAGTATAAAAAGACTATACAGTAAGTGCTAAAAGAAAGGGACTAGTTACTGTAGAGCTGGGGTGGGCAGTGCAGAGAGAAAAAATAACCGCTCAGAAGGGCCTACAAAGGAGACAGAATTAGATAAGTGTTTTGAAGGGCTGTGGCTTGTGACGGACAGAGACATGATAAAGAAGAGCATCCTAGGAAAGAGAAACAGCTTAAATTCTTTGCAACACAGGTTCTAATTATCCATTAGAGTGAGTTACTTTATAGATGTCGAGTGTCCTTGTGATTCTGTTTAGCTTCTGATCTTGTTTCCAAATTCTAGACCCCTTTGTGCTATTTAGACAACCCCAAAAGTATATGAGTAGTGCCAAATTAATGATATTTGGAGATATACAAATAGACATAGATATAAACGATTCCAAATTTCAGGTTCACCTTAACTTAATATTCCTAGAGTAGTTTTTCTTCATTCTTCCTCTTTGAAAATAAGTGTTATCTTTAGTGCTGCTAGGGCAATCTTTCTGTCTGTGCTCAGCTTTCTTTCACATTCCGAACTTTCATCCAGGTGTGTTCACAAGCAACACCATATTTTCTGTAGCCAGTAGTCCAGCCACCTCTTTCACAGAGAAGACTGAGGATTTTAGGCCTCTGTCCTGTAAACATCTGTATGATATCTGTACCCACCCTTACATTCTTCCCTTCACTGTCTTCATCCATGCTGTTCGCTCTGCTTGTGAGACTCTTCCCCAGTTTCTACCCAGTCAAGTCATCTTGAGAGAGATTCTTGTCTTTCAAGAGGCTTGTCTGTTCAGTGTTATGATCTATTCTCGGAGCAGGATATCCAGTTCTAATAGTCCCACAGTGATGTTACCTCTGTTTCTTTTTCATTGTCTTCCCACCCAAATGGTCTTCAAAATGCCACACTTCTAACTTAAGATTCAGGAATTTCCCAGCAGGTGTAAATCTGCCTAACGGACCCGACTCCACCTAATGGATCTGTCTTTTTTGGAAAGACATAGGATTTCCCATCACTATGGTCCAGCCCTAATCTGAAATAACTTCATCTTCCTGTTCTCTAAGTCAGGTTTTAAGAAAATGGGGTGACTGGTACTTGGTTCATTCTTGAGCTCCACGCACTGGATCAGGTTTTTAACTGGGTTGGTAGGAGTCTGTGGGTAGGTGAGGCAGCTTGAAAGTCGCTAACCACAAACTCACAGCTAAGTAGGTAAACAGTGCTGTGTGATCTGGAAGTTCTGCAGGCTGTGTCACAGGGTAAAATGAGCGATCATGGAGGTTGGAAGGGGATTGCAACTGTGCAACTGAGAGATTTATACGAGCCATCAGCATCTGAGGGAGAGGAATCTGGTATGAAGACGAAGAGTAAAAATGGCGCAAGCACTGAACCATGTGCTTAGAAATGGCTAAAATGGTAAATTGTATGTTATGTATATTTTACCACAATTAAAAGCAATAGTGTAAGTAAAATGAAGTTCAAGGGAGGAGCAGCAGACTGTGTCTAGGCTCTTCGGGAGGTGGGGAGGCAGGTGGCAAAGGACGTTACTACGGGATGCAGCAGAAAGGTGGGGTGTTGAATTAATTCAGGAAATCATACAGAACAGAAAAACCAGAAAAATTCCCTCTTCCCTCTTTTTAAATCACGAGGCTATTGAGAGGTAAAACTGTGCAAAAGGTTAGTGTGATCTTACACTGTGTGAAGATCACAGACGAGCATGATTATTTAGTTGATCCTGAAGAGGACTGCTGATTCTGACGCATTGCTGAAGGACTGTTACAAACTAGCCTTGCAGATGGCCATCTGGTCTCCTAGAGAGAACAGAAGACTTACCCATCACTCTCGGTCCGTTATCACTTTAGCCATGTCCTGGGCCTCACTTTGGGGTGTTACTAGCAGGGAGTGATAAAGGTCAATAGCAAAAAGCAGCAACGTTCATGCCAAGTAGCTTGATGAAACTGACGTTCCTTTTACTCCTCTCTCTTCTCACATCTTACCTGAGGCCTCCTTAATATTACTGTTTGCTCTCTTTTAATATTTATTTTTTAAAGGAGC
Source organism: Eubalaena glacialis (assembly GCF_028564815.1). Lineage (NCBI taxonomy): Eukaryota > Metazoa > Chordata > Mammalia > Artiodactyla > Balaenidae > Eubalaena > Eubalaena glacialis. Next base: position 29,826,436 of record NC_083722.1, on the reverse strand, counting down.
CTAGCCAGATCACACTACCTCCTCAAAACAATTTGATAAGAAGAGGATGAGGCAGGCCACTGGCAGCTGCCCCTAAGGTCTCTGTGTGCCAAATGGGGCAACAGTTGCCAAAGGGGGTTCTTCATGTGGTTATTATACAGGTAAAAATAAATCCTTTAATAATAAATTAATTAGTTAATGACTACTAATTAATGAGGGCTACCTACATTTTAAAAATAGAATTTATTAATAATATTAACACTCTGGTAGAAGTCGTTTCCACTCTTGGCACTTATGTGTGAAGGAGAGCTGGTACCCAGCCTCTCTGAAGCAAATGAACAAGTAAAAATGTAGTGTTTCCCTCCAATCTCTTGAGCCAAGAGGGGGAAATTGTGTACCTTTTTCTATCCTATTTCTTTGTTCTTCCTTACCTCTTGATTGGTCTTGTATGCTGTTTCTAGTAGACCTAAGTTTTAGAACTTAGGTGAATTTTGTGTTAGTTGAGACATTTCTATGTAAAAACGTGAAGGTATATTAAAATAAATGATATTAAACTTGGACTTGCAAAGTATCTGAACAAATAGGAAAGAATGTTAAAAGAGCGGCAGTCTACACCTCCTGGGATATATATGGTGAAACAGTAAGTTCTTTCCACATAGGCAATGCCTGTTATGTGGACAAAGACCCAAGAAAAGTTACATGCACAGTCGGGTCATTTGCTGGAAAATGTAAATAGATGATATGGGCTCCTTCTCTTGAATTCAAGAATTCCTAAAGTGAGTTTCTCCTTTGAACAATCAATCCTGACCTGAAAGAGTCATAAAGAGCTTGGGGACTTGCTGCTGCAGCAGTTTAGAGTAATAGAGTGTGAAGATTCCTAATGCAGCTTCAGCCTCCCTACCACAGAGCCTTCAGAAACTTCAAAGGCCTTGCTTGGCATGGAACTCAGTGATCCTTACCTCTGGGAGGTACTTGATGTTCCAGAAGGACATAAAAGTTTTCCACAGTTTTTCTTTCTAGCTTTCCATTAGCCCAGTCTGACCCCCCTGATTCCAGTCTGTGGACTTAGCTGCCACCTCCTGGGTCCTGGGCCTTCCATTTCCTGTGATTCAGGATAGCCACCCCTCTTCTCGTCATCTGTGTTTCTCCTGCAGAAGTTTACAGCAGTGAATGGGTTCTCGGGTTATGGAATGCCGATAATGTTCCTGTATTGCCTCACTCATGCCCACATTCATAATGAACTGATGGTGGTCTCTGAACTGTTTAGTCACTCATTTACAGAATCTTGATTTACTCTGTAGTGGGTTGGCCACATCCATTTTGTCTGTCTTGAGTAACTGACCAGAAGCCTTTTTCAAGAGGAGGGGGTAATTATGAACCAAATTATGTGATTCCCACACTTACGATCCTTTCAATGACTTCCCTTCGCATGGAGAATAAATCAAACTCCTTAAATTAGCCTTCTCTGCCTGCTTCTTTAGTCTCTCATCTAGCTGGTGAGAAGGAAGCATCTATGTCGAGACCTGCCGCCACCCACGAGCCTTTCCATGACTGCCTGTCACCCAGTTACTCCCTATCACATGATCTCATTTTAGTTTTTTCATAGCACTAACCACATCTGAAATTATTCATTTCTCCTCTGCCTCTCCCAAGTAAGTGCCTTGAGGACAGGATCTTATCTGTCTTGTTTACTGCCTACAAGAGTGCCTGCCTACAACAGATGTTCAATGTATATTTGTTGACTGGAGATTCTTTTTTTTTTGTACCTCTTTAATGAATTAATTTATCATTGATTTTAAGCTAAAACAGCATTATTATGAAGAATATTATAGTACTAGATTTAGTATTCCATTCTTTCTAAATATCAAATCCCCTTTCCTTAAAATTTAGAAACTGCTACATATTATCTTTCTATTTCATTTATTTGTATCTATAGTTTTTGTTCTGGACTGGTAGCTTCTATTCTGGGAACACCCGCTGATGTCATCAAAAGCCGAATAATGAATCAACCGCGAGATAAACAAGGAAGGTAGACAGAAAGTCTTCAGTATCCATGGATCTGAATGTCTGTAATAATATTGTTCTTTAAAGACCCTTCCCTGTATTTATTCTTGATGGAAATGTATTTTCGTGTTTACATGTGTTCAACCAGGAAATTGTTTTTATGCAGTTACCTGCTTTGTGTCTGATGGAAAAGTACTGTGCATTTGGGGAAATAAGCTAATTTACCCATCGTATTATTTAGACACAAGGTGTTTATTATGACTTTGTTGTTTTCAAAGAGTTTTTGAAAATATACTCTGTTGAGAATTTCCAGAGCACTTCCTTCAGAAGCTTATGACTTAGAGGTAACATGGGTAATTTGACCTGATATAAAACAGTATGTTCTCTCTGGAAGAGATCAGGTGGAGTGAATTCTAAGTTATCAGACCAAGGATGGGGTGAATCAGAAAACTCAACCTTGAAAATATCTTTAAACTCAAAAGAGGTGCTCTCTATATACAGAACCACAAATATTATTTTTTTCTAAGCTAGCAGAAAATAGTTAAGTAAGTTTTCTTAGACCATTTAAAATTTTTATTTATACCTCTATTTACACATAAGAAATTTAACAAAATTGTCTTCTTTCCTTTTTAGGGGCCTTCTGTATAAATCATCAACTGACTGCTTGATTCAGGCTGTTCAAGGAGAAGGATTCATGAGTCTCTATAAAGGCTTTTTACCCTCTTGGCTGCGAATGGTAAAGTTAGGTTTTTCCTGCCTTTGTTTTTGTTTTCTTTATATTGATTCTTAAATCACTTTTCCTCTCTAAATATTTTCCTTTTCTCTTCTGGCTTGTGGCATGGTTCTGCCCCCAACCATGGTTCTTTCTTTCTTTTCTACATCTCTTTTCATTTTCTTTTACCTCCAAGTCCCTTGGTAGATTAAGGTAAAATAATTCAGTTACATCAGAAATGAATAGGTTGATATTATGTTGTTAGAAAGCCAGTGGATAGATTGTTCTGAAATGTAAAGCCTTTTGCTATTTAGCCAAAATATTATACTTTGAGATAGGTATACAGATTTCATACGAGACCATTCCTATCAAAATGTTACTGTTTCAAACAAAATTAGTTACTTTGATGATAAATATTGCATTACGCATTAATACTTATCACCACAAAGCTCTGCTTAGGAAGAAAACATTATATAATTTTTATTTAGTCTGGATGCTATTTTTTTACTGAAGTGAACTAAGATGTAGAATTAGACTTATGGAAGTAACATAACAAATATAATAAAAACAAGGTACTCAAGTATTTGGTAAGTTAGAACATATTTGAAAGAATGGATGAGTTATGGGTTTAGAAATTCAAACAATCAATACTTTACACAATATGATATAATAATATTAACTGAGCACCTACTCCATTGCAAAGCCCTGTACTCGATGCCTGGCTTTGGGATGAACCTAAGAGTCTCAGCTCCTGCTCCAGTGCTGGAGCTTCCAGTCTAGGTCAGGAGCTTCCAGTCTAAGTCAGGACAAACACTGAGTAAGAAACCAGCACCAATGAGTGGAAGAGTCGGGGGCATGGGGTGGGGATCCCTGGTGCTATCAGAATATATATAGCAAGTAAGGACAGCCTAACCTGGGAGATTAAGAAAACCTCCTTGGAGAATGGACTTCTTTTTTTTTTTGAGAATGGACTTCTGAATTGAGATTTGAAGAATGAGTAGGACTTTGCCAGGTCAAAAGGGCAGAAAAGAACATTCTAGGTGGAGGAACTAGATGGAGTGGACAAAGAATATGACGCGTTCAAAGAACTGAAGAAAACCCAGCTGTCCAAGGCATGGAGATGTGGAGGAGAGCAGCACAGGGTGAGGCCAGAGAGAGGCAGGGACCGGATCAGGAAGGGCCACAGGACCCATGAGAGTGAGGGGCATTGGCTTGATGACATGTGCACTTTTAGAAAGACCCTTCTGGCTGCCATGTGGGTTGAGGAAAGACCAGGAGTAGTGATAGATGACAGATAATGATAACTTGGACTGGAATATAGCAGTGGGGACAGAAGAAGATAGAATTTTAAAATATTTAGGAGATAGAAAGGAGATAAAAAAGAACATGACTGGATGGGGAAATGGTTGGAGAAGGCAAGGAAAAGTCGGGATTCATTCCCAGATTCCTGCCCTGAGCAAACAATGATATAATTTCCTAAAATGGGGACCATTTGCAGGGAAGAAGATTTTGTGGTAGAATAACAAGTTTAGTTTGGATATGGTAAGTTTTGGATACTCGTAGGTCATCTAAGAAGAGATGTCTAGATGACTAGCTTAATATATTGGCCTGGATCTTAGAATCATGAGGATGGAGATTGAGATTTGAGCACTGTCTACACACAGATAATAACTGAAGCTTTGGGGATAAATGACATCACCAAGGGTAGTAGGTATCTATCTATTAACATGAAATTAATAGCCAAAGCCCTTGGCAATATCTGATACAAAAGCATACCTAAGTTGTAAAATATAATTTTGATTGTTTTGATTGTACTTTGAAGTTATCTCAAATCTGTGGATATTTAATGGAAAGGAAGATATTGACTTGGCCTGCATGAACCAGGCACTATCATAAGTGCTGGTAACACCAAGGAATAAGATGTTTATTTTTTTTTTTTTTTGCGCTAGAGGAGCGTACAATGTGATGGGAGAAGATAGACACGTAAGTAGTTAAAATTACAGAAATTACGAAGCTAATATTACTAAATCACTTGGTATATGGCCAGTGCTATGCTAATCATGCTCTCAGCCTAACTCATTGAATTCTCCCAACTCTCTATTTAGTAGGTTACTATCATCTCTCTCTTTTATAGAGGAGGAAACAATAGCGTAAAGTGTCTGAATAACTTGACCTGACTGGGTGGTTCGTAACTGAGGGAGCCAGGGACTCAAACCCAGGCAGTCTGACTCCAGAGGACACAGTCTTACTAAAGAGGCTGCCAGTGCTGTGAACAAAACAGGAGAACACAGATAGTGGAGTCAAATGGCTTGAACTCTTTGGGAAGTCCCAGAAGGCTTCCCGGAGGTGATATTTGATCTGAGCTTTGAAGGATCAGTAGGTGTCTTCTTGATCAGTAGGTCAAGAAAAGCGTGAGGGAGCAACATGAGCAGGGGCACCAAGTCATGTGTGGCCCCGATATGTCTGGTGAACTGCAGGAAATTCCGTGTGGCTGGACAGTAGGTCCTCAGAGGGCAGGTGGTGGGAGAGGACGCTAGAGGAGCACTTAGGGACCAGGCTGAGAAAGATCTTGGGGGGCAAGTTCAATAGTTTAGGTGAAACTCTGCAGGTAGCAAGCATCTGTTTTGAACATGGAAGCCATGTGCTAAGATTTGCCTGGGGACAAGACTCCTGTGGCAGCAATGTCAAAGCTACACTGAAAGCTAGAATGCAAGAAAGGGCGTTTCGGCAGTGGTCTAGCCAGGAGATGATTGTAGAAATGGAGAGAAGATGGATTGCAGGAACATTTGTGCTTGACTCCACAAGACTTAGTAAACGATCAGCTGGAGAAAGGGAGGGAGGGAGAGAAGGAAATGGGACTTCGATGTTTCTAGTGTGAGAGACTATGAGGATGGGTGAGACCCCTGATGAAAAACAAAATCGGTCAGGAGAAGTGAGGGGCAGGGAGAACATCACGTACAAAGGAGCACTGAGACCACTTGATCTGACCCATTCTCTTTATACATGAGACTCAGGAAGTATAAATGACCCCAAAAATGAATGCTTAATATACGACAAGCTCTGTGCTAAGCTCTTTACAAACATTAATTATTTTTCTAAGTCTTACAAGAACCTAGTAGAATAGGTGGGGTTATCCTCCTTTTTCAGATTAGAAAAACATGGCTCAGAGTATATAAGAAACTCGCTCAAGTTCATGTAGCTAGTATATGGCCGAGCTGGGAATTAACTGCAAGTTTGTTCAACTCTAACTAAACCCATGCTCCTAACTAAGACAGTATACTGAATTTCTCAAGATCCTGCAGCTCATTATAGAAGTTTTAAAAGAAAAGAGACAGGTCGTGGTGATGGAGAAATGTTACCAGAGACAGGCTGGATTACCACCAAAGATGACCAGGGTGGCGTTGCCTTGTTGATCTATCACAGTGCAGACCCCTGAGCTTAGAAGCCTAACTCCTGAGCACTTCCGAGGAAACTGGCCTTGCACGTACAGATGCCCTTCAGCCAAACTCATTGAAACCGATGACTGGACCACAACATTGGCTCAGCCGCACTGAGAAATATGCTTGGCCAGTGATCCAGATGCTGAAGTCCTCTGGACAGCTAACTTCAAGCTATATGGGAGCCAAGTTATAATCAGAAGGTTGCTTGCTGAACACAGATAACAGGAAGAGCTTATTTGTGAACTTAATGTTGAAAAAGATACACCCAAGAGCACTTATGTGTTGAGCCCCAGAGTAATAGGAATGGAGAAAAACTTCTTTTTCCAGCAGTTATGACAACATGGGTTCACATACACTTGGATTATTTTCAGTGGTACAACTATGCCAGTGAGGAAAAAACAAGTAAAAGCATGTACTGGCCACATGCGCGTCTACGAAGAGTCTCAGTATATCCCGTTTATGTACTATGCATGCCATTTGGCTATATGATCTTCCTCTTTATCTCCTCTTCAAAACCCAGCTAAACCCAATCCCAGTTCCTTCCACTAGTTAGAGAAGATATGACCTCGCTTTTGCTCAATCCCTGATTCATATTTATTTCATTTGCATATAGTTTGGGTGCTATGAGGAAGAAGTCTGATATACCAGAGCAATTAGGAATGATTGCGTAGTCCATTCTTAACTAAGACCTCCGCTTCTAGATCCAGTTGCAGTCATATCCTTGGCTCACTTCATTTTTATTGTCACAAGACTGTGGTTTCGTCACAACTTCTTTATTTTGTCTATGTCTTCGTACATTTCACTGACTAAGATGTCTTCTCCTAACTCCACTATTATATTCTCAGTCTACTGGTATAACTTGCGCAGTATTTCCAAACACGAATGACATAAATATCGCTTTACAAACTTTCTAACCAAATACATTTTACATTCTAGTTGCTTAAGCTTATTTCTCCACTCTATTGTGATCAGAGTTCCTCTCTGATCAATATTACCCATAACCTATCAACCAAACCAGATAAGAACTGGATCCGAGACACCCTTTCTCTGATGGCTACTTCCAGTGTTTCCTCTGTGATTTCCCTCTGTGTCTTTAGCGTTTTTATCTTCTGTTATTGAATAATCCTCATTCCCTTATAATTCCTTTTGGCACAGTTACACCTTCATAGTCAGTTCTTTCTGCGTTAAAAGCCCTTTTCTCCATTTAATGTGAATTTTTATATTCATTAGGTGATACACCAGGTGTTGGTTTTATGACCTAACTCTCAAAGGTTAATCTTTCATCTTCACTTTCAAGTTCTTAAGTGTCTCCTTGTCATGTTCCATATGTAAACTACATGTAGAGGCAAGGAGCCCAGCCTAGAATTCAGGCATGCCGAGCCCGAGCCTTTTATCCAGTAACAGCCAGTAAGAGGAACCCTGGAATGGAAGGCGGAAGCCCATGGTCTAGCTCCACAACATGCTGACAGGCATCTGATTGCTAAGTCTTAGTGTCCTCATCTGTAAAACAGGGATATCAGTACCTTTCCTTTCCATTGTAACTTGTTCAGAGAAATCTGTGAGAAATAAGACATGAAAATGCTTTGTAAATTATAAGGTGCTCTACAAAGGTGAAATACCTTTGAATTGCCTTTAGCATACATTTTAGAATGGAGTCACCATACTTTAGCTAAAACATAAAGACCCTCCAGAATCTGACCAAATCCTGTAGATCCAACACATATATCCTATCACAGTTGTACTTTTCCCGTGAAATCATTTTCATTAATGTATCTTGGAACTTTGCTTTATTTTACCAACTTGAAGTCATCTTGTTCCTCTCCAGAATAACCCACAGTAAGTAAAAATACTTGTTTTCAGCCTAAGTGGATTCAAAATGAGTTCGTCATTCAAAGATGTGTATGCATATGTGTAGAAGATTTATAATTGCTTTGAAATATGCACTAACTTCTTTGGTTAATCTTTCAGACCCCTTGGTCACTGGTGTTCTGGCTTACTTATGAAAAAATCAGAGAGATGAGTGGAGTCAGTCCATTTTAAGCCCTTAAAGATGCAGCCCTTAAAGATACAGTGTTCATTATCATTGAAATGCGGGCATCTGCAACATACACCCCCTATTATTTCTACCTCTTTAGGAAGACACCTTACTCCACAGAGACTGTGATTTATAGGGGGCAGCACTTTATTTTTATCTGGAAACCCAAGTTCTCTTTGACTCCTCTTTTTGTTCAAAAGCAATCTGATTGGATCACACAAGGCCACCCAATGAGACCCAGCACAGCGTTTTCTAAGGAAGAGTCAAATCCTGACCACTTACCTTGAGCAAGAAGATTCGACCTTCGAGATGCTATTCTATGCTGAAGAGCTTGCTTAGAGGAGGAAATGCCAGAAGGGAGACAGCATCTTAGACCTGAAGCAGACAATAGGAATGTGGAAAAATACATACGTACATAGTGACCACGGAACATATTTAACCTGTCGTGTCAGTACTTACGACTGAAATTTGATAATTCACTTTTCTGTTGCCGTTAAAGTGTGCATACTTTAAATTAAAGGGAGGTGAAAGAATAAACATTTTGAGATTTCCCTAGTGTTGAAGGAAGTTGATGTACCTTTTCTTGCCAGGAGGATGAAAAAAAAAAATCAAGTTGAGATGATGTTTGGATCTCAAGGGAAGAAGCCGTTTTCCGTCAGTGCCCTGTCGTTAGTTGAGCTGTGTTCACTGGTTAGCTCTCCAGCACACAGGCTAAGGACTTCCTGACAGCCACCGACCGCATCTTGATGAAAACAGAAAAGAGTGTTTGCTTTGTGACATATCCCATTCCAGCTTGAATTTGTCACTAGCTCTCAAGAATCTCAATATATGAAAAACGCAGTTTATTTGATTAAAGCTCGGGTGGATAGGTCCTTTTAATAAAGAAACATCTGTTATCGTCAGCCTCTCAGTGGCACGTTAAAAGCAAAGCTAAGATGAAGTGTGCTAAGATGAAGTCAGCTGACATAAATCCTTTCTTAATCTCCCCTTCCCTAACGCTTAGGGTCCTAGAGAGAGAGAACTCAGAAATCACACTAAAGCTGTCTCTAGCCTGAATCTTATTCAATTTGACAAAGCCTCCTGCCTAAAAAGTGATAAGTATAAACTGCCTATGGTGTACAGTTATGTCTCCAATCACTAAATCACATCCCTTTTCTTAGAAAGGGGAGAGATTTCTTCAGATTCATCTCTGTACCATCTGTTCCCCCCCAGCCTCAGACAGTGGGCATTTCTGGATGGATGGCTACAGTTATGGGTAGAGGCTGTAACTGTCAAAATAGGAAAACCCCAAAAGCTCAGACCCAAGAAAGACCGTGGAGCTGACCAAACAGGATTTATCATGGGCATGAATGATGTGGAACAGAAAAACGTTTACAAGTACCCTGTGGTTGCACTGATGTATAATCACTGCCATTTAAGAGGGGGAGTATGCTTTAAAATATATTTTAATGTGATGTACTAATATGCAGTGGTTTATTGTTTTTGTAGAATTTACAGAATGTGAGGTTTAATCTCTTAAAATCTTTCGGTGGTCTACTTTTCCATTGCATTTGTCAATCTGTATAAATTGAGTTGTTAAATTTATTTAAAATAATATTATGTACTTAGGTTCTCAAGTGTTCTGTATTAGAACCACTTTAGGAAACTTTGTTTTTTGTGTGTGTTTTATACATTTTTAAATCAAGTAAATATTGGATCAAAATAATTATATGCAAACAGGACCATGAAAAAATTTATTTAGCTTTATTCTTTGAGGGGCTTGAGGTAAAAACATTGCTTACATAGTGAGACTATTCCTTGGTGTCTGGATTCAACACGAATAATTGGATTTTTTTTAACCAGAAATGACTCCTTAGGATGGTCTGGTTTAATTCTTTCATTGTCTAAGTTAGGAAACTGAGGCCTAGAGAAGTAGAGTTGTTCATGCTCATAACTTACTTAGTAGCAGAGCCAGGATAAAAATACAGATCTCTTAATTATTATTACAACTGACAGTTATTGTACACTGATTAGGTACCAAGTAAATGCCTTATGTTATCTTCAAAACATCCCAGTCCAGTGCTATTGAATCTTCCAAAAACAGACTTTTTCTTTATGGCATTTCTTGTCTTAGACATTTTAAATGAATTTGAATTGCCTTTAGCATACATTTTAGAATGGAGTCACCATCCTTTAGCTAAAACATAAAGACCCTCCAGAATCTGACCAAATCCTGTAGATCCAACACATATATCCTATCACAGTTGTACTTTTCCAATGAAATCATTTTCATTAATGTATCTTGGAACTTCGCTTTATTTTACCAACTTGAAATCATCTTGTTCCTCTCCAAAATAACCCACAGTAAATAAAAAGAAATAAAATTTCAGTAATTTTGTGTCCATACTGAAAGTCAGCCATTTCAGACTCACTTTCTTATAATACAACTGTTGGTGGTATTTATCTTCAGCTCAGTATTGATAATACTTAACCTCTGAGCTTCCTTTGCTTAGCTTCCCCATTTTTTCTCTTCGCAAATGATTTTTTTTCTCACTGAAAAATACACATGTTCTTATTTTTAATTATATACAGTCCTTCGTTTTTTATATGTATAAGTGAATTAGCATATCTATCTAAATAAAGAGATAACATTTCTTAAATTCACTTTTAGTGAGGAAAATGTGTCTTTATCAAGTGCTCCAAATCCTATTTGATTATAAGCCACTAGTGGTAGGACTATGTCTTGTTTTTATATAAATCTCTCATTATAGCATTTCTTTGCTATTAGGTACTCAACAAAAGTTACATATGATGTGAATCAATTAATTTTGGCTTCATTATTTTGAGATCTGTACCTATCATAAGACTAGTCTGAAATTTCTTTCACTTTGCCAAGAAAAAAAGGAAGGAAACAAATTCAGGGAGGTTTTAAGTGTAAAAAAAAATTACTTTTCTGTCATCTTCAAATTTTTAAGTATAACCATTTATGTACAATTGAAATAGTTATACATGTCCTTTTCTGTTAATGAAAACATTCCCTCAGGACCTCCATTGGAAAAATGTTTAATTTTAATACTTGGTGGTTAAAAACATTGAAGGTGAAAATATTTGATTCTCTTCTCCCCAGTTAAATCAGAACTCTTTAAAAATGATTACCAAACAAATATATATTATTATTGAATGCCAGGTAATGTGGAGGAAAGGCTGAACATGGATTCTCAAGACCTTTATCCTATTTTGGGTTCTCCTCCTGACAAAGTAGTATAACTATGATCAAGTCCCTTCACTTCTCTTCTCTTGATGTCCATTTCTTTATAAGATGAAGTGACTGAACTCTAGAATCATAACTTGCATGTACTTGAAGACAGCCATTATATGAATGTCATGTGAAAAATATATAGGATTGAAAAAAATTATTGGGATTTGTTTTTTCTTGGATTTAATGAATTTCTCGTGTTTTAGGATGAGGAAAGTTTTATTCAGGCCTTACAGTAGAATACAAACTTTTTATGTGGCTGGAAATCCTTCCTTCACCTAGTAGCAGAGTTCTCTTCCTTCAGGCAACCCTGGACATGTCACCCTGCCTTTCACCTTCAATTACTTCTTCACACACACAAGAAAAATTAAAATCTTTGACACTATATACAAGACCTTCTCAACCTGGCTTCAACCCATTTTTCTAAGCTTTGCATATTCCTGGGTACCCGCACCCTACCACCTTGCACATTCATCGCCCCACTTATTTCTCTGGAGATGCTCTTTACGTGGATGCTTCCCAGGCAGTGTTGATTCTGTGCTCTCCGCTGAGCTTTCCTCCCGTCACTACCACCCATTCATCTTCACTTTCACTGGGGAGGTCCTACTTTAACATCTAGAATGATCTCTGAAGACTTGAACATCTCCAACACCTCCATGCTCCCATTGCTTCCTCTCCTGTGGATGTCTGTCTGTCTGCATGGACGTGTGTCTGCTTCCCTATACAAATGAACTCTCGCAAGCAAGAGTCATGCAGTACATCTCTGTTTCTCTTTGAAACTTCACACAGAAGTCAATTAGAAGGTATTTGTTGAATTCAGAGATTTTTAGGGGTGGAAAGAAAAAGAAACATTTATGTACCCGTGATTAAGCCATATGTTGTTTTCCTCGTACCTTCAGAAAATTATGTCGGGTCAGTAACACTCAATTTCAAGAGATTCTTTACCATGTGCAGTGCTTAACTGCATTTTCAAAAGACCTGTGTCTTTAAACATATGTAATTATTATAATTTTAAAGAAGTATTCATCAGTTTAATCGCTATTGTACAAAAATCTAGAATTTGATAGTTTTAAATAATAAAAAATATTTGGTTAGTCAATTAACAGTTAATAAATATGTGATGAGTTTATATTAGTCATTTTAGAGTGTGTATGAAAATTATATCACTATTTGTATGTACATTTTACCCACTCGAGTGTTTTATTATTTATGAATCCTGAGGAATACGTGATTATTTTTCTCTCCCCATACTTTACCCCCAACAGGCTGCTGTGATTGTCAACAGCAGCAGGATCCACTTTGAAGGTTTGATAAAAGCAGATGAAGATGCTTAAAGATGTCTGTTTGCTGAAAATAACTGGTAACAAACAGGAATATATGTGAGTAAATATAGTGCATCATCCTGATTTTTAAAATAAATGTTTTAAAATGCCTAATGAGTTGTCAAGGGTTTTGTTTTGTCCTAGTGTGGTTTTGTCCTGGTGTGTTTTTGAGTTAAAATGATAATAACAAATTTAGAGATGATTTTTAAATCTTAATCTTTTCAGAATTGAAATAGAAAGTACCTTAATTTAGAATGTCAGACTTGAAATACATTAGCAAAAAGAACACCTATACCTTGTCGCTATAAATTTTATTTTATGGGTACTCCCTATTAATCCATTTCTCCTTATTAATCCAGTTCTGCTCTGACTAAAAGGGATGGGTAACTAATAGTTACAGTGATGGACATGCTCACTGGCTACACGTAAAAGACGAAAATAAAATTGAAATTAGTTAAACGTTGGAAAATTAGTCCCTTCTTTTCTGACATCATATTCTACTTTGATTACCGTGATACCACTCCCTCCTGTCACTTATATTTTTGTTTCTCCTTATCAGTCTCTATTGGCTGTTTCTTTGCTGCCAAGTCCGTAAATTTTGGTTCTTCAAGGTTCTGTTCTTGGCCCTCTTCTCAAAGTTCACTCTTTCACTGGGAGGAGCCACACATTTCTGTGACTTTAGCTACTACACTTGGGCTGGTAATTCCCAAACACATAATAGGCAGTCAGTAGATGGTAGATGTTACCATTATCTGTGTTTCCGGTCCTTACTCACTTATCCAGCTTTACTCATGCTTTCTCAATTGCCAACTTTATCTCTCCACCAGGATGGCCCACAGTCCTTGTGAGCTCAAACTTCACAATATTAAATCAGTAGTTTTTGTTCCAATCCTTTCTCACCGCCCTTTACAATGTACTCTTCTTCCAGGGGTCTCTGTTGTGCTACACACCTTGTACTGCAGCCAGGAAACCTCAGGACATCCTTGACTTCTCATTTGTTTACTTACAGTCCAAAATACTTAAACCCATTTATAAAAAAGAAAACGACAGACCAATATCTCTTAGGAATATAGATGCAAAAAAAATCAATGAGCACCACTTTACACCCATTAGGATGGCTATCATTAAAAACAAAAAACACCAAGTGTTGGTGAAGATGTGGGGAAATTGGAACCCTTGTGCATTGCTGGTGAAAATATAAAATGACACAACTGCTATACAGGACGGTATGTGGTTTCCTCAAAAAATTAAATATAGAATTATCATATGATCCAACAGTTCCATGTCTAGATATAACCCAAAAAATTGAGAGCAGGGACTTGAACAGATATTTGTACACCAATGTTCATAGCAGCATTTTCACATAACCAAAAGGTGGAAACAATCTAAATGTCCACTGACAGATGAATGGATGAATGGATAAACAAAATGTGGTATATACATACAATGGGATATTATTCATCCTTAAAATACGAAGGAAATTCTGAGACACGTGCGATGACATGGATAAATCTTGAAAACGTTATGCTGAGTGAAATAAGCCAGACACAAATTAGCATGTATTATATGATTCTACTTATATGAGATACCTAGAATAATCAAATTCATAGAAACAGCAGAATAGTGGCTACCACGGCTGGAATAAGGGAGAATGAGAAGTTAGTATTTAATTGGTACAGCGCTTCAGTCTGGGATGATAAAAAGCTCTGGAGATGGATAGTGGTGACCATTGCACAACAATGTGAATGTAATTAATGTCACTGAACTGTACACTTAAAAATGGTTAAAATGGTAAGTTTTTTGTATATTTTATATGATAGAAAAAAATCTGACAAAAGTAAAAAACCCATGAATATAGATGTGAAAAAATATTAGCAAATTGAATTCAGCATTATAAAAAGGATAATACATCATACCTAAGTGGGGTTTATCCCAGGAATACAAGGTTGGTTCAACATTCAAAAATCAATCAATATAATTCAACTTACTAACAAACAAAATTTATCTCATAGAATGGGAAATGGTATATGATAAAACTCAATATCCTTTCATGATAAGAGCTCTCAACAAACTAGGAGCAGAATGGAACTTCCTCAACCTGATGAAAGGGATCTAAGTGAAACCTACAGCTAACATAACGTTAGTGAAAAACAGAAGGCTTTCTCCATAAATCAGGAACAAGAATATCAATTCTCACCATATCTAGTCAAAACTGTACTGGAGTTATAATGAGGCAAGAAGGAGAATATAATATAATGAGGCAAGAAAGAGAAATAATGGGTATTTATATTGGAAAGGAAGACATAAAACTGCCCTTATTCATAGATGATATAACTGTGTAGAATTGTGCAGATTCCCAAGGAGTCTACAAAAAAACCTACTAGAATTAAGTGAGTCTTAGAAAATCACAAGATACAAGGTTGATATACAAAAATATAAATATACTGCTATATACTAGCAGTGAAAATTGGAAACTAAAATTGTTAAAAGTCAGTATCATTTACAATAACATGCAAAACTTAGGGATAAATCTAACAAACTATATGCAAGACTTGCTCACTGAAAACTATAAAACAGTGCTGACAGAAACTAAAGACTTCAATTAACGGAGAGATAAACCATGTCAATGGATTGGAAAAGTCAATATTGCTCAGCAGTCAATTCTCAAATTGATCTCTATCTACAATGCAATCCTAATAAAAATCCCAACAGGATTTTTTTTCAGAAACTGACAAGTGTATTCTTTTTTTTTTTTTTTTTTTGGCTGTGATGGGTCTTTGTTGCTGTGCGCGGGCTTTCTCTAGTTCTGGCAAGTGGGGACTACTCTTTGTTGCGGTGTGCGGGCTTCTCATTGCAGTGGCTTCTCTTGTTGTGGAGCACGGGCTCTAGGCGTGCAGGCTTCAGGAGTTGCAGCATGTGGGCTCAGTAGTTGCAGTGTGTGGGCTCTAGAGCACGTGGGCTCAGTAGTTGTGGCTCGCGGGCTCTAGAGCACAGGCTCAGTAGTTGTGGTGCACAGGCTTAGTTGCTCCATGGCATGTGGAACCTTCCCGGACCAGGGATCAAACCCATGTCCCCTGCACTGACAGGTGGATTCTTAACCACTGTGCCACCAGAGAAGTCCCCTGAGAAGTGTATTCTAAAATAAATATGGAAAAGCAAAGACCTTGAATAGCCAAAACAATTTTGAGGAAAAAGAATAAAGTTGAAGGATTAGCACTACCTAATTTCTAATTTGACTTTTAAGCAGTTTGGATAATAATCCAGACAGTGTGATATTGACATAAAAGACAGATACAGAATAGAGAGTCAAGGAATAGACTCACTCGCATATGGTCAATTAATATTTGGCAAAAGTGCCAAGGTAATTTAATCAGGAAAGTATACTCTGCTACAAATGGCACTATAACAATTAGATATCCATATGCAAAAATAGAACAAAACCCTTAATCCTTCTCTCACAGCATAGTCAAAATTAAATCAACATGGATCATAGACCTAAAAACAAAAGCTAAAATTTTAAAACTCCTAGAAGAAAGCTTGGAGGTGTTTTTTTGTTTTTGTTTTTTTAACCTTGGTTTGGGCAAAGATTTCTTGGGACTCAAAAACTACCACCTAGAGAACAGTAAGTAAATAACTTGACTTCATCAAAATTACAAACTTTTTTCTTCAAAAGACACTATTAAGAAAATTACAAGCTGGAGGGGATTGGTTCAAGATGGTGGAGTAGAAGGACGTGCTCTCACTCCCTCTTGCGAGAGCACCACAATCACAACTAACTGCTGAACAATCATCGACAGGAAGACACTGGAACTCACCAAAAAAGATACCCCACATCCAAAGACAAAGGAGAAGCCACAATAAGATGGCAGGAGGGGCACAATCACAATAAAATCAAATCCCATAACTGCTGGGTGGGTGACTCACAGACTGGAGAACACTTATACCACAGAAGTCCACCCACTGGAGTGAGGGTTGTGAGACCCAAGTCAGGCTTCCCAACCTGGGGGTCCAGCAATGGGAGGAGGAAATCCTAGAGAATCAGACTTTAAGGGCTGGCGGGATTTGATTACAGGACTTCGACGGGACTAGGGGAAGCAGAGACTCCACTCTTGGAGGGCACACACGGAGTAGTGTGCACATTGGGACCCAGGGGAAGGATCAGTGACCCCATAGGAGACTGAACCAGAACTACCTGCTAGTGTTGGAGGGTCTCCTGCAGAGGCAGGGGGTGGCTGTGTCTCACCGTGAGGACAAGGACACTGGCAGCAGAAGTTCTGGGATGTGGTCCTTGGCGTGAGCCCTCCCGGAGTCTGACACTAGCCCCACCAAAGAGCCCGGGTAGTCTCCAGTGTTGGGTGGCCTCAGGCAAACAACCAACAGGGAGGGAACCCAGCCCCACCCATCAGCAGACAAGCAGATTAAAGTTTTACTGAGCTCTGCCCACCAGAGCAACAGCCAGCTCTACCAACCACCAGTCCCTGCCATCAGGAAACTTGCACAAGCCTATTAGATAGCCTCATCCACCAGAGGGCAGACAGCAGAAGCAAGAAGAATTACAATCCTGCAGCCTGTGGAACAAAAAACACATTCACAGAAAGACAGACAAGATGAAAAGGCAGAGAGCCATGTACCAGATGAAGGAACAAGATAAAACCCCAGAAAAACAACTAAATGAAGTGGAGATAGGCAACTTTCCAGAAAAAGAATTCAGAATAATGATAGTGAAGATGATCCAGGACCTCGGAAAAAGAATGGAGGCAAAGGTCGAGAAGATGCAAGAAATGTTTAACAGAGACCTAGAAGAATTAAAGAACAAACAAACAGAGATGAGCAATACAATAACTGAAATGAAAACTACACTAGAAGGAATCAATAGCAGCATAACTGAGGCAGAAGAACGGATAAGTGACCTGGAAGACAGAATGGTGGAATTCACCGCTGTGGAACAGAATAAAGAAAAAAGAATGAAAAGAAATGAAGACAGCCTAAGAGACCTCTGGGACAACATTAAACACAACAACATTCACATTATAGGGGTCCCAGAAGGACAAGAGAGAGAGAAAGGACCCGAAAAAATATTTGAAGAGATTACAGTCGAAAATGTTCCTAACATGGGAAAGGAAATAGCCACCCAAGTCCAGGAAGCACAGAGAGTCCCATACAGGATAAACCCAAGGAGAAACACGTCAAGACACATAGTAATCAAATCGGCAAAAATTAAAGACAAAGAACAATTATTGAAAGCAGCAAGGGAAAAATGACAAATAGCATACAAGGGAACTCCCATAAGGTTAACAGCTGATTTCTCAGCAGAAACTCTACAAGCCAGAAGGGAGTGCCATGACATATTTAAAGTGATGAAAGGGAAGAACCTACAACCAAGATTACTCTACCCAGCAAGGATCACATTCAGATTCACGGAGAAATCAAAAGGCTTACAGACAAGCGAATGCTAAGAGAATTCAGTCCCACCAAACCAGCTCTACAACAAATGCTAAAGGAACTTCTCTAAGTGGGAAACACAAGAGAAGAAAGGAACCTACAAAAACAAATGCAAAACAAATAAGAAAATGGTAATAGGAACATACATATTGATAATTACCTTAAACGTGAATGGATTAAATGCTCCAACCAAAAGATGCAGGCTCTCTGAATGGATACAAAAACAAGACCCGTGTATATGCTGTCTACAAGAGACCCACTTCAGACCTAGGGACACATACAGACTGAAAGTGAGGGAATGGAAAAATATATTCCATGCAAATGGAAATCAAAAGAAAGCTGGAGTAGCAATACTTGTATCAGATAAAATAGACTTTAAAATAAAGAATGTTACAAGAGACAAGGAAGGACACTACATGATGATCAAGGGATCAATCCAAGAAGAAGATATAACAATTATAAATATATATGCACCCAACATAGGAGCACCTCAATAGATAAGGCAACTGCTAACAGCTATAAAAGAGGAAATCGACAGTAACACAATAATAGTGGGGGACTTTAACACCTCACTTACACCAATGGACAGATCATCCAAAATGAAAATAAATAAGGAAACAGAGGCTTTAAATGACACAATAGACCAGATAGATTTAATTGATATTTATAGGACATTCCATGCAAAGCAGCAGATTACACTTTCTTTTCAAGTGCGCATGGAACAGTCTCCAGGATAGATCACATATTGGGTCACAAATCAAGCCTCAGTAAATTTAAGAAAATTGAAATCATATCAAGCATCTTTTCTGACCACAA
The DNA here is from genome assembly GCF_028564815.1 of Eubalaena glacialis. NCBI lineage: Eukaryota > Metazoa > Chordata > Mammalia > Artiodactyla > Balaenidae > Eubalaena > Eubalaena glacialis. Next base: position 29,807,451 of record NC_083722.1, on the reverse strand, counting down.
TGCTATGAGATTAGAAATCAATTACAGGGAAAAAAACGTAAAAAACACAATCACATGGAGGCTCAACAATACATTACTAAATAACCAAGAGATCACTGAAGAAATCAAAGAGAAAATCAAAAACTACGTAGAGACAAATGACAATGAAAACACGACGATTCAAAACCTATGGGATGCAGCAAAAGCAGTACTAATAGGGAAGTTTATAGCAATACAAGCCTACCTCAAGAAACAAGAAAAATCTCAAATAATCTGATGTTACACCTAAAGGAACTAGAGAAAGAAGAACAAACAAAACCAAAAGTTAGGGAAGGAAAGAAATCATAAAGATCAGAGCAGAAATAAATGAAATAGAAACAAAGAAAACAATAGCAAAGATCAATAAAACTAAAAGCTGGTTCTTTGAGAAGATAAACAAAATTTATAAACCACTAGCCAAACTCATCTAGAAAAACAGGGAGAGGACTCAAATCAATAAAATTAGAAATGAAAAAGGAGAAGTTACAACAGACACCGCAGAAATACAAAGCATCCTAAGAGACTACTACAAGCAACTCTATGCCAATAAAATGGACAACCTGGAAGAAATGGACAAATTCTTAGAAAGGTATACCCTTCCAAGACTGAACCAGGAAGAAATAGAAAATATGAACAGACCAATCACAAGTAATGAAATTGAAACTGTGATTAAAAATCTTCCAACAAACAAAAGTCCAGGACCACAGGGCTTCACAGGTGAATTCTATCAAACATTTAGAGAAGAGCTAACACCTATCCTTCTCAAACTCTTCCAAAAAACTGCAGAGGAAGGAACACTCCCAAACTCATTCTATGAGGCCACCATCACCCTGATACCAAAACCAGACAAAGATACTACAAAAAAAGAAAATTACAGACCAATATCAGTCATGAATATAGATGTAAAAATCCTCAACAAAATACTAGCAAACAGAATCCAACAACACATTAAAAGGATCATACACCATGATCAAGTGGGATTTATCCCTAGGATGCAAGGATTCTTCAATATATGTAAATCAATCAATGTGATACACCATATTAACAAATTGAAGAAGAAAAACCATATGATCATCTCAATAGACGCAGAAAAAGCTTTTGACAAAATTCAACACCCATTTATGATAAAAACTCTCCAGAAATTGGGCATAGAGGGAACCTACCTCAACATAATAAAGGCCATATACGACAAACCCACAGCAAACATCATTCTCAATGGTGAAAAACGGAAGGCATTTCCTCTACGATCAGGAACAAGACAAGGATGTCCACTCACACCACTATTATTCAACATAGTTTTGGAAGTCCTAGCCACGGCAATCTGAGAAGAAAAGGAAATAAAAGGAATACAAACTGGAAAAGAACAAGTAAAACTGTCACTGTTTGCAGATGACATGATCCTATGCATAGAGAATCCTAAAGATGCCACCAGAAAACTACTAGAGCTAATCAGTGAATTTGGTAAAGTTGCAGGATACAAAATTAATGCACAGAAATCTCTTGCATTCCTATACACTAATGATGAAAAATCTGAAAGAGAAATTAAGGAAGCACTCCCATTTACCATTGCAACAAAAAGAATAAAATACCTAGGAATAAACCTACCTAGGGAGAGAAAAGACCTGTATGCAGAAAACTATAAGACACTGATGAAAGAAATTAAAGATGATACAAACAGATGGAGAGATATACCATGTTCTTGGATTGGAAGAATCGACATTGTGAAAATGACTATACTACCCAAAGCAATCTACAGATTCAATGCAATCCCTATCAAACTACCAATGGCATATTTTACAGAACTGGAACAAAAATCTTAAAATTTGTATGGACACAAAAGACCTCGAATAGCCAAAGCAGTCTTGAAGGAGAAAAACGGAGCTGGAGGAATCAGACTCCCTGACTTCAGACGATACTACAAAGCTACAGTAATCAAGACAATATGGTACTGGCACAAAAACAGAAATAGAGATCAATGGAGCAGGATAGAAACCTCAGAGATAAACCCACACACCTATGGTCAACTAATCTATGACAAAGGAGGCAAGGATATACAATGGAGAAAGGACAGTCTCTTCAGTAAGTGGTGCTGGGAAAACTGGACAGCTACATGTAAAAGAATGAAATTAGAATACTCCCTAACACCATACACAAAAATACACTTAAAATGGATTAGAGACCTAAATGTAAGACTGGACACTATAAAACTCTTAGAGGAAAACATAGGAAGAACACTCTTTGACATAAATCACAGCAAGATCTTTTTTGACCCACCTCCTAGAGTAATGGAAATAAAAACAAAAATAAACAAATGTGACCTAATGAAACTTAAAAGCTTTTGCACAGCAAAGGAAAATATAAACAAGACAAAAAGACAACCCTCAAAATGGGAGAAAATAGTTGCCCACGAATCAATGGACAAAGGATTAATCTCCAAAATATATAAACGGCTCATGCAGCTCAATATTAAAAAAACAAACAACCCACTCCAAAAATGGGCAGAAGATCTTAATAGACATTTCTCCAAAGAAGACATACAGATGGCCAAGAAGCACATGAAAAGCTGCTCAACATCACTAAGTATTAGACAATGCAAATCAAAACTACAATGAGGTATCACCTCACAGCAGTTAGAATGGGCAGCATCAGAAAATCTACAAACAACAAACGCTGGAGAGGGTGTGGAGAAAAGGGAACCCTCTTGCACTGTTGGTGGGAATGTAAACTGATACAGCCACTATGGAGAACAGTATGGAGGTTCCTTAAAAGACTAAACATAGAATTACCATATGACCCAGCAATCCCACTACTGGGCATATACCCAGAGAAAACCATAATTCAAAAAGACACATGAACCCCAATGTTCATTGCAGCACTATTTACAATAGCCAGGTCATGGAAGCAACCTAAATGCCCACTGACAGATGAATGGATAAAGAAGATGTGGTACATATATACAATGGAATATTACTCAGCCATAAAAAGGAACGAAATTGGCTCATTTGTAGAGACGTGGATGAATCTAGAGACTGTCGTACAGAGTGAAGTATGTCAGAAAGAGAAAAACAAATATCGTATATTAACGCATATATGTGGAACCTAGAAAAATGGTACAGATGAACCGGTTTGCAGGGCAGAAATTGAGACACAGATGTAGAGAGCAAACGTATGGACACCAAGGGGGGGAAAGCGGTGGTGGGGGGAGTGTGACGAACTGGGAGATTGGGATTGACATGTATACACTAATATGTATAAGATGGATAAGTAAAAAAAAGAAAAAAGAAAATTACAAGCCATACACTGAGAGAAAACATACACAGAACACATATCTGATAACAAAACGTGCATCCGGAATACATAAGAACTCTTACAACTCAAAAATAAGGTGACAATACCTTTAAAAACGGGCAAAGGAGTTGATCAGATACTTTACCAAGGAAGACAGATGATGGCAGAAACACACATGAAGAATATTCAACATCATTAAAAATTACAAATTAAAACCACAATAAGATACCACTACAGACAACAAGAACGGCTAAAATGAAAAAGCCTGACAATATCCAGTGCTGATGAGGATGCAGAACAGTTTATATGTTGTTGGTGGGAATGCAGAATGATGGTATTTTGGAAAATAATTTGACAGTTTCTTATAAGGTTAACATACATTTACTATATGACCCAGCAATCCTACTCCTAGTATTTACCCAAGAGAAATGAAAATTTACGTCAACACAAAAACATGTACGTGAATGTTTACACAGTTATATGGATAATCACCCCAAATTGGAAATAACCTGAAAGTCCATTACCTAGCGAATAAATATATGTCTATACAGTGAAAAACTATTCAATCATAAAAATAAACTATTGATACAGACAACATGGATGAATTTGAAGATATTATGCTAAGTGATGGAGGTAGACACAAGAGGCTACAAACTGTATGGTTCCATTTATATGAATTTGGGGAAAGGCAAAATGATAGGGACAGTGGTTACCAGGGGCAGAGGTTGCCAGGAACTGAGCCCATGATGGAGGGAGGGGATAATCTGCAAAGAAGCATTAGGAAACTATTTGGATAATACAAATGTTTTATATTTTATCTGTGGTGGTATACCTTTACAACTGTATGTATTTGTACATTTGTGGTGATGTGCATTTATATTGTATACAAATGCACACTGTATACTGTATACAAATATGTAATTGTGTACATTTGTCAAAACATCAAACTACACAATTTAAAAACTGAGTTTTACTCTATGTAAATTATGCCTCAGTAAACCTAATTTTTAAAAAACCTAATTTAAGATTTTTTAACCTTTAACTTAGTAGAACTAAGAAAGTATTTTAAATTTTTATTTTATTTAATTACTAATAACTCTAGTTTGTTATATGCCTGCTGTGGTGGGACCTTTATCTATATTGTGTCATTTAATCTTCATAATAAAGTTAGGTATAATTCCATTTTTATAGATGAGAAAACTAACTTAGAAAAGTTCATTGTCCATGTCATCCTGCGATGAGAACCAGGGACTTTCTATGTTTTTTTTTTTTGCATCTCAAGTATTTATTCAATGCACACATGTTAACTGTACTTAAATCATGCTTCAGAACTTTCCTATAAGGTCTGTGTCTTAAACCCATTTTCAGATGTGGAAACAAGAGGACAGATAAATAACTTTCCTTGGTTTGCTCCTTCTACTCTAATTGACCCCGTATAATGGTGTAGTCTTGAATTATTTGTGTGTGTGTGTATATTGTAATAAAACTTTAGCTATGGACACTGAAATCTGAATTTCATAGAATTTTTTTAAAACTTCACTTTGAAATCATTTTAGATTCACATAAAGTTGCAAAAAACGTCCAGGGAAGTCCCATGCACCTTTCACCCAGTCCTCCCCAATGATAACATCTTCAAATCTTGAGGAACTGTAGTATACAATCAAAACCAGCAAAATGACATTGGTATAACCCACAGATTCAGATTTTACCAGTTTTACAAGTGTGTGTGGGGGTCTGGTTCTATGCAATTTTATTACTTTCTTAAATTCATATAAACCACCACCATATTCAAGACACAGCACAGTGCCCTCTTGCTACCCCTTTATAGCCACTCATCCCCTCTCCCCTCATCTCTAACTCCTGGCAACCACTAATTTGTCCTCTATCTCTGTACTTCTGTTAATTCAAGAATAGTATATAAATTGATTCATACAGTATGTGATCTTTGGGGATTTTTTTTTTCTCACGCATCATAATTCCCTTGAGAACCTTCCAAGTTGATCCATGTGTCAAGAGTTCATTACTCTTCCTTGTTATTGTTGAGTCGTATCTCATGCCATGGATGTACTACAGTTTGTTTAACCATTTACCCAGTGAACATCTGGGTTGTTTCCAGTTTGGTGCTATTAGGAATATAGCTGCTATAAACATTTGTGTAGAGGTTTTTGCATGGACATCGTTTTCATTTTTCTGGGATAAATGCCCAAGAGTGCAATTGCTAGGTCATATGGCAAGCGCATATTTAGTTTTTAAAAAGTGGCCTACCATTTTACATTCCCACCAGCAATTGGAATGATCCAGTTTCTCCACATTCTGGTCAGTGTTGATATTTATCACTGTTGCTTTAGTTTAGTCATTATCCTAGGTTGTCATGATATATGCTTGTGGTTTGAATGTTCTTCCCTAATGGCTAATGATGTTGAACATCTGTTCATATTGCTCTTGCCGTCTGTATATCCTCTTCAGTGAAATGTCTCTTCATATCTTTTGCTCATTTTCAATTTTATTTTACTGTTAAGTTTTGAGAGTACTTTATATACTGCAGATACAAGTCCTCTGTCAAACATGTGGTTTGCAAATATTTTTTCCCTGTCTTTCCTTTTAGCTTGTCTTTTCATTCTCTTAACAGGGTATTTCTCACTTGAATAATTTTTAAAAAATATTTATTAAACAGTAATTTTCTAAGTAAGCATCTTTAAACAGGGCTAATTAGTGGTTAGAAACTACAGAGTCTAAAGTGTACATGTTTCTGCTTAGAGCTCTCCATATACAGATATGATGGCACAGAATAAATGATTCATATGTTTTGCTCAATTTCTCTGCATTTTTTCCATAAAAAAATGCTGAAATAACTCACAATATAGTGTCCAAATATCTCTCAGAAACATTCTATCCCTCACCTTATGCTTTTCTCTTTTAACTCTTAAATATTTGTTAAAGGATCAGATTACTCCCTCTCACTTTTTCTGAGGCCAAGTCCCTCTAAGCCTAAGAGGAGGGAAGTTTTGTGCTTTCATGCTAGGAAATCATCATTAATTTATTAAGCTTCACTGAGGTTGTAAATAAAAGTCATATACAACAGTTGATACCACTTCTTCAGACTACTGGTGTCTTATCAAGGAATTTTTTTTAATTAAAAAAATTTTTTTTGGCTACACCACATAGCTTGTGGGATGTTAGTTCCCCAGCCAGGGATCAAACCTGGACCCTCAGCAGTGAAAGTGCGGCATCCTAACCACTGAACCACCAGGGAATTCCCTAATTAAAAAAAAAAGAAGAGGGAAGTTTTTTTATTTTTTATGGAACTCAAGATATTTTGCTTAATAAAGTATGGGAAATATAGAGCAGGAATTTAATCTTCACAGTGCCATGGTCTGATGTTTTAAAGATTCCTGTCCAGCAGCAGAGCAAGACAAAGCAAAGTAAAGCTACCTATCCCAGCTGCAGCAGAGGCAAGACACTGGAAATATCCGGGAGGATGTGAGGAATGGGCTCCGATCAGCCCATCAGCTACACGATACACCTTGACATTGAGGATTAGAGTCTCTGAGTTACAGAAAAAGGGTGGGGGGCAAGTTAAACAGGAAACAGAAGTCATTTGCTTAGATTGTTGTCTACAACGCTGTGGTCTCTGTAAGAGCTGGGTTATACAGCTTGAACTGAAATAGAAGATTAGTTGAAATCATGATTCCATGTTGGATCAAACAATCCCAAATGACAGTAGACCATTTTATAATGAACTCCTTCCTTCCATCATCAAGGACATACTGCCACATTATCTACTTTTTTGTTGTTGTTAAACATTTATTCTGTGCTTACCAAAAGTCCAGCGCTGTGCGGGGCATTGAGAATACAAAAATAAATGAGAAGAGTTCCTGCTTTCAAGAAGTTCACACTCTGGTAGAACAGAGCAAAAGGCAACAATTGCAAGATGTGATAGATAATATAATAGAGGCATGTAAAAGGGGGGAATAATCAATTCTGCCTGGGAATAGTAAAGTCATGAGGAAGAGACATTTGAGCTAGAACTTGCTAGATGCGTTTAAACCAAATGTTTATTTTTCTTCCATTATTAATGTAAAACATTAGAGAAAATTTGGAAAATTGAGCTGAGTTTTCTAGGATGAGTTTATCAGGTAAAAGTCTAACATTTTAGAGAAATCAAAATCATTCTTTCATATATTCATTCGGCGAGTATTTATTGCCTCAGCCCCCTGCTCGATTCCAGGAATGCAACAAACAGTTCTTGCCAAAAGGCTCTTTCAAGCTGGTGGGATGACGGAGTGATCAAGGACAACTGCCACACAATGTGAAACTGCATAGCAAGCACGGGAGGCTTTGGAAGCACCTGGCAACCTCTAATCTGGATAGACTGAAGACACTGAGATTTACACTGTCAGGCCAGGGTTATATTAAGCACTGTCTTGATTTCATCTATTATTAAATTTGATGACATTTCAAAATGTGAAAAAGTGAAGTGGAAAAGTATGAGAAACCCCTAGGACTGTGCCTAACTTTGCCAATGAACAAACATTTCAGCACAAATGTAGTAACTCTGGGAGTTACGCCTAGTTTGCCTGCACTTTTCCATTCTCCTTCCCGTTGACAAACAGAGTCTCCTAAGGGTTACCTTGGTAAGATTTAGGTGGGAAAAAGAACGACAGTCCAGCCAAGAGGCCCTCCGCCATAGCAGATACAGTAAGCTTTGGAAGTCATGTTTCTTCCATGACTCTTGACCTCCTTCTCTGAGCCCAGTTCTGTGCTAGCTCCGTGCGTAAATGAAGACTAAAGGCCTGCAAAGTGGGCAAACGAAACAGCAAAGAAACTCACACCGGGTAATCGTGGGGAAAGAAACATTTAACAGTCTTCATATACTCTCATACTTTATTTAATTTAACCTTTATCACAACTGTAGCCATCCAGGCGATCAAACAGGTTCATAGAAGAGACGGTCAGCGACCTGCTCGAGGCCACAACGCTGAGAGCACACAGCCAACGCCCTGCCCCGGGGGCGCAAGCGCCACCGCGCGGCCCGCAGCGGGAGCGCCCCGGGCCTCCGAGAATTCCGGCCCAACGCCCAGAACGTGCGGTGGGCGCCTCCCTTTCTCCTCCCGGTTCTGCAATGGCTAGCACCGCGCCGGGCTCGCCGGGCTTCGTCGGGCTCAGCCGGACGGCCGAAAAGGCGGTCCCTGTGTGCTCTGGGCCTCGCCGCCGCCCCAGGCCCGGCCGACTCCCTGCGTGCTCCAGAGTCGAAGGCGCTCTGAGAAGAGGCAGGTGGCGTCCGGATCCCGCCACGTCTCGGCCCTCGAGGCCCCTCCTGCGCCCCCCAGCACCGGTCCCCGCCGCCACCCCCGGGCCCGGCTCCGCCCCACCGCCCACGCAGGCCCGCCCGCCGCCCGCGGCCGGAAGCCTGGCCGCCTCGCGCTACAAATGCCTGCGCTGCGGCGCAACCGTGGGCGGTTGGTCGGGCCGCAGGGTCTTACCAGTCAGCGCGAGTCCGGGAGGCCCGGAGGCGGCGTTGCGGCGGGGACGCCCGGCTGGGTGTCCTTCCCAGTCCGTGTGTCCTGCGAGCCCGAGTCTGCGGGGCTCTCCTTCCAGCGGCGCGGGGGCTTCGCGGGCCGGGCGGCGCGGCAGAGATGTGCTCAACGCCCGGGCTGCCGACGCCGGGGGCCTCGCTGGTGCTGCGGGTGTCCTTCGTGGACGTGCAGCCCGAGGTGATCCCCGTGCAGCTCTGGGGGCTGGTGGGCGAGCGGCGGGACGAGTACGTGAGGCTGAGTCGGGAGATCCAGGAAGCGGCGGCGGCCGCGCGCGGCCCGTGGGCCCTGGGCGGCACCTCGGCCTCGCCGGGCGAGCTGTGCCTGGTGCAGGCGGGTCTGCGGTGGCACCGCGGCCGCGTGGTCAGCCGGCAGGCGCAGGAGAGCCGCGTCTTCCTGCTGGACGAGGGTCGCACCATCACGGCCGGCGCGGGCTCGCTGGCGCCTGGGCGCAGTGAGTTCTTCCACCTGCCATCGGAGGTGCTGGGCTGCGTGCTGGCTGGCCTGGTGCCTGCGGGCGGCGGCGGGGGCGAGCCCCGGCACTGGGCTGCCAGCGCCGTGGACTTCCTTCGCAACCTGCAGGGCAAGGAGATGAACGGACGGGTCCTGGACGTGCTGCTTCTCCACCGCCTGGTCCTCCTGGAGGTGCCTGAGCTGTCCCAGCAGATGCAGGAGCTCGGCCTGGCCCGGCAGGTGCCCGACGGCCTTTTCCGCTCCCTGCTCAAGCGCTACCTCTCGGCCACCGCGGCTGTCCTGGGCCCTGGGGCCCCGGCCGTCCCGCGAATCCCGCCCAAGCAGGAGCAGCCTGCCCTGGATTACTTCTACCCCCAGCTGCAGCTGGGCGTGACGGAGCCCGTGGTGGTCACCCAGGTGTGCCATCCCCACCGCATTCACTGCCAGCTCCGCAGCCTCTCGCAGGAGATCCACCGCCTCTCCGAGAGCATGGCCCAGATATATAGGGGTTCCCCCGGGACAGGGGATGAGAACTATACCAGTGCCACCTGGGAGGAGAGGGAGGAGAGCCCAGACAAGCCGGGCTCTCCGTGCGCAGCCTGCGGGTTGGATGGACATTGGTACAGAGCGCTCCTGCTTGAGACTTTCCGGCCCCAGCGCTGTGCCCAGGTACTTCATGTGGACTATGGAAGGAAGGAGTTAGTGAGTTGTAGTAGCCTTCGCTACTTGCTGCCCGAATATTTTCGAATGCCCGTGGTGACATACCCTTGCGCTTTGTACGGACTCTGGGACGGTGGCAGAGGCTGGTCTCGGTCACAGGTCAGTGACCTGAAGGCACTGTTGCTGGGCCAGGCAGTGAACGCAAAGATTGAATTTTACTCTTCCTTTGAGCATGTGTATTACGTCACCCTCTATGGAGAAGATGGGATTAATCTTAACTGTGTGTTCGGAGTACAGTCCTGTTGCTTGGCTGACCGATTCCTTCAGAGCCAGGGAATAGAGGAGGAAGAGGGGGGCGGGGAGGAGGAACCGGAAACAGCTTTTCAGTCTCAATCTCCTGCTGAAGAAGTGGATGAAGAGATTTCACTCCCAGCCTTGAGATCTATCAGGTTAAAGATGAACGCCTTCTATGACGCCCAGGTGGAGTTTGTGAAAAATCCTTCTGAGTTTTGGATTAGGTTGAGGAAACACAACGGCACCTTCAGCAAATTGATGAGGAGAATGTGTAGTTTCTATGCCTCTGCCAGTAAGCTGGACGGCGTTGTTTTGAAACCTGAAGCCGATGACCTTTGCTGTGTGAAATGGAAAGAAAGTGGCTATTATCGGGCTATGGTCACCCGATTAGACGACAAGAGTGTGGATGTGTTCTTCGTTGACCGGGGCAATTCAGAAAATATGGACCGGTATGATGTGAGAATGCTGCTCCCTCAGTTTAGGCGGCTACCAATACTGGCCGTGAGGTGCACCCTGTCTGATATTTGGCCTTTGGGAAAAAATTGGAGCCAGGAGGCAATTTCCTTTTTTAAAAAGACTGTGCTCCACAAAGAATTAGTTATCCATGTCCTTGATAAGCAGGATAGTCAGTATGTTATTGAGATTCTTGATGAATCAAGAACAGGGGAAGAAAACATTAGTAAGGTAATTGCTCAGGCTGGATTTGCCAAGTATCAGGAATTTGAAACAAAGGAAAATATTTGCATGAGTGCCCACTCTCCAGGGCATGTTTCAAACCATTTTACTGCAGACAATAACAAAATATCTTCTGCCAAGAAGGAAGTAGAACACAAAGTCAAGAGAGAGGGTGAAACTACGGCTGTTCCAGAAACTGTGAATGACACAACAGTTGTGACAAACGTTTCAACTGGACTAGTTCTACAGGACAAAGAGAAAAGAGTGTCTGTTTATTCTCCTCTTGTACAGAATTTCTTGGACATTAAGCCAGGCTCTTCTTGTAAAGAGGAACTAGAAGTTGGAAGTACAGTAGAAGTCAAAGTGTCTCATATTGAAAACCCTGGCTATTTCTGGTGCCAGCTGACCAGGAACATAGAAGGATTTAAAGCGCTAATGTGTAGTATTCAGGACCATTGCAAGAATACAGCTACCCCCTACCAGGGAACCACCCCTGCTTGTTTGGCAAAACGAACAGCAAATGGAAAATGGTCCAGAGCTCTGATTACTGGGGCACAGTCTTCAGAGCATGTCAACGTCATATTTGTAGATTATGGAGACAAAGAAACGGTATCTGTGAAGAATATTTATTCAATTAGTGAAGAGTTTCTCAAGGTTAAGGTTCAAGCTTTTAGGTGCAGCCTTTATAATTTAATTCAACCAATGGGTCACAATTCTTTTGTTTGGGATGAAAAGGCAATCCAAGCTTTTAGTGAATTTGTGCATAAGGCATGGGAAGACAATCTAGAATTAAAATGCACAATATTTGCTTTGGCTTCCATTCACATTGAAGAACTGTTTAATGTCGTGGATTTGCTGACACCTTTCCAGAGCGCATGCCATTTTTTGGTAGAACAGAGACTTGCAAGACCAGTAAAACTTCAGAAGCCTCTGGAGCCCTCTGTTCAGCTCCATTCTTACTACTATTCTGCACATGATATGAAAATTGGAAGTGAAGAATCAGTGTATATAACACATGTCGATGACCCTTGGACATTTTATTGCCAGCTGGGAAGAAATGCAAATATTTTAGAACAGTTGTCATATCATATTACACAATTAAGTAAAGTTTTGCTGAATTTAAAAACATCTGCCTTGGTCCCTGGCACATTGTGCCTTGCCAGGTATACTGACGGAAACTGGTATAGGGGGATAATCATAGAAAAAGAACCAAATAAAGTCTTCTTTGTTGATTTTGGGAATATTTATGTGGTAACAAATCATGATCTGCTTCCAATACCTAGCGATGCATATGACGTCTTACTTTTGCCCATGCAAGCCATTAAATGTTCATTATCTGATATTCCTGATCACATACCAGAAGAAGTTACAATGCAGTTTCAGGAGACTATTTCAGATAAGTCATTGAAGGCTTTGGTTGTAGCAAAGGATCCAGATGGAAGACTGATTATAGAACTATACGATGACAGTATTCAAATTAATGCTAATATTAATGAGAAGTTAGGACTCCTGGGTTCCAAAGGTGGGACAAGAAAAAAAGAAAGTGAATCACTCCTCTCTACAACTGAAACTCTTGAAGCAAAAAAGGAAGCTGTGAAGTTGTCACCTACAGAGTATTTAAGTAAATCAATAGAGAACAAATCAGACAGTATGGCGATCTTAGGAGAATCATACAAACCTAAGATGAGCTCAGCATGTAAGGAACTCAAATTTTTATGCAGTTCAATGAAGACAAACTTAGTCACTCAATATCAGGACTCTGTGGCAAATAAAAATAATCAAGTGTCTCCATTACCAGTAGAAAAGAAATTAGAAAGTTCGTCTGAGCCCCCTTTGAAAGCCACAAAACTAGAAGCCACTCTTCCAGAGAGAAAAATAGGAGATTCATGTAACAAAGGTTTGCCTCTAAAATTTTCTGAGTTCCCTCAGAAGACTATAATGCCTGGCTTTAAAACAACTGTGTATGTTTCTCATATAAATGACCTTTCAGACTTTTATGTTCAACTAACAGAAGATGAGGCTGAAATTAATCGTCTTTCAGAGAGGTTAAACACTGTTAGAACAAGGCCTGAATATTATGCAGGCCCACCTTTGCGAAGAGGAGATATAATATGTGCTGTTTTCCCAGAAGACAATTTATGGTATCGTGCTGTGGTCAAGGAACAACAACCCAATGACCTTCTCTCTGTGCAGTTTATAGATTATGGCAATGTTTCTGTGGTTCACACCAACACAATAGGCAAACTTGACCTTGTTAATGCACTATTACCCGGACTGTGCATTCACTGTTCCTTAAGGGGACTTGGGGCTCCTAAGATTTTAAACCATAAGGAAATGATGCATTACTTTTCCCGAAGGACAGAGGAGGCTCAAGTAAGATGCGAATTTGTTCAATTTCAAGACAAATGGGAAGTTATCCTTGCTGATGAACATGGGATCATAGCAGAAGATATGATGAGCAGATATGCTTTCAGTGAAAAATCTCAAATAGGACTTTCTACCCAAATAATTAAAGGTGCCTGTTCAAAGTCTGTCAACAAAACAGACGTAGACACTTCTGTATTTCTTAACTGGTATAATCCAAAGATGAAGATGATAAGAGCTTATGCCACGGTGATCGATGGACCTGAATATTTTTGGTGTCAGTTTGCGGACACAGAGAAACTTCAGTATTTAGAAGTGGAAGTACAAACTGCTGGAGAGCAGGTGACAGCTTGGAGAAGCTGCATCCCCTGCCCTCATATTGGAGATCCTTGCATAGTGAGATACAGAGAAGACGGGCATTATTACAGGGCGCTTGTCACCAATATTTGTGAAGATTCTCTTGTGTCCATCAGGCTTGTGGACTTTGGAAACGTTGAAGACTGTGTGGACCCCAAAGCCCTCTGGAACATCCCTTCTGAACTGTTGGCAGTTCCCATGCAAGCCTTTCCATGTTGCCTCTCAGGATTTAATATTTCAGAAGGTGCATGCCCTCAAGAGGGAAATGACTACTTTTATGAAATAGTAACAGAAGATATGTTGGAGATAACAATATTAGAAATCAAAAGGGATGTTTGTGATATCCTTTTAGCCATCGTTGACTTGAAAAGCAAAGGCGAAAGTATTAGTGAGAAAATGAAGAAATATTCTAAGATTGGTATGAGTGACAGTGACCTGCCCTATGAAAAAAATGGCCCAGACATAAAGGGAGCTCTTGGGTCCCCCAGTCCCGATGTTGGACTTCAGAAACCAAGTAGCAAAGCTGGACAAGAGAAAGCACTCTGTGTCGAATCACAGACAGGTAAGCTCTTGGAAAGAATTGACAAAGACTTAAACATCATTGAAATCAAACCAGGTAAATTCTTTGACCCCGAAACTGATAACATTTTTGAAACTTTTGAAAACCCAGGCAAAGAAGAAATTGGCACTGAGTTGCTGGAAGGTAAAGTCGAGTGCCATCTGGGTGACAAAGCAAAGTTTGATGATAAATACCTAATTACAGGATTTAGCACATTGTTACCACATGCCACCGAAACAAAGGAGGTACTGGAACTGAATTCCCTTGAGGTGGTGCTTTCTCCTGATGATGAGTCCAAAGAATTCCTGGAGCTGGAATCCATTGAATTGCAGCATTCCTTAGTCGCAGATGATGAGAAAGAAGAGCTGGGCCTGGTGCCTCTGTCTGTGCCTCTTCCCCAAGGCTGTGACCCAGCGGCCACCCTACCACCATTGCCAGGGCTACTGCCCCTCAACTGTGAAGCTGAGAAACAGCCTGAACTAGAATTACCTACAGCCCAGCTGTGTCTAGAGGACAAAATAAACCCTTTGTCTTTAAGAGTTAGTCAGAAAACCCAAGAATCCCTGTGTGCTGACGACACAAGAAGGTCCAGTTGTGCGGAATGCTTTGATGAGGAGCATAGGCTGTGCCAGCACGGAAAGACTTGCTATGCCAAGATGCAGATTGAAATGACTATCTATAAAGAAGAATTTACAGAATATATATCTCTGTTTAGAGATGCCATGTCATCGTTGAACTCTGTGTTTTCTGAAGAAGAACCCAGAAGGAAACACAATCACGCTTTACCAGATCATGTCTCGGGTATGTGCGTTTTTTTGTTGTTGTTGTTGTTTTTTCCCATTCGCTTTTACTTAACTTAGTGAAAAGTACTTATTTGTTTTAAAGAAAAGAGAATAATTCTTATTTGAATTTTTAAAATATTAATTTGGGGGAGGGAAGATTAAAACCTGAGAAGAGAATCAGATTTGGATTTTACGAAGGGTATTTTAAACATGGGTAATTAAGTAGTAAAATCAATGTAAAATAATTCTTTACATGCTGGGTGGAATGCTGAATTATTAATTTTGCTTTTAAAAATAGAATGCTTCAAGTCTGTGTCTCCAAAAAGTAATCACATTTAAAATATAAACAAATCATCTCTAAGATCAAGAGGTTATGTTTTTTGGTAAGTTTTGAAAAATACAGTGTTCCTTTGCCAAGCATAATGTAGGCATGAATTTACAGTAGGGATCATTTCAGCACAGTTTTAAGAATTATAACTGTTTTGCTTCATCATATACCTTGCCATTCGTTTAGAAGCCCTTAAAAAAACGGAGTTAGGGAGCCTGTATTAATCAAGAAAGTTTACAGCCATGAGTAAATATTGGAGAACATTTATTGTCATTAACTTTTTTATAAATTATTTTTGCTGCTATTTTCTTGGCTACTTAACGAGATTTGAAAGTTACACAAAATAGCTATCTTTTAGGGTTTTTAAAAATACTCAATGTTAGACTTTTTAAGTGTCAATTTTTATATTATTAGATTTGAGCCATTGTACAAAATAGAGAAAACAATAGACTAAGGAGAATGAAAATCATCATAATCCCACCACCAAGAAATGGCCACTGTGAATGCTATGATGATGTATATACTTCCTTCCTGACGTTTCTCACCCTTTTTGTGTGTGTCTACTTACATACAGTTTAAAAAACTAACTAGAGATCATACTGTCATACAGTGTTGAATCCTGCATTTTAATCCCTTAAATATGCTTTCAAAAATATTTTAGTTTTGTAGTATGCCATCCTGTGGATGTATGGTAATTTATTTAAATACCACCCTGGATTTTTAGTCCTCATTGTCACATTTTAATAATAAGTAACAGCTTTGTGATAAAAATGTCTGCTCACTTGTATGTACCATGTTGCTTTGCTGTAGAAATGGCTGTTGTAACCACAGACCACGTTACATGTGGCAATAATAGCCAGCTTTAAGTAGTAACTCTCAATGTTAGAAATCAGATTCACATCCTTAAAAAAACAGCACATCATGGTCGTGTTTTTTGAGGAGAGCGGTAAGGAATTATACGGGGAAGGGCCACTGGAAGAATTTAAAAATAAAATCGAGGGAGGGAGACTTAGAACATGTTGTACCATATGTGATATTGATGATACAAGAATAGTAAATGCATGTTAGGGAAATGCTTTGCTTGCATATCTTTAAGGAATTAAGAGGTATGCATTGAGTCTTGCTCTATTCAATCTGGCAGCTCAACCAGAGAACACCTACACTCTGAAAGGATTTACTGTCGGATCCAAATGTGTTGTGTGGTCAAGTCTAAGAAACACGTGGTCTAAATGTGAGATTTTGGAAATAGCTGAAGAAGGCACAAGGGTATGTAAAACTGAAGTACTTTGTCTCAAAATGTACTTGCAGATTGTTAAGGAAATTTTACCAAACTTTATCAGACTAGAAAATCCAATTGAATAGATTATTTACCTGCTCATTCCGCCTGATAATTTGATGCAGTGCAAAAATCATTTTAAAAGTTCATGTATAAGCATCCAAGGCTCTTT
The DNA here is from genome assembly GCF_028564815.1 of Eubalaena glacialis. Taxonomy (NCBI): domain Eukaryota; kingdom Metazoa; phylum Chordata; class Mammalia; order Artiodactyla; family Balaenidae; genus Eubalaena; species Eubalaena glacialis. Next base: position 29,790,691 of record NC_083722.1, on the reverse strand, counting down.
CATCTCCCTTACTCCCGAAATCCTATCTATCAGTCACTGAGTTCTGCACTTTCCACTTCTTATCTCTTAGTTAAAACTTTTTATACCTAATGCCACTGTCTTGATTAAGTCTCTCATTTCACAGCTAGATGCCTCTAATAACCTTCTATTGGTTTACTTCTCGTCTTTATTCAGTTGATTCTCCACACTGCCAGTGTGGAGTTTGTCAAATGCAAATCTGACTCCATCATTTGCTTGTGGAAAACCTCTTGGAAACCTCCAGTAGACTGTGTTTTTCCTGTGGTCTGAAAACCACCTTAATCAGAATCACCTGGCACATTTCTTCAATGTATTGATAGATTCCTGGACCTTGCCCTGGCTGGCTGATTGAGAATTTCCAGGGGAAGGACCAGGAATGTATACTCTTGCACCATGAAAATTTGAGATCCTCAAGTCTAGAAAAGTCATTAACACGCCACAGGAGGTTCTCTGGGGTTGAGCATGCGTGTACCTCTCCAGCCTTAGGTCTTACTCCTTTGGGTTTTGTATCTTATATTAGATGAACACCATACTGCTTGATTTCTCTTATATATACTCTTGTGTTTGGCTTCTTTGATATAGTTAATAATGCAGTTCTATTTGCCTGTATTCTGTCCCCTTCCCAAACTGGTTAATTTCCACTTATCTTTAAAAGATTAGCCATTGCCTCTTCCAGGCAGCATTCACTAGCATTAATTTCTAAATCTCTCCATCTCTTCACTCCTCTCTGTTCCCCGCCAACAAAAGCTTTATACCTGTATTGTATTCCTATACCTCCTATTGCAGGAGTCTGTACTTCCTACACTGTATTGTAATTGTCTGCCTAGTGGTCTGTTTCTCCACCAAATTTTGAACTTCTTGAGATCTAAATTTTATGCCTTTGATCTCTAGGCATAGATACTCAATGTACGTTTTTTGAACTGAAGTACCATTGAGTTGAAATGTAATATTGATGTTTAATAAAATCATTTAATTACCTTTTAAAGTATTTCATTTTAAAAATGGTTGCTGTGGTACATAAATCAGTTACAGCTTTTGGAATGACCAGTTTTTACTATTTTTTTTCTCCTGTAGGTTTTGAACCTTTCAAATGGTATGGAAGAGGTAGTGAACCCTGAGAATGTCTGGAATGGTATACCCAAATTGGATAAGAGTCCATGTGAGGTATGGGTTTATGTAAATAGTAATTAATGAGAGTGTTCTCTTTCATTCTGAAAGGTGACTGGAACTATTTCCAAAGCCCTTGTGCTTAGGAATAATAGAGGAAAAAATACTACTATTGTAATAATAACAGTGGAAAATAGCAATAACGCAATGTTTCTAGATTTTATGCCCAGTATCTCTTATTAATGTTTTACTCATTGATTTTCATTTTGGGATTTAAAAAAAAGAAAATTGTTTGGCATTTGTGACCTTTATGAAATACGTTTGATGCAGAAAATCTGGGAATATGGCAAAGTTAAAAAGAGGAAGTACCAATCACCTGTAAGACATCCTTCCAAAGGCAAACGGACTGATCAGTTTGGTTTTCTTTAATAATCTTTCTGTTTATATGGAATATACATATATCATCTACATATTTTGAACATGGTTGATTTCATTGTACATTCAGTTTTATATTCTGTGTTCTTCATTTAAGATTATATGGTAGGCAATCTCACATGCTGTTATGATATGTCTAGACATTTGAGTTTATCCTGTTTGCAGTTCTTTGAACTTCTTGCTACAAAATCTGTATCTGGTAGTTCCAGTATCTCGTCATGGCAGGGTTTTCATCTACTGATTGTCTTAAGAAATGATTAGCCTTTCCTCATTCGTTGTATGTTGAGTAATTTTGGATTATATTCTGAATGCTTTGAATATGATGTTGTAAGACTTTGGAGGCTGTTAAAATCTTCTGGAAAATGTTAAAGTTTTTGTTTTAGCAGGTGGTCAACCTGATTAGGTTCATACCACAAGTTCTCTCTCTCTCTCTCTGTGTTTGGTGGTTCCAGTGTCAGTTTAGTCTTCAACGTCTTTGCTATAATGTTTGGGTCTGCCCAGGGCATAAGCCACGGAGGGGTTAGTCTAGAACTTGGGCAGAGGTTTATACAGTCACTCAGGGGTTAAAGACTTAGCTATGCTTTTCTTTTCTTTATTCTGTTCTGCATTTGCATCGTTCGGGATGACCTTAGGTTCACAGATAATATTAGGGGTTCAAATTTTCCAATTCCTTTCCTCTCTGAGATTTCCTCCATACTTTGTGGCTCCAAGGGTCCTCTCTTATTCAGCCCCCAGGGGCCCCATTTCCTGGTCCTCTGGCCAGAGAGCATGCTTCTCCCAGTGTTTCCCTGGGTGCTGACCAGGCAGCTGTGTTTGACAGGCCTGCCTCTGGTGTGAAGCAGATAGAGAAAAGAGAGAGAAACCCCCCCCACACACACCCCCTCCCGCCTCTCGACTCTTCAGATAACAAAGGGCTGTTTTCCTCAATCCACCGGCCAGCATCTTCTCTCAGATTTGTAGGTGCCTGCGCTGTGACTGCTGTGCAGAAAAAAAGAAAAACAGTGAAGGGATTTCCCCGCCACGCCCCACCCTTTAGTATTCGGGGCCTCTTTCCCCACTCCACTGGCTAGAAAGAGGGGATTTCGCCCAGTTTTGCTGCCCACCCCAGCCTGGCAGCTCTGATTTGGCCCAACATCTGGTCAAAAAACAAGAGAAAAGGAAGAAAAAAAGAGAAAAAAAAAAAACCCAGAAAACCCAACAACCCTGTGAAACTCACCCCTGTTTTGGGTCGTTATTCAAGTTTTTACTACAGTCCTTCTATATTTCTGATCCCATTTACTTTTCAGAAGCCTCAGGTAGTTGCTTTTTGTATTCTTTCCAGAATTTTCCATTGTAATCAGTGTAAGTCAGCTTACTCCATCTTGGCTGCAACCAGAAGGCCATAGCTGCATAATATTACATGACATTACTGGACAATGATTCATTAAACCATTTCTCCTCTTGTTGGACATTTAGGTCATTGAATTTGTTCACTATAAAAAAAATCAGGGCTTCCCTGGTGGCGCAGTGGTTGCGAATCCGCCTGCCAATGCAGGGGACACGGGTTCGAGCCCTGGTCTGGGAAGATCCCACATGCCGCGGAGCAGCTGGGCCCGTGAGCCACAATTACTGAGCCTGCGCGTCTGGAGCCTGTGCTCCGCAACAAGAGAGGCCGCGATAGTGAGAGGCCCGCGCACCGCGATGAAGAGTGGCCCCCGCTTGCCGCAACTGGAGAAAGCCCTCGCACAGAAACGAAGACCCAACACAGCCATAAATAAATAAATAAAATAAATTAAAAAAAAAAAAAAATCATTGACCTTCTTCACCTCTTGAAAGCTGAAAATTGGAAAAGGACACTTTAGTCCCTGCATGGAATGCTACAGTGGAGATATTACAAATAAATGGGTATTTGAAGAATAGAAAATATACTTGACGTTATTCTTCATTATAAAATCAAATTGGCATAGTCTTAATAGGATTACTTTTTGTTGTTCACCATTTTTCTGGTGTATCTATGGTCCCCTTTCTGATTTTAATTATTTTGTATTTATAATGAAGAAGTGGTAGTAATCCAAAGGTTTCTTTTGTTAGGCTGTATTCCGGACAGTGGGAAAAGATCTTTACTGCCTGTCATTGGATGATAGGCAGTGGTCAAAGGTAACTTGTGTTTTTAAAACAAAATACTTTTACCAACCAGAATTGCCAAGTCTTTAAGGTACGATTACCCTGAATCCCTCAAGTAAAAATGGTTCATCCATTTCCTTGGATGTTAGTAGTAGGAAAATAAAAACCACTTCAGCTAAAAATGGTGATAAGTAAACAAGAAGAGGATTTCTTGAAATACAGGGAATTTGTTGATTGAATTAATCTTGAAGGTGTATGATAAATTCATATTTTAAAGGATTTTTTCAGTGTTAGCTCAGATGTTCAAATGATCTTTGTTAAGTAATCTCTTGGAATTTCTTTTGAGATTTTTAGTGTATACGATGATTCCGTTTTTTGGATGTTCCTGGTTATTGCATGATCTTGTTTGTAAGTAGCACACTGATTCTTAGATTGAGGCACATAGAGAATGAAATCATCTTTTGGTGACTTTAGTATTATGTGAAAAATACGCACTAATGAAAGAGAACAAAGAACTAATTGGTTATCAGCCTTGCCAAATATCATCCTAGAAAAATATAAAATATGCCAATTTCATAACCTTTTTAGAGAAGTTTTATATGATAATAGGTACAATGTGAGGACCAAAATATTTTTAAAAATCACGTCAGTCAGAATAGTTCCCTGTAGTAATTAGAATGCTCATCACTTCTCTCTCCCCATTTTTAGAGGACATAAATTTTGTCATGGTAGCATCCATGTAAAGAATTTTCTTGGGACTTCCCTGGCGGTCCACGGGTTAGGACGCGGCGCTTCCACTGCGGGGGGCACAGGTTCGAGCCTGCTTGGGGAACTAAGGTCCTGCACGCTGCAGCATGGCCCCCCGCCACAAAAAAAAAAAAAAAAAAATTCTTATTTTTATGTTTCTTTGTCAACTTGAGGTTTTTCTCTTCTTGTTTCAGAAAAGAGGTCTGGAGACGATAGAGATTTAACTGTGCATCCATAAATGTGGCCAATCAGTCAGAAGCTGCTCTTAAACAAGTGCCACCTCACCCAGACCAACAGAATATTTCAGAAAATTGAGAGCACGTAATCATAAGAAGTTGTCGTTTCGAAAAGTTTGATATGTGTCAAAAACAAAACAGATCTCAGGCTGCCTGTGTAGTGTATTTATAGTGCTATTTCTGTATATACGGAGCTGGGATCTTTCCTCTCCCTTTAAATGTGTTATCTTTCTAATCAGTTGGATTTATTTTGCTAAACAGTTTGCTAACACATTACTCACACTGCAAAAAAACCTATTTGGGTTTCTTCTGAATATAGTGTTTAAAATAGAAAATTATAGGTTTATGACAAGCGTATTATATGATGCTACTTGGGAGGATGGCTTTGTTAGCAGTAACTCCTTCAAAATTTTTGTTTTCTTTCTGAAGCTTTGCCTTTCTGTCTAGTTTTGACTAATATTCTGTTTGAATTTAGAAGTATACTAATATGACACAAGATTTGAATAAAGTTTGTCCTTAAAAGTGTAGTGGTGTCATTTCATTAAAAAGGAAATATCTGTGGTTCTGGAATATCTGTAGTCATGGAACGAACCACCATTCTACAATTGGGGGAAACATAGTAATATTAAATGTTAGCTTTTATGTGTTAATCACTCAGTTGGTACTTTAAATGCATTTTCTCATTTAATCCTTGATTCTGAGGTGCATATTAATGTTATCCACATTTTATAGGTGAGACAATTGAAGCTTTTTAGAGAAGGTAAATAATTTGCCTAATGTCAAAGAGCTAGCAAATCTCGGAGGCTTGATCAAACCTAGACCCATCTAACTTCAAAGCCCATGCTTTTAAAACATGGTTTTGCATAAGTGGTAGTATGCAAAGTATAGGTCCTAGCTTTAGGAAACAGATCTTAGCTATATGCTGCTTACTAGATATGTGACCTGGGTAGGTTATTATAACATTGTTGAGTCTTGACCTTCCTCATCTGTAAAATGGGGTTAATAAAACCTTTCTTGCAGTGTTTTAAGATTAGAAATAATTTATGTAAAGTGCCAGAAAAGGAGTAGGCATTTGATAAATATTTCCTTCTTTCCCCCAAAAGATACTCAGTATGCTATAGTAGGTTGTATTTTTTAAACTTTAACTCACTGGATCCTTTCAGCAGTTATTTTCTCCTTTCAGCATCAGCATGTGCCACCAACAAAGGATTTTAAAGAGGTGCTATTGAATGGGACATCAGTACAATTGGAATGGTTATCCATTTCTAAAATGAGTAAGGAGGTTTGCTACATGTGAATGGGGAAAAAGATGTATGTATATGAAACATTATGAGACCCTGAAGCCTGATGGGAATAGTGAGAATTAAGAACCTTAAAAGTTGGGTATAATTTCAATAAGTAAAAAGGAGAGGGTTCTGCATTAAACGTAATTGAGGTAGATGAGTATATTCCTTGTTCCTGGGATAATGATTAGACACATTTAGCTCATTCATGTAGGAGATATATTTGTGAATTAATTACTGGGAGAAAAGGTCAGAGAAGATGCATTAGGGTCGGATTATGGAAAGCCATCAGTTTCATGCTAAGCAGTTTAACTCTCTTTTAAAAATGTTTAATCTGAACAGTTAGAGTAGAAATCATATTTCTCAAAATGAGTGTTTTTGCACATTAAAACATTAAGATAGGCCTGAGTGCCAAATCAGAAAACACAGTTACTTATTAACTGGGCAAAAGGAATAGGGATAGAATAGTTAACCAGGCTTGCTTACTAAGTACTGATTATCCTTGTTCACACAGGCTTTAATTAAACTTAATTATGGAGAATTCATAGGAACAAGACCATTCTTAGACCAAAATATACTTAACTGATGAGTGGCAGAAATGTTTATACCCCTTGGGAAACAAAATACATTTTCCATGACTCCCAGAAACATAAGTGCACAAATCTTTCAGCTATCTTTTTACCCCCATTTATTGTGCTTTTCCCCTCCCACTACTACATATAAAATTAAAAACATTCATTAAATATCAATAAAACTAGTGGAAAATGAAACAGTTAAAATTATGTCCTTTCTTATCTGTTGCAGCCTTCGGGTGAATCAGTGATTTAATGTGTGATGGCTGGAATCGTGGGCCTGTCTTATGCACCTTTCTTTAGTAAATAGAGTGCCTCAGAGGTAAACCATTAAAGTAAATGCAAACAAATTACCAACTTGCTTTAATCTGCTGCCTTTGCTTTGTCACCAATATTCTTACCCCCATCCATTCCCCGTTTAGTCATTATATTGAAATTGTGCAGTCCCGCCCATCCCACGGTAAAGCAATGGCTTTATTATCCGCTTGGTCTGATTTCTCTTACCATGACCCAAGGTCAAAGGGAAGCGCTACCAAATCCCACCCAGAAGACCATGTTGCTAAAACTCAATTCTACTGCTTATAATAGAAAAAAGAGGCAAGAAAATCTGTTTTTATTATGTTTTTAGGGAGTGTTAGGTCATTGTAACACATTTTCAATGGCATGATTTAATATACTGTTTTAATATACTTGTCCATTAAAGTAATGTAAAATCAGTTTTTTATTGTGACACTGAGAAAGGATCACTTTAGTAAAACTAAAATTTAGGCTGGTATGATTTTTATATGTAGCAGTCTTTCTTTACATTTAAAGGAAAAAAATCTTAATCCAAGCTTCAATCACTATTGTGGTATAGCCTACATTTTCAAATATGAGTTATTTGAGAAAATACATTAAAATCATAGACACACACACACACTTTTAGACAGTTTTTAAACAAGACTTTTTAAAAAGCTCTTTTAATCTGAATTCGGCTTCTCTATTCCTGTAGAGTTCTGCAGGGTGGCATGGTGGTTGGTTGTGTCGATGTTGGTTCCTGGAATAAGATTGTCATCTTCGCCTTCAATTAAAGAATCCCACTGATCAAAATCTTTCTGAAGTCCTGTAAAATACAAATGTCACTAAACATATTGAACTTTGGAAAGTGTTAAACAGTTCAGTGCCTCTAGGTGGCATCCTAGCCTCACAAACGACCCACACTGCGTCACCATTATGGAGGCAAGGTGCTCTGTGTGAGCTCTGTGTGGCTGCAACATCCGAATGACAGATGGGATTGAGGCACTATGCTGTCCGAATCCTCTGCTTGGAAATCCGCCCCAGGCTTCACAGAAAGACTATTAGCTCTAACAGGTAGGCTTGCTGCCTATGATGCATAGTATGCAAAGCAGCAAAATTAAATTGTTTTCAAATGGACTGACTGCAGTGTTCCATTGTAAACCAACTGGTAACAGTCAAAATGGGACTCATGCACAGTTAAGATAGACAGTTTTTTCCTGAGAATCATCTGGTTTATGTCAGGAAAGAAGATCCCTTTCTTACCTAAATGCTTTTGCAAGAATGCTAAGGAAGCTTTGTTGCTAAGACCCATGGCTACATTTGAATCTATTTCTCCTTTCAGTGTGAATATGTAGCCAAGTATTTTGCCAGTTGCAAAAGTGAAGTCAACAAAATTCTGATGGACTGAACCCCTGAAAGAGAAAGGAGACATTTACAAATCACTTTGTTGGACAAAATTATTTCTGTAGTTACCCTGCAGGAAAGATGTTGGCCTGGTTGGCCTATTTACGAAAACCAAGGAAACAAAACTTGTAGATTTGATCTCCTTAGATGTACTTGAGGGTCACAAAGCTGTTCATTTAGGGGTCCTAGAGTATATATTCTTCCTCCCCTCTAGATCAATAAGGCAAAGATTCCTGTCTTGCTTGGCATCTTGGTTTTAGAAGAGATGATTCCAGCTTTGTAGAGGACATGATTACTTTCAATTTGAGTAGGTGGAATGTTTTATATGTTGAGGGTCCCTGAACTCAGAACCAGAATCCTGCCCCCTTAGCACCACACTTAACTGGATATCTATTTGCTGTTGGGCAAAACCACTTTGCATTTAAGCCTTGGATTAAGTAGGTTAAAAGACAGACAAAATTTTGCCTTGTATTATTTAAACTGTAAGCACCTCATAAATATCCCTTATTGATGGACTTGAAATTCACCAACAGCCTAACATCAAATAGAATGGCCATTTTTTTTTAACATCTTTATTGGAGTATAATTGCTTTACAATGGTGTGTTAGTTTCTGCTTTATAACAAAGTGAATCAGTTATACATATACATATATCCCCATATCTCTTCCCTCTTGTGACTCCCTCCCTCCCACCCTCCCTATCCCACCCCTCTAGGTGGTCACAAAGCACCGAGCTGATCTCCCTGATCTCCCTGTGCTATGCGGCTGCTTCCCACTAGCTATCTATTTTACATTTGGTAGTGTATATATGTCCATGCCACTCTCTCACTTTGTCCCAGCTTACCCTTCCCCCTCCCCATATCCTTAAGTCCATTCTCTAGTAGGTCTGCGTCTTTATTCCTGTCTTGCCCCTAGGTTCTTCATGACCTTTTTTTTTTTCTTAGATTCCATATATATGTGTTAGCATACGGTATTTGTTTTTCTCTTTCTGACTTACTTCATTCTGTATGACATACTCTAGGTCCATCCACCTCACTACAAATAACTCAATTTTTGTTTCTTTTTATGGCTGAGTAATATTCCATTGTGTGTATATATATATATGCCACATCTTCTTTATCCATTCATCTGTTGATGGGCACTTAGGTTGCTTCCATGTCCTGGCTATTGTAAACAGAGATGCAATGGACATTGTGGTACATGACTCTTTTTGAATTATGGTTTTCTCAGGGTATATGCCCAGTAGTGGGATTGCTGGGTCACGGGTTCAATCCCTGGTCCAGGAAGATCCCACATGCTGTGGAGCAACTAAGCCCGTGCGCCACAACTACTGAGCCCGCGCGCCTAGAGCCCGTGCTCCACAACAAGAGAAGCCACCGCAATGAGAAGCCCACGCACGCACCGCAACGAAGAGTAGCCCCCGCTCACCGCGACTAGAGAAAGTCCGCGCGCAGCAACAAAGACCCAACACAACCAAAAAAATAAAAATTAAATTAAATCTTAAAATAATAATAATAATAATGTCTCTTGATCCTTCAAGACCCAATTTACCCCCATTTCTTCTAAGCAGCCTTTTCTGACCACCTTAATTGGAAAAGAGTCCTCCATTCTCTGTCCTGGGAGTGTTTACTGCCTTTACTGTGTGTGTTTCCTTCTTGCCACCTCTTCTGTGCCCTTCTAAGTAAATCAGGTTTCAGATAAAAGAGGAAGGAGCTCAGTCTTTGCTTTGTAACATCTTATTGTGAGTTCAAAACGCTATTGGGAGTTCTTTTTCACATCCACGATATAAGCATGTTGCTGACCCTTAAAGGGACCCTATTACAGCTTTTGAGAATTTATAAATTCATCTACTTACCAAACAGGTAAACACACTGCAGGTCTCAACAGATGATCTTACTTTTTTTCTAAAGAGTTCTTAGCCTAGCTTACTGATGGAATACTTCCCCCTATCCCAGCCCTAAAAATGTATAGGCTTGCTCTTATATTTAGATAAAAGTAGCATGTATCCTGATGCAAATTTTAATTATCAGCATGTGCTGTATAATATATTAACATAGTTAATAGTATATTAACATTAATAGTATATTAACACTACTCAAAAATTTGCATTTTAAAAAGAGTAAGGCTAAATGCACTTGAAAACTGAGATTATCTAATATTCTCCCTTATTCCAAGTCTAAACAACAAATTGAATAATTCTAGAGTAGCAACCAAATGATGTCTGTTGCTTGTTTATTCAAGTTTCAAGTTTCTGTTTCAGATGATGTAATAAGTCACTTACTGATACTTACCTGATTGTAATCATTTTTCTTTCTCTATCAGGTAAGTAGCATTTTTTCATTTTTATAATATTAGAAGGATACTGGAATCGTTCCGAGTTGATAAAAAAGAGGGGCTGAGGAATTCTGGAACATACTCCACCACCCACTGGAAACATCCATGCATCCAGGGCGATACCGCACCTGATCAAAGAAATCCGGTTACACGCTGGCCCAGATACAGGAATTTCTAATAATGCAAGGATTCAGAGACACACACCACAGCAGATCATTATGGGTTATCTCGCTGAGCTGAAGAGGTATTATACTTCACTGTGGGAAAGGAATATGATTAGCTTTATAAGGTAGCAAACTTGTAATTATACAATCATTTTCTTTAGGAGGCATTTAAGAATTGCAACCTTTAGAAAGACATAATATTTAAAAATTTTTTATTCATTTTTTGTTATCTTTCAAGATAAATTTTAAAATATTATAAGTACCGTAATTCTTCAAAATTCGGGGGTATCTGAAAAAATACAGTACATGCACTATTGCCCCTGTTTCTAGTCCTTCTGGACACTGTCGTGTACTCATTATACCTCTTTCAGAGTAACAGTTAGACCCATTCCTTTATATTTAGAGGTGCTTCACCTGCAAGAGTGTCTGGGTGTTGAAGAAAAGCCTATGGAGTGTATCATTTGAAAATGAAATGTGATTAATTTTCTTTTTAAAAGTAAGTTATCCTATGTTTCTTAGCCTTTTGGACACTCTATTTTATGTGCTAAATGGAGGAAAGAAGAGAATCCCCTTATGTTGAAACAGATTTTAAGAAATGAGAGATGAAGTTCCACAAATGATCCTACCCTCTTTCTACATGGTTGGTTCTACATGATCTCATCAATCTGGGATAAAATGGTTCAAGAAAGAAAATATTTCTTCAAGTTAGAAGACTGGGGGCCTGACTTCCACCCACATAACTATGTAATTTTAGCCCACACTTCATCTTAAAGATGAAAAAAATTAATTAAAAAATGCCCTACCTATTGGGGAAGTCTAGAAAATAGTATAAGAGGACAACATTATTATTACAATCATTATGTCACAGATAATATGTATATATAAAGATAAACTTCCAAATGAAAATAATAAGCCCTTGAGCAGATAAATAATAATGAGGAAAAATATTGAGAGATGGGAAGAGTTTTCAATAGCAAGAGAAGTAGATGGTTTCTGTTTAGGAAAATTCACATGGAGGACTTTATGGAGGCAAAAGAACAGACTTGTGAATTCCAAAGGATCTCTTCCTCGCTAAGAATTTGATAAATTCTATCTCACTTGTGTTATCACTCCCCCCGCTTCCAAAAACTGAGACTCATTCTCTTACCTGAATCTCTGGTCTTCACTAAGACTCTGAATAACTGTGGCTCCACCAAAAGAATGTCCAATAACTGCTATTTTATCCCTATCGATAGAGTCCTATGTGAAAAAGCATGATATAAATTCATCAGTATCTTGCAGGTTGTTCGGAGGATAGGCAGTGATTTTGTGAGTCATAAACTTATTTTTTCACAGGCATGGTTAGGTACCTTGGTTTCTTAGAAACGAAATATACATACACATACATACATTCACGTGCACCCACACACCCACATACACATATTTAAACATATACACATATATGTACGTATACACACATGCTTACCTATATATACACAAAGACACACACATAGTTGTTGAACATTTCTAAGAGTTCAGAGGTAAACTTCATGGCCTTCCTCTTCACCCACACTTGAAATATCAACATCATTGCTGATTTCTCCCCCTTTCCCCTCCATGTTTATTAGTTTGTTCATTCCCTGAGTATTGATTGAGCACCTGCTCTGTGCCAGGCACTATAGTTCATTTTCCATGAGCTCCCAGTCTATTAGGGAAGGAGCTACAGATACATGATGCAGATGCAGTAGGGTTGTACCAAGGAGCACATATGATAGACAGCTGGCCCAGTCCAGGGTGGGCAGTGAGGCCCAAGAAAGCTTCATGGCCGAGGTAATACCCGACTTGAGTTGACGATTAAGCAGGACTGAGTCAGGAAGACGGGGTGTCAGACCAAGGGGACAACACGTCCAAAGGTATGGAGACAAGAGAGTGGCTAGCCGAGGGACACAAACGCTTCACTGTGTCTGGAGGACATACCATCCTCTTAGTGCCCTCTCCTTCCCTACACTCCACCCCCCTACACACACGCTTGAGTCTTCATTCACACGGTCCACTCTGATATCCTTCCACCCCACCCCAATATTCTGTCTAAAACTTTTCACCAGCGTTTCAAGATCAAGCTCAAAAACATGCAGGAACTGCCCAAGAAATTACAATACTTCCACTGGTTGTATTAAGTTGAAACATATGAAATTGCCATTTTTGTAGATCAAAGCTGGCTGGTGGCAATTTCATATGTAGTTCAACCTAATGTGTTCCTCACTGTTGGAATACTTTGCAGGTACTTTTCTTTTCTTTTTTTTTTTTTTTTGCAGCCATTTATCATATTGTATCTTGTATTACAGCAGTAAAACAGACAAAAATGAGAGCAATAAAGAAGTCTAGGCCAGGGGAAAATGGCTTTTTTTTAGCTCACCTTCATCTGTTCCACATCAAACTCTAAATCTAATAGATTCTTCTCTGGTCTCCCACGATCAATGTCCAGAATCAAATTGAGAGCTTGAGAACACTCCTTTGCTCGTTGCAGTACCTAAGATGATGATTAGAAGAAGGAAATGGCAAAGTAAAAAGTTGTAACACTTAAAGCTTGTGTAGAGGGGGCAGGTGGAAAAAATACGTGGTTGCTTATAAACCGGAAATGACTTTGAGATTAGCTATTAGAACACAACCTAGCATGATGACCCAGGCACCAGCTTTACAGGTAGTTATTGCTTGGTCCAAATCCTGACTCTGTTGCTTACCCACTGTGTGACCTCAGATGATTTACTTAACCTCTCTGAACTTCCATTTATTGTATAATAATGTCTCAGTGAAATGTGGGTGGGATTAAATGCAATAACATATATAAAAAGCACCCACTATGAAGCCTGGCACAGAGGTGGAAAGCAATGTGCTTTATTTCACTTGATCTTCCTCAAAGCCCCATGTGAAAGATACTGTTAATATTCATTATTTCGTAACAGATAAAACATGGAAACAAAACAAAAAGAATAAGTAACTTGTCCAAGATCACTCCACTGCAAAGTGATGGTGCCAGGATTCAAACATAGAAAGTTGCATTCTGAGGCCTGGACTCTTAATGCTATTCTATACCACCTCTGTGAAAAGTAGTCTTTAGTTCTAATGCAAAAGGATTCTGAATAGTCACTGTCATCTCCTAAGATTTTTATGTTGGTCTTTGTTTTTACTATGATCCAGATATTTCATTAAGGGAATTTGATTCCTCAGAGAATCCTCTGACAGATCTTTTGGGGATGGGAAGTAAGGACATCTAGGAGCACGGTCTGCCATATGTAAAATTAAATGAACAAATGTCATCATTTTGCCTATGCTTTTTGGTCACCATGCCACCTCTCTTCTTCTTGCAACATACCTGCTCATTTCGTAGAGGAAACTCCTCCTTCCCTCGTTTTAGGGTTCTAAGATAAAGCCAAGTCTTGTTTCCTATTTCTGCAGCAGACTGGTCCTTGAAATAGTAAGTCGCAGATGCAGAGCCATCTCTACAATACAAACAGAATCAGTTACTTACGCTTGCTCTTTCTCTCCTTCATCTCACCTGCGTTCCTCATCCCCATCCTTGACTCTTTCTGACTCCCTCTCTTGCACTCTACATTTTTTTAAATCAAAGAAGCTCCCAAGGGAGTTCTAAGAAAAAGACATGGTTGCCTGTAAACAACCCATTCCATCTTCACAATTCTGGGAGGCTGCGGTGTTGAAAACTCTCTCCTGGAATCAAATCCCAGTTCTGTCACTTGCTAGCTGTGTGGTTTGGGGCAAATTACTTACCCTTCCTCAGCTTCATTCTCTGCCCTTTGAAACAGTGGTAATGATAACCGTCTTAAAGGATTGTTATGAAGATTAAATGAGATGGTCTGTGAGCACGGCACTCAATAAACATTCTAGAAATGTTAGCTATTTTTTTATATACTCGACAATCTAACTCAGTCTCCTTTTTTTTCTCATCATGTAACCATAGTTGACAATTCTATCAGCACTTTTCATAAACCTTTATGAAAGGTAGAGCTCAGCCACATACCAGGTGACGTACCTGTGTTCTATTGCAGCAACTATAAACCCGTGAGATGCCAGGTCAATACCAATAGCAGAATAAATTGTCCTTCAAAACAAAAAGAGGGAAGCACTCAACTACCAGTCATGATTACAAGGGGTCCACAAATAAACCTAGGAATATGGAGGTAATTATACCCCTGCAGTAGTGCCCTGGGGTAAAGCAGAGAGCTGTGGTTCTCAAAGGGGGCTGATTTTACCCCTCAGGGGATATTTGACAATGTCTGGAGGGGTTTTCATTATCATGAGTAGCGGGAGGGTGTTACTGGCATCTAGTGGATAGAGGGATGCTGCTAAAACCATCCTATGATGCACAGGACTACATTCCACAAGAAATTATCCAGTCCAAAGCATCAGTGGTACCAAGGTTGAGAAACACTGGTGCAGTGATTATAAATATTGCCTTTGAGAATTCTGGGTTGTTTTTTTTTTACTTTTTAATTTTATATTGGAGTATAGTTGATTAACAATGTTGTGAGAGTTTCAGGTGTACAGCAAGGTGGTTCAGTTATACATATTCATGTATCTATTCTTTTTCAAATACTTTTCCTATTTAGGCTGTTATATAATATTGAGCGGAGTTCCCTGTGCTATACAGTAGATTCTTGTTGGTTATCCATTTTATTTTTTTATTTTTTATTTTATTTTTTATTTTTTTGTATTTACAACATTGCTTTCAAGTGGGAATAGGGCATTTTCTGATTCAGTTAGAGCTCCTGTCAGTCCTACAGTCAAGGTTGAAGAGTTTTTATTTATTTATTTATTTATTTATTTATTTCTGGCTGTGTTGGGTCTTCGTTTCTGTGCGAGGGCTTTCTCTAGTTGCGGCGAGTGGGGGTCACGCTTCATCGCGGTGCGCGTGCCTCTCACTATCGCGGCCTCTCTTGTTGCGGAGCACAGGCTCCAGACGCGCAGGCTCAGCAGTTGTGGCTCACGGGCCCAGTTGCCCCACGGCATGTGGGATCCTCCCAGACCAGGGCTCGAACCCGTGTCCCCTGCATTGGCAGGCGGATTCTCAACCACTGCGCCACCAGGGAAGCCCTGGTTATCCATTTTAAATAGAGCAGTGTGTACATGTCAATCCCAAACTGAGAGTTCTGGGTTTTAATCTTGGGTCTGCCACTTACCAGCTATGACTTTAGGTAATTACATTACTGCATTTCTGTCCTCATCTGTAAAATGGGGATAGATAATAAAGCCTTTGCTTTAGAATAGTGATAAGGTTTTGATAAGATAATGCATAGTGCAGGAAGGCAGTACAATGTGATGCTTAAGAGAACAGGACCTACACTCTGACCACTGCAGGTGATTGTATCCTGGTTCCCTCACTTATTAGCTCTCTACCTTGGATAAGTCACTTATCTTTTCTCTGCCTTAGTGCTTTATCTGTAGAAGGGTGATATTATAAGATTACGGTACCTGGTCAGGTTACTGTAAGGATTAAGTAAGTTACACAGTTTCAGTGCTTATAACCATGTCTGCAACAGGGGGAATACCGAACACACGTTAGCTGTTATGTAAATGACTGGATAGAGTGAGATGCTTAAAGAATCATGTGCTAATTAGCAACTACGTTCAGAATCCCTTCCACATCTTTGCTCTGCACAATCTTTTCTCCTATCATGTATTCAATAGGAAATGGCCATAAGGAACAAAAAGGAGGTAGGCACCATGTCTTCTACTCCTGACAATGCAGGACCAACTCAGGAAGGGAAAATCATCTAGTACAGGGATCAGCAAAACCTTTTCTGTAAAAAGCCAGAGAGTAATTGCTTCCAGCTCTGCGGGCCATACACTATTTGTCACAACTACTCAGCTCTGCTGTTGTAGCACAAAAGTGGCAGAGACAATGGGGAAAATGAATGAGTGTGGCTGAGTTGCAATAAAACCTTATTTACAGAAGCGGGCAACAGGCTGGAGCTGGCCCTCAGATTCTGAGATGCCAACCACTGGTCTAGAAGGAATCAAATAACTAGCTGGGCTACGGTAATTTCTTATTGCAGATGCTACGCAATTTCTTACCAGCTAAAAGCCACTCTTCTAAAAGTCTTATAATCCTCTGAGGTGCAAGACGGGGAGGCAGTTGAGAAGATGTAGGAAGAAAGTGGAGGGCGTGTGGTGGCCATGAAAATGTGCCACTGGTCATGGCACAGAGATCACAGTTGACTAAAGACCCCTCCCAGCTCCTGCCCCTGTGGATCCGAGTGAAAGCTAGGCTTCCTGTGGGTTGGTCCCAGTGACTGGACATGGTGTGGGTTTAACGCAGGTCCTTTCCTGTGAGGTGCAGAGATCCTCTGAGGAGCAGTTGTTGGTCAAGCACTCCCTCCAGCGGCCTGGCCCAATCTTTCTTAGAATCGTGCTGCAGTCTCGAGATGCTCCATATCCAGTCCTTCTGTCTCCCATCTCCTTCCCAAGTGTCCAGCCTGCATCATGATCTGAAAGCTCTCCCCATCTTTTCTGCTTCCGCTCCTTCCCTTCTATCCTTCATGGGCACTTTGTCATACATGTCTTTCACTGCTATTCTAATCATGGTGGCTGTTTCTCGGAGGACCTGAACTAATACAATGAATGATGTTGAGAGTGTAAATACTATAATATAGAAGGACACCAACCCAAAATGCGACAGCCTGTCTCCTCTGTTGTGAAGCTGGTCTCCATGGGCTGGAGGCAGGAAAAAACAGGGCTATAGGACCGATCAACAGATCCCAGCTAATTCCTGAGGAACGCCAAGTCCTCCAGGACAGGGGACAGCCTGACACTCCAAAATCTGCTGTCCCTCTTCTGGGGGAAAACTGCATTCAGTCATTTGTCCCTAGAGGCTAAAGTCGTTCAACCTCTGAAACTTTACCTGAATGCTCCAAGACCATGAGAAAAAATAATTAGTGGATATTTTTCCCCAGTCCTCAGAGGGGAATTCCAGGCTGCAGGAGTTGTCATTGAACCTAGACAGCAGTGGGAGACTGTAATTAGTGTTTTTTCTGACTTGAGTGTTGCTAGTTAATTTAACATATCTCCTTAGCATAAAATTCTGACCCATGGAATTTATGTTTTTATGCATTAATAGTAAATTCATTTAAAAAGTCTCCTACTAGATACCACCAACCAAGGGCCTGAACTATGTGTTTTTCCTAGGACCATATAGGATCATTAACTATCAGTTCTCACTGCCAGCTCTGAACTTGAGGTGAGACATTTTCCTACTTAGAGGTGTATTCGGGAAGGCTGTTCCTTATGATTAATCCCAGGTTTGGGCAAAACTTCAGAGAGAATGTTCTGAAACTAAACTACCAGTAAACCTCAGGAATATTACACTGAGATCCAGAATCTTCAGATCGGAGACTCATCTCATTCTAACTTGATCAAAATCAAGAGAAAGGTGGAGAGACCTTTGACTGCACGCTTAGATGTGGCTTTGGATAAAGCGCTGCCACTTACTAGCTACTGACCTTGGGCAAGTCAAGAGAACTCTCTGAGCCTCAGACTCCTATAAAATGAGGGAAATGATATCTGTCTCATGGGGGTTTTGTCAGAGTCATATTTAAGTAGGAAAATGTAAAGCACACCTATCCAGTCACATAGTAAAGGGCTCAAAAAAATGGAAGATGTTGTCTCTTCTTCCTTCACTTCTCACTTGTTATTGTCATCATTATCATCAATTATTTGTGTTTCACTTTCTCATCAATACAATGGAGATGTGGTCATGAAGACTGAATGCGATGATTGCTATGGAAGTGACTTATAAGTTATTCAGCATCATAAAGATGCGTAGTGATAATATTTTCATCATTTCTCTTATAAAGTGATTCTTAAGAAAACTCCAACAAGACGTTTAAAATGAATGCCAAAAGTTGTAGGTAGTTTTGAGGGGGAAAATTGAAGACATGGTTAACACCAGCCCAACAGTAGTGTCTGGTCAAACAGATAAGGAAGGACAACTCAATATTAGTGAAAAATAGACATATTAAGTGATGAATGCACATCGGATTGTCTTAGTGAGAGAGGCTGGCCACTTGGGGGTCGGTGATGGGAATGAGAGTAGTTTCCTCATTTATGACATGTAAGAAATTAGCTTTCACTCCTTTGTTTAGGATCTGGAGAGTTATGGAGGCTTCTATTTTCTTTCTCTCTTTGCCCAACTATAGAAAGCACTTTAGCACAGAGCATAGAAGGTAGTAGTCACATCAGCCCAGCCGCTGTTCTCACCACATGATTGCCTCCAAGAATACGTAAGAAGCAAAAATCTGGCCAGCCATAGAGAGATGTTAGAGCCAGTCTGAAAGTCTGATACCTTCACTCCCTCCACGCACCCCATCATATTCAGAATAGACAAAACGAGAACCCTTGATTCTCTGATAGTTACCTGGCCTTTTAAGAAATACTTTGTCATCTTAGGAGATGTCTGGACTGGAGACAATCTACTTTGGTCTTTAACTGCCTGAAACTCCTGCTATTTTTAAGCTTTTCTTATATTCTAGAGCCTAAAAGCAGAATCAACACAAATCTTACCAAAGAATAAGCTCAAAATTTTGCCCATAAGCCAGTGTGTTCCAAGAAATTTACCAAGACCAAAAAAATATTCTTTGTTTGGGATCCAAAGGGTGTCAGGGTGATCGTCATCTTGGGATGGATAATACAAACGCAAGAAGGTGCCCTGTAGAGGAAAGAAGTTAATGTACTTTTAGTCAAGTTGCTTCTTAAACATGTTCTAACAGCTATTTTGCATATTTAATTAGTGGGGACCCAAATACTTCTATTGTGCACAAGAGGTCCAGAGAGCTTTTTAAGTTGCCGTGGTGATTGAATGCAGTCAAAAGGAAGAGAAATAGAACAACAGTATGCTTTTTGAGTGAAAAGAAAGTATGAGCAGCCTGGTTTCAGCCATCAAAGAAGGGGGAAAAAAGAGTTTATAGTTAATCCGATGAGAGCAACGAATTGGGGAATGAATTAAACAGCCAAAGGTTTCCCAGGAAACCATACAAATGGCAAAATGAGTCTTTCTCAGGTGAGGGCAAGGTCAGGTTTCAAAACCTTCTCATGGGCCATAGCCACAGTCAATATTAGAATATAAGGATAAGTGGTATTAATCAAATCATTACCTTACTCGTGTAATCAAGCATCAAGTCTGTACAACCGACGGAATAAGATCCATTTCCTCTGGGGATTTTAGTTTGGCCAAACCTTGCAGCAGCCATCAGAGCTTGTAGTTTATTGACCCACGCTGGAAAACAGGTCAATATTATTTCACTTGTCAGCCATTACACCCCAGACTTTATTACACAGAGAAACTCCAAGGGGATCAAGTGACTACCCATAGTTTCCTGCCTCCATTTCTTTACTAATTAGTAAAATACACAAATAATTATTGAGGGCCTGCTGTATGTGAAGTACTGTGTGGGGAAGAAGATGGCGGTCGACATAGCCCTTTTCCTAAGATGCTGAGGATCAGCACCTCCTAATCCTTCCAGCCTTGCCCTTACCTTCTACTCCTATCCAGAGCATATTAGAGACCACTTCCCAAATCTGCTTTTCCTAAACATGAGCTTTATCGACCTTTCAGATTTGGGCTCACGACTTCCCACTGGAAGCCTTCTGATTGGAACAGCAAAGCCTATGGTCCAGAATGAAACTAAATGACCATCTCCCAACTCCCCCTCTTCATCTTCCAACCACACAGCATGCAACTCCAGAATTCCCTAGCTTGGGGATCCCAAGCCAGAAACCTGGGAATCATGCTACTCTCCTAACTCTTTCTCCTCTATCCCTTACATCCAACCAAGTTCCAATCTCTAACATTTGTTTTTAGCTTAGGATTCGCTCTCCAATGTATCCTTACCCCACTAGCTCAACTGTCTCAGTTACACCTTCACTGTTCTTGACCGGACAGTCCCCATCTCTCCCAAGTGTCCTGTTCACCTTGGATCCTGACTCCTTCAACTGCATCTTTCACACAACTCCTGGAGTGATTTAAAGCATAAATCTCACCAGACAATTCTTCAAATCCTTCAATGCTTTCCTATCATCACCAGGTATTTTTTCTTGAAGGGGGAATGTATTGGAATCTTTCTGGAAGGCAGTTTGTAGGTTATATTTAAATCTACACATGGCTTCCAGTGTGGGGTGGCTTATCTTTCCAGTGTTCGGGGGTTGAAACTCGTAGAGGTTCACAGGTACACAAGTTAAATATCAAGTTCCCGGGCACTGTAAGAAAGACCCTCCATGATCTGGAGGTCCACTGGCTCCTCCTCTTCTTCTGTTTTTTCCCTTATTATCTCCCTCCCTGTGCTCCAGCACTGCTGAGTGACGCACTGGGCTGTTCCATGCGTCTACACCTTAGTAAATGCTGTTCCCTGCGCTTGAAATCCCCGTGGCAAACTCCTATTCAACCTTTAACATCTTGATCAGATGTCAGGTCTTCTCTGAAGCCTTCCCTGACCACCACCCCAGACTTAATCGTCTCATCCTCAGTATCAAATCAATTCCCTGTATATATTTTTATCTTTCTTCCTATCATATTAGATTAAAATTATGTGTCTGCACACTCTGTCTCCTAAGGCTATTTCGTAAGAGCTGCATCCATATCTTTGTATCCTCACATCTTTAACACAATGTCTAGCACATAATCGGTGCTCAAAAAATATCTGTGAAAATGAGCTAAACTAAGCATTTCACTGTCACTGGGTCTCTTTTGTTTCTGCTAAATGCTTTATGGCACATATATATATTTTTTTAAATTAATTAATTAATTTTTTGGCTGCATCGGGTCTTCGTTGCTGCGCACAGGCTCTCTCTAGTTGCTGCGAGCGGGGGCTACTCTTTGTTGCGGTGTGTGGGATTCTCATTGCAGTGGCTTCTTTTGTTGCGGAACACGGGCTTTAGGTGCACAGGCTTCAGCGGTTGTGGCACGCGGGCTCAGTAGTTGTGGCGCACAGGCTTAGTTGCTCCACGGCATATGGGATCTTCCCGGACCAGGGCTCGAACCCATGTGCCCTGCATTGGCAAGCGGACTCTTAACCACTGCGCCACCAGGGAAGGCCCATGGCCTCTATTCTTTTACCCACCCACTCTTGAAACATTTTCTCTCTCTGGTGCCAGAACCCTTTAACACACCTGCAGTTTCACCTGTTCCCCTTTCTAACCCCCAATCAAGTGCACATGTAATTTCAGGATGGTGAGTCCATATATCAGTGTATCTAGATTCAGTTTTCTAGATTCAGCTTGCCTGCTCCTTTCCTTCTGTTGGACTGTGAGAGGTGATTGCTTTGCTGGACAGATTCCTTTGTGCTTCCTATCAGTCTGCCTCTGCCACGTAGACACTTGGAACTATGTTAGGTATGGTGCCTGATATCATAGGGTATCTCTCAGAACGGTTTGGGGTCATGAGAAGAAGCCCGTTGACATCCTTCACGTTAGTGTGTGAAGCACCTGCCAGTGATGAGCCTTTCAACACATGAGGCCTTGCTACTCAAAGTTGGTCCATGGACCAGCATCATGCGGAAGCTTGGAGATGAGGCTCTTAGGCCTCACCCCAATTCTACTGAATCTGAAAAGATGTGCCTATTAAAGTGTAAGGAAGCACTAGGCTAAGATACCAGACCACCTGGCTTGACACACGGTCAGCAATTCATGGTCAAATGGCAGGAGGTAGTTCCGAGGAAGGCAGTGGTCGAGATGAACGGACACTGGTGTTGGAGCCAGGTGATCCTATTTTGGATTCCAGCTGTATATCTTACAAGCTATGATGCTCTGCCCTAGGCAATTTTTTCCCTTCTCTGATCCTCATTTGTAAAGTGGAGATAAAATCACTTGGCCAACTCTCAGGACAGCTGTAAGGATAAAGTGATCATCTAAGTCAAGTAGCTTGCCCAGATCGCAGCCCAGAAGAGGCAGACAACTGATGTTATTTGCCCCTTCCCCTAGACTTAGCTAACTCTGGTTACCCAAATTCAAACCTGAGGAGGAGTTTTAGCAGATCTACACTAGATCATACCATTTTTCTCTGGGTAGTTTCAAAATCCACGGTGTTTCCTCAGAAACATTTCTTTAAAAAGCTTTGCCTGTAAGGCTAACATTCTAGGGTCTATTTAGAATTACAAAAGGCTTTAATCTCTCCTATGTAAGACTGTCTGCTGAGCGGTCCTTCATGCTGTAATAGGGAGACGTCAAGTCCAGAGGACGGTAAGGTAGGCCTTCTGTGACAAGCAGCCTAGGTTCTGCTGTGCTGCCACCCACAGGCAACCATGGCGTGGCTATAGGACTCTGGCTCACACAGTTTGGTGAGGAGCCCCAGAGAACCCACAGCTACCTTGGAGGCACTGCCTCTGGAATTGGGAGTTCAGTTCTAGAGCCATGGGAATGTTCCAAGTCGCACAAGTTTCCTCTTGTGAGATGTCAGTTCTACCTGGGCTCTGGAAACTTTTTCCACTAACCTCGGAGTGCCTGGTCCTCTAAAACCTGCTCTACCAAAAAGCCTCACCCAGCGTTCAGGAGCCCAGGTCAAGGTGAGGCTACAGGGCTGCTTATTCCAGGACACCTGACCCCTGAAAAGGTCTCAGGAAACTTCGAGCTGACCCAGGTTTGAGTGTAGGCCTCCAGGGCCCTGTGGCTGGTGAGTGCCAGGGCGGCTGCCGAAAAGGTTCACCAAACGACAAGGTCCTACTGTAGAGCGCAGGGAGTTATATTCAATATCCTGTGATAAACCATAATGGAAAAGCATATGAAAAAAAATATATATATATATAGGTATAACTGAGTCACTTTGCTGTACAGCAGAAATTAAACACAACATTGTAAATAAGCTATACTTCAATAAAATAAACAAGAAAGAAAGAAAGAAAGAAAAAGAAAGAAAAGAAAGAAAGAAAAAGAAAGAAAGAAAAGGTTCACCAGCCCACAGCTAATCTGGTTATGGTCCTGGATTTCCCATTCTCTAACCAACTGTCAGCACTCATCATGAAGGAAGAGGCAGGGAAGAGACTTGCCAGGTTGAATGGCCATTCTATAGGTGATATCGTTTTGTGGTTCAGAACTTACAAATGTCACTTCCTATTTTTCTTCAACTCTATTTTAATAGAAGCATTAGAACCTATGGTATGCTATTAATCTTATTATACATTTTTGGTGATGTTCATTTATCAAATAGTCCTGATGTTCATTCCTGGGGTTGGAGATGGAATGTACATGCTAGGAAAATGACATTCTCTTATATGGCTTTATGTCCTCCATTAGCAAATGGGATATCTCTAGCCATGTTTACAAACTTTTTGGCTGCATGATCATATTTTCTATGTATTCATTTATTAAGAATGATACAAATAATCATCTATTATTTTCATCTTTTATTGAATAAACTATTTCTAATAATTTAAAAAATATTTATGCATTCATTTTTGAGCATTTCGAACGAATGGGGCATTGGGCTCCAGGCTGGGATGACAAAGATGAAGCAAGCAGTGTCCTCAAGTTTCTGACTGTCCAGTAACAGCTTTCCAGTGATTTTCAGACATGAGGGAATAGAGAACATGTTTTGAAATTCCCACTCTGTACCAATAAAAAGCACATGACGTAAATGTCTCCTAGGTAAGAATTTGCTCGTCATGTAAGATGTTACCTGTTTTCAATCGACAGATAAGGTAATAGGAGAATTAATTTCACCTTGAGAATTAATTTCACCTCCTTGAGCTTGACTACAAACCCTCCGTCTTAGTCACCAGTGTATTACGCACACCTCAGTTTTCTGATAAGTATTGTTGCATGAATGGACCTGTGAGATATGATGCCATTTTCTATGCAAACATAGTTAGAAGATCTAGTCCCTTTTCTGCTGCTGCAATCATTTCCCCAACTATGAAGTAGGGCCAGATTTGTAAGGCACTGGTTATGAAAGATCTTTGGTAAATGTCACAGTAAGGAGTCACCCATCAAGACTGCACAACTAGATCCAGGGCTACCGTATCTCCCCAGGTGCATGGGGTCTGTGGGTACAGACACTATGGCACCTTGCAGAGGCCACTGATGTCGCTCACCTGAGGAGACTAGATAGAGAAGTTCATGCATCCCAACCCTCTGGGATTAGCAGGAATTCACAAAGCTCCAGAAGGAATCGCTTTTCAATCAAGGTTATTCTAGGTGACAGTAGATGTCCCTGTCTAGAGATGGCTGTCCCATTCTGGCCGCCACTCCTGGGCTTGACTAAGCCCCCCCCTCTTCTCCTTCCCTCCTCCCTGCAAAGTAAGAAAGAGCAAGGGATGCACATCCATTCTCATCTGGAGATCCAAGTGCCTACTGGTCCCTGCTTCTGCCTGTCATTAGATAGAAAAGATTGTCCCCCTCTGGATCCCAAACTCTAAATTGCCATCTTCTCACACACTCCACCATCAACCAGGACTACACCTGTTGATCAAGACACCTGCCTCTTCTTCACCTTCGTGGGGGCAGGTTTGGGGTTGCCTCTGAAGGCACTGCAGGGGAAGTGTGTAACTGCACCGAGAGGGCATGGGTCAGGGCAATGAGGTATAGAAGGGGCGGTGTGGACCTTCTCTACGGTGACTGCGAGCTGAGTTTCCAGCTTGCCTGAAAAGGCCTCATCCTAGGCTGTCCTGCAGTCCTGATGTTGAAGAAGAAGGCACTTCTCTAGTTTCATTAAGAAGAGGAAAGAGTGAGGCCCTTCCCCCTCCCCCGGGAGAACTGAGGATCTCATCTTCATCAGAATCTTCTTAGAAGTCCACACGTGCAACTTCCCTGGGACCACTTCGAGTCTGGCAACAGGTCAGTAGCTCAAGCCCTTGAACAAATATACCTCTTACCTGATGATTCAATATGGGCAACAGGATTTAGGTCTTGCCAGTAAAAAGGATGAACCAGCATGAGGCAGGTGCAGAGGCAGAAAAGCACGTGCAGTTTGGGTGGCAACATCTTGGAAGCTGAGCAGCCGTTTCAGCTTAACCTTCTTCAGGGCAGATGGTTCAAA